>NW_026908528.1:0-1200000 GCF_028858725.1 Colius striatus
ATACATTTGTCAGTTAAGGTATACCGCTGAGTATGGGAGCTACAAGAAAGCAGGAAGGCAGACCCCAGCTACAGTAGTAAGTAGGTCCCCATGCAGTCTAGCAGCCAGCACGGTGTCACATTTGCAGCTGCTTTCCTGTGGGAGCTATCTTCAATACCACACTTTTTCATCTCAGCTCCCATTGAAAAAACTACATTTTGTCAGTTAAGGTACACCGCTGAGTATGGGAGCTACAAGAAAGCAGGAAGGCAGACCCCAGCTACAGTAGTAAGTAGGTCCCCATGCAGTCTATCAGTCAGCACGGTGTCACATTTGCAGCTGCTTTCCTGTGGGAGCTATCTTCAATACCACACTTTTTCTCCTCAGTTCCCACTGAAAGAATACATTTGTCTGTTAAGGTATACCGCTGAGTATGGGAGCTTCAAGAAAGCAGAAAGAGAGATCCCAGCTACAGTAGTAAGTAGGTCCCCATGCAGTCTAGCAGCCAGCACGGTGTCACATTTGCAGCTGCTTTCCTGTGGGAGCTATCTTCAATACCACACTTTTTCTGTTCAGCTCCCATTGAAAAAACTACTTTTTGTCTCTTAAGGTATACCGCTGAGTATGGGAGCTACAAGAAAGCAGGAAGATAGATCCCAGCTACAGTAGTAAGTAGGTCCCCATGCAGTCTATCAGCCAGCACGGTGTCACATTTGCAGCTGCTTTCCTGTGGGAGCTATCTTCAATACCACACTTTTTCTCCTCAGTTCCCATTGAAAGAATACATTTGTCTGTTAAGGTATACCGCTGAGTATAGGAGCTTCAAGAAAGCAGAAAGAGAGATCCCAGCTACAGTAGTAAGTAGGTCCCCATGCAGTCTAGCAGCCAGCACGGTGTCACATTTGCAGCTGCTTTCCTGTGGGAGCTGTCTTCAATACCACAATTTTTCTCCTCAGTTCCCATTGAAGAAACTACATTTTGTCTCTTAAGGTATACAACTGAGTAGGGGAGCTACAAGAAAGCAGGAAGATAGATCCCAGCTACAGTAGTAAGTAGGTCCCCATGCAGTCTAGCAGCCAGCACGGTGTTACATTTGCAGCTGCTTTCCTGTGGGAGCTATCTTCAATACCACACTTTTTCTGTTCAGCTCCCATTGAAAGAATACATTTGTCAGTTAAGGTATACCACTGAGTATGGGAGCTACAAGAAAGCAAGAAGGCAGACCCCAGCTACAGTAGTAAGTAGGTCCCCATGCAGTCTAGCAGCCAGCACGGTGTCACATTTGCAGCTGCTTTCCTGTGGGAGCTATCTTCAATACCACACTTTTTCTTCTCAGCTCCCATTGAAAAAACTACATTTTGTCAGTTAAGGTATACCGCTGAGTATGGGAGCTACAAGAAAGCAGGAAGGCAGATCCCAGCTACAGTAGTAAGTAGGTCCCCATGCAGTCTAGCAGCCAGCACGGTGTCACATTTGCAGCTGCTTTCCTGTGGGAGCTATCTTCAATACCACACTTTTTCTGTTCAGCTCTCATTGAAAAAACTACATTTTATCTCTTAAGGTATACAACTGAGTATGGGAGCTACAAGAAAGCAGGAAGATAGATCCCAGCTACATTAGTAAGTAGGTCCCCATGCAGTCTAGCAGCCAGCAGGGTGTCACATTTGCAGCTGCTTTCCTGTACGAGCTATCTTCAATACCGCACTTTTCCTGTTCAGGTCCCATTGAAAAAATACATTTGTCTCTTAAGGTATACCACTGAGTACGGGAGCTACAAGAAGCAGGAAGGCAGACCCCAGCTACAGTAGTAAGTAGCTCCCCATGCAGTCTAGCAGCCAGCACGGTGTCACATTTGCAGCTGCTTTCCTGTGGTAGCTATCTTCAATACCACACTTTTTCTTCTCAGCTCCCATTGAAAAAACTACATTTTGTCAGTTAAGGTATACCGCTGAGTATGGGAGCTACAAGAAAGCAGGAAGGCAGACCCCAGCTACAGTAGTAAGTAGGTCCCCATGCAGTCTAGCAGCCAGCACGGTGTCACATTTGCAGCTGCTTTCCTGTGGGAGCTATCTTCAATACCACACTTTTTCTGTTCAGCTCCCATTGAAAGAATACATTTGTCAGTTAAGGTATACCACTGAGTATGGGAGCTACAAGAAAGCAGGAAGGCAGACCCCAGCTACAGTAGTAAGTAGGTCCCCATGCAGTCTAGCAGCCAGCACGGTGTCACATTTGCAGCTGCTTTCCTGTGGGAGCTATCTTCAATACCACAGTTTTTCTTCTCAGCTCCCTTTGAAAAAACTACATTTTGTCAGTTAAGGTATACCGCTGAGTATGGGAGCTACAAGAAAGCAGGAAGATAGATCCCAGCTACAGTAGTAAGTAGCTCCCCATGCAGTCTAGCAGCCAGCACGGTGTCACATTTGCAGCTGCTTTCCTGTGGGAGCTATCTTCAATACCACACTTTTTCTGTTCAGCTCCCATTGAAAGAATACATTTGTCAGTTAAGGTATACCACTGAGTATGGGAGCTACAAGAAAGCAGGAAGGCAGACCCCAGCTACAGTAGTAAGTAGGTCCCCATGCAGTCTAGCAGCCAGCACGGTGTCACATTTGCAGCTGGTTTCCTGTGGGAGCTATCTTCAATACCACACTTTTTCATCTCAGCTCCCATTGAAAAAACTACATTTTGTCAGTTAAGGTACACCGCTGAGTATGGGAGCTACAAGAAAGCAGGAAGGCAGACCCCAGCTACAGTAGTAAGTAGGTCCCCATGCAGTCTATCAGTCAGCACGGTGTCACATTTGCAGCTGCTTTCCTGTGGGAGCTATCTTCAATACCACACTTTTTCTCCTCAGTTCCCACTGAAAGAATACATTTGTCTGTTAAGGTATACCGCTGAGTATGGGAGCTTCAAGAAAGCAGAAAGAGAGATCCCAGCTACAGTAGTAAGTAGGTCCCCATGCAGTCTAGCAGCCAGCACGGTGTCACATTTGCAGCTGCTTTCCTGTGGGAGCTATCTTCAATACCACACTTTTTCTGTTCAGCTCCCATTGAAAAACCTACTTTTTGTCTCTTAAGGTATACCGCTGAGTATGGGAGCTACAAGAAAGCAGGAAGATAGATCCCAGCTACAGTAGTAAGTAGGTCCCCATGCAGTCTATCAGCCAGCACGGTGTCACATTTGCAGCTGCTTTCCTGTGGGAGCTATCTTCAATACCACACTTTTTCTCCTCAGTTCCCATTGAAAGAATACATTTGTCTGTTAAGGTATACCGCTGAGTATAGGAGCTTCAAGAAAGCAGAAAGAGAGATCCCAGCTACAGTAGTAAGTAGGTCCCCATGCAGTCTAGCAGCCAGCACGGTGTCACATTTGCAGCTGCTTTCCTGTGGGAGCTGTCTTCAATACCACAATTTTTCTCCTCAGTTCCCATTGAAGAAACTACATTTTGTCTCTTAAGGTATACAACTGAGTAGGGGAGCTACAAGAAAGCAGGAAGATAGATCCCAGCTACAGTAGTAAGTAGGTCCCCATGCAGTCTAGCAGCCAGCACGGTGTTACATTTGCAGCTGCTTTCCTGTGGGAGCTATCTTCAATACCACACTTTTTCTGTTCAGCTCCCATTGAAAGAATACATTTGTCAGTTAAGGTATACCACTGAGTATGGGAGCTACAAGAAAGCAAGAAGGCAGACCCCAGCTACAGTAGTAAGTAGGTCCCCATGCAGTCTAGCAGCCAGCACGGTGTCACATTTGCAGCTGCTTTCCTGTGGGAGCTATCTTCAATACCACACTTTTTCTTCTCAGCTCCCATTGAAAAAACTACATTTTGTCAGTTAAGGTATACCGCTGAGTATGGGAGCTACAAGAAAGCAGGAAGGCAGATCCCAGCTACAGTAGTAAGTAGGTCCCCATGCAGTCTAGCAGCCAGCACGGTGTCACATTTGCAGCTGCTTTCCTGTGGGAGCTATCTTCAATACCACACTTTTTCTGTTCAGCTCCCATTGAAGAAAGTACATTTTTTCTCTTAAGGTATACAACGGAGTATGGGAGCTACAAGAAAGCAGGAAGATAGATCCCAGCTACAATAGTAAGTAGGTCCCCATGCAGTCTATCAGCCAGCACGGTGTCACATTTGCAGCTGCTTTCCTGTGGGAGCTATCTTCAATACCACACTTTTTCTCCTCAGTTCCCATTGAAAGAATACATTTGTCTGTTAAGGTATACCGCTCTTTAGGGGAGCTTCAAGAAAGCAGAAAGAGAGATCCCAGCTACAGTAGTAAGTAGGTCCCCATGCAGTCTAGCAGCCAGCACGGTGTCACATTTGCAGCTGCTTTCCTGTGGGAGCTGTCTTCAATACCACACTTTTTCTCCTCAGTTCCCATTGAAGAAACTACATTTTGTCTCTTAAGGTATACAACTGAGTAGGGGAGCTACAAGAAAGCAGGAAGATAGATCCCAGCTACAGTAGTAAGTAGGTCCCCATGCAGTCTAGCAGCCAGCACGGTGTTACATTTGCAGCTGCTTTCCTGTGGGAGCTATCTTCAATACCACACTTTTTCTGTTCAGCTCCCATTGAAAGAATACATTTGTCAGTTAAGGTATACCACTGAGTATGGGAGCTACAAGAAAGCAAGAAGGCAGACCCCAGCTACAGTAGTAAGTAGGTCCCCATGCAGTCTAGCAGCCAGCACGGTGTCACATTTGCAGCTGCTTTCCTGTGGGAGCTATCTTCAATACCACACTTTTTCTTCTCAGCTCCCATTGAAAAAACTACATTTTGTCAGTTAAGGTATACCGCTGAGTATGGGAGCTACAAGAAAGCAGGAAGGCAGATCCCAGCTACAGTAGTAAGTAGGTCCCCATGCAGTCTAGCAGCCAGCACGGTGTCACATTTGCAGCTGCTTTCCTGTGGGAGCTATCTTCAATACCACACTTTTTCTGTTCAGCTCTCATTGAAAAAACTACATTTTATCTCTTAAGGTATACAACTGAGTATGGGAGCTACAAGAAAGCAGGAAGATAGATCCCAGCTACATTAGTAAGTAGGTCCCCATGCAGTCTAGCAGCCAGCAGGGTGTCACATTTGCAGCTGCTTTCCTGTACGAGCTATCTTCAATACCGCACTTTTCCTGTTCAGGTCCCATTGAAAAAATACATTTGTCTCTTAAGGTATACCACTGAGTACGGGAGCTACAAGAAGCAGGAAGGCAGACCCCAGCTACAGTAGTAAGTAGCTCCCCATGCAGTCTAGCAGCCAGCACGGTGTCACATTTGCAGCTGCTTTCCTGTGGTAGCTATCTTCAATACCACACTTTTTCTTCTCAGCTCCCATTGAAAAAACTACATTTTGTCAGTTAAGGTATACCGCTGAGTATGGGAGCTACAAGAAAGCAGGAAGGCAGACCCCAGCTACAGTAGTAAGTAGGTCCCCATGCAGTCTAGCAGCCAGCACGGTGTCACATTTGCAGCTGCTTTCCTGTGGGAGCTATCTTCAATACCACACTTTTTCATCTCAGCTCCCATTGAAAAAACTACATTTTGTCAGTTAAGGTACACCGCTGAGTATGGGAGCTACAAGAAAGCAGGAAGGCAGACCCCCAGCTACAGTAGTAAGTAGGTCCCCATGCAGTCTATCAGTCAGCACGGTGTCACATTTGCAGCTGCTTTCCTGTGGGAGCTATCTTCAATACCACACTTTTTCTCCTCAGTTCCCACTGAAAGAATACATTTGTCTGTTAAGGTATACCGCTGAGTATGGGAGCTTCAAGAAAGCAGAAAGAGAGATCCCAGCTACAGTAGTAAGTAGGTCCCCATGCAGTCTAGCAGCCAGCACGGTGTCACATTTGCAGCTGCTTTCCTGTGGGAGCTATCTTCAATACCACACTTTTTCTGTTCAGCTCCCATTGAAAAAACTACTTTTTGTCTCTTAAGGTATACCGCTGAGTATGGGAGCTACAAGAAAGCAGGAAGATAGATCCCAGCTACAGTAGTAAGTAGGTCCCCATGCAGTCTATCAGCCAGCACGGTGTCACACTTGCAGCTGCTTTCCTGTGGGAGCTATCTTCAATACCACACTTTTTCTCCTCAGTTCCCATTGAAAGAATACATTTGTCTGTTAAGGTATACCGCTGAGTATAGGAGCTTCAAGAAAGCAGAAAGAGAGATCCCAGCTACAGTAGTAAGTAGGTCCCCATGCAGTCTAGCAGCCAGCACAGTGTCACATTTGCAGCTGCTTTCCTGTGGGAGCTGTCTTCAATACCACAATTTTTCTCCTCAGTTCCCATTGAAGAAACTACATTTTGTCTCTTAAGGTATACCGCTGAGTATGGGAGCTACAAGAAAGCAGGAAGATAGATCCCAGCTACAGTAGTAAGTAGGTCCCCATGCAGTCTATCAGCCAGCACGGTGTCACATTTGCAGCTGCTTTCCTGTGGGAGCTATCTTCAATACCACAGTTTTTCTCCTCAGCTCCCATTGAAAGAATACATTTGTCAGTTAAGGTATACCGCTGAGTATGGGAGCTACAAGAAAGCAGGAAGGCAGACCCCAGCTACAGTAGTAAGTAGGTCCCCATGCAGTCTAGCAGCCAGCACGGTGTCACATTTGCAGCTGCTTTCCTGTGGGAGCTATCTTCAATACCACACTTTTTCTGTTCAGCTCCCATTGAAAGAATACATTTGTCAGTTAAGGTATACCACTGAGTATGGGAGCTACAAGAAAGCAGGAAGGCAGACCCCAGCTACAGTAGTAAGAAGGTCCCCATGCAGTCTAGCAGCCAGCACGGTGTCACATTTGCAGCTGCTTTCCTGTGGGAGCTATCTTCAATACCACACTTTTTCTTCTCAGCTCCCGTTGAAAAAACTACATTTTGTCAGTTAAGGTATACCGCTGAGTATGGGAGCTTCAAGAAAGCAGAAAGATAGATCCCAGCTACAGTACTAAGTAGGAACCCATGCAGTCTATCAGACAGCACGGTATCACATTTGCAGCTGCTTTCCTGTGGGAGCTATCTTCAATACCACAGTTTTTCTCCTCAGCTCCCATTGAAGAAACTACATTTTGTCTCTTAAGGTATACAACTGAGTATGGGAGCTACAAGAAAGCAGGAAGATAGATCCCAGCTACAGTAGTAAGTAGGTCCCCATGCAGTCTATCAGCCAGCACGGTGTCACATTTGCAGCTGCTTTCCTGTGGGAGCTATCTTCAATACCACAGTTTTTCTCCTCAGCTCCCATTGAAAGAATACATTTGTCAGTTAAGGTATACCGCTGAGTATGGGAGCTACAAGAAAGCAGGAAGGCAGACCCCAGCTACAGTAGTAAGTAGGTCCCCATGCAGTCTAGCAGCCAGCACGGTGTCACATTTGCAGCTGCTTTCCTGTGGGAGCTATCTTCAATACCACACTTTTTCTGTTCAGCTCCCATTGAAAGAATACATTTGTCAGTTAAGGTATACCACTGAGTATGGGAGCTACAAGAAAGCAGGAAGGCAGACCCCAGCTACAGTAGTAAGTAGGTCCCCATGCAGTCTAGCAGCCAGCACGGTGTCACATTTGCAGCTGCTTTCCTGTGGGAGCTATCTTCAATACCACACTTTTTCTTCTCAGCTCCCATTGAAAAAACTACATTTTGTCAGTTAAGGTATACCGCTGAGTATGGGAGCTACAAGAAAGCAGGAAGGCAGACCCCAGCTACAGTAGTAAGTAGGTCCCCATGCAGTCTATCAGCCAGCACGGTGTCACATTTGCAGCTGCTTTCCTGTGGGAGCTATCTTCAATACCACACTTTTTCACCTCAGTTCCCATTGAAAGAATACATTTGTCAGTTAAGGTTTACCACTGAGTATGGGAGCTACAAGAAAGCAGGAAGGAAGACCCCAGCTACAGTAGTAAGTAGGTCCCCATGCAGTCTAGCAGCCAGCACGGTGTCACATTTGCAGCTGCTTTCCTGTGGGAGCTATCTTCAATACCACACTTTTTCTCCTCAGTTCCCATTGAAAGAATACATTTGTCTGTTAAGGTATACCGCTGAGTATGGGAGCTTCAAGAAATCAGAAAGAGAGATCACAGCTACAGTAGTAAGTAGGTCCCCATGCAGTCTAGCAGCCAGCACGGTGTCACATTTGCAGCTGCTTTCCTGTGGGAGCTATCTTCAATACCACACTTTTTCTGTTCAGCTCCCATTGAAGAAACTACATTTTGTCTCTTAAGGTATACAACTGAGTATGGGAGCTACAAGAAAGCAGGAAGATAGATCCCAGCTACAATAGTAAGTAGGTCCCCATGCAGTCTATCAGCCAGCACGGTGTCACATTTGCAGCTGCTTTCCTGTGGGAGCTATCTTCAATACCACACTTTTTCTGTTCAGCTCCCATCGAAAGAATACATTTGTCAGTTAAGGTATACCGCTGAGTATGGGAGTTACAAGAAAGCAGGAAGATAGATCCCAGCTACAGTAGTAAGTAGGTCCCCATGCAGTCTATCAGCCAGCACGGTGTCACATTTGCAGCTGCTTTCCTGTGGGAGCTATCTTCAATACCACACTTTTTCTGTTCAGCTCCCATTGAAAAAACTACATTTTGTCAGTTAAGGTATACCGCTGACTATGGGAGCAACAAGAAAGCAGGAAGATAGATCCCAGCTACATTAGTAAGTAGGTCCCCATGCAGTCTATCAGCCAGCACGGTGTCACATTTGCAGCTGCTTTCCTGTGGGAGCTATCTTCAATACCACACTTTTTCTGTTCAGCTCCCATTGAAAAAACTACTTTTGTCTCTTAAGGTATACAACTGAGTATGGGAGCTACAAGAAAGCAGGAAGGCAGACCCCAGCTACAGTAGTAAGTAGGTCCCCATGCAGTCTAGCAGCCAGCACGGTGTCACATTTGCAGCTGCTTTCCTGTGGGAGCTATCTTCAATACCACACTTTTTCTGTTCAGCTCCCATTGAAAGAATACATTTGTCAGTTAAGGTATACCGCTGAGTATGGGAGCTACAAGAAAGCAGGAAGATAGATCCCAGCTACAGTAGTAAGTAGCTCCCCATGCAGTCTAGCAGCCAGCACGGTGTCACATTTGCAGCTGCTTTCCTGTGGGAGCTATCTTCAATACCACACTTTTTCTTCTCAGCTCCCATTGAAAAAACTACATTTTGTCAGTTAAGGTATACCGCTGAGTATGGGAGCTACAAGAAAGCAGGAAGGCAGACCCCAGCTACAGTAGTAAGTAGGTCCCCATGCAGTCTAGCAGCCAGCACGGTGTCACATTTGCAGCTGCTTTCCTGTGGGAGCTATCTTCAATACCACACTTTTTCTGTTCAGCTCCCATTGAAAGAATACATTTGTCAGTTAAGGTATACCACTGAGTATGGGAGCTACAAGAAAGCAGGAAGGCAGACCCCAGCTACAGTAGTAAGTAGGTCCCCATGCAGTCTAGCAGCCAGCACGGTGTCACATTTGCAGCTGCTTTCCTGTGGGAGCTATCTTCAATACCACACTTTTTCTTCTCAGCTCCCATTGAAAAAACTACATTTTGTCAGTTAAGGTATACCGCTGAGTATGGGAGCTACAAGAAAGCAGGAAGGCAGATCCCAGCTACAGTAGTAAGTAGGTCCCCATGCAGTCTATCAGCCAGCACGGTGTCACATTTGCAGCTGCTTTCCTGTGGGAGCTATCTTCAATACCACACTTTTTCTGTTCAGCTCCCATTGAAAGAATACATTTGTCAGTTAAGGTATACCACTGAGTATGGGAGCTACAAGAAAGCAGGAAGGCAGACCCCAGCTACAGTAGTAAGTAGGTCCCCATGCAGTCTAGCAGCCAGCACGGTGTCACATTTGCAGCTGCTTTCCTGTGGGAGCTATCTTCAATACCACACTTTTTCTGTTCAGCTCTCATTGAAAAAACTACATTTTGTCAGTTAAGGTATACAACTGAGTATGGGAGCTACAAGAAAGCAGGAAGATAGATCCCAGCTACAGTAGTAACTACGTCCCCATGCAATCTAGCAGCCAGCACGGTGTCACATTTGCAGCTGCTTTCCTGTGGGAGCTATCTTCAATACCACACTTTTTCTCCTCAGTTCCCATTGAAAGAATACATTTGTCAGTTAAGGTATACCGCTGAGTATGGGAGCTACAAGAAAGCAGGAAGGCAGACCCCAGCTACAGTAGTAAGTAGGTCCCCATGCAGTCTAGCAGCCAGCACGGTGTCACATTTGCAGCTGCTTTCCTGTGGGAGCTATCTTCAATACCACACTTTTTCATCTCAGCTCCCATTGAAAAAACTACATTTTGTCAGTGAAGGTACACCGCTGAGTATGGGAGCTACAAGAAAGCAGGAAGGCAGACCCCAGCTACAGTAGTAAGTAGGTCCCCATGCAGTCTATCACTCAGCACGGTGTCACATTTGCAGCTGCTTTCCTGTGGGAGCTATCTTCAATACCACACTTTTTCTCCTCAGTTCCCATTGAAAGAATACATTTGTCTGTTAAGGTATACCGCTGAGTATGGGAGCTTCAAGAAAGCAGAAAGAGAGATCCCAGCTACAGTAGTAAGTAGGTCCCCATGCAGTCTAGCAGCCAGCACGGTGTCACATTTGCAGCTGCTTTCCTGTGGGAGCTATCTTCAATACCACACTTTTTCTGTTCAGCTCCCATTGAAAAAACTACTTTTTGTCTCTTAAGGTATACAACTGAGTCTGGGAGCTACAAGAAAGCAGGAAGATAGATCCCAGCTACATTAGTAAGTAGGTCCCCATGCAGTCTATCAGCCAGCACGGTGTCACATTTGCAGCTGCTTTCCTGTGGGAGCTATCTTCAATACCACACTTTTTCTGTTCAGCTCTCATTGAAAAAACTACATTTTATCTCTTAAGGTATACAACTGAGTATGGGAGCTACAAGAAAGCAGGAAGATAGATCCCAGCTACATTAGTAAGTAGGTCCCCATGCAGTCTAGCAGCCAGCAGGGTGTCACATTTGCAGCTGCTTTCCTGTACGAGCTATCTTCAATACCGCACTTTTCCTGTTCAGGTCCCATTGAAAAAATACATTTGTCTCTTAAGGTATACCACTGAGTACGGGAGCTACAAGAAAGCAGGAAGGCAGACCCCAGCTACAGTATTAAGTAGCTCCCCATGCAGTCTAGCAGCCAGCACGGTGTCACATTTGCAGCTGCTTTCCTACGGGAGCTATCTTCAATAGCACACTTTTTCTGTTCAGCTCCCATTGAAAAAACTACATTTTGTCAGTTAAGGTATACCGCTGAGTATGGGAGCTTCAAGAAAGCAGAAAGAGAGATCCCAGCTACAGTACTAAGTAGGACGCCATGCAGTCTAGCAGCCAGCACGGTGTCACATTTGCAGCTGCTTTCCTGTGGGAGCTATCTTCAATACCACACTTTTTCTGTTCAGCTCCCATTGAAGAAACTACATTTTGTCTCTTAAGGTACACAACTGAGTATGGGAGCTACAAGAAAGCAGGAAGATAGATCCCAGCTACAGTAGTAAGTAGGTCCCCATGCAGTCTAGCAGCCAGCACGGTGTCACATTTGCAGCTGCTTTCCTGTGGGAGCTATCTTCAATACCACACTTTTTCTTCTCAGCTCCCATTGAAAAAACTACATTTTGTCAGTTAAGGTATACCGCTGAGTATGGGAGCTACAAGAAAGCAGGAAGGCAGATCCCAGCTACAGTAGTAAGTAGGTCCCCATGCAGTCTAGCAGCCAGCATGGTGTCACATTTGCATCTGCTTTCCTGTGGGAGCTATCTTCAATACCACACTTTTTCTGTTCAGCTCTCATTGAAAAAACTACATTTTATCTCTTAAGGTATACAACTGAGTATGGGAGCTACAAGAAAGTAGGAAGATAGATCCCAGCTACATTAGTAAGTAGGTCCCCATGCAGTCTAGCAGCCAGCAGGGTGTCACATTTGCAGCTGCTTTCCTGTACGAGCTATCTTCAATACCGCACTTTTCCTGTTCAGGTCCCATTGAAAAAATACATTTGTCTCTTAAGGTATACCACTGAGTACGGGAGCTACAAGAAAGCAGGAAGACAGACCCCAGCTACAGTAGTAAGTAGCTCCCCATGCAGTCTAGCAGCCAGCACGGTGTCACATTTGCAGCTGCTTTCCTACGGGAGCTATCTTCAATACCACACTTTTTCTTCTCAGCTCCCATTGAAAAAACTACATTTTGTCAGTTAAGGTATACCGCTGAGTATGGGAGCTACAAGAAAGCAGGAAGGCAGACCCCAGCTACAGTAGTAAGTAGGTCCCCATGCAGTCTAGCAGCCAGCACGGTGTCACATTTGCAGCTGCTTTCCTGTGGGAGCTATCTTCAATACCACACTTTTTCTGTTCAGCTCCCATTGAAAGAATACATTTGTCAGTTAAGGTATACCACTGAGTATGGGAGCTACAAGAAAGCAGGAAGGCAGACCCCAGCTACAGTAGTAAGTAGGTCCCCATGCAGTCTAGCAGCCAGCACGGTGTCACATTTGCAGCTGCTTTCCTGTGGGAGCTATCTTCAATACCACACTTTTTCTTCTCAGCTCCCGTTGAAAAAACTACATTTTGTCAGTTAAGGTATACCGCTGAGTATGGGAGCTACAAGAAAGCAGGAAGGCAGACCCCAGCTACAGTAGTAAGTAGGTCCCCATGCAGTCTAGCAGCCAGCACGGTGTCACATTTGCAGCTGCTTTCCTGTGGGAGCTATCTTCAATACCACACTTTTTCTGTTCAGCTCCCATTGAAAGAATACATTTGTCAGTTAAGGTATACCACTGAGTATGGGAGCTACAAGAAAGCAGGAAGGCAGACCCCAGCTACAGTAGTAAGTAGGTCCCCATGCAGTCTAGCAGCCAGCACGGTGTCACATTTGCAGCTGCTTTCCTGTGGGAGCTATCTTCAATTCCACAGTTTTTCTCCCCAGTTCCCATTGAAAGAATACATTTGTCTGTTAAGGTATACCGCTGAGTATGGGAGCTACAAGAAAGCAGGAAGAGAGATCCCAGCTACAGTAGTAAGTAGGTCCCCATGCAGTCTATCAGCCAGCACGGTGTCACATTTGCAGCTGCTTTCCTGTGGGAGCTATCTTCAATACCACACTTTTTCTGTTCAGCTCCCATTGAAGAAACTACATTTTGTCTCTTAAGGTATACAACTGAGTATGGGAGCTACAAGAAAGCAGGAAGATAGATCCCAGCTATATTAGTAAGTAGGTCCCCATGCAGACTAGCAGCCAGCACGGTGTCACATTTGCAGCTGCTTTCCTGTGGGAGCTATCTTCAATACCACACTTTTTGTGTTCAGCTCTCATCGAAAAAACTACATTTTATCTCTTAAGGTATACAACTGAGTATGGGAGCTACAAGAAAGCAGGAAGGCAGACCCCAGCTACAGTAGTAAGTAGGTCCCCATGCAGTCTAGCAGCCAGCACGGTGTCACATTTGCAGCTGCTTTCCTGTGGGAGCTATCTTCAATACCACACTTTTTATTCTCAGCTCCCATTGAAAAAACTACATTTTGTCAGTTAAGGTATACCGCTGAGTATGGGAGCTTCAAGAAAGCAGAAAGAGAGATCCCAGCTACAGTACTAAGTAGGAACCCATGCAGTCTAGCAGCCAGCACGGTGTCACATTTGCAGCTGCTTTCCTGTGGGAGCTATCTTCAATACCACAGTTTTTCTCCTCAGCTCCCATTGAAGAAACTACATTTTGTCTCTTAAGGTATAAAACTGAGTATGGGAGCTACAAGAAAGCAGGAAGAGAGATCCCAGCTACAGTACTAAGTAGGACCCCATGCAGTCTAGCAGCCAGCACGGTGTCACATTTGCAGCTGCTTTCCTGTGGGAGCTATCTTCAATACCACACTTTTTCAGTTCAGCTCTCATTGAAAAAACTACATTTTGTCTCTTAAGGTATACAACTGAGTATGGGAGCTACAAGAAAGCAGGAAGATAGATCCCAGCTACAGTAGTAAGTAGGTCCCCATGCAGTCTAGCAGCCAGCACGGTGTCACATTTGCAGCTGATTTCCTGTGGGAGGTATCTTCAATACCACACTTTTTCTGTTCAGCTCCCATTGAAAAAACTACATTTTGTCAGTTAAGGTATACTGCTGAGTATGGGAGCTACAAGAAAGCAGGAAGGCAGACCCCAGCTACAGTAGTAAGTAGGTCCCCATGCAGTCTAGCAGCCAGCACGGTGTCACATTTGCAGCTGCTTTCCTGTGGGAGCTATCTTCAATACCACAGTTTTTCTCCTCAGCTCCCATTGAAGAAACTACATTTTGTCTCTTAGGTATACAACTGAGTATGGGAGCTACAAGAAAGCAGGAAGATAGATCCCAGCTACAGTACTAAGTAAGTCCCCATGCAGTCTAGCAGCCAGCACGGTGTCACATTTGCAGCTGCTTTCCTGTGGGAGCTATCTTCAATACCACACTTTTTCTGTTCAGCTCTCATTGAAAAAACTACATTTTGTCTCTTAAGGTATACAACTGAGTATGGGAACTACAAGAAAGCAGGAAGATAGATCACAGCTACAGTAGTAAGTAGGTCCCCATGCAGTCTATCAGCCAGCACGGTGTCACATTTGCAGCTGCTTTCCTGTGGGAGCTATCTTCAATACCACAGTTTTTCTCCTCAGCTCCCATTGAAAGAATACATTTGTCAGTTAAGGTATACCGCTGAGTATGGGAGCTACAAGAAAGCAGGAAGGCAGACCCCAGCTACAGTAGTAAGTAGGTCCCCATGCAGTCTAGCAGCCAGCACGGTGTCACATTTGCAGCTGCTTTCCTGTGGGAGCTATTTTCAATACCACACTTTTTCTGTTCAGCTCCCATTGAAAAAACTACATTTTCTGTCTTAAGGTATACAACTGAGTATGGGAGCTACAAGAAAGCAGGAAGATAGATCCCAGCTACAGAAGTAAGTAGGTCCCCATGCAGTCTAGCAGCCAGCACGGTGTCACATTTGCAGCTGCTTTCCTGTGGGAGCTATCTTCAATACCACACTTTTTCTGTTCAGCTCTCATTAAAAAAACTACATTTTGTCTCTTGAGGTATACAACTGAGTATGGGAGCTACAAGAAAGCAGGAAGATAGATCACAGCTACAGTAGTAAGTAGGTCCCCATGCAGTCTAGCAACCAGCACGGTGTCACATTTGCAGCTGCTTTCCTGTGGGAGCTATCTTCAATACCACACTTTTTCTTCTCAGCTCCCATTGAAAAAACTACATTTTGTCAGTTAAGATATACCACTGAGTATGGGAGCTACAAGAAAGCAGGAAGGCAGACCCCAGCTACAGTACTAAGTAGGTCCCCATGCAGTCTAGCAGCCAGCACGGTGTCACATTTGCAGCTGCTTTCCTGTGGGAGCTATCTTCAATACCACACTTTTTCTCCTCAGCTCCCATTGAAAAAACTACATTTTGTCTCTTAAGGTATAAAACTGAGTATGGGAGCTACAAGAAAGCAGGAAGATAGATCCCAGCTACAGTAGTAAGTAGGTCCCCATGCAGTCTAGTAGCCAGCACGGTGTCACATTTGCAGCTGCTTTCCTGTGGGAGCTATCTTCAATACCACACTTTTTCTCCTCAGCTCCCATTGAAAGAATACATTTGTCAGTTAAGGTATACCGCTGAGTATGGGAGCTACAAGAAAGCAGGAAGGCAGACCCCAGCTACAGTAGTAAGTAGGTCCCCATGCAGTCTAGCAGCCAGCACGGTGTCACATTTGCAGCTGCTTTCCTGTGGGAGCTATCTTCTATACCACACTTTTTCTGTTCAGCTCCCTTTGAAAAAACTACATTTTGTCTCTTAAGGTATACAACTGAGTATGGGAGCTACAAGAAAGCAGGAAGATAGATCCCAGCTACAGTAGTAAGTAGTTCCCCATGCAGTCTATCAGCCAGCACGGTGTCACATTTGCAGCTGCTTTCCTGTGGGAGCTATCTTCAATACCACACTTTTTCTGTTCAGCTCCCATTGAAAGAATATATTTGTCAGTTAAGGTATACCGCTGAGTATGGGAGCTACAAGAAAGCAGGAAGATAGATCCCAGCTACAGTAGTAAGTAGGTCCCCATGCAGTCTAGCAGCCAGCACGGTGTCACATTTGCAGCTGCTTTCCTGTGGGAGTTATCTTCAATACCACACTTTTTCTTCTCAGCTCCCATTGAAAAAACTACATTTTGTCAGTTAAGGTATACCGCTGAGTATGGGAGCTACAAGAAAGCAGGAAGGCAGACCCCAGCTACAGTACTAAGTAGGTCCCCATGCAGTCTAGCAGCCAGCACGGTGTCACATTTGCAGCTGCTTTCCTGTGGGAGCTATCTTCAATACCACACTTTTTCTCCTCAGTTCCCATTGAAAGAATACATTTGTCAGTTAAGGTATACCGCTGAGTATGGGAGCTACAAGAAAGCAGGAAGGCAGACCCCAGCTACAGTAGTAAGTAGGTCCCCATGCAGTCTAGCAGCCAGCACGGTGTCACATTTGCAGCTGCTTTCCTGTGGGAGCTATCTTCAATACCACACTTCTTCTTCTCAGCTCCCATTGAAAAAACTACATTTTGTCAGTTAAGGTATACCGCTGAGTATGGGAGCTACAAGAAAGCAGGAAGGCAGACCCCAGCTACAGTACTAAGTAGGTCCCCATGCAGTCTAGCAGCCAGCACGGTGTCACATTTGCAGCTGCTTTCCTGTGGGAGCTATCTTCAATACCACACTTTTTCTCCTCAGTTCCCATTTAAAGAATATATTTGTGTCTTAAGATATACCACTGAGTATGGGAGCTACAAGAAAGCAGGAAGATAGATCCCAGCTACAGTAGTAAGTAGGTCCCCATGCAGTCTATCAGCCAGCACGGTGTCACATTTGCAGCTGCTTTCCTGTGGGAGCTATCTTCAATTCCACAGTTTTTCTCCTCAGCTCCCATTGAAAGAATACATTTGTCAGTTAAGGTATACCGCTGAGTATGGGAGCTACAAGAAAGCAGGAAGGCAGATCCCAGCTACAGTAGTAAGTAGGTCCCCATGCAGTCTATCAGCCAGCACGGTGTCACATTTGCAGCTGCTTTCCTGTGGGAGCTATCTTCAATACCACACTTTTTCTGTTCAGCTCTCATTGAAAGAATACATTTGTCAGTTAAGGTATACCACTGAGTACGGGAGCTACAAGAAAGCAAGAAGGCTGACCCCAGCTACAGTAGTAAGTAGGTCCCCATGCAGTCTAGCAGCCAGCACGGTGTCACATTTGCAGCTGCTTTCCTGTGGGAGCTATCTTCAATACCACACTTTTTCTTCTCAGCTCCCATTGAAAAAACTACATTTTGTCAGTTAAGGTATACCGCTGAGTATGGGAGCTACAAGAAAGCAGGAAGGCAGACCCCAGCTACAGTAGTAAGTAGGTCCCCTTGCAGTCTAGCAGCCAGCACGGTGTCACATTTGCAGCTGCTTTCCTGTGGGAGCTATCTTCAATACCACACTTTTTCTGTTCAGCTCCCATTGAAAAAACTACATTTTGTCTCTTAAGGTATACAACTGAGTATGGGAGCTACAAGAAAGCAGGAAGATAGATCCCAGCTACAGTAGTAAGTAGGTCCCCATGCAGTCTAGCAGCCAGCACGGTGTCACATTTGCAGCTGCTTTCCTGTGGGAGCTATCTTCAATACCACACTTTTTCTGTTCAGCTCCCATCGAAAGAATACATTTGTCAGTTAAGGTATACCGCTGAGTATGGGAGCTACAAGAAAGCAGGAAGATAGATCCCAGCTACAGTAGTAAGTAGGTCCCCATGCAGTCTAGCAGCCAGCACGGTGTCACATTTGCAGCTGCTTTCCTGTGGGAGCTATCTTCAATACCACACTTTTTCTTCTCAGCTCCCATTGAAAAAACTACATTTTGTCTCTTAAGGTATACAACTGAGTATGGGAGCTACAAGAAAGCAGGAAGATAGGTCCCAGCTACAGTAGTAAGTAGGTCCCCATGCAGTCTATCAGTCAGCACGGTGTCACATTTGCAGCTGCTTCCTGTGGGAGCTATCTTCAATACCACAGTTTTTCTCCTCTGCTCCCATTGAAAGAATACATTTGTCAGTTAAGGTATACCGCTGAGTATGGGAGCTACAAGAAAGCAGGAAGGCAGACCCCAGCTACAGTAGTAAGTAGGTCCCCTTGCAGTCTAGCAGCCAGCACGGTGTCACATTTGCAGCTGCTTTCCTGTGGGAGCTATCTTCAATACCACACTTTTTCTGTTCAACTCCCATTGAAAAAACTACATTTTGTCTCTTAAGGTATACCGCTGAGTATGGGAGCTACAAGAAAGCAGGAAGATAGATCCCAGCTACAGTAGTAAGTAGGTCCCCATGCAGTCTATCAGCCAGCACGGTGTCACATTTGCAGCTGCTTTCCTGTGGGAGCTATCTTCAATACCACACTTTTTCTGTTCAGCTCCCATCGAAAGAATACATTTGTCAGTTAAGGTATACCACTGAGTATGGGAGCTACAAGAAAGCAGGAAGGCAGACCCCAGCTACAGTAGTAAGTAGGTCCCCATGCAGTCTAGCAGCCAGCACGGTGTCACATTTGCAGCTGCTTTCCTGTGGGAGCTATCTTCAATACCACAATTTTTCTGTTCAGCTCACATTGAAAGAATACATTTGTCAGTTAAGGTATACCGCTGAGTATGGGAGCTACAATAAAGCAGGAAGATAGATCCCAACTACAGTAGTAAGTAGGTCCCCATGCAGTCTAGCAGCCAGCACGGTGTCACATTTGCAGCTGCTTTCCTGTGGGAGCTATCTTCAATACCACACTTTTTCTCCTCAGTTCCCATTGAAAGAATACATTTGTCTGTTAAGGTATACCGCTGAGTATGGGAGCTTCAAGAAAGCAGAAAGAGAGATCCCAGCTACAGTAGTAAGTAGGTCCCCATGCAGTCTAGCAGCCAGCACGGTGTCACATTTGCAGCTGCTTTCCTGTGGGAGCTATCTTCAATACCACACTTTTTCTGTTCAGCTCCCATTGAAGAAACTACATTTTGTCTCTTAAGGTATACAACGGAGTATGGGAGCTACAAGAAAGCAGGAAGATAGTTCCCAGCTACAATAGTAAGTAGGTCCCCATGCAGTCTATCAGCCAGCACGGTGTCACATTTGCAGCTGCTTTCCTGTGGGAGCTATCTTCAATACCACACTTTTTCTCCTCAGTTCCCATTGAAAGAATACATTTGTCTGTTAAGGTATACCGCTCTTTAGGGGAGCTTCAAGAAAGCAGAAAGAGAGATCCCAGCTACAGTAGTAAGTAGGTCCCCATGCAGTCTAGCAGCCAGCACGGTGTCACATTTGCAGCTGCTTTCCTGTGGGAGCTGTCTTCAATACCACACTTTTTCTCCTCAGTTCCCATTGAAGAAACTACATTTTGTCTCTTAAGGTATACAACTGAGTAGGGGAGCTACAAGAAAGCAGGAAGATAGATCCCAGCTACAGTAGTAAGTAGGTCCCCATGCAGTCTAGCAGCCAGCACGGTGTTACATTTGCAGCTGCTTTCCTGTGGGAGCTATCTTCAATACCACACTTTTTCTGTTCAGCTCCCATTGAAAGAATACATTTGTCAGTTAAGGTATACCACTGAGTATGGGAGCTACAAGAAAGCAAGAAGGCAGACCCCAGCTACAGTAGTAAGTAGGTCCCCATGCAGTCTAGCAGCCAGCACGGTGTCACATTTGCAGCTGCTTTCCTGTGGGAGCTATCTTCAATACCACACTTTTTCTTCTCAGCTCCCATTGAAAAAACTACATTTTGTCAGTTAAGGTATACCGCTGAGTATGGGAGCTACAAGAAAGCAGGAAGGCAGATCCCAGCTACAGTAGTAAGTAGGTCCCCATGCAGTCTAGCAGCCAGCACGGTGTCACATTTGCAGCTGCTTTCCTGTGGGAGCTATCTTCAATACCACACTTTTTCTGTTCAGCTCTCATTGAAAAAACTACATTTTATCTCTTAAGGTATACAACTGAGTATGGGAGCTACAAGAAAGCAGGAAGATAGATCCCAGCTACATTAGTAAGTAGGTCCCCATGCAGTCTAGCAGCCAGCAGGGTGTCACATTTGCAGCTGCTTTCCTGTACGAGCTATCTTCAATACCGCACTTTTCCTGTTCAGGTCCCATTGAAAAAATACATTTGTCTCTTAAGGTATACCACTGAGTACGGGAGCTACAAGAAACAGGAAGGCAGACCCCAGCTACAGTAGTAAGTAGCTCCCCATGCAGTCTAGCAGCCAGCACGGTGTCACATTTGCAGCTGCTTTCCTGTGGTAGCTATCTTCAATACCACACTTTTTCTTCTCAGTTCCCATTGAAAGAATACATTTGTCAGTTAAGGTATACCGCTGAGTATGGGAGCTACAAGAAAGCAGGAAGGCAGACCCCAGCTACAGTAGTAAGTAGGTCCCCATGCAGTCTAGCAGCCAGCACGGTGTCACATTTGCAGCTGCTTTCCTGTGGGAGCTATCTTCAATACCACACTTTTTCATCTAAGCTCCCATTGAAAAAACTACATTTTGTCAGTTAAGGTACACCGCTGAGTATGGGAGCTACAAGAAAGCAGGAAGGCAGACCCCAGCTACAGTAGTAAGTAGGTCCCCATGCAGTCTATCAGTCAGCACGGTGTCACATTTGCAGCTGCTTTCCTGTGGGAGCTATCTTCAATACCACACTTTTTCTCCTCAGTTCCCACTGAAAGAATACATTTGTCTGTTCAGGTATACCGCTGAGTATGGGAGCTTCAAGAAAGCAGAAAGAGAGATCCCAGCTACAGTAGTAAGTAGGTCCCCATGCAGTCTAGCAGCCAGCACGGTGTCACATTTGCAGCTGCTTTCCTGTGGGAGCTATCTTCAATACCACACTTTTTCTGTTCAGCTCCCATTGAAGAAACTACATTTTGTCTCTTAAGGTATACAACGGAGTATGGGAGCTACAAGAAAGCAGGAAGATAGTTCCCAGCTACAATAGTAAGTAGGTCCCCATGCAGTCTATCAGCCAGCACGGTGTCACATTTGCAGCTGCTTTCCTGTGGGAGCTATCTTCAATACCACACTTTTTCTCCTCAGTTCCCATTGAAAGAATACATTTGTCTGTTAAGGTATACCGCTGAGTATAGGAGCTTCAAGAAAGCAGAAAGAGAGATCCCAGCTACAGTAGTAAGTAGGTCCCCATGCAGTCTAGCAGCCAGCACGGTGTCACATTTGCAGCTGCTTTCCTGTGGGAGCTGTCTTCAATACCACAATTTTTCTCCTCATTTCCCATTGAAGAAACTACATTTTGTCTCTTAAGGTATACAACTGAGTAGGGGAGCTACAAGAAAGCAGGAAGATAGATCCCAGCTACAGTAGTAAGTAGGTCCCCATGCAGTCTAGCAGCCAGCACGGTGTTACATTTGCAGCTGCTTTCCTGTGGGAGCTATCTTCAATACCACACTTTTTCTGTTCAGCTCCCATTGAAAGAATACATTTGTCAGTTAAGGTATACCACTGAGTATGGGAGCTACAAGAAAGCAAGAAGGCAGACCCCAGCTACAGTAGTAAGTAGGTCCCCATGCAGTCTAGCAGCCAGCACGGTGTCACATTTGCAGCTGCTTTCCTGTGGGAGCTATCTTCAATACCACACTTTTTCTTCTCAGCTCCCATTGAAAAAACTACATTTTGTCAGTTAAGGTATACCGCTGAGTATGGGAGCTACAAGAAAGCAGGAAGGCAGATCCCAGCTACAGTAGTAAGTAGGTCCCCATGCAGTCTAGCAGCCAGCACGGTGTCACATTTGCAGCTGCTTTCCTGTGGGAGCTATCTTCAATACCACACTTTTTCTGTTCAGCTCTCATTGAAAAAACTACATTTTATCTCTTAAGGTATACAACTGAGTATGGGAGCTACAAGAAAGCAGGAAGATAGATCCCAGCTACATTAGTAAGTAGGTCCCCATGCAGTCTAGCAGCCAGCACGGTGTCACATTTGCAGCTGCTTTCCTGTACGAGCTATCTTCAATACCGCACTTTTCCTGTTCAGGTCCCATTGAAAAAATACATTTGTCTCTTAAGGTATACCACTGAGTACGGGAGCTACAAGAAGCAGGAAGGCAGACCCCAGCTACAGTAGTAAGTAGCTCCCCATGCAGTCTAGCAGCCAGCACGGTGTCACATTTGCAGCTGCTTTCCTGTGGTAGCTATCTTCAATACCACACTTTTTCTTCTCAGCTCCCATTGAAAAAACTACATTTTGTCAGTTAAGGTATACCGCTGAGTATGGGAGCTACAAGAAAGCAGGAAGGCAGACCCCAGCTACAGTAGTAAGTAGGTCCCCATGCAGTCTAGCAGCCAGCACGGTGTCACATTTGCAGCTGCTTTCCTGTGGGAGCTATCTTCAATACCACACTTTTTCTGTTCAGCTCCCATTGAAAGAATACATTTGTCAGTTAAGGTATACCACTGAGTATGGGAGCTACAAGAAAGCAGGAAGGCAGACCCCAGCTACAGTAGTAAGTAGGTCCCCATGCAGTCTAGCAGCCAGCACGGTGTCACATTTGCAGCTGCTTTCCTGTGGGAGCTATCTTCAATTCCACAGTTTTTCTTCTCAGCTCCCTTTGAAAAAACTACATTTTGTCAGTTAAGGTATACCGCTGAGTATGGGAGCTACAAGAAAGCAGGAAGGCAGACCCCAGCTACAGTAGTAAGTAGGTCCCCATGCAGTCTAGCAGCCAGCACGGTGTCACATTTGCAGCTGCTTTCCTGTGGGAGCTATCTTCAATACCACACTTTTTCTGTTCAGCTCCCATTGAAAGAATACATTTGTCAGTTAAGGTATACCACTGAGTATGGGAGCTACAAGAAAGCAGGAAGGCAGACCCCAGCTACAGTAGTAAGTAGGTCCCCATGCAGTCTAGCAGCCAGCACGGTGTCACATTTGCAGCTGCTTTCCTGTGGGAGCTATCTTCAATACCACACTTTTTCTCCTCAGTTCCCATTGAAAGAATACATTTGTCAGTTAAGGTATACCGCTGAGTATGGGAGCTACAAGAAAGCAGGAAGGCAGACCCCAGCTACAGTAGTAAGTAGGTCCCCATGCAGTCTAGCAGCCAGCACGGTGTCACATTTGCAGCTGCTTTCCTGTGGGAGCTATCTTCAATACCACACTTTTTCATCTCAGCTCCCATTGAAAAAACTACATTTTGTCAGTTAAGGTACACCGCTGAGTATGGGAGCTACAAGAAAGCAGGAAGGCAGACCCCAGCTACAGTAGTAAGTAGGTCCCCATGCAGTCTATCAGTCAGCACGGTGTCACATTTGCAGCTGCTTTCCTGTGGGAGCTATCTTCAATACCACACTTTTTCTCCTCAGTTCCCACTGAAAGAATACATTTGTCTGTTAAGGTATACCGCTGAGTATGGGAGCTACAAGAAAGCAGAAAGAGAGATCCCAGCTACAGTAGTAAGTAGGTCCCCATGCAGTCTAGCAGCCAGCACGGTGTCACATTTGCAGCTGCTTTCCTGTGGGAGCTATCTTCAATACCACACTTTTTCTGTTCAGCTCCCATTGAAAAAACTACTTTTTGTCTCTTAAGGTATACCGCTGAGTATGGGAGCTACAAGAAAGCAGGAAGATAGATCCCAGCTACAGTAGTAAGTAGGTCCCCATGCAGTCTATCAGCCAGCACGGTGTCACATTTGCAGCTGCTTTCCTGTGGGAGCTATCTTCAATACCACACTTTTTCTCCTCAGTTCCCATTGAAAGAATACATTTGTCTGTTAAGGTATACCGCTGAGTATAGGAGCTTCAAGAAAGCAGAAAGAGAGATCCCAGCTACAGTAGTAAGTAGGTCCCCATGCAGTCTAGCAGCCAGCACGGTGTCACATTTGCAGCTGCTTTCCTGTGGGAGCTGTCTTCAATACCACAATTTTTCTCCTCAGTTCCCATTGAAGAAACTACATTTTGTCTCTTAAGGTATACAACTGAGTATGGGAGCTACAAGAAAGCAGGAAGATAGATCCCAGCTACAGTAGTAAGTAGGTCCCCATGCAGTCTAGTAGCCAGCACGGTGTTACATTTGCAGCTGCTTTCCTGTGGGAGCTATCTTCAATACCACACTTTTTCTGTTCAGCTCCCATTGAAAGAATACATTTGTCAGTTAAGGTATACCACTGAGTATGGGAGCTACAAGAAAGCAAGAAGGCAGACCCCAGCTACAGTAGTAAGTAGGTCCCCATGCAGTCTAGCAGCCAGCACGGTGTCACATTTGCAGCTGCTTTCCTGTGGGAGCTATCTTCAATACCACACTTTTTCTTCTCAGCTCCCATTGAAAAAACTACATTTTGTCAGTTAAGGTATACCGCTGAGTATGGGAGCTACAAGAAAGCAGGAAGGCAGACCCCAGCTACAGTAGTAAGTAGGTCCCCATGCAGTCTAGCAGCCAGCACGGTGTCACATTTGCAGCTGCTTTCCTGTGGGAGCTATCTTCAATACCACACTTTTTCATCTCAGCTCCCATTGAAAAAACTACATTTTGTCAGTTAAGGTACACCGCTGAGTATGGGAGCTACAAGAAAGCAGGAAGGCAGACCCCAGCTACAGTAGTAAGTAGGTCCCCATGCAGTCTATCAGTCAGCACGGTGTCACATTTGCAGCTGCTTTCCTGTGGGAGCTATCTTCAATACCACACTTTTTCTCCTCAGTTCCCACTGAAAGAATACATTTGTCTGTTCAGGTATACCGCTGAGTATGGGAGCTTCAAGAAAGCAGAAAGAGAGATCCCAGCTACAGTAGTAAGTAGGTCCCCATGCAGTCTAGCAGCCAGCACGGTGTCACATTTGCAGCTGCTTTCCTGTGGGAGCTATCTTCAATACCACACTTTTTCTGTTCAGCTCCCATTGAAAAAACTACTTTTTGTCTCTTAAGGTATACCGCTGAGTATGGGAGCTACAAGAAAGCAGGAAGGCAGATCCCAGCTACAGTAGTAAGTAGGTCCCCATGCAGTCTAGCAGCCAGCACGGTGTCACATTTGCAGCTGCTTTCCTGTGGGAGCTATCTTCAATACCACACTTTTTCTCCTCAGTTCCCATTGAAAGAATACATTTGTCTGTTAAGGTATACCGCTGAGTATAGGAGCTTCAAGAAAGCAGAAAGAGAGATCCCAGCTACAGTAGTAAGTAGGTCCCCATGCAGTCTATCAGTCAGCACGGTGTCACATTTGCAGCTGCTTTCCTGTGGGAGCTGTCTTCAATACCACAATTTTTCTCCTCATTTCCCATTGAAGAAACTACATTTTGTCTCTTAAGGTATACAACTGAGTAGGGGAGCTACAAGAAAGCAGGAAGATAGATCCCAGCTACAGTAGTAAGTAGGTCCCCATGCAGTCTAGCAGCCAGCACGGTGTTACATTTGCAGCTGCTTTCCTGTGGGAGCTATCTTCAATACCACACTTTTTCTGTTCAGCTCCCATTGAAAGAATACATTTGTCAGTTAAGGTATACCACTGAGTATGGGAGCTACAAGAAAGCAAGAAGGCAGACCCCAGCTACAGTAGTAAGTAGGTCCCCATGCAGTCTAGCAGCCAGCACGGTGTCACATTTGCAGCTGCTTTCCTGTGGGAGCTATCTTCAATACCACACTTTTTCTTCTCAGCTCCCATTGAAAAAACTACATTTTGTCAGTTAAGGTATACCGCTGAGTATGGGAGCTACAAGAAAGCAGGAAGGCAGATCCCAGCTACAGTAGTAAGTAGGTCCCCATGCAGTCTAGCAGCCAGCACGGTGTCACATTTGCAGCTGCTTTCCTGTGGGAGCTATCTTCAATACCACACTTTTTCTGTTCAGCTCTCATTGAAAAAACTACATTTTATCTCTTAAGGTATACAACTGAGTATGGGAGCTACAAGAAAGCAGGAAGATAGATCCCAGCTACATTAGTAAGTAGGTCCCCATGCAGTCTAGCAGCCAGCAGGGTGTCACATTTGCAGCTGCTTTCCTGTACGAGCTATCTTCAATACCGCACTTTTCCTGTTCAGGTCCCATTGAAAAAATACATTTGTCTCTTAAGGTATACCACTGAGTACGGGAGCTACAAGAAGCAGGAAGGCAGACCCCAGCTACAGTAGTAAGTAGCTCCCCATGCAGTCTAGCAGCCAGCACGGTGTCACATTTGCAGCTGCTTTCCTGTGGTAGCTATCTTCAATACCACACTTTTTCTTCTCAGCTCCCATTGAAAAAACTACATTTTGTCAGTTAAGGTATACCGCTGAGTATGGGAGCTACAAGAAAGCAGGAAGGCAGACCCCAGCTACAGTAGTAAGTAGGTCCCCATGCAGTCTAGCAGCCAGCACGGTGTCACATTTGCAGCTGCTTTCCTGTGGGAGCTATCTTCAATACCACACTTTTTCTGTTCAGCTCCCATTGAAAGAATACATTTGTCAGTTAAGGTATACCACTGAGTATGGGAGCTACAAGAAAGCAGGAAGGCAGACCCCAGCTACAGTAGTAAGTAGGTCCCCATGCAGTCTAGCAGCCAGCACGGTGTCACATTTGCAGCTGCTTTCCTGTGGGAGCTATCTTCAATTCCACAGTTTTTCTTCTCAGCTCCCTTTGAAAAAACTACATTTTGTCAGTTAAGGTATACCGCTGAGTATGGGAGCTACAAGAAAGCAGGAAGGCAGACCCCAGCTACAGTAGTAAGTAGGTCCCCATGCAGTCTAGCAGCCAGCACGGTGTCACATTTGCAGCTGCTTTCCTGTGGGAGCTATCTTCAATACCACACTTTTTCTGTTCAGCTCCCATTGAAAGAATACATTTGTCAGTTAAGGTATACCACTGAGTATGGGAGCTACAAGAAAGCAGGAAGGCAGACCCCAGCTACAGTAGTAAGTAGGTCCCCATGCAGTCTAGCAGCCAGCACGGTGTCACATTTGCAGCTGCTTTCCTGTGGGAGCTATCTTCAATACCACACTTTTTCTGTTCAGCTCTCATTGAAAAAACTACATTTTGTCAGTTAAGGTATACAACTGAGTATGGGAGCTACAAGAAAGCAGGAAGATAGATCCCAGCTACAGTAGTAAGTACGTCCCCATGCAATCTAGCAGCCAGCACGGTGTCACATTTGCAGCTGCTTTCCTGTGGGAGCTATCTTCAATACCACACTTTTTCTCCTCAGTTCCCATTGAAAGAATACATTTGTCAGTTAAGGTATACCGCTGAGTATGGGAGCTACAAGAAAGCAGGAAGGCAGACCCCAGCTACAGTAGTAAGTAGGTCCCCATGCAGTCTAGCAGCCAGCACGGTGTCACATTTGCAGCTGCTTTCCTGTGGGAGCTATCTTCAATACCACACTTTTTCTGTTCAGCTCCCATTGAAAAAACTACTTTTTGTCTCTTAAGGTATACCGCTGAGTATGGGAGCTACAAGAAAGCAGGAAGATAGATCCCAGCTACAGTAGTAAGTAGGTCCCCATGCAGTCTATCAGCCAGCACGGTGTCACATTTGCAGCTGCTTTCCTGTGGGAGCTATCTTCAATACCACACTTTTTCTCCTCAGTTCCCATTGAAAGAATACATTTGTCTGTTAAGGTATACCGCTGAGTATAGGAGCTTCAAGAAAGCAGAAAGAGAGATCCCAGCTACAGTAGTAAGTAGGTCCCCATGCAGTCTAGCAGCCAGCACGGTGTCACATTTGCAGCTGCTTTCCTGTGGGAGCTGTCTTCAATACCACAATTTTTCTCCTCAGTTCCCATTGAAGAAACTACATTTTGTCTCTTAAGGTATACAACTGAGTAGGGGAGCTACAAGAAAGCAGGAAGATAGATCCCAGCTACAGTAGTAAGTAGGTCCCCATGCAGTCTAGCAGCCAGCACGGTGTTACATTTGCAGCTGCTTTCCTGTGGGAGCTATCTTCAATACCACACTTTTTCTGTTCAGCTCCCATTGAAAGAATACATTTGTCAGTTAAGGTATACCACTGAGTATGGGAGCTACAAGAAAGCAAGAAGGCAGACCCCAGCTACAGTAGTAAGTAGGTCCCCATGCAGTCTAGCAGCCAGCACGGTGTCACATTTGCAGCTGCTTTCCTGTGGGAGCTATCTTCAATACCACACTTTTTCTTCTCAGCTCCCATTGAAAAAACTACATTTTGTCAGTTAAGGTATACCGCTGAGTATGGGAGCTACAAGAAAGCAGGAAGGCAGACCCCAGCTACAGTAGTAAGTAGGTCCCCATGCAGTCTAGCAGCCAGCACGGTGTCACATTTGCAGCTGCTTTCCTGTGGGAGCTATCTTCAATACCACACTTTTTCTGTTCAGCTCCCATTGAAAGAATACATTTGTCAGTTAAGGTATACCACTGAGTATGGGAGCTACAAGAAAGCAGGAAGGCAGACCCCAGCTACAGTAGTAAGTAGGTCCCCATGCAGTCTAGCAGCCAGCACGGTGTCACATTTGCAGCTGCTTTCCTGTGGGAGCTATCTTCAATTCCACAGTTTTTCTTCTCAGCTCCCTTTGAAAAAACTACATTTTGTCAGTTAAGGTATACCGCTGAGTATGGGAGCTACAAGAAAGCAGGAAGGCAGATCCCAGCTACAGTAGTAAGTAGGTCCCCATGCAGTCTAGCAGCCAGCACGGTGTCACATTTGCAGCTGCTTTCCTGTGGGAGCTATCTTCAATACCACACTTTTTCTGTTCAGCTCCCATTGAAAGAATACATTTGTCAGTTAAGGTATACCACTGAGTATGGGAGCTACAAGAAAGCAAGAAGGCAGACCCCAGCTACAGTAGTAAGTAGGTCCCCATGCAGTCTAGCAGCCAGCACGGTGTCACATTTGCAGCTGCTTTCCTGTGGGAGCTATCTTCAATACCACACTTTTTCTGTTCAGCTCCCATTGAAAGAATACATTTGTCAGTTAAGGTATACCACTGAGTATGGGAGCTACAAGAAAGCAGGAAGGCAGACCCCAGCTACAGTAGTAAGTAGGTCCCCATGCAGTCTAGCAGCCAGCACGGTGTCACATTTGCAGCTGCTTTCCTGTGGGAGCTATCTTCAATACCACACTTTTTCATCTCAGCTCCCATTGAAAAAACTACATTTTGTCAGTTAAGGTACACCGCTGAGTATGGGAGCTACAAGAAAGCAGGAAGGCAGACCCCAGCTACAGTAGTAAGTAGGTCCCCATGCAGTCTATCAGTCAGCACGGTGTCACATTTGCAGCTGCTTTCCTGTGGGAGCTATCTTCAATACCACACTTTTTCTCCTCAGTTCCCACTGAAAGAATACATTTGTCTGTTAAGGTATACCGCTGAGTATGGGAGCTTCAAGAAAGCAGAAAGAGAGATCCCAGCTACAGTAGTAAGTAGGTCCCCATGCAGTCTAGCAGCCAGCACGGTGTCACATTTGCAGCTGCTTTCCTGTGGGAGCTATCTTCAATACCACACTTTTTCTGTTCAGCTCCCATTGAAAAAACTACTTTTTGTCTCTTAAGGTATACCGCTGAGTATGGGAGCTACAAGAAAGCAGGAAGATAGATCCCAGCTACAGTAGTAAGTAGGTCCCCATGCAGTCTATCAGCCAGCACGGTGTCACATTTGCAGCTGCTTTCCTGTGGGAGCTATCTTCAATACCACACTTTTTCTCCTCAGTTCCCATTGAAAGAATACATTTGTCTGTTAAGGTATACCGCTGAGTATAGGAGCTTCAAGAAAGCAGAAAGAGAGATCCCAGCTACAGTAGTAAGTAGGTCCCCATGCAGTCTAGCAGCCAGCACGGTGTCACATTTGCAGCTGCTTTCCTGTGGGAGCTGTCTTCAATACCACAATTTTTCTCCTCATTTCCCATTGAAGAAACTACATTTTGTCTCTTAAGGTATACAACTGAGTAGGGGAGCTACAAGAAAGCAGGAAGATAGATCCCAGCTACAGTAGTAAGTAGGTCCCCATGCAGTCTAGCAGCCAGCACGGTGTTACATTTGCAGCTGCTTTCCTGTGGGAGCTATCTTCAATACCACACTTTTTCTGTTCAGCTCCCATTGAAAGAATACATTTGTCAGTTAAGGTATACCACTGAGTATGGGAGCTACAAGAAAGCAAGAAGGCAGACCCCAGCTACAGTAGTAAGTAGGTCCCCATGCAGTCTAGCAGCCAGCACGGTGTCACATTTGCAGCTGCTTTCCTGTGGGAGCTATCTTCAATACCACAATTTTTCTTCTCAGCTCCCATTGAAAAAACTACATTTTGTCAGTTAAGGTATACCGCTGAGTATGGGAGCTACAAGAAAGCAGGAAGGCAGACCCCAGCTACAGTAGTAAGTAGGTCCCCATGCAGTCTAGCAGCCAGCACGGTGTCACATTTGCAGCTGCTTTCCTGTGGGAGCTATCTTCAATACCACACTTTTTCTGTTCAGCTCCCATTGAAAGAATACATTTGTCAGTTAAGGTATACCACTGAGTATGGGAGCTACAAGAAAGCAGGAAGGCAGACCCCAGCTACAGTAGTAAGTAGGTCCCCATGCAGTCTAGCAGCCAGCACGGTGTCACATTTGCAGCTGCTTTCCTGTGGGAGCTATCTTCAATTCCACAGTTTTTCTTCTCAGCTCCCTTTGAAAAAACTACATTTTGTCAGTTAAGGTATACCGCTGAGTATGGGAGCTACAAGAAAGCAGGAAGGCAGATCCCAGCTACAGTAGTAAGTAGGTCCCCATGCAGTCTAGCAGCCAGCACGGTGTCACATTTGCAGCTGCTTTCCTGTGGGAGCTATCTTCAATACCACACTTTTTCTGTTCAGCTCCCATTGAAAGAATACATTTGTCAGTTAAGGTATACCACTGAGTATGGGAGCTACAAGAAAGCAAGAAGGCAGACCCCAGCTACAGTAGTAAGTAGGTCCCCATGCAGTCTAGCAGCCAGCACGGTGTCACATTTGCAGCTGCTTTCCTGTGGGAGCTATCTTCAATACCACACTTTTTCTTCTCGGCTCCCATTGAAAAAACTACATTTTGTCAGTTAAGGTATACCGCTGAGTATGGGAGCTACAAGAAAGCAGGAAGGCAGACCCCAGCTACAGTAGTAAGTAGGTCCCCATGCAGTCTAGCAGCCAGCACGGTGTCACATTTGCAGCTGCTTTCCTGTGGGAGCTATCTTCAATACCACACTTTTTCTGTTCAGCTCCCATTGAAAGAATACATTTGTCAGTTAAGGTATACCACTGAGTATGGGAGCTACAAGAAAGCAGGAAGGCAGACCCCAGCTACAGTAGTAAGTAGGTCCCCATGCAGTCTAGCAGCCAGCACGGTGTCACATTTGCAGCTGCTTTCCTGTGGGAGCTATCTTCAATTCCACAGTTTTTCTTCACAGCTCCCTTTGAAAAAACTACATTTTGTCAGTTAAGGTATACCGCTGAGTATGGGAGCTACAAGAAAGCAGGAAGGCAGACCCCAGCTACAGTAGTAAGTAGGTCCCCATGCAGTCTAGCAGCCAGCACGGTGTCACATTTGCAGCTGCTTTCCTGTGGGAGCTATCTTCAATACCACACTTTTTCTGTTCAGCTCCCATTGAAAGAATACATTTGTCAGTTAAGATATACCACTGAGTATGGGAGCTACAAGAAAGCAGGAAGGCAGACCCCAGCTACAGTAGTAAGTAGGTCCCCATGCAGTCTAGCAGCCAGCACGGTGTCACATTTGCAGCTGCTTTCCTGTGGGAGCTATCTTCAATACCACACTTTTTCTGTTCAGCTCTCATTGAAAAAACTACATTTTGTCAGTTAAGGTATACAACTGAGTATGGGAGCTACAAGAAAGCAGGAAGATAGATCCCAGCTACAGTAGTAAGTACGTCCCCATGCAATCTAGCAGCCAGCACGGTGTCACATTTGCAGCTGCTTTCCTGTGGGAGCTATCTTCAATACCACACTTTTTCTCCTCAGTTCCCATTGAAAGAATACATTTGTCAGTTAAGGTATACCGCTGAGTATGGGAGCTACAAGAAAGCAGGAAGGCAGACCCCAGCTACAGTAGTAAGTAGGTCCCCATGCAGTCTAGCAGCCAGCACGGTGTCACATTTGCAGCTGCTTTCCTGTGGGAGCTATCTTCAATACCACACTTTTTCATCTCAGCTCCCATTGAAAAAACTACATTTTGTCAGTTAAGGTACACCGCTGAGTATGGGAGCTACAAGAAAGCAGGAAGGCAGACCCCAGCTACAGTAGTAAGTAGGTCCCCATGCAGTCTATCAGTCAGCACGGTGTCACATTTGCAGCTGCTTTCCTGTGGGAGCTATCTTCAATACCACACTTTTTCTCCTCAGTTCCCACTGAAAGAATACATTTGTCTGTTAAGGTATACCGCTGAGTATGGGAGCTTCAAGAAAGCAGAAAGAGAGATCCCAGCTACAGTAGTAAGTAGGTCCCCATGCAGTCTAGCAGCCAGCACGGTGTCACATTTGCAGCTGCTTTCCTGTGGGAGCTATCTTCAATACCACACTTTTTCTGTTCAGCTCCCATTGAAAAAACTACTTTTTGTCTCTTAAGGTATACCGCTGAGTATGGGAGCTACAAGAAAGCAGGAAGATAGATCCCAGCTACAGTAGTAAGTAGGTCCCCATGCAGTCTATCAGCCAGCACGGTGTCACATTTGCAGCTGCTTTCCTGTGGGAGCTATCTTCAATACCACACTTTTTCTCCTCAGTTCCCATTGAAAGAATACATTTGTCTGTTAAGGTATACCGCTGAGTATAGGAGCTTCAAGAAAGCAGAAAGAGAGATCCCAGCTACAGTAGTAAGTAGGTCCCCATGCAGTCTAGCAGCCAGCACGGTGTCACATTTGCAGCTGCTTTCCTGTGGGAGCTGTCTTCAATACCACAATTTTTCTCCTCAGTTCCCATTGAAGAAACTACATTTTGTCTCTTAAGGTATACAACTGAGTAGGGGAGCTACAAGAAAGCAGGAAGATAGATCCCAGCTACAGTAGTAAGTAGGTCCCCATGCAGTCTAGCAGCCAGCACGGTGTTACATTTGCAGCTGCTTTCCTGTGGGAGCTATCTTCAATACCACACTTTTTCTGTTCAGCTCCCATTGAAAGAATACATTTGTCAGTTAAGGTATACCACTGAGTATGGGAGCTACAAGAAAGCAAGAAGGCAGACCCCAGCTACAGTAGTAAGTAGGTCCCCATGCAGTCTAGCAGCCAGCACGGTGTCACATTTGCAGCTGCTTTCCTGTGGGAGCTATCTTCAATACCACACTTTTTCTTCTCAGCTCCCATTGAAAAAACTACATTTTGTCAGTTAAGGTATACCGCTGAGTATGGGAGCTACAAGAAAGCAGGAAGGCAGACCCCAGCTACAGTAGTAAGTAGGTCCCCATGCAGTCTAGCAGCCAGCACGGTGTCACATTTGCAGCTGCTTTCCTGTGGGAGCTATCTTCAATACCACACTTTTTCTGTTCAGCTCCCATTGAAAGAATACATTTGTCAGTTAAGGTATACCACTGAGTATGGGAGCTACAAGAAAGCAGGAAGGCAGACCCCAGCTACAGTAGTAAGTAGGTCCCCATGCAGTCTAGCAGCCAGCACGGTGTCACATTTGCAGCTGCTTTCCTGTGGGAGCTATCTTCAATTCCACAGTTTTTCTTCTCAGCTCCCTTTGAAAAAACTACATTTTGTCAGTTAAGGTATACCGCTGAGTATGGGAGCTACAAGAAAGCAGGAAGGCAGATCCCAGCTACAGTAGTAAGTAGGTCCCCATGCAGTCTAGCAGCCAGCACGGTGTCACATTTGCAGCTGCTTTCCTGTGGGAGCTATCTTCAATACCACACTTTTTCTGTTCAGCTCCCATTGAAAGAATACATTTGTCAGTTAAGGTATACCACTGAGTATGGGAGCTACAAGAAAGCAAGAAGGCAGACCCCAGCTACAGTAGTAAGTAGGTCCCCATGCAGTCTAGCAGCCAGCACGGTGTCACATTTGCAGCTGCTTTCCTGTGGGAGCTATCTTCAATACCACACTTTTTCTTCTCGGCTCCCATTGAAAAAACTACATTTTGTCAGTTAAGGTATACCGCTGAGTATGGGAGCTACAAGAAAGCAGGAAGGCAGACCCCAGCTACAGTAGTAAGTAGGTCCCCATGCAGTCTAGCAGCCAGCACGGTGTCACATTTGCAGCTGCTTTCCTGTGGGAGCTATCTTCAATACCACACTTTTTCTGTTCAGCTCCCATTGAAAGAATACATTTGTCAGTTAAGGTATACCACTGAGTATGGGAGCTACAAGAAAGCAGGAAGGCAGACCCCAGCTACAGTAGTAAGTAGGTCCCCATGCAGTCTAGCAGCCAGCACGGTGTCACATTTGCAGCTGCTTTCCTGTGGGAGCTATCTTCAATACCACACTTTTTCTGTTCAGCTCTCATTGAAAAAACTACATTTTGTCAGTTAAGGTATACAACTGAGTATGGGAGCTACAAGAAAGCAGGAAGGCAGACCCCAGCTACAGTAGTAAGTAGGTCCCCATGCAGTCTAGCAGCCAGCACGGTGTCACATTTGCAGCTGCTTTCCTGTGGGAGCTATCTTCAATACCACACTTTTTCTGTTCAGCTCTCATTGAAAAAACTACATTTTGTCAGTTAAGGTATACAACTGAGTATGGGAGCTACAAGAAAGCAGGAAGGCAGACCCCAGCTACAGTAGTAAGTAGGTCCCCATGCAGTCTATCAGTCAGCACGGTGTCACATTTGCAGCTGCTTTCCTGTGGGAGCTATCTTCAATACCACACTTTTTCTCCTCAGTTCCCACTGAAAGAATACATTTGTCTGTTCAGGTATACCGCTGAGTATGGGAGCTTCAAGAAAGCAGAAAGAGAGATCCCAGCTACAGTAGTAAGTAGGTCCCCATGCAGTCTAGCAGCCAGCACGGTGTCACATTTGCAGCTGCTTTCCTGTGGGAGCTATCTTCAATACCACACTTTTTCTGTTCAGCTCCCATTGAAAAAACTACTTTTTGTCTCTTAAGGTATACCGCTGAGTATGGGAGCTACAAGAAAGCAGGAAGATAGATCCCAGCTACAGTAGTAAGTAGGTCCCCATGCAGTCTATCAGCCAGCACGGTGTCACATTTGCAGCTGCTTTCCTGTGGGAGCTATCTTCAATACCACACTTTTTCTCCTCAGTTCCCATTGAAAGAATACATTTGTCTGTTAAGGTATACCGCTGAGTATAGGAGCTTCAAGAAAGCAGAAAGAGAGATCCCAGCTACAGTAGTAAGTAGGTCCCCATGCAGTCTAGCAGCCAGCACGGTGTCACATTTGCAGCTGCTTTCCTGTGGGAGCTGTCTTCAATACCACAATTTTTCTCCTCATTTCCCATTGAAGAAACTACATTTTGTCTCTTAAGGTATACAACTGAGTAGGGGAGCTACAAGAAAGCAGGAAGATAGATCCCAGCTACAGTAGTAAGTAGGTCCCCATGCAGTCTAGCAGCCAGCACGGTGTTACATTTGCAGCTGCTTTCCTGTGGGAGCTATCTTCAATACCACACTTTTTCTGTTCAGCTCCCATTGAAAGAATACATTTGTCAGTTAAGGTATACCACTGAGTATGGGAGCTACAAGAAAGCAAGAAGACAGACCCCAGCTACAGTAGTAAGTAGGTCCCCATGCAGTCTAGCAGCCAGCACGGTGTCACATTTGCAGCTGCTTTCCTGTGGGAGCTATCTTCAATACCACACTTTTTCTTCTCAGCTCCCATTGAAAAAACTACATTTTGTCAGTTAAGGTATACCGCTGAGTATGGGAGCTACAAGAAAGCAGGAAGGCAGATCCCAGCTACAGTAGTAAGTAGGTCCCCATGCAGTCTAGCAGCCAGCACGGTGTCACATTTGCAGCTGCTTTCCTGTGGGAGCTATCTTCAATACCACACTTTTTCTGTTCAGCTCTCATTGAAAAAACTACATTTTATCTCTTAAGGTATACAACTGAGTATGGGAGCTACAAGAAAGCAGGAAGATAGATCCCAGCTACATTAGTAAGTAGGTCCCCATGCAGTCTAGCAGCCAGCAGGGTGTCACATTTGCAGCTGCTTTCCTGTACGAGCTATCTTCAATACCGCACTTTTCCTGTTCAGGTCCCATTGAAAAAATACATTTGTCTCTTAAGGTATACCACTGAGTACGGGAGCTACAAGAAGCAGGAAGGCAGACCCCAGCTACAGTAGTAAGTAGCTCCCCATGCAGTCTAGCAGCCAGCACGGTGTCACATTTGCAGCTGCTTTCCTGTGGTAGCTATCTTCAATACCACACTTTTTCTTCTCAGCTCCCATTGAAAAAACTACATTTTGTCAGTTAAGGTATACCGCTGAGTATGGGAGCTACAAGAAAGCAGGAAGGCAGACCCCAGCTACAGTAGTAAGTAGGTCCCCATGCAGTCTAGCAGCCAGCACGGTGTCACATTTGCAGCTGCTTTCCTGTGGGAGCTATCTTCAATACCACACTTTTTCTGTTCAGCTCCCATTGAAAGAATACATTTGTCAGTTAAGGTATACCACTGAGTATGGGAGCTACAAGAAAGCAGGAAGGCAGACCCCAGCTACAGTAGTAAGTAGGTCCCCATGCAGTCTAGCAGCCAGCACGGTGTCACATTTGCAGCTGCTTTCCTGTGGGAGCGATCTTCAATTCCACAGTTTTTCTTCTCAGCTCCCTTTGAAAAAACTACATTTTGTCAGTTAAGGTATACCGCTGAGTATGGGAGCTACAAGAAAGCAGGAAGGCAGACCCCAGCTACAGTAGTAAGTAGGTCCCCATGCAGTCTAGCAGCCAGCACGGTGTCACATTTGCAGCTGCTTTCCTGTGGGAGCTATCTTCAATACCACACTTTTTCTGTTCAGCTCCCATTGAAAGAATACATTTGTCAGTTAAGGTATACCACTGAGTATGGGAGCTACAAGAAAGCAGGAAGGCAGACCCCAGCTACAGTAGTAAGTAGGTCCCCATGCAGTCTAGCAGCCAGCACGGTGTCACATTTGCAGCTGCTTTCCTGTGGGAGCTATCTTCAATACCACACTTTTTCTGTTCAGCTCTCATTGAAAAAACTACATTTTGTCAGTTAAGGTATACAACTGAGTATGGGAGCTACAAGAAAGCATGAAGATAGATCCCAGCTACAGTAGTAAGTACGTCCCCATGCAATCTAGCAGCCAGCACGGTGTCACATTTGCAGCTGCTTTCCTGTGGGAGCTATCTTCAATACCACACTTTTTCTCCTCAGTTCCCATTGAAAGAATACATTTGTCAGTTAAGGTATACCGCTGAGTATGGGAGCTACAAGAAAGCAGGAAGGCAGACCCCAGCTACAGTAGTAAGTAGGTCCCCATGCAGTCTAGCAGCCAGCACGGTGTCACATTTGCAGCTGCTTTCCTGTGGGAGCTATCTTCAATACCACACTTTTTCATCTCAGCTCCCATTGAAAAAACTACATTTTGTCAGTTAAGGTACACCGCTGAGTATGGGAGCTACAAGAAAGCAGGAAGGCAGACCCCAGCTACAGTAGTAAGTAGGTCCCCATGCAGTCTATCAGTCAGCACGGTGTCACATTTGCAGCTGCTTTCCTGTGGGAGCTATCTTCAATACCACACTTTTTCTCCTCAGTTCCCACTGAAAGAATACATTTGTCTCTTAAGGTATACCGCTGAGTATGGGAGCTTCAAGAAAGCAGAAAGAGAGATCCTAGCTACAGTAGTAAGTAGGTCCCCATGCAGTCTAGCAGCCAGCACGGTGTCACATTTGCAGCTGCTTTCCTGTGGGAGCTATCTTCAATACCACACTTTTTCTGTTCAGCTCCCATTGAAAAAACTACTTTTTGTCAGTTAAGGTATACCGCTGAGTATGGGAGCTACAAGAAAGCAGGAAGATAGATCCCAGCTACAGTAGTAAGTAGGTCCCCATGCAGTCTATCAGCCAGCACGGTGTCACATTTGCAGCTGCTTTCCTGTGGGAGCTATCTTCAATACCACACTTTTTCTCCTCAGTTCCCATTGAAAGAATACATTTGTCTGTTAAGGTATACCGCTGAGTATAGGAGCTTCAAGAAAGCAGAAAGAGAGATCCCAGCTACAGTAGTAAGTAGGTCCCCATGCAGTCTAGCAGCCAGCACGGTGTCACATTTGCAGCTGCTTTCCTGTGGGAGCTGTCTTCAATACCACAATTTTTCTCCTCAGTTCCCATTGAAGAAACTACATTTTGTCTCTTAAGGTATACAACTGAGTAGGGGAGCTACAAGAAAGCAGGAAGATAGATCCCAGCTACAGTAGTAAGTAGGTCCCCATGCAGTCTAGCAGCCAGCACGGTGTTACATTTGCAGCTGCTTTCCTGTGGGAGCTATCTTCAATACCACACTTTTTCTGTTCAGCTCCCATTGAAAGAATACATTTGTCAGTTAAGGTATACCACTGAGTATGGGAGCTACAAGAAAGCAAGAAGGCAGACCCCAGCTACAGTAGTAAGTAGGTCCCCATGCAGTCTAGCAGCCAGCACGGTGTCACATTTGCAGCTGCTTTCCTGTGGGAGCTATCTTCAATACCACACTTTTTCTTCTCAGCTCCCATTGAAAAAACTACATTTTGTCAGTTAAGGTATACCGCTGAGTATGGGAGCTACAAGAAAGCAGGAAGGCAGACCCCAGCTACAGTAGTAAGTAGGTCCCCATGCAGTCTAGCAGCCAGCACGGTGTCACATTTGCAGCTGCTTTCCTGTGGGAGCTATCTTCAATACCACACTTTTTCTGTTCAGCTCCCATTGAAAGAATACATTTGTCAGTTAAGGTATACCACTGAGTATGGGAGCTACAAGAAAGCAGGAAGGCAGACCCCAGCTACAGTAGTAAGTAGGTCCCCATGCAGTCTAGCAGCCAGCACGGTGTCACATTTGCAGCTGCTTTCCTGTGGGAGCTATCTTCAATACCACACTTTTTCTGTTCAGCTCTCATTGAAAAAACTACATTTTGTCAGTTAAGGTATACAACTGAGTATGGGAGCTACAAGAAAGCAGGAAGATAGATCCCAGCTACAGTAGTAAGTACGTCCCCATGCAATCTAGCAGCCAGCACGGTGTCACATTTGCAGCTGCTTTCCTGTGGGAGCTATCTTCAATACCACACTTTTTCTCCTCAGTTCCCATTGAAAGAATACATTTGTCAGTTAAGGTATACCGCTGAGTATGGGAGCTACAAGAAAGCAGGAAGGCAGACCCCAGCTACAGTAGTAAGTAGGTCCCCATGCAGTCTAGCAGCCAGCACGGTGTCACATTTGCAGCTGCTTTCCTGTGGGAGCTATCTTCAATACCACACTTTTTCATCTCAGCTCCCATTGAAAAAACTACATTTTGTCAGTTAAGGTACACCGCTGAGTATGGGAGCTACAAGAAAGCAGGAAGGCAGACCCCAGCTACAGTAGTAAGTAGGTCCCCATGCAGTCTATCAGTCAGCACGGTGTCACATTTGCAGCTGCTTTCCTGTGGGAGCTATCTTCAATACCACACTTTTTCTCCTCAGTTCCCACTGAAAGAATACATTTGTCTGTTAAGGTATACCGCTGAGTATGGGAGCTTCAAGAAAGCAGAAAGAGAGATCCCAGCTACAGTAGTAAGTAGGTCCCCATGCAGTCTAGCAGCCAGCACGGTGTCACATTTGCAGCTGCTTTCCTGTGGGAGCTATCTTCAATACCACACTTTTTCTGTTCAGCTCCCATTGAAAAAACTACTTTTTGTCTCTTAAGGTATACCGCTGAGTATGGGAGCTACAAGAAAGCAGGAAAATAGATCCCAGCTACAGTAGTAAGTAGGTCCCCATGCAGTCTATCAGCCAGCACGGTGTCACATTTGCAGCTGCTTTCCTGTGGGAGCTATCTTCAATACCACACTTTTTCTCCTCAGTTCCCATTGAAAGAATACATTTGTCTGTTAAGGTATACCGCTGAGTATAGGAGCTTCAAGAAAGCAGAAAGAGAGATCCCAGCTACAGTAGTAAGTAGGTCCCCATGCAGTCTAGCAGCCAGCACGGTGTCACATTTGCAGCTGCTTTCCTGTGGGAGCTATCTTCAATACCACAATTTTTCTCCTCAGTTCCCATTGAAGAAACTACATTTTGTCTCTTAAGGTATACAACTGAGTAGGGGAGCTACAAGAAAGCAGGAAGGCAGATCCCAGCTACAGTAGTAAGTAGGTCCCCATGCAGTCTAGCAGCCAGCACGGTGTCACATTTGCAGCTGCTTTCCTGTGGGAGCTATCTTCAATACCACACTTTTTCTGTTCAGCTCCCATTGAAAGAATACATTTGTCAGTTAAGGTATACCACTGAGTATGGGAGCTACAAGAAAGCAAGAAGGCAGACCCCAGCTACAGTAGTAAGTAGGTCCCCATGCAGTCTAGCAGCCAGCACGGTGTCACATTTGCAGCTGCTTTCCTGTGGGAGCTATCTTCAATACCACACTTTTTCTGTTCAGCTCCCATTGAAAGAATACATTTGTCAGTTAAGGTATACCACTGAGTATGGGAGCTACAAGAAAGCAGGAAGGCAGACCCCAGCTACAGTAGTAAGTAGGTCCCCATGCAGTCTAGCAGCCAGCACGGTGTCACATTTGCAGCTGCTTTCCTGTGGGAGCTATCTTCAATTCCACAGTTTTTCTTCTCAGCTCCCTTTGAAAAAACTACATTTTGTCAGTTAAGGTATACCGCTGAGTATGGGAGCTACAAGAAAGCAGGAAGGCAGACCCCAGCTACAGTAGTAAGTAGGTCCCCATGCAGTCTAGCAGCCAGCACGGTGTCACATTTGCAGCTGCTTTCCTGTGGGAGCTATCTTCAATACCACACTTTTTCTGTTCAGCTCTCATTGAAAAAACTACATTTTGTCAGTTAAGGTATACAACTGAGTATGGGAGCTACAAGAAAGCAGGAAGATAGATCCCAGCTACAGTAGTAAGTACGTCCCCATGCAATCTAGCAGCCAGCACGGTGTCACATTTGCAGCTGCTTTCCTGTGGGAGCTATCTTCAATACCACACTTTTTCTCCTCAGTTCCCATTGAAAGAATACATTTGTCAGTTAAGGTATACCGCTGAGTATGGGAGCTACAAGAAAGCAGGAAGGCAGACCCCAGCTACAGTAGTAAGTAGGTCCCCATGCAGTCTAGCAGCCAGCACGGTGTCACATTTGCAGCTGCTTTCCTGTGGGAGCTATCTTCAATACCACACTTTTTCATCTCAGCTCCCATTGAAAAAACTACATTTTGTCAGTTAAGGTACACCGCTGAGTATGGGAGCTACAAGAAAGCAGGAAGGCAGACCCCAGCTACAGTAGTAAGTAGGTCCCCATGCAGTCTATCAGTCAGCACGGTGTCACATTTGCAGCTGCTTTCCTGTGGGAGCTATCTTCAATACCACACTTTTTCTCCTCAGTTCCCACTGAAAGAATACATTTGTCTGTTAAGGTATACCGCTGAGTATGGGAGCTTCAAGAAAGCAGAAAGAGAGATCCCAGCTACAGTAGTAAGTAGGTCCCCATGCAGTCTAGCAGCCAGCACGGTGTCACATTTGCAGCTGCTTTCCTGTGGGAGCTATCTTCAATACCACACTTTTTCTGTTCAGCTCCCATTGAAAAAACTACTTTTTGTCTCTTAAGGTATACCGCTGAGTATGGGAGCTACAAGAAAGCAGGAAGATAGATCCCAGCTACAGTAGTAAGTAGGTCCCCATGCAGTCTATCAGCCAGCACGGTGTCACATTTGCAGCTGCTTTCCTGTGGGAGCTATCTTCAATACCACACTTTTTCTCCTCAGTTCCCATTGAAAGAATACATTTGTCTGTTAAGGTATACCGCTGAGTATAGGAGCTTCAAGAAAGCAGAAAGAGAGATCCCAGCTACAGTAGTAAGTAGGTCCCCATGCAGTCTAGCAGCCAGCACGGTGTCACATTTGCAGCTGCTTTCCTGTGGGAGCTGTCTTCAATACCACAATTTTTCTCCTCAGTTCCCATTGAAGAAACTACATTTTGTCTCTTAAGGTATACAACTGAGTAGGGGAGCTACAAGAAAGCAGGAAGATAGATCCCAGCTACAGTAGTAAGTAGGTCCCCATGCAGTCTAGCAGCCAGCACGGTGTTACATTTGCAGCTGCTTTCCTGTGGGAGCTATCTTCAATACCACACTTTTTCTGTTCAGCTCCCATTGAAAGAATACATTTGTCAGTTAAGGTATACCACTGAGTATGGGAGCTACAAGAAAGCAAGAAGGCAGACCCCAGCTACAGTAGTAAGTAGGTCCCCATGCAGTCTAGCAGCCAGCACGGTGTCACATTTGCAGCTGCTTTCCTGTGGGAGCTATCTTCAATACCACACTTTTTCTTCTCAGCTCCCATTGAAAAAACTACATTTTGTCAGTTAAGGTATACCGCTGAGTATGGGAGCTACAAGAAAGCAGGAAGGCAGACCCCAGCTACAGTAGTAAGTAGGTCCCCATGCAGTCTAGCAGCCAGCACGGTGTCACATTTGCAGCTGCTTTCCTGTGGGAGCTATCTTCAATACCACACTTTTTCTGTTCAGCTCCCATTGAAAGAATACATTTGTCAGTTAAGGTATACCACTGAGTATGGGAGCTACAAGAAAGCAGGAAGGCAGACCCCAGCTACAGTAGTAAGTAGGTCCCCATGCAGTCTAGCAGCCAGCACGGTGTCACATTTGCAGCTGCTTTCCTGTGGGAGCTATCTTCAATACCACACTTTTTCTTCTCGGCTCCCATTGAAAAAACTACATTTTGTCAGTTAAGGTATACCGCTGAGTATGGGAGCTACAAGAAAGCAGGAAGGCAGACCCCAGCTACAGTAGTAAGTAGGTCCCCATGCAGTCTAGCAGCCAGCACGGTGTCACATTTGCAGCTGCTTTCCTGTGGGAGCTATCTTCAATACCACACTTTTTCTGTTCAGCTCCCATTGAAAGAATACATTTGTCAGTTAAGGTATACCACTGAGTATGGGAGCTACAAGAAAGCAGGAAGGCAGACCCCAGCTACAGTAGTAAGTAGGTCCCCATGCAGTCTAGCAGCCAGCACGGTGTCACATTTGCAGCTGCTTTCCTGTGGGAGCTATCTTCAATTCCACAGTTTTTCTTCTCAGCTCCCTTTGAAAAAACTACATTTTGTCAGTTAAGGTATACCGCTGAGTATGGGAGCTACAAGAAAGCAGGAAGGCAGACCCCAGCTACAGTAGTAAGTAGGTCCCCATGCAGTCTAGCAGCCAGCACGGTGTCACATTTGCAGCTGCTTTCCTGTGGGAGCTATCTTCAATACCACACTTTTTCTGTTCAGCTCCCATTGAAAGAATACATTTGTCAGTTAAGGTATACCACTGAGTATGGGAGCTACAAGAAAGCAGGAAGGCAGACCCCAGCTACAGTAGTAAGTAGGTCCCCATGCAGTCTAGCAGCCAGCACGGTGTCACATTTGCAGCTGCTTTCCTGTGGGAGCTATCTTCAATACCACACTTTTTCTGTTCAGCTCTCATTGAAAAAACTACATTTTGTCAGTTAAGGTATACAACTGAGTATGGGAGCTACAAGAAAGCAGGAAGATAGATCCCAGCTACAGTAGTAAGTACGTCCCCATGCAATCTAGCAGCCAGCACGGTGTCACATTTGCAGCTGCTTTCCTGTGGGAGCTATCTTCAATACCACACTTTTTCTCCTCAGTTCCCATTGAAAGAATACATTTGTCAGTTAAGGTATACCGCTGAGTATGGGAGCTACAAGAAAGCAGGAAGGCAGACCCCAGCTACAGTAGTAAGTAGGTCCCCATGCAGTCTAGCAGCCAGCACGGTGTCACATTTGCAGCTGCTTTCCTGTGGGAGCTATCTTCAATACCACACTTTTTCATCTCAGCTCCCATTGAAAAAACTACATTTTGTCAGTTAAGGTACACCGCTGAGTATGGGAGCTACAAGAAAGCAGGAAGGCAGACCCCAGCTACAGTAGTAAGTAGGTCCCCATGCAGTCTATCAGTCAGCACGGTGTCACATTTGCAGCTGCTTTCCTGTGGGAGCTATCTTCAATACCACACTTTTTCTCCTCAGTTCCCACTGAAAGAATACATTTGTCTGTTAAGGTATACCGCTGAGTATGGGAGCTACAAGAAAGCAGAAAGAGAGATCCCAGCTACAGTAGTAAGTAGGTCCCCATGCAGTCTAGCAGCCAGCACGGTGTCACATTTGCAGCTGCTTTCCTGTGGGAGCTATCTTCAATACCACACTTTTTCTGTTCAGCTCCCATTGAAAAAACTACTTTTTGTCTCTTAAGGTATACCGCTGAGTATGGGAGCTACAAGAAAGCAGGAAGATAGATCCCAGCTACAGTAGTAAGTAGGTCCCCATGCAGTCTATCAGCCAGCACGGTGTCACATTTGCAGCTGCTTTCCTGTGGGAGCTATCTTCAATACCACACTTTTTCTCCTCAGTTCCCATTGAAAGAATACATTTGTCTGTTAAGGTATACCGCTGAGTATAGGAGCTTCAAGAAAGCAGAAAGAGAGATCCCAGCTACAGTAGTAAGTAGGTCCCCATGCAGTCTAGCAGCCAGCACGGTGTCACATTTGCAGCTGCTTTCCTGTGGGAGCTGTCTTCAATACCACAATTTTTCTCCTCAGTTCCCATTGAAGAAACTACATTTTGTCTCTTAAGGTATACAACTGAGTAGGGGAGCTACAAGAAAGCAGGAAGATAGATCCCAGCTACAGTAGTAAGTAGGTCCCCATGCAGTCTAGCAGCCAGCACGGTGTTACATTTGCAGCTGCTTTCCTGTGGGAGCTATCTTCAATACCACACTTTTTCTGTTCAGCTCCCATTGAAAGAATACATTTGTCAGTTAAGGTATACCACTGAGTATGGGAGCTACAAGAAAGCAAGAAGGCAGACCCCAGCTACAGTAGTAAGTAGGTCCCCATGCAGTCTAGCAGCCAGCACGGTGTCACATTTGCAGCTGCTTTCCTGTGGGAGCTATCTTCAATACCACACTTTTTCTTCTCAGCTCCCATTGAAAAAACTACATTTTGTCAGTTAAGGTATACCGCTGAGTATGGGAGCTACAAGAAAGCAGGAAGGCAGACCCCAGCTACAGTAGTAAGTAGGTCCCCATGCAGTCTAGCAGCCAGCACGGTGTCACATTTGCAGCTGCTTTCCTGTGGGAGCTATCTTCAATACCACACTTTTTCTGTTCAGCTCCCATTGAAAGAATACATTTGTCAGTTAAGGTATACCACTGAGTATGGGAGCTACAAGAAAGCAGGAAGGCAGACCCCAGCTACAGTAGTAAGTAGGTCCCCATGCAGTCTAGCAGCCAGCACGGTGTCACATTTGCAGCTGCTTTCCTGTGGGAGCTATCTTCAATTCCACAGTTTTTCTTCTCAGCTCCCTTTGAAAAAACTACATTTTGTCAGTTAAGGTATACCGCTGAGTATGGGAGCTACAAGAAAGCAGGAAGGCAGATCCCAGCTACAGTAGTAAGTAGGTCCCCATGCAGTCTAGCAGCCAGCACGGTGTCACATTTGCAGCTGCTTTCCTGTGGGAGCTATCTTCAATACCACACTTTTTCTGTTCAGCTCCCATTGAAAGAATACATTTGTCAGTTAAGGTATACCACTGAGTATGGGAGCTACAAGAAAGCAAGAAGGCAGACCCCAGCTACAGTAGTAAGTAGGTCCCCATGCAGTCTAGCAGCCAGCACGGTGTCACATTTGCAGCTGCTTTCCTGTGGGAGCTATCTTCAATACCACACTTTTTCTGTTCAGCTCCCATTGAAAGAATACATTTGTCAGTTAAGGTATACCACTGAGTATGGGAGCTACAAGAAAGCAGGAAGGCAGACCCCAGCTACAGTAGTAAGTAGGTCCCCATGCAGTCTAGCAGCCAGCACGGTGTCACATTTGCAGCTGCTTTCCTGTGGGAGCTATCTTCAATTCCACAGTTTTTCTTCTCAGCTCCCTTTGAAAAAACTACATTTTGTCAGTTAAGGTATACCGCTGAGTATGGGAGCTACAAGAAAGCAGGAAGGCAGACCCCAGCTACAGTAGTAAGTAGGTCCCCATGCAGTCTAGCAGCCAGCACGGTGTCACATTTGCAGCTGCTTTCCTGTGGGAGCTATCTTCAATACCACACTTTTTCTGTTCAGCTCTCATTGAAAAAACTACATTTTGTCAGTTAAGGTATACAACTGAGTATGGGAGCTACAAGAAAGCAGGAAGATAGATCCCAGCTACAGTAGTAAGTACGTCCCCATGCAATCTAGCAGCCAGCACGGTGTCACATTTGCAGCTGCTTTCCTGTGGGAGCTATCTTCAATACCACACTTTTTCTCCTCAGTTCCCATTGAAAGAATACATTTGTCAGTTAAGGTATACCGCTGAGTATGGGAGCTACAAGAAAGCAGGAAGGCAGACCCCAGCTACAGTAGTAAGTAGGTCCCCATGCAGTCTAGCAGCCAGCACGGTGTCACATTTGCAGCTGCTTTCCTGTGGGAGCTATCTTCAATACCACACTTTTTCATCTCAGCTCCCATTGAAAAAACTATATTTTGTCAGTTAAGGTACACCGCTGAGTATGGGAGCTACAAGAAAGCAGGAAGGCAGACCCCAGCTACAGTAGTAAGTAGGTCCCCATGCAGTCTATCAGTCAGCACGGTGTCACATTTGCAGCTGCTTTCCTGTGGGAGCTATCTTCAATACCACACTTTTTCTCCTCAGTTCCCACTGAAAGAATACATTTGTCTGTTAAGGTATACCGCTGAGTATGGGAGCTTCAAGAAAGCAGAAAGAGAGATCCCAGCTACAGTAGTAAGTAGGTCCCCATGCAGTCTAGCAGCCAGCACGGTGTCACATTTGCAGCTGCTTTCCTGTGGGAGCTATCTTCAATACCACACTTTTTCTGTTCAGCTCCCATTGAAAAAACTACTTTTTGTCTCTTAAGGTATACCGCTGAGTATGGGAGCTACAAGAAAGCAGGAAGATAGATCCCAGCTACAGTAGTAAGTAGGTCCCCATGCAGTCTATCAGCCAGCACGGTGTCACATTTGCAGCTGCTTTCCTGTGGGAGCTATCTTCAATACCACACTTTTTCTCCTCAGTTCCCATTGAAAGAATACATTTGTCTGTTAAGGTATACCGCTGAGTATAGGAGCTTCAAGAAAGCAGAAAGAGAGATCCCAGCTACAGTAGTAAGTAGGTCCCCATGCAGTCTAGCAGCCAGCACGGTGTCACATTTGCAGCTGCTTTCCTGTGGGAGCTGTCTTCAATACCACAATTTTTCTCCTCAGTTCCCATTGAAGAAACTACATTTTGTCTCTTAAGGTATACAACTGAGTAGGGGAGCTACAAGAAAGCAGGAAGATAGATCCCAGCTACAGTAGTAAGTAGGTCCCCATGCAGTCTAGCAGCCAGCACGGTGTTACATTTGCAGCTGCTTTCCTGTGGGAGCTATCTTCAATACCACACTTTTTCTGTTCAGCTCCCATTGAAAGAATACATTTGTCAGTTAAGGTATACCACTGAGTATGGGAGCTACAAGAAAGCAAGAAGGCAGACCCCAGCTACAGTAGTAAGTAGGTCCCCATGCAGTCTAGCAGCCAGCACGGTGTCACATTTGCAGCTGCTTTCCTGTGGGAGCTATCTTCAATACCACACTTTTTCTTCTCAGCTCCCATTGAAAAAACTACATTTTGTCAGTTAAGGTATACCGCTGAGTATGGGAGCTACAAGAAAGCAGGAAGGCAGACCCCAGCTACAGTAGTAAGTAGGTCCCCATGCAGTCTAGCAGCCAGCACGGTGTCACATTTGCAGCTGCTTTCCTGTGGGAGCTATCTTCAATACCACACTTTTTCTGTTCAGCTCCCATTGAAAGAATACATTTGTCAGTTAAGGTATACCACTGAGTATGGGAGCTACAAGAAAGCAGGAAGGCAGACCCCAGCTACAGTAGTAAGTAGGTCCCCATGCAGTCTAGCAGCCAGCACGGTGTCACATTTGCAGCTGCTTTCCTGTGGGAGCTATCTTCAATTCCACAGTTTTTCTTCTCAGCTCCCTTTGAAAAAACTACATTTTGTCAGTTAAGGTATACCGCTGAGTATGGGAGCTACAAGAAAGCAGGAAGGCAGATCCCAGCTACAGTAGTAAGTAGGTCCCCATGCAGTCTAGCAGCCAGCACGGTGTCACATTTGCAGCTGCTTTCCTGTGGGAGCTATCTTCAATACCACACTTTTTCTGTTCAGCTCCCATTGAAAGAATACATTTGTCAGTTAAGGTATACCACTGAGTATGGGAGCTACAAGAAAGCAAGAAGGCAGACCCCAGCTACAGTAGTAAGTAGGTCCCCATGCAGTCTAGCAGCCAGCACGGTGTCACATTTGCAGCTGCTTTCCTGTGGGAGCTATCTTCAATACCACACTTTTTCTTCTCGGCTCCCATTGAAAAAACTACAGTTTGTCAGTTAAGGTATACCGCTGAGTATGGGAGCTACAAGAAAGCAGGAAGGCAGACCCCAGCTACAGTAGTAAGTAGGTCCCCATGCAGTCTAGCAGCCAGCACGGTGTCACATTTGCAGCTGCTTTCCTGTGGGAGCTATCTTCAATACCACACTTTTTCATCTCAGCTCCCATTGAAAAAACTACATTTTGTCAGTTAAGGTACACCGCTGAGTATGGGAGCTACAAGAAAGCAGGAAGGCAGACCCCAGCTACAGTAGTAAGTAGGTCCCCATGCAGTCTATCAGTCAGCACGGTGTCACATTTGCAGCTGCTTTCCTGTGGGAGCTATCTTCAATACCACACTTTTTCTCCTCAGTTCCCACTGAAAGAATACATTTGTCTGTTCAGGTATACCGCTGAGTATGGGAGCTTCAAGAAAGCAGAAAGAGAGATCCCAGCTACAGTAGTAAGTAGGTCCCCATGCAGTCTAGCAGCCAGCACGGTGTCACATTTGCAGCTGCTTTCCTGTGGGAGCTATCTTCAATACCACACTTTTTCTGTTCAGCTCCCATTGAAAAAACTACTTTTTGTCTCTTAAGGTATACCGCTGAGTATGGGAGCTACAAGAAAGCAGGAAGATAGATCCCAGCTACAGTAGTAAGTAGGTCCCCATGCAGTCTATCAGCCAGCACGGTGTCACATTTGCAGCTGCTTTCCTGTGGGAGCTATCTTCAATACCACACTTTTTCTCCTCAGTTCCCATTGAAAGAATACATTTGTCTGTTAAGGTATACCGCTGAGTATAGGAGCTTCAAGAAAGCAGAAAGAGAGATCCCAGCTACAGTAGTAAGTAGGTCCCCATGCAGTCTAGCAGCCAGCACGGTGTCACATTTGCAGCTGCTTTCCTGTGGGAGCTGTCTTCAATACCACAATTTTTCTCCTCAGTTCCCATTGAAGAAACTACATTTTGTCTCTTAAGGTATACAACTGAGTAGGGGAGCTACAAGAAAGCAGGAAGATAGATCCCAGCTACAGTAGTAAGTAGGTCCCCATGCAGTCTAGCAGCCAGCACGGTGTTACATTTGCAGCTGCTTTCCTGTGGGAGCTATCTTCAATACCACACTTTTTCTGTTCAGCTCCCATTGAAAGAATACATTTGTCAGTTAAGGTATACCACTGAGTATGGGAGCTACAAGAAAGCAAGAAGGCAGACCCCAGCTACAGTAGTAAGTAGGTCCCCATGCAGTCTAGCAGCCAGCACGGTGTCACATTTGCAGCTGCTTTCCTGTGGGAGCTATCTTCAATACCACACTTTTTCTTCTCAGCTCCCATTGAAAAAACTACATTTTGTCAGTTAAGGTATACCGCTGAGTATGGGAGCTACAAGAAAGCAGGAAGGCAGACCCCAGCTACAGTAGTAAGTAGGTCCCCATGCAGTCTAGCAGCCAGCACGGTGTCACATTTGCAGCTGCTTTCCTGTGGGAGCTATCTTCAATACCACACTTTTTCTGTTCAGCTCCCATTGAAAGAATACATTTGTCAGTTAAGGTATACCACTGAGTATGGGAGCTACAAGAAAGCAGGAAGGCAGACCCCAGCTACAGTAGTAAGTAGGTCCCCATGCAGTCTAGCAGCCAGCACGGTGTCACATTTGCAGCTGCTTTCCTGTGGGAGCTATCTTCAATACCACACTTTTTCTGTTCAGCTCTCATTGAAAAAACTACATTTTGTCAGTTAAGGTATACAACTGAGTATGGGAGCTACAAGAAAGCAGGAAGATAGATCCCAGCTACAGTAGTAAGTACGTCCCCATGCAATCTAGCAGCCAGCACGGTGTCACATTTGCAGCTGCTTTCCTGTGGGAGCTATCTTCAATACCACACTTTTTCTCCTCAGTTCCCATTGAAAGAATACATTTGTCAGTTAAGGTATACCGCTGAGTATGGGAGCTACAAGAAAGCAGGAAGGCAGACCCCAGCTACAGTAGTAAGTAGGTCCCCATGCAGTCTAGCAGCCAGCACGGTGTCACATTTGCAGCTGCTTTCCTGTGGGAGCTATCTTCAATACCACACTTTTTCATCTCAGCTCCCATTGAAAAAACTACATTTTGTCAGTTAAGGTACACCGCTGAGTATGGGAGCTACAAGAAAGCAGGAAGGCAGACCCCAGCTACAGTAGTAAGTAGGTCCCCATGCAGTCTATCAGTCAGCACGGTGTCACATTTGCAGCTGCTTTCCTGTGGGAGCTATCTTCAATACCACACTTTTTCTCCTCAGTTCCCACTGAAAGAATACATTTGTCTGTTAAGGTATACCGCTGAGTATAGGACCTTCAAGAAAGCAGAAAGAGAGATCCCAGCTACAGTAGTAAGTAGGTCCCCATGCAGTCTAGCAGCCAGCACGGTGTCACATTTGCAGCTGCTTTCCTGTGGGAGCTGTCTTCAATACCACAATTTTTCTCCTCAGTTCCCATTGAAGAAACTACATTTTGTCTCTTAAGGTATACAACTGAGTAGGGGAGCTACAAGAAAGCAGGAAGATAGATCCCAGCTACAGTAGTAAGTAGGTCCCCATGCAGTCTAGCAGCCAGCACGGTGTTACATTTGCAGCTGCTTTCCTGTGGGAGCTATCTTCAATACCACACTTTTTCTGTTCAGCTCCCATTGAAAGAATACATTTGTCAGTTAAGGTATACCACTGAGTATGGGAGCTACAAGAAAGCAAGAAGGCAGACCCCAGCTACAGTAGTAAGTAGGTCCCCATGCAGTCTAGCAGCCAGCACGGTGTCACATTTGCAGCTGCTTTCCTGTGGGAGCTATCTTCAATACCACACTTTTTCTTCTCAGCTCCCATTGAAAAAACTACATTTTGTCAGTTAAGGTATACCGCTGAGTATGGGAGCTACAAGAAAGCAGGAAGGCAGATCCCAGCTACAGTAGTAAGTAGGTCCCCATGCAGTCTAGCAGCCAGCACGGTGTCACATTTGCAGCTGCTTTCCTGTGGGAGCTATCTTCAATACCACACTTTTTCTGTTCAGCTCCCATTGAAGAAAGTACATTTTGTCTCTTAAGGTATACAACGGAGTATGGGAGCTACAAGAAAGCAGGAAGATAGATCCCAGCTACAATAGTAAGTAGGTCCCCATGCAGTCTATCAGCCAGCACGGTGTCACATTTGCAGCTGCTTTCCTGTGGGAGCTATCTTCAATACCACACTTTTTCTCCTCAGTTCCCATTGAAAGAATACATTTGTCTGTTAAGGTATACCGCTCAGTAGGGGAGCTTCAAGAAAGCAGAAAGAGAGATCCCAGCTACAGTAGTAAGTAGGTCCCCATGCAGTCTAGCAGCCAGCACGGTGTCACATTTGCAGCTGCTTTCCTGTGGGAGCTGTCTTCAATACCACACTTTTTCTCCTCAGTTCCCATTGAAGAAACTACATTTTGTCTCTTAAGGTATACAACTGAGTAGGGGAGCTACAAGAAAGCAGGAAGATAGATCCCAGCTACAGTAGTAAGTAGGTCCCCATGCAGTCTAGCAGCCAGCACGGTGTTACATTTGCAGCTGCTTTCCTGTGGGAGCTATCTTCAATACCACACTTTTTCTGTTCAGCTCCCATTGAAAGAATACATTTGTCAGTTAAGGTATACCACTGAGTATGGGAGCTACAAGAAAGCAAGAAGGCAGACCCCAGCTACAGTAGTAAGTAGGTCCCCATGCAGTCTAGCAGCCAGCACGGTGTCACATTTGCAGCTGCTTTCCTGTGGGAGCTATCTTCAATACCACACTTTTTCTTCTCAGCTCCCATTGAAAAAACTACATTTTGTCAGTTAAGGTATACCGCTGAGTATGGGAGCTACAAGAAAGCAGGAAGGCAGATCCCAGCTACAGTAGTAAGTAGGTCCCCATGCAGTCTAGCAGCCAGCACGGTGTCACATTTGCAGCTGCTTTCCTGTGGGAGCTATCTTCAATACCACACTTTTTCTGTTCAGCTCTCATTGAAAAAACTACATTTTATCTCTTAAGGTATACAACTGAGTATGGGAGCTACAAGAAAGCAGGAAGATAGATCCCAGCTACATTAGTAAGTAGGTCCCCATGCAGTCTAGCAGCCAGCACGGTGTCACATTTGCAGCTGCTTTCCTGTGGGAGCTATCTTCAATACCACACTTTTTCTGTTCAGCTCCCATTGAAAGAATACATTTGTCAGTTAAGGTATACCACTGAGTATGGGAGCTACAAGAAAGCAGGAAGGCAGACCCCAGCTACAGTAGTAAGTAGGTCCCCATGCAGTCTATCAGCCAGCACGGTGTCACATTTGCAGCTGCTTTCCTGTGGGAGCTATCTTCAATACCACACTTTTTCTGTTCAGCTCTCATTGAAAAAACTACATTTTGTCAGTTAAGGTATACAACTGAGTATGGGAGCTACAAGAAAGCAGGAAGATAGATCCCAGCTACAGTAGTAAGTACGTCCCCATGCAATCTAGCAGCCAGCACGGTGTCACATTTGCAGCTGCTTTCCTGTGGGAGCTATCTTCAATACCACACTTTTTCTCCTCAGTTCCCATTGAAAGAATACATTTGTCAGTTAAGGTATACCGCTGAGTATGGGAGCTACAAGAAAGCAGGAAGGCAGACCCCAGCTACAGTAGTAAGTAGGTCCCCATGCAGTCTAGCAGCCAGCACGGTGTCACATTTGCAGCTGCTTTCCTGTGGGAGCTATCTTCAATACCACACTTTTTCATCTCAGCTCCCATTGAAAAAACTACATTTTGTCAGTTAAGGTACACCGCTGAGTATGGGAGCTACAAGAAAGCAGGAAGGCAGACCCCAGCTACAGTAGTAAGTAGGTCCCCATGCAGTCTATCAGTCAGCACGGTGTCACATTTGCAGCTGCTTTCCTGTGGGAGCTATCTTCAATACCACACTTTTTCTCCTCAGTTCCCACTGAAAGAATACATTTGTCTGTTAAGGTATACCGCTGAGTATGGGAGCTTCAAGAAAGCAGGAAGGCAGACCCCAGCTACAGTAGTAAGTAGGTCCCCATGCAGTCTAGCAGCCAGCACGGTGTCACATTTGCAGCTGCTTTCCTGTGGGAGCTATCTTCAATACCACACTTTTTCTGTTCAGCTCCCATTGAAAAAACTACTTTTTGTCTCTTAAGGTATACCGCTGAGTATGGGAGCTACAAGAAAGCAGGAAGATAGATCCCAGCTACAGTAGTAAGTAGGTCCCCATGCAGTCTATCAGCCAGCACGGTGTCACATTTGCAGCTGCTTTCCTGTGGGAGCTATCTTCAATACCACACTTTTTCTCCTCAGTTCCCATTGAAAGAATACATTTGTCTGTTAAGGTATACCGCTCTTTAGGGGAGCTTCAAGAAAGCAGAAAGAGAGATCCCAGCTACAGTAGTAAGTAGGTCCCCATGCAGTCTAGCAGCCAGCACGGTGTCACATTTGCAGCTGCTTTCCTGTGGGAGCTGTCTTCAATACCACAATTTTTCTCCTCAGTTCCCATTGAAGAAACTACATTTTGTCTCTTAAGGTATACAACTGAGTAGGGGAGCTACAAGAAAGCAGGAAGATAGATCCCAGCTACAGTAGTAAGTAGGTCCCCATGCAGTCTAGCAGCCAGCACGGTGTTACATTTGCAGCTGCTTTCCTGTGGGAGCTATCTTCAATACCACACTTTTTCTGTTCAGCTCCCATTGAAAGAATACATTTGTCAGTTAAGGTATACCACTGAGTATGGGAGCTACAAGAAAGCAAGAAGGCAGACCCCAGCTACAGTAGTAAGTAGGTCCCCATGCAGTCTAGCAGCCAGCACGGTGTCACATTTGCAGCTGCTTTCCTGTGGGAGCTATCTTCAATACCACACTTTTTCTTCTCAGCTCCCATTGAAAAAACTACATTTTGTCAGTTAAGGTATACCGCTGAGTATGGGAGCTACAAGAAAGCAGGAAGGCAGATCCCAGCTACAGTAGTAAGTAGGTCCCCATGCAGTCTAGCAGCCAGCACGGTGTCACATTTGCAGCTGCTTTCCTGTGGGAGCTATCTTCAATACCACACTTTTTCTGTTCAGCTCCCATTGAAAGAATACATTTGTCAGTTAAGGTATACCACTGAGTATGGGAGCTACAAGAAAGCAGGAAGGCAGACCCCAGCTACAGTAGTAAGTAGGTCCCCATGCAGTCTAGCAGCCAGCACGGTGTCACATTTGCAGCTGCTTTCCTGTGGGAGCTATCTTCAATACCACACTTTTTCTGTTCAGCTCTCATTGAAAAAACTACATTTTGTCAGTTAAGGTATACAACTGAGTATGGGAGCTACAAGAAAGCAGGAAGATAGATCCCAGCTACAGTAGTAAGTAGGTCCCCATGCAGTCTAGCAGCCAGCACGGTGTCACATTTGCAGCTGCTTTCCTGTGGGAGCTATCTTCAATACCACACTTTTTCTGTTCAGCTCCCATTGAAAGAATACATTTGTCAGTTAAGGTATACCGCTGAGTATGGGAGCTACAAGAAAGCAGGAAGGCAGACCCCAGCTACAGTAGTAAGTAGGTCCCCATGCAGTCTAGCAGCCAGCACGGTGTCACATTTGCAGCTGCTTTCCTGTGGGAGCTATCTTCAATACCACACTTTTTCATCTCAGCTCCCATTGAAAAAACTACATTTTGTCAGTTAAGGTACACCGCTGAGTATGGGAGCTACAAGAAAGCAGGAAGGCAGACCCCAGCTACAGTAGTAAGTAGGTCCCCATGCAGTCTATCAGTCAGCACGGTGTCACATTTGCAGCTGCTTTCCTGTGGGAGCTATCTTCAATACCACACTTTTTCTCCTCAGTTCCCACTGAAAGAATACATTTGTCTCTTAAGGTATACCGCTGAGTATGGGAGCTTCAAGAAAGCAGAAAGAGAGATCCCAGCTACAGTAGTAAGTAGGTCCCCATGCAGTCTATCAGCTAGCACGGTGTCACATTTGCAGCTGCTTTCCTGTGGGAGCTATCTTCAATACCACACTTTTTCTGTTCAGCTCCCATTGAAGAAACTACATTTTGTCTCTTAAGGTATACAACTGAGTATGGGAGCTACAAGAAAGCAGGAAGATAGATCCCAGCTACAGTAGTAAGTAGGTCCCCACGCAGTCTAGCAGCCAGCACGGTGTCACATTTGCAGCTGCTTTCCTGTGGGAGCTATCTTCAATACCACACTTTTTCTGTTCAGCTCCCATCGAAAGAATACATTTGTCAGTTAAGGTATACCGCTGAATATGGGAGCTACAAGAAAGCAGGAAGATAGATCTCAGCTACAGTAGTAAGTAAGTCCCCATGCAGTCTATCAGCCAGCACGGTGTCACATTTGCAGCTGCTTTCCTACGGGAGCTATCTTCAATAGCACACTTTTTCTGTTCAGCTCCCATTGAAAAAACTACATTTTGTCAGTTAAGGTATACCGCTGAGTATGGGAGCTTCAAGAAAGCAGAAAGAGAGATCCCAGCTACAGTACTAAGTAGGACCCCATGCAGTCTAGCAGCCAGCACGGTGTCACATTTGCAGCTGCTTTCCTGTGGGAGCTATCTTCAATACCACAGTTTTTCTCCTCAGCTCCCATTGAAGAAACTACATTTTGTCTCTTAAGGTATACAACTGAGTATGGGAGCTACAAGAAAGCAGGAAGAGAGATCCCAGCTACAGTACTAAGTAGGACCCCATGCAGTCTAGCAGCCAGCACGGTGTCACATTTGCAGCTGCTTTCCTGTGGGAGCTATCTTCAATACCACACTTTTTCAGTTCAGCTCTCATTGAAAAAACTACATTTTGTCTCTTAAGGTATACAACTGAGTATGGGAGCTACAAGAAAGCAGGAAGATAGATCCCAGCTACAGTAGTAAGTAGGTCCCCATGCAGTCTAGCAGCCAGCACGGTGTCACATTTGCAGCTGCTTTCCTGTGGGAGCTATCTTCAATACCACACTTTTTCTGTTCAGCTCCCATTGAAAGAATACATTTGTCAGTTAAGGTATACCGCTGAGTATGGGAGCTACAAGAAAGCAGGAAGGCAGACCCCAGCTACAGTAGTAAGTAGGTCCCCATGCAGTCTAGCAACCAGCACGGTGTCACATTTGCAGCTGCTTTCCTGTGGGAGCTATCTTCAATACAACACTTTTTCTTCTCAGCTCCCATTGAAAAAACTACATTTTGTCAGTTAAGGTATACCGCTGAGTATGGGAGCTTCAAGAAAGCAGAAAGATAGATCCCAGCTACAGTACTAAGTAGGACCCCATGCAGTCTAGCAGCCAGCACGGTGTCACATTTGCAGCTGCTTTCCTGTGGGAGCTATCTTCAATACCACAGTTTTTCTCCTCAGCTCCCGTTGAAGAAACTACATTTTGTCTCTTAAGGTATACAACTGAGTATGGGAGCTACAAGAAAGCAGGAAGATAGATCCCAGCTACAGTAGTAAGTAGGTCCCCATGCAGTCTAGCAGCCAGCACGGTGTCACATTTGCAGCTGCTTTCCTGTGGGAGCTATCTTCAATACCACACTTTTTCTGTTCAGCTCCCATTGAAAGAATACATTTGTCAGTTAAGGTATACCGCTGAGTATGGGAGCTACAAGAAAGCAGGAAGGCAGACCCCAGCTACAGTAGTAAGTAGGTCCCCATGCAGTCTAGCAGCCAGCACGGTGTCACATTTGCAGCTGCTTTCCTGTGGGAGCTATCTTCAATACCACACTTTTTCATCTCAGCTCCCATTGAAAAAACTACATTTTGTCAGTTAAGGTACACCGCTGAGTATGGGAGCTACAAGAAAGCAGGAAGGCAGACCCCAGCTACAGTAGTAAGTAGGTCCCCATGCAGTCTATCAGTCAGCACGGTGTCACATTTGCAGCTGCTTTCCTGTGGGAGCTATCTTCAATACCACACTTTTTCTCCTCAGTTCCCACTGAAAGAATACATTTGTCTCTTAAGGTATACCGCTGAGTATGGGAGCTTCAAGAAAGCAGAAAGAGAGATCCCAGCTACAGTAGTAAGTAGGTCCCCATGCAGTCTATCAGCTAGCACGGTGTCACATTTGCAGCTGCTTTCCTGTGGGAGCTATCTTCAATACCACACTTTTTCTGTTCAGCTCCCATTGAAGAAACTACATTTTGTCTCTTAAGGTATACAACTGAGTATGGGAGCTACAAGAAAGCAGGAAGATAGATCCCAGCTACAGTAGTAAGTAGGTCCCCACGCAGTCTAGCAGCCAGCACGGTGTCACATTTGCAGCTGCTTTCCTGTGGGAGCTATCTTCAATACCACACTTTTTCTGTTCAGCTCCCATCGAAAGAATACATTTGTCAGTTAAGGTATACCGCTGAATATGGGAGCTACAAGAAAGCAGGAAGATAGATCTCAGCTACAGTAGTAAGTAAGTCCCCATGCAGTCTATCAGCCAGCACGGTGTCACATTTGCAGCTGCTTTCCTACGGGAGCTATCTTCAATAGCACACTTTTTCTGTTCAGCTCCCATTGAAAAAACTACATTTTGTCAGTTAAGGTATACCGCTGAGTATGGGAGCTTCAAGAAAGCAGAAAGAGAGATCCCAGCTACAGTACTAAGTAGGACCCCATGCAGTCTAGCAGCCAGCACGGTGTCACATTTGCAGCTGCTTTCCTGTGGGAGCTATCTTCAATACCACAGTTTTTCTCCTCAGCTCCCATTGAAGAAACTACATTTTGTCTCTTAAGGTATACAACTGAGTATGGGAGCTACAAGAAAGCAGGAAGAGAGATCCCAGCTACAGTACTAAGTAGGACCCCATGCAGTCTAGCAGCCAGCACGGTGTCACATTTGCAGCTGCTTTCCTGTGGGAGCTATCTTCAATACCACACTTTTTCAGTTCAGCTCTCATTGAAAAAACTACATTTTGTCTCTTAAGGTATACAACTGAGTATGGGAGCTACAAGAAAGCAGGAAGATAGATCCCAGCTACAGTAGTAAGTAGGTCCCCATGCAGTCTAGCAGCCAGCACGGTGTCACATTTGCAGCTGCTTTCCTGTGGGAGCTATCTTCAATACCACACTTTTTCTGTTCAGCTCCCATTGAAAGAATACATTTGTCAGTTAAGGTATACCGCTGAGTATGGGAGCTACAAGAAAGCAGGAAGGCAGACCCCAGCTACAGTAGTAAGTAGGTCCCCATGCAGTCTAGCAACCAGCACGGTGTCACATTTGCAGCTGCTTTCCTGTGGGAGCTATCTTCAATACAACACTTTTTCTTCTCAGCTCCCATTGAAAAAACTACATTTTGTCAGTTAAGGTATACCGCTGAGTATGGGAGCTTCAAGAAAGCAGAAAGATAGATCCCAGCTACAGTACTAAGTAGGACCCCATGCAGTCTAGCAGCCAGCACGGTGTCACATTTGCAGCTGCTTTCCTGTGGGAGCTATCTTCAATACCACAGTTTTTCTCCTCAGCTCCCGTTGAAGAAACTACATTTTGTCTCTTAAGGTATACAACTGAGTATGGGAGCTACAAGAAAGCAGGAAGATAGATCCCAGCTACAGTAGTAAGTAGGTCCCCATGCAGTCTAGCAGCCAGTACGGTGTTACATTTGCAGCTGCTTTCCTGTGGGAGCTATCTTCAATACCACACTTTTTCTGTTCAGCTCCCATTGAAAGAATACATTTGTCAGTTAAGGTATACCACTGAGTATGGGAGCTACAAGAAAGCAAGAAGGCAGACCCCAGCTACAGTAGTAAGTAGGTCCCCATGCAGTCTAGCAGCCAGCACGGTGTCACATTTGCAGCTGCTTTCCTGTGGGAGCTATCTTCAATACCACACTTTTTCTTCTCAGCTCCCATTGAAAAAACTACATTTTGTCAGTTAAGGTATACCGCTGAGTATGGGAGCTACAAGAAAGCAGGAAGGCAGATCCCAGCTACAGTAGTAAGTAGGTCCCCATGCAGTCTAGCAGCCAGCACGGTGTCACATTTGCAGCTGCTTTCCTGTGGGAGCTATCTTCAATACCACACTTTTTCTGTTCAGCTCCCATTGAAGAAAGTACATTTTGTCTCTTAAGGTATACAACGGAGTATGGGAGCTACAAGAAAGCAGGAAGATAGATCCCAGCTACAATAGTAAGTAGGTCCCCATGCAGTCTATCAGCCAGCACGGTGTCACATTTGCAGCTGCTTTCCTGTGGGAGCTATCTTCAATACCACACTTTTTCTCCTCAGTTCCCATTGAAAGAATACATTTGTCTGTTAAGGTATACCGCTCAGTAGGGGAGCTTCAAGAAAGCAGAAAGAGAGATCCCAGCTACAGTAGTAAGTAGGTCCCCATGCAGTCTAGCAGCCAGCACGGTGTCACATTTGCAGCTGCTTTCCTGTGGGAGCTGTCTTCAATACCACACTTTTTCTCCTCAGTTCCCATTGAAGAAACTACATTTTGTCTCTTAAGGTATACAACTGAGTAGGGGACCTACAAGAAAGCAGGAAGATAGATCCCAGCTACAGTAGTAAGTAAGTCCCCATGCAGTCTATCAGCCAGCACGGTGTCACATTTGCAGCTGCTTTCCTACGGGAGCTATCTTCAATAGCACACTTTTTCTGTTCAGCTCCCATTGAAAAAACTACATTTTGTCAGTTAAGGTATACCGCTGAGTATGGGAGCTTCAAGAAAGCAGAAAGAGAGATCCCAGCTACAGTACTAAGTAGGACCCCATGCAGTCTAGCAGCCAGCACGGTGTCACATTTGCAGCTGCTTTTCTGTGGGAGCTATCTTCAATACCACAGTTTTTCTCCTCAGCTCCCATTGAAGAAACTACATTTTGTCTCTTAAGGTATACAACTGAGTATGGGAGCTACAAGAAAGCAGGAAGAGAGATCCCAGCTACAGTACTAAGTAGGACCCCATGCAGTCTAGCAGCCAGCACGGTGTCACATTTGCAGCTGCTTTCCTGTGGGAGCTATCTTCAATACCACACTTTTTCAGTTCAGCTGTCATTGAAAAAACTACATTTTGTCTCTTAAGGTATACAACTGAGTATGGGAGCTACAAGAAAGCAGGAAGATAGATCCCAGCTACAGTAGTAAGTAGGTCCCCATGCAGTCTAGCAGCCAGCACGGTGTCACATTTGCAGCTGCTTTCCTGTGGGAGCTATCTTCAATACCACACTTTTTCTGTTCAGCTCCCATTGAAAGAATACATTTGTCAGTTAAGGTATACCGCTGAGTATGGGAGCTACAAGAAAGCAGGAAGGCAGACCCCAGCTACAGTAGTAAGTAGGTCCCCATGCAGTCTAGCAACCAGCACGGTGTCACATTTGCAGCTGCTTTCCTGTGGGAGCTATCTTCAATACAACACTTTTTCTTCTCAGCTCCCATTGAAAAAACTACATTTTGTCAGTTAAGGTATACCGCTGAGTATGGGAGCTTCAAGAAAGCAGAAAGATAGATCCCAGCTACAGTACTAAGTAGGACCCCATGCAGTCTAGCAGCCAGCACGGTGTCACATTTGCAGCTGCTTTCCTGTGGGAGCTATCTTCAATACCACAGTTTTTCTCCTCAGCTCCCATTGAAGAAACTACATTTTGTCTCTTAAGGTATACAACTGAGTATGGGAGCTACAAGAAAGCAGGAAGATAGATCCCAGCTACAGTAGTAAGTAGGTCCCCATGCAGTCTATCAGCCAGCACGGTGTCACATTTGCAGCTGCTTTCCTGTGGGAGCTATCTTCAATACCACAGTTTTTCTCCTCAGCTCCCATTGAAAGAATACATTTGTCAGTTAAGGTATACCGCTGAGTATGGGAGCTACAAGAAAGCAGGAAGGCAGACCCCAGCTACAGTAGTAAGTAGGTCCCCATGCAGTCTAGCAACCAGCACGGTGTCACATTTGCAGCTGCTTTCCTGTGGGAGCTATCTTCAATACCACACTTTTTCTCCTCAGTTCCCATTGAAAGAATACATTTGTCTGTTAAGGTATACCGCTGAGTATAGGAGCTTCAAGAAAGCAGAAAGAGAGATCCCAGCTACAGTAGTAAGTAGGTCCCCATGCAGTCTAGCAGCCAGCACGGTGTCACATTTGCAGCTGCTTTCCTGTGGGAGCTGTCTTCAATACCACAATTTTTCTCCTCAGTTCCCATTGAAGAAACTACATTTTGTCTCTTAAGGTATACAACTGAGTAGGGGAGCTACAAGAAAGCAGGAAGATAGATCCCAGCTACAGTAGTAAGTAGGTCCCCATGCAGTCTAGCAGCCAGCACGGTGTTACATTTGCAGCTGCTTTCCTGTGGGAGCTATCTTCAATACCACACTTTTTCTGTTCAGCTCCCATTGAAAGAATACATTTGTCAGTTAAGGTATACCACTGAGTATGGGAGCTACAAGAAAGCAAGAAGGCAGACCCCAGCTACAGTAGTAAGTAGGTCCCCATGCAGTCTAGCAGCCAGCACGGTGTCACATTTGCAGCTGCTTTCCTGTGGGAGCTATCTTCAATACCACACTTTTTCTTCTCAGCTCCCATTGAAAAAACTACATTTTGTCAGTTAAGGTATACCGCTGAGTATGGGAGCTACAAGAAAGCAGGAAGGCAGATCCCAGCTACAGTAGTAAGTAGGTCCCCATGCAGTCTAGCAGCCAGCACGGTGTCACATTTGCAGCTGCTTTCCTGTGGGAGCTATCTTCAATACCACACTTTTTCTGTTCAGCTCCCATTGAAGAAAGTACATTTTGTCTCTTAAGGTATACAACGGAGTATGGGAGCTACAAGAAAGCAGGAAGATAGATCCCAGCTACAATAGTAAGTAGGTCCCCATGCAGTCTATCAGCCAGCACGGTGTCACATTTGCAGCTGCTTTCCTGTGGGAGCTATCTTCAATACCACACTTTTTCTCCTCAGTTCCCATTGAAAGAATACATTTGTCTGTTAAGGTATACCGCTCAGTAGGGGAGCTTCAAGAAAGCAGAAAGAGAGATCCCAGCTACAGTAGTAAGTAGGTCCCCATGCAGTCTAGCAGCCAGCACGGTGTCACATTTGCAGCTGCTTTCCTGTGGGAGCTGTCTTCAATACCACACTTTTTCTCCTCAGTTCCCATTGAAGAAACTACATTTTGTCTCTTAAGGTATACAACTGAGTAGGGGACCTACAAGAAAGCAGGAAGATAGATCCCAGCTACAGTAGTAAGTAGGTCCCCATGCAGTCTAGCAGCCAGCACGGTGTCACATTTGCAGCTGCTTTCCTGTGGGAGCTATCTTCAATACCACACTTTTTCTGTTCAGCTCCCATTGAAAGAATACATTTGTCAGTTAAGGTATACCACTGAGTATGGGAGCTACAAGAAAGCAAGAAGGCAGACCCCAGCTACAGTAGTAAGTAGGTCCCCATGCAGTCTAGCAGCCAGCACGGTGTCACATTTGCAGCTGCTTTCCTGTGGGAGCTATCTTCAATACCACACTTTTTCTTCTCAGCTCCCATTGAAAAAACTACATTTTGTCAGTTAAGGTATACCGCTGAGTATGGGAGCTACAAGAAAGCAGGAAGGCAGATCCCAGCTACAGTAGTAAGTAGGTCCCCATGCAGTCTAGCAGCCAGCACGGTGTCACATTTGCAGCTGCTTTCCTGTGGGAGCTATCTTCAATACCACACTTTTTCTGTTCAGCTCCCATTGAAGAAAGTACATTTTGTCTCTTAAGGTATACAACGGAGTATGGGAGCTACAAGAAAGCAGGAAGATAGATCCCAGCTACAATAGTAAGTAGGTCCCCATGCAGTCTATCAGCCAGCACGGTGTCACATTTGCAGCTGCTTTCCTGTGGGAGCTATCTTCAATACCACACTTTTTCTCCTCAGTTCCCATTGAAAGAATACATTTGTCTGTTAAGGTATACCGCTCAGTAGGGGAGCTTCAAGAAAGCAGAAAGAGAGATCCCAGCTACAGTAGTAAGTAGGTCCCCATGCAGTCTATCAGCCAGCACGGTGTCACATTTGCAGCTGCTTTCCTGTGGGAGCTGTCTTCAATACCACACTTTTTCTCCTCAGTTCCCATTGAAGAAACTACATTTTGTCTCTTAAGGTATACAACTGAGTAGGGGACCTACAAGAAAGCAGGAAGATAGATCCCAGCTACAGTAGTAAGTAGGTCCCCATGCAGTCTAGCAGCCAGCACGGTGTCACATTTGCAGCTGCTTTCCTGTGGGAGCTATCTTCAATACCACACTTTTTCTGTTCAGCTCCCATTGAAAGAATACATTTGTCAGTTAAGGTATACCACTGAGTATGGGAGCTACAAGAAAGCAAGAAGGCAGACCCCAGCTACAGTAGTAAGTAGGTCCCCATGCAGTCTAGCAGCCAGCACGGTGTCACATTTGCAGCTGCTTTCCTGTGGGAGCTATCTTCAATACCACACTTTTTCTTCTCAGCTCCCATTGAAAAAACTACATTTTGTCAGTTAAGGTATACCGCTGAGTATGGGAGCTACAAGAAAGCAGGAAGGCAGATCCCAGCTACAGTAGTAAGTAGGTCCCCATGCAGTCTAGCAGCCAGCACGGTGTCACATTTGCAGCTGCTTTCCTGTGGGAGCTATCTTCAATACCACACTTTTTCTGTTCAGCTCTCATTGAAAAAACTACATTTTATCTCTTAAGGTATACAACTGAGTATGGGAGCTACAAGAAAGCAGGAAGATAGATCCCAGCTACATTAGTAAGTAGGTCCCCATGCAGTCTAGCAGCCACTAGGGTGTCACATTTGCAGCTGCTTTCCTGTACGAGCTATCTTCAATACCGCACTTTTCCTGTTCAGGTCCCATTGAAAAAATACATTTGTCTCTTAAGGTATACCACTGAGTACGGGAGCTACAAGAAGCAGGAAGGCAGATCCCAGCTACAGTAGTAAGTAGGTCCCCATGCAGTCTAGCAGCCAGCACGGTGTCACATTTGCAGCTGCTTTCCTGTGGTAGCTATCTTCAATACCACACTTTTTCTTCTCAGCTCCCATTGAAAAAACTACATTTTGTCAGTTAAGGTATACCGCTGAGTATGGGAGCTACAAGAAAGCAGGAAGGCAGACCCCAGCTACAGTAGTAAGTAGGTCCCCATGCAGTCTAGCAGCCAGCACGGTGTCACATTTGCAGCTGCTTTCCTGTGGGAGCTATCTTCAATACCACACTTTTTCTGTTCAACTCCCATTGAAAGAATACATTTGTCAGTTAAGGTATACCACTGAGTATGGGAGCTACAAGAAAGCAGGAAGGCAGACCCCAGCTACAGTAGTAAGTAGGTCCCCATGCAGTCTAGCAGCCAGCACGGTGTCACATTTGCAGCTGCTTTCCTGTGGGAGCTATCTTCAATTCCACAGTTTTTCTTCTCAGCTCCCTTTGAAAAAACTACATTTTGTCAGTTAAGGTATACCGCTGAGTATGGGAGCTACAAGAAAGCAGGAAGGCAGATCCCAGCTACAGTAGTAAGTAGGTCCCCATGCAGTCTAGCAGCCAGCACGGTGTCACATTTGCAGCTGCTTTCCTGTGGGAGCTATCTTCAATACCACACTTTTTCTGTTCAGCTCCCATTGAAAAAACTACTTTTTGTCTCTTAAGGTATACCGCTGAGTATGGGAGCTACAAGAAAGCAGGAAGATAGATCCCAGCTACAGTAGTAAGTAGGTCCCCATGCAGTCTATCAGCCAGCACGGTGTCACATTTGCAGCTGCTTTCCTGTGGGAGCTATCTTCAATACCACACTTTTTCTGTTCAGCTCTCATTGAAAAAACTACATTTTGTCAGTTAAGGTATACCGCTGAGTATGGGAGCTACAAGAAAGCAGGAAGATAGATCCCAGCTACAGTAGTAAGTAGGTCCCCATGCAGTCTAGCAGCCAGCACGGTGTCACATTTGCAGCTGCTTTCCTGTGGGAGCTATCTTCAATACCACACTTTTTCTCCTCAGTTCCCATTGAAAGAATACATTTGTCAGTTAAGGTATACCGCTGAGTATGGGAGCTACAAGAAAGCAGGAAGGCAGACCCCAGCTACAGTAGTAAGTAGGTCCCCATGCAGTCTAGCAGCCAGCACGGTGTCACATTTGCAGCTGCTTTCCTGTGGGAGCTATCTTCAATACCACACTTTTTCATCTCAGCTCCCATTGAAAAAACTACATTTTGTCAGTTAAGGTACACCGCTGAGTATGGGAGCTACAAGAAAGCAGGAAGGCAGACCCCAGCTACAGTAGTAAGTAGGTCCCCATGCAGTCTATCAGTCAGCACGGTGTCACATTTGCAGCTGCTTTCCTGTGGGAGCTATCTTCAATACCACACTTTTTCTGTTCAGCTCCCATTGAAAGAATACATTTGTCAGTTAAGGTATACCGCTGAGTATGGGAGCTACAAGAAAGCAGGAAGGCAGACCCCAGCTACAGTAGTAAGTAGGTCCCCATGCAGTCTAGCAACCAGCACGGTGTCACATTTGCAGCTGCTTTCCTGTGGGAGCTATCTTCAATACAACACTTTTTCTTCTCAGCTCCCATTGAAAAAACTACATTTTGTCAGTTAAGGTATACCGCTGAGTATGGGAGCTTCAAGAAAGCAGAAAGATAGATCCCAGCTACAGTACTAAGTAGGACCCCATGCAGTCTAGCAGCCAGCACGGTGTCACATTTGCAGCTGCTTTCCTGTGGGAGCTATCTTCAATACCACAGTTTTTCTCCTCAGCTCCCATTGAAGAAACTACATTTTGTCTCTTAAGGTTATACCACTGAGTATGGGAGCTACAAGAAAGCAGGAAGATAGATCCCAGCTACAGTAGTAAGTAGGTCCCCATGCAGTCTATCAGCCAGCACGGTGTCACATTTGCAGCTGCTTTCCTGTGGGAGCTATCTTCAATACCACAGTTTTTCTCCTCAGCTCCCATTGAAAGAATACATTTGTCAGTTAAGGTATACCGCTGAGTATGGGAGCTACAAGAAAGCAGGAAGGCAGACCCCAGCTACAGTAGTAAGTAGGTCCCCATGCAGTCTATCAGCCAGCACGGTGTCACATTTGCAGCTGCTTTCCTGTGGGAGCTATCTTCAATACCACACTTTTTCTGTTCAGCTCCCATTGAAAGAATACATTTGTCAGTTAAGGTATACCACTGAGTATGGGAGCTACAAGAAAGCAGGAAGGCAGACCCCAGCTACAGTAGTAAGTAGGTCCCCATGCAGTCTAGCAGCCAGCACGGTGTCACATTTGCAGCTGCTTTCCTGTGGGAGCTATCTTCAATACCACACTTTTTCTTCTCAGCTCCCGTTGAAAAAACTACATTTTGTCAGTTAAGGTATACCGCTGAGTATGGGAGCTTCAAGAAAGCAGAAAGAGAGATCCCAGCTACAGTACTAAGTAGGAACCCATGCAGTCTATCAGACAGCACGGTGTCACATTTGCAGCTGCTTTCCTGTGGGAGCTATCTTCAATACCACAGTTTTTCTCCTCAGCTCTCATTGAAAAAACTACATTTTGTCTCTTAAGGTATACAACTGAGTATGGGAGCTACAAGAAAGCAGGAAGATAGATCCCAGCTACAGTAGTAAGTAGGTCCCCATGCAGTCTAGCAGCCAGCACGGTGTCACATTTGCAGCTGCTTTCCTGTGGGAGCTATCTTCAATACCACACTTTTTCTGTTCAGCTCCCATTGAAAGACTACATTTGTCAGTTAAGGTATACCGCTGAGTATGGGAGCTACAAGAAAGCAGGAAGGCAGACCCCAGCTACAGTAGTAAGTAGGTCCCCATGCAGTCTAGCAACCAGCACGGTGTCACATTTGCAGCTGCTTTCCTGTGGGAGCTATCTTCAATACAACACTTTTTCTTCTCAGCTCCCATTGAAAAAACTACATTTTGTCAGTTAAGGTATACCGCTGAGTATGGGAGCTTCAAGAAAGCAGAAAGATAGATCCCAGCTACAGTACTAAGTAGGACCCCATGCAGTCTAGCAGCCAGCACGGTGTCACATTTGCAGCTGCTTTCCTGTGGGAGCTATCTTCAATACCACAGTTTTTCTCCTCAGCTCCCATTGAAGAAACTACATTTTGTCTCTTAAGGTATACCGCTGAGTATGGGAGCTACAAGAAAGCAGGAAGGCAGACCCCAGCTACAGTAGTAAGCAGGTCCCCATGCAGTCTAGCAACCAGCACGGTGTCACATTTGCAGCTGCTTTCCTGTGGGAGCTATCTTCAATACCACACTTTTTCTTCTCAGCTCCCATTGAAAAAACTACATTTTGTCAGTTAAGGTATACCGCTGATTATGGGAGCTACAAGAAAGCAGGAAGGCAGACACCAGCTACAGTAGTAAGTAGGTCCCCATGCAGTCTAGCAGCCAGCACGGTGTCACATTTGCAGCTGCTTTCCTGTGGGAGCTATCTTCAATACCACAGTTTTTCTCCTCAGCTCCCATTGAAGAAACTACATTTTGTCTCTTAGGTATACAACTGAGTATGGGAGCTACAAGAAAGCAGGAAGAGAGATCCCAGCTACAGTACTAAGTAGGACCCCATGCAGTCTAGCAGCCAGCACGGTGTCACATTTGCAGCTGCTTTCCTGTGGGAGCTATCTTCAATACCACACTTTTTCAGTTCAGCTCTCATTGAAAAAACTACATTTTGTCTCTTAAGGTATACAACTGAGTATGGGAGCTACAAGAAAGCAGGAAGATAGATCCCAGCTACAGTAGTAAGTAGGTCCCCATGCAGTCTAGCAGCCAGCACGGTGTCACATTTGCAGCTGCTTTCCTGTGGGAGCTATCTTCAATACCACACTTTTTCTGTTCAGCTCCCATTGAAAGACTACATTTGTCAGTTAAGGTATACCGCTGAGTATGGGAGCTACAAGAAAGCAGGAAGGCAGACCCCAGCTACAGTAGTAAGTAGGTCCCCATGCAGTCTAGCAACCAGCACGGTGTCACATTTGCAGCTGCTTTCCTGTGGGAGCTATCTTCAATACAACACTTTTTCTTCTCAGCTCCCATTGAAAAAACTACATTTTGTCAGTTAAGGTATACCGCTGAGTATGGGAGCTTCAAGAAAGCAGAAAGATAGATCCCAGCTACAGTACTAAGTAGGACCCCATGCAGTCTAGCAGCCAGCACGGTGTCACATTTGCAGCTGCTTTCCTGTGGGAGCTATCTTCAATACCACAGTTTTTCTCCTCAGCTCCCATTGAAGAAACTACATTTTGTCTCTTAAGGTATACCGCTGAGTATGGGAGCTACAAGAAAGCAGGAAGGCAGACCCCAGCTACAGTAGTAAGCAGGTCCCCATGCAGTCTAGCAACCAGCACGGTGTCACATTTGCAGCTGCTTTCCTGTGGGAGCTATCTTCAATACCACACTTTTTCTTCTCAGCTCCCATTGAAAAAACTACATTTTGTCAGTTAAGGTATACCGCTGATTATGGGAGCTACAAGAAAGCAGGAAGGCAGACACCAGCTACAGTAGTAAGTAGGTCCCCATGCAGTCTAGCAGCCAGCACGGTGTCACATTTGCAGCTGCTTTCCTGTGGGAGCTATCTTCAATACCACAGTTTTTCTGTTCAGCTCCCATTGAAAGAATACATTTGTCAGTTAAGGTATACCACTGAGTATGGGAGCTACAAGAAAGCAGGAAGGCAGATCCCAGCTACAGTAGTAAGTAGGTCCCCATGCAGTCTATCAGCCAGCACGGTGTCACATTTGCAGCTGCTTTCCTGTGGGGGCTATCTTCAATACCACACTTTTTCTGTTCAGCTCCCATTGAAAGAATACATTTGTCAGTTAAGGTATACCGCTGAGTATGGGAGCTACAAGAAAGCAGGAAGGCAGACCCCAGCTACAGTAGTAAGTAGGTCCCCATGCAGTCTAGCAACCAGCACGGTGTCACATTTGCAGCTGCTTTCCTGTGGGAGCTATCTTCAATACAACACTTTTTCTTCTCAGCTCCCATTGAAAAAACTACATTTTGTCAGTTAAGGTATACCGCTGAGTATGGGAGCTTCAAGAAAGCAGAAAGATAGATCCCAGCTACAGTACTAAGTAGGACCCCATGCAGTCTAGCAGCCAGCACGGTGTCACATTTGCAGCTGCTTTCCTGTGGGAGCTATCTTCAATACCACAGTTTTTCTCCTCAGCTCCCATTGAAGAAACTACATTTTGTCTCTTAAGGTATACAACTGAGTATGGGAGCTACAAGAAAGCAGGAAGATAGATCCCAGCTACAGTAGTAAGTAGGTCCCCATGCAGTCTAGCAGCCAGCACGGTGTCACATTTGCAGCTGCTTTCCTGTGGGAGCTATCTTCAATACCACAGTTTTTCTCCTCAGCTCCCATTGAAAGAATACATTTGTCAGTTAAGGTATACCACTGAGTATGGGAGCTACAAGAAAGCAGGAAGGCAGACCCCAGCTACAGTAGTAAGTAGGTCCCCATGCAGTCTAGCAGCCAGCACGGTGTCACATTTGCAGCTGCTTTCCTGTGGGAGCTATCTTCAATACCACACTTTTTCTTCTCAGCTCCCGTTGAAAAAACTACATTTTGTCAGTTAAGGTATACCGCTGAGTATGGGAGCTTCAAGAAAGCAGAAAGAGAGATCCCAGCTACAGTACTAAGTAGGAACCCATGCAGTCTATCAGACAGCACGGTGTCACATTTGCAGCTGCTTTCCTGTGGGAGCTATCTTCAATACCACACTTTTTCTGTTCAGCTCCCATTGAAGAAACTACATTTTGTCTCTTAAGGTATACAACTGAGTATGGGAGCTACAAGAAAGCAGGAAGAGAGATCCCAGCTACAGTACTAAGTAGGACCCCATGCAGTCTAGCAGCCAGCACGGTGTCACATTTGCAGCTGCTTTCCTGTGGGAGCTATCTTCAATACCACACTTTTTCAGTTCAGCTCTCATTGAAAAAACTACATTTTGTCTCTTAAGGTATACAACTGAGTATGGGAGCTACAAGAAAGCAGGAAGATAGATCCCAGCTACAGTAGTAAGTAGGTCCCCATGCAGTCTAGCAGCCAGCACGGTGTCACATTTGCAGCTGCTTTCCTGTGGGAGCTATCTTCAATACCACACTTTTTCTGTTCAGCTCCCATTGAAAGAATACATTTGTCAGTTAAGGTATACCGCTGAGTATGGGAGCTACAAGAAAGCAGGAAGGCAGACCCCAGCTACAGTAGTAAGTAAGTCCCCATGCAGTCTATCAGCCAGCACGGTGTCACATTTGCAGCTGCTTTCCTACGGGAGCTATCTTCAATAGCACACTTTTTCTGTTCAGCTCCCATTGAAAAAACTACATTTTGTCAGTTAAGGTATACCGCTGAGTATGGGAGCTTCAAGAAAGCAGAAAGAGAGATCCCAGCTACAGTACTAAGTAGGACCCCATGCAGTCTATCAGCCAGCACGGTGTCACATTTGCAGCTGCTTTCCTGTGGGAGCTATCTTCAATACCACACTTTTTCTCCTCAGTTCCCATTGAAAGAATACATTTGTCTGTTAAGGTATACCGCTGAGTATAGGAGCTTCAAGAAAGCAGAAAGAGAGATCCCAGCTACAGTAGTAAGTAGGTCCCCATGCAGTCTAGCAGCCAGCACGGTGTCACATTTGCAGCTGCTTTCCTGTGGGAGCTGTCTTCAATACCACAATTTTTCTCCTCAGTTCCCATTGAAGAAACTACATTTTGTCTCTTAAGGTATACAACTGAGTAGGGGAGCTACAAGAAAGCAGGAAGGCAGACCCCAGCTACAGTAGTAAGTAGGTCCCCATGCAGTCTAGCAGCCAGCACGGTGTTACATTTGCAGCTGCTTTCCTGTGGGAGCTATCTTCAATACCACACTTTTTCTGTTCAGCTCCCATTGAAAGAATAAATTTGTCAGTTAAGGTATACCACTGAGTATGGGAGCTACAAGAAAGCAAGAAGGCAGACCCCAGCTACAGTAGTAAGTAGGTCCCCATGCAGTCTAGCAGCCAGCACGGTGTCACATTTGCAGCTGCTTTCCTGTGGGAGCTATCTTCAATACCACACTTTTTCTTCTCAGCTCCCATTGAAAAAACTACATTTTGTCAGTTAAGGTATACCGCTGAGTATGGGAGCTACAAGAAAGCAGGAAGGCAGATCCCAGCTACAGTAGTAAGTAGCTCCCCATGCAGTCTAGCAGCCAGCACGGTGTCACATTTGCAGCTGCTTTCCTGTGGGAGCTATCTTCAATACCACACTTTTTCTGTTCAGCTCCCTTTGAAGAAAGTACATTTTGTCTCTTAAGGTATACAACGGAGTATGGGAGCTACAAGAAAGCAGGAAGATAGATCCCAGCTACAATAGTAAGTAGGTCCCCATGCAGTCTATCAGCCAGCACGGTGTCACATTTGCAGCTGCTTTCCTGTGGGAGCTATCTTCAATACCACACTTTTTCTCCTCAGTTCCCATTGAAAGAATACATTTGTCTGTTAAGGTATACCGCTCAGTAGGGGAGCTTCAAGAAAGCAGAAAGAGAGATCCCAGCTACAGTAGTAAGTAGGTCCCCATGCAGTCTAGCAGCCAGCACGGTGTCACATTTGCAGCTGCTTTCCTGTGGGAGCTATCTTCAATACCACAGTTTTTCTCCTCAGCTCCCATTGAAAAAATACATTTGTCAGTTAAGGTATACCGCTGAGTATGGGAGCTACAAGAAAGCAGGAAGGCAGACCCCAGCTACAGTAGTAAGTAGGTCCCCATGCAGTCTATCAGCCAGCACGGTGTCACATTTGCAGCTGCTTTCCTGTGGGAGCTATCTTCAATACCACAGTTTTTCTCCTCAGCTCCCATTGAAAGAATACATTTGTCAGTTAAGGTATACCGCTGAGTATGGGAGCTACAAGAAAGCAGGAAGGCAGACCCCAGCTACAGTAGTAAGTAGGTCCCCATGCAGTCTATCAGCCAGCACGGTGTCACATTTGCAGCTGCTTTCCTGTGGGAGCTATCTTCAATACCACACTTTTTCTCCTCAGTTCCCATTGAAAGAATACATTTGTCTGTTAAGGTATACCGCTGAGTATAGGAGCTTCAAGAAAGCAGAAAGAGAGATCCCAGCTACAGTAGTAAGTAGGTCCCCATGCAGTCTAGCAGCCAGCACGGTGTCACATTTGCAGCTGCTTTCCTGTGGGAGCTGTCTTCAATACCACAATTTTTCTCCTCAGTTCCCATTGAAGAAACTACATTTTGTCTCTTAAGGTATACAACTGAGTAGGGGAGCTACAAGAAAGCAGGAAGATAGATCCCAGCTACAGTAGTAAGTAGGTCCCCATGCAGTCTAGCAGCCAGCACGGTGTTACATTTGCAGCTGCTTTCCTGTGGGAGCTATCTTCAATACCACACTTTTTCTGTTCAGCTCCCATTGAAAGAATACATTTGTCAGTTAAGGTATACCACTGAGTATGGGAGCTACAAGAAAGCAAGAAGGCAGACCCCAGCTACAGTAGTAAGTAGGTCCCCATGCAGTCTAGCAGCCAGCACGGTGTCACATTTGCAGCTGCTTTCCTGTGGGAGCTATCTTCAATACCACACTTTTTCTTCTCAGCTCCCATTGAAAAAACTACATTTTGTCAGTTAAGGTATACCGCTGAGTATGGGAGCTACAAGAAAGCAGGAAGGCAGATCCCAGCTACAGTAGTAAGTAGGTCCCCATGCAGTCTAGCAGCCAGCACGGTGTCACATTTGCAGCTGCTTTCCTGTGGGAGCTATCTTCAATACCACACTTTTTCTGTTCAGCTCCCATTGAAGAAAGTACATTTTGTCTCTTAAGGTATACAACGGAGTATGGGAGCTACAAGAAAGCAGGAAGATAGATCCCAGCTACAATAGTAAGTAGGTCCCCATGCAGTCTATCAGCCAGCACGGTGTCACATTTGCAGCTGCTTTCCTGTGGGAGCTATCTTCAATACCACACTTTTTCTCCTCAGTTCCCATTGAAAGAATACATTTGTCTGTTAAGGTATACCGCTCAGTAGGGGAGCTTCAAGAAAGCAGAAAGAGAGATCCCAGCTACAGTAGTAAGTAGGTCCCCATGCAGTCTAGCAGCCAGCACGGTGTCACATTTGCAGCTGCTTTCCTGTGGGAGCTGTCTTCAATACCACACTTTTTCTCCTCAGTTCCCATTGAAGAAACTACATTTTGTCTCTTAAGGTATACAACTGAGTAGGGGACCTACAAGAAAGCAGGAAGATAGATCCCAGCTACAGTAGTAAGTAGGTCCCCATGCAGTCTAGCAGCCAGCACGGTGTTACATTTGCAGCTGCTTTCCTGTGGGAGCTATCTTCAATACCACACTTTTTCATCTCAGCTCCCATTGAAAGAATACATTTGTCAGTTAAGGTATACCACTGAGTATGGGAGCTACAAGAAAGCAAGAAGGCAGACCCCAGCTACAGTAGTAAGTAGGTCCCCATGCAGTCTAGCAGCCAGCACGGTGTCACATTTGCAGCTGCTTTCCTGTGGGAGCTATCTTCAATACCACACTTTTTCTTCTCAGCTCCCATTGAAAAAACTACATTTTGTCAGTTAAGGTATACCGCTGAGTATGGGAGCTACAAGAAAGCAGGAAGGCAGATCCCAGCTACAGTAGTAAGTAGGTCCCCATGCAGTCTAGCAGCCAGCACGGTGTCACATTTGCAGCTGCTTTCCTGTGGGAGCTATCTTCAATACCACTCTTTTTCTGTTCAGCTCTCATTGAAAAAACTACATTTTATCTCTTAAGGTATACAACTGAGTATGGGAGCTACAAGAAAGCAGGAAGATAGATCCCAGCTACATTAGTAAGTAGGTCCCCATGCAGTCTAGCAGCCACTAGGGTGTCACATTTGCAGCTGCTTTCCTGTACGAGCTATCTTCAATACCGCACTTTTCCTGTTCAGGTCCCATTGAAAAAATACATTTGTCTCTTAAGGTATACCACTGAGTACGGGAGCTACAAGAAGCAGGAAGGCAGACCCCAGCTACAGTAGTAAGTAGCTCCCCATGCAGTCTAGCAGCCAGCACGATGTCACATTTGCAGCTGCTTTCCTGTGGTAGCTATCTTCAATACCACACTTTTTCTTCTCAGCTCCCATTGAAAAAACTACATTTTGTCAGTTAAGGTATACCGCTGAGTATGGGAGCTACAAGAAAGCAGGAAGGCAGACCCCAGCTACAGTAGTAAGTAGGTCCCCATGCAGTCTAGCAGCCAGCACGGTGTCACATTTGCAGCTGCTTTCCTGTGGGAGCTATCTTCAATACCACACTTTTTCTGTTCAGCTCCCATTGAAAGAATACATTTGTCAGTTAAGGTATACCACTGAGTATGGGAGCTACAAGAAAGCAGGAAGGCAGACCCCAGCTACAGTAGTAAGTAGGTCCCCATGCAGTCTATCAGCCAGCACGGTGTCACATTTGCAGCTGCTTTCCTGTGGGAGCTATCTTCAATTCCACAGTTTTTCTTCTCAGCTCCCTTTGAAAAAACTACATTTTGTCAGTTAAGGTATACCGCTGAGTATGGGAGCTACAAGAAAGCAGGAAGGCAGATCCCAGCTACAGTAGTAAGTAGGTCCCCATGCAGTCTAGCAGCCAGCACGGTGTCACATTTGCAGCTGCTTTCCTGTGGGAGCTATCTTCAATACCACACTTTTTCTGTTCAGCTCCCATTGAAAGAATACATTTGTCAGTTAAGGTATACCGCTGAGTATGGGAGCTACAAGAAAGCAGGAAGGCAGACCCCAGCTACAGTAGTAAGTAGGTCCCCATGCAGTCTAGCAGCCAGCACGGTGTCACATTTGCAGCTGCTTTCCTGTGGGAGCTATCTTCAATACCACACTTTTTCTGTTCAGCTCCCATTGAAAAAACTACTTTTTGTCTCTTATGGTATACCGCTGAGTATGGGAGCTACAAGAAAGCAGGAAGATAGATCCCAGCTACAGTAGTAAGTAGGTCCCCATGCAGTCTAGCAGCCAGCACGGTGTCACATTTGCAGCTGCTTTCCTGTGGGAGCTATCTTCAATACCACACTTTTTCTGTTCAGCTCCCATTGAAAGAATACATTTGTCAGTTAAGGTATACCACTGAGTATGGGAGCTACAAGAAAGCAGGAAGGCAGACCCCAGCTACAGTAGTAAGTAGGTCCCCATGCAGTCTAGCAGCCAGCACGGTGTCACATTTGCAGCTGCTTTCCTGTGGGAGCTATCTTCAATACCACACTTTTTCTGTTCAGCTCTCATTGAAAAAACTACATTTTGTCAGTTAAGGTATACAACTGAGTATGGGAGCTACAAGAAAGCAGGAAGATAGATCCCAGCTACAGTAGTAAGTACGTCCCCATGCAATCTAGCAGCCAGCACGGTGTCACATTTGCAGCTGCTTTCCTGTGGGAGCTATCTTCAATACCACACTTTTTCTCCTCAGTTCCCATTGAAAGAATACATTTGTCAGTTAAGGTATACCGCTGAGTATGGGAGCTACAAGAAAGCAGGAAGGCAGACCCCAGCTACAGTAGTAAGTAGGTCCCCATGCAGTCTAGCAGCCAGCACGGTGTCACATTTGCAGCTGCTTTCCTGTGGGAGCTATCTTCAATACCACACTTTTTCTGTTCAGCTCCCATTGAAAAAACTACTTTTTGTCTCTTAAGGTATACCGCTGAGTATGGGAGCTACAAGAAAGCAGGAAGATAGATCCCAGCTACAGTAGTAAGTAGGTCCCCATGCAGTCTATCAGCCAGCACGGTGTCACATTTGCAGCTGCTTTCCTGTGGGAGCTATCTTCAATACCACACTTTTTCTCCTCAGTTCCCATTGAAAGAATACATTTGTCTGTTAAGGTATACCGCTGAGTATAGGAGCTTCAAGAAAGCAGAAAGAGAGATCCCAGCTACAGTAGTAAGTAGGTCCCCATGCAGTCTAGCAGCCAGCACGGTGTCACATTTGCAGCTGCTTTCCTGTGGGAGCTGTCTTCAATACCACAATTTTTCTCCTCAGTTCCCATTGAAGAAACTGCATTTTGTCTCTTAAGGTATACAACTGAGTAGGGGAGCTACAAGAAAGCAGGAAGATAGATCCCAGCTACAGTAGTAAGTAGGTCCCCATGCAGTCTAGCAGCCAGCACGGTGTTACATTTGCAGCTGCTTTCCTGTGGGAGCTATCTTCAATACCACACTTTTTCTGTTCAGCTCCCATTGAAAGAATACATTTGTCAGTTAAGGTATACCACTGAGTATGGGAGCTACAAGAAAGCAAGAAGGCAGACCCCAGCTACAGTAGTAAGTAGGTCCCCATGCAGTCTAGCAGCCAGCACGGTGTCACATTTGCAGCTGCTTTCCTGTGGGAGCTATCTTCAATACCACACTTTTTCTTCTCAGCTCCCATTGAAAAAACTACATTTTGTCAGTTAAGGTATACCGCTGAGTATGGGAGCTACAAGAAAGCAGGAAGGCAGATCCCAGCTACAGTAGTAAGTAGGTCCCCATGCAGTCTAGCAGCCAGCACGGTGTCACATTTGCAGCTGCTTTCCTGTGGGAGCTATCTTCAATACCACACTTTTTCTGTTCAGCTCCCATTGAAAGAATACATTTGTCAGTTAAGGTATACCACTGAGTATGGGAGCTACAAGAAAGCAGGAAGATAGATCCCAGCTACATTAGTAAGTAGGTCCCCATGCAGTCTACCAGCCAGCACGGTGTCACATTTGCAGCTCCTTTCCTGTACGAGCTATCTTCAATACCGCACTTTTCCTGTTCAGGTCCCATTGAAAAAATACATTTGTCTCTTAAGGTATACCACTGAGTACGGGAGCTACAAGAAAGCAGGAAGGCAGACCCCAGCTACAGTAGTAAGTAGCTCCCCATTCAGTCTAGCAGCCAGCACGGTGTCACATTTGCAGCTGCTTTCCTGTGGTAGCTATCTTCAATACCACACTTTTTCTTCTCAGCTCCCATTGAAAAAACTACATTTTGTCAGTTAAGGTATACCGCTGAGTATGGGAGCTACAAGAAAGCAGGAAGGCAGACCCCAGCTACAGTAGTAAGTAGGTCCCCATGCAGTCTAGCAGCCAGCACGGTGTCACATTTGCAGCTGCTTTCCTGTGGGAGCTATCTTCAATACCACACTTTTTCTGTTCAGCTCCCATTGAAAGAATACATTTGTCAGTTAAGGTATACCACTGAGTATGGGAGCTACAAGAAAGCAGGAAGGCAGACCCCAGCTACAGTAGTAAGTAGGTCCCCATGCAGTCTAGCAGCCAGCACGGTGTCACATTTGCAGCTGCTTTCCTGTGGGAGCTATCTTCAATACCACACTTTTTCTGTTCAGCTCTCATTGAAAAAACTACGTTTTGTCAGTTAAGGTATACAACTGAGTATGGGAGCTACAAGAAAGCAGGAAGATAGATCCCAGCTACAGTAGTAAGTAGGTCCCCATGCAGTCTAGCAGCCAGCACGGTGTCACATTTGCAGCTGCTTTCCTGTGGGAGCTATCTTCAATACCACACTTTTTCTCCTCAGTTCCCATTGAAAGAATACATTTGTCAGTTAAGGTATACCGCTGAGTATGGGAGCTACAAGAAAGCAGGAAGGCAGACCCCAGCTACAGTAGTAAGTAGGTCCCCATGCAGTCTAGCAGCCAGCACGGTGTCACATTTGCAGCTGCTTTCCTGTGGGAGCTATCTTCAATACCACACTTTTTCATCTCAGCTCCCATTGAAAAAACTACATTTTGTCAGTTAAGGTACACCGCTGAGTATGGGAGCTACAAGAAAGCAGGAAGGCAGACCCCAGCTACAGTAGTAAGTAGGTCCCCATGCAGTCTATCAGTCAGCACGGTGTCACATTTGCAGCTGCTTTCCTGTGGGAGCTATCTTCAATACCACACTTTTTCTCCTCAGTTCCCACTGAAAGAATACATTTGTCTCTTAAGATATACCGCTGAGTATGGGAGCTTCAAGAAAGCAGAAAGAGAGATCCCAGCTACAGTAGTAAGTAGGTCCCCATGCAGTCTATCAGCTAGCACGGTGTCACATTTGCAGCTGCTTTCCTGTGGGAGCTATCTTCAATACCACACTTTTTCTGTTCAGCTCCCATTGAAGAAACTACATTTTGTCTCTTAAGGTATACAACTGAGTATGGGAGCTACAAGAAAGCAGGAAGATAGATCCCAGCTACAGTAGTAAGTAGGTCCCCACGCAGTCTATCAGCCAGCACGGTGTCACATTTGCAGCTGCTTTCCTGTGGGAGCTATCTTCAATACCACACTTTTTCTGTTCAGCTCCCATCGAAAGAATACATTTGTCAGTTAAGGTATACCGCTGAATATGGGAGCTACAAGAAAGCAGGAAGATAGATCTCAGCTACAGTAGTAAGTAAGTCCCCATGCAGTCTATCAGCCAGCACGGTGTCACATTTGCAGCTGCTTTCCTACGGGAGCTATCTTCAATAGCACACTTTTTCTGTTCAGCTCCCATTGAAAAAACTACATTTTGTCAGTTAAGGTATACCGCTGAGTATGGGAGCTTCAAGAAAGCAGAAAGAGAGATCCCAGCTACAGTACTAAGTAGGACCCCATGCAGTCTAGCAGCCAGCACGGTGTCACATTTGCAGCTGCTTTCCTGTGGGAGCTATCTTCAATACCACAGTTTTTCTCCTCAGCTCCCATTGAAGAAACTACATTTTGTCTCTTAAGGTATACAACTGAGTATGGGAGCTACAAGAAAGCAGGAAGAGAGATCCCAGCTACAGTACTAAGTAGGACCCCATGCAGTCTAGCAGCCAGCACGGTGTCACATTTGCAGCTGCTTTCCTGTGGGAGCTATCTTCAATACCACACTTTTTCAGTTCAGCTCTCATTGAAAAAACTACATTTTGTCTCTTAAGGTATACAACTGAGTATGGGAGCTACAAGAAAGCAGGAAGATAGATCCCAGCTACAGTAGTAAGTAGGTCCCCATGCAGTCTAGCAGCCAGCACGGTGTCACATTTGCAGCTGCTTTCCTGTGGGAGCTATCTTCAATACCACACTTTTTCTGTTCAGCTCCCATTGAAAGACTACATCTGTCAGTTAAGGTATACCGCTGAGTATGGGAGCTACAAGAAAGCAGGAAGGCAGACCCCAGCTACAGTAGTAAGTAGGTCCCCATGCAGTCTAGCAACCAGCACGGTGTCACATTTGCAGCTGCTTTCCTGTGGGAGCTATCTTCAATACAACACTTTTTCTTCTCAGCTCCCATTGAAAAAACTACATTTTGTCAGTTAAGGTATACCGCTGAGTATGGGAGCTTCAAGAAAGCAGAAAGATAGATCCCAGCTACAGTACTAAGTAGGACCCCATGCAGTCTAGCAGCCAGCACGGTGTCACATTTGCAGCTGCTTTCCTGTGGGAGCTATCTTCAATACCACACTTTTTCTCCTCAGCTCCCATTGAAGAAACTACATTTTGTCTCTTAAGGTATACAACTGAGTATGGGAGCTACAAGAAAGCAGGAAGATAGATCCCAGCTACAGTAGTAAGTAGGTCCCCATGCAGTCTATCAGCCAGCACGGTGTCACATTTGCAGCTGCTTTCCTGTGGGAGCTATCTTCAATACCACAGTTTTTCTCCTCAGCTCCCATTGAAAGAATACATTTGTCAGTTAAGGTATACCGCTGAGTATGGGAGCTACAAGAAAGCAGGAAGGCAGACCCCAGCTACAGTAGTAAGTAGATCCCCATGCAGTCTATCAGCCAGCACGGTGTCACATTTGCAGCTGCTTTCCTGTGGGAGCTATCTTCAATACCACACTTTTTCTGTTCAGCTCCCATTGAAAGAATACATTTGTCAGTTAAGGTATACCACTGAGTATGGGAGCTACAAGAAAGCAGGAAGGCAGACCCCAGCTACAGTAGTAAGTAGGTCCCCATGCAGTCTAGCAGCCAGCACGGTGTCACATTTGCAGCTGCTTTCCTGTGGGAGCTATCTTCAATACCACACTTTTTCTTCTCAGCTCCCGTTGAAAAAACTACATTTTGTCAGTTAAGGTATACCGCTGAGTATGGGAGCTTCAAGAAAGCAGAAAGAGAGATCCCAGCTACAGTACTAAGTAGGAACCCATGCAGTCTATCAGACAGCACGGTGTCACATTTGCAGCTGCTTTCCTGTGGGAGCTATCTTCAATACCACACTTTTTCTGTTCAGCTCCCATTGAAGAAACTACATTTTGTCAGTTAAGGTATACCGCTGAGTATGGGAGCTACAAGAAAGCAGGAAGGCAGACCCCAGCTACAGTAGTAAGCAGGTCCCCATGCAGTCTAGCAACCAGCACGGTGTCACATTTGCAGCTGCTTTCCTGTGGGAGCTATCTTCAATACCACACTTTTTCTTCTCAGCTCCCATTGAAAAAACTACATTTTGTCAGTTAAGGTATACCGCTGATTATGGGAGCTACAAGAAAGCAGGAAGGCAGACACCAGCTACAGTAGTAAGTAGGTCCCCATGCAGTCTAGCAGCCAGCACGGTGTCACATTTGCAGCTGCTTTCCTGTGGGAGCTATCTTCAATACCACAGTTTTTCTCCTCAGCTCCCATTGAAGAAACTACATTTTGTCTCTTAGGTATACAACTGAGTATGGGAGCTACAAGAAAGCAGGAAGATAGATCCCAGCTACAGTAGTAACTAAGTCCCCATGCAGTCTAGCAGCCAGCACGGTGTCACAGTTGCAGCTGCTTTCCTGTGGGAGCTATCTTCAATACCACACTTTTTCTGTTCAGCTCTCATTGAAAAAACTACATTTTGTCTCTTAAGGTATACAACTGAGTATGGGAGCTACAAGAAAGCAGGAAGATAGATCCCAGCTACAGTAGTAAGTAGGTCCCCATGCAGTCTAGCAGCCAGCACGGTGTCACATTTGCAGCTGCTTTCCTGTGGGAGCTATCTTCAATACCACACTTTTTCTTCTCAGCTCCCGTTGAAAAAACTACATTTTGTCAGTTAAGGTATACCGCTGAGTATGGGAGCTTCAAGAAAGCAGAAAGAGAGATCCCAGCTACAGTACTAAGTAGGAACCCATGCAGTCTATCAGACAGCACGGTGTCACATTTGCAGCTGCTTTCCTGTGGGAGCTATCTTCAATACCACACTTTTTCTGTTCAGCTCCCATTGAAGAAACTACATTTTGTCTCTTAAGGTATACAACTGAGTATGGGAGCTACAAGAAAGCAGGAAGAGAGATCCCAGCTACAGTACTAAGTAGGACCCCATGCAATCTATCAGCCAGCACGGTGTCACATTTGCAGCTGCTTTCCTGTGGGAGCTATCTTCAATACCACAGTTTTTCTGTTCAGCTCCCATTGAAAGAATACATTTGTCAGTTAAGGTATACCACTGAGTATGGGAGCTACAATAAAGCAGGAAGGCAGATCCCAGCTACAGTAGTAAGTAGGTCCCCATGCAGTCTATCAGCCAGCACGGTGTCACATTTGCAGCTGCTTTCCTGTGGGAGCTATCTTCAATACCACACTTTTTCTGTTCAGCTCCCATTGAAAGAATACATTTGTCAGTTAAGGTATACCGCTGAGTATGGGAGCTACAAGAAAGCAGGAAGATAGATCCCAGCTACAGTAGTAAGTAGGTCCCCATGCAGTCTAGCAGCCAGCACGGTGTCACATTTGCAGCTGCTTTCCTGTGGGAGCTATCTTCAATACCACACTTTTTCTCCTCAGCTCCCATTGAAAAAACTACATTTTGTCTTTTAAGGTATACAACTGAGTATGGGAGCTACAAGAAAGCAGGAAGATAGATCCCAGCTACAGTAGTAAGTAAGTCCCCATGCAGTCTAGCAGCCAGCACGGTGTCACATTTGCAGCTGCTTTCCTGTGGGAGCTATCTTCAATACCACACTTTTTCTCCTCAGCTCCCATTGAAAGAATACATTTTTCAGTTAAGGTATACCACTGACTACGGGGACTACAAGAAAGCAGGAAGGCAGAAACCAACTACAGTAGTAAGTAGGTCCCCATGCAGTCTATCAGACAGCACGGTGTCACATTTGCAGCTCCTTTCCTGTGGGAGCTATCTTCAATACCACACTTTTTCTCCTCAGCTCCCATTGAATAAACTACGTTTTGTCTGTAAAGTTATACCACTAAGTATGGGAGCTACAAGAAAGCAGGAAGATAGACCCCAGCTACAGTAGTAAGTAGGTCCCCATGCAGTCTATCAGCCAGCACGGTGTCACATTTGCAGCTGGTTTCCTGTGGGAGCTATCTTCAATACCACAGTTTTTCTGTTCAGCTCCCATTGAAAAAATACATTTGTCTCTTAAGGTATACAATTGAGTATGGGAGCTACAAGAAAGCAGGAAGACTGACCCCAGCTACAGTAGTAAGTAGGTCCCCATGCAGTCTATCAGCCAGCACGGTGTCACATTTGCAGCTGCTTTCCTGTGGGAGCTATCTTCAATACCACACTTTTTCTGTTCAGCTCCCATTGAAAGAATACATCTGTCAGTTAAGGTATACCGCTGAGTATGGGAGCTACAAGAAAGCAGGAAGGCAGACCCCAGCTACAGTAGTAAGTAGGTCCCCATGCAGTCTAGCAGCCAGCACGGTGTCACATTTGCAGCTGCTTTCCTGTGGGAGCTATCTTCAATACCACACTTTTTCTCCTCAGCTCCCATTGAAAGAATACATTTGTCAGTTAAGGTATACCACTGAGTATGGGAGCTACAAGAAAGCAGGAAGATAGATCCCAGCTACTGTAATAAGTAGGTCCCCATGCAATCTATCAGCCAGCACGGTGTCACATTTGCAGCTGCTTTCTTGTGGGAGCTATCTTCAATACCACAGTTTTTTTGTTCAGCTACCATTGAAAAAATACATTTGTCTCTTAAGGTATACCACTGAGTATGGGAGCTACAATACAGCAGGAAGGCAGACCCCAGCTAGTGTAGTAAGTAGGTCCCCATGCAGTCTATCAGCCAGCACGGTGTCACATTTGCAGCTGCTTTACTGTGGGAGCTATCTTCAATACCACAGTTTTTCTGTTCAGCTCCCATTGAAAAAATACATTTGTCAGTTAAGGTATACCACTGACTATGAGAGCTACAAGAAAGCAGGAAGATAGATCCCAGCTACTGTAATAAGTAGGTCCCCATGCAGTCTATCAGCTAGCACGGTGTCACATTTGCAGCTCCTTTCCTGTGGAAGCTATCTTCAATACCACACTTTTTCTGTTCAGCTCCCATTGAAAAAATACATTTGTCTCTTAAGGTATACAACAGAGTATGGGAGCTACAACAAAGCAGGAAGATAGATCCCAGCTACTGTAGTAAGTAGGTCCCCATGCAGTCTATCAGACAGCACGGTGTCACATTTGCAGCTGCTTTCCTGTGGGAGCTATCTTCAATACCACACTTTTTCTCCTCAGCTCCCATTGAAAAAACTACGTTTTGTTTGTAAAGTTATACCACTGAGTATGGGAGCTACAAGAAAGCAGGAAGATAGACCCCAGCTACAGTAGTAAGTAGGTCCCCATGCAGTCTATCAGCCAGCACGGTGTCACATTTGCAGCTGCTTTCCTGTGGGAGCTATCTTCAATACCACACTTTTTCTGTTCAGCTCCCATTGAAAAAATACATTTGTCTCTTAAGGTATACCACTGAGTATGGGAGCTACAAGAAAGCAGGAAGATAGAACCCAGCTACTGTAGTAAGTAGGTCCCCATGCAGTCTATCAGCCAGCACGGTGTCACATTTGCAGCTGCTTTCCTGTGGGAGCTATCTTCAATACTACACTTTTTTGTTCAGCTCCCATTGAAAGAATACATTTGTCAGTTAAGGCATACAACAGAGTATGGGAGCTACAAGAAAGCAGGAAGATAGAACCCAGCTACTGCAGTAAGTAGGTCCCCATGCAGTCTATCAGCCAGCACGGTGTCACATTTGCAGTTGCTTTCCTGTGGGAGCTATCTTCAATACCACACTCTTTTCTTCAGCTCCCATTGAAAGAATACATTTGTCAGTTAAGGTATACCACTGAGTATGGGAGCTACAAGAAAGCAGGAAGGCAGACACCAGCTACAGTAGTAAGTAGGTCCCCATGCAGTCTAGCAGCCAGCACGGTGTCACATTTGCAGCTCCTTTCCTGTGGGAGCTATCTTCAATACCACAGTTTTTCTGTTCAGCTCCCATTGAAAGAATACATTTGTCAGTTAAGGTACACCACTGAGTACGGGGGCTACAAGAAAGCAGGAAGGCAGACCCTAGCTACAGTAGTAAGTAGGTCCCCATGCAGTCTACCAGCCAGCACGGTGTCACATTTGCAGCTCCTTTCCTGTGGGAGCTATCTTCAATACCACACTTTTTCTCCTCAGCTCCCATTGAATAAACTACGTTTTGTCTGTAAAGTTATACCACTAAGTATGGGAGCTACAAGAAAGCAGGAAGATAGACCCCAGCTACAGTAGTAAGTAGGTCCCCATGCAGTCTAGCAGCCAGCACGGTGTCACATTTGCAGCTGCTTTCCTGTGGGAGCTATCTTCAATACCACACTTTTTCTCCTCAGCTCCCATTGAAAGAATACATTTGTCAGTTAAGGTATACCACTGAGTATGGGAGCTACAAGAAAGCAGGAAGATAGATCCCAGCTACTGTAATAAGTAGGTCCCCATGCAATCTATCAGCCAGCACGGTGTCACATTTGCAGCTGCTTTCTTGTGGGAGCTATCTTCAATACCACAGTTTTTTTGTTCAGCTACCATTGAAAAAATACATTTGTCTCTTAAGGTATACCACTGAGTATGGGAGCTACAATACAGCAGGAAGGCAGACCCCAGCTAGTGTAGTAAGTAGGTCCCCATGCAGTCTATCAGCCAGCACGGTGTCACATTTGCAGCTGCTTTCCTGTGGGAGCTATCTTCAATACCACAGTTTTTCTGTTCAGCTCCCATTGAAAAAATACATTTGTCAGTTAAGGTATACCACTGACTATGAGAGCTACAAGAAAGCAGGAAGATAGATCCCAGCTACTGTAATAAGTAGGTCCCCATGCAGTCTATCAGCTAGCACGGTGTCACATTTGCAGCTCCTTTCCTGTGGAAGCTATCTTCAATACCACACTTTTTCTGTTCAGCTCCCATTGAAAAAATACATTTGTCTCTTAAGGTATACAACAGAGTATGGGAGCTACAACAAAGCAGGAAGATAGATCCCAGCTACTGTAGTAAGTCGGTCCCCATGCAGTCTATCAGACAGCACGGTGTCACATTTGCAGCTGCTTTCCTGTGGGAGCTATCTTCAATACCACACTTTTTCTCCTCAGCTCCCATTGAAAAAACTACGTTTTGTTTGTAAAGTTATACCACTGAGTATGGGAGCTACAAGAAAGCAGGAAGATAGACCCCAGCTACAGTAGTAAGTAGGTCCCCATGCAGTCTATCAGCCAGCACGGTGTCACATTTGCAGCTGCTTTCCTGTGGGAGCTATCTTCAATACCACACTTTTTCTGTTCAGCTCCCATTGAAAAAATACATTTGTCTCTTAAGGTATACCACTGAGTATGGGAGCTACAAGAAAGCAGGAAGATAGAACCCAGCTACTGTAGTAAGTAGGTCCCCATGCAGTCTATCAGCCAGCACGGTGTCACATTTGCAGCTGCTTTCCTGTGGGAGCTATCTTCAATACTACACTTTTTTGTTCAGCTCCCATTGAAAGAATACATTTGTCAGTTAAGGCATACAACAGAGTATGGGAGCTACAAGAAAGCAGGAAGATAGAACCCAGCTACTGCAGTAAGTAGGTCCCCATGCAGTCTATCAGCCAGCACGGTGTCACATTTGCAGTTGCTTTCCTGTGGGAGCTATCTTCAATACCACACTCTTTTCTTCAGCTCCCATTGAAAGAATACATTTGTCAGTTAAGGTATACCACTGAGTATGGGAGCTACAAGAAAGCAGGAAGGCAGACACCAGCTACAGTAGTAAGTAGGTCCCCATGCAGTCTAGCAGCCAGCACGGTGTCACATTTGCAGCTCCTTTCCTGTGGGAGCTATCTTCAATACCACAGTTTTTCTGTTCAGCTCCCATTGAAAGAATACATTTGTCAGTTAAGGTACACCACTGAGTACGGGGGCTACAAGAAAGCAGGAAGGCAGACCCTAGCTACAGTAGTAAGTAGGTCCCCATGCAGTCTACCAGCCAGCACGGTGTCACATTTGCAGCTCCTTTCCTGTGGGAGCTATCTTCAATACCACACTTTTTCTCCTCAGCTCCCATTGAATAAACTACGTTTTGTCTGTAAAGTTATACCACTAAGTATGGGAGCTACAAGAAAGCAGGAAGATAGACCCCAGCTACAGTAGTAAGTAGGTCCCCATGCAGTCTATCAGCCAGCACGGTGTCACATTTGCAGCTGGTTTCCTGTGGGAGCTATCTTCAATACCACAGTTTTTCTGTTCAGCTCCCATTGAAAAAATACATTTGTCTCTTAAGGTATACAATTGAGTATGGGAGCTACAAGAAAGCAGGAAGACTGACCCCAGCTACAGTAGTAAGTAGGTCCCCATGCAGTCTAGCAGCCAGCACGGTGTCACATTTGCAGCTGCTTTCCTGTGGGAGCTATCTTCAATACCACAGTTTTTCTGTTCAGCTCCCATTGAAAGAATACATCTGTCAGTTAAGGTATACCGCTGAGTATGGGAGCTACAAGAAAGCAGGAAGGCAGACCCCAGCTACAGTAGTAAGTAGGTCCCCATGCAGTCTAGCAGCCAGCACGGTGTCACATTTGCAGCTGCTTTCCTGTGGGACCTATCTTCAATACCACACTTTTTCTCCTCAGCTCCCATTGAAAGAATACATTTGTCAGTTAAGGTATACCACTGAGTATGGGAGCTACAAGAAAGCAGGAAGATAGATCCCAGCTACTGTAATAAGTAGGTCCCCATGCAATCTATCAGCCAGCACGGTGTCACATTTGCAGCTGCTTTCTTGTGGGAGCTATCTTCAATACCACAGTTTTTTTGTTCAGCTACCATTGAAAAAATACATTTGTCTCTTAAGGTATACCACTGAGTATGGGAGCTACAATACAGCAGGAAGGCAGACCCCAGCTAGTGTAGTAAGTAGGTCCCCATGCAGTCTATCAGCCAGCACGGTGTCACATTTGCAGCTCCTTTCCTGTGGGAGCTATCTTCAATGCCACAGTTTTTCTGTTCAGCTCCCATTGAAAAAATACATTTGTCAGTTAAGGTATACCACTGACTATGGGAGCTACAAGAAAGCAGGAAGATAGATCCCAGCTACTGTAATAAGTAGGTCCCCATGCAGTCTATCAGCTAGCACGGTGTCACATTTGCAGCTCCTTTCCTGTGGAAGCTATCTTCAATACCACACTTTTTCTGTTCAGCTCCCATTGAAAAAATACATTTGTCTCTTAAGGTATACAACAGAGTATGGGAGCTACAAGAAAGCAGGAAGATAGATCCCAGCTACTGTAGTAAGTAGTTCCCCATGCAGTCTATCAGCCAGCACGGTGTCACATTTGCAGCTGCTTTCCTGTGGGAGCTATCTTCAATACCACACTTTTTCTCCTCAGCTCCCATTGAAAAAACTAAGTTTTGTTTGTAAAGTTATACCACTGAGTATGGGAGCTACAAGAAAGCAGGAAGATAGACCCCAGCTACAGTAGTAAGTAGGTCCCCATGCAGTCTATCAGCCAGCACGGTGTCACATTTGCAGCTGCTTTCCTGTGGGAGCAATCTTCAATACCACACTTTTTCTGTTCAGCTCCCATTGAAAAAATACATTTGTCTCTTAAGGTATACCACTGAGTATGGGAGCTACAAGAAAGCAGGAAGATAGAACCCAGCTACTGTAGTAAGTAGGTCCCCATGCAGTCTATCAGCCAGCACGGTGTCACATTTGCAGCTGCTTTCCTGTGGGAGCTATCTTCAATACCACACTTTTTTGTTCAGCTCCCATTGAAAGAATACATTTGTCAGTTAAGGCATACAACAGAGTATGGGAGCTACAAGAAAGCAGGAAGATAGAACACAGCTACTGCAGTAAGTAGGTCCCCATGCAGTCTATCAGCCAGCACGGTGTCACATTTGCAGCTGCTTTCCTGTGGGAGCTATCTTCAATACCACACTCTTTTCTTCAGCTCCCATTGAAAGAATACATTTGTCAGTTAAGGTATACCACTGAGTATGGGAGCTACAAGAAAGCAGGAAGGCAGACACCAGCTACAGTAGTAAGTAGGTCCCCATGCAGTCTAGCAGCCAGCACGGTGTCACATTTGCAGCTCCTTTCCTGTGGGAGCTATCTTCAATACCACAGTTTTTCTGTTCAGCTCCCATTGAAAGAATACATTTGTCAGTTAAGGTACACCACTGAGTACGGGGGCTACAAGAAAGCAGGAAGGCAGACCCCAGCTACAGTAGTAAGTAGGTCCCCATGCAGTCTACCAGCCAGCACGGTGTCACATTTGCAGCTCCTTTCCTGTGGGAGCTATCTTCAATACCACACTTTTTCTCCTCAGCTCCCATTGAAAAAATACATTTGTCTCTTAAGGTATACAACTGAGTATGGGAGCTACAAGAAAGCAGGAAGATAGATCCCAGCTACTGTAGTAAGTAGGTCCACATGCAGTCTAGCAGCCAGCACGGTGTCACATTTGCAGCTGCTTTCCTGTGGGAGCTATCTTCAATACCACAGTTTTTCTGTTCAGCTCCCATTGAAAGAATACATCTGTCAGTTAAGGTATACCGCTGAGTATGGGAGCTACAAGAAAGCAGGAAGGCAGACCCCAGCTACAGTAGTAAGTAGGTCCCCATGCAGTCTAGCAGCCAGCACGGTGTCACATTTGCAGCTGCTTTCCTGTTGGAGCTATCTTCAATACCACACTTTTTCTCCTCAGCTCCCATTGAAAAAACTACATTTTGTCTGTAAAGTTATACCACTGAGTATGGGAGCTACAAGAAAGCAGAAAGGCAGACCCCAGCTACAGTAGTAAGTAGGTCCCCATGCAGTCTATCAGCCAGCACGGTGTCACATTTGCAGCTGCTTTCGTGTGGGAGCTATCTTCAATACCACACTTTTTCTCCTCAGATCCCATTGAAAGAATACATTTGTCTCTTAAGGTATACAACAGAGTATGGGAGCTACAAGAAAGCAGGAAGATAGATCACAGCTACAGTAGTAAGTAGGTCCCCATGCAGTCTAGCAGCCAGCACGGTGTCACATTTGCAGCTGCTTTCCTGTGGGAGCTATTTTCAATACCACACTTTTTCTGTTCAGCTCCCATTGAAGAAACTACATTTTGTCTCTTAGGTATACAACTGAGTATGGGAGCTACAAGAAAGCAGGAAGATAGATCCCAGCTACAGTAGTAACTAAGTCCCCATGCAGTCTAGCAGCCAGCACGGTGTCACAGTTGCAGCTGCTTTCCTGTGGGAGCTATCTTCAATACCACACTTTTTCTGTTCAGCTCTCATTGAAAAAACTACATTTTGTCTCTTGAGGTATACAACTGAGTATGGGAGCTACAAGAAAGCAGGAAGATAGATCCCAGCTACAGTAGTAAGTAGGTCCCCATGCAGTCTATCAGCCAGCACGGTGTCACATTTGCAGCTGCTTCCCTGTGGGAGCTATCTTCAATACCACAGTTTTTCTCCTCAGCTCCCATTGAAAGAATACATTTGTCAGTTAAGGTATACCGCTGAGTATGGGAGCTACAAGAAAGCAGGAAGGCAGACCCCAGCTACAGTAGTAAGTAGGTCCCCATGCAGTCTAGCAGCCAGCACGGTGTCACATTTGCAGCTGCTTTCCTGTGGGAGCTATTTTCAATACCACACTTTTTATGTTCAGCTCCCATTGAAAAAACTACATTTTCTCTCTTAAGGTATACAACTGAGTATGGGAGCTACAAGAAAGCAGGAAGATAGATCCCAGCTACAGAAGTAAGTAGGTCCCCATGCAGTCTATCAGCCAGCACGGTGTCACATTTGCAGCTGCTTTCCTGTGGGAGCTATCTTCAATACCACAGTTTTTCTGTTCAGCTCCCATTGAAAGAATACATTTGTCAGTTAAGGTATACCACTGAGTATGGGAGCTACAAGAAAGCAGGAAGGCAGATCCCAGCTACAGTAGTAAGTAGGTCCCCATGCAGTCTATCAGCCAGCACGGTGTCACATTTGCAGCTGCTTTCCTGTGGGAGCTATCTTCAATACCACACTTTTTCTGTTCAGCTCCCATTGAAAGAATACATTTGTCAGTTAAGGTATACCGCTGAGTATGGGAGCTACAAGAAAGCAGGAAGATAGATCCCAGCTACAGTAGTAAGTAGGTCCCCATGCAGTCTAGCAGCCAGCACGGTGTCACATTTGCAGCTGCTTTCCTGTGGGAGCTATCTTCAATACCACACTTTTTCTCCTCAGCTCCCATTGAAAAAACTACATTTTGTCTCTTAAGGTATACAACTGAGTATGGGAGCTACAAGAAAGCAGGAAGATAGATCCCAGCTACAGTAGTAAGTAAGTCCCCATGCAGTCTAGCAGCCAGCACGGTGTCACATTTGCAGCTGCTTTCCTGTGGGAGCTATCTTCAATACCACACTTTTTCTCCTCAGCTCCCATTGAAAGAATACATTTTTCAGTTAAGGTATACCACTGACTACGGGGACTACAAGAAAGCAGGAAGGCAGAAACCAACTACAGTAGTAAGTAGGTCCCCATGCAGTCTATCAGACAGCACGGTGTCACATTTGCAGCTCCTTTCCTGTGGGAGCTATCTTCAATACCACACTTTTTCTCCTCAGCTCCCATTGAATAAACTACGTTTTGTCTGTAAAGTTATACCACTAAGTATGGGAGCTACAAGAAAGCAGGAAGATAGACCCCAGCTACAGTAGTAAGTAGGTCCCCATGCAGTCTATCAGCCAGCACGGTGTCACATTTGCAGCTGGTTTCCTGTGGGAGCTATCTTCAATACCACAGTTTTTCTGTTCAGCTCCCATTGAAAAAATACATTTGTCTCTTAAGGTATACAATTGAGTATGGGAGCTACAAGAAAGCAGGAAGACTGACCCCAGCTACAGTAGTAAGTAGGTCCCCATGCAGTCTATCAGCCAGCACGGTGTCACATTTGCAGCTGCTTTCCTGTGGGAGCTATCTTCAATACCACAGTTTTTCTGTTCAGCTCCCATTGAAAGAATACATCTGTCAGTTAAGGTATACCGCTGAGTATGGGAGCTACAAGAAAGCAGGAAGGCAGACCCCAGCTACAGTAGTAAGTAGGTCCCCATGCAGTCTAGCAGCCAACACGGTGTCACATTTGCAGCTGCTTTCTTGTGGGAGCTATCTTCAATACCACAGTTTTTTTGTTCAGCTACCATTGAAAAAATACATTTGTCTCTTAAGGTATACCACTGAGTATGGGAGCTACAATACAGCAGGAAGGCAGACCCCAGCTAGTGTAGTAAGTAGGTCCCCATGCAGTCTATCAGCCAGCACGGTGTCACATTTGCAGCTCCTTTCCTGTGGGAGCTATCTTCAATACCACAGTTTTTCTGTTCAGCTCCCATTGAAAAAATACATTTGTCAGTTAAGGTATACCACTGACTATGAGAGCTACAAGAAAGCAGGAAGATAGATCCCAGCTACTGTAATAAGTAGGTCCCCATGCAGTCTATCAGCTAGCACGGTGTCACATTTGCAGCTCCTTTCCTGTGGAAGCTATCTTCAATACCACACTTTTTCTGTTCAGCTCCCATTGAAAAAATACATTTGTCTCTTAAGGTATACAACAGAGTATGGGAGCTACAAGAAAGCAGGAAGATAGATCCCAGCTACTGTAGTAAGTAGGTCCCCATGCAGTCTATCAGCCAGCACGGTGTCACATTTGCAGCTGCTTTCCTGTGGGAGCTATCTTCAATACCACACTTTTTCTCCTCAGCTCCCATTGAAAAAACTAAGTTTTGTTTGTAAAGTTATACCACTGAGTATGGGAGCTACAAGAAAGCAGGAAGATAGACCCCAGCTACAGTAGTAAGTAGGTCCCCATGCAGTCTATCAGCCAGCACGGTGTCACATTTGCAGCTGCTTTCCTGTGGGAGCTATCTTCAATACCACACTTTTTCTGTTCAGCTCCCATTGAAAAAATACATTTGTCTCTTAAGGTATACCACTGAGTATGGGAGCTACAAGAAAGCAGGAAGATAGAACCCAGCTACTGTAGTAAGTAGGTCCCCATGCAGTCTATCAGCCAGCACGGTGTCACATTTGCAGCTGCTTTCCTGTGGGAGCTATCTTCAATACTACACTTTTTTGTTCAGCTCCCATTGAAAGAATACATTTGTCAGTTAAGGCATACAACAGAGTATGGGAGCTACAAGAAAGCAGGAAGATAGAACCCAGCTACTGCAGTAAGTAGGTCCCCATGCAGTCTATCAGCCAGCACGGTGTCACATTTGCAGCTGCTTTCCTGTGGGAGCTATCTTCAATACCACACTCTTTTCTTCAGCTCCCATTGAAAGAATACATTTGTCAGTTAAGGTATACCACTGAGTATGGGAGCTACAAGAAAGCAGGAAGGCAGACACCAGCTACAGTAGTAAGTAGGTCCCCATGCAGTCTAGCAGCCAGCACGGTGTCACATTTGCAGCTCCTTTCCTGTGGGAGCTATCTTCAATACCACAGTTTTTCTGTTCAGCTCCCATTGAAAGAATACATTTGTCAGTTAAGGTACACCACTGAGTACGGGGGCTACAAGAAAGCAGGAAGGCAGACCCTAGCTACAGTAGTAAGTAGGTCCCCATGCAGTCTACCAGCCAGCACGGTGTCACATTTGCAGCTCCTTTCCTGTGGGAGCTATCTTCAATACCACACTTTTTCTCCTCAGCTCCCATTGAATAAACTACGTTTTGTCTGTAAAGTTATACCACTAAGTATGGGAGCTACAAGAAAGCAGGAAGATAGACCCCAGCTACAGTAGTAAGTAGGTCCCCATGCAGTCTATCAGCCAGCACGGTGTCACATTTGCAGCTGGTTTCCTGTGGGAGCTATCTTCAATACCACAGTTTTTCTGTTCAGCTCCCATTGAAAAAATACATTTGTCTCTTAAGGTATACAATTGAGTATGGGAGCTACAAGAAAGCAGGAAGACTGACCCCAGCTACAGTAGTAAGTAGGTCCCCATGCAGTCTAGCAGCCAGCACGGTGTCACATTTGCAGCTGCTTTCCTGTGGGAGCTATCTTCAATACCACAGTTTTTCTGTTCAGCTCCCATTGAAAGAATACATCTGTCAGTTAAGGTATACCGCTGAGTATGGGAGCTACAAGAAAGCAGGAAGGCAGACCCCAGCTACAGTAGTAAGTAGGTCCCCATGCAGTCTAGCAGCCAGCACGGTGTCACATTTGCAGCTGCTTTCCTGTGGGACCTATCTTCAATACCACACTTTTTCTCCTCAGCTCCCATTGAAAGAATACATTTGTCAGTTAAGGTATACCACTGAGTATGGGAGCTACAAGAAAGCAGGAAGATAGATCCCAGCTACTGTAATAAGTAGGTCCCCATGCAATCTATCAGCCAGCACGGTGTCACATTTGCAGCTGCTTTCTTGTGGGAGCTATCTTCAATACCACAGTTTTTTTGTTCAGCTACCATTGAAAAAATACATTTGTCTCTTAAGGTATACCACTGAGTATGGGAGCTACAATACAGCAGGAAGGCAGACCCCAGCTAGTGTAGTAAGTAGGTCCCCATGCAGTCTATCAGCCAGCACGGTGTCACATTTGCAGCTCCTTTCCTGTGGGAGCTATCTTCAATGCCACAGTTTTTCTGTTCAGCTCCCATTGAAAAAATACATTTGTCAGTTAAGGTATACCACTGACTATGGGAGCTACAAGAAAGCAGGAAGATAGATCCCAGCTACTGTAATAAGTAGGTCCCCATGCAGTCTATCAGCTAGCACGGTGTCACATTTGCAGCTCCTTTCCTGTGGAAGCTATCTTCAATACCACACTTTTCCTGTTCAGCTCCCATTGAAAAAATACATTTGTCTCTTAAGGTATACAACAGAGTATGGGAGCTACAAGAAAGCAGGAAGATAGATCCCAGCTACTGTAGTAAGTAGTTCCCCATGCAGTCTATCAGCCAGCACGGTGTCACATTTGCAGCTGCTTTCCTGTGGGAGCTATCTTCAATACCACACTTTTTCTCCTCAGCTCCCATTGAAAAAACTAAGTTTTGTTTGTAAAGTTATACCACTGAGTATGGGAGCTACAAGAAAGCAGGAAGATAGACCCCAGCTACAGTAGTAAGTAGGTCCCCATGCAGTCTATCAGCCAGCACGGTGTCACATTTGCAGCTGCTTTCCTGTGGGAGCTATCTTCAATACCACACTTTTTCTGTTCAGCTCCCATTGAAAAAATACATTTGTCTCTTAAGGTATACCACTGAGTATGGGAGCTACAAGAAAGCAGGAAGATAGAACCCAGCTACTGTAGTAAGTAGGTCCCCATGCAGTCTATCAGCCAGCACGGTGTCACATTTGCAGCTGCTTTCCTGTGGGAGCTATCTTCAATACCACACTTTTTTGTTCAGCTCCCATTGAAAGAATACATTTGTCAGTTAAGGCATACAACAGAGTATGGGAGCTACAAGAAAGCAGGAAGATAGAACCCAGCTACTGCAGTAAGTAGGTCCCCATGCAGTCTATCAGCCAGCACGGTGTCACATTTGCAGCTGCTTTCCTGTGGGAGCTATCTTCAATACCACACTCTTTTCTTCAGCTCCCATTGAAAGAATACATTTGTCAGTTAAGGTATACCACTGAGTATGGGAGCTACAAGAAAGCAGGAAGGCAGGCCCCAGCTACAGTAGTAAGTAGGTCCCCATGCAGTCTAGCAGCCAGCACGGTGTCACATTTGCAGCTCCTTTCCTGTGGGAGCTATCTTCAATACCACAGTTTTTCTGTTCAGCTCCCATTGAAAGAATACATTTGTCAGTTAAGGTACACCACTGAGTACGGGGGCTACAAGAAAGCAGGAAGGCAGACCCCAGCTACAGTAGTAAGTAGGTCCCCATGCAGTCTACCAGCCAGCACGGTGTCACATTTGCAGCTCCTTTCCTGTGGGAGCTATCTTCAATACCACACTTTTTCTCCTCAGCTCCCATTGAAAAAATACATTTGTCTCTTAAGGTATACAACTGAGTATGGGAGCTACAAGAAAGCAGGAAGATAGATCCCAGCTACTGTAGTAAGTAGGTCCACATGCAGTCTAGCAGCCAGCACGGTGTCACATTTGCAGCTGCTTTCCTGTGGGAGCTATCTTCAATACCACAGTTTTTCTGTTCAGCTCCCATTGAAAGAATACATCTGTCAGTTAAGGTATACCGCTGAGTATGGGAGCTACAAGAAAGCAGGAAGATAGATCCCAGCTACTGTAATAAGTAGGTCCCCATGCAGTCTATCAGCCAGCACGGTGTCACATTTGCAGCTGCTTTCCTGTTGGAGCTATCTTCAATACCACACTTTTTCTCCTCAGCTCCCATTGAAAAAACTACATTTTGTCTGTAAAGTTATACCACTGAGTATGGGAGCTACAAGAAAGCAGAAAGGCAGACCCCAGCTACAGTAGTAAGTAGGTCCCCATGCAGTCTATCAGCCAGCACGGTGTCACATTTGCAGCTGCTTTCGTGTGGGAGCTATCTTCAATACCACACTTTTTCTGTTCAGCTCCTATTGAAAGAATACATTTGTCAGTTAAGGTATACCACTGAGTATGGGAGCTACAAGAAAGCAGGAAGATAGATCCCAGCTACAGTAGTAAGTAGGTCCCCATGCAGTCTAGCAGCCAGCACGGTGTCACATTTGCAGCTGCTTTCCTGTGGGAGCTATCTTCAATACCACACTTTTTCTTCTCAGCTCCCATTGAAAAAACTGCATTTTGTCAGTTAAGATATACCACTGAGTATGGGAGATACAAGAAAGCAGGAAGGCAGACCGCAGCTACAGTAGTAAGTAGGTCCCCATGCAGTCTATCAGCCAGCACGGTGTCACATTTGCAGCTGCTTTCCTGTGGGAGCTATCTTCAATACCACACTTTTTCTCCTCAGTTCCCATTGAAAAAATACATTTGTCAGTTAAGGTATACCACTGAGTATGGGAGCTACAAGAAAGCAGAAAGATAGATCCCAGCTACAGTAGTAAGTAGGTCCCCATGCAGTCTAGCAGCCAGCACGGTGTCACATTTGCAGCTGCTTTCCTGTGGGAGCTATCTTCAATACCACACTTTTTCTCATCAGCTCCCATTGAAAAAACTACATTTTGTCTCTTAAGGTATACAACTGAGTATGGGAGCTACAAGAAAGCAGGAAGATAGATCCCAGCTACAGTAGTAAGTAGGTCCCCATGCAGTCTAGCAGCCAGCACGGTGTCACATTTGCAGCTGCTTTCCTGTGGGAGCTATCTTCAATACCACACTTTTTCTCCTCAGCTCCCATTGAAAGAATACATTTTTCAGTTAAGGTATACCACTGACTACGGGGACTACAAGAAAGCAGGAAGGCAGAAACCAACTACAGTAGTAAGTAGGTCCCCATGCAGTCTATCAGACAGCACGGTGTCACATTTGCAGCTCCTTTCCTGTGGGAGCTATCTTCAATACCACCTTTTTCTCCTCAGCTCCCATTGAATAAACTACGTTTTGTCTGTAAAGTTATACCACTAAGTATGGGAGCTACAAGAAAGCAGGAAGATAGACCCCAGCTACAGTAGTAAGTAGGTCCCCATGCAGTCTATCAGCCAGCACGGTGTCACATTTGCAGCTGCTTTCCTGTGGGAGCTATCTTCAATACCACAGTTTTTCTGTTCAGCTCCCATTGAAAAAATACATTTGTCTCTTAAGGTATACAACTGAGTATGGGAGCTACAAGAAAGCAGGAAGACTGACCCCAGCTACAGTAGTAAGTAGGTCCCCATGCAGTCTATCAGCCAGCACGGTGTCACATTTGCAGCTGCTTTCCTGTGGGAGCTATCTTCAATACCACAGTTTTTCTGTTCAGCTCCCATTGAAAGAATACATCTGTCAGTTAAGGTATACCGCTGAGTATGGGAGCTACAAGAAAGCAGGAAGGCAGACCCCAGCTACAGTAGTAAGTAGGTCCCCATGCAGTCTAGCAGCCAGCACGGTGTCACATTTGCAGCTGCTTTCCTGTGGGAGCTATCTTCAATACCACACTTTTTCTCCTCAGCTCCCATTGAAAGAATACATTTGTCAGTTAAGGTATACCACTGAGTATGGGAGCTACAAGAAAGCAGGAAGATAGATCCCAGCTACTGTAATAAGTAGGTCCCCATGCAATCTATCAGCCAGCACGGTGTCACATTTGCAGCTGCTTTCTTGTGGGAGCTATCTTCAATACCACAGTTTTTTTGTTCAGCTACCATTGAAAAAATACATTTGTCTCTTAAGGTATACCACTGAGTATGGCAGCTACAAGAAAGCAGGAAGATAGAACCCAGCTACTGTAGTAAGTAGGTCCCCATGCAGTCTATCAGCCAGCACGGTGTCACATTTGCAGCTGCTTTCCTGTGGGAGCTATCTTCAATACCACACTTTTTTGTTCAGCTCCCATTGAAAGAATACATTTGTCAGTTAAGGCATACAACAGAGTATGGGAGCTACAAGAAAGCAGGAAGATAGAACCCACCTACTGCAGTAAGTAGGTCCCCATGCAGTCTATCAGCCAGCACGGTGTCACATTTGCAGCTGCTTTCCTGTGGGAGCTATCTTCAATACCACACTCTTTTCTTCAGCTCCCATTGAAAGAATACATTTGTCAGTTAAGGTATACCACTGAGTATGGGAGCTACAAGAAAGCAGGAAGGCAGACACCAGCTACAGTAGTAAGTAGGTCCCCATGCAGTCTAGCAGCCAGTACGGTGTCACATTTGCAGCTCCTTTCCTGTGGGAGCTATCTTCAATACCACAGTTTTTCTGTTCAGCTCCCATTGAAAGAATACATTTGTCAGTTAAGGTACACCACTGAGTACGGGGGCTACAAGAAAGCAGGAAGGCAGACCCCAGCTACAGTAGTAAGTAGGTCCCCATGCAGTCTACCAGCCAGCACGGTGTCACATTTGCAGCTCCTTTCCTGTGGGAGCTATCTTCAATACCACACTTTTTCTCCTCAGCTCCCATTGAAAAAATACATTTGTCTCTTAGGTATACAACTGAGTATGGGAGCTACAAGAAAGCAGGAAGATAGATCCCAGCTACTGTAGTAAGTAGGTCCACATGCAGTCTAGCAGCCAGCACGGTGTCACATTTGCAGCTGCTTTCCTGTGGGAGCTATCTTCAATACCACAGTTTTTCTGTTCAGCTCCCATTGAAAGAATACATCTGTCAGTTAAGGTATACCACTGAGTATAGGAGCTACAAGAAAGCAGGAAGGCAGGCCCCAGCTACAGTAGTAAGTAGGTCCCCATGCAGTCTATCAGCCAGCACGGTGTCACATTTGCAGCTGCTTTCCTGTTGGAGCTATCTTCAATACCACACTTTTTCTCCTCAGCTCCCATTGAAAAAACTACATTTTGTCTGTAAAGTTATACCACTGAGTATGGGAGCTACAAGAAAGCAGAAAGGCAGACCCCAGCTACAGTAGTAAGTAGGTCCCCATGCAGTCTATCAGCCAGCACGGTGTCACATTTGCAGCTGCTTTCCTGTGGGAGCTATCTTCAATACCACACTTTTTCTCCTCAGATCCCATTGAAAGAATACATTTGTCTCTTCAGGTATACAACAGAGTATGGGAGCTACAAGAAAGCAGGAAGATAGATCCCAGCTACTGTAGTAAGTAGGTCCCCATGCAGTCTATCAGCCAGCACGGTGTCACATTTGCAGCTGCTTTCTTGTGGGAGCTATCTTCAATACCACAGTTTTTCTGTTCAGCTCCCATTGAAAAAATACATTTGTCTCTTAAGGTATACCAATGAGTATGGGAGCTACAACAAAGCAGGAAGATAGACCCCAGCTACAGTAGTAAGTAGGTCCCCATGCAGTCTAGCAGCCAGCACGGTGTCACATTTGCAGCTGCTTTCCTGTGGGAGCTATCTTCAATACCACACTTTTTCTGTTCAGCTCCCATTGAAATAATACATTTGTCTCTTAAGGTATACCACTGAGTATGGGAGCTACAAGAAAGCAGGAAGATAGAACCCAGCTACTGTAGTAAGTAGGTCCCCATGCAGTCTATCAGCCAGCACGGTGTCACATTTGCAGCTGCTTTCCTGTGGGAGCTATCTTCAATACCACAGTTTTTCTGTTCAGCTCCCATTGAAAGAATACATTTGTCAGATAAGGCATACAACAGAGTATGGGAGCTACAAGAAAGCAGGAAGATAGAACCCAGCTACTGCAGTAAGTAGGTCCCCATGCAGTCTATCAGCCAGCACGGTGTCACATTTGCAGCTGCTTTTCTGTGGGAGCTATCTTCAATACCACACTCTTTTCTTCAGCTCCCATTGAAAGAATACATTTGTCAGTTAAGGTATACCACTGAGTATGGGAGCTACAAGAAAGCAGGAAGGCAGACACCAGCTACAGTAGTAAGTAGGTCCCCATGCAGTCTAGCAGCCAGTACGGTGTCACATTTGCAGCTCCTTTCCTGTGGGAGCTATCTTCAATACCACAGTTTTTCTGTTCAGCTCCCATTGAAAGAATACATTTGTCAGTTAAGGTACACCACTGAGTACGGGGGCTACAAGAAAGCAGGAAGGCAGACCCCAGCTACAGTAGTAAGTAGGTCCCCATGCAGTCTACCAGCCAGCACGGTGTCACATTTGCAGCTCCTTTCCTGTACGAGCTATCTTCAATACCACACTTTTTCTCCTCAGCTCCCATTGAAAAAATACATTTGTCTCTTAAGGTATACAACTGAGTATGGGAGCTACAAGAAAGCAGGAAGATAGATCCCAGCTACTGTAGTAACTAGGTCCACATACAGTCTAGCAGCCAGCACGGTGTCACATTTGCAGCTGCTTTCCTGTGGGAGCTATCTTCAATACCACAGTTTTTCTGTTCAGCTCCCATTGAAAGAATACATCTGTCAGTTAAGGTATACCGCTGAGTATGGGAGCTACAAGAAAGCAGGAAGGCAGGCCCCAGCTACAGTAGTAAGTAGGTCCCCATGCAGTCTATCAGCCAGCACGGTGTCACATTTGCAGCTGCTTTCCTGTTGGAGCTATCTTCAATACCACACTTTTTCTCCTCAGCTCCCATTGAAAAAACTACATTTTGTCTGTAAAGTTATACCACTGAGTATGGGAGCTACAAGAAAGCAGAAAGGCAGACCCCAGCTACAGTAGTAAGTAGGTCCCCATGCAGTCTATCAGCCAGCACGGTGTCACATTTGCAGCTGCTTTCGTGTGGGAGCTATCTTCAATACCACACTTTTTCTCCTCAGATCCCATTGAAAGAATACATTTGTCTCTTAAGGTATACAACAGAGTATGGGAGCTACAAGAAAGCAGGAAGATAGATCCCAGCTACTGTAGTAAGTAGGTCCCCATGCAGTCTATCAGCCAGCACGGTGTCACATTTGCAGCTGCTTTCTTGTGGGAGCTATCTTCAATACCACAGTTTTTCTGTTCAGCTCCCATTGAAAAAATACATTTGTCTCTTAAGGTATACCACTGAGTATGGGAGCTACAACAAAGCAGGAAGATAGACCCCAGCTACAGTAGTAAGTAGGTCCCCATGCAGTCTAGCAGCCAGCACGGTGTCACATTTGCAGCTGCTTTCCTGTGGGAGCTATCTTCAATACCACACTTTTTCTGTTCAGCTCCTATTGAAATAATACATTTGTCTCTTAAGGTATACCACTGAGTATGGGAGCTACAAGAAAGCAGGAAGATAGAACCCAGCTACTGTAGTAAGTAGGTCCCCATGCAGTCTATCAGCCAGCACGGTGTCACATTTGCAGCTGCTTTCCTGTGGGAGCTATCTTCAATACCACAGTTTTTCTGTTCAGCTCCCGTTGAAAAAATACATTTGTCTCTTAAGGTATATAACAGAGTATGGGAGCTACAAGAAAGCAGGAAGATAGATCCCAGCTACTGTAGTAAGTAGGTCCCCATGCAGTCTATCAGACAGCACGGTGTCACATTTGCAGCTGCTTTCCTGTGGGAGCTATCTTCAATACCACCTTTTTCTCCTCAGCTCCCATTGAAAAAACTACGTTTTGTCTGTAAAGTTATACCACTGAGTATGGGAGCTACAAGAAAGCAGGAAGATAGACCCCAGCTACAGTAGTAAGTAGGTCCCCATGCAGTCTATCAGCCAGCACGGTGTCACATTTGCAGCTGGTTTCCTGTGGGAGCTAACTTTAATACCACAGTTTTTCTGTTCAGCTACCATTGAAAGAATACTTGTGTCAGTTAAGGTATACCGCTGAGTATGGGAGCTACAAGAAAGCAGGAAGGCTGACCCCAGCTACAGTAGTAAGTAGGTCCCCATGCAGTCTATCAGCCAGCACGGTGTCACATTTGCAGCTGCTTTCGTGTGGGAGCTATCTTCAATACCACACTTTTTTGTTCAGCTCCCATTGAAAGAATACATTTGTCAGTTAAGGCATACAACAGAGTATGGGAGCTACAAGAAAGCAGGAAGATAGATCCCAGCTACTGTAGTAAGTAGGTCCCCATGCAGTCTATCAGCCAGCACGGTGTCACATTTGCAGCTGCTTTCCTGTGGGAGCTATCTTCAATACCACACTCTTTTCTTCAGCTCCCATTGAAAGAATACATTTGTCAGTTAAGGTATACCACTGAGTATGGGGGCTACAAGAAAGCAGGAAGGCAGACCCCAGCTACAGTAGTAAGTAGGTCCCCATGCACTCTATCAGCCAGCACGGTGTCACATTTGCAGCTCCATTCCTGTGGGAGCTATCTTCAATACCACAGTTTTTCTTTTCAGCTCCCATTGAAGGAATACATTTGTCAGTTAAGGTACACCACTGAGTACGGGGGCTACAAGAAAGCAGGAAGGCAGACCCCAGCTACAGTAGTAAGTAGGTCCCCATGCAGTCTACCAGCCAGCACGGTGTCACATTTGCAGCTCCTTTCCTGTGGGAGCTATCTTCAATACCACAGTTTTTCTGTTCAGCTCCCATTGAAAAAATACATTTGTCTCTTAAGGTATACAACTGAGTATGGGAGCTACAAGAAAGCAGGAAGATAGATCCCAGCTACTGTAGTAAGTAGGTCCCCATGCAGTCTATCAGCCAGCACGGTGTCACATTTGCAGCTGCTTTCCTGTGGGAGCTATCTTCAATACCACACTCTTTTCTTCAGCTCCCATTGAAAGAATACATTTGTCAGTTAAGGTATACCACTGAGTATGGGGGCTACAAGAAAGCAGGAAGGCAGACCCCAGCTACAGTAGTAAGTAGGTCCCCATGCACTCTATCAGCCAGCACGGTGTCACATTTGCAGCTCCATTCCTGTGGGAGCTATCTTCAATACCACAGTTTTTCTTTTCAGCTCCCATTGAAGGAATACATTTGTCAGTTAAGGTACACCACTGAGTACGGGGGCTACAAGAAAGCAGGAAGGCAGACCCCAGCTACAGTAGTAAGTAGGTCCCCATGCAGTCTACCAGCCAGCACGGTGTCACATTTGCAGCTCCTTTCCTGTGGGAGCTATCTTCAATACCACAGTTTTTCTGTTCAGCTCCCATTGAAAAAATACATTTGTCTCTTAAGGTATACAACTGAGTATGGGAGCTACAAGAAAGCAGGAAGATAGATCCCAGCTACTGTAGTAAGTAGGTCCCCATGCAGTCTATCAGCCAGCACGGTGTCACATTTGCAGCTGCTTTCCTGTGGGAGCTATCTTCAATACCACAGTTTTTCTGTTCAGCTCCCATTGAAAGAATACATCTGTCAGTTAAGGTATACCGCTGAGTATGGGAGCTACAAGAAAGCAGGAAGGCAGACCCCAGCTACAGTAGTAAGTAGGTCCCCATGCAGTCTAGCAGCCAGCACGGTGTCACATTTGCAGCTGCTTTCCTGTGGGAGCTATCTTCAATACCACACTTTTTCTGTTCAGCTCCCATTGAAAAATACATTTGTCTCTTAAGGTATACCACTGAGTATGGGAGCTACAAGAAAGCAGGAAGATAGATCCCAGCTACTGTAGTAAGTAGGTCCCCATACAGTCTATCAGCCAGCACGGTGTCACATTTGCAGCTGCTTTCCTGTGGGAGCTATCTTCAATACCACACTTTTTTGTTCAGCTCCCATTGAAAGAATACATTTGTCAGTTAAGGCATACAACAGAGTATGGGAGCTACAAGAAAGCAGGAAGATAGAACCCAGCTACTGCAGTAAGTAGGTCCCCATGCAGTCTATCAGCCAGCACGGTGTCACATTTGCAGCTCCTTTCCTGTGGGAGCTATCTTCAACCACAGTTTTTCTGTTCAGCTCCCATTGAAAGAATACATCTGTCAGTTAAGGTATACCGCTGAGTATGGGAGCTACAAGAAAGCAGGAAGGCAGACCCCAGCTACTGTAGTAAGTAGGTCCCCATGCAGTCTAGCAGCCAGTACGGTGTCACATTTGCAGCTGCTTTCCTGTGGGAGCTATCTTCAATACCACAGTTTTTCTGTTCAGCTCCCATTGAAAGAATACATCTGTCAGTTAAGGTATACCTTTGACTACGGGGACTACAAGAAAGCAGGAAGGCAGAAACCAACTACAGTAGTAAGTAGGTCCCCATGCACTCTATCAGCCAGCACGGTGTCACATTTGCAGCTCCTTTCCTGTGGGAGCTATCTTCAATACCACCTTTTTCTCCTCAGCTCCCATTGAATAAATTACGTTTTGTCTGTAAAGTTATACCACTGAGTATGGGAGCTACAAGAAAGCAGGAAGATAGACCCCAGCTACAGTAGTAAGTAGGTCCCCATGCAGTCTATCAGCCAGCACGGTGTCACATTTGCAGCTGGTTTCCTGTGGGAGCTATCTTCAATACCACAGTTTTTCTGTTCAGCTCCCATTGAAAGAATACATGTGTCAGTTAAGGTATACCGCTGAGTATGGGAGCTACAAGAAAGCAGGAAGACTGACCCCAGCTACAGTATTAAGTAGGTCCCCATGCAGTCTATCAGCCAGCACGGTGTCACATTTGCAGCTGCTTTCGTGTGGGAGCTATCTTCAATACCACACTTTTTTGTTCAGCTCCCACTGAAAGAATACATTTGTCAGTTAAGGCATACAACAGAGTATGGGAGCTACAAGAAAGCAGGAAGATAGAACCCAGCTACTGCAGTAAGTAGGTCCCCATGCAGTCTATCAGCCAGCACGGTGTCACATTTGCAGCTGCTTTCGTGTGGGAGCTATCTTCAATACCACACTTTTTCTCCTCAGATCCCATTGAAAGAATACATTTGTCTCTTAAGGTATACAACAGAGTATGGGAGCTACAAGAAAGCAGGAAGATAGATCACAGCTACAGTAGTAAGTAGGTCCCCATGCAGTCTAGCAGCCAGCACGGTGTCACATTTGCAGCTGCTTTCCTGTGGGAGCTATCTTCAATACCACACTTTTTCTGTTCAGCTCCTATTGAAAGAATACATTTGTCAGTTAAGGTATACCACTGAGTATGGGAGCTACAAGAAAGCAGGAAGATAGATCCCAGCTACAGTAGTAAGTAGGTCCCCATGCAGTCTAGCAGCCAGCACGGTGTCACATTTGCAGCTGCTTTCCTGTGGGAGCTATCTTCAATACCACACTTTTTCTTCTCAGCTCCCATTGAAAAAACTGCATTTTGTCAGTTAAGATATACCACTGAGTATGGGAGATACAAGAAAGCAGGAAGGCAGACCGCAGCTACAGTAGTAAGTAGGTCCCCATGCAGTCTATCAGCCAGCACGGTGTCACATTTGCAGCTGCTTTCCTGTGGGAGCTATCTTCAATACCACACTTTTTCTCCTCAGTTCCCATTGAAAGAATACATTTGTCAGTTAAGTTATACCACTGAGTATGGGAGCTACAAGAAAGCAGAAAGATAGATCCCAGCTACAGTAGTAAGTAGGTCCCCATGCAGTCTAGCAGCCAGCACGGTGTCACATTTGCAGCTGCTTTCCTGTGGGAGCTATCTTCAATACCACACTTTTTCTCATCAGCTCCCATTGAAAAAACTACATTTTGTCTCTTAAGGTATACAACTGAGTATGGGAGCTACAAGAAAGCAGGAAGATAGATCCCAGCTACAGTAGTAAGTAGGTCCCCATGCAGTCTAGCAGCCAGCACGGTGTCACATTTGCAGCTGCTTTCCTGTGGGAGCTATCTTCAATACCACACTTTTTCTCCTCAGCTCCCATTGAAAGAATACATTTTTCAGTTAAGGTATACCACTGACTACGGGGACTACAAGAAAGCAGGAAGGCAGAAACCAACTACAGTAGTAAGTAGGTCCCCATGCAGTCTATCAGACAGCACGGTGTCACATTTGCAACTCCTTTCCTGTGGGAGCTATCTTCAATACCACCTTTTTCTCCTCAGCTCCCATTGAATAAACTACGTTTTGTCTGTAAAGTTATACCACTAAGTATGGAAGCTACAAGAAAGCAGGAAGATAGACCCCAGCTACAGTAGTAAGTAGGTCCCCATGCAGTCTATCAGCCAGCACGGTGTCACATTTGCAGCTGCTTTCCTGTGGGAGCTATCTTCAATACCACAGTTTTTCTGTTCAGCTCCCATTGAAAAAATACATTTGTCTCTTAAGGTATACAACTGAGTATGGGAGCTACAAGAAAGCAGGAAGACTGACCCCAGCTACAGTAGTAAGTAGGTCCCCATGCAGTCTATCAGCCAGCACGGTGTCACATTTGCAGCTGCTTTCCTGTGGGAGCTATCTTCAATACCACAGTTTTTCTGTTCAGCTCCCATTGAAAGAATACATCTGTCAGTTAAGGTATACCGCTGAGTATGGGAGCTACAAGAAAGCAGGAAGGCAGACCCCAGCTACAGTAGTAAGTAGGTCCCCATGCAGTCTAGCAGCCAGCACGGTGTCACATTTGCAGCTGCTTTCCTGTGGGAGCTATCTTCAATACCACACTTTTTCTCCTCAGCTCCCATTGAAAGAATACATTTGTCAGTTAAGGTATACCACTGAGTATGGGAGCTACAAGAAAGCAGGAAGATAGATCCCAGCTACTGTAATAAGTAGGTCCCCATGCAATCTATCAGCCAGCACGGTGTCACATTTGCAGCTGCTTTCTTGTGGGAGCTATCTTCAATACCACAGTTTTTTTGTTCAGCTACCATTGAAAAAATACATTTGTCTCTTAAGGTATACCACTGAGTATGGCAGCTACAAGAAAGCAGGAAGATAGAACCCAGCTACTGTAGTAAGTAGGTCCCCATGCAGTCTATCAGCCAGCACGGTGTCACATTTGCAGCTGCTTTCCTGTGGGAGCTATCTTCAATACCACACTTTTTTGTTCAGCTCCCATTGAAAGAATACATTTGTCAGTTAAGGCATACAACAGAGTATGGGAGCTACAAGAAAGCAGGAAGATAGAACCCACCTACTGCAGTAAGTAGGTCCCCATGCAGTCTATCAGCCAGCACGGTGTCACATTTGCAGCTGCTTTCCTGTGGGAGCTATCTTCAATACCACACTCTTTTCTTCAGCTCCCATTGAAAGAATACATTTGTCAGTTAAGGTATACCACTGAGTATGGGAGCTACAAGAAAGCAGGAAGGCAGACACCAGCTACAGTAGTAAGTAGGTCCCCATGCAGTCTAGCAGCCAGTACGGTGTCACATTTGCAGCTCCTTTCCTGTGGGAGCTATCTTCAATACCACAGTTTTTCTGTTCAGCTCCCATTGAAAGAATACATTTGTCAGTTAAGGTACACCACTGAGTACGGGGGCTACAAGAAAGCAGGAAGGCAGACCCCAGCTACAGTAGTAAGTAGGTCCCCATGCAGTCTACCAGCCAGCACGGTGTCACATTTGCAGCTCCTTTCCTGTGGGAGCTATCTTCAATACCACACTTTTTCTCCTCAGCTCCCATTGAAAAAATACATTTGTCTCTTAGGTATACAACTGAGTATGGGAGCTACAAGAAAGCAGGAAGATAGATCCCAGCTACTGTAGTAAGTAGGTCCACATGCAGTCTAGCAGCCAGCACGGTGTCACATTTGCAGCTGCTTTCCTGTGGGAGCTATCTTCAATACCACAGTTTTTCTGTTCAGCTCCCATTGAAAGAATACATCTGTCAGTTAAGGTATACCGCTGAGTATAGGAGCTACAAGAAAGCAGGAAGGCAGGCCCCAGCTACAGTAGTAAGTAGGTCCCCATGCAGTCTATCAGCCAGCACGGTGTCACATTTGCAGCTGCTTTCCTGTTGGAGCTATCTTCAATACCACACTTTTTCTCCTCAGCTCCCATTGAAAAAACTACATTTTGTCTGTAAAGTTATACCACTGAGTATGGGAGCTACAAGAAAGCAGAAAGGCAGACCCCAGCTACAGTAGTAAGTAGGTCCCCATGCAGTCTATCAGCCAGCACGGTGTCACATTTGCAGCTGCTTTCCTGTGGGAGCTATCTTCAATACCACAGTTTTTCTGTTCAGCTCCCATTGAAAGAATACATTTGTCAGATAAGGCATACAACAGAGTATGGGAGCTACAAGAAAGCAGGAAGATAGAACCCAGCTACTGCAGTAAGTAGGTCCCCATGCAGTCTATCAGCCAGCACGGTGTCACATTTGCAGCTGCTTTTCTGTGGGAGCTATCTTCAATACCACACTCTTTTCTTCAGCTCCCATTGAAAGAATACATTTGTCAGTTAAGGTATACCACTGAGTATGGGAGCTACAAGAAAGCAGGAAGGCAGACACCAGCTACAGTAGTAAGTAGGTCCCCATGCAGTCTAGCAGCCAGTACGGTGTCACATTTGCAGCTCCTTTCCTGTGGGAGCTATCTTCAATACCACAGTTTTTCTGTTCAGCTCCCATTGAAAGAATACATTTGTCAGTTAAGGTACACCACTGAGTACGGGGGCTACAAGAAAGCAGGAAGGCAGACCCCAGCTACAGTAGTAAGTAGGTCCCCATGCAGTCTACCAGCCAGCACGGTGTCACATTTGCAGCTCCTTTCCTGTACGAGCTATCTTCAATACCACACTTTTTCTCCTCAGCTCCCATTGAAAAAATACATTTGTCTCTTAAGGTATACAACTGAGTATGGGAGCTACAAGAAAGCAGGAAGATAGATCCCAGCTACTGTAGTAACTAGGTCCACATACAGTCTAGCAGCCAGCACGGTGTCACATTTGCAGCTGCTTTCCTGTGGGAGCTATCTTCAATACCACAGTTTTTCTGTTCAGCTCCCATTGAAAGAATACATCTGTCAGTTAAGGTATACCGCTGAGTATGGGAGCTACAAGAAAGCAGGAAGGCAGGCCCCAGCTACAGTAGTAAGTAGGTCCCCATGCAGTCTATCAGCCAGCACGGTGTCACATTTGCAGCTGCTTTCCTGTTGGAGCTATCTTCAATACCACACTTTTTCTCCTCAGCTCCCATTGAAAAAACTATATTTTGTCTGTAAAGTTATACCACTGAGTATGGGAGCTACAAGAAAGCAGAAAGGCAGACCCCAGCTACAGTAGTAAGTAGGTCCCCATGCAGTCTATCAGCCAGCACGGTGTCACATTTGCAGCTGCTTTCGTGTGGGAGCTATCTTCAATACCACACTTTTTCTCCTCAGATCCCATTGAAAGAATACATTTGTCTCTTAAGGTATACAACAGAGTATGGGAGCTACAAGAAAGCAGGAAGATAGATCCCAGCTACTGTAGTAAGTAGGTCCCCATGCAGTCTATCAGCCAGCACGGTGTCACATTTGCAGCTGCTTTCTTGTGGGAGCTATCTTCAATACCACAGTTTTTCTGTTCAGCTCCCATTGAAAAAATACATTTGTCTCTTAAGGTATACCACTGAGTATGGGAGCTACAACAAAGCAGGAAGATAGACCCCAGCTACAGTAGTAAGTAGGTCCCCATGCAGTCTAGCAGCCAGCACGGTGTCACATTTGCAGCTGCTTTCCTGTGGGAGCTATCTTCAATACCACACTTTTTCTGTTCAGCTCCTATTGAAATAATACATTTGTCTCTTAAGGTATACCACTGAGTATGGGAGCTACAAGAAAGCAGGAAGATAGAACCCAGCTACTGTAGTAAGTAGGTCCCCATGCAGTCTATCAGCCAGCACGGTGTCACATTTGCAGCTGCTTTCCTGTGGGAGCTATCTTCAATACCACAGTTTTTCTGTTCAGCTCCCATTGAAAGAATACATTTGTCAGTTAAGGCATACAACAGAGTATGGGAGCTACAAGAAAGCAGGAAGATAGAACCCAGCTACTACAGTAAGTAGGTCCCCATGCAGTCTATCAGCCAGCACGGTGTCACATTTGCAGCTGCTTTCCTGTGGGAGCTATCTTCAATAACACACTCTTTTCTTCAGCTCCCATTGAAAGAATACATTTGTCAGTTAAGGTATACCACTGAGGATGGGAGCTACAAGAAAGCAGGAAGGCAGACACCAGCTACAGTAGTAAGTAGGTCCCCATGCAGTCTAGCAGCCAGCACGGTGTCACATTTGCAGCTCCTTTCCTGTGGGAGCTATCTTCAATACCACAGTTTTTCTGTTCAGCTCCCATTGAAAGAATACATTTGTCAGTTAAGGTACACCACTGAGTACGGGGGCTACAAGAAAGCAGGAAGGCAGACCCCAGCTACAGTAGTAAGTAGGTCCCCATGCAGTCTACCAGCCAGCACGGTGTCACATTTGCAGCTCCTTTCCTGTGGGAGCTATCTTCAATACCACACTTTTTCTCCTCAGCTCCCATTGAAAAAATACATTTGTCTCTTAAGGTATACAACTGAGTATGGGAGCTACAAGAAAGCAGGAAGATAGATCCCAGCTACTGTAGTAAGTAGGTCCACATGCAGTCTAGCAGCCAGCACGGTGTCACATTTGCAGCTGCTTTCTTGTGGGAGCTATCTTCAATACCACAGTTTTTCTGTTCAGCTCCCATTGAAAAAATACATTTGTCTCTTAAGGTATACCACTGAGTATGGGAGCTACAACAAAGCAGGAAGGCAGACCCCAGCTACAGTAGTAAGTAGGTCCACATGCAGTCTAGCAGCCAGCACGGTGTCACATTTGCAGCTGCTTTCCTGTGGGAGCTATCTTCAATACCACAGTTTTTCTGTTCAGCTCCCGTTGAAAAAATACATTTGTCTCTTAAGGTATATAACAGAGTATGGGAGCTACAAGAAAGCAGGAAGATAGATCCCAGCTACTGTAGTAAGTAGGTCCCCATGCAGTCTATCAGACAGCACGGTGTCACATTTGCAGCTGCTTTCCTGTGGGAGCTATCTTCAATACCACCTTTTTCTCCTCAGCTCCCATTGAAAAAACTACGTTTTGTCTGTAAAGTTATACCACTGAGTATGGGAGCTACAAGAAAGCAGGAAGATAGACCCCAGCTACAGTAGTAAGTAGGTCCCCATGCAGTCTATCAGCCAGCACGGTGTCACATTTGCAGCTGGTTTCCTGTGGGAGCTAACTTTAATACCACAGTTTTTCTGTTCAGCTACCATTGAAAGAATACTTGTGTCAGTTAAGGTATACCGCTGAGTATGGGAGCTACAAGAAAGCAGGAAGGCTGACCCCAGCTACAGTAGTAAGTAGGTCCCCATGCAGTCTATCAGCCAGCACGGTGTCACATTTGCAGCTGCTTTCGTGTGGGAGCTATCTTCAATACCACACTTTTTTGTTCAGCTCCCATTGAAAGAATACATTTGTCAGTTAAGGCATACAACAGAGTATGGGAGCTACAAGAAAGCAGGAAGATAGATCCCAGCTACTGTAGTAAGTAGGTCCCCATGCACTCTATCAGCCAGCACGGTGTCACATTTGCAGCTCCATTCCTGTGGGAGCTATCTTCAATACCACAGTTTTTCTTTTCAGCTCCCATTGAAGGAATACATTTGTCAGTTAAGGTACACCACTGAGTACGGGGGCTACAAGAAAGCAGGAAGGCAGACCCCAGCTACAGTAGTAAGTAGGTCCCCATGCAGTCTACCAGCCAGCACGGTGTCACATTTGCAGCTCCTTTCCTGTGGGAGCTATCTTCAATACCACAGTTTTTCTGTTCAGCTCCCATTGAAAAAATACATTTGTCTCTTAAGGTATACAACTGAGTATGGGAGCTACAAGAAAGCAGGAAGATAGATCCCAGCTACTGTAGTAAGTAGGTCCCCATGCAGTCTATCAGCCAGCACGGTGTCACATTTGCAGCTGCTTTCCTGTGGGAGCTATCTTCAATACCACACTCTTTTCTTCAGCTCCCATTGAAAGAATACATTTGTCAGTTAAGGTATACCACTGAGTATGGGGGCTACAAGAAAGCAGGAAGGCAGACCCCAGCTACAGTAGTAAGTAGGTCCCCATGCACTCTATCAGCCAGCACGGTGTCACATTTGCAGCTCCATTCCTGTGGGAGCTATCTTCAATACCACAGTTTTTCTTTTCAGCTCCCATTGAAGGAATACATTTGTCAGTTAAGGTACACCACTGAGTACGGGGGCTACAAGAAAGCAGGAAGGCAGACCCCAGCTACAGTAGTAAGTAGGTCCCCATGCAGTCTACCAGCCAGCACGGTGTCACATTTGCAGCTCCTTTCCTGTGGGAGCTATCTTCAATACCACAGTTTTTCTGTTCAGCTCCCATTGAAAAATTACATTTGTCTCTTAAGGTATACAACTGAGTATGGGAGCTACAAGAAAGCAGGAAGATAGATCCCAGCTACTGTAGTAAGTAGGTCCCCATGCAGTCTATCAGCCAGCACGGTGTCACATTTGCAGCTGCTTTCCTGTGGGAGCTATCTTCAATACCACAGTTTTTCTGTTCAGCTCCCATTGAAAGAATACATCTGTCAGTTAAGGTATACCGCTGAGTATGGGAGCTACAAGAAAGCAGGAAGGCAGACCCCAGCTACAGTAGTAAGTAGGTCCCCATGCAGTCTAGCAGCCAGCACGGTGTCACATTTGCAGCTGCTTTCCTGTGGGAGCTATCTTCAATACCACACTTTTTCTGTTCAGCTCCCATTGAAAAATACATTTGTCTCTTAAGGTATACCACTGAGTATGGGAGCTACAAGAAAGCAGGAAGATAGATCCCAGCTACTGTAGTAAGTAGGTCCCCATACAGTCTATCAGCCAGCACGGTGTCACATTTGCAGCTGCTTTCCTGTGGGAGCTATCTTCAATACCACACTTTTTTGTTCAGCTCCCATTGAAAGAATACATTTGTCAGTTAAGGCATACAACAGAGTATGGGAGCTACAAGAAAGCAGGAAGATAGAACCCAGCTACTGCAGTAAGTAGGTCCCCATGCACTCTATCAGCCAGCACGGTGTCACATTTGCAGCTCCTTTCCTGTGGGAGCTATCTTCAATACCACCTTTTTCTCCTCAGCTCCCATTGAATAAATTACGTTTTGTCTGTAAAGTTATACCACTGAGTATGGGAGCTACAAGAAAGCAGGAAGATAGACCCCAGCTACAGTAGTAAGTAGGTCCCCATGCAGTCTATCAGCCAGCACGGTGTCACATTTGCAGCTGGTTTCCTGTGGGAGCTATCTTCAATACCACAGTTTTTCTGTTCAGCTCCCATTGAAAGAATACATGTGTCAGTTAAGGTATACCGCTGAGTATGGGAGCTACAAGAAAGCAGGAAGACTGACCCCAGCTACAGTATTAAGTAGGTCCCCATGCAGTCTATCAGCCAGCACGGTGTCACATTTGCAGCTGCTTTCGTGTGGGAGCTATCTTCAATACCACACTTTTTTGTTCAGCTCCCACTGAAAGAATACATTTGTCAGTTAAGGCATACAACAGAGTATGGGAGCTACAAGAAAGCAGGAAGATAGAACCCAGCTACTGCAGTAAGTAGGTCCCCATGCAGTCTATCAGCCAGCACGGTGTCACATTTGCAGCTGCTTTCGTGTGGGAGCTATCTTCAATACCACACTTTTTCTCCTCAGATCCCATTGAAAGAATACATTTGTCTCTTAAGGTATACAACAGAGTATGGGAGCTACAAGAAAGCAGGAAGATAGATCACAGCTACAGTAGTAAGTAGGTCCCCATGCAGTCTAGCAGCCAGCACGGTGTCACATTTGCAGCTGCTTTCCTGTGGGAGCTATCTTCAATACCACACTTTTTCTGTTCAGCTCCTATTGAAAGAATACATTTGTCAGTTAAGGTATACCACTGAGTATGGGAGCTACAAGAAAGCAGGAAGATAGATCCCAGCTACAGTAGTAAGTAGGTCCCCATGCAGTCTAGCAGCCAGCACGGTGTCACATTTGCAGCTGCTTTCCTGTGGGAGCTATCTTCAATACCACACTTTTTCTTCTCAGCTCCCATTGAAAAAACTGCATTTTGTCAGTTAAGATATACCACTGAGTATGGGAGATACAAGAAAGCAGGAAGGCAGACCGCAGCTACAGTAGTAAGTAGGTCCCCATGCAGTCTATCAGCCAGCACGGTGTCACATTTGCAGCTGCTTTCCTGTGGGAGCTATCTTCAATACCACACTTTTTCTCCTCAGTTCCCATTGAAAGAATACATTTGTCAGTTAAGTTATACCACTGAGTATGGGAGCTACAAGAAAGCAGAAAGATAGATCCCAGCTACAGTAGTAAGTAGGTCCCCATGCAGTCTAGCAGCCAGCACGGTGTCACATTTGCAGCTGCTTTCCTGTGGGAGCTATCTTCAATACCACACTTTTTCTCATCAGCTCCCATTGAAAAAACTACATTTTGTCTCTTAAGGTATACAACTGAGTATGGGAGCTACAAGAAAGCAGGAAGATAGATCCCAGCTACAGTAGTAAGTAGGTCCCCATGCAGTCTAGCAGCCAGCACGGTGTCACATTTGCAGCTGCTTTCCTGTGGGAGCTATCTTCAATACCACACTTTTTCTCCTCAGCTCCCATTGAAAGAATACATTTTTCAGTTAAGGTATACCACTGACTACGGGGACTACAAGAAAGCAGGAAGGCAGAAACCAACTACAGTAGTAAGTAGGTCCCCATGCAGTCTATCAGACAGCACGGTGTCACATTTGCAGCTCCTTTCCTGTGGGAGCTATCTTCAATACCACCTTTTTCTCCTCAGCTCCCATTGAATAAACTACGTTTTGTCTGTAAAGTTATACCACTAAGTATGGAAGCTACAAGAAAGCAGGAAGATAGACCCCAGCTACAGTAGTAAGTAGGTCCCCATGCAGTCTATCAGCCAGCACGGTGTCACATTTGCAGCTGCTTTCCTGTGGGAGCTATCTTCAATACCACAGTTTTTCTGTTCAGCTCCCATTGAAAAAATACATTTGTCTCTTAAGGTATACAACTGAGTATGGGAGCTACAAGAAAGCAGGAAGACTGACCCCAGCTACAGTAGTAAGTAGGTCCCCATGCAGTCTATCAGCCAGCACGGTGTCACATTTGCAGCTGCTTTCCTGTGGGAGCTATCTTCAATACCACAGTTTTTCTGTTCAGCTCCCATTGAAAGAATACATCTGTCAGTTAAGGTATACCGCTGAGTATGGGAGCTACAAGAAAGCAGGAAGGCAGACCCCAGCTACAGTAGTAAGTAGGTCCCCATGCACTCTAGCAGCCAGCACGGTGTCACATTTGCAGCTGCTTTCCTGTGGGAGCTATCTTCAATACCACACTTTTTCTCCTCAGCTCCCATTGAAAGAATACATTTGTCAGTTAAGGTATACCACTGAGTATGGGAGCTACAAGAAAGCAGGAAGATAGATCCCAGCTACTGTAATAAGTAGGTCCCCATGCAATCTATCAGCCAGCACGGTGTCACATTTGCAGCTGCTTTCTTGTGGGAGCTATCTTCAATACCACAGTTTTTTTGTTCAGCTACCATTGAAAAAATACATTTGTCTCTTAAGGTATACCACTGAGTATGGCAGCTACAAGAAAGCAGGAAGATAGAACCCAGCTACTGTAGTAAGTAGGTCCCCATGCAGTCTATCAGCCAGCACGGTGTCACATTTGCAGCTGCTTTCCTGTGGGAGCTATCTTCAATACCACACTTTTTTGTTCAGCTCCCATTGAAAGAATACATTTGTCAGTTAAGGCATACAACAGAGTATGGGAGCTACAAGAAAGCAGGAAGATAGAACCCACCTACTGCAGTAAGTAGGTCCCCATGCAGTCTATCAGCCAGCACGGTGTCACATTTGCAGCTGCTTTCCTGTGGGAGCTATCTTCAATACCACACTCTTTTCTTCAGCTCCCATTGAAAGAATACATTTGTCAGTTAAGGTATACCACTGAGTATGGGAGCTACAAGAAAGCAGGAAGGCAGACACCAGCTACAGTAGTAAGTAGGTCCCCATGCAGTCTAGCAGCCAGTACGGTGTCACATTTGCAGCTCCTTTCCTGTGGGAGCTATCTTCAATACCACAGTTTTTCTGTTCAGCTCCCATTGAAAGAATACATTTGTCAGTTAAGGTACACCACTGAGTACGGGGGCTACAAGAAAGCAGGAAATCAGACCCCAGCTACAGTAGTAAGTAGGTCCCCATGCAGTCTACCAGCCAGCACGGTGTCACATTTGCAGCTCCTTTCCTGTGGGAGCTATCTTCAATACCACACTTTTTCTCCTCAGCTCCCATTGAAAAAATACATTTGTCTCTTAAGGTATACAACTGAGTATGGGAGCTACAAGAAAGCAGGAAGATAGATCCCAGCTACTGTAGTAAGTAGGTCCACATGCAGTCTAGCAGCCAGCACGGTGTCACATTTGCAGCTGCTTTCCTGTGGGAGCTATCTTCAATACCACAGTTTTTCTGTTCAGCTCCCATTGAAAGAATACATCTGTCAGTTAAGGTATACCGCTGAGTATGGGAGCTACAAGAAAGCAGGAAGGCAGGCCCCAGCTACAGTAGTAAGTAGGTCCCCATGCAGTCTATCAGCCAGCACGGTGTCACATTTGCAGCTGCTTTCCTGTTGGAGCTATCTTCAATACCACACTTTTTCTCCTCAGCTCCCATTGAAAAAACTACATTTTGTCTGTAAAGTTATACCACTGAGTATGGGAGCTACAAGAAAGCAGAAAGGCAGACCCCAGCTACAGTAGTAAGTAGGTCCCCATGCAGTCTATCAGCCAGCACGGTGTCACATTTGCAGCTGCTTTCGTGTGGGAGCTATCTTCAATACCACACTTTTTCTCCTCAGATCCCATTGAAAGAATACATTTGTCTCTTAAGGTATACAACAGAGTATGGGAGCTACAAGAAAGCAGGAAGATAGATACCAGCTACTGTAGTAAGTAGGTCCCCATGCAGTCTATCAGCCAGCACGGTGTCACATTTGCAGCTGCTTTCTTGTGGGAGCTATCTTCAATACCACAGTTTTTCTGTTCAGCTCCCATTGAAAAAATACATTTGTCTCTTAAGGTATACCAATGAGTATGGGAGCTACAACAAAGCAGGAAGATAGACCCCAGCTACAGTAGTAAGTAGGTCCCCATGCAGTCTAGCAGCCAGCACGGTGTCACATTTGCAGCTGCTTTCCTGTGGGAGCTATCTTCAATACCACACTTTTTCTGTTCAGCTCCCATTGAAATAATACATTTGTCTCTTAAGGTATACCACTGAGTATGGGAGCTACAAGAAAGCAGGAAGATAGAACCCAGCTACTGTAGTAAGTAGGTCCCCATGCAGTCTATCAGCCAGCACGGTGTCACATTTGCAGCTGCTTTCCTGTGGGAGCTATCTTCAATACCACAGTTTTTCTGTTCAGCTCCCATTGAAAGAATACATTTGTCAGATAAGGCATACAACAGAGTATGGGAGCTACAAGAAAGCAGGAAGATAGAACCCAGCTACTGCAGTAAGTAGGTCCCCATGCAGTCTATCAGCCAGCACGGTGTCACATTTGCAGCTGCTTTTCTGTGGGAGCTATCTTCAATACCACACTCTTTTCTTCAGCTCCCATTGAAAGAATACATTTGTCAGTTAAGGTATACCACTGAGTATGGGAGCTACAAGAAAGCAGGAAGGCAGACACCAGCTACAGTAGTAAGTAGGTCCCCATGCAGTCTAGCAGCCAGTACGGTGTCACATTTGCAGCTCCTTTCCTGTGGGAGCTATCTTCAATACCACAGTTTTTCTGTTCAGCTCCCATTGAAAGAATACATTTGTCAGTTAAGGTACACCACTGAGTACGGGGGCTACAAGAAAGCAGGAAGGCAGACCCCAGCTACAGTAGTAAGTAGGTCCCCATGCAGTCTACCAGCCAGCACGGTGTCACATTTGCAGCTCCTTTCCTGTGGGAGCTATCTTCAATACCACACTTTTTCTCCTCAGCTCCCATTGAAAAAATACATTTGTCTCTTAAGGTATACAACTGAGTATGGGAGCTACAAGAAAGCAGGAAGATAGATCCCAGCTACTGTAGTAAGTAGGTCCACATACAGTCTAGCAGCCAGCACGGTGTCACATTTGCAGCTGCTTTCCTGTGGGAGCTATCTTCAATACCACAGTTTTTCTGTTCAGCTCCCATTGAAAGAATACATCTGTCAGTTAAGGTATACCGCTGAGTATGGGAGCTACAAGAAAGCAGGAAGGCAGGCCCCAGCTACAGTAGTAAGTAGGTCCCCATGCAGTCTATCAGCCAGCACGGTGTCACATTTGCAGCTGCTTTCCTGTTGGAGCTATCTTCAATACCACACTTTTTCTCCTCAGCTCCCATTGAAAAAACTACATTTTGTCTGTAAAGTTATACCACTGAGTATGGGAGCTACAAGAAAGCAGAAAGGCAGACCCCAGCTACAGTAGTAAGTAGGTCCCCATGCAGTCTATCAGCCAGCACGGTGTCACATTTGCAGCTGCTTTCGTGTGGGAGCTATCTTCAATACCACACTTTTTCTCCTCAGATCCCATTGAAAGAATACATTTGTCTCTTAAGGTATACAACAGAGTATGGGAGCTACAAGAAAGCAGGAAGATAGATCCCAGCTACTGTAGTAAGTAGGTCCCCATGCAGTCTATCAGCCAGCACGGTGTCACATTTGCAGCTGCTTTCTTGTGGGAGCTATCTTCAATACCACAGTTTTTCTGTTCAGCTCCCATTGAAAAAATACATTTGTCTCTTAAGGTATACCACTGAGTATGGGAGCTACAACAAAGCAGGAAGATAGACCCCAGCTACAGTAGTAAGTAGGTCCCCATGCAGTCTAGCAGCCAGCACGGTGTCACATTTGCAGCTGCTTTCCTGTGGGAGCTATCTTCAATACCACACTTTTTCTGTTCAGCTCCTATTGAAATAATACATTTGTCTCTTAAGGTATACCACTGAGTATGGGAGCTACAACAAAGCAGGAAGATAGATCCCAGCTACTGTAGTAAGTAGGTCCCCATGCAGTCTATCAGCCAGCACGGTGTCACATTTGCAGCTGCTTTCCTGTGGGAGCTATCTTCAATACCACAGTTTTTCTGTTCAGCTCCCATTGAAAGAATACATTTGTCAGTTAAGGCATACAACAGAGTATGGGAGCTACAAGAAAGCAGGAAGATAGAACCCAGCTACTGCAGTAAGTAGGTCCCCATGCAGTCTATCAGCCAGCACGGTGTCACATTTGCAGCTGCTTTCCTGTGGGAGCTATCTTCAATACCACACTCTTTTCTTCAGCTCCCATTGAAAGAATACATTTGTCAGTTAAGGTATACCACTGAGTATGGGAGCTACAAGAAAGCAGGAAGGCAGACCCCAGCTACAGTAGTAAGTAGGTCCCCATGCAGTCTACCAGCCAGCACGGTGTCACATTTGCAGCTCCTTTCCTGTGGGAGCTATCTTCAATACCACAGTTTTTCTGTTCAGCTCCCATTGAAAGAATACATTTGTCAGTTAAGGTACACCACTGAGTACGGGGGCTACAAGAAAGCAGGAAGGCAGACCCCAGCTACAGTAGTAAGTAGGTCCCCATGCAGTCTACCAGCCAGCACGGTGTCACATTTGCAGCTCCTTTCCTGTGGGAGCTATCTTCAATACCACACTTTTTCTCCTCAGCTCCCATTGAAAAAATACATTTGTCTCTTAAGGTATACAACTGAGTATGGGAGCTACAAGAAAGCAGGAAGATAGATCCCAGCTACTGTAGTAAGTAGGTCCACATGCAGTCTATCAGCCAGCACGGTGTCACATTTGCAGCTGCTTTCTTGTGGGAGCTATCTTCAATACCACAGTTTTTCTGTTCAGCTCCCATTGAAAAAATACATTTGTCTCTTAAGGTATACCACTGAGTATGGGAGCTACAACAAAGCAGGAAGGCAGACCCCAGCTACAGTAGTAAGTAGGTCCACATGCAGTCTAGCAGCCAGCACGGTGTCACATTTGCAGCTGCTTTCCTGTGGGAGCTATCTTCAATACCACAGTTTTTCTGTTCAGCTCCCGTTGAAAAAATACATTTGTCTCTTAAGGTATATAACAGAGTATGGGAGCTACAAGAAAGCAGGAAGATAGATCCCAGCTACTGTAGTAAGTAGGTCCCCATGCAGTCTATCAGACAGCACGGTGTCACATTTGCAGCTGCTTTCCTGTGGGAGCTATCTTCAATACCACCTTTTTCTCCTCAGCTCCCATTGAAAAAACTACGTTTTGTCTGTAAAGTTATACCACTGAGTATGGGAGCTACAAGAAAGCAGGAAGATAGACCCCAGCTACAGTAGTAAGTAGGTCCCCATGCAGTCTATCAGCCAGCACGGTGTCACATTTGCAGCTGGTTTCCTGTGGGAGCTATCTTTAATACCACAGTTTGTCTGTTCAGCTACCATTGAAAGAATACTTGTGTCAGTTAAGGTATACCGCTGAGTATGGGAGCTACAAGAAAGCAGGAAGACTGACCCCAGCTACAGTATTAAGTAGGTCCCCATGCAGTCTATCAGCCAGCACGGTGTCACATTTGCAGCTGCTTTCGTGTGGGAGCTATCTTCAATACCACACTTTTTTGTTCAGCTCCCATTGAAAGAGTACATTTGTCAGTTAAGGCATACAACAGAGTATGGGAGCTACAAGAAAGCAGGAAGATAGATCCCAGCTACTGTAGTAAGTAGGTCCCCATGCAGTCTATCAGCCAGCACGGTGTCACATTTGCAGCTGCTTTCCTGTGGGAGCTATCTTCAATACCACACTCTTTTCTTCAGCTCCCATTGAAAGAATACATTTGTCAGTTAAGGTATACCACTGAGTATGGGGGCTACAAGAAAGCAGGAAGGCAGACCCCAGCTACAGTAGTAAGTAGGTCCCCATGCACTCTATCAGCCAGCACGGTGTCACATTTGCAGCTCCATTCCTGTGGGAGCTATCTTCAATACCACAGTTTTTCTTTTCAGCTCCCATTGAAGGAATACATTTGTCAGTTAAGGTACACCACTGAGTACGGGGGCTACAAGAAAGCAGGAAGGCAGACCCCAGCTACAGTAGTAAGTAGGTCCCCATGCAGTCTACCAGCCAGCACGGTGTCACATTTGCAGCTCCTTTCCTGTGGGAGCTATCTTCAATACCACACTTTTTCTGTTCAGCTCCCATTGAAAAAATACATTTGTCTCTTAAGGTATACAACTGAGTATGGGAGCTACAAGAAAGCAGGAAGATAGATCCCAGCTACAGTAGTAAGTAGGTCCCCATGCAGTCTATCAGCCAGCACGGTGTCACATTTGCAGCTGCTTTCCTGTGGGAGCTATCTTCAATACCACACTCTTTTCTTCAGCTCCCATTGAAAGAATACATTTGTCAGTTAAGGTATACCACTGAGTATGGGGGCTACAAGAAAGCAGGAAGGCAGACCCCAGCTACAGTAGTAAGTAGGTCCCCATGCACTCTATCAGCCAGCACGGTGTCACATTTGCAGCTCCATTCCTGTGGGAGCTATCTTCAATACCACAGTTTTTCTTTTCAGCTCCCATTGAAGGAATACATTTGTCAGTTAAGGTACACCACTGAGTACGGGGGCTACAAGAAAGCAGGAAGGCAGACCCCAGCTACAGTAGTAAGTAGGTCCCCATGCAGTCTACCAGCCAGCACGGTGTCACATTTGCAGCTCCTTTCCTGTGGGAGCTATCTTCAATACCACAGTTTTTCTGTTCAGCTCCCATTGAAAAAATACATTTGTCTCTTAAGGTATACAACTGAGTATGGGAGCTACAAGAAAGCAGGAAGATAGATCCCAGCTACTGTAGTAAGTAGGTCCCCATGCAGTCTATCAGCCAGCACGGTGTCACATTTGCAGCTGCTTTCCTGTGGGAGCTATCTTCAATACCACAGTTTTTCTGTTCAGCTCCCATTGAAAGAATACATCTGTCAGTTAAGGTATACCGCTGAGTATGGGAGCTACAAGAAAGCAGGAAGGCAGACCCCAGCTACAGTAGTAAGTAGGTCCCCATGCAGTCTAGCAGCCAGCACGGTGTCACATTTGCAGCTGCTTTCCTGTGGGAGCTATCTTCAATACCACACTTTTTCTGTTCAGCTCCCATTGAAAAAATACATTTGTCTCTTAAGGTATACCACTGAGTATGGGAGCTACAAGAAAGCAGGAAGATAGAACCCAGCTACTGCAGTAAGTAGGTCCCCATGCAGTCTATCAGCCAGCACGGTGTCACATTTGCAGCTGCTTTCCTGTGGGAGCTATCTTCAATACCACACTCTTTTCTTCAGCTCCCATTGAAAGAATACATTTGTCAGTTAAGGTATACCACTGAGTATGGGAGCTACAAGAAAGCAGGAAGGCAGACACCAGCTACAGTAGTAAGTAGGTCCCCATGCAGTCTAGCAGCCAGCACGGTGTCACATTTGCAGCTCCTTTCCTGTGGGAGCTATCTTCAATACCACAGTTTTTCTGTTCAGCTCCCATTGAAAGAATACATTTGTCTCTTAAGGTATACAACTGAGTATGGGAGCTACAAGAAAGCAGGAAGATAGATCCCAGCTACTGTAGTAAGTAGGTCCCCATGCAGTCTATCAGCCAGCACGGTGTCACATTTGCAGCTCCTTTCCTGTGGGAGCTATCTTCAACCACAGTTTTTCTGTTCAGCTCCCATTGAAAGAATACATCTGTCAGTTAAGGTATACCGCTGAGTATGGGAGCTACAAGAAAGCAGGAAGGCAGACCCCAGCTACTGTAGTAAGTAGGTCCCCATGCAGTCTAGCAGCCAGTACGGTGTCACATTTGCAGCTGCTTTCCTGTGGGAGCTATCTTCAATACCACAGTTTTTCTGTTCAGCTCCCATTGAAAGAATACATCTGTCAGTTAAGGTATACCTTTGACTACGGGGACTACAAGAAAGCAGGAAGGCAGAAACCAACTACAGTAGTAAGTAGGTCCCCATGCACTCTATCAGCCAGCACGGTGTCACATTTGCAGCTCCTTTCCTGTGGGAGCTATCTTCAATACCACCTTTTTCTCCTCAGCTCCCATTGAATAAACTACGTTTTGTCTGTAAAGTTATACCACTGAGTATGGGAGCTACAAGAAAGCAGGAAGATAGACCCCAGCTACAGTAGTAAGTAGGTCCCCATGCAGTCTATCAGCCAGCACGGTGTCACATTTGCAGCTGGTTTCCTGTGGGAGCTATCTTCAATACCACAGTTTTTCTGTTCAGCTCCCATTGAAAGAATACATGTGTCAGTTAAGGTATACCGCTGAGTATGGGAGCTACAAGAAAGCAGGAAGACTGACCCCAGCTACAGTAGTAAGTAGGTCCCCATGCAGTCTATCAGCCAGCACGGTGTCACATTTGCAGCTGCTTTCTTGTGGGAGCTATCTTCAATACCACACTTTTTTGTTCAGCTCCCACTGAAAGAATACATTTGTCAGTTAAGGCATACAACAGAGTATGGGAGCTACAAGAAAGCAGGAAGATAGAACCCAGCTACTGCAGTAAGTAGGTCCCCATGCAGTCTATCAGCCAGCACGGTGTCACATTTGCAGCTGCTTTCCTGTGGGAGCTATCTTCAATACCACACTTTTTTGTTCAGCTCCCATTGAAAGAATACATTTGTCAGTTAAGGTATACAACAGAGTATGGGAGCTACAAGAAAGCAGGAAGATAGATCCCAGCTACTGTAGTAAGTAGGTCCCCATGCAGTCTAGCAGCCAGCACGGTGTCACATTTGCAGCTGCTTTCCTGTGGGAGCTGTCTTCAATACCACAGTTTTTCTGTTCAGCTCCCATTGAAAGAATACATCTGTCAGTTAAGGTATACCGCTGAGTATGGGAGCTACAAGAAAGCAGGAAGGCAGACCCCAGCTACAGTAGTAAGTAGGTCCCCATGCAGTCTAGCAGCCAGCACGGTGTCACATTTGCAGCTGCTTTCCTGTGGGAGCTATCTTCAATACCACACTTTTTCTCCTCAGCTCCCTTTGAAAGAATACATTTTTCAGTTAAGGTATACCACTGACTACGGGGACTACAAGAAAGCAGGAAGGCAGAAACCAACTACAGTAGTAAGTAGGTCCCCATGCAGTCTATCAGACAGCACGGTGTCACATTTGCAGCTCCTTTCCTGTGGGAGCTATCTTCAATACCACCTTTTTCTCCTCAGGTCCCATTGAATAAACTACGTTTTGTCTGTAAAGTTATACCACTGAGTATGGGAGCTACAAGAAAGCAGGAAGATAGACCCCAGCTACAGTAGTAAGTAGGTCCCCATGCAGTCTATCAGCCAGCACGGTGTCACATTTGCAGCTGCTTTCGTGTGGGAGCTATCTTCAATACCACACTTTTTTGTTCAGCTCCCACTGAAAGAATACATTTGTCAGTTAAGGCATACAACAGAGTATGGGAGCTACAAGAAAGCAGGATGATAGAACCCAGCTACTGCAGTAAGTAGGTCCCCATGCAGTCTATCAGCCAGCACGGTGTCACATTTGCAGCTGCTTTCCTGTGGGAGCTATCTTCAATACCACACTTTTTTGTTCAGCTCCCATTGAAAGAATACATTTGTCAGTTAAGGTATACAACAGAGTATGGGAGCTACAAGAAAGCAGGAAGATAGATCCCAGCTACTGTAGTAAGTAGGTCCCCATGCAGTCTATCAGCCAGCACGGTGTCACATTTGCAGCTGCTTTCCTGTGGGAGCTATCTTCAATACCACAGTTTTTCTGTTCAGCTCCCATTGAAAGAATACATCTGTCAGTTAAGGTATACCGCTGAGTATGGGAGCTACAAGAAAGCAGGAAGGCAGACCCCAGCTACAGTAGTAAGTAGGTCCCCATGCAGTCTAGCAGCCAGCACGGTGTCACATTTGCAGCTGCTTTCCTGTGGGAGCTATCTTCAATACCACACTTTTTCTCCTCAGCTCCCATTGAAAGAATACATTTTTCAGTTAAGGTATACCACTGACTACGGGGACTACAAGAAAGCAGGAAGGCAGAAACCAAGTACAGTAGTAAGTAGGTCCCCATGCAGTCTATCAGACAGCACGGTGTCACATTTGCAGCTCCTTTCCTGTGGGAGCTATCTTCAATACCACCTTTTTCTCCTCAGCTCCCATTGAATAAACTACGTTTTGTCTGTAAAGTTATACCACTGAGTATGGGAGCTACAAGAAAGCAGGAAGATAGACCCCAGCTACAGTAGTAAGTAGGTCCCCATGCAGTCTAGCAGCCAGCACGGTGTCACATTTGCAGCTGGTTTCCTGTGGGAGCTATCTTCAATACCACAGTTTTTCTGTTCAGCTCCCATTGAAAGAATACATGTGTCAGTTAAGGTATACCGCTGAGTATGGGAGCTACAAGAAAGCAGGAAGACTGACCCCAGCTACAGTAGTAAGTAGGTCCCCATGCAGTCTATCAGCCAGCACGGTGTCACATTTGCAGCTGCTTTCGTGTGGGAGCTATCTTCAATACCACACTTTTTTGTTCAGCTCCCACTGAAAGAATACATTTGTCAGTTAAGGCATACAACAGAGTATGGGAGCTACAAGAAAGCAGGAAGACAGAACCCAGCTACTGCAGTAAGTAGGTCCCCATGCAGTCTATCAGCCAGCACGGTGTCACATTTGCAGCTGCTTTCCTGTGGGAGCTATCTTCAATACCACACTTTTTTGTTCAGCTCCCATTGAAAGAATACATTTGTCAGTTAAGGTATACAACAGAGTATGGGAGCTACAAGAAAGCAGGAAGATAGATCCCAGCTACTGTAGTAAGTAGGTCCCCATGCAGTCTATCAGCCAGCACGGTGTCACATTTGCAGCTGCTTTCCTGTGGGAGCTATCTTCAATACCACACTCTTTTCTTCAGCTCCCATTGAAAGAATACATTTGTCAGTTAAGGTATACCACTGAGTATGGGGGCTACAAGAAAGCAGGAAGGCAGACCCCAGCTACAGTAGTAAGTAGGTCCCCATGCACTCTGTCAGTCAGCACGGTGTCACATTTGCAGCTCCATACCTGTGGGAGCTATCTTCAATACCACAGTTTTTCTTTTCAGCTCCCATTGAAGGAATACATTTGTCAGTTAAGGTACACCACTGAGTACGGGGACTACAAGAAAGCAGGAAGGCAGAAACCAACTACAGTAGTAAGTAGGTCCCCATGCAGTCTATCAGACAGCACGGTGTCACATTTGCAGCTCCTTTCCTGTGGGAGCTATCTTCAATACCACCTTTTTCTCCTCAGCTCCCATTGAATAAACTACGTTTTGTCTGTAAAGTTATACCACTAAGTATGGAAGCTACAAGAAAGCAGGAAGATAGACCCCAGCTACAGTAGTAAGTAGGTCCCCATGCAGTCTATCAGCCAGCACGGTGTCACATTTGCAGCTGCTTTCCTGTGGGAGCTATCTTCAATACCACAGTTTTTCTGTTCAGCTCCCATTGAAAAAATACATTTGTCTCTTAAGGTATACAACTGAGTATGGGAGCTACAAGAAAGCAGGAAGACTGACCCCAGCTACAGTAGTAAGTAGGTCCCCATGCAGTCTATCAGCCAGCACGGTGTCACATTTGCAGCTGCTTTCCTGTGGGAGCTATCTTCAATACCACAGTTTTTCTGTTCAGCTCCCATTGAAAGAATACATCTGTCAGTTAAGGTATACCGCTGAGTATGGGAGCTACAAGAAAGCAGGAAGGCAGACCCCAGCTACAGTAGTAAGTAGGTCCCCATGCAGTCTAGCAGCCAGCACGGTGTCACATTTGCAGCTGCTTTCCTGTGGGAGCTATCTTCAATACCACACTTTTTCTCCTCAGCTCCCATTGAAAGAATACATTTGTCAGTTAAGGTATACCACTGAGTATGGGAGCTACAAGAAAGCAGGAAGATAGATCCCAGCTACTGTAATAAGTAGGTCCCCATGCAATCTATCAGCCAGCACGGTGTCACATTTGCAGCTGCTTTCTTGTGGGAGCTATCTTCAATACCACAGTTTTTTTGTTCAGCTACCATTGAAAAAATACATTTGTCTCTTAAGGTATACCACTGAGTATGGCAGCTACAAGAAAGCAGGAAGATAGAACCCAGCTACTGTAGTAAGTAGGTCCCCATGCAGTCTATCAGCCAGCACGGTGTCACATTTGCAGCTGCTTTCCTGTGGGAGCTATCTTCAATACCACACTTTTTTGTTCAGCTCCCATTGAAAGAATACATTTGTCAGTTAAGGCATACAACAGAGTATGGGAGCTACAAGAAAGCAGGAAGATAGAACCCACCTACTGCAGTAAGTAGGTCCCCATGCAGTCTATCAGCCAGCACGGTGTCACATTTGCAGCTGCTTTCCTGTGGGAGCTATCTTCAATACCACACTCTTTTCTTCAGCTCCCATTGAAAGAATACATTTGTCAGTTAAGGTATACCACTGAGTATGGGAGCTACAAGAAAGCAGGAAGGCAGACACCAGCTACAGTAGTAAGTAGGTCCCCATGCAGTCTAGCAGCCAGTACGGTGTCACATTTGCAGCTGCTTTCCTGTGGGAGCTATCTTCAATACCACAGTTTTTCTGTTCAGCTCCCATTGAAAGAATACATTTGTCAGTTAAGGTACACCACTGAGTACGGGGGCTACAAGAAAGCAGGAAATCAGACCCCAGCTACAGTAGTAAGTAGGTCCCCATGCAGTCTACCAGCCAGCACGGTGTCACATTTGCAGCTCCTTTCCTGTGGGAGCTATCTTCAATACCACACTTTTTCTCCTCAGCTCCCATTGAAAAAATACATTTGTCTCTTAAGGTATACAACTGAGTATGGGAGCTACAAGAAAGCAGGAAGATAGATCCCAGCTACTGTAGTAAGTAGGTCCACATGCAGTCTAGCAGCCAGCACGGTGTCACATTTGCAGCTGCTTTCCTGTGGGAGCTATCTTCAATACCACAGTTTTTCTGTTCAGCTCCCATTGAAAGAATACATCTGTCAGTTAAGGTATACCGCTGAGTATGGGAGCTACAAGAAAGCAGGAAGGCAGGCCCCAGCTACAGTAGTAAGTAGGTCCCCATGCAGTCTATCAGCCAGCACGGTGTCACATTTGCAGCTGCTTTCCTGTTGGAGCTATCTTCAATACCACACTTTTTCTCCTCAGCTCCCATTGAAAAAACTACATTTTGTCTGTAAAGTTATACCACTGAGTATGGGAGCTACAAGAAAGCAGAAAGGCAGACCCCAGCTACAGTAGTAAGTAGGTCCCCATGCAGTCTATCAGCCAGCACGGTGTCACATTTGCAGCTGCTTTCGTGTGGGAGCTATCTTCAATACCACACTTTTTCTCCTCAGATCCCATTGAAAGAATACATTTGTCTCTTAAGGTATACAACAGAGTATGGGAGCTACAAGAAAGCAGGAAGATAGATACCAGCTACTGTAGTAAGTAGGTCCCCATGCAGTCTATCAGCCAGCACGGTGTCACATTTGCAGCTGCTTTCTTGTGGGAGCTATCTTCAATACCACAGTTTTTCTGTTCAGCTCCCATTGAAAAAATACATTTGTCTCTTAAGGTATACCAATGAGTATGGGAGCTACAACAAAGCAGGAAGATAGACCCCAGCTACAGTAGTAAGTAGGTCCCCATGCAGTCTAGCAGCCAGCACGGTGTCACATTTGCAGCTGCTTTCCTGTGGGAGCTATCTTCAATACCACACTTTTTCTGTTCAGCTCCCATTGAAATAATACATTTGTCTCTTAAGGTATACCACTGAGTATGGGAGCTACAAGAAAGCAGGAAGATAGAACCCAGCTACTGTAGTAAGTAGGTCCCCATGCAGTCTATCAGACAGCACGGTGTCACATTTGCAGCTGCTTTCCTGTGGGAGCTATCTTCAATACCACAGTTTTTCTGTTCAGCTCCCATTGAAAGAATACATTTGTCAGATAAGGCATACAACAGAGTATGGGAGCTACAAGAAAGCAGGAAGATAGAACCCAGCTACTGCAGTAAGTAGGTCCCCATGCAGTCTATCAGCCAGCACGGTGTCACATTTGCAGCTGCTTTTCTGTGGGAGCTATCTTCAATACCACACTCTTTTCTTCAGCTCCCATTGAAAGAATACATTTGTCAGTTAAGGTATACCACTGAGTATGGGAGCTACAAGAAAGCAGGAAGGCAGACACCAGCTACAGTAGTAAGTAGGTCCCCATGCAGTCTAGCAGCCAGTACGGTGTCACATTTGCAGCTCCTTTCCTGTGGGAGCTATCTTCAATACCACAGTTTTTCTGTTCAGCTCCCATTGAAAGAATACATTTGTCAGTTAAGGTACACCACTGAGTACGGGGGCTACAAGAAAGCAGGAAGGCAGACCCCAGCTACAGTAGTAAGTAGGTCCCCATGCAGTCTACCAGCCAGCACGGTGTCACATTTGCAGCTCCTTTCCTGTGGGAGCTATCTTCAATACCACACTTTTTCTCCTCAGCTCCCATTGAAAAAATACATTTGTCTCTTAAGGTATACAACTGAGTATGGGAGCTACAAGAAAGCAGGAAGATAGATCCCAGCTACTGTAGTAAGTAGGTCCACATACAGTCTAGCAGCCAGCACGGTGTCACATTTGCAGCTGCTTTCCTGTGGGAGCTATCTTCAATACCACAGTTTTTCTGTTCAGCTCCCATTGAAAGAATACATCTGTCAGTTAAGGTATACCGCTGAGTATGGGAGCTACAAGAAAGCAGGAAGGCAGGCCCCAGCTACAGTAGTAAGTAGGTCCCCATGCAGTCTATCAGCCAGCACGGTGTCACATTTGCAGCTGCTTTCCTGTTGGAGCTATCTTCAATACCACACTTTTTCTCCTCAGCTCCCATTGAAAAAACTACATTTTGTCTGTAAAGTTATACCACTGAGTATGGGAGCTACAAGAAAGCAGAAAGGCAGACCCCAGCTACAGTAGTAAGTAGGTCCCCATGCAGTCTATCAGCCAGCACGGTGTCACATTTGCAGCTGCTTTCGTGTGGGAGCTATCTTCAATACCACACTTTTTCTCCTCAGATCCCATTGAAAGAATACATTTGTCTCTTAAGGTATACAACAGAGTATGGGAGCTACAAGAAAGCAGGAAGATAGATCCCAGCTACTGTAGTAAGTAGGTCCCCATGCAGTCTATCAGCCAGCACGGTGTCACATTTGCAGCTGCTTTCTTGTGGGAGCTATCTTCAATACCACAGTTTTTCTGTTCAGCTCCCATTGAAAAAATACATTTGTCTCTTAAGGTATACCACTGAGTATGGGAGCTACAACAAAGCAGGAAGATAGACCCCAGCTACAGTAGTAAGTAGGTCCCCATGCAGTCTAGCAGCCAGCACGGTGTCACATTTGCAGCTGCTTTCCTGTGGGAGCTATCTTCAATACCACACTTTTTCTGTTCAGCTCCTATTGAAATAATACATTTGTCTCTTAAGGTATACCACTGAGTATGGGAGCTACAACAAAGCAGGAAGATAGATCCCAGCTACTGTAGTAAGTAGGTCCCCATGCAGTCTATCAGCCAGCACGGTGTCACATTTGCAGCTGCTTTCCTGTGGGAGCTATCTTCAATACCACAGTTTTTCTGTTCAGCTCCCATTGAAAGAATACATTTGTCAGTTAAGGCATACAACAGAGTATGGGAGCTACAAGAAAGCAGGAAGATAGAACCCAGCTACTGCAGTAAGTAGGTCCCCATGCAGTCTATCAGCCAGCACGGTGTCACATTTGCAGCTGCTTTCCTGTGGGAGCTATCTTCAATACCACACTCTTTTCTTCAGCTCCCATTGAAAGAATACATTTGTCAGTTAAGGTATACCACTGAGTATGGGAGCTACAAGAAAGCAGGAAGGCAGACCCCAGCTACAGTAGTAAGTAGGTCCCCATGCAGTCTACCAGCCAGCACGGTGTCACATTTGCAGCTCCTTTCCTGTGGGAGCTATCTTCAATACCACAGTTTTTCTGTTCAGCTCCCATTGAAAGAATACATTTGTCAGTTAAGGTACACCACTGAGTACGGGGGCTACAAGAAAGCAGGAAGGCAGACCCCAGCTACAGTAGTAAGTAGGTCCCCATGCAGTCTACCAGCCAGCACGGTGTCACATTTGCAGCTCCTTTCCTGTGGGAGCTATCTTCAATACCACACTTTTTCTCCTCAGCTCCCATTGAAAAAATACATTTGTCTCTTAAGGTATACAACTGAGTATGGGAGCTACAAGAAAGCAGGAAGATAGATCCCAGCTACTGTAGTAAGTAGGTCCACATGCAGTCTATCAGCCAGCACGGTGTCACATTTGCAGCTGCTTTCTTGTGGGAGCTATCTTCAATACCACAGTTTTTCTGTTCAGCTCCCATTGAAAAAATACATTTGTCTCTTAAGGTATACCACTGAGTATGGGAGCTACAACAAAGCAGGAAGGCAGACCCCAGCTACAGTAGTAAGTAGGTCCACATGCAGTCTAGCAGCCAGCACGGTGTCACATTTGCAGCTGCTTTCCTGTGGGAGCTATCTTCAATACCACAGTTTTTCTGTTCAGCTCCCGTTGAAAAAATACATTTGTCTCTTAAGGTATATAACAGAGTATGGGAGCTACAAGAAAGCAGGAAGATAGATCCCAGCTACTGTAGTAAGTAGGTCCCCATGCAGTCTATCAGACAGCACGGTGTCACATTTGCAGCTGCTTTCCTGTGGGAGCTATCTTCAATACCACCTTTTTCTCCTCAGCTCCCATTGAAAAAACTACGTTTTGTCTGTAAAGTTATACCACTGAGTATGGGAGCTACAAGAAAGCAGGAAGATAGACCCCAGCTACAGTAGTAAGTAGGTCCCCATGCAGTCTATCAGCCAGCACGGTGTCACATTTGCAGCTGGTTTCCTGTGGGAGCTATCTTTAATACCACAGTTTTTCTGTTCAGCTACCATTGAAAGAATACTTGTGTCAGTTAAGGTATACCGCTGAGTATGGGAGCTACAAGAAAGCAGGAAGGCTGACCCCAGCTACAGTAGTAAGTAGGTCCCCATGCAGTCTATCAGCCAGCACGGTGTCACATTTGCAGCTGCTTTCGTGTGGGAGCTATCTTCAATACCACACTTTTTTGTTCAGCTCCCATTGAAAGAGTACATTTGTCAGTTAAGGCATACAACAGAGTATGGGAGCTACAAGAAAGCAGGAAGATAGATCCCAGCTACTGTAGTAAGTAGGTCCCCATGCAGTCTATCAGCCAGCACGGTGTCACATTTGCAGCTGCTTTCCTGTGGGAGCTATCTTCAATACCACACTCTTTTCTTCAGCTCCCATTGAAAGAATACATTTGTCAGTTAAGGTATACCACTGAGTATGGGGGCTACAAGAAAGCAGGAAGGCAGACCCCAGCTACAGTAGTAAGTAGGTCCCCATGCACTCTATCAGCCAGCACGGTGTCACATTTGCAGCTCCATTCCTGTGGGAGCTATCTTCAATACCACAGTTTTTCTTTTCAGCTCCCATTGAAGGAATACATTTGTCAGTTAAGGTACACCACTGAGTACGGGGGCTACAAGAAAGCAGGAAGGCAGACCCCAGCTACAGTAGTAAGTAGGTCCCCATGCAGTCTAGCAGCCAGCACGGTGTCACATTTGCAGCTCCTTTCCTGTGGGAGCTATCTTCAATACCACAGTTTTTCTGTTCAGCTCCCATTGAAAAAATACATTTGTCTCTTAAGGTATACAACTGAGTATGGGAGCTACAAGAAAGCAGGAAGATAGATCCCAGCTACAGTAGTAAGTAGGTCCCCATGCAGTCTATCAGCCAGCACGGTGTCACATTTGCAGCTGCTTTCCTGTGGGAGCTATCTTCAATACCACACTCTTTTCTTCAGCTCCCATTGAAAGAATACATTTGTCAGTTAAGGTATACCACTGAGTATGGGGGCTACAAGAAAGCAGGAAGGCAGACCCCAGCTACAGTAGTAAGTAGGTCCCCATGCACTCTATCAGCCAGCACGGTGTCACATTTGCAGCTCCATTCCTGTGGGAGCTATCTTCAATACCACAGTTTTTCTTTTCAGCTCCCATTGAAGGAATACATTTGTCAGTTAAGGTACACCACTGAGTACGGGGGCTACAAGAAAGCAGGAAGGCAGACCCCAGCTACAGTAGTAAGTAGGTCCCCATGCAGTCTACCAGCCAGCACGGTGTCACATTTGCAGCTCCTTTCCTGTGGGAGCTATCTTCAATACCACAGTTTTTCTGTTCAGCTCCCATTGAAAAAATACATTTGTCTCTTAAGGTATACAACTGAGTATGGGAGCTACAAGAAAGCAGGAAGATAGATCCCAGCTACTGTAGTAAGTAGGTCCCCATGCAGTCTATCAGCCAGCACGGTGTCACATTTGCAGCTGCTTTCCTGTGGGAGCTATCTTCAATACCACAGTTTTTCTGTTCAGCTCCCATTGAAAGAATACATCTGTCAGTTAAGGTATACCGCTGAGTATGGGAGCTACAAGAAAGCAGGAAGGCAGACCCCAGCTACAGTAGTAAGTAGGTCCCCATGCAGTCTAGCAGCCAGCACGGTGTCACATTTGCAGCTGCTTTCCTGTGGGAGCTATCTTCAATACCACACTTTTTCTGTTCAGCTCCCATTGAAAAAATACATTTGTCTCTTAAGGTATACCACTGAGTATGGGAGCTACAAGAAAGCAGGAAGATAGAACCCAGCTACTGCAGTAAGTAGGTCCCCATGCAGTCTATCAGCCAGCACGGTGTCACATTTGCAGCTGCTTTCCTGTGGGAGCTATCTTCAATACCACACTCTTTTCTTCAGCTCCCATTGAAAGAATACATTTGTCAGTTAAGGTATACCACTGAGTATGGGAGCTACAAGAAAGCAGGAAGGCAGACACCAGCTACAGTAGTAAGTAGGTCCCCATGCAGTCTAGCAGCCAGCACGGTGTCACATTTGCAGCTCCTTTCCTGTGGGAGCTATCTTCAATACCACAGTTTTTCTGTTCAGCTCCCATTGAAAGAATACATTTGTCTCTTAAGGTATACAACTGAGTATGGGAGCTACAAGAAAGCAGGAAGATAGATCCCAGCTACTGTAGTAAGTAGGTCCCCATGCAGTCTATCAGCCAGCACGGTGTCACATTTGCAGCTCCTTTCCTGTGGGAGCTATCTTCAACCACAGTTTTTCTGTTCAGCTCCCATTGAAAGAATACATCTGTCAGTTAAGGTATACCGCTGAGTATGGGAGCTACAAGAAAGCAGGAAGGCAGACCCCAGCTACTGTAGTAAGTAGGTCCCCATGCAGTCTAGCAGCCAGTACGGTGTCACATTTGCAGCTGCTTTCCTGTGGGAGCTATCTTCAATACCACAGTTTTTCTGTTCAGCTCCCATTGAAAGAATACATCTGTCAGTTAAGGTATACCTTTGACTACGGGGACTACAAGAAAGCAGGAAGGCAGAAACCAACTACAGTAGTAAGTAGGTCCCCATGCACTCTATCAGCCAGCACGGTGTCACATTTGCAGCTCCTTTCCTGTGGGAGCTATCTTCAATACCACCTTTTTCTCCTCAGCTCCCATTGAATAAACTACGTTTTGTCTGTAAAGTTATACCACTGAGTATGGGAGCTACAAGAAAGCAGGAAGATAGACCCCAGCTACAGTAGTAAGTAGGTCCCCATGCAGTCTATCAGCCAGCACGGTGTCACATTTGCAGCTGGTTTCCTGTGGGAGCTATCTTCAATACCACAGTTTTTCTGTTCAGCTCCCATTGAAAGAATACATGTGTCAGTTAAGGTATACCGCTGAGTATGGGAGCTACAAGAAAGCAGGAAGACTGACCCCAGCTACAGTAGTAAGTAGGTCCCCATGCAGTCTATCAGCCAGCACGGTGTCACATTTGCAGCTGCTTTCTTGTGGGAGCTATCTTCAATACCACACTTTTTTGTTCAGCTCCCACTGAAAGAATACATTTGTCAGTTAAGGCATACAACAGAGTATGGGAGCTACAAGAAAGCAGGAAGATAGAACCCAGCTACTGCAGTAAGTAGGTCCCCATGCAGTCTATCAGCCAGCACGGTGTCACATTTGCAGCTGCTTTCCTGTGGGAGCTATCTTCAATACCACACTTTTTTGTTCAGCTCCCATTGAAAGAATACATTTGTCAGTTAAGGTATACAACAGAGTATGGGAGCTACAAGAAAGCAGGAAGATAGATCCCAGCTACTGTAGTAAGTAGGTCCCCATGCAGTCTAGCAGCCAGCACGGTGTCACATTTGCAGCTGCTTTCCTGTGGGAGCTGTCTTCAATACCACAGTTTTTCTGTTCAGCTCCCATTGAAAGAATACATCTGTCAGTTAAGGTATACCGCTGAGTATGGGAGCTACAAGAAAGCAGGAAGGCAGACCCCAGCTACAGTAGTAAGTAGGTCCCCATGCAGTCTAGCAGCCAGCACGGTGTCACATTTGCAGCTGCTTTCCTGTGGGAGCTATCTTCAATACCACACTTTTTCTCCTCAGCTCCCTTTGAAAGAATACATTTTTCAGTTAAGGTATACCACTGACTACGGGGACTACAAGAAAGCAGGAAGGCAGAAACCAACTACAGTAGTAAGTAGGTCCCCATGCAGTCTATCAGACAGCACGGTGTCACATTTGCAGCTCCTTTCCTGTGGGAGCTATCTTCAATACCACCTTTTTCTCCTCAGGTCCCATTGAATAAACTACGTTTTGTCTGTAAAGTTATACCACTGAGTATGGGAGCTACAAGAAAGCAGGAAGATAGACCCCAGCTACAGTAGTAAGTAGGTCCCCATGCAGTCTATCAGCCAGCACGGTGTCACATTTGCAGCTGCTTTCGTGTGGGAGCTATCTTCAATACCACACTTTTTTGTTCAGCTCCCACTGAAAGAATACATTTGTCAGTTAAGGCATACAACAGAGTATGGGAGCTACAAGAAAGCAGGATGATAGAACCCAGCTACTGCAGTAAGTAGGTCCCCATGCAGTCTATCAGCCAGCACGGTGTCACATTTGCAGCTGCTTTCCTGTGGGAGCTATCTTCAATACCACACTTTTTTGTTCAGCTCCCATTGAAAGAATACATTTGTCAGTTAAGGTATACAACAGAGTATGGGAGCTACAAGAAAGCAGGAAGATAGATCCCAGCTACTGTAGTAAGTAGGTCCCCATGCAGTCTATCAGCCAGCACGGTGTCACATTTGCAGCTGCTTTCCTGTGGGAGCTATCTTCAATACCACAGTTTTTCTGTTCAGCTCCCATTGAAAGAATACATCTGTCAGTTAAGGTATACCGCTGAGTATGGGAGCTACAAGAAAGCAGGAAGGCAGACCCCAGCTACAGTAGTAAGTAGGTCCCCATGCAGTCTAGCAGCCAGCACGGTGTCACATTTGCAGCTGCTTTCCTGTGGGAGCTATCTTCAATACCACACTTTTTCTCCTCAGCTCCCATTGAAAGAATACATTTTTCAGTTAAGGTATACCACTGACTACGGGGACTACAAGAAAGCAGGAAGGCAGAAACCAACTACAGTAGTAAGTAGGTCCCCATGCAGTCTATCAGACAGCACGGTGTCACATTTGCAGCTCCTTTCCTGTGGGAGCTATCTTCAATACCACCTTTTTCTCCTCAGGTCCCATTGAATAAACTACGTTTTGTCTGTAAAGTTATACCACTGAGTATGGGAGCTACAAGAAAGCAGGAAGATAGACCCCAGCTACAGTAGTAAGTAGGTCCCCATGCAGTCTATCAGCCAGCACGGTGTCACATTTGCAGCTGCTTTCGTGTGGGAGCTATCTTCAATACCACACTTTTTTGTTCAGCTCCCACTGAAAGAATACATTTGTCAGTTAAGGCATACAACAGAGTATGGGAGCTACAAGAAAGCAGGATGATAGAACCCAGCTACTGCAGTAAGTAGGTCCCCATGCAGTCTATCAGCCAGCACGGTGTCACATTTGCAGCTGCTTTCCTGTGGGAGCTATCTTCAATACCACACTTTTTTGTTCAGCTCCCATTGAAAGAATACATTTGTCAGTTAAGGTATACAACAGAGTATGGGAGCTACAAGAAAGCAGGAAGATAGATCCCAGCTACTGTAGTAAGTAGGTCCCCATGCAGTCTATCAGCCAGCACGGTGTCACATTTGCAGCTGCTTTCCTGTGGGAGCTATCTTCAATACCACAGTTTTTCTGTTCAGCTCCCATTGAAAGAATACATCTGTCAGTTAAGGTATACCGCTGAGTATGGGAGCTACAAGAAAGCAGGAAGGCAGACCCCAGCTACAGTAGTAAGTAGGTCCCCATGCAGTCTAGCAGCCAGCACGGTGTCACATTTGCAGCTGCTTTCCTGTGGGAGCTATCTTCAATACCACACTTTTTCTCCTCAGCTCCCATTGAAAGAATACATTTTTCAGTTAAGGTATACCACTGACTACGGGGACTACAAGAAAGCAGGAAGGCAGAAACCAACTACAGTAGTAAGTAGGTCCCCATGCAGTCTATCAGACAGCACGGTGTCACATTTGCAGCTCCTTTCCTGTGGGAGCTATCTTCAATACCACCTTTTTCTCCTCAGCTCCCATTGAATAAACTACGTTTTGTCTGTAAAGTTATACCACTGAGTATGGGAGCTACAAGAAAGCAGGAAGATAGACCCCAGCTACAGTAGTAAGTAGGTCCCCACGCAGTCTAGCAGCCAGCACGGTGTCACATTTGCAGCTGGTTTCCTGTGGGAGCTATCTTCAATACCACAGTTTTTCTGTTCAGCTCCCATTGAAAGAATACATGTGTCAGTTAAGGTATACCGCTGAGTATGGGAGCTACAAGAAAGCAGGAAGACTGACCCCAGCTACAGTAGTAAGTAGGTCCCCATGCAGTCTATCAGCCAGCACGGTGTCACATTTGCAGCTGCTTTCGTGTGGGAGCTATCTTCAATACCACACTTTTTTGTTCAGCTCCCACTGAAAGAATACATTTGTCAGTTAAGGCATACAACAGAGTATGGGAGCTACAAGAAAGCAGGAAGACAGAACCCAGCTACTGCAGTAAGTAGGTCCCCATGCAGTCTATCAGCCAGCACGGTGTCACATTTGCAGCTGCTTTCCTGTGGGAGCTATCTTCAATACCACACTTTTTTGTTCAGCTCCCATTGAAAGAATACATTTGTCAGTTAAGGTATACAACAGAGTATGGGAGCTACAAGAAAGCAGGAAGATAGATCCCAGCTACTGTAGTAAGTAGGTCCCCATGCAGTCTATCAGCCAGCACGGTGTCACATTTGCAGCTGCTTTCCTGTGGGAGCTATCTTCAATACCACACTCTTTTCTTCAGCTCCCATTGAAAGAATACATTTGTCAGTTAAGGTATACCACTGAGTATGGGGGCTACAAGAAAGCAGGAAGGCAGACCCCAGCTACAGTAGTAAGTAGGTCCCCATGCACTCTGTCAGTCAGCACGGTGTCACATTTGCAGCTCCATACCTGTGGGAGCTATCTTCAATACCACAGTTTTTCTTTTCAGCTCCCATTGAAGGAATACATTTGTCAGTTAAGGTACACCACTGAGTACGGGGGCTACAAGAAAGCAGGAAGGCAGACCCCAGCTACAGTAGTAAGTAGGTCCCCATGCAGTCTACCAGCCAGCACGGTGTCACATTTGCAGCTCCTTTCCTGTGGGTGCTATCTTCAATACCACAGTTTTTCTGTTCAGCTCCCATTGAAAAAATACATTTGTCTCTTAAGGTATACAACTGAGTATGGGAGCTACAAGAAAGCAGGAAGATAGATCCCAGCTACTGTAGTAAGTAGGTCCCCATGCAGTCTAGCAGCCAGCACGGTGTCACATTTGCAGCTGCTTTCCTGTGGGAGCTATCTTCAATACCACAGTTTTTCTGTTCAGCTCCCATTGAAAGAATACATCTGTCAGTTAAGGTATACCGCTGAGTATGGGAGCTACAAGAAAGCAGGAAGATAGATCCCAGCTACTGTAGTAAGTAGGTCCCCATGCAGTCTATCAGCCGGCATGGTGTCACATTTGCAGCTGCTTTCCTGTGGGAGCTATCTTCAATACCACACTTTTTCTCCTCAGCTCCCATTGAAAGAATACATTTGTCAGTTAAGGTATACCACTGAGTATGGGAGCTACAAGAAAGCAGGAAGATAGATCCCAGCTACTGTAATAAGTAGGTCCCCATGCAATCTATCAGCCAGCACGGTGTCACAATTGCAGCTGCTTTCTTGTGGGAGCTATCTTCAATACCACAGTTTTTCTGTTCAGCTACCATTGAAAAAATACATTTGTCTCTTAAGGTATACCACTGAGTATGGGAGCTACAATACAGCGGGAAGGCAGACCCCAGCTACTGTAGTAAGTAGGTCCCCATGCAGTCTATCAGCCAGCACGGTGTCACATTTGCAGCTGCTTTCCTGTGGGAGCTATCTTCAATACCACACTCTTTTCTTCAGCTCCCATTGAAAGAATACATTTGTCAGTTAAGGTATACCACTGAGTATGGGGGCTACAAGAAAGCAGGAAGATAGACCCCAGCTACAGTAGTAAGTAGGTCCCCATGCAGTCTATCAGCCAGCACGGTGTCACATTTGCAGCTGCTTTCCTGTGGGAGCTATCTTCAATACCACATTTTTTCTCCTCAGCTCCCATTGAAAGAATACATTTTTCAGTTCAGGTATACCACTGACTACGGGGACTACAAGAAAGCAGGAAGGCAGAAACCAACTACAGTAGTAAGTAGGTCCCCATGCAGTCTATCAGACAGCACGGTGTCACATTTGCAGCTCCTTTCCTGTGGGAGCTATTTTCAATACCACCTTTTTCTCCTCAGCTCCCATTGAATAAACTACGTTTTGTCTGTAAAGTTATACCACTGAGTATGGGAGCTACAAGAAAGCAGGAAGATAGACCCCAGCTACAGTAGTAAGTAGGTCCCCATGCAGTCTATCAGCCAGCACGGTGTCACATTTGCAGCTGCTTTCCTGTGGGAGCTATCTTCAATACCACAGTTTTTCTGTTCAGCTCCCATTGAAAGAATACATGTGTCAGTTAAGGTATACCGCTGAGTATGGGAGCTAAAAGAAAGCAGGAAGGCTGACCCCAGCTACAGTAGTAAGTAGGTCCCCATGCAGTCTATCAGCCAGCACGGTGTCACATTTGCAGCTGCTTTCGTGTGGGAGCTATCTTCAATACCACACTTTTTTGTTCAGCTCCCACTGAAAGAATACATTTGTCAGTTAAGGCATACAACAGAGTATGGGAGCTACAAGAAAGCAGGAAGATAGAACCCAGCTACTGCAGTAAGTAGGTCCCCATGCAGTCTATCAGCCAGCACGGTGTCACATTTGCAGCTGCTTTCCTGTGGGAGCTATCTTCAATACCACACTTTTTTGTTCAGCTCCCATTGAAAGAATACATCTGTCAGTTAAGGTATACCGCTGAGTATGGGAGCTACAAGAAAGCAGGAAGGTAGACACCAGCTACAGTAGTAAGTAGGTCCACATGCAGTGTAGCAGCCCGCACGGTGTCACATTTGCAGCTGCTTTCCTGTGGGAGCTATCTTCAATACCACAGTTTTTCTGTTCAGCTCCCATTGAAAGAATACATTTGTCAGTTAAGGTACACCACTGAGTACGGGGGCTACAAGAAAGCAGGAAGGCAGACCCCAGCTACAGTAGTAAGTAGGTCCCCATGCAGTCTACCAGCCAGCACGGTGTCACATTTGCAGCTCCTTTCCTGTGGGAGCTATCTTCAATAGCACAGTTTATCTCCTCAGCTCCCATTGAAAAAATACATTTGTCTCTTAAGGTATACAACTGAGTATGGGAGCTACAAGAAAGCAGGAAGATAGATCCCAGCTACTGTAGTAAGTAGGTCCCCATGCAGTCTATCAGCCAGCACGGTGTCACATTTGCAGCTGCTTTCCTGTGGGAGCTATCTTCAATACCACACTTTTTCTGTTCAGCTCCCATTGAAAGAATACATCTGTCAGTTAAGGTATACCGCTGAGTATGGGAGCTACAAGAAAGCAGGAAGGCAGACCCCAGCTACAGTAGTAAGTAGATCCCCATGCAGTCTAGCAGCCAGCACGGTGTCACATTTGCAGCTGCTTTCCTGTGGGAGCTATCTTCAATACCACACTTTTTCTCCTCAGCTCCCATTGAAAGAATACATTTGTCATTTAAAGTATACCACTGAGTATGGGAGCTACAAGAAAGCAGGAAGATAGACCCCAGCTACTGTAGTAAGTAGGTCCCCATGCAGTCTATCAGCCAGCACGGTGTCACATTTGCTGTTCCTTTCCTGTGGGAGCTATCTTCAATACCACACTTTTTCTGTTCAGCTCCCATTGAAAAAATACATTTGTCTCTTGAGGTATACCACTGAGTATGGAAGCTACAAGAAAGCAGGAAGGCAGACCCCAGCTACAGTAGTAAGTAGGTCCACATGCAGTCTAGCAGCCCGCACGGTGTCACATTTGCAGCTGCTTTCCTGTGGGAGCTATCTTCAATACCACAGTTTTTCTGTTCAGCTCCCATTGAAAAAATACATTTGTCTCTTAAGGTATACCACTGAGTATGGGAGCTACAAGAAAGCAGGAAGATAGATCCCAGCTACTGTAGTAAGTAGGTCCCCATGCAGTCTATCAGCCAGCATGGTGTCACATTTGCAGCTGCTTTCCTGTGGGAGCTATCTTCAATACCACACTTTTTCTCCACAGCTCCCATTGAAAAAACTACGTTTTGTCTGTAAAGTTAAACCACTGAGTATGGGAGCTACAAGAAAGCAGGAAGATAAACCCCAGCTACTGTAGTAAGTAGGTTCCCATGCAGTCTAGCAGCCAGCACGGTGTCACATTTGCAGCTCCTTTCCTTTGGGAGCTATATTCAATACCACAGTTTTTCTGTTCAGCTCCCATTGAAAGAATACATTTGTCAGTTAAGGTACACCACTGAGTACGGGGGCTACAAGAAAGCAGGAAGGCAGACCCCAGCTACTGTAGTAAGTAGGTCCCCATGCAGTCTACCAGCCAGCACGGTGTCACATTTGCAGCTCCTTTCCTGTGGGAGCTATCTTCAATACCACAGTTTTTCTCCTCAGCTCCCATTGAAAAAATACATTTGTCTCTTAAGGTATACAACTGAGTATGGGAGCTACAAGAAAGCAGGAAGATAGATCCCAGCTACTGTAGTAAGTAGGTCCCCATGCAGTCTATCAGCCAGCACGGTGTCACATTTGCAGCTGCTTTCCTGTGGGAGCTATCTTCAATACCACAGTTTTTCTGTTCAGCTCCCATTGAAAGAATACATCTGTCAGTTAAGGTATACCGCTGAGTATGGGAGCTACAAGAAAGCAGGAAGGCAGACCCCAGCTACTGTAGTAAGTAGGTCCCCATGCAGTCTAGCAGCCAGCACGGTGTCACATTTGCAGCTCCTTTCCTGTGGGAGCTATCTTCAATACCACACTTTTTCTCCTCAGCTCCCATTGAAAAAACTACGTTTTGTCTGTAAAGTTATACCACTGAGTATGGGAGCTACAAGAAAGCAGGAAGATAGACCCCAGCTACAGTAGTAAGTAGGTCCCCATGCAGTCTATCAGCCAGCACGGTGTCACATTTGCAGCTGCTTTCCTGTGGGAGCTATCTTCAATACCACAGTTTTTCTGTTCAGCTCCCATTGAAAGAATACATGTGTCAGTTAAGGTATACCGCTGAGTATGGGAGCTACAAGAAAGCAGGAAGACTGACCCCAGCTACAGTAGTAAGTAGGTCCCCATGCAGTCTATCAGCCAGCACGGTGTCACATTTGCAGCTGCTTTCGTGTGGGAGCTATCTTCAATACCACACTTTTTTGTTCAGCTCCCACTGAAAGAATACATTTGTCAGTTAAAGCATACAACAGAGTATGGGAGCTACAAGAAAGCAGGAAGATAGACCCCAGCTACTGCAGTAAGTAGGTCCCCATGCAGTCTATCAGCCAGCACGGTGTCACATTTGCAGCTGGTTTCCTGTGGGAGCTATCTTTAATACCACAGTTTTTCTGTTCAGCTACCATTGAAAGAATACATGTGTCAGTTAAGGTATACCGCTGAGTATGGGAGCTACAAGAAAGCAGGAAGGCTGACCCCAGCTACAGTAGTAAGTAGGTCCCCATGCAGTCTATCAGCCAGCACGGTGTCACATTTGCAGCTGCTTTCCTGTGGGTCTATCTTCAATACCACACTTTTTTGTTCAGCTCCCATTGAAAGAATAAATTTGTCAGTTAAGGCATACAACAGAGTATGGGAGCTACAAGAAAGCAGGAAGATAGAACCCAGCTACAGTAGTAAGTAGGTCCCCATGCAGTCTATCAGCCAGCACGGTGTCACATTTGCAGCTGGTTTCCTGTGGGAGCTATCTTTAATACCACAGTTTTTCTGTTCAGCTACCATTGAAAGAATACATTTTTCAGTTAAGGTATACCGCTGAGTATGGGAGCTACAAGAAAGCAGGAAGGCAGACCCCAGCTACAGTAGTAAGTAGGTCCCCATGCACTCTATCAGCCAGCACGGTGTCACATTTGCAGCTCCATTCCTGTGGGAGCTATCTTCAATACCACAGTTTTTCTTTTCAGCTCCCATTGAAGGAATACATTTGTCAGTTAAGGTACACCACTGAGTACGGGGGCTACAAGAAAGCAGGAAGGCAGACCCCAGCTACAGTAGTAAGTAGGTCCCCATGCAGTCTACCAGCCAGCACGGTGTCACATTTGCAGCTGCTTTCCTGTGGGAGCTATCTTCAATACCACACTTTTTCTGTTCAGCTCCCATTGAAAGAATACATCTGTCAGTTAAGGTATACCGCTGAGTATGGGAGCTACAAGAAAGCAGGAAGGCAGACCCCAGCTACAGCAGTAAGTAGGTCCCCATGCAGTCTAGCAGCCAGCACGGTGTCACATTTGCAGCTGCTTTCCTGTGGGAGCTATCTTCAATACCACAGTTTTTCTGTTCAGCTCCCATTGAAAGAATACATGTGTCAGTTAAGGTATACCGCTGAGTATGGGAGCTACAAGAAAGCAGGAAGACTGACCCCAGCTACAGTAGTAAGTAGGTCCCCATGCAGTCTATCAGCCAGCACGGTGTCACATTTGCAGCTGCTTTCGTGTGGGAGCTATCTTCAATACCACACTTTTTTGTTCAGCTCCCACTGAAAGAATACATTTGTCAGTTAAAGCATACAACAGAGTATGGGAGCTACAAGAAAGCAGGAAGATAGACCCCAGCTACTGCAGTAAGTAGGTCCCCATGCAGTCTATCAGCCAGCACGGTGTCACATTTGCAGCTGGTTTCCTGTGGGAGCTATCTTTAATACCACAGTTTTTCTGTTCAGCTACCATTGAAAGAATACATGTGTCAGTTAAGGTATACCGCTGAGTATGGGAGCTACAAGAAAGCAGGAAGGCTGACCCCAGCTACAGTAGTAAGTAGGTCCCCATGCAGTCTATCAGCCAGCACGGTGTCACATTTGCAGCTGCTTTCCTGTGGGTCTATCTTCAATACCACACTTTTTTGTTCAGCTCCCATTGAAAGAATAAATTTGTCAGTTAAGGCATACAACAGAGTATGGGAGCTACAAGAAAGCAGGAAGATAGATCCCAGCTACTGTAATAAGTAGGTCCCCATGCAGTCTATCAGCTAGCACGGTGTCACATTTGCAGCTGCTTTCCTGTGGGAGCTATCTTCAATACCACACTTTTTCTGTTCAGCTCCCATTGAAAAAATACATTTGTCTCTTAAGGTATACCACTGAGTATGGGAGCTAAAAGAAAGCAGGAAGATAGAACCCAGCTACTGCAGTAAGTAGGTCCCCATGCAGTCTATCAGCCAGCACGGTGTCACATTTGCAGCTGCTTTCCTGTGGGAGCTATCTTCAATACCACACTTTTTTGTTCAGCTCCCATTGAAAGAATACATTTGTCAGTTAAGGTACACCACTGAGTACGGGGGCTACAAGAAAGCAGGAAGGCAGACCCCAGCTACAGTAGTAAGTAGGTCCCCATGCAGTCTACCAGCCAGCACGGTGTCACATTTGCAGCTCCTTTCCTGTGGGAGCTATCTTCAATACCACACTTTTTCTCCTCAGCTCCCATTGAAAAAATACATTTGTCTCTTAAGGTATACAACTGAGTATGGGAGCTACAAGAAAGCAGGAAGGCAGACCCCAGCTACAGTAGTAAGTAGGTCCCCATGCAGTCTATCAGCCAGCACGGTGTCACATTTGCAGCTGCTGTCGTGTGGGAGCTATCTTCAATACCACACTTTTTCTCCTCAGATCCCATTGAAAGAATACATTTGTCTCTTAAGGTATACAACAGAGTATGGGAGCTACAAGAAAGCAGGAAGATAGATCCCAGCTACTGTAGTAAGTAGGTCCCCATGCAGTCTATCAGCCAGCACGGTGTCACATTTGCAGCTGCTTTCTTGTGGGAGCTATCTTCAATACCACACTTTTTCTGTTCAGCTCCCACTGAAAGAATACATTTGTCAGATAAGGTATACAACAGAGTATGGGAGCTACAAGAAAGCAGGAAGATAGATCCCAGCTACTGTAGTAAGTAGGTCCCCATGCAGTCTATCAGCCAGCACGGTGTCACATTTGCAGCTGCTTTCCTGTGGGAGCTATCTTCAATACCACACTCTTTTCTTCAGCTCCCATTGAAAGAATACATTTGTCAGTTAAGGTATACCACTGAGTATGGGGGCTACAAGAAAGCAGGAAGGCAGACCCCAGCTACAGTAGTAAGTAGGTCCCCATGCACTCTATCAGCCAGCACGGTGTCACATTTGCAGCTCCATTCCTGTGGGAGCTATCTTCAATACCACAGTTTTTCTTTTCAGCTCCCATTGAAGGAATACATTTGTCAGTTAAGGTACACCACTGAGTACGGGGGCTACAAGAAAGCAGGAAGGCAGACCCCAGCTACAGTAGTAAGTAGGTCCCCATGCAGTCTATCAGCCAGCATGGTGTCACATTTGCAGCTGCTTTCCTGTGGGAGCTATCTTCAATACCACAGTTTTTCTGTTCAGCTCCCATTGAAAAAACTACGTTTTGTATGTAAAGTTATACCACTGAGTATCGGAGCTACAAGAAAGCAGGAAGATAGACCCCAGCTACAGTAGTAAGTAGGTCCCCATGCAGTCTAGCAGCCAGCACGGTGTCACATTTGCAGCTCCTTTCCTGTGGGAGCTATCTTCAATACCACAGTTTTTCTGTTCAGCTCCCATTGAAAAAATACATTTGTCTCTTAAGGTATACCACTGAGTATGGGAGCTACAATACAGCAGGAAGGCAGACCCCAGCTACAGTAGTAAGTAGGTCCCCATGCAGTCTAGCAGTCCGCACGGTGTCACATTTGCAGCTGCTTTCCTGTGGGAGCTATCTTCAATACCACACTTATTCAGCTCAGATCCCATTGAAAGAATGCATTGTCAGTTAAGGTATACCACTGAGTATGGGAGCTACAAGATAGCAGGAAGGCAGACCCCAGCTACTGTAGTAAGTAGGTCCCCATGCAGTCTATCAGCCAGCACGGTGTCATATTTGCAGCTCCTTTCCTGTGGGAGCTATCTTCAATACCACAGTTTTTCTGTTCAGCTCCCATTGAAAGAATACATTTGTCAGTTAAGGTACACCACTGAGTACGGGGGCTACAAGAAAGCAGGAAGGCAGACCCCAGCTACAGTAGTAAGTAGGTCCCCATGCAGTCTACCAGCCAGCACGGTGTCACATTTGCAGCTCCTTTCCTGTGGGAGCTATCTTCAATAGCACAGTTTTTCTCCTCAGCTCCCATTGAAAAAATACATTTGTCTCTTAAGGTATACAACTGAGTATGGGAGCTACAAGAAAGCAGGAAGATAGATCCCAGCTACTGTAGTAAGTAGGTCCTCATGCAGTCTATCAGCCAGCACGGTGTCACATTTGCAGCTGCTTTCCTGTGGGAGCTATCTTCAATACCACACTTTTTCTGTTCAGCTCCCATTGAAAGAATACATCTGTCAGTTAAGGTATACCGCTGAGTATGGGAGCTACAAGAAAGCAGGAAGGCAGACCCCAGCTACAGTAGTAAGTAGATCCCCATGCAGTCTAGCAGCCAGCACGGTGTCACATTTGCAGCTGCTTTCCTGTGGGAGCTATCTTCAATACCACACTTTTTCTGTTCAGCTCCCATTGAAAAAATACATTTGTCTCTTGAGGTATACCACTGAGTATGGCAGCTACAAGAAAGCAGGAAGGCAGACCCCAGCTACAGTAGTAAGTAGGTCCACATGCAGTCTAGCAGCCCGCACGGTGTCACATTTGCAGCTGCTTTCCTGTGGGAGCTATCTTCAATACCACACTTTTTCTGTTCAGCTCCCATTGAAAAAATACATTTGTCTCTTAAGGTATACCACTGTGTATGGGAGCTACAAGAAAGCAGGAAGATAGATCCCAGCTACTGTAGTAAGTAGGTCCCCATGCAGTCTATCAGCCGGCATGGTGTCACATTTGCAGCTGCTTTCCTGTGGGAGCTATCTTCAATACCACACTTTTTCTCCACAGCTCCCATTGAAAAAACTACGTTTTGTCTGTAAAGTTAAACCACTGAGTATGGGAGCTACAAGAAAGCAGGAAGATAGACCCCAGCTACTGTAGTAAGTAGGTTCCCATGCAGTCTAGCAGCCAGCACGGTGTCACATTTGCAGCTCCTTTCCTTTGGGAGCTATATTCAATACCACAGTTTTTCTGTTCAGCTCCCATTGAAAGAATACATTTGTCAGTTAAGGTACACCACTGAGTACGGGGGCTACAAGAAAGCAGGAAGGCAGACCCCAGCTACAGTAGTAAGTAGGTCCCCATGCAGTCTATCAGCCAGCACGGTGTCACATTTGCAGCTGCTTTCCTGTGGGAGCTATCTTCAATACCACAGTTTTTTGTTCAGCTCCCACTGAAAGAATACATTTGTCAGTTAAGGCATACAACAGAGTATGGGAGCTACAAGAAAGCAGGAAGATAGATCCCAGCTACTGTAGTAAGTAGGTCCCCATGCAGTCTATCAGCCAGCACGGTGTCACATTTGCAGCTGCTTTCCTGTGGGAGCTATCTTCAATACCACACTCTTTTCTTCAGCTCCCATTGAAAGAATACATTTGTCAGTTAAGGTATACCACTGAGTATGGGGGCTACAAGAAAGCAGGAAGGCAGACCCCAGCTACAGTAGTAAGTAGGTCCCCATGCACTCTATCAGCCAGCACGGTGTCACATTTGCAGCTGCTTTCCTGTGGGAGCTATCTTCAATACCACAGTTTTTCTTTTCAGCTCCCATTGAAGGAATACATTTGTCAGTTAATGTACACCACTGAGTACGTGGGCTACAAGAAAGCAGGAAGGCAGACCCCAGCTACAGTAGTAAGTAGGTCCCCATGCAGTCTACCAGCCAGCACGGTGTCACATTTGCAGCTCCTTTCCTGTGGGAGCTATCTTCAATACCACAGTTTTTCTGTTCAGCTCCCATTGAAAAAATACATTTGTCAGTTAAGGTATACAACTGAGTATGGGAGCTACAAGAAAGCAGGAAGATAGATCCCAGCTACTGTAGTAAGTAGGTCCCCATGCAGTCTATCAGCCAGCACGGTGTCACATTTGCAGCTGCTTTCCTGTGGGAGCTATCTTCAATACCACAGTTTTTCTGTTCAGCTACCATTGAAAGAATACATCTGTCAGTTAAGGTATACCGCTGAGTATGGGAGCTACAAGAAAGCAGGAAGGCAGACCCCAGCTACAGTAGTAAGTAGGTCCCCATGCAGTCTAGCAGCCAGCACGGTGTCACATTTGCAGCTGCTTTCGTGTGGGAGCTATCTTCAATACCACACTTTTTCTCCTCAGCTCCCATTGAAAGAATACATTTTTCAGTTAAGGTATACCACTGACTACGGGGACTACAAGAAAGCAGGAAGGCAGAAACCAACTACAATAATAAGTAGGTCCCCATGCAGTCTATCAGACAGCACGGTGTCACATTTGCAGCTCCTTTCCTGTGGGAGCTATCTTCAATACCACAGTTTTTCTGTTCAGCTCCCATTGAATAAACTACGTTTTGTCTGTAAAGTTATACCACTGAGTATGGGAGCTACAAGAAAGCAGGAAGATAGATCCCAGCTACAGTAGTAAGTAGGTCCCCATGCAGTCTAGCAGCCAGCACGGTGTCACATTTGCAGCTGCTTTCCTGTGGGAGCTATCTTCAATACCACAGTTTTTTTGTTCAGCTCCCATTGAAAGAATACATGTGTCAGTTAAGGTATACCGCTGAGTATGGGAGCTACAAGAAAGCAGGAAGATAGATCCCAGCTACTGTAGTAAGTAGGTCCCCATGCAGTCTATCAGCCAGCACGGTGTCACATTTGCAGCTGCTTTCCTGTGGGAGCTATCTTCAATACCACACTTTTTCTCCTCAGCTCCCATTGAAAGAATACATTTGTCAGTTAAGGTATACCACTGAGTATGGGAGCTACAAGAAAGCAGGAAGATAGATCCCAGCTACTGTAATAAGTAGGTCCCCATGCAATCTATCAGCCAGCACGGTGTCACATTTGCAGCTGCTTTCTTGTGGGAGCTATCTTCAATACCACAGTTTTTCTGTTCAGCTACCATTGAAAAAATACATTTGTCTCTTAAGGTATACAACAGAGAATGGGAGCTACAAGAAAGCAGGAAGATAGATCCCAGCTACTGTAGTAAGTAGGTCCCCATGCAGTCTAGCAGCCAGCACGGTGTCACATTTGCAGCTGCTTTCCTGTGGGAGCTGTCTTCAATACCACAGTTTTTCTGTTCAGCTCCCATTGAAAGAATACATCTGTCAGTTAAGGTATACCGCTGAGTATGGGAGCTACAAGAAAGCAGGAAGGCAGACCCCAGCTACAGTAGTAAGTAGGTCCCCATGCAGTCTAGCAGCCAGCACGGTGTCACATTTGCAGCTGCTTTCCTGTGGGAGCTATCTTCAATACCACACTTTTTCTCCTCAGCTCCCTTTGAAAGAATACATTTTTCAGTTAAGGTATACCACTGACTACGGGGACTACAAGAAAGCAGGAAGGCAGAAACCAACTACAGTAGTAAGTAGGTCCCCATGCAGTCTATCAGACAGCACGGTGTCACATTTGCAGCTCCTTTCCTGTGGGAGCTATCTTCAATACCACCTTTTTCTCCTCAGGTCCCATTGAATAAACTACGTTTTGTCTGTAAAGTTATACCACTGAGTATGGGAGCTACAAGAAAGCAGGAAGATAGACCCCAGCTACAGTAGTAAGTAGGTCCCCATGCAGTCTATCAGCCAGCACGGTGTCACATTTGCAGCTGCTTTCGTGTGGGAGCTATCTTCAATACCACACTTTTTTGTTCAGCTCCCACTGAAAGAATACATTTGTCAGTTAAGGCATACAACAGAGTATGGGAGCTACAAGAAAGCAGGATGATAGAACCCAGCTACTGCAGTAAGTAGGTCCCCATGCAGTCTATCAGCCAGCACGGTGTCACATTTGCAGCTGCTTTCCTGTGGGAGCTATCTTCAATACCACACTTTTTTGTTCAGCTCCCATTGAAAGAATACATTTGTCAGTTAAGGTATACAACAGAGTATGGGAGCTACAAGAAAGCAGGAAGATAGATCCCAGCTACTGTAGTAAGTAGGTCCCCATGCAGTCTATCAGCCAGCACGGTGTCACATTTGCAGCTGCTTTCCTGTGGGAGCTATCTTCAATACCACAGTTTTTCTGTTCAGCTCCCATTGAAAGAATACATCTGTCAGTTAAGGTATACCGCTGAGTATGGGAGCTACAAGAAAGCAGGAAGGCAGACCCCAGCTACAGTAGTAAGTAGGTCCCCATGCAGTCTAGCAGCCAGCACGGTGTCACATTTGCAGCTGCTTTCCTGTGGGAGCTATCTTCAATACCACACTTTTTCTCCTCAGCTCCCATTGAAAGAATACATTTTTCAGTTAAGGTATACCACTGACTACGGGGACTACAAGAAAGCAGGAAGGCAGAAACCAACTACAGTAGTAAGTAGGTCCCCATGCAGTCTATCAGACAGCACGGTGTCACATTTGCAGCTCCTTTCCTGTGGGAGCTATCTTCAATACCACCTTTTTCTCCTCAGCTCCCATTGAATAAACTACGTTTTGTCTGTAAAGTTATACCACTGAGTATGGGAGCTACAAGAAAGCAGGAAGATAGACCCCAGCTACAGTAGTAAGTAGGTCCCCATGCAGTCTAGCAGCCAGCACGGTGTCACATTTGCAGCTGGTTTCCTGTGGGAGCTATCTTCAATACCACAGTTTTTCTGTTCAGCTCCCATTGAAAGAATACATGTGTCAGTTAAGGTATACCGCTGAGTATGGGAGCTACAAGAAAGCAGGAAGACTGACCCCAGCTACAGTAGTAAGTAGGTCCCCATGCAGTCTATCAGCCAGCACGGTGTCACATTTGCAGCTGCTTTCGTGTGGGAGCTATCTTCAATACCACACTTTTTTGTTCAGCTCCCACTGAAAGAATACATTTGTCAGTTAAGGCATACAACAGAGTATGGGAGCTACAAGAAAGCAGGAAGACAGAACCCAGCTACTGCAGTAAGTAGGTCCCCATGCAGTCTATCAGCCAGCACGGTGTCACATTTGCAGCTGCTTTCCTGTGGGAGCTATCTTCAATACCACACTTTTTTGTTCAGCTCCCATTGAAAGAATACATTTGTCAGTTAAGGTATACAACAGAGTATGGGAGCTACAAGAAAGCAGGAAGATAGATCCCAGCTACTGTAGTAAGTAGGTCCCCATGCAGTCTATCAGCCAGCACGGTGTCACATTTGCAGCTGCTTTCCTGTGGGAGCTATCTTCAATACCACACTCTTTTCTTCAGCTCCCATTGAAAGAATACATTTGTCAGTTAAGGTATACCACTGAGTATGGGGGCTACAAGAAAGCAGGAAGGCAGACCCCAGCTACAGTAGTAAGTAGGTCCCCATGCACTCTGTCAGTCAGCACGGTGTCACATTTGCAGCTCCATACCTGTGGGAGCTATCTTCAATACCACAGTTTTTCTTTTCAGCTCCCATTGAAGGAATACATTTGTCAGTTAAGGTACACCACTGAGTACGGGGGCTACAAGAAAGCAGGAAGGCAGACCCCAGCTACAGTAGTAAGTAGGTCCCCATGCAGTCTACCAGCCAGCACGGTGTCACATTTGCAGCTCCTTTCCTGTGGGTGCTATCTTCAATACCACAGTTTTTCTGTTCAGCTCCCATTGAAAAAATACATTTGTCTCTTAAGGTATACAACTGAGTATGGGAGCTACAAGAAAGCAGGAAGATAGATCCCAGCTACTGTAGTAAGTAGGTCCCCATGCAGTCTAGCAGCCAGCACGGTGTCACATTTGCAGCTGCTTTCCTGTGGGAGCTATCTTCAATACCACAGTTTTTCTGTTCAGCTCCCATTGAAAGAATACATCTGTCAGTTAAGGTATACCGCTGAGTATGGGAGCTACAAGAAAGCAGGAAGATAGATCACAGCTACTGTAGTAAGTAGGTCCCCATGCAGTCTATCAGCCGGCATGGTGTCACATTTGCAGCTGCTTTCCTGTGGGAGCTATCTTCAATACCACACTTTTTCTCCTCAGCTCCCATTGAAAGAATACATTTGTCAGTTAAGGTATACCACTGAGTATGGGAGCTACAAGAAAGCAGGAAGATAGATCCCAGCTACTGTAATAAGTAGGTCCCCATGCAATCTATCAGCCAGCACGGTGTCACAATTGCAGCTGCTTTCTTGTGGGAGCTATCTTCAATACCACAGTTTTTCTGTTCAGCTACCATTGAAAAAATACATTTGTCTCTTAAGGTATACCACTGAGTATGGGAGCTACAATACAGCGGGAAGGCAGACCCCAGCTACTGTAGTAAGTAGGTCCCCATGCAGTCTATCAGCCAGCACGGTGTCACATTTGCAGCTCCTTTCCTGTGGGAGCTATCTTCAATACCACAGTTTTTCTGTTCAGCTCCCATTGAAAGAATACATTTGTCAGTTAAGGCATACAACAGAGTATGGGAGCTAAAAGAAAGCAGAAAGATAGAACCCAGCTACTGTAGTAAGTAGGTCCCCATGCAGTCTATCAGCCAGCACGGTGTCACATTTGCAGCTGCTTTCCTGTGGGAGCTATCTTCAATACCACACTCTTTTCTTCAGCTCCCATTGAAAGAATACATTTGTCAGTTAAGGTATACCACTGAGTATGGGGGCTACAAGAAAGCAGGAAGATAGACCCCAGCTACAGTAGTAAGTAGGTCCCCATGCAGTCTATCAGCCAGCACGGTGTCACATTTGCAGCTGCTTTCCTGTGGGAGCTATCTTCAATACCACATTTTTTCTCCTCAGCTCCCATTGAAAGAATACATTTTTCAGTTCAGGTATACCACTGACTACGGGGACTACAAGAAAGCAGGAAGGCAGAAACCAACTACAGTAGTAAGTAGGTCCCCATGCAGTCTATCAGACAGCACGGTGTCACATTTGCAGCTCCTTTCCTGTGGGAGCTATTTTCAATACCACCTTTTTCTCCTCAGCTCCCATTGAATAAACTACGTTTTGTCTGTAAAGTTATACCACTGAGTATGGGAGCTACAAGAAAGCAGGAAGATAGACCCCAGCTACAGTAGTAAGTAGGTCCCCATGCAGTCTATCAGCCAGCACGGTGTCACATTTGCAGCTGCTTTCCTGTGGGAGCTATCTTCAATACCACAGTTTTTCTGTTCAGCTCCCATTGAAAGAATACATGTGTCAGTTAAGGTATACCGCTGAGTATGGGAGCTAAAAGAAAGCAGGAAGGCTGACCCCAGCTACAGTAGTAAGTAGGTCCCCATGCAGTCTATCAGCCAGCACGGTGTCACATTTGCAGCTGCTTTCGTGTGGGAGCTATCTTCAATACCACACTTTTTTGTTCAGCTCCCACTGAAAGAATACATTTGTCAGTTAAGGCATACAACAGAGTATGGGAGCTACAAGAAAGCAGGAAGATAGAACCCAGCTACTGCAGTAAGTAGGTCCCCATGCAGTCTATCAGCCAGCACGGTGTCACATTTGCAGCTGCTTTCCTGTGGGAGCTATCTTCAATACCACACTTTTTTGTTCAGCTCCCATTGAAAGAATACATCTGTCAGTTAAGGTATACCGCTGAGTATGGGAGCTACAAGAAAGCAGGAAGATAGATCCCAGCTACTGTAGTAAGTAGGTCCCCATGCAGTCTATCAGCCAGCACGGTGTCACATTTGCATCTCCATTCCTGTGGGAGCTATCTTCAATACCACACTTTTTCTGTTCAGCTCCCATTGAAAAAATACATTTGTCTCTTAAGGTATACAACAGAGTATGGGAGCTACAAGAAAGCAGGAAGGTAGACCCCAGCTACAGTAGTAAGTAGGTCCACATGCAGTGTAGCAGCCCGCACGGTGTCACATTTGCAGCTGCTTTCCTGTGGGAGCTATCTTCAATACCACAGTTTTTCTGTTCAGCTCCCATTGAAAGAATACATTTGTCAGTTAAGGTACACCACTGAGTACGGGGGCTACAAGAAAGCAGGAAGGCAGACCCCAGCTACAGTAGTAAGTAGGTCCCCATGCAGTCTACCAGCCAGCACGGTGTCACATTTGCAGCTCCTTTCCTGTGGGAGCTATCTTCAATAGCACAGTTTATCTCCTCAGCTCCCATTGAAAAAATACATTTGTCTCTTAAGGTATACAACTGAGTATGGGAGCTACAAGAAAGCAGGAAGATAGATCCCAGCTACTGTAGTAAGTAGGTCCCCATGCAGTCTATCAGCCAGCACGGTGTCACATTTGCAGCTGCTTTCCTGTGGGAGCTATCTTCAATACCACACTTTTTCTGTTCAGCTCCCATTGAAAGAATACATCTGTCAGTTAAGGTATACCGCTGAGTATGGGAGCTACAAGAAAGCAGGAAGGCAGACCCCAGCTACAGTAGTAAGTAGATCCCCATGCAGTCTAGCAGCCAGCACGGTGTCACATTTGCAGCTGCTTTCCTGTGGGAGCTATCTTCAATACCACACTTTTTCTCCTCAGCTCCCATTGAAAGAATACATTTGTCATTTAAAGTATACCACTGAGTATGGGAGCTACAAGAAAGCAGGAAGATAGACCCCAGCTACTGTAGTAAGTAGGTCCCCATGCAGTCTATCAGCCAGCACGGTGTCACATTTGCTGTTCCTTTCCTGTGGGAGCTATCTTCAATACCACACTTTTTCTGTTCAGCTCCCATTGAAAAAATACATTTGTCTCTTGAGGTATACCACTGAGTATGGAAGCTACAAGAAAGCAGGAAGGCAGACCCCAGCTACAGTAGTAAGTAGGTCCACATGCAGTCTAGCAGCCCGCACGGTGTCACATTTGCAGCTGCTTTCCTGTGGGAGCTATCTTCAATACCACAGTTTTTCTGTTCAGCTCCCATTGAAAAAATACATTTGTCTCTTAAGGTATACCTATGAGTATGGGAGCTACAAGAAAGCAGGAAGATAGATCCCAGCTACTGTAGTAAGTAGGTCCCCATGCAGTCTATCAGCCAGCATGGTGTCACATTTGCAGCTGCTTTCCTGTGGGAGCTATCTTCAATACCACACTTTTTCTCCACAGCTCCCATTGAAAAAACTACGTTTTGTCTGTAAAGTTAAACCACTGAGTATGGGAGCTACAAGAAAGCAGGAAGATAAACCCCAGCTACTGTAGTAAGTAGGTTCCCATGCAGTCTAGCAGCCAGCACGGTGTCACATTTGCAGCTCCTTTCCTTTGGGAGCTATATTCAATACCACAGTTTTTCTGTTCAGCTCCCATTGAAAGAATACATTTGTCAGTTAAGGTACACCACTGAGTACGGGGGCTACAAGAAAGCAGGAAGGCAGACCCCAGCTACTGTAGTAAGTAGGTCCCCATGCAGTCTACCAGCCAGCACGGTGTCACATTTGCAGCTCCTTTCCTGTGGGAGCTATCTTCAATACCACAGTTTTTCTCCTCAGCTCCCATTGAAAAAATACATTTGTCTCTTAAGGTATACAACTGAGTATGGGAGCTACAAGAAAGCAGGAAGATAGATCCCAGCTACTGTAGTAAGTAGGTCCCCATGCAGTCTATCAGCCAGCACGGTGTCACATTTGCAGCTGCTTTCCTGTGGGAGCTATCTTCAATACCACAGTTTTTCTGTTCAGCTCCCATTGAAAGAATACATCTGTCAGTTAAGGTATACCGCTGAGTATGGGAGCTACAAGAAAGCAGGAAGGCAGACCCCAGCTACTGTAGTAAGTAGGTCCCCATGCAGTCTAGCAGCCAGCACGGTGTCACATTTGCAGCTCCTTTCCTGTGGGAGCTATCTTCAATACCACACTTTTTCTCCTCAGCTCCCATTGAAAAAACTACGTTTTGTCTGTAAAGTTATACCACTGAGTATGGGAGCTACAAGAAAGCAGGAAGATAGACCCCAGCTACAGTAGTAAGTAGGTCCCCATGCAGTCTATCAGCCAGCACGGTGTCACATTTGCAGCTGCTTTCCTGTGGGAGCTATCTTCAATACCACAGTTTTTCTGTTCAGCTCCCATTGAAAGAATACATGTGTCAGTTAAGGTATACCGCTGAGTATGGGAGCTACAAGAAAGCAGGAAGACTGACCCCAGCTACAGTAGTAAGTAGGTCCCCATGCAGTCTATCAGCCAGCACGGTGTCACATTTGCAGCTGCTTTCGTGTGGGAGCTATCTTCAATACCACACTTTTTTGTTCAGCTCCCACTGAAAGAATACATTTGTCAGTTAAAGCATACAACAGAGTATGGGAGCTACAAGAAAGCAGGAAGATAGACCCCAGCTACTGCAGTAAGTAGGTCCCCATGCAGTCTATCAGCCAGCACGGTGTCACATTTGCAGCTGGTTTCCTGTGGGAGCTATCTTTAATACCACAGTTTTTCTGTTCAGCTACCATTGAAAGAATACATGTGTCAGTTAAGGTATACCGCTGAGTATGGGAGCTACAAGAAAGCAGGAAGGCTGACCCCAGCTACAGTAGTAAGTAGGTCCCCATGCAGTCTATCAGCCAGCACGGTGTCACATTTGCAGCTGCTTTCCTGTGGGTCTATCTTCAATACCACACTTTTTTGTTCAGCTCCCATTGAAAGAATAAATTTGTCAGTTAAGGCATACAACAGAGTATGGGAGCTACAAGAAAGCAGGAAGATAGAACCCAGCTACTGCAGTAAGTAGGTCCCCATGCAGTCTATCAGCCAGCACGGTGTCACATTTGCAGCTGCTTTCCTGTGGGAGCTATCTTCAATACCACACTTTTTTGTTCAGCTCCCATTGAAAGAATACATTTATCAGTTAAGGTATATAACAGAGTATGGGAGCTACAAGAAAGCAGGAAGATAGATCCCAGCTACAGTAGTAAGTAGGTCCCCATGCAGTCTATCAGCCAGCACGGTGTCACATTTGCAGCTGGTTTCCTGTGGGAGCTATCTTTAATACCACAGTTTTTCTGTTCAGCTACCATTGAAAGAATACATTTTTCAGTTAAGGTATACCGCTGAGTATGGGAGCTACAAGAAAGCAGGAAGGCAGACCCCAGCTACAGTAGTAAGTAGGTCCCCATGCACTCTATCAGCCAGCACGGTGTCACATTTGCAGCTCCATTCCTGTGGGAGCTATCTTCAATACCACAGTTTTTCTTTTCAGCTCCCATTGAAGGAATACATTTGTCAGTTAAGGTACACCACTGAGTACGGGGGCTACAAGAAAGCAGGAAGGCAGACCCCAGCTACAGTAGTAAGTAGGTCCCCATGCAGTCTACCAGCCAGCACGGTGTCACATTTGCAGCTGCTTTCCTGTGGGAGCTATCTTCAATACCACACTTTTTCTGTTCAGCTCCCATTGAAAGAATACATCTGTCAGTTAAGGTATACCGCTGAGTATGGGAGCTACAAGAAAGCAGGAAGGCAGACCCCAGCTACAGCAGTAAGTAGGTCCCCATGCAGTCTAGCAGCCAGCACGGTGTCACATTTGCAGCTGCTTTCCTGTGGGAGCTATCTTCAATACCACACTTTTTTGTTCAGCTCCCATTGAAAGAATACATCTGTCAGTTAAGGTATACCGCTGAGTATGGGAGCTACAAGAAAGCAGGAAGATAGATCCCAGCTACTGTAGTAAGTAGGTCCCCATGCAGTCTATCAGCCAGCACGGTGTCACATTTGCATCTCCATTCCTGTGGGAGCTATCTTCAATACCACACTTTTTCTGTTCAGCTCCCATTGAAAAAATACATTTGTCTCTTAAGGTATACAACAGAGTATGGGAGCTACAAGAAAGCAGGAAGGTAGACCCCAGCTACAGTAGTAAGTAGGTCCACATGCAGTGTAGCAGCCCGCACGGTGTCACATTTGCAGCTGCTTTCCTGTGGGAGCTATCTTCAATACCACAGTTTTTCTGTTCAGCTCCCATTGAAAGAATACATTTGTCAGTTAAGGTACACCACTGAGTACGGGGGCTACAAGAAAGCAGGAAGGCAGACCCCAGCTACAGTAGTAAGTAGGTCCCCATGCAGTCTACCAGCCAGCACGGTGTCACATTTGCAGCTCCTTTCCTGTGGGAGCTATCTTCAATAGCACAGTTTATCTCCTCAGCTCCCATTGAAAAAATACATTTGTCTCTTAAGGTATACAACTGAGTATGGGAGCTACAAGAAAGCAGGAAGATAGATCCCAGCTACTGTAGTAAGTAGGTCCCCATGCAGTCTATCAGCCAGCACGGTGTCACATTTGCAGCTGCTTTCCTGTGGGAGCTATCTTCAATACCACACTTTTTCTGTTCAGCTCCCATTGAAAGAATACATCTGTCAGTTAAGGTATACCGCTGAGTATGGGAGCTACAAGAAAGCAGGAAGGCAGACCCCAGCTACAGTAGTAAGTAGATCCCCATGCAGTCTAGCAGCCAGCACGGTGTCACATTTGCAGCTGCTTTCCTGTGGGAGCTATCTTCAATACCACACTTTTTCTCCTCAGCTCCCATTGAAAGAATACATTTGTCATTTAAAGTATACCACTGAGTATGGGAGCTACAAGAAAGCAGGAAGATAGACCCCAGCTACTGTAGTAAGTAGGTCCCCATGCAGTCTATCAGCCAGCACGGTGTCACATTTGCTGTTCCTTTCCTGTGGGAGCTATCTTCAATACCACACTTTTTCTGTTCAGCTCCCATTGAAAAAATACATTTGTCTCTTGAGGTATACCACTGAGTATGGAAGCTACAAGAAAGCAGGAAGGCAGACCCCAGCTACAGTAGTAAGTAGGTCCACATGCAGTCTAGCAGCCCGCACGGTGTCACATTTGCAGCTGCTTTCCTGTGGGAGCTATCTTCAATACCACAGTTTTTCTGTTCAGCTCCCATTGAAAAAATACATTTGTCTCTTAAGGTATACCTATGAGTATGGGAGCTACAAGAAAGCAGGAAGATAGATCCCAGCTACTGTAGTAAGTAGGTCCCCATGCAGTCTATCAGCCAGCATGGTGTCACATTTGCAGCTGCTTTCCTGTGGGAGCTATCTTCAATACCACACTTTTTCTCCACAGCTCCCATTGAAAAAACTACGTTTTGTCTGTAAAGTTAAACCACTGAGTATGGGAGCTACAAGAAAGCAGGAAGATAAACCCCAGCTACTGTAGTAAGTAGGTTCCCATGCAGTCTAGCAGCCAGCACGGTGTCACATTTGCAGCTCCTTTCCTTTGGGAGCTATATTCAATACCACAGTTTTTCTGTTCAGCTCCCATTGAAAGAATACATTTGTCAGTTAAGGTACACCACTGAGTACGGGGGCTACAAGAAAGCAGGAAGGCAGACCCCAGCTACTGTAGTAAGTAGGTCCCCATGCAGTCTACCAGCCAGCACGGTGTCACATTTGCAGCTCCTTTCCTGTGGGAGCTATCTTCAATACCACAGTTTTTCTCCTCAGCTCCCATTGAAAAAATACATTTGTCTCTTAAGGTATACAACTGAGTATGGGAGCTACAAGAAAGCAGGAAGATAGATCCCAGCTACTGTAGTAAGTAGGTCCCCATGCAGTCTATCAGCCAGCACGGTGTCACATTTGCAGCTGCTTTCCTGTGGGAGCTATCTTCAATACCACAGTTTTTCTGTTCAGCTCCCATTGAAAGAATACATCTGTCAGTTAAGGTATACCGCTGAGTATGGGAGCTACAAGAAAGCAGGAAGGCAGACCCCAGCTACTGTAGTAAGTAGGTCCCCATGCAGTCTAGCAGCCAGCACGGTGTCACATTTGCAGCTCCTTTCCTGTGGGAGCTATCTTCAATACCACACTTTTTCTCCTCAGCTCCCATTGAAAAAACTACGTTTTGTCTGTAAAGTTATACCACTGAGTATGGGAGCTACAAGAAAGCAGGAAGATAGACCCCAGCTACAGTAGTAAGTAGGTCCCCATGCAGTCTATCAGCCAGCACGGTGTCACATTTGCAGCTGCTTTCCTGTGGGAGCTATCTTCAATACCACAGTTTTTCTGTTCAGCTCCCATTGAAAGAATACATGTGTCAGTTAAGGTATACCGCTGAGTATGGGAGCTACAAGAAAGCAGGAAGACTGACCCCAGCTACAGTAGTAAGTAGGTCCCCATGCAGTCTATCAGCCAGCACGGTGTCACATTTGCAGCTGCTTTCGTGTGGGAGCTATCTTCAATACCACACTTTTTTGTTCAGCTCCCACTGAAAGAATACATTTGTCAGTTAAAGCATACAACAGAGTATGGGAGCTACAAGAAAGCAGGAAGATAGACCCCAGCTACTGCAGTAAGTAGGTCCCCATGCAGTCTATCAGCCAGCACGGTGTCACATTTGCAGCTGGTTTCCTGTGGGAGCTATCTTTAATACCACAGTTTTTCTGTTCAGCTACCATTGAAAGAATACATGTGTCAGTTAAGGTATACCGCTGAGTATGGGAGCTACAAGAAAGCAGGAAGGCTGACCCCAGCTACAGTAGTAAGTAGGTCCCCATGCAGTCTATCAGCCAGCACGGTGTCACATTTGCAGCTGCTTTCCTGTGGGTCTATCTTCAATACCACACTTTTTTGTTCAGCTCCCATTGAAAGAATAAATTTGTCAGTTAAGGCATACAACAGAGTATGGGAGCTACAAGAAAGCAGGAAGATAGAACCCAGCTACTGCAGTAAGTAGGTCCCCATGCAGTCTATCAGCCAGCACGGTGTCACATTTGCAGCTGCTTTCCTGTGGGAGCTATCTTCAATACCACACTTTTTTGTTCAGCTCCCATTGAAAGAATACATTTATCAGTTAAGGTATATAACAGAGTATGGGAGCTACAAGAAAGCAGGAAGATAGATCCCAGCTACAGTAGTAAGTAGGTCCCCATGCAGTCTATCAGCCAGCACGGTGTCACATTTGCAGCTGGTTTCCTGTGGGAGCTATCTTTAATACCACAGTTTTTCTGTTCAGCTACCATTGAAAGAATACATTTTTCAGTTAAGGTATACCGCTGAGTATGGGAGCTACAAGAAAGCAGGAAGGCAGACCCCAGCTACAGTAGTAAGTAGGTCCCCATGCACTCTATCAGCCAGCACGGTGTCACATTTGCAGCTCCATTCCTGTGGGAGCTATCTTCAATACCACAGTTTTTCTTTTCAGCTCCCATTGAAGGAATACATTTGTCAGTTAAGGTACACCACTGAGTACGGGGGCTACAAGAAAGCAGGAAGGCAGACCCCAGCTACAGTAGTAAGTAGGTCCCCATGCAGTCTACCAGCCAGCACGGTGTCACATTTGCAGCTGCTTTCCTGTGGGAGCTATCTTCAATACCACACTTTTTCTGTTCAGCTCCCATTGAAAGAATACATCTGTCAGTTAAGGTATACCGCTGAGTATGGGAGCTACAAGAAAGCAGGAAGGCAGACCCCAGCTACAGCAGTAAGTAGGTCCCCATGCAGTCTAGCAGCCAGCACGGTGTCACATTTGCAGCTGCTTTCCTGTGGGAGCTATCTTCAATACCACACTTTTTTGTTCAGCTCCCATTGAAAGAATACATTTGTCAGTTAAGGTATACCACTGAGTATTAGAGCTACAAGAAAGCAGGAAGATAGATCCCAGCTACTGTAATAAGTAGGTCCCCATGCAGTCTATCAGCTAGCACGGTGTCACATTTGCAGCTGCTTTCCTGTGGGAGCTATCTTCAATACCACACTTTTTCTGTTCAGCTCCCATTGAAAAAATACATTTGTCTCTTAAGGTATACCACTGAGTATGGGAGCTAAAAGAAAGCAGGAAGATAGAACCCAGCTACTGCAGTAAGTAGGTCCCCATGCAGTCTATCAGCCAGCACGGTGTCACATTTGCAGCTGCTTTCCTGTGGGAGCTATCTTCAATACCACACTTTTTTGTTCAGCTCCCATTGAAAGAATACATTTGTCAGTTAAGGTACACCACTGAGTACGGGGGCTACAAGAAAGCAGGAAGGCAGACCCCAGCTACAGTAGTAAGTAGGTCCCCATGCAGTCTACCAGCCAGCACGGTGTCACATTTGCAGCTCCTTTCCTGTGGGAGCTATCTTCAATACCACACTTTTTCTCCTCAGCTCCCATTGAAAAAATACATTTGTCTCTTAAGGTATACAACTGAGTATGGGAGCTACAAGAAAGCAGGAAGGCAGACCCCAGCTACAGTAGTAAGTAGGTCCCCATGCAGTCTATCAGCCAGCACGGTGTCACATTTGCAGCTGCTTTCGTGTGGGAGCTATCTTCAATACCACACTTTTTCTCCTCAGATCCCATTGAAAGAATACATTTGTCTCTTAAGGTATACAACAGAGTATGGGAGCTACAAGAAAGCAGGAAGATAGATCCCAGCTACTGTAGTAAGTAGGTCCCCATGCAGTCTATCAGCCAGCACGGTGTCACATTTGCAGCTGCTTTCTTGTGGGAGCTATCTTCAATACCACACTTTTTCTGTTCAGCTCCCACTGAAAGAATACATTTGTCAGATAAGGTATACAACAGAGTATGGGAGCTACAAGAAAGCAGGAAGATAGATCCCAGCTACTGTAGTAAGTAGGTCCCCATGCAGTCTATCAGCCAGCACGGTGTCACATTTGCAGCTGCTTTCCTGTGGGAGCTATCTTCAATACCACACTCTTTTCTTCAGCTCCCATTGAAAGAATACATTTGTCAGTTAAGGTATACCACTGAGTATGGGGGCTACAAGAAAGCAGGAAGGCAGACCCCAGCTACAGTAGTAAGTAGGTCCCCATGCACTCTATCAGCCAGCACGGTGTCACATTTGCAGCTCCATTCCTGTGGGAGCTATCTTCAATACCACAGTTTTTCTTTTCAGCTCCCATTGAAGGAATACATTTGTCAGTTAAGGTACACCACTGAGTACGGGGGCTACAAGAAAGCAGGAAGGCAGACCCCAGCTACAGTAGTAAGTAGGTCCCCATGCAGTCTATCAGCCAGCATGGTGTCACATTTGCAGCTGCTTTCCTGTGGGAGCTATCTTCAATACCACAGTTTTTCTGTTCAGCTCCCATTGAAAAAACTACGTTTTGTATGTAAAGTTATACCACTGAGTATCGGAGCTACAAGAAAGCAGGAAGATAGACCCCAGCTACAGTAGTAAGTAGGTCCCCATGCAGTCTAGCAGCCAGCACGGTGTCACATTTGCAGCTCCTTTATTGTGGGAGCTATCTTCAATACCACAGTTTTTCTGTTCAGCTCCCATTGAAAAAATACATTTGTCTCTTAAGGTATACCACTGAGTATGGGAGCTACAATACAGCAGGAAGGCAGACCCCAGCTACAGTAGTAAGTAGGTCCCCATGCAGTCTAGCAGTCCGCACGGTGTCACATTTGCAGCTGCTTTCCTGTGGGAGCTATCTTCAATACCACACTTATTCAGCTCAGATCCCATTGAAAGAATGCATTGTCAGTTAAGGTATACCACTGAGTATGGGAGCTACAAGATAGCAGGAAGGCAGACCCCAGCTACTGTAGTAAGTAGGTGCCCATGCAGTCTATCAGCCAGCACGGTGTCATATTTGCAGCTCCTTTCCTGTGGGAGCTATCTTCAATACCACAGTTTTTCTGTTCAGCTCCCATTGAAAGAATACATTTGTCAGTTAAGGTACACCACTGAGTACGGGGGCTACAAGAAAGCAGGAAGGCAGACCCCAGCTACAGTAGTAAGTAGGTCCCCATGCAGTCTACCAGCCAGCACGGTGTCACATTTGCAGCTCCTTTCCTGTGGGAGCTATCTTCAATAGCACAGTTTTTCTCCTCAGCTCCCATTGAAAAAATACATTTGTCTCTTAAGGTATACAACTGAGTATGGGAGCTACAAGAAAGCAGGAAGATAGATCCCAGCTACTGTAGTAAGTAGGTCCTCATGCAGTCTATCAGCCAGCACGGTGTCACATTTGCAGCTGCTTTCCTGTGGGAGCTATCTTCAATACCACACTTTTTCTGTTCAGCTCCCATTGAAAGAATACATCTGTCAGTTAAGGTATACCGCTGAGTATGGGAGCTACAAGAAAGCAGGAAGGCAGACCCCAGCTACAGTAGTAAGTAGATCCCCATGCAGTCTAGCAGCCAGCACGGTGTCACATTTGCAGCTGCTTTCCTGTGGGAGCTATCTTCAATACCACACTTTTTCTGTTCAGCTCCCATTGAAAAAATACATTTGTCTCTTGAGGTATACCACTGAGTATGGCAGCTACAAGAAAGCAGGAAGGCAGACCCCAGCTACAGTAGTAAGTAGGTCCACATGCAGTCTAGCAGCCCGCACGGTGTCACATTTGCAGCTGCTTTCCTGTGGGAGCTATCTTCAATACCACACTTTTTCTGTTCAGCTCCCATTGAAAAAATACATTTGTCTCTTAAGGTATACCACTGTGTATGGGAGCTACAAGAAAGCAGGAAGATAGATCCCAGCTACTGTAGTAAGTAGGTCCCCATGCAGTCTATCAGCCGGCATGGTGTCACATTTGCAGCTGCTTTCCTGTGGGAGCTATCTTCAATACCACACTTTTTCTCCACAGCTCCCATTGAAAAAACTACGTTTTGTCTGTAAAGTTAAACCACTGAGTATGGGAGCTACAAGAAAGCAGGAAGATAGACCCCAGCTACTGTAGTAAGTAGGTTCCCATGCAGTCTAGCAGCCAGCACGGTGTCACATTTGCAGCTCCTTTCCTTTGGGAGCTATATTCAATACCACAGTTTTTCTGTTCAGCTCCCATTGAAAGAATACATTTGTCAGTTAAGGTACACCACTGAGTACGGGGGCTACAAGAAAGCAGGAAGGCAGACCCCAGCTACAGTAGTAAGTAGGTCCCCATGCAGTCTATCAGCCAGCACGGTGTCACATTTGCAGCTGCTTTCCTGTGGGAGCTATCTTCAATACCACAGTTTTTTGTTCAGCTCCCACTGAAAGAATACATTTGTCAGTTAAGGCATACAACAGAGTATGGGAGCTACAAGAAAGCAGGAAGATAGATCCCAGCTACTGTAGTAAGTAGGTCCCCATGCAGTCTATCAGCCAGCACGGTGTCACATTTGCAGCTGCTTTCCTGTGGGAGCTATCTTCAATACCACACTCTTTTCTTCAGCTCCCATTGAAAGAATACATTTGTCAGTTAAGGTATACCACTGAGTATGGGGGCTACAAGAAAGCAGGAAGGCAGACCCCAGCTACAGTAGTAAGTAGGTCCCCATGCACTCTATCAGCCAGCACGGTGTCACATTTGCAGCTGCTTTCCTGTGGGAGCTATCTTCAATACCACAGTTTTTCTTTTCAGCTCCCATTGAAGGAATACATTTGTCAGTTAATGTACACCACTGAGTACGTGGGCTACAAGAAAGCAGGAAGGCAGACCCCAGCTACAGTAGTAAGTAGGTCCCCATGCAGTCTACCAGCCAGCACGGTGTCACATTTGCAGCTCCTTTCCTGTGGGAGCTATCTTCAATACCACAGTTTTTCTGTTCAGCTCCCATTGAAAAAATACATTTGTCAGTTAAGGTATACAACTGAGTATGGGAGCTACAAGAAAGCAGGAAGATAGATCCCAGCTACTGTAGTAAGTAGGTCCCCATGCAGTCTATCAGCCAGCACGGTGTCACATTTGCAGCTGCTTTCCTGTGGGAGCTATCTTCAATACCACAGTTTTTCTGTTCAGCTACCATTGAAAGAATACATCTGTCAGTTAAGGTATACCGCTGAGTATGGGAGCTACAAGAAAGCAGGAAGGCAGACCCCAGCTACAGTAGTAAGTAGGTCCCCATGCAGTCTAGCAGCCAGCACGGTGTCACATTTGCAGCTGCTTTCGTGTGGGAGCTATCTTCAATACCACACTTTTTCTCCTCAGCTCCCATTGAAAGAATACATTTTTCAGTTAAGGTATACCACTGACTACGGGGACTACAAGAAAGCAGGAAGGCAGAAACCAACTACAATAATAAGTAGGTCCCCATGCAGTCTATCAGACAGCACGGTGTCACATTTGCAGCTCCTTTCCTGTGGGAGCTATCTTCAATACCACAGTTTTTCTGTTCAGCTCCCATTGAATAAACTACGTTTTGTCTGTAAAGTTATACCACTGAGTATGGGAGCTACAAGAAAGCAGGAAGATAGACCCCAGCTACAGTAGTAAGTAGGTCCCCATGCAGTCTAGCAGCCAGCACGGTGTCACATTTGCAGCTGCTTTCCTGTGGGAGCTATCTTCAATACCACAGTTTTTTTGTTCAGCTCCCATTGAAAGAATACATGTGTCAGTTAAGGTATACCGCTGAGTATGGGAGCTACAAGAAAGCAGGAAGATAGATCCCAGCTACTGTAGTAAGTAGGTCCCCATGCAGTCTATCAGCCAGCACGGTGTCACATTTGCAGCTGCTTTCCTGTGGGAGCTATCTTCAATACCACACTTTTTCTCCTCAGCTCCCATTGAAAGAATACATTTGTCAGTTAAGGTATACCACTGAGTATGGGAGCTACAAGAAAGCAGGAAGATAGATCCCAGCTACTGTAATAAGTAGGTCCCCATGCAATCTATCAGCCAGCACGGTGTCACATTTGCAGCTGCTTTCTTGTGGGAGCTATCTTCAATACCACAGTTTTTCTGTTCAGCTACCATTGAAAAAATACATTTGTCTCTTAAGGTATACAACAGAGAATGGGAGCTACAAGAAAGCAGGAAGATAGATCCCAGCTACTGTAGTAAGTAGGTCCCCATGCAGTCTATCAGACAGCACGGTGTCACATTTGCAGCTGCTTTCCTGTGGGAGCTATCTTCAATACCACCTTTTTCTCCTCAGCTCCCATTGAAAAAACTACGTTTTGTCTGTAAAGTTATACCACTGAGTATGGGAGCTACAAGAAAGCAGGAAGATAGACCCCAGCTACAGTAGTAAGTAGGTCCCCATGCAGTCTATCAGCCAGCACGGTGTCACATTTGCAGCTGCTTTCCTGTGGGAGCTATCTTCAATACCACACTTTTTCTGTTCAGCTCCCATTGAAAAAACTACGTTTTGTATTTAAAGTTATACCACTGAGTATCGGAGCTACAAGAAAGCAGGAAGATAGACCCCAGCTACAGTAGTAAGTAGGTCCCCATGCAGTCTAGCAGCCAGCACGGTGTCACATTTGCAGCTGCTTTCCTGTGGGAGCTATCTTCAATACCACAGTTTTTCTGTTCAGCTCCCATTGAAAAAATACATTTGTCTCTTAAGGTATACCACTGAGTATGGGAGCTACAATACAGCAGGAAGGCAGACCCCAGCTACAGTAGTAAGTAGGTCCCCATGCAGTCTAGCAGTCCGCACGGTGTCACATTTGCAGCTGCTTTCCTGTGGGAGCTATCTTCAATACCACACTTATTCAGCTCAGATCCCATTGAAAGAATGCATTGTCAGTTAAGGTATACCACTGAGTATGGGAGCTACAAGATAGCAGGAAGGCAGACCCCAGCTACTGTAGTAAGTAGGTCCCCATGCAGTCTATCAGCCAGCACGGTGTCATATTTGCAGCTCCTTTCCTGTGGGAGCTATCTTCAATACCACAGTTTTTCTGTTCAGCTCCCATTGAAAGAATACATTTGTCAGTTAAGGTACACCACTGAGTACGGGGGCTACAAGAAAGCAGGAAGGCAGACCCCAGCTACAGTAGTAAGTAGGTCCCCATGCAGTCTACCAGCCAGCACGGTGTCACATTTGCAGCTCCTTTCCTGTGGGAGCTATCTTCAATAGCACAGTTTTTCTCCTCAGCTCCCATTGAAAAAATACATTTGTCTCTTAAGGTATACAACTGAGTATGGGAGCTACAAGAAAGCAGGAAGATAGATCCCAGCTACTGTAGTAAGTAGGTCCTCATGCAGTCTATCAGCCAGCACGGTGTCACATTTGCAGCTGCTTTCCTGTGGGAGCTATCTTCAATACCACACTTTTTCTGTTCAGCTCCCATTGAAAGAATACATCTGTCAGTTAAGGTATACCGCTGAGTATGGGAGCTACAAGAAAGCAGGAAGGCAGACCCCAGCTACAGTAGTAAGTAGATCCCCATGCAGTCTAGCAGCCAGCACGGTGTCACATTTGCAGCTGCTTTCCTGTGGGAGCTATCTTCAATACCACACTTTTTCTGTTCAGCTCCCATTGAAAAAATACATTTGTCTCTTGAGGTATACCACTGAGTATGGCAGCTACAAGAAAGCAGGAAGGCAGACCCCAGCTACAGTAGTAAGTAGGTCCACATGCAGTCTAGCAGCCCGCACGGTGTCACATTTGCAGCTGCTTTCCTGTGGGAGCTATCTTCAATACCACACTTTTTCTGTTCAGCTCCCATTGAAAAAATACATTTGTCTCTTAAGGTATACCACTGAGTATGGGAGCTACAAGAAAGCAGGAAGATAGATCCCAGCTACTGTAGTAAGTAGGTCCCCATGCAGTCTATCAGCCGGCATGGTGTCACATTTGCAGCTGCTTTCCTGTGGGAGCTATCTTCAATACCACACTTTTTCTCCACAGCTCCCATTGAAAAAACTACGTTTTGTCTGTAAAGTTAAACCACTGAGTATGGGAGCTACAAGAAAGCAGGAAGATAGACCCCAGCTACTGTAGTAAGTAGGTTCCCATGCAGTCTAGCAGCCAGCACGGTGTCACATTTGCAGCTCCTTTCCTTTGGGAGCTATATTCAATACCACAGTTTTTCTGTTCAGCTCCCATTGAAAGAATACATTTGTCAGTTAAGGTACACCACTGAGTACGGGGGCTACAAGAAAGCAGGAAGGCAGACCCCAGCTACAGTAGTAAGTAGGTCCCCATGCAGTCTACCAGCCAGCACAGTGTCACATTTGCAGCTGCTTTCCTGTGGGAGCTATCTTCAATACCACACTTATTCAGCTCAGATCCCATTGAAAGAATGCATTGTCAGTTAAGGTATACCACTGAGTATGGGAGCTACAAGATAGCAGGAAGGCAGACCCCAGCTACTGTAGTAAGTAGGTCCCCATGCAGTCTATCAGCCAGCACGGTGTCATAATTGCAGCTCCTTTCCTGTGGGAGCTATCTTCAATACCACAGTTTTTCTGTTCAGCTCCCATTGAAAGAATACATTTGTCAGTTAAGGTACACCACTGAGTACGGGGGCTACAAGAAAGCAGGAAGGCAGACCCCAGCTACAGTAGTAAGTAGGTCCCCATGCAGTCTACCAGCCAGCACGGTGTCACATTTGCAGCTCCTTTCCTGTGGGAGCTATCTTCAATAGCACAGTTTTTCTCCTCAGCTCCCATTGAAAAAATACATTTGTCTCTTAAGGTATACAACTGAGTATGGGAGCTACAAGAAAGCAGGAAGATAGATCCCAGCTACTGTAGTAAGTAGGTCCTCATGCAGTCTATCAGCCAGCACGGTGTCACATTTGCAGCTGCTTTCCTGTGGGAGCTATCTTCAATACCACACTTTTTCTGTTCAGCTCCCATTGAAAGAATACATCTGTCAGTTAAGGTATACCGCTGAGTATGGGAGCTACAAGAAAGCAGGAAGGCAGACCCCAGCTACAGTAGTAAGTAGATCCCCATGCAGTCTAGCAGCCAGCACGGTGTCACATTTGCAGCTGCTTTCCTGTGGGAGCTATCTTCAATACCACACTTTTTCTGTTCAGCTCCCATTGAAAAAATACATTTGTCTCTTGAGGTATACCACTGAGTATGGGAGCTACAAGAAAGCAGGAAGGCAGACCCCAGCTACAGTAGTAAGTAGGTCCACATGCAGTCTAGCAGCCCGCACGGTGTCACATTTGCAGCTGCTTTCCTGTGGGAGCTATCTTCAATACCACACTTTTTCTGTTCAGCTCCCATTGAAAAAATACATTTGTCTCTTAAGGTATACCACTGTGTATGGGAGCTACAAGAAAGCAGGAAGATAGATCCCAGCTACTGTAGTAAGTAGGTCCCCATGCAGTCTATCAGCCGGCATGGTGTCACATTTGCAGCTACTTTCCTGTGGGAGCTATCTTCAATACCACACTTTTTCTCCACAGCTCCCATTGAAAAAACTACGTTTTGTCTGTAAAGTTAAACCACTGAGTATGGGAGCTACAAGAAAGCAGGAAGATAGACCCCAGCTACTGTAGTAAGTAGGTTCCCATGCAGTCTAGCAGCCAGCACGGTGTCACATTTGCAGCTCCTTTCCTTTGGGAGCTATATTCAATACCACAGTTTTTCTGTTCAGCTCCCATTGAAAGAATACATTTGTCAGTTAAGGTACACCACTGAGTACGGGGGCTACAAGAAAGCAGGAAGGCAGACCCCAGCTACAGTAGTAAGTAGGTCCCCATGCAGTCTATCAGCCAGCACGGTGTCACATTTGCAGCTGCTTTCCTGTGGGAGCTATCTTCAATACCACAGTTTTTTGTTCAGCTCCCACTGAAAGAATACATTTGTCAGTTAAGGCATACAACAGAGTATGGGAGCTACAAGAAAGCAGGAAGATAGATCCCAGCTACTGTAGTAAGTAGGTCCCCATGCAGTCTATCAGCCAGCACGGTGTCACATTTGCAGCTGCTTTCCTGTGGGAGCTATCTTCAATACCACACTCTTTTCTTCAGCTCCCATTGAAAGAATACATTTGTCAGTTAAGGTATACCACTGAGTATGGGGGCTACAAGAAAGCAGGAAGGCAGACCCCAGCTACAGTAGTAAGTAGGTCCCCATGCAGTCTACCAGCCAGCACGGTGTCACATTTGCAGCTGCTTTCCTGTGGGAGCTATCTTCAATACCACAGTTTTTCTTTTCAGCTCCCATTGAAGGAATACATTTGTCAGTTAATGTACACCACTGAGTACGTGGGCTACAAGAAAGCAGGAAGGCAGACCCCAGCTACAGTAGTAAGTAGGTCCCCATGCAGTCTACCAGCCAGCACGGTGTCACATTTGCAGCTCCTTTCCTGTGGGAGCTATCTTCAATACCACAGTTTTTCTGTTCAGCTCCCATTGAAAAAATACATTTGTCAGTTAAGGTATACTACTGAGTATGGGAGCTACAAGAAAGCAGGAAGATAGATCCCAGCTACTGTAGTAAGTAGGTCCCCATGCAGTCTATCAGCCAGCACGGTGTCACATTTGCAGCTGCTTTCCTGTGGGAGCTATCTTCAATACCACAGTTTTTCTGTTCAGCTACCATTGAAAGAATACATCTGTCAGTTAAGGTATACCGCTGAGTATGGGAGCTACAAGAAAGCAGGAAGGCAGACCCCAGCTACAGTAGTAAGTAGGTCCCCATGCAGTCTAGCAGCCAGCACGGTGTCACATTTGCAGCTGCTTTCGTGTGGGAGCTATCTTCAATACCACACTTTTTCTCCTCAGCTCCCATTGAAAGAATACATTTTTCAGTTAAGGTATACCACTGACTACGGGGACTACAAGAAAGCAGGAAGGCAGAAACCAACTACAATAGTAAGTAGGTCCCCATGCAGTCTATCAGACAGCACGGTGTCACATTTGCAGCTCCTTTCCTGTGGGAGCTATCTTCAATACCACAGTTTTTCTGTTCAGCTCCCATTGAATAAACTACGTTTTGTCTGTAAAGTTATACCACTGAGTATGGGAGCTACAAGAAAGCAGGAAGATAGACCCCAGCTACAGTAGTAAGTAGGTCCCCATGCAGTCTAGCAGCCAGCACGGTGTCACATTTGCAGCTGCTTTCCTGTGGGAGCTATCTTCAATACCACAGTTTTTTTGTTCAGCTCCCATTGAAAGAATACATGTGTCAGTTAAGGTATACCGCTGAGTATGGGAGCTACAAGAAAGCAGGAAGATAGATCCCAGCTACTGTAGTAAGTAGGTCCCCATGCAGTCTATCAGCCAGCACGGTGTCACATTTGCAGCTGCTTTCCTGTGGGAGCTATCTTCAATACCACACTTTTTCTCCTCAGCTCCCATTGAAAAAACTACGTTTTGTATGTAAAGTTATACCACTGAGTATCGGAGCTACAAGAAAGCAGGAAGATAGACCCCAGCTACAGTAGTAAGTAGGTCCCCATGCAGTCTAGCAGCCAGCACGGTGTCACATTTGCAGCTCCTTTCCTGTGGGAGCTATCTTCAATACCACAGTTTTTCTGTTCAGCTCCCATTGAAAAAATACATTTGTCTCTTAAGGTATACCACTGAGTATGGGAGCTACAATACAGCAGGAAGGCAGACCCCAGCTACAGTAGTAAGTAGGTCCCCATGCAGTCTAGCAGTCCGCACGGTGTCACATTTGCAGCTGCTTTCCTGTGGGAGCTATCTTCAATACCACACTTATTCAGCTCAGATCCCATTGAAAGAATGCATTGTCAGTTAAGGTATACCACTGAGTATGGGAGCTACAAGATAGCAGGAAGGCAGACCCCAGCTACTGTAGTAAGTAGGTCCCCATGCAGTCTATCAGCCAGCACGGTGTCATATTTGCAGCTCCTTTCCTGTGGGAGCTATCTTCAATACCACAGTTTTTCTGTTCAGCTCCCATTGAAAGAATACATTTGTCAGTTAAGGTACACCACTGAGTACGGGGGCTACAAGAAAGCAGGAAGGCAGACCCCAGCTACAGTAGTAAGTAGGTCCCCATGCAGTCTACCAGCCAGCACGGTGTCACTTTTGCAGCTCCTTTCCTGTGGGAGCTATCTTCAATAGCACAGTTTTTCTCCTCAGCTCCCATTGAAAAAATACATTTGTCTCTTAAGGTATACAACTGAGTATGGGAGCTACAAGAAAGCAGGAAGATAGATCCCAGCTACTGTAGTAAGTAGGTCCCCATGCAGTCTATCAGCCAGCACGGTGTCACATTTGCAGCTGCTTTCCTGTGGGAGCTATCTTCAATACCACACTTTTTCTGTTCAGCTCCCATTGAAAGAATACATCTGTCAGTTAAGGTATACCGCTGAGTATGGGAGCTACAAGAAAGCAGGAAGGCAGACCCCAGCTACAGTAGTAAGTAGATCCCCATGCAGTCTAGCAGCCAGCACGGTGTCACATTTGCAGCTGCTTTCCTGTGGGAGCTATCTTCAATACCACACTTTTTCTGTTCAGCTCCCATTGAAAAAATACATTTGTCTCTTGAGGTATACCACTGAGTATGGGAGCTACAAGAAAGCAGGAAGGCAGACCCCAGCTACAGTAGTAAGTAGGTCCACATGCAGTCTAGCAGCCCGCACGGTGTCACATTTGCAGCTGCTTTCCTGTGGGAGCTATCTTCAATACCACACTTTTTCTGTTCAGCTCCCATTGAAAAAATACATTTGTCTCTTAAGGTATACCACTGAGTATGGGAGCTACAAGAAAGCAGGAAGATAGATCCCAGCTACTGTAGTAAGTAGGTCCCCATGCAGTCTATCAGCCGGCATGGTGTCACATTTGCAGCTGCTTTCCTGTGGGAGCTATCTTCAATACCACACTTTTTCTCCACAGCTCCCATTGAAAAAACTACGTTTTGTCTGTAAAGTTAAACCACTGAGTATGGGAGCTACAAGAAAGCAGGAAGATAGACCCCAGCTACTGTAGTAAGTAGGTTCCCATGCAGTCTAGCAGCCAGCACGGTGTCACATTTGCAGCTCCTTTCCTTTGGGAGCTATATTCAATACCACAGTTTTTCTGTTCAGCTCCCATTGAAAGAATACATTTGTCAGTTAAGGTACACCACTGAGTACGGGGGCTACAAGAAAGCAGGAAGGCAGACCCCAGCTACAGTAGTAAGTAGGTCCCCATGCAGTCTACCAGCCAGCACATTGTCACATTTGCAGCTGCTTTCCTGTGGGAGCTATCTTCAATACCACACTTATTCAGCTCAGATCCCATTGAAAGAATGCATTGTCAGTTAAGGTATACCACTGAGTATGGGAGCTACAAGATAGCAGGAAGGCAGACCCCAGCTACTGTAGTAAGTAGGTCCCCATGCAGTCTATCAGCCAGCACGGTGTCATAATTGCAGCTCCTTTCCTGTGGGAGCTATCTTCAATACCACAGTTTTTCTGTTCAGCTCCCATTGAAAGAATACATTTGTCAGTTAAGGTACACCACTGAGTACGGGGGCTACAAGAAAGCAGGAAGGCAGACCCCAGCTACAGTAGTAAGTAGGTCCCCATGCAGTCTAGCAGCCAGCACGGTGTCACATTTGCAGCTCCTTTCCTGTGGGAGCTATCTTCAATACCACACTTTTTCTCCTCAGCTCCCATTGAAAAAACTACGTTTTGTCTGTAAAGTTATACCACTGAGTATGGGAGCTACAAGAAAGCAGGAAGATAGACCCCAGCTACAGTAGTAAGTAGGTCCCCATGCAGTCTATCAGCCAGCACGGTGTCACATTTGCAGCTGCTTTCCTGTGGGAGCTATCTTCAATACCACACTTTTTTGTTCAGCTCCCACTGAAAGAATACATTTGTCAGTTAAGGCATACAACAGAGTATGGGAGCTACAAGAAAGCAGGAAGATAGATCCCAGCTACTGTAGTAAGTAGGTCCCCATGCAGTCTATCAGCCCGCACGGTGTCACATTTGCAGCTGCTTTCCTGTGGGAGCTATCTTCAATACCACACTCTTTTCTTCAGCTCCCATTGAAAGAATACATTTGTCAGTTAAGGTATACCACTGAGTATGGGGGCTACAAGAAAGCAGGAAGGCAGACCCCAGCTACAGTAGTAAGTAGGTCCCCATGCACTCTATCAGCCAGCACGGTGTCACATTTGCAGCTGCTTTCCTGTGGGAGCTATCTTCAATACCACAGTTTTTCTTTTCAGCTCCCATTGAAGGAATACATTTGTCAGTTAATGTACACCACTGAGTACGGGGGCTACAAGAAAGCAGGAAGGCAGACCCCAGCTACAGTAGTAAGTAGGTCCCCATGCAGTCTACCAGCCAGCACGGTGTCACATTTGCAGCTCCTTTCCTGTGGGAGCTATCTTCAATACCACAGTTTTTCTGTTCAGCTCCCATTGAAAAAATACATTTGTCAGTTAAGGTATACAACTGAGTATGGGAGCTACAAGAAAGCAGGAAGATAGATCCCAGCTACTGTAGTAAGTAGGTCCCCATGCAGTCTATCAGCCAGCACGGTGTCACATTTGCAGCTGCTTTCCTGTGGGAGCTATCTTCAATACCACAGTTTTTCTGTTCAGCTCCCATTGAAAGAATACATCTGTCAGTTAAGGTATACCGCTGAGTATGGGAGCTACAATACAGCAGGAAGGCAGACCCCAGCTACAGTAGTAAGTAGGTCCCCATGCAGTCTAGCAGCCAGCACGGTGTCACATTTGCAGCTGCTTTCCTGTGGGAGCTATCTTCAATACCACACTTTTTCTCCTCAGCTCCCATTGAAAGAATACATTTTTCAGTTAAGGTATACCACTGACTACGGGGACTACAAGAAAGCAGGAAGGCAGAAACCAACTACAGTAGTAAGTAGGTCCCCATGCAGTCTATCAGACAGCACGGTGTCACATTTGCAGCTCCTTTCCTGTGGGAGCTATCTTCAATACCACAGTTTTTCTGTTCAGCTCCCATTGAATAAACTACGTTTTGTCTGTAAAGTTATACCACTGAGTATGGGAGCTACAAGAAAGCAGGAAGATAGACCCCAGCTACAGTAGTAAGTAGGTCCCCATGCAGTCTAGCAGCCAGCACGGTGTCACATTTGCAGCTGCTTTCCTGTGGGAGCTATCTTCAATACCACAGTTTTTTTGTTCAGCTCCCATTGAAAGAAAACATGTGTCAGTTAAGGTATACCGCTGAGTATGGGAGCTACAAGAAAGCAGGAAGATAGATCCCAGCTACTGTAGTAAGTTGGTCCCCATGCAGTCTATCAGCCAGCACGGTGTCACATTTGCAGCTGCTTTCCTGTGGGAGCTATCTTCAATACCACACTTTTTCTCCTCAGCTCCCATTGAAAGAATACATTTGTCAGTTAAGTTATACCACTGAGTATGGGAGCTACAAGAAAGCAGGAAGATAGATCCCAGCTACTGTAATAAGTAGGTCCCCATGCAGTCTATCAGCCAGCACGGTGTCACATTTGCAGCTGCTTTCTTGTGGGAGCTATCTTCAATACCACAGTTTTTCTGTTCAGCTACCATTGAAAAAATACATTTGTCTCTTAAGGTATACAACAGAGAATGGGAGCTACAAGAAAGCAGGAAGATAGATCCCAGCTACTGTAGTAAGTAGGTCCCCATGCAGTCTATCAGACAGCACGGTGTCACATTTGCAGCTGCTTTCCTGTGGGAGCTATCTTCAATACCACCTTTTTCTCCTCAGCTCCCATTGAAAAAACTACGTTTTGTCTGTAAAGTTATACCACTGAGTATGGGAGCTACAAGAAAGCAGGAAGATAGACCCCAGCTACAGTAGTAAGTAGGTCCCCATGCAGTCTATCAGCCAGCACGGTGTCACATTTGCAGCTGGTTTCCTGTGGGAGCTATCTTTAATACCACAGTTTTTCTGTTCAGCTCCCATTGAAAAAATACATTTGTCTCTTAAGGTATACAACTGAGTATGGGAGCTACAAGAAAGCAGGAAGATAGATCCCAGCTACTGTAGTAAGTAGGTCCCCATTCAGTCTATCAGCCAGCACGGTGTCACATTTGCAGCTGCTTTCCTGTGGGAGCTATCTTCAATACCACAGTTTTTCTGTTCAGCTCCCATTGAAAGAATACATCTGTCAGTTAAGGTATACCGCTGAGTATGGGAGCTACAAGAAAGCAGGAAGGCAGACCCCAGCTACAGTAGTAAGTAGGTCCCCATGCAGTCTAGCAGCCAGCACGGTGTCACATTTGCAGCTGCTTTCCTGTGGGAGCTATCTTCAATACCACACTTTTTCTCCTCAGCTCCCATTGAAAGAATACATTTGTCAGTTAAGGTATACCACTGAGTATTAGAGCTACAAGAAAGCAGGAAGATAGATCCCAGCTACTGTAATAAGTAGGTCCCCATGCAGTCTATCAGCTAGCACGGTGTCACATTTGCAGCTGCTTAACTGTGGGAGCTATCTTCAATACCACACTTTTTCTGTTCAGCTCCCATTGAAAAAATACATTTGTCTCTTAAGGTATACCACTGAGTATGGGAGCTAAAAGAAAGCAGGAAGATAGAACCCAGCTACTGCAGTAAGTAGGTCCCCATGCAGTCTATCAGCCAGCACGGTGTCACATTTGCAGCTGCTTTCCTGTGGGAGCTATCTTCAATACCACACTTTTTCTGTTCAGCTCCCATTGAAAGAATACATTTTTCAGTTAAGGTATACCACTGACTACGGGGACTACAAGAAAGCAGGAAGGCAGAAACCAACTACAGTAGTAAGTAGGTCCCCATGCACTCTATCAGCCAGCACGGTGTCACATTTGCAGCTCCTTTCCTGTGGGAGCTATCTTCAATACCACCTTTTTCTCCTCAGCTCCCATTGAATAAACTACGTTTTGTCTGTAAAGATATACCACTGAGTATGGGAGCTACAAGAAAGCAGGAAGATAGACCCCAGCTACAGTAGTAAGTAGGTCCCCATGCAGTCTATCAGCCAGCACGGTGTCACATTTGCAGCTGGTTTCCTGTGGGAGCTATCTTCAATACCACAGTTTTTCTGTTCAGCTCCCATTGAAAGAATACATGTGTCAGTTAAGGTATACCGCTGAGTATGGGAGCTACAAGAAAGCAGGAAGACTGACCCCAGCTACAGTAGTAAGTAGGTCCCCATGCAGTCTATCAGCCAGCACGGTGTCACATTTGCAGCTCCATTCCTGTGGGAGCTATCTTCAATACCACAGTTTTTCTTTTCAGCTCCCATTGAAGGAATACATTTGTCAGTTAAGGTACACCACTGAGTACGGGGGCTACAAGAAAGCAGGAAGGCAGACCCCAGCTACAGTAGTAAGTAGGTCCCCATGCAGTCTACCAGCCAGCACGGTGTCACATTTGCAGCTCCTTTCCTGTGGGAGCTATCTTCAATACCACAGTTTTTCTGTTCAGCTCCCATTGAAAAAATACATTTGTGTCTTAAGGTATACAACTGAGTATGGGAGCTACAAGAAAGCAGGAAGATAGATCCCAGCTACTGTAGTAAGTAGGTCCCCATGCAGTCTATCAGCCAGCACGGTGTCACATTTGCAGCTGCTTTCCTGTGGGAGCTATCTTCAATACCACAGTTTTTCTGTTCAGCTCCCATTGAAAGAATACATCTGTCAGTTAAGGTATACCGCTGAGTATGGGAGCTACAAGAAAGCAGGAAGGCAGACCCCAGCTACAGTAGTAAGTAGGTCCCCATGCAGTCTAGCAGCCAGCACGGTGTCACATTTGCAGCTGCTTTCCTGTGGGAGCTATCTTCAATACCACACTTTTTCTCCTCAGCTCCCATTGAAAGAATACATTTGTCAGTTAAGGTATACCACTGAGTATGGGAGCTACAAGAAAGCAGGAAGATAGATCCCAGCTACTGTAATAAGTAGGTCCCCATGCAATCTATCAGCCAGCACGGTGTCACATTTGCAGCTGCTTTCTTGTGGGAGCTATCTTCAATACCACAGTTTTTCTGTTCAGCTACCATTGAAAAAATACATTTGTCTCTTAAGGTATACCACTGAGTATGGGAGCTACAATACAGCGGGAAGGCAGACCCCAGCTACTGTAGTAAGTAGGTCCCCATGCAGTCTATCAGCCAGCACGGTGTCACATTTGCAGCTCCTTTCCTGTGGGAGCTATCTTCAATACCACAGTTTTTCTGTTCAGCTCCCATTGAAAGAATACATTTGTCAGTTAAGGCATACAACAGAGTATGGGAGCTACAAGAAAGCAGGAAGATAGAACCCAGCTACTGCAGTAAGTAGGTCCCCATGCAGTCTATCAGCCAGCACGGTGTCACATTTGCAGCTGCTTTCCTGTGGGAGCTATCTTCAATACCACACTCTTTTCTTCAGCTCCCATTGAAAGAATACATTTGTCAGTTAAGGTACACCACTGAGTACGGGGGCTACAAGAAAGCAGGAAGGCAGACCCCAGCTACAGTAGTAAGTAGGTCCCCATGCAGTCTAGCAGCCAGCACGGTGTCACATTTGCAGCTCCTTTCCTGTGGGAGCTATCTTCAATACCACAGTTTTTCTGTTCAGCTCCCATTGAAAGAATACATGTGTCAGTTAAGGTATACCGCTGAGTATGGGAGCTACAAGAAAGCAGGAAGACTGACCCCAGCTACAGTAGTAAGTAGGTCCCCATGCAGTCTATCAGCCAGCACGGTGTCACATTTGCAGCTGCTTTCGTGTGGGAGCTATCTTCAATACCACACTTTTTTGTTCAGCTCCCACTGAAAAAATACATTTGTCAGTTAAGGCATACAACAGAGTATGGGAGCTACAAGAAAGCAGGAAGATAGAACCCAGCTACTGCAGTAAGTAGGTCCCCATGCAGTCTATCAGCCAGCACGGTGTCACATTTGCAGCTGCTTTCCTGTGGGAGCTATCTTCAATACCACACTTTTTTGTTCAGCTCCCATTGAAAGAATAAATTTGTCAGTTAAGGTATACAACAGAGTATGGGAGCTACAAGAAAGCAGGAAGATAGATCCCAGCTACTGTAGTAAGTAGGTCCCCATGCAGTCTATCAGCCAGCACGGTGTCACATTTGCAGCTCCTTTCCTGTGGAAGCTATCTTCAATACCACACTTTTTCTGTTCAGCTCCCATTGAAAAAATACATTTGTCTCTTAAGGTGTACAACAGAGTATGGGAGCTACAAGAAAGCAGGAAGATAGATCCCAGCTACTGTAGTAAGTAGGTCCCCATGCAGTCTATCAGCCAGCACGGTGTCACATTTGCAGCTGCTTTCCTGTGGGAGCTCTCTTCAATACCACAGTTTTTCTGTTCAGCTCCCATTGAAAGAATACATCTGTCAGTTAAGGTATACCGCTGAGTATGGGAACTACAAGAAAGCAGGAAGATAGATCCCAGCTACTGTAGTAAGTAGGTCCCCATGCAGTCTATCAGCCAGCACGGTGTCACATTTGCAGCTCCTTTCCTGTGGGAGCTATCTTCAATACCACACTTTTTCTGCTCAGCTCGCTTTGAAAGAATACATTTGTCAGTTAAGGTATACCACTGAGTATGGGAGCTACAACAAAGCAGGAAGATAGATCCCAGCTACTGTAATAAGTAGGTCCCCATGCAATCTATCAGCCAGCACGGTGTCACATTTGCAGCTGCTTTCTTGTGGGAGCTATCTTCAATACCACACTTTTTCTGTTCAGCTCCCATTGAAAAAATACATTTGTCTCTTAAGGTATACCACTGAGTATGGGAGCTACAAGAAAGCAGGAAGGCAGACCCCAGCTGCAGTAGTAAGTAGGGCCACATGCAGTCTAGCAGCCCGCACAGTGTCACATTTGCAGCTGCTTTCCTGTGGGAGCTATCTTCAATACCACACTTTTTCTGTTCAGCTCCCATTGAAAAAATACATTTGTCTCTTAAGGTATACAACAGAGTATGGGAGCTACAAGAAAGCAGGAAGATAGATCCCAGCTACTGTAGTAAGTAGGTCCCCATGCAGTCTATCAGCCAGCATGGTGTCACATTTGCAGCTGCTTTCCTGTGGGAGCTGTCTTCAATACCACAGTTTTTCTGTTCAGCTCCCATTGAAAAAACTACGTTTTGTATGTAAAGTTATACCTCTGAGTATGGGAGCTTCAAGAAAGCAGGAAGATAGACCCCAGCTACAGTAGTAAGTAGGTCCCCATGCAGTCTAGCAGCCAGCACGGTGTCACATTTGCAGCTCCTTTCCTGTGGGAGCTATCTTCAATACCACAGTTTTTCTGTTCAGCTCCCATTGAAAAAATACATTTGTCTCTTAAGGTATACAACTGAGTATGGGAGCTACAAGAAAGCAGGAAGATAGATCCCAGCTACTGTAGTAAGTAGGTCCCCATGCAGTCTATCAGCCAGCACGGTGTCACATTTGCAGCTGCTTTCCTGTGGGAGCTATCTTCAATACCACAGTTTTTCTGTTCAGCTCCCATTGAAAGAATACATCTGTCAGTTAAGGTATACCGCTGAGTATGGGAGCTACAAGAAAGCAGGAAGGCAGACCCCAGCTACAGTAGTAAGTAGGTCCCCATGCAGTCTAGCAGCCAGCACGGTGTCACATTTGCAGCTGCTTTCCTGTGGGAGCTATCTTCAATACCACACTTTTTCTCCTCAGCTCCCATTGAAAGAATACATTTGTCAGTTAAGGTATACCACTGAGTATGGGAGCTACAAGAAAGCAGGAAGATAGATCCCAGCTACTGTAATAAGTAGGTCCCCATGCAATCTATCAGCCAGCACGGTGTCACATTTGCAGCTGCTTTCTTGTGGGAGCTATCTTCAATACCACAGTTTTTCTGTTCAGCTACCATTGAAAAAATACATTTGTCTCTTAAGGTATACCACTGAGTATGGGAGCTACAATACAGCGGGAAGGCAGACCCCAGCTACTGTAGTAAGTAGGTCCCCATGCAGTCTATCAGCCAGCACGGTGTCACATTTGCAGCTCCTTTCCTGTGGGAGCTATCTTCAATACCACAGTTTTTCTGTTCAGCTCCCATTGAAAGAATACATTTGTCAGTTAAGGCATACAACAGAGTATGGGAGCTACAAGAAAGCAGGAAGATAGAACCCAGCTACTGCAGTAAGTAGGTCCCCATGCAGTCTATCAGCCAGCACGGTGTCACATTTGCAGCTGCTTTCCTGTGGGAGCTATCTTCAATACCACACTCTTTTCTTCAGCTCCCATTGAAAGAATACATTTGTCAGTTAAGGTATACCACTGAGTATGGGAGCTACAAGAAAGCAGGAAGGCAGACACTAGCTACAGTAGTAAGTAGGTCCCCATGCAGTCTAGCAGCCAGCACGGTGTCACATTTGCAGCTCCTTTCCTGTGGGAGCTATCTTCAATACCACAGTTTTTCTGTTCAGCTCCCATTGAAAGAATACATTTGTCAGTTAAGGTACACCACTGAGTACGGGGGCTACAAGAAAGCAGGAAGGCAGACCCCAGCTACAGTAGTAAGTAGGTCCCCATGCAGTCTAGCAGTCAGCACGGTGTCACATTTGCAGCTCCTTTCCTGTGGGAGCTATCTTCAATACCACACTTTTTCTGTTCAGCTCCCATTGAAAAAACTACGTTTTGTCTGTAAAGTTATACCACTGAGTATGGGAGCTACAAGAAAGCAGGAAGATAGACCCCAGCTACAGTAGTAAGTAGGTCCCCATGCAGTCTATCAGCCAGCACGGTGTCACATTTGCAGCTGCTTTCCTGTGGGAGCTATCTTCAATACCACAGTTTTTCTGTTCAGCTCCCATTGAAAGAATACATGTGTCAGTTAAGGTATACCGCTGAGTATGGGAGCTACAAGAAAGCAGGAAGACTGACCCCAGCTACAGTAGTAAGTAGGTCCCCATGCAGTCTATCAGCCAGCACGGTGTCACATTTGCAGCTGCTTTCGTGTGGGAGCTATCTTCAATACCACACTTTTTTGTTCAGCTCCCACTGAAAAAATACATTTGTCAGTTAAGGCATACAACAGAGTATGGGAGCTACAAGAAAGCAGGAAGATAGAACCCAGCTACTGCAGTAAGTAGGTCCCCATGCAGTCTATCAGCCAGCACGGTGTCACATTTGCAGCTGCTTTCCTGTGGGAGCTATCTTCAATACCACACTTTTTTGTTCAGCTCCCATTGAAAGAATAAATTTGTCAGTTAAGGTATACAACAGAGTATGGGAGCTACAAGAAAGCAGGAAGATAGATCCCAGCTACTGTAGTAAGTAGGTCCCCATGCAGTCTATCAGCCAGCACGGTGTCACATTTGCAGCTCCTTTCCTGTGGAAGCTATCTTCAATACCACACTTTTTCTGTTCAGCTCCCATTGAAAAAATACATTTGTCTCTTAAGGTGTACAACAGAGTATGGGAGCTACAAGAAAGCAGGAAGATAGATCCCAGCTACTGTAGTAAGTAGGTCCCCATGCAGTCTATCAGCCAGCACGGTGTCACATTTGCAGCTGCTTTCCTGTGGGAGCTCTCTTCAATACCACAGTTTTTCTGTTCAGCTCCCATTGAAAGAATACATCTGTCAGTTAAGGTATACCGCTGAGTATGGGAGCTACAAGAAAGCAGGAAGATAGATCCCAGCTACTGTAGTAAGTAGGTCCCCATGCAGTCTATCAGCCAGCACGGTGTCACATTTGCAGCTCCTTTCCTGTGGGAGCTATCTTCAATACCACACTTTTTCTGCTCAGCTCGCTTTGAAAGAATACATTTGTCAGTTAAGGTATACCACTGAGTATGGGAGCTACAACAAAGCAGGAAGATAGATCCCAGCTACTGTAATAAGTAGGTCCCCATGCAATCTATCAGCCAGCACGGTGTCACATTTGCAGCTGCTTTCTTGTGGGAGCTATCTTCAATACCACACTTTTTCTGTTCAGCTCCCATTGAAAGAATACATTTGTCAGTTAAGGTACACCACTGAGTACGGGGGCTACAAGAAAGCAGGAAGGCAGACCCCAGCTACAGTAGTAAGTAGGTCCCCATGCAGTCTAGCAGCCAGCACGGTGTCACATTTGCAGCTGCTTTCCTGTGGGAGCTATCTTCAATACCACACTTTTTCTCCTCAGCTCCCATTGAAAGAATACATTTGTCAATTAAGGTATACCACTGAGTATGGGAGCTACAAGAAAGCAGGAAGATAGATCCCAGCTACTGTAATAAGTAGGTCCCCATGCAATCTATCAGCCAGCACGGTGTCACATTTGCAGCTGCTTTCTTGTGGGAGCTATCTTCAATACCACAGTTTTTCTGTTCAGCTACCATTGAAAAAATACATTTGTCTCTTAAGGTATACCACTGAGTATGGGAGCTACAATACAGCGGGAAGGCAGACCCCAGCTACTGTAGTAAGTAGGTCCCCATGCAGTCTATCAGCCAGCACGGTGTCACATTTGCAGCTCCTTTCCTGTGGGAGCTATCTTCAATACCACAGTTTTTCTGTTCAGCTCCCATTGAAAGAATACATTTGTCAGTTAAGGCATACAACAGAGTATGGGAGCTACAAGAAAGCAGGAAGATAGAACCCAGCTACTGCAGTAAGTAGGTCCCCATGCAGTCTATCAGCCAGCACGGTGTCACATTTGCAGCTGCTTTCCTGTGGGAGCTATCTTCAATACCACACTCTTTTCTTCAGCTCCCATTGAAAGAATACATTTGTCAGTTAAGGTATACCACTGAGTATGGGAGCTACAAGAAAGCAGGAAGGCAGACACCAGCTACAGTAGTAAGTAGGTCCCCATGCAGTCTAGCAGCCAGCACGGTGTCACATTTGCAGCTCCTTTCCTGTGGGAGCTATCTTCAATACCACAGTTTTTCTGTTCAGCTCCCATTGAAAGAATACATTTGTCAGTTAAGGTACACCACTGAGTACGGGGGCTACAAGAAAGCAGGAAGGCAGACCCCAGCTACAGTAGTAAGTAGGTCCCCATGCAGTCTACCAGCCAGCACGGTGTCACATTTGCAGCTCCTTTCCTGTGGGAGCTATCTTCAATACCACAGTTTTTCTCCTCAGCTCCCATTGAAAAAATACATTTGTCTCTTAAGGTATACAACTGAGTATGGGAGCTACAATACAGCAGGAAGATAGATCCCAGCTACTGTAGTAAGTAGGTCCCCATGCAGTCTATCAGCCAGCACGGTGTCACATTTGCAGCTGCTTTCCTGTGGGAGCTATCTTCAATACCACAGTTTTTCTGTTCAGCTCCCATTGAAAGAATACATCTGTCAGTTAAGGTATACCGCTGAGTATGGGAGCTACAAGAAAGCAGGAAGGCAGACCCCAGCTACTGTAGTAAGTAGGTCCCCATGCAGTCTAGCAGCCAGCACGGTGTCACATTTGCAGCTCCTTTCCTGTGGGAGCTATCTTCAATACCACACTTTTTCTCCTCAGCTCCCATTGAAAAAACTACGTTTTGTCTGTAAAGTTATACCACTGAGTATGGGAGCTACAAGAAAGCAGGAAGATAGACCCCAGCTACAGTAGTAAGTAGGTCCCCATGCAGTCTATCAGCCAGCACGGTGTCACATTTGCAGCTGCTTTCCTGTGGGAGCTATCTTCAATACCACAGTTTTTCTGTTCAGCTCCCATTGAAAGAACACATGTGTCAGTTAAGGTATACCGCTGAGTATGGGAGCTACAAGAAAGCAGGAAGGCTGACCCCAGCTACAGTAGTAAGTAGGTCCCCATGCAGTCTATCAGCCAGCACGGTGTCACATTTGCAGCTGCTTTCGTGTGGGAGCTATCTTCAATACCACACTTTTTTGTTCAGCTCCCACTGAAAGAATACATTTGTCAGTTAAGGCATACAACAGAGTATGGGAGCTACAAGAAAGCAGGAAGATAGAACCCAGCTACTGCAGTAAGTAGGTCCCCATGCAGTCTATCAGCCAGCACGGTGTCACATTTGCAGCTGCTTTCCTGTGGGAGCTATCTTCAATACCACACTTTTTTGTTCAGCTCCCATTGAAAGAATACATTTGTCAGTTAAGGTATACAACAGAGTATGGGAGCTACAAGAAAGCAGGAAGATAGATCCCAGCTACTGTAGTAAGTAGGTCCCCATGCAGTCTATCAGCCAGCACGGTGTCACATTTGCAGCTCCTTTCCTGTGGGAGCTATCTTCAATACCACACTTTTTCTGTTCAGCTCCCATTGAAAAAATACATTTGTCTCTTAAGGTATACAACAGAGTATGGGAGCTACAAGAAAGCAGGAAGATAGATCCCAGCTACTGTAATAAGTAGGTCCCCATGCAGTCTATCAGCCAGCACGGTGTCACATTTGCAGCTGCTTTCCTGTGGGAGCTATCTTCAATACCACAGTTTTTCTGTTCAGCTCCCATTGAAAGAACACATGTGTCAGTTAAGGTATACCGCTGAGTATGGGAGCTACAAGAAAGCAGGAAGGCTGACCCCAGCTACAGTAGTAAGTAGGTCCCCATGCAGTCTATCAGCCAGCACGGTGTCACATTTGCAGCTGCTTTCGTGTGGGAGCTATCTTCAATACCACACTTTTTTGTTCAGCTCCCACTGAAAGAATACATTTGTCAGTTAAGGCATACAACAGAGTATGGGAGCTACAAGAAAGCAGGAAGATAGAACCCAGCTACTGCAGTAAGTAGGTCCCCATGCAGTCTATCAGCCAGCACGGTGTCACATTTGCAGCTGCTTTCCTGTGGGAGCTATCTTCAATACCACACTTTTTTGTTCAGCTCCCATTGAAAGAATACATTTGTCAGTTAAGGTATACAACAGAGTATGGGAGCTACAAGAAAGCAGGAAGATAGATCCCAGCTACTGTAGTAAGTAGGTCCCCATGCAGTCTATCAGCCAGCACGGTGTCACATTTGCAGCTCCTTTCCTGTGGGAGCTATCTTCAATACCACACTTTTTCTGTTCAGCTCCCATTGAAAAAATACATTTGTCTCTTAAGGTATACAACAGAGTATGGGAGCTACAAGAAAGCAGGAAGATAGATCCCAGCTACTGTAATAAGTAGGTCCCCATGCAGTCTATCAGCCAGCACGGTGTCACATTTGCAGCTGCTTTTTGTGGGAGCTCTCTTCAATACCACAGTTTTTCTGTTCAGCTCCCATTGAAAGAATACATCTGTCAGTTAAGGTATACCGCTGAGTATGGGAGCTACAAGAAAGCAGGAAGATAGATCCCAGCTACTGTAGTAAGTAGGTCCCCATGCAGTCTATCAGCCAGCACGGAGTCACATTTGCAGCTCCTTTCCTGTGGGAGCTATCTTCAATACCACACTTTTTCTGCTCAGCTCGCTTTGAAAGAATACATTTGTCAGTTAAGGTATACCACTGAGTATGGGAGCTACAACAAAGCAGGAAGATAGATCCCAGCTACTGTAATAAGTAGGTCCCCATGCAATCTATCAGCCAGCACGGTGTCACATTTGCAGCTGCTTTCTTGTGGGAGCTATCTTCAATACCACACTTTTTCTGTTCAGCTCCCATTGAAAAAATACATTTGTCTCTTAAGGTATACCACTGAGTATGGGAGCTACAAGAAAGCAGGAAGGCAGACCCCAGCTACAGTAGTAAGTAGGTCCACATGCAGTCTAGCAGCCCGCACGGTGTCACATTTGCAGCTGCTTTCCTGTGGGAGCTATCTTCAATACCACACTTTTTCTGTTCAGCTCCCATTGAAAAAATACATTTGTCTCTTAAGGTATACAACAGAGTATGGGAGCTACAAGAAAGCAGGAAGATAGATCCCAGCTACTGTAGTAAGTAGGTCCCCATGCAGTCTATCAGCCAGCATGGTGTCACATTTGCAGCTGCTTTCCTGTGGGAGCTATCTTCAATACCACAGTTTTTCTGTTCAGCTCCCATTGAAAAAACTACGTTTTGTATGTAAAGTTATACCACTGAGTATGGGAGCTACAAGAAAGCAGGAAGATAGACCCCAGCTACAGTAGTAAGTAGGTCCCCATGCAGTCTAGCAGCCAGCACGGTGTCACATTTGCAGCTCCTTTCCTGTGGGAGCTATCTTCAATACCACAGTTTTTCTGTTCAGCTCCCATTGAAAAAATACATTTGTCTCTTAAGGTATACCACTGAGTATGGGAGCTACAATACAGCAGGAAGGCAGACCCCAGCTACAGTAGTAAGTAGGTCCCCATGCAGTCTAGCAGTCCGCACGGTGTCACATTTGCAGCTGCTTTCCTGTGGGAGCTATCTTCAATACCACACTTATTCAGCTCAGATCCCATTGAAAGAATGCATTGTCAGTTAAGGTATACCACTGAGTATGGGACCTACAAGATAGCAGGAAGGCAGACCCCAGCTACTGTAGTAAGTAGGTCCCCATGCAGTCTATCAGCCAGCACGGTGTCATATTTGCAGCTCCTTTCCTGTGGGAGCTATCTTCAATACCACAGTTTTTCTGTTCAGCTCCCATTGAAAGAATACATTTGTCAGTTAAGGTACACCACTGAGTACGGGGGCTACAAGAAAGCAGGAAGGCAGACCCCAGCTACAGTAGTAAGTAGGTCCCCATGCAGTCTACCAGCCAGCACGGTGTCACATTTGCAGCTCCTTTCCTGTGGGAGCTATATTCAATACTACAGTTTTTCTCCTCAGCTCCCATTGAAAAAATACATTTGTCTCTTAAAGTATACAACTGAGTATGGGAGCTACAAGAAAGCAGGAAGATAGATCCCAGCTACTGTAGTAAGTAGGTCCCCATGCAGTCTAGCAGCCAGCACGGTGTCACATTTGCAGCTGCTTTCCTGTGGGAGCTATCTTCAATACCACACTTTTTCTCCTCAGCTCCCATTGAAAGAATACATTTGTCAGTTAAGGTATACCACTGAGTATGGGAGCTACAAGAAAGCAGGAAGATAGATCCCAGCTACTGTAATAAGTAGGTCCCCATGCAATCTATCAGCCAGCACGGTGTCACATTTGCAGCTGCTTTCTTGTGGGAGCTATCTTCAATACCACAGTTTTTCTGTTCAGCTACCATTGAAAAAATACATTTGTCTCTTAAGGTATACCACTGAGTATGGGAGCTACAATACAGCGGGAAGGCAGACCCCAGCTACTGTAGTAAGTAGGTCCCCATGCAGTCTATCAGCCAGCACGGTGTCACATTTGCAGCTCCTTTCCTGTGGGAGCTATCTTCAATACCACAGTTTTTCTGTTCAGCTCCCATTGAAAGAATACATTTGTCAGTTAAGGCATACAACAGAGTATGGGAGCTACAAGAAAGCAGGAAGATAGAACCCAGCTACTGCAGTAAGTAGGTCCCCATGCAGTCTATCAGCCAGCACGGTGTCACATTTGCAGCTGCTTTCCTGTGGGAGCTATCTTCAATACCACACTCTTTTCTTCAGCTCCCATTGAAAGAATACATTTGTCAGTTAAGGTATACCACTGAGTATGGGAGCTACAAGAAAGCAGGAAGGCAGACACCAGCTACAGTAGTAAGTAGGTCCCCATGCAGTCTAGCAGCCAGCACGGTGTCACATTTGCAGCTCCTTTCCTGTGGGAGCTATCTTCAATACCACAGTTTTTCTGTTCAGCTCCCATTGAAAGAATACATTTGTCAGTTAAGGTACACCACTGAGTACGGGGGCTACAAGAAAGCAGGAAGGCAGACCCCAGCTACAGTAGTAAGTAGGTCCCCATGCAGTCTAGCAGTCAGCACGGTGTCACATTTGCAGCTCCTTTCCTGTGGGAGCTATCTTCAATACCACACTTTTTCTGTTCAGCTCCCATTGAAAAAACTACGTTTTGTCTGTAAAGTTATACCACTGAGTATGGGAGCTACAAGAAAGCAGGAAGATAGACCCCAGCTACAGTAGTAAGTAGGTCCCCATGCAGTCTATCAGCCAGCACGGTGTCACATTTGCAGCTGCTTTCCTGTGGGAGCTATCTTCAATACCACAGTTTTTCTGTTCAGCTCCCATTGAAAAAATACATTTGTCTCTTAAGGTATACAACTGAGTATGGGAGCTACAAGAAAGCAGGAAGATAGATCCCAGCTACTGTAGTAAGTAGGTCCCCATTCAGTCTATCAGCCAGCACGGTGTCACATTTGCAGCTGCTTTCCTGTGGGAGCTATCTTCAATACCACAGTTTTTCTGTTCAGCTCCCATTGAAAGAATACATCTGTCAGTTAAGGTATACCGCTGAGTATGGGAGCTACAAGAAAGCAGGAAGGCAGACCCCAGCTACAGTAGTAAGTAGGTCCCCATGCAGTCTAGCAGCCAGCACGGTGTCACATTTGCAGCTGCTTTCCTGTGGGAGCTATCTTCAATACCACACTTTTTCTCCTCAGCTCCCATTGAAAGAATACATTTGTCAGTTAAGGTATACCACTGAGTATTAGAGCTACAAGAAAGCAGGAAGATAGATCCCAGCTACTGTAATAAGTAGGTCCCCATGCAGTCTATCAGCTAGCACGGTGTCACATTTGCAGCTGCTTAACTGTGGGAGCTATCTTCAATACCACACTTTTTCTGTTCAGCTCCCATTGAAAAAATACATTTGTCTCTTAAGGTATACCACTGAGTATGGGAGCTAAAAGAAAGCAGGAAGATAGAACCCAGCTACTGCAGTAAGTAGGTCCCCATGCAGTCTATCAGCCAGCACGGTGTCACATTTGCAGCTGCTTTCCTGTGGGAGCTATCTTCAATACCACACTTTTTTGTTCAGCTCCCATTGAAAGAATACATTTGTCAGTTAAGGCATACAACAGAGTATGGGAGCTACAAGAAAGCAGGAAGATAGAACCCAGCTACTGCAGTAAGTAGGTCCCCATGCAGTCTATCAGCCAGCACGGTGTCACATTTGCAGCTGCTTTCCTGTGGGAGCTATCTTCAATACCACACTTTTTCTGTTCAGCTCCCATTGAAAGAATACATTTTTCAGTTAAGGTATACCACTGACTACGGGGACTACAAGAAAGCAGGAAGGCAGAAACCAACTACAGTAGTAAGTAGGTCCCCATGCACTCTATCAGCCAGCACGGTGTCACATTTGCAGCTCCTTTCCTGTGGGAGCTATCTTCAATACCACCTTTTTCTCCTCAGCTCCCATTGAATAAACTACGTTTTGTCTGTAAAGATATACCACTGAGTATGGGAGCTACAAGAAAGCAGGAAGATAGACCCCAGCTACAGTAGTAAGTAGGTCCCCATGCAGTCTATCAGCCAGCACGGTGTCACATTTGCAGCTGGTTTCCTGTGGGAGCTATCTTCAATACCACAGTTTTTCTGTTCAGCTCCCATTGAAAGAATACATGTGTCAGTTAAGGTATACCGCTGAGTATGGGAGCTACAAGAAAGCAGGAAGACTGACCCCAGCTACAGTAGTAAGTAGGTCCCCATGCAGTCTATCAGCCAGCACGGTGTCACATTTGCAGCTCCATTCCTGTGGGAGCTATCTTCAATACCACAGTTTTTCTTTTCAGCTCCCATTGAAGGAATACATTTGTCAGTTAAGGTACACCACTGAGTACGGGGGCTACAAGAAAGCAGGAAGGCAGACCCCAGCTACAGTAGTAAGTAGGTCCCCATGCAGTCTACCAGCCAGCACGGTGTCACATTTGCAGCTCCTTTCCTGTGGGAGCTATCTTCAATACCACAGTTTTTCTGTTCAGCTCCCATTGAAAAAATACATTTGTGTCTTAAGGTATACAACTGAGTATGGGAGCTACAAGAAAGCAGGAAGATAGATCCCAGCTACTGTAGTAAGTAGGTCCCCATGCAGTCTATCAGCCAGCACGGTGTCACATTTGCAGCTGCTTTCCTGTGGGAGCTATCTTCAATACCACAGTTTTTCTGTTCAGCTCCCATTGAAAGAATACATCTGTCAGTTAAGGTATACCGCTGAGTATGGGAGCTACAAGAAAGCAGGAAGGCAGACCCCAGCTACAGTAGTAAGTAGGTCCCCATGCAGTCTAGCAGCCAGCACGGTGTCACATTTGCAGCTGCTTTCCTGTGGGAGCTATCTTCAATACCACACTTTTTCTCCTCAGCTCCCATTGAAAGAATACATTTGTCAGTTAAGGTATACCACTGAGTATGGGAGCTACAAGAAAGCAGGAAGATAGATCCCAGCTACTGTAATAAGTAGGTCCCCATGCAATCTATCAGCCAGCACGGTGTCACATTTGCAGCTGCTTTCTTGTGGGAGCTATCTTCAATACCACAGTTTTTCTGTTCAGCTACCATTGAAAAAATACATTTGTCTCTTAAGGTATACCACTGAGTATGGGAGCTACAATACAGCGGGAAGGCAGACCCCAGCTACTGTAGTAAGTAGGTCCCCATGCAGTCTATCAGCCAGCACGGTGTCACATTTGCAGCTCCTTTCCTGTGGGAGCTATCTTCAATACCACAGTTTTTCTGTTCAGCTCCCATTGAAAGAATACATTTGTCAGTTAAGGCATACAACAGAGTATGGGAGCTACAAGAAAGCAGGAAGATAGAACCCAGCTACTGCAGTAAGTAGGTCCCCATGCAGTCTATCAGCCAGCACGGTGTCACATTTGCAGCTGCTTTCCTGTGGGAGCTATCTTCAATACCACACTCTTTTCTTCAGCTCCCATTGAAAGAATACATTTGTCAGTTAAGGTACACCACTGAGTACGGGGGCTACAAGAAAGCAGGAAGGCAGACCCCAGCTACAGTAGTAAGTAGGTCCCCATGCAGTCTAGCAGCCAGCACGGTGTCACATTTGCAGCTCCTTTCCTGTGGGAGCTATCTTCAATACCACAGTTTTTCTGTTCAGCTCCCATTGAAAGAATACATGTGTCAGTTAAGGTATACCGCTGAGTATGGGAGCTACAAGAAAGCAGGAAGACTGACCCCAGCTACAGTAGTAAGTAGGTCCCCATGCAGTCTATCAGCCAGCACGGTGTCACATTTGCAGCTGCTTTCGTGTGGGAGCTATCTTCAATACCACACTTTTTTGTTCAGCTCCCACTGAAAAAATACATTTGTCAGTTAAGGCATACAACAGAGTATGGGAGCTACAAGAAAGCAGGAAGATAGAACCCAGCTACTGCAGTAAGTAGGTCCCCATGCAGTCTATCAGCCAGCACGGTGTCACATTTGCAGCTCCTTTCCTGTGGAAGCTATCTTCAATACCACACTTTTTCTGTTCAGCTCCCATTGAAAAAATACATTTGTCTCTTAAGGTGTACAACAGAGTATGGGAGCTACAAGAAAGCAGGAAGATAGATCCCAGCTACTGTAGTAAGTAGGTCCCCATGCAGTCTATCAGCCAGCACGGTGTCACATTTGCAGCTGCTTTCCTGTGGGAGCTCTCTTCAATACCACAGTTTTTCTGTTCAGCTCCCATTGAAAGAATACATCTGTCAGTTAAGGTATACCGCTGAGTATGGGAGCTACAAGAAAGCAGGAAGATAGATCCCAGCTACTGTAGTAAGTAGGTCCCCATGCAGTCTATCAGCCAGCACGGTGTCACATTTGCAGCTCCTTTCCTGTGGAAGCTATCTTCAATACCACACTTTTTCTGTTCAGCTCCCATTGAAAAAATACATTTGTCTCTTAAGGTGTACAACAGAGTATGGGAGCTACAAGAAAGCAGGAAGATAGATCCCAGCTACTGTAGTAAGTAGGTCCCCATGCAGTCTATCAGCCAGCACGGTGTCACATTTGCAGCTGCTTTCCTGTGGGAGCTCTCTTCAATACCACAGTTTTTCTGTTCAGCTCCCATTGAAAGAATACATCTGTCAGTTAAGGTATACCGCTGAGTATGGGAGCTACAAGAAAGCAGGAAGATAGATCCCAGCTACTGTAGTAAGTAGGTCCCCATGCAGTCTATCAGCCAGCACGGTGTCACATTTGCAGCTCCTTTCCTGTGGGAGCTATCTTCAATACCACACTTTTTCTGCTCAGCTCGCTTTGAAAGAATACATTTGTCAGTTAAGGTATACCACTGAGTATGGGAGCTACAACAAAGCAGGAAGATAGATCCCAGCTACTGTAATAAGTAGGTCCCCATGCAATCTATCAGCCAGCACGGTGTCACATTTGCAGCTGCTTTCTTGTGGGAGCTATCTTCAATACCACACTTTTTCTGTTCAGCTCCCATTGAAAAAATACATTTGTCTCTTAAGGTATACCACTGAGTATGGGAGCTACAAGAAAGCAGGAAGGCAGACCCCAGCTGCAGTAGTAAGTAGGGCCACATGCAGTCTAGCAGCCCGCACAGTGTCACATTTGCAGCTGCTTTCCTGTGGGAGCTATCTTCAATACCACACTTTTTCTGTTCAGCTCCCATTGAAAAAATACATTTGTCTCTTAAGGTATACAACAGAGTATGGGAGCTACAAGAAAGCAGGAAGATAGATCCCAGCTACTGTAGTAAGTAGGTCCCCATGCAGTCTATCAGCCAGCATGGTGTCACATTTGCAGCTGCTTTCCTGTGGGAGCTGTCTTCAATACCACAGTTTTTCTGTTCAGCTCCCATTGAAAAAACTACGTTTTGTATGTAAAGTTATACCTCTGAGTATGGGAGCTTCAAGAAAGCAGGAAGATAGACCCCAGCTACAGTAGTAAGTAGGTCCCCATGCAGTCTAGCAGCCAGCACGGTGTCACATTTGCAGCTCCTTTCCTGTGGGAGCTATCTTCAATACCACAGTTTTTCTGTTCAGCTCCCATTGAAAAAATACATTTGTCTCTTAAGGTATACAACTGAGTATGGGAGCTACAAGAAAGCAGGAAGATAGATCCCAGCTACTGTAGTAAGTAGGTCCCCATGCAGTCTATCAGCCAGCACGGTGTCACATTTGCAGCTGCTTTCCTGTGGGAGCTATCTTCAATACCACAGTTTTTCTGTTCAGCTCCCATTGAAAGAATACATCTGTCAGTTAAGGTATACCGCTGAGTATGGGAGCTACAAGAAAGCAGGAAGGCAGACCCCAGCTACAGTAGTAAGTAGGTCCCCATGCAGTCTAGCAGCCAGCACGGTGTCACATTTGCAGCTGCTTTCCTGTGGGAGCTATCTTCAATACCACACTTTTTCTCCTCAGCTCCCATTGAAAGAACACATTTGTCAGTTAAGGTATACCACTGAGTATGGGAGCTACAAGAAAGCAGGAAGATAGATCCCAGCTACTGTAATAAGTAGGTCCCCATGCAATCTATCAGCCAGCACGGTGTCACATTTGCAGCTGCTTTCTTGTGGGAGCTATCTTCAATACCACAGTTTTTCTGTTCAGCTACCATTGAAAAAATACATTTGTCTCTTAAGGTATACCACTGAGTATGGGAGCTACAATACAGCGGGAAGGCAGACCCCAGCTACTGTAGTAAGTAGGTCCCCATGCAGTCTATCAGCCAGCACGGTGTCACATTTGCAGCTCCTTTCCTGTGGGAGCTATCTTCAATACCACAGTTTTTCTGTTCAGCTCCCATTGAAAGAATACATTTGTCAGTTAAGGCATACAACAGAGTATGGGAGCTACAAGAAAGCAGGAAGATAGAACCCAGCTACTGCAGTAAGTAGGTCCCCATGCAGTCTATCAGCCAGCACGGTGTCACATTTGCAGCTGCTTTCCTGTGGGAGCTATCTTCAATACCACACTCTTTTCTTCAGCTCCCATTGAAAGAATACATTTGTCAGTTAAGGTATACCACTGAGTATGGGAGCTACAAGAAAGCAGGAAGGCAGACACCAGCTACAGTAGTAAGTAGGTCCCCATGCAGTCTAGCAGCCAGCACGGTGTCACATTTGCAGCTCCTTTCCTGTGGGAGCTATCTTCAATACCACAGTTTTTCTGTTCAGCTCCCATTGAAAGAATACATTTGTCAGTTAAGGTACACCACTGAGTACGGGGGCTACAAGAAAGCAGGAAGGCAGACCCCAGCTACAGTAGTAAGTAGGTCCCCATGCAGTCTAGCAGTCAGCACGGTGTCACATTTGCAGCTCCTTTCCTGTGGGAGCTATCTTCAATACCACACTTTTTCTGTTCAGCTCCCATTGAAAAAACTACGTTTTGTCTGTAAAGTTATACCACTGAGTATGGGAGCTACAAGAAAGCAGGAAGATAGACCCCAGCTACAGTAGTAAGTAGGTCCCCATGCAGTCTATCAGCCAGCACGGTGTCACATTTGCAGCTGCTTTCCTGTGGGAGCTATCTTCAATACCACAGTTTTTCTGTTCAGCTCCCATTGAAAGAATACATGTGTCAGTTAAGGTATACCGCTGAGTATGGGAGCTACAAGAAAGCAGGAAGACTGACCCCAGCTACAGTAGTAAGTAGGTCCCCATGCAGTCTATCAGCCAGCACGGTGTCACATTTGCAGCTGCTTTCGTGTGGGAGCTATCTTCAATACCACACTTTTTTGTTCAGCTCCCACTGAAAAAATACATTTGTCAGTTAAGGCATACAACAGAGTATGGGAGCTACAAGAAAGCAGGAAGATAGAACCCAGCTACTGCAGTAAGTAGGTCCCCATGCAGTCTATCAGCCAGCACGGTGTCACATTTGCAGCTGCTTTCCTGTGGGAGCTATCTTCAATACCACACTTTTTTGTTCAGCTCCCATTGAAAGAATAAATTTGTCAGTTAAGGTATACAACAGAGTATGGGAGCTACAAGAAAGCAGGAAGATAGATCCCAGCTACTGTAGTAAGTAGGTCCCCATGCAGTCTATCAGCCAGCACGGTGTCACATTTGCAGCTCCTTTCCTGTGGAAGCTATCTTCAATACCACACTTTTTCTGTTCAGCTCCCATTGAAAAAATACATTTGTCTCTTAAGGTGTACAACAGAGTATGGGAGCTACAAGAAAGCAGGAAGATAGATCCCAGCTACTGTAGTAAGTAGGTCCCCATGCAGTCTATCAGCCAGCACGGTGTCACATTTGCAGCTGCTTTCCTGTGGGAGCTCTCTTCAATACCACAGTTTTTCTGTTCAGCTCCCATTGAAAGAATACATCTGTCAGTTAAGGTATACCGCTGAGTATGGGAGCTACAAGAAAGCAGGAAGATAGATCCCAGCTACTGTAGTAAGTAGGTCCCCATGCAGTCTATCAGCCAGCACGGTGTCACATTTGCAGCTCCTTTCCTGTGGGAGCTATCTTCAATACCACACTTTTTCTGCTCAGCTCGCTTTGAAAGAATACATTTGTCAGTTAAGGTATACCACTGAGTATGGGAGCTACAACAAAGCAGGAAGATAGATCCCAGCTACTGTAATAAGTAGGTCCCCATGCAATCTATCAGCCAGCACGGTGTCACATTTGCAGCTGCTTTCTTGTGGGAGCTATCTTCAATACCACACTTTTTCTGTTCAGCTCCCATTGAAAGAATACATTTGTCAGTTAAGGTACACCACTGAGTACGGGGGCTACAAGAAAGCAGGAAGGCAGACCCCAGCTACAGTAGTAAGTAGGTCCCCATGCAGTCTACCAGCCAGCACGGTGTCACATTTGCAGCTGCTTTCCTGTGGGAGCTATCTTCAATACCACACTTTTTCTCCTCAGCTCCCATTGAAAGAATACATTTGTCAATTAAGGTATACCACTGAGTATGGGAGCTACAAGAAAGCAGGAAGATAGATCCCAGCTACTGTAATAAGTAGGTCCCCATGCAATCTATCAGCCAGCACGGTGTCACATTTGCAGCTGCTTTCTTGTGGGAGCTATCTTCAATACCACAGTTTTTCTGTTCAGCTACCATTGAAAAAATACATTTGTCTCTTAAGGTATACCACTGAGTATGGGAGCTACAATACAGCGGGAAGGCAGACCCCAGCTACTGTAGTAAGTAGGTCCCCATGCAGTCTATCAGCCAGCACGGTGTCACATTTGCAGCTCCTTTCCTGTGGGAGCTATCTTCAATACCACAGTTTTTCTGTTCAGCTCCCATTGAAAGAATACATTTGTCAGTTAAGGCATACAACAGAGTATGGGAGCTACAAGAAAGCAGGAAGATAGAACCCAGCTACAGTAGTAAGTAGGTCCCCATGCAGTCTATCAGCCAGCACGGTGTCACATTTGCAGCTGCTTTCCTGTGGGAGCTATCTTCAATACCACACTCTTTTCTTCAGCTCCCATTGAAAGAATACATTTGTCAGTTAAGGTATACCACTGAGTATGGGAGCTACAAGAAAGCAGGAAGGCAGACACCAGCTACAGTAGTAAGTAGGTCCCCATGCAGTCTAGCAGCCAGCACGGTGTCACATTTGCAGCTCCTTTCCTGTGGGAGCTATCTTCAATACCACAGTTTTTCTGTTCAGCTCCCATTGAAAGAATACATTTGTCAGTTAAGGTACACCACTGAGTACGGGGGCTACAAGAAAGCAGGAAGGCAGACCCCAGCTACAGTAGTAAGTAGGTCCCCATGCAGTCTACCAGCCAGCACGGTGTCACATTTGCAGCTCCTTTCCTGTGGGAGCTATCTTCAATACCACAGTTTTTCTCCTCAGCTCCCATTGAAAAAATACATTTGTCTCTTAAGGTATACAACTGAGTATGGGAGCTACAATACAGCAGGAAGATAGATCCCAGCTACTGTAGTAAGTAGGTCCCCATGCAGTCTATCAGCCAGCACGGTGTCACATTTGCAGCTGCTTTCCTGTGGGAGCTATCTTCAATACCACAGTTTTTCTGTTCAGCTCCCATTGAAAGAATACATCTGTCAGTTAAGGTATACCGCTGAGTATGGGAGCTACAAGAAAGCAGGAAGGCAGACCCCAGCTACTGTAGTAAGTAGGTCCCCATGCAGTCTAGCAGCCAGCACGGTGTCACATTTGCAGCTCCTTTCCTGTGGGAGCTATCTTCAATACCACACTTTTTCTCCTCAGCTCCCATTGAAAAAACTACGTTTTGTCTGTAAAGTTATACCACTGAGTATGGGAGCTACAAGAAAGCAGGAAGATAGACCCCAGCTACAGTAGTAAGTAGGTCCCCATGCAGTCTATCAGCCAGCACGGTGTCACATTTGCAGCTGCTTTCCTGTGGGAGCTATCTTCAATACCACAGTTTTTCTGTTCAGCTCCCATTGAAAGAACACATGTGTCAGTTAAGGTATACCGCTGAGTATGGGAGCTACAAGAAAGCAGGAAGGCTGACCCCAGCTACAGTAGTAAGTAGGTCCCCATGCAGTCTATCAGCCAGCACGGTGTCACATTTGCAGCTGCTTTCGTGTGGGAGCTATCTTCAATACCACACTTTTTTGTTCAGCTCCCACTGAAAGAATACATTTGTCAGTTAAGGCATACAACAGAGTATGGGAGCTACAAGAAAGCAGGAAGATAGAACCCAGCTACTGCAGTAAGTAGGTCCCCATGCAGTCTATCAGCCAGCACGGTGTCACATTTGCAGCTGCTTTCCTGTGGGAGCTATCTTCAATACCACACTTTTTTGTTCAGCTCCCATTGAAAGAATACATTTGTCAGTTAAGGTATACAACAGAGTATGGGAGCTACAAGAAAGCAGGAAGATAGATCCCAGCTACTGTAGTAAGTAGGTCCCCATGCAGTCTATCAGCCAGCACGGTGTCACATTTGCAGCTCCTTTCCTGTGGGAGCTATCTTCAATACCACACTTTTTCTGTTCAGCTCCCATTGAAAAAATACATTTGTCTCTTAAGGTATACAACAGAGTATGGGAGCTACAAGAAAGCAGGAAGATAGATCCCAGCTACTGTAGTAAGTAGGTCCCCATGCAGTCTATCAGCCAGCACGGTGTCACATTTGCAGCTGCTTTTTGTGGGAGCTCTCTTCAATACCACAGTTTTTCTGTTCAGCTCCCATTGAAAGAATACATCTGTCAGTTAAGGTATACCGCTGAGTATGGGAGCTACAAGAAAGCAGGAAGATAGATCCCAGCTACTGTAGTAAGTAGGTCCCCATGCAGTCTATCAGCCAGCACGGAGTCACATTTGCAGCTCCTTTCCTGTGGGAGCTATCTTCAATACCACACTTTTTCTGCTCAGCTCGCTTTGAAAGAATACATTTGTCAGTTAAGGTATACCACTGAGTATGGGAGCTACAACAAAGCAGGAAGATAGATCCCAGCTACTGTAATAAGTAGGTCCCCATGCAATCTATCAGCCAGCACGGTGTCACATTTGCAGCTGCTTTCTTGTGGGAGCTATCTTCAATACCACACTTTTTCTGTTCAGCTCCCATTGAAAAAATACATTTGTCTCTTAAGGTATACCACTGAGTATGGGAGCTACAAGAAAGCAGGAAGGCAGACCCCAGCTACAGTAGTAAGTAGGTCCACATGCAGTCTAGCAGCCCGCACGGTGTCACATTTGCAGCTGCTTTCCTGTGGGAGCTATCTTCAATACCACACTTTTTCTGTTCAGCTCCCATTGAAAAAATACATTTGTCTCTTAAGGTATACAACAGAGTATGGGAGCTACAAGAAAGCAGGAAGATAGATCCCAGCTACTGTAGTAAGTAGGTCCCCATGCAGTCTATCAGCCAGCATGGTGTCACATTTGCAGCTGCTTTCCTGTGGGAGCTATCTTCAATACCACAGTTTTTCTGTTCAGCTCCCATTGAAAAAACTACGTTTTGTATGTAAAGTTATACCACTGAGTATGGGAGCTACAAGAAAGCAGGAAGATAGACCCCAGCTACAGTAGTAAGTAGGTCCCCATGCAGTCTAGCAGCCAGCACGGTGTCACATTTGCAGCTCCTTTCCTGTGGGAGCTATCTTCAATACCACAGTTTTTCTGTTCAGCTCCCATTGAAAAAATACATTTGTCTCTTAAGGTATACCACTGAGTATGGGAGCTACAATACAGCAGGAAGGCAGACCCCAGCTACAGTAGTAAGTAGGTCCCCATGCAGTCTAGCAGTCCGCACGGTGTCACATTTGCAGCTGCTTTCCTGTGGGAGCTATCTTCAATACCACACTTATTCAGCTCAGATCCCATTGAAAGAATGCATTGTCAGTTAAGGTATACCACTGAGTATGGGACCTACAAGATAGCAGGAAGGCAGACCCCAGCTACTGTAGTAAGTAGGTCCCCATGCAGTCTATCAGCCAGCACGGTGTCATATTTGCAGCTCCTTTCCTGTGGGAGCTATCTTCAATACCACAGTTTTTCTGTTCAGCTCCCATTGAAAGAATACATTTGTCAGTTAAGGTACACCACTGAGTACGGGGGCTACAAGAAAGCAGGAAGGCAGACCCCAGCTACAGTAGTAAGTAGGTCCCCATGCAGTCTACCAGCCAGCACGGTGTCACATTTGCAGCTCCTTTCCTGTGGGAGCTATATTCAATACTACAGTTTTTCTCCTCAGCTCCCATTGAAAAAATACATTTGTCTCTTAAAGTATACAACTGAGTATGGGAGCTACAAGAAAGCAGGAAGATAGATCCCAGCTACTGTAGTAAGTAGGTCCCCATGCAGTCTAGCAGCCAGCACGGTGTCACATTTGCAGCTGCTTTCCTGTGGGAGCTATCTTCAATACCACACTTTTTCTCCTCAGCTCCCATTGAAAGAATACATTTGTCAGTTAAGGTATACCACTGAGTATGGGAGCTACAAGAAAGCAGGAAGATAGATCCCAGCTACTGTAATAAGTAGGTCCCCATGCAATCTATCAGCCAGCACGGTGTCACATTTGCAGCTGCTTTCTTGTGGGAGCTATCTTCAATACCACAGTTTTTCTGTTCAGCTACCATTGAAAAAATACATTTGTCTCTTAAGGTATACCACTGAGTATGGGAGCTACAATACAGCGGGAAGGCAGACCCCAGCTACTGTAGTAAGTAGGTCCCCATGCAGTCTATCAGCCAGCACGGTGTCACATTTGCAGCTCCTTTCCTGTGGGAGCTATCTTCAATACCACAGTTTTTCTGTTCAGCTCCCATTGAAAGAATACATTTGTCAGTTAAGGCATACAACAGAGTATGGGAGCTACAAGAAAGCAGGAAGATAGAACCCAGCTACTGCAGTAAGTAGGTCCCCATGCAGTCTATCAGCCAGCACGGTGTCACATTTGCAGCTGCTTTCCTGTGGGAGCTATCTTCAATACCACACTCTTTTCTTCAGCTCCCATTGAAAGAATACATTTGTCAGTTAAGGTATACCACTGAGTATGGGAGCTACAAGAAAGCAGGAAGGCAGACACCAGCTACAGTAGTAAGTAGGTCCCCATGCAGTCTAGCAGCCAGCACGGTGTCACATTTGCAGCTCCTTTCCTGTGGGAGCTATCTTCAATACCACAGTTTTTCTGTTCAGCTCCCATTGAAAGAATACATTTGTCAGTTAAGGTACACCACTGAGTACGGGGGCTACAAGAAAGCAGGAAGGCAGACCCCAGCTACAGTAGTAAGTAGGTCCCCATGCAGTCTAGCAGTCAGCACGGTGTCACATTTGCAGCTCCTTTCCTGTGGGAGCTATCTTCAATACCACACTTTTTCTGTTCAGCTCCCATTGAAAAAACTACGTTTTGTCTGTAAAGTTATACCACTGAGTATGGGAGCTACAAGAAAGCAGGAAGATAGACCCCAGCTACAGTAGTAAGTAGGTCCCCATGCAGTCTATCAGCCAGCACGGTGTCACATTTGCAGCTGCTTTCCTGTGGGAGCTATCTTCAATACCACAGTTTTTCTGTTCAGCTCCCATTGAAAGAATACATGTGTCAGTTAAGGTATACCGCTGAGTATGGGAGCTACAAGAAAGCAGGAAGACTGACCCCAGCTACAGTAGTAAGTAGGTCCCCATGCAGTCTATCAGCCAGCACGGTGTCACATTTGCAGCTGCTTTCGTGTGGGAGCTATCTTCAATACCACACTTTTTTGTTCAGCTCCCACTGAAAAAATACATTTGTCAGTTAAGGCATACAACAGAGTATGGGAGCTACAAGAAAGCAGGAAGATAGAACCCAGCTACTGCAGTAAGTAGGTCCCCATGCAGTCTATCAGCCAGCACGGTGTCACATTTGCAGCTGCTTTCCTGTGGGAGCTATCTTCAATACCACACTTTTTTGTTCAGCTCCCATTGAAAGAATAAATTTGTCAGTTAAGGTATACAACAGAGTATGGGAGCTACAAGAAAGCAGGAAGATAGATCCCAGCTACTGTAGTAAGTAGGTCCCCATGCAGTCTATCAGCCAGCACGGTGTCACATTTGCAGCTCCTTTCCTGTGGAAGCTATCTTCAATACCACACTTTTTCTGTTCAGCTCCCATTGAAAAAATACATTTGTCTCTTAAGGTGTACAACAGAGTATGGGAGCTACAAGAAAGCAGGAAGATAGATCCCAGCTACTGTAGTAAGTAGGTCCCCATGCAGTCTATCAGCCAGCACGGTGTCACATTTGCAGCTGCTTTCCTGTGGGAGCTCTCTTCAATACCACAGTTTTTCTGTTCAGCTCCCATTGAAAGAATACATCTGTCAGTTAAGGTATACCGCTGAGTATGGGAGCTACAAGAAAGCAGGAAGATAGATCCCAGCTACTGTAGTAAGTAGGTCCCCATGCAGTCTATCAGCCAGCACGGTGTCACATTTGCAGCTCCTTTCCTGTGGGAGCTATCTTCAATACCACACTTTTTCTGCTCAGCTCGCTTTGAAAGAATACATTTGTCAGTTAAGGTATACCACTGAGTATGGGAGCTACAACAAAGCAGGAAGATAGATCCCAGCTACTGTAATAAGTAGGTCCCCATGCAATCTATCAGCCAGCACGGTGTCACATTTGCAGCTGCTTTCTTGTGGGAGCTATCTTCAATACCACACTTTTTCTGTTCAGCTCCCATTGAAAAAATACATTTGTCTCTTAAGGTATACCACTGAGTATGGGAGCTACAAGAAAGCAGGAAGGCAGACCCCAGCTGCAGTAGTAAGTAGGGCCACATGCAGTCTAGCAGCCCGCACAGTGTCACATTTGCAGCTGCTTTCCTGTGGGAGCTATCTTCAATACCACACTTTTTCTGTTCAGCTCCCATTGAAAAAATACATTTGTCTCTTAAGGTATACAACAGAGTATGGGAGCTACAAGAAAGCAGGAAGATAGATCCCAGCTACTGTAGTAAGTAGGTCCCCATGCAGTCTATCAGCCAGCATGGTGTCACATTTGCAGCTGCTTTCCTGTGGGAGCTGTCTTCAATACCACAGTTTTTCTGTTCAGCTCCCATTGAAAAAACTACGTTTTGTATGTAAAGTTATACCTCTGAGTATGGGAGCTTCAAGAAAGCAGGAAGATAGACCCCAGCTACAGTAGTAAGTAGGTCCCCATGCAGTCTAGCAGCCAGCACGGTGTCACATTTGCAGCTCCTTTCCTGTGGGAGCTATCTTCAATACCACAGTTTTTCTGTTCAGCTCCCATTGAAAAAATACATTTGTCTCTTAAGGTATACCACTGAGTATGGGAGCTACAATACAGCAGGAAGGCAGACCCCAGCTACAGTAGTAAGTAGGTCCCCATGCAGTCTAGCAGTCCGCACGGTGTCACATTTGCAGCTGCTTTCCTGTGGGAGCTATCTTCAATACCACACTTATTCAGCTCAGATCCCATTGAAAGAATGCACTGTCAGTTAAGGTATACCACTGAGTATGGGAGCTACAAGATAGCAGGAAGGCAGACCCCAGCTACTGTAGTAAGTAGGTCCCCATGCAGTCTATCAGCCAGCACGGTGTCATATTTGCAGCTCCTTTCCTGTGGGAACTATCTTCAATACCACAGTTTTTCTGTTCAGCTCCCATTGAAGGAATACATTTGTCAGTTAAGGTACACCACTGAGTACGGGGGCTACAAGAAAGCAGGAAGGCAGACCCCAGCTATAGTAGTAAGTAGGTCCCCATGCAGTCTACCAGCCAGCACGGTGTCACATTTGCAGCTCCTTTCCTGTGGGAGCTATCTTCAATACCACAGTTTTTCTGTTCAGCTCCCATTGAAAAAATACATTTGTCTCTTAAGGTATACAACTGAGTATGGGAGCTACAAGAAAGTAGGAAGATAGATCCCAGCTACTGTAGTAAGTAGGTCCCCATGCAGTCTATCAGCCAGCACGGTGTCACATTTGCAGCTGCTTTCCTGTGGGAGCTATCTTCAATACCACAGTTTTTCTGTTCAGCTCCCATTGAAAGAATACATCTGTCAGTTAAGGTATACCGCTGAGTATGGGAGCTACAAGAAAGCAGGAAGATAGATCCCAGCTACTGTAATAATTAGGTCCCCATGCAGTCTAGCAGCCAGCACGGTGTCACATTTGCAGCTGCTTTCTTGTGGGAGCTATCTTCAATACCACAGTTTTTCTGTTCAGCTACCATTGAAAAAATACATTTGTCTCTTAAGGTATACCACTGAGTATGGGAGCTACAATACAGCGGGAAGGCAGACCCCAGCTACTGTAGTAAGTAGGTCCCCATGCAGTCTATCAGCCAGCACGGTGTCACATTTGCAGCTCCTTTCCTGTGGGAGCTATCTTCAATACCACACTCTTTTCTTCAACTCCCATTGAAAGAATACATTTGTCAGTTAAGGTATACCACTGAGTATGGGAGCTTCAAGAAAGCAGAAAGGCAGACACCAGCTACAGTAGTAAGTAGGTCCCCATGCAGTCTAGCAGCCAGCACGGTGTCACATTTGCAGCTCCTTTCCTGTGGGAGCTATCTTCAATACCACAGTTTTTCTGTTCAGCTCCCATTGAAAGAATACATTTGTCAGTTAAGGTACACCACTGAGTACGGGGGCTACAAGAAAGCAGGAAGGCAGACCCCAGCTACAGTAGTAAGTAGGTCCCCATGCAGTCTACCAGCCAGCACGGTGTCACATTTGCAGCTCCTTTCATGTGGGAGCTATCTTCAATACCACACTTTTTCTCCTCAGCTCCCATTGAAAGAATACATTTGTCAATTAAGGTATACCACTGAGTATGGGAGCTACAAGAAAGCAGGAAGATAGATCCCAGCTACTGTAATAAGTAGGTCCCCATGCAATCTATCAGCCAGCACGGTGTCACATTTGCAGCTGCTTTCTTGTGGGAGCTATCTTCAATACCACAGTTTTTCTGTTCAGCTACCATTGAAAAAATACATTTGTCTCTTAAGGTAAACCACTGAGTATGGGAGCTACAATACAGCGGGAAGGCAGACCCCAGCTACTGTAGTAAGTAGGTCCCCATGCAGTCTATCAGCCAGCACGGTGTCACATTTGCAGCTCCTTTCCTGTGGGAGCTATCTTCAATACCACAGTTTTTCTGTTCAGCTCCCATTGAAAGAATACATTTGTCAGTTAAGGCATACAACAGAGTATGGGAGCTACAAGAAAGCAGGAAGATAGAACCCAGCTACTGCAGTAAGTAGGTCCCCATGCAGTCTATCAGCCAGCACGGTGTCACATTTGCAGCTGCTTTCCTGTGGGAGCTATCTTCAATACCACACTCTTTTCTTCAGCTCCCATTGAAAGAATACATTTGTCAGTTAAGGTATACCACTGAGTATGGGAGCTACAAGAAAGCAGGAAGGCAGACACCAGCTACAGTAGTAAGTAGGTCCCCATGCAGTCTAGCAGCCAGCACGGTGTCACATTTGCAGCTCCTTTCCTGTGGGAGCTATCTTCAATACCACAGTTTTTCTGTTCAGCTCCCATTGAAAGAATACATTTGTCAGTTAAGGTACACCACTGAGTACGGGGGCTACAAGAAAGCAGGAAGGCAGACCCCAGCTACAGTAGTAAGTAGGTCCCCATGCAGTCTACCAGCCAGCACGGTGTCACATTTGCAGCTCCTTTCCTGTGGGAGCTATCTTCAATACCACAGTTTTTCTCCTCAGCTCCCATTGAAAAAATACATTTGTCTCTTAAGGTATACAACTGAGTATGGGAGCTACAATACAGCAGGAAGATAGATCCCAGCTACTGTAGTAAGTAGGTCCCCATGCAGTCTATCAGCCAGCACGGTGTCACATTTGCAGCTGCTTTCCTGTGGGAGCTATCTTCAATACCACAGTTTTTCTGTTCAGCTCCCATTGAAAGAATACATCTGTCAGTTAAGGTATACCGCTGAGTATGGGAGCTACAAGAAAGCAGGAAGGCAGACCCCAGCTACTGTAGTAAGTAGGTCCCCATGCAGTCTAGCAGCCAGCACGGTGTCACATTTGCAGCTCCTTTCCTGTGGGAGCTATCTTCAATACCACACTTTTTCTCCTCAGCTCCCATTGAAAAAACTACGTTTTGTCTGTAAAGTTATACCACTGAGTATGGGAGCTACAAGAAAGCAGGAAGATAGACCCCAGCTACAGTAGTAAGTAGGTCCCCATGCAGTCTATCAGCCAGCACGGTGTCACATTTGCAGCTGCTTTCCTGTGGGAGCTATCTTCAATACCACAGTTTTTCTGTTCAGCTCCCATTGAAAGAATACATGTGTCAGTTAAGGTATACCGCTGAGTATGGGAGCTACAAGAAAGCAGGAAGGCTGACCCCAGCTACAGTAGAAAGTAGGTCCCCATGCAGTCTATCAGCCAGCACGGTGTCACATTTGCAGCTGCTTTCGTGTGGGAGCTATCTTCAATACCACACTTTTTTGTTCAGCTCCCACTGAAAGAATACATTTGTCAGTTAAGGCATACAACAGAGTATGGGAGCTACAAGAAAGCAGGAAGATAGAACCCAGCTACTGCAGTAAGTAGGTCCCCATGCAGTCTATCAGCCAGCACGGTGTCACATTTGCAGCTGCTTTCCTGTGGGAGCTATCTTCAATACCACACTTTTTTGTTCAGCTCCCATTGAAAGAATACATTTGTCAGTTAAGGTATACAACAGAGTATGGGAGCTACAAGAAAGCAGGAAGATAGATCCCAGCTACTGTAGTAAGTAGGTCCCCATGCAGTCTATCAGCCAGCACGGTGTCACATTTGCAGCTCCTTTCCTGTGGGAGCTATCTTCAATACCACACTTTTTCTGTTCAGCTCCCATTGAAAAAATACATTTGTCTCTTAAGGTATACAACAGAGTATGGGAGCTACAAGAAAGCAGGAAGATAGATCCCAGCTACTGTAGTAAGTAGGTCCCCATGCAGTCTATCAGCCAGCACGGTGTCACATTTGCAGCTGCTTTTTGTGGGAGCTCTCTTCAATACCACAGTTTTTCTGTTCAGCTCCCATTGAAAGAATACATCTGTCAGTTAAGGTATACCGCTGAGTATGGGAGCTACAAGAAAGCAGGAAGATAGATCCCAGCTACTGTAGTAAGTAGGTCCCCATGCAATCTATCAGCCAGCACGGAGTCACATTTGCAGCTCCTTTCCTGTGGGAGCTATCTTCAATACCACACTTTTTCTGCTCAGCTCGCTTTGAAAGAATACATTTGTCAGTTAAGGTATACCACTGAGTATGGGAGCTACAACAAAGCAGGAAGATAGATCCCAGCTACTGTAATAAGTAGGTCCCCATGCAATCTATCAGCCAGCACGGTGTCACATTTGCAGCTGCTTTCTTGTGGGAGCTATCTTCAATACCACACTTTTTCTGTTCAGCTCCCATTGAAAAAATACATTTGTCTCTTAAGGTATACCACTGAGTATGGGAGCTACAAGAAAGCAGGAAGGCAGACCCCAGCTACAGTAGTAAGTAGGTCCACATGCAGTCTAGCAGCCCGGACGGTGTCACATTTGCAGCTGCTTTCCTGTGGGAGCTATCTTCAATACCACACTTTTTCTGTTCAGCTCCCATTGAAAAAATACATTTGTCTCTTAAGGTATACAACAGAGTATGGGAGCTACAAGAAAGCAGGAAGATAGATCCCAGCTACTGTAGTAAGTAGGTCCCCATGCAGTCTATCAGCCAGCATGGTGTCACATTTGCAGCTGCTTTCCTGTGGGAGCTATCTTCAATACCACAGTTTTTCTGTTCAGCTCCCATTGAAAAAACTACGTTTTGTATGTAAAGTTATACCACTGAGTATGGGAGCTACAAGAAAGCAGGAAGATAGACCCCAGCTACAGTAGTAAGTAGGTCCCCATGCAGTCTAGCAGCCAGCACGGTGTCACATTTGCAGCTCCTTTCCTGTGGGAGCTATCTTCAATACCACAGTTTTTCTGTTCAGCTCCCATTGAAAAAATACATTTGTCTCTTAAGGTATACCACTGAGTATGGGAGCTACAATACAGCAGGAAGGCAGACCCCAGCTACAGTAGTAAGTAGGTCCCCATGCAGTCTAGCAGTCCGCACGGTGTCACATTTGCAGCTGCTTTCCTGTGGGAGCTATCTTCAATACCACACTTATTCAGCTCAGATCCCATTGAAAGAATGCATTGTCAGTTAAGGTATACCACTGAGTATGGGACCTACAAGATAGCAGGAAGGCAGACCCCAGCTACTGTAGTAAGTAGGTCCCCATGCAGTCTATCAGCCAGCACGGTGTCATATTTGCAGCTCCTTTCCTGTGGGAGCTATCTTCAATACCACAGTTTTTCTGTTCAGCTCCCATTGAAAGAATACATTTGTCAGTTAAGGTACACCACTGAGTACGGGGGCTACAAGAAAGCAGGAAGGCAGACCCCAGCTACAGTAGTAAGTAGGTCCCCATGCAGTCTACCAGCCAGCACGGTGTCACATTTGCAGCTCCTTTCCTGTGGGAGCTATATTCAATACTACAGTTTTTCTCCTCAGCTCCCATTGAAAAAATACATTTGTCTCTTAAAGTATACAACTGAGTATGGGAGCTACAAGAAAGCAGGAAGATAGATCCCAGCTACTGTAGTAAGTAGGTCCCCATGCAGTCTATCAGCCAGCACGGTGTCACATTTGCAGCTGCTTTCCTGTGGGAGCTATCTTCAATATCACACTTTTTCTGTTCAGCTCCCATTGAAAGAATACATCTGTCAGTTAAGGTATACCGCTGAGTATGGGAGCTACAAGAAAGCAGGAAGGCAGACCCCAGCTACAGTAGTAAGTAGATCCCCATGCAGTCTAGCAGCCAGCACGGTGTCACATTTGCAGCTGCTTTCCTGTGGGAGCTATCTTCAATACCACACTTTTTCTGTTCAGCTCCCATTGAAAAAATACATTTGTCTCTTGAGGTATACCACTGAGTATGGGAGCTACAAGAAAGCAGGAAGGCAGACCCCAGCTACAGTAGTAAGTAGGTCCACATGCAGTCTAGCAGCCCGCACGGTGTCACATTTGCAGCTGCTTTCCTGTGGGAGCTATCTTCAATACCACACTTTTTCTGTTCAGCTCCCATTGAAAAAATACATTTGTCTCTTAAGGTATACCACTGAGTATGGGAGCTACAAGAAAGCAGGAAGATAGATCCCAGCTACTGTAGTAAGTAGGTCCCCATGCAGTCTATCAGCCAGCATGGTGTCACATTTGCAGCTGCTTTCCTGTGGGAGCTATCTTCAATACCACACTTTTTCTCCACAGCTCCCATTGAAAAAACTACGTTTTGTCTGTAAAGTTAAACCACTGAGTATGGGAGCTACAAGAAAGCAGGAAGATAGACCCCAGCTACTGTAGTAAGTAGGTTCCCATGCAGTCTAGCAGCCAGCACGGTGTCACATTTGCAGCTCCTTTCCTTTGGGAGCTATATTCAATACCACAGTTTTTCTGTTCAGCTCCCATTGAAAGAATACATTTGTCAGTTAAGGTACAACACTGAGTACGGGGGCTACAAGAAAGCAGGAAGGCAGACCCCAGCTACAGTAGTAAGTAGGTCCCCATGCAGTCTACCAGCCAGCACGGTGTCACATTTGCAGCTCCTTTCCTGTGGGAGCTATCTTCAATACCACACTTTTTCTCCTCAGCTCCCTATGAAAGAATACATTTGTCTCTTAAGGTATACAACTGAGTATGGGAGCTACAAGAAAGCAGGAAGATAGATCCCAGCTCCTGTAGTAAGTAGGTCCCCATGCAGTCTATCAGCCAGCACGGTGTCACATTTGCAGCTGCTTTCCTGTGGGAGCTATCTTCAATACCACAGTTTTTCTGTTCAGCTCCCATTGAAAGAATACATCTGTCAGTTAAGGTATACCGCTGAGTATGGGAGCTACAAGAAAGCAGGAAGGCAGACCCCAGCTACTGTAGTAAGTAGGTCCCCATGCAGTCTAGCAGCCAGCACGGTGTCACATTTGCAGCTCCTTTCCTGTGGGAGCTATCTTCAATACCACACTTTTTCTCCTCAGCTCCCATTGAAAAAACTACGTTTTGTCTGTAAAGTTATACCACTGAGTATGGGAGCTACAAGAAAGCAGGAAGATAGACCCCAGCTACAGTAGTAAGTAGGTCCCCATGCAGTCTATCAGCCAGCACGGTGTCACATTTGCAGCTGCTTTCGTGTGGGAGCTATCTTCAATACCACACTTTTTTGTTCAGCTCCCACTGAAAGAATACATTTGTCAGTTAAGGCATACAACAGAGTATGGGAGCTACAAGAAAGCAGGAAGATAGATCCCAGCTACTGTAGTAAGTAGGTCCCCATGCAGTCTATCAGCCAGCACGGTGTCACATTTGCAGCTGCTTTCCTGTGGGAGCTATCTTCAATACCACACTCTTTTCTTCAGCTCCCATTGAAAGAATACATTTGTCAGTTAAGGTATACCACTGAGTATGGGGGCTACAAGAAAGCAGGAAGGCAGACCCCAGCTACAGTAGTAAGTAGGTCCCCATGCACTCTATCAGCCAGCACGGTGTCACATTTGCAGCTCCATTCCTGTGGGAGTTATCTTCAATACCACAGTTTTTCTTTTCAGCTCCCATTGAAGGAATACATTTGTCAGTTAATGTACACCACTGAGTACGGGGGCTACAAGAAAGCAGGAAGGCAGACCCCAGCTACAGTAGTAAGTAGGTCCACATGCAGTCTAGCAGCCCGCACGGTGTCACATTTGCAGCTGCTTTCCTGTGGGAGCTATCTTCAATACCACACTTTTTCTGTTCAGCTCCCATTGAAAAAATACATTTGTCTCTTAAGGTATACAACAGAGTATGGGAGCTACAAGAAAGCAGGAAGATAGATCCCAGCTACTGTAGTAAGTAGGTCCCCATGCAGTCTATCAGCCAGCATGGTGTCACATTTGCAGCTGCTTTCCTGTGGGAGCTATCTTCAATACCACAGTTTTTCTGTTCAGCTCCCATTGAAAAAACTACGTTTTGTATGTAAAGTTATACCACTGAGTATGGGAGCTACAAGAAAGCAGGAAGATAGACCCCAGCTACAGTAGTAAGTAGGTCCCCATGCAGTCTAGCAGCCAGCACGGTGTCACATTTGCAGCTCCTTTCCTGTGGGAGCTATCTTCAATACCACAGTTTTTCTGTTCAGCTCCCATTGAAAAAATACATTTGTCTCTTAAGGTATACCACTGAGTATGGGAGCTACAATACAGCAGGAAGGCAGACCCCAGCTACAGTAGTAAGTAGGTCCCCATGCAGTCTAGCAGTCCGCACGGTGTCACATTTGCAGCTGCTTTCCTGTGGGAGCTATCTTCAATACCACACTTATTCAGCTCAGAACCCATTGAAAGAATGCATTGTCAGTTAAGGTATACCACTGAGTATGGGAGCTACAAGATAGCAGGAAGGCAGACCCCAGCTACTGTAGTAAGTAGGTCCCCATGCAGTCTATCAGCCAGCACGGTGTCATATTTGCAGCTCCTTTCCTGTGGGAGCTATCTTCAATACCACAGTTTTTCTGTTCAGCTCCCATTGAAAGAATACATTTGTCAGTTAAGGTACACCACTGAGTACGGGGGCTACAAGAAAGCAGGAAGGCAGACCCCAGCTACAGTAGTAAGTAGGTCCCCATGCAGTCTACCAGCCAGCACGGTGTCACATTTGCAGCTCCTTTCCTGTGGGAGCTATCTTCAATAGCACAGTTTTTCTCCTCAGCTCCCATTGAAAAAATACATTTGTCTCTTAAGGTATACAACTGAGTATGGGAGCTACAAGAAAGCAGGAAGATAGATCCCAGCTACTGTAGTAAGTAGGTCCCCATGCAGTCTATCAGCCAGCACGGTGTCACATTTGCAGCTGCTTTCCTGTGGGAGCTATCTTCAATACCACACTTTTTCTGTTCAGCTCCCATTGAAAGAATACATCTGTCAGTTAAGGTATACCGCTGAGTATGGGAGCTACAAGAAAGCAGGAAGATAGATCCCAGCTACTGTAGTAAGTAGATCCCCATGCAGTCTAGCAGCCAGCACGGTGTCACATTTGCAGCTCCTTTCCTGTGGGAGCTATCTTCAATACCACACTTTTTCTCCTCAGCTCCCATTGAAAAAACTACGTTTTGTCTGTAAAGTTATACCACTGAGTATGGGAGCTACAAGAAAGCAGGAAGATAGACCCCAGCTACAGTAGTAAGTAGGTCCCCATGCAGTCTATCAGCCAGCACGGTGTCACATTTGCAGCTGCTTTCGTGTGGGAGCTATCTTCAATACCACACTTTTTTGTTCAGCTCCCACTGAAAGAATACATTTGTCAGTTAAGGCATACAACAGAGTATGGGAGCTACAAGAAAGCAGGAAGATAGATCCCAGCTACTGTAGTAAGTAGGTCCCCATGCAGTCTATCAGCCAGCACGGTGTCACATTTGCAGCTGCTTTCCTGTGGGAGCTATCTTCAATACCACACTCTTTTCTTCAGCTCCCATTGAAAGAATACATTTGTCAGTTAAGGTATACCACTGAGTATGGGGGCTACAAGAAAGCAGGAAGGCAGACCCCAGCTACAGTAGTAAGTAGGTCCCCATGCACTCTATCAGCCAGCACGGTGTCACATTTGCAGCTCCATTCCTGTGGGAGTTATCTTCAATACCACAGTTTTTCTTTTCAGCTCCCATTGAAGGAATACATTTGTCAGTTAATGTACACCACTGAGTACGGGGGCTACAAGAAAGCAGGAAGGCAGACCCCAGCTACAGTAGTAAGTAGGTCCCCATGCAGTCTACCAGCCAGCACGGTGTCACATTTGCAGCTCCTTTCCTGTGGGAGCTATCTTCAATACCACAGTTTTTCTGTTCAGCTCCCATTGAAAAAATACATTTGTCTCTTAAGGTATACCACTGAGTATGGGAGCTACAAGAAAGCAGGAAGGCAGACCCCAGCTACAGTAGTAAGTAGGTCCACATGCAGTCTAGCAGCCCGCACGGTGTCACATTTGCAGCTGCTTTCCTGTGGGAGCTATCTTCAATACCACACTTTTTCTGTTCAGCTCCCATTGAAAAAATACATTTGTCTCTTAAGGTATACAACAGAGTATGGGAGCTACAAGAAAGCAGGAAGATAGATCCCAGCTACTGTAGTAAGTAGGTCCCCATGCAGTCTATCAGCCAGCATGGTGTCACATTTGCAGCTGCTTTCCTGTGGGAGCTATCTTCAATACCACAGTTTTTCTGTTCAGCTCCCATTGAAAAAACTACGTTTTGTATGTAAAGTTATACCACTGAGTATGGGAGCTACAAGAAAGCAGGAAGATAGACCCCAGCTACAGTAGTAAGTAGGTCCCCATGCAGTCTAGCAGTCAGCAGGGTGTCACATTTGCAGCTCCTTTCCTGTGGGAGCTATCTTCAATACCACAGTTTTTCTGTTCAGCTCCCATTGAAAAAATACATTTGTCTCTTAAGGTATACCACTGAGTATGGGAGCTACAATACAGCAGGAAGGCAGACCCCAGCTACAGTAGTAAGTAGGTCCCCATGCAGTCTAGCAGTCCGCACGGTGTCACATTTGCAGCTGCTTTCCTGTGGGAGCTATCTTCAATACCACACTTATTCAGCTCAGAACCCATTGAAAGAATGCATTGTCAGTTAAGGTATACCACTGAGTATGGGAGCTACAAGATAGCAGGAAGGCAGACCCCAGCTACTGTAGTAAGTAGGTTCCCATGCAGTCTAGCAGCCAGCACGGTGTCACATTTGCAGCTCCTTTCCTTTGGGAGCTATATTCAATACCACAGTTTTTCTGTTCAGCTCCCATTGAAAGAATACATTTGTCAGTTAAGGTACACCACTGAGTACGGGGGCTACAAGAAAGCAGGAAGGCAGACCCCAGCTACAGTAGTAAGTAGGTCCCCATGCAGTCTACCAGCCAGCACGGTGTCACATTTGCAGCTCCTTTCCTGTGGGAGCTATCTTCAATACCACACTTTTTATCCTCAGCTCCCATTGAAAAAATACATTTGTCTCTTAAGGTATACAACTGAGTATGGGAGCTACAAGAAAGCAGGAAGATAGATCCCAGCTACTGTAGTAAGTAGTTCCCCATGCAGTCTATCAGCCAGCACGGTGTCACATTTGCAGCTGCTTTCCTGTGGGAGCTATCTTCAATACCACAGTTTTTCTGTTCAGCTCCCATTGAAAGAATACATCTGTCAGTTAAGGTATACCGCTGAGTATGGGAGCTACAAGAAAGCAGGAAGGCAGACCCCAGCTACTGTAGTAAGTAGGTCCCCATGCAGTCTAGCAGCCAGCACGGTGTCACATTTGCAGCTCCTTTCCTGTGGGAGCTATCTTCAATACCACACTTTTTCTCCTCAGCTCCCATTGAAAAAACTTCGTTTTGTCTGTAAAGTTATACCACTGAGTATGGGAGCTACAAGAAAGCAGGAAGATAGACCCCAGCTACAGTAGTAAGTAGGTCCCCATGCAGTCTATCAGCCAGCACGGTGTCACATTTGCAGCTGCTTTCGTGTGGGAGCTATCTTCAATACCACACTTTTTTGTTCAGCTCCCACTGAAAGAATACATTTGTCAGTTAAGGCATACAACAGAGTATGGGAGCTACAAGAAAGCAGGAAGATAGATCCCAGCTACTGTAGTAAGTAGGTCCCCATGCAGTCTATCAGCCAGCACGGTGTCACATTTGCAGCTGCTTTCCTGTGGGAGCTATCTTCAATACCACACTCTTTTCTTCAGCTCCCATTGAAAGAATACATTTGTCAGTTAAGGTATACCACTGAGTATGGGGGCTACAAGAAAGCAGGAAGGCAGACCCCAGCTACAGTAGTAAGTAGGTCCCCATGCACTCTATCAGCCAGCACGGTGTCACATTTGCAGCTCCATTCCTGTGGGAGTTATCTTCAATACCACAGTTTTTCTTTTCAGCTCCCATTGAAGGAATACATTTGTCAGTTAATGTACACCACTGAGTACGGGGGCTACAAGAAAGCAGGAAGGCAGACCCCAGCTACAGTAGTAAGTAGGTCCCCATGCAGTCTACCAGCCAGCACGGTGTCACATTTGCAGCTCCTTTCCTGTGGGAGCTATCTTCAATACCACAGTTTTTCTGTTCAGCTCCCATTGAAAAAATACATTTGTCAGTTAAGGTATACAACTGAGTAGGGGAGCTACAAGAAAGCAGGAAGATAGATCCCAGCTACTGTAGTAAGTAGGTCCCCATGCAGTCTATCAGCCAGCACGGTGTCACATTTGCAGCTGGTTTCCTGTGGGAGCTATCTTCAATACCACAGTTTTTCTGTTCAGCTCCCATTGAAAGAATACATCTGTCAGTTAAGGTATACCGCTGAGTGTGGGAGCTACAATACAGCAGGAAGGCAGACCCCAGCTACAGTAGTAAGTAGGTCCCCATGCAGTCTAGCAGCCAGCACGGTGTCACATTTGCAGCTGCTTTCCTGTGGGAGCTATCTTCAATACCACACTTTTTCTCCTCAGCTCCCATTGAAGGAATACATTTTTCAGTTAAGGTATACCACTGACTACGGGGACTACAAGAAAGCAGGAAGGCAGAAACCAACTACAGTAGTAAGTAGGTCCCCATGCAGTCTATCAGACAGCACGGTGTCACATTTGCAGCTCCTTTCCTGTGGGAGCTATCTTCAATACCACAGTTTTTCTGTTCAGCTCCCATTGAATAAACTACGTTTTGTCTGTAAAGTTATACCACTGAGTATGGGAGCTACAAGAAAGCAGGAAGATAGACCCCAGCTACAGTAGTAAGTAGGTCCCCATGCAGTCTATCAGCCAGCACGGTGTCACATTTGCAGCTGCTTTCCTGTGGGAGCTATCTTCAATACCACAGTTTTTCTGTTCAGCTCCCATTGAAAGAATACATCTGTCAGTTAAGGTATACCGCTGAGTATGGGAGCTACAAGAAAGCAGGAAGGCAGACCCCAGCTACAGTAGTAAGTAGGTCCCCATGCAGTCTACCAGCCAGCACGGTGTCACATTTGCAGCTGCTTTCCTGTGGGAGCTATCTTCAATACCACACTTTTTCTCCTCAGCTCCCATTGAAAGAATACATTTGTCAGTTAAGGTATACCACTGAGTATGGGAGCTACAAGAAAGCAGGAAGATAGATCCCAGCTACTGTAATAAGTAGGTCCCCATGCAATCTATCAGCCAGCACGGTGTCACATTTGCAGCTGCTTTCTTGTGGGAGCTATCTTCAATACCACAGTTTTTCTGTTCAGCTACCATTGAAAAAATACATTTGTCTCTTAAGGTATACCACTGAGTATGGGAGCTACAATACAGCAGGAAGGCAGACCCCAGTTACTGTAGTAAGTAGGTCCCCATGCAGTCTATCAGCCAGCACGGTGTCACATTTGCAGCTCCTTTCCTGTGGGAGCTATCTTCAATACCACAGTTTTTCTGTTCAGCTCCCATTGAAAAAATACATTTGTCAGTTAAGGTATACCACTGACTATGGGAGCTACAAGAAAGCAGGAAGATAGATCCCAGCTACTGTAAGAAGTAGGTCCCCATGCAGTCTATCAGCTAGCACGGTGTCACATTTGCAGCTCCTTTCCTGTGGAAGCTATCTTCAATACCACACTTTTTCTGTTCAGCTCCCATTGAAAAAATACATTTGTCTCTTAAGGTATACAACAGAGTATGGGAGCTACAAGAAAGCAGGAAGATAGATCCCAGCTACTGTAGTAAGTAGGTCCCCATGCAGTCTATCAGCCAGCACGGTGTCACATTTGCAGCTGCTTTCCTGTGGGAGCTATCTTCAATACCACAGTTTTTCTGTTCAGCTCCCATTGAAAGAATACATCTGTCAGTTAAGGTATACCGCTGAGTATGGGAGCTACAAGAAAGCAGGAAGGCAGACCCCAGCTACAGTAGTAAGTAGGTCCCCATGCAGTCTAGCAGCCAGCACGGTGTCACATTTGCAGCTGCTTTCCTGTGGGAGCTATCTTCAATACCACACTTTTTCTCCTCAGCTCCCATTGAAAGAATACATTTTTCAGTTAAGGTATACCACTGACTACGGGGACTACAAGAAAGCAGGAAGGCAGAAACCAACTACAGTAGTAAGTAGGTCCCCATGCAGTCTATCAGACAGCACGGTGTCACATTTGCAGCTCCTTTCCTGTGGGAGCTATCTTCAATACCACCTTTTTCTCCTCAGCTCCCATTGAATAAACTACGTTTTGTCTGTAAAGTTATACCACTGAGTATGGGAGCTACAAGAAAGCAGGAAGATAGACCCCAGCTACAGTAGTAAGTAGGTCCCCATGCAGTCTATCAGCCAGCACGGTGTCACATTTGCAGCTGGTTTCCTGTGGGAGCTATCTTCAATACCACAGTTTTTCTGTTCAGCTCCCATTGAAAGAATACATGTGTCAGTTAAGGTATACCGCTGAGTATGGGAGCTACAAGAAAGCAGGAAGACTGACCCCAGCTACAGTAGTAAGTAGGTCCCCATGCAGTCTATCAGCCAGCACGGTGTCACATTTGCAGCTGCTTTCCTGTGGGAGCTATCTTCAATACCACACTCTTTTCTTCAGCTCCCATTGAAAGAATACATTTGTCAGTTAAGGTATACCACTGAGTATGGGGGCTACAAGAAAGCAGGAAGGCAGACACCAGCTACAGTAGTAAGTAGGTCCCCATGCACTCTATCAGCCAGCACGGTGTCACATTTGCAGCTCCATTCCTGTGGGAGTTATCTTCAATACCACACTTTTTCTGTTCAGCTCCCATTGAAAGAATACATCTGTCAGTTAAGGTATACCGCTGAGTATGGGAGCTACAAGAAAGCAGGAAGATAGATCCCAGCTACTGTAGTAAGTAGGTCCCCATGCAGTCTATCAGCCAGCACGGTGTCACATTTGCAGCTCCTTTCCTGTGGGAGCTATCTTCAATACCACACTTTTTCTCCTCAGCTCGCTTTGAAAGAATACATTTGTCAGTTAAGGTATACCACTGAGTATGGGAGCTACAACAAAGCAGGAAGATAGATCCCAGCTACTGTAATAAGTAGGTCCCCATGCAATCTATCAGCCAGCACGGTGTCACATTTGCAGCTGCTTTCTTGTGGGAGCTATCTTCAATACCACACTTTTTCTCCTCAGCTCCCATTGAAAGAATACATTTGTCAGTTAAGGTATACCACTGAGTATGGGAGCTACAAGAAAGCAGGAAGATAGATCCCAGCTACTGTAATAAGTAGGTCCCCATGCAATCTATCAGCCAGCACGGTGTCACATTTGCAGCTGCTTTCTTGTGGGAGCTATCTTCAATACCACAGTTTTTCTGTTCAGCTCCCATTGAAAGAATACATCTGTCAGTTAAGGTATACCGCTGAGTATGGGAGCTACAAGAAAGCAGGAAGGCAGACCCCAGCTACTGTAGTAAGTAGGTCCCCATGCAGTCTAGCAGCCAGCACGGTGTCACATTTGCAGCTCCTTTCCTGTGGGAGCTATCTTCAATACCACACTTTTTCTCCTCAGCTCCCATTGAAAAAACTTCGTTTTGTCTGTAAAGTTATACCACTGAGTATGGGAGCTACAAGAAAGCAGGAAGATAGACCCCAGCTACAGTAGTAAGTAGGTCCCCATGCAGTCTATCAGCCAGCACGGTGTCACATTTGCAGCTGCTTTCGTGTGGGAGCTATCTTCAATACCACACTTTTTTGTTCAGCTCCCACTGAAAGAATACATTTGTCAGTTAAGGCATACAACAGAGTATGGGAGCTACAAGAAAGCAGGAAGATAGATCCCAGCTACTGTAGTAAGTAGGTCCCCATGCAGTCTATCAGCCAGCACGGTGTCACATTTGCAGCTGCTTTCCTGTGGGAGCTATCTTCAATACCACACTCTTTTCTTCAGCTCCCATTGAAAGAATACATTTGTCAGTTAAGGTATACCACTGAGTATGGGGGCTACAAGAAAGCAGGAAGGCAGACCCCAGCTACAGTAGTAAGTAGGTCCCCATGCACTCTATCAGCCAGCACGGTGTCACATTTGCAGCTCCATTCCTGTGGGAGTTATCTTCAATACCACAGTTTTTCTTTTCAGCTCCCATTGAAGGAATACATTTGTCAGTTAATGTACACCACTGAGTACGGGGGCTACAAGAAAGCAGGAAGGCAGACCCCAGCTACAGTAGTAAGTAGGTCCCCATGCAGTCTACCAGCCAGCACGGTGTCACATTTGCAGCTCCTTTCCTGTGGGAGCTATCTTCAATACCACAGTTTTTCTGTTCAGCTCCCATTGAAAAAATACATTTGTCAGTTAAGGTATACAACTGAGTAGGGGAGCTACAAGAAAGCAGGAAGATAGATCCCAGCTACTGTAGTAAGTAGGTCCCCATGCAGTCTATCAGCCAGCACGGTGTCACATTTGCAGCTGGTTTCCTGTGGGAGCTATCTTCAATACCACAGTTTTTCTGTTCAGCTCCCATTGAAAGAATACATCTGTCAGTTAAGGTATACCGCTGAGTGTGGGAGCTACAATACAGCAGGAAGGCAGACCCCAGCTACAGTAGTAAGTAGGTCCCCATGCAGTCTAGCAGCCAGCACGGTGTCACATTTGCAGCTGCTTTCCTGTGGGAGCTATCTTCAATACCACACTTTTTCTCCTCAGCTCCCATTGAAGGAATACATTTTTCAGTTAAGGTATACCACTGACTACGGGGACTACAAGAAAGCAGGAAGGCAGAAACCAACTACAGTAGTAAGTAGGTCCCCATGCAGTCTATCAGACAGCACGGTGTCACATTTGCAGCTCCTTTCCTGTGGGAGCTATCTTCAATACCACAGTTTTTCTGTTCAGCTCCCATTGAATAAACTACGTTTTGTCTGTAAAGTTATACCACTGAGTATGGGAGCTACAAGAAAGCAGGAAGATAGACCCCAGCTACAGTAGTAAGTAGGTCCCCATGCAGTCTATCAGCCAGCACGGTGTCACATTTGCAGCTGCTTTCCTGTGGGAGCTATCTTCAATACCACAGTTTTTCTGTTCAGCTCCCATTGAAAGAATACATCTGTCAGTTAAGGTATACCGCTGAGTATGGGAGCTACAAGAAAGCAGGAAGGCAGACCCCAGCTACAGTAGTAAGTAGGTCCCCATGCAGTCTACCAGCCAGCACGGTGTCACATTTGCAGCTGCTTTCCTGTGGGAGCTATCTTCAATACCACACTTTTTCTCCTCAGCTCCCATTGAAAGAATACATTTGTCAGTTAAGGTATACCACTGAGTATGGGAGCTACAAGAAAGCAGGAAGATAGATCCCAGCTACTGTAATAAGTAGGTCCCCATGCAATCTATCAGCCAGCACGGTGTCACATTTGCAGCTGCTTTCTTGTGGGAGCTATCTTCAATACCACAGTTTTTCTGTTCAGCTACCATTGAAAAAATACATTTGTCTCTTAAGGTATACCACTGAGTATGGGAGCTACAATACAGCAGGAAGGCAGACCCCAGTTACTGTAGTAAGTAGGTCCCCATGCAGTCTATCAGCCAGCACGGTGTCACATTTGCAGCTCCTTTCCTGTGGGAGCTATCTTCAATACCACAGTTTTTCTGTTCAGCTCCCATTGAAAAAATACATTTGTCAGTTAAGGTATACCACTGACTATGGGAGCTACAAGAAAGCAGGAAGATAGATCCCAGCTACTGTAAGAAGTAGGTCCCCATGCAGTCTATCAGCTAGCACGGTGTCACATTTGCAGCTCCTTTCCTGTGGAAGCTATCTTCAATACCACACGTTTTCTGTTCAGCTCCCATTGAAAAAATACATTTGTCTCTTAAGGTATACAACAGAGTATGGGAGCTACAAGAAAGCAGGAAGATAGATCCCAGCTACTGTAGTAAGTAGGTCCCCATGCAGTCTATCAGCCAGCACGGTGTCACATTTGCAGCTGCTTTCCTGTGGGAGCTATCTTCAATACCACAGTTTTTCTGTTCAGCTCCCATTGAAAGAATACATCTGTCAGTTAAGGTATACCGCTGAGTATGGGAGCTACAAGAAAGCAGGAAGGCAGACCCCAGCTACAGTAGTAAGTAGGTCCCCATGCAGTCTAGCAGCCAGCACGGTGTCACATTTGCAGCTGCTTTCCTGTGGGAGCTATCTTCAATACCACACTTTTTCTCCTCAGCTCCCATTGAAAGAATACATTTTTCAGTTAAGGTATACCACTGACTACGGGGACTACAAGAAAGCAGGAAGGCAGAAACCAACTACAGTAGTAAGTAGGTCCCCATGCAGTCTATCAGACAGCACGGTGTCACATTTGCAGCTCCTTTCCTGTGGGAGCTATCTTCAATACCACCTTTTTCTCCTCAGCTCCCATTGAATAAACTACGTTTTGTCTGTAAAGTTATACCACTGAGTATGGGAGCTACAAGAAAGCAGGAAGATAGACCCCAGCTACAGTAGTAAGTAGGTCCCCATGCAGTCTATCAGCCAGCACGGTGTCACATTTGCAGCTGGTTTCCTGTGGGAGCTATCTTCAATACCACAGTTTTTCTGTTCAGCTCCCATTGAAAGAATACATGTGTCAGTTAAGGTATACCGCTGAGTATGGGAGCTACAAGAAAGCAGGAAGACTGACCCCAGCTACAGTAGTAAGTAGGTCCCCATGCAGTCTATCAGCCAGCACGGTGTCACATTTGCAGCTGCTTTCCTGTGGGAGCTATCTTCAATACCACACTCTTTTCTTCAGCTCCCATTGAAAGAATACATTTGTCAGTTAAGGTATACCACTGAGTATGGGGGCTACAAGAAAGCAGGAAGGCAGACACCAGCTACAGTAGTAAGTAGGTCCCCATGCACTCTATCAGCCAGCACGGTGTCACATTTGCAGCTCCATTCCTGTGGGAGTTATCTTCAATACCACACTTTTTCTGTTCAGCTCCCATTGAAAGAATACATCTGTCAGTTAAGGTATACCGCTGAGTATGGGAGCTACAAGAAAGCAGGAAGATAGATCCCAGCTACTGTAGTAAGTAGGTCCCCATGCAGTCTATCAGCCAGCACGGTGTCACATTTGCAGCTCCTTTCCTGTGGGAGCTATCTTCAATACCACACTTTTTCTCCTCAGCTCGCTTTGAAAGAATACATTTGTCAGTTAAGGTATACCACTGAGTATGGGAGCTACAACAAAGCAGGAAGATAGATCCCAGCTACTGTAATAAGTAGGTCCCCATGCAATCTATCAGCCAGCACGGTGTCACATTTGCAGCTGCTTTCTTGTGGGAGCTATCTTCAATACCACACTTTTTCTGTTCAGCTCCCATTGAAAAAATACATTTGTCTCTTAAGGTATACCACTGAGTATGGGAGCTACAAGAAAGCAGGAAGGCAGACCCCAGCTACAGTATTAAGTAGGTCCACATGCAATCTAGCAGCCCGCACGGTGTCACATTTGCAGCTGCTTTCCTGTGGGAGCTATCTTCAATACCACACTTTTTCTGTTCAGCTCCCATTGAAAAAATACATTTGTCTCTTAAGGTATACAACAGAGTATGGGAGCTACAACAAAGCAGGAAGATAGATCCCAGCTACTGTAGTAAGTTGGTCCCCATGCAGTCTATCAGTCAGCATGGTGTCACATTTGCAGCTGCTTTCCTGTGGGAGCTATCTTCAATACCACACTTTTTCTCCTCAGCTCCCATTGAAAAAACTACGTTTTGTCTGTAAAGTTATACCACTGATTATGGGAGCTACAAGAAAGCAGGAAGATAGACCCCAGCTACAGTAGTAAGTAGGTCCCCATGCAGTCTAGAAGCCAACACGGTGTCACATTTGCAGCTGCTTTCGTGTGGGAGCTATCTTCAATACCACAGTTTTTCTGTTCAGCTCCCATTGAAAAAATACATTTGTCTCTTAAGGTATACCACTGAGTATGGGAGCTACAATACAGCAGGAAGGCAGACCCCAGCTACAGTAATAAGTAGGTCCCCATGCAGTCTAGCAGTCCGCACGGTGTCACATTTGCAGCTGCTTTCCTGTGGGAGCTATCTTCAATACCACACTTATTCAGCTCAGATCCCATTGAAAGAATGCATTGTCAGTTAAGGTATACCACTGAGTATGGGAGCTACAAGAAAGCAGAAAGGCAGACCCCAGCTACTGTAGTAAGTAGGTCCCCATGCAGTCTATCAGCCAGCACGGTGTCACATTTGCAGCTCCTTTCCTGTGGGAGCTATCTTCAATAACACAGTTTTTCTTTTCAGCTCCCATTGAAGGAATACATTTGTCAGTTAAGGTACACCACTGAGTACGGGGGCTACAAGAAAGCAGGAAGGCAGACCCCAGCTACAGTAGTAAGTAGGTCCCCATGCAGTCTACCAGCCAGCACGGTGTCACATTTGCAGCTCCTTTCCTGTGGGAGCTATCTTCAATACCACAGTTTTTCTGTTCAGCTCCCATTTAAAAAATACATTTGTCTCTTAAAGTATACAACTGAGTATGGGAGCTACAAGAAAGCAGGAAGATAGATCCCAGCTACTGTAGTAAGTAGGTCCCCATGCAGTCTATCAGCCAGCACGGTGTCACATTTGCAGCTGCTTTCCTGTGGGAGCTATCTTCAATACCACAGTTTTTCTGTTCAGCTCCCATTGAAAGAATACATCTGTCAGTTAAGGTATACCGCTGAGTATGGGAGCTACAAGAAAGCAGGAAGGCAGACCCCAGCTACAGTAGTAAGTAGGTCCCCATGCAGTCTATCAGCCAGCACGGTGTCACATTTGCAGCTGGTTTCCTGTGGGAGCTATCTTCAATACCACAGTTTTTCTGTTCAGCTCCCATTGAAAGAATACATGTGTCAGTTAAGGTATACCGCTGAGTATGGGAGCTACAAGAAAGCAGGAAGATAGATCCCAGCTACTGTAGTAAGTAGGTCCCCATGCAGTCTATCAGCCAGCACGGTGTCACATTTGCAGCTGCTTTCCTGTGGGAGCTATCTTCAATACCACAGTTTTTCTGTTCAGCTCCCATTGAAAGAATACATCTGTCAGTTAAGGTATACCGCTGAGTATGGGAGCTACAAGAAAGCAGGAAGGCAGACCCCAGCTACAGTAGTAAGTAGGTCCCCATGCAGTCTAGCAGCCAGCACGGTGTCACATTTGCAGCTGCTTTCCTGTGGGAGCTATCTTCAATACCACACTTTTTCTCCTCAGCTCCCATTGAAAGAATACATTTTTCAGTTAAGGTATACCACTGACTACGGGGACTACAAGAAAGCAGGAAGGCAGAAACCAACTACAGTAGTAAGTAGGTCCCCATGCAGTCTATCAGACAGCACGGTGTCACATTTGCAGCTCCTTTCCTGTGGGAGCTATCTTCAATACCACCTTTTTCTCCTCAGCTCCCTTTGAATAAACTACGTTTTGTCTGTAAAGTTATACCACTGAGTATGGGAGCTACAAGAAAGCAGGAAGATAGACCCCAGCTACAGTAGTAAGTAGGTCCCCATGCAGTCTATCAGCCAGCACGGTGTCACATTTGCAGCTGCTTTCCTGTGGGAGCTATCTTCAATACCACAGTTTTTCTGTTCAGCTCCCATTGAAAGAATACATGTGTCAGTTAAGGTATACCGCTGAGTATGGGAGCTACAAGAAAGCAGGAAGACTGACCCCAGCTACAGTAGTAAGTAGGTCCCAATGCAGTCTATCAGCCAGCACGGTGTCACATTTGCAGCTGCTTTCCTGTGGGAGCTATCTTCAATACCACACTCTTTTCTTCAGCTCCCATTGAAAGAATACATTTGTCAGTTAAGATATACCACTGAGTATGGGGGCTACAAGAAAGCAGGAAGGCAGACACCAGCTACAGTAGTAAGTAGGTCCCCATGCACTCTCTCAGCCAGCACGGTGTCACATTTGCAGCTCCATTCCTGTGGGAGCTATCTTCAATACCACAGTTTTTCTTTTCAGCTCCCATTGAAGGAATACATTTGTCAGTTAAGGTACACCACTGAGTACGGGGGCTACAAGAAAGCAGGAAGGCAGACCCCAGCTACAGTAGTAAGTAGGTCCCCATGCAGTCTACCAGCCAGCACGGTGTCACATTTGCAGCTCCTTTCCTGTGGGAGCTATCTTCAATACCACAGTTTTTCTGTTCAGCTCCCATTTAAAAAATACATTTGTCTCTTAAGGTATACAACTGAGTATGGGAGCTACAAGAAAGCAGGAAGATAGATCCCAGCTACTGTAGTAAGTAGGTCCCCATGCAGTCTATCAGCCAGCACGGTGTCACATTTGCAGCTGCTTTCCTGTGGGAGCTATCTTCAATACCACAGTTTTTCTGTTCAGCTCCCATTGAAAGAATACATCTGTCAGTTAAGGTATACCGCTGAGTATGGGAGCTACAAGAAAGCAGGAAGGCAGACCCCAGCTACAGTAGTAAGTAGGTCCCCATGCAGTCTAGCAGCCAGCACGGTGTCACATTTGCAGCTGCTTTCCTGTGGGAGCTATCTTCAATACCACACTTTTTCTCCTCAGCTCCCATTGAAAGAATACATTTTTCAGTTAAGGTATACCACTGAGTATGGGAGCTACAAGAAAGCAGGAAGATAGATCCCAGCTACTGTAGTAAGTAGGTCCCCATGCAGTCTATCAGCCAGCACGGTGTCACATTTGCAGCTGCTTTCCTGTGGGAGCTATCTTCAATACCACAGTTTTTCTGTTCAGCTACCATTGAAAAAATACATTTGTCTCTTAAGGTATACCACTGAGTATGGGAGCTACAATACAGCAGGAAGGCAGACCCCAGTTACTGTAGTAAGTAGGTCCCCATGCAGTCTATCAGCCAGCACGGTGTCACATTTGCAGCTCCTTTCCTGTGGGAGCTATCTTCAATACCACAGTTTTTCTGTTCAGCTCCCATTGAAAAAATACATTTGTCAGTTAAGGTATACCACTGACTATGGGAGCTACAAGAAAGCAGGAAGATAGATCCAGCTACTGTAAGAAGTAGGTCCCCATGCAGTCTATCAGCTAGCACGGTGTCACATTTGCAGCTCCTTTCCTGTGGAAGCTATCTTCAATACCACACTTTTTCTGTTCAGCTCCCATTGAAAAAATACATTTGTCTCTTAAGGTATACAACAGAGTATGGGAGCTACAACAAAGCAGGAAGATAGATCCCAGCTACTGTAGTAAGTAGGTCCCCATGCAGTCTATCAGCCAGCACGGTGTCACATTTGCAGCTGCTTTCCTGTGGGAGCTATCTTCAATACCACACTTTTTCTCCTCAGCTCCCATTGAAAAAACTACGTTTTGTTTGTAAAGTTATACCACTGAGTATGGGAGCTACAAGAAAGCAGGAAGATAGACCCCAGCTACAGTAGTAAGTAGGTCCCCATGCAGTCTATCAGCCAGCACGGTGTCACATTTGCAGCTGCTTTCCTGTGGGAGCTATCTTCAATACCACACTTTTTCTCCTCAGCTCCCATTGAAAGAATACATTTTTCAGTTAAGGTATACCACTGACTACGGGGACTACAAGAAAGCAGGAAGGCAGAAACCAACTACAGTAGTAAGTAGGTCCCCATGCAGTCTATCAGCCAGCACGGTGTCACATTTGCAGCTGCTTTCCTGTGGAAGCTATCTTCAATACCACACTTTTTCTGTTCAGCTCCCATTGAAAGAATACATGTGTCAGTTAAGGTATACCGCTGAGTATGGGAGCTACAAGAAAGCAGGAAGGCTGACCCCAGCTACAGTAGTAAGTAGGTCCCCATGCAGTCTATCAGCCAGCACGGTGTCACATTTGCAGCTGCTTTCGTGTGGGAGCTATCTTCAATACCACACTTTTTTGTTCAGCTCCCACTGAAAGAATACATTTGTCAGTTAAGGCATACAACAGAGTATGGGAGCTACAAGAAAGCAGGAAGATAGAAAACAGCTACTGCAGTAAGTAGGTCCCCATGCAGTCTATCAGCCAGCACGGTGTCACATTTGCAGCTGCTTTCCTGTGGGAGCTATCTTCAATACCACACTTTTTTGTTCAGCTCCCATTGAAAGAATACATTTGTCAGTTAAGGTATACAACAGAGTATGGTAGCTACAAGAAAGCAGGAAGATAGATCCCAGCTACTGTAGTAAGTAGGTCCCCATGCAGTCTATCAGCCAGCACGGTGTCACATTTGCAGCTGCTTTCCTGTGGGAGCTATCTTCAATACCACACTCTTTTCTCCAGCTCCCATTGAAAGAATACATTTGTCAGTTAAGGTATACCACTGAGTATGGGGGCTACAAGAAAGCAGGAAGGCAGACCCCAGCTACAGTAGTAAGTAGGTCCCCATGCATTCAACCAGTCAGCACGGTGTCACATTTGCAGCTGCTTTCCTGTGGGAGCTATCTTCAATACCACAGTTTTTCTGTTCAGCTCCCATTGAAAAAATACATTTGTCTCTTAAGGTATACAACAGAGTATGGGAGCTACAAGAAAGAAGGAAGATAGATCCCAGCTACTGTAGTAAGTAGGTCCCCATGCAGTCTATCAGCCAGCACGGTGTCACATTTGCAGCTGCTTTCCTGTGGGAGCTATCTTCAATACCACACTTTTTCTGTTCAGCTCCCATTGAAAGAATACATCTGTCAGTTAAGGTATACCGCTGAGTATGGGAGCTACAAGAAAGCAGGAAGATAGATCCCAGCTACTGTAGTAAGTAGGTCCCCATGCAGTCTAGCAGCCAGCACGGTGTCACATTTGCAGCTCCTTTCCTGTGGGAGCTATCTTCAATACCACACTTTTTCTCCTCAGCTCGCTTTGAAAGAATACATTTGTCAGTTAAGGTATACCACTGAGTATGGGAGCTACAACAAAGCAGGAAGATAGATCCCAGCTACTGTAATAAGTAGGTCCCCATGCAATCTATCAGCCAGCACGGTGTCACATTTGCAGCTGCTTTCTTGTGGGAGCTATCTTCAATACCACAGTTTTTCTGTTCAGCTACCATTGAAAAAATACATTTGTCTCTTAAGGTATACCACTGAGTATGGGAGCTACAATACAGCAGGAAGGCAGACCCCAGCTACTGTAGTAAGTAGGTCCCCATGCAGTCTATCAGCCAGCACGGTGTCACATTTGCAGCTGCTTTCCTGTGGGAGCTATCTTCAATACCACACTTTTTCTCCTCAGCTCCCATTGAAAGAATACATTTTTCAGTTAAGGTATACCACTGACTACGGGGACTACAAGAAAGCAGGAAGGCAGAAACCAACTACAGTAGTAAGTAGGTCCCCATGCAGTCTATCAGACAGCACGGTGTCACATTTGCAGCTGCTTTCCTGTGGGAGCTATCTTCAATACCACCTTTTTCTCCTCAGCTCCCATTGAAAAAACTACGTTTTGTCTGTAAAGTTATACCACTGAGTATGGGAGCTACAAGAAAGCAGGAAGATAGACCCCAGCTACAGTAGTAAGTAGGTCCCCATGCAGTCTATCAGCCAGCACGGTGTCACATTTGCAGCTGGTTTCCTGTGGGAGCTATCTTCAATACCACAGTTTTTCTGTTCAGCTCCCATTGAAAGAATACATGTGTCAGTTAAGGTATACCGCTGAGTATGGGAGCTACAAGAAAGCAGGAAGATAGATCCCAGCTACTGTAGTAAGTAGGTCCCCATGCAGTCTATCAGCCAGCACGGTGTCACATTTGCAGCTGCTTTCCTGTGGGAGCTATCTTCAATACCACAGTTTTTCTGTTCAGCTCCCATTGAAAGAATACATCTGTCAGTTAAGGTATACCGCTGAGTATGGGAGCTACAAGAAAGCAGGAAGGCAGACCCCAGCTACAGTAGTAAGTAGGTCCCCATGCAGTCTAGCAGCCAGCACGGTGTCACATTTGCAGCTGCTTTCCTGTGGGAGCTATCTTCAATACCACACTTTTTCTCCTCAGCTCCCATTGAAAGAATACATTTTTCAGTTAAGGTATACCACTGACTACGGGGACTACAAGAAAGCAGGAAGGCAGAAACCAACTACAGTAGTAAGTAGGTCCCCATGCAGTCTATCAGACAGCACGGTGTCACATTTGCAGCTCCTTTCCTGTGGGAGCTATCTTCAATACCACCTTTTTCTCCTCAGCTCCCTTTGAATAAACTACGTTTTGTCTGTAAAGTTATACCACTGAGTATGGGAGCTACAAGAAAGCAGGAAGATAGACCCCAGCTACAGTAGTAAGTAGGTCCCCATGCAGTCTATCAGCCAGCACGGTGTCACATTTGCAGCTGCTTTCCTGTGGGAGCTATCTTCAATACCACAGTTTTTCTGTTCAGCTCCCATTGAAAGAATACATGTGTCAGTTAAGGTATACCGCTGAGTATGGGAGCTACAAGAAAGCAGGAAGACTGACCCCAGCTACAGTAGTAAGTAGGTCCCAATGCAGTCTATCAGCCAGCACGGTGTCACATTTGCAGCTGCTTTCCTGTGGGAGCTATCTTCAATACCACACTCTTTTCTTCAGCTCCCATTGAAAGAATACATTTGTCAGTTAAGATATACCACTGAGTATGGGGGCTACAAGAAAGCAGGAAGGCAGACACCAGCTACAGTAGTAAGTAGGTCCCCATGCACTCTCTCAGCCAGCACGGTGTCACATTTGCAGCTCCATTCCTGTGGGAGCTATCTTCAATAACACAGTTTTTCTTTTCAGCTCCCATTGAAGGAATACATTTGTCAGTTAAGGTACACCACTGAGTACGGGGGCTACAAGAAAGCAGGAAGGCAGACCCCAGCTACAGTAGTAAGTAGGTCCCCATGCAGTCTACCAGCCAGCACGGTGTCACATTTGCAGCTCCTTTCCTGTGGGAGCTATCTTCAATACCACAGTTTTTCTGTTCAGCTCCCATTTAAAAAATACATTTGTCTCTTAAGGTATACAACTGAGTATGGGAGCTACAAGAAAGCAGGAAGATAGATCCCAGCTACTGTAGTAAGTAGGTCCCCATGCAGTCTACCAGCCAGCACGGTGTCACATTTGCAGCTCCTTTCCTGTGGGAGCTATCTTCAATACCACAGTTTTTCTGTTCAGCTCCCATTTAAAAAATACATTTGTCTCTTAAGGTATACAACTGAGTATGGGAGCTACAAGAAAGCAGGAAGATAGATCCCAGCTACTGTAGTAAGTAGGTCCCCATTCAGTCTATCAGCCAGCACGGTGTCACATTTGCAGCTGCTTTCCTGTGGGAGCTATCTTCAATACCACAGTTTTTCTGTTCAGCTCCCATTGAAAGAATACATCTGTCAGTTAAGGTATACCGCTGAGTATGGGAGCTACAAGAAAGCAGGAAGGCAGACCCCAGCTACAGTAGTAAGTAGGTCCCCATGCAGTCTAGCAGCCAGCACGGTGTCACATTTGCAGCTGCTTTCCTGTGGGAGCTATCTTCAATACCACACTTTTTCTCCTCAGCTCCCATTGAAAGAATACATTTTTCAGTTAAGGTATACCACTGAGTATGGGAGCTACAAGAAAGCAGGAAGATAGATCCCAGCTACTGTAGTAAGTAGGTCCCCATGCAGTCTATCAGCCAGCACGGTGTCACATTTGCAGCTGCTTTCCTGTGGGAGCTATCTTCAATACCACAGTTTTTCTGTTCAGCTACCATTGAAAAAATACATTTGTCTCTTAAGGTATACCACTGAGTATGGGAGCTACAATACAGCAGGAAGGCAGACCCCAGCTACTGTAGTAAGTAGGTCCCCATGCAGTCTATCAGCCAGCACGGTGTCACATTTGCAGCTCCTTTCCTGTGGGAGCTATCTTCAATACCACAGTTTTTCTGTTCAGCTCCCATTGAAAAAATACATTTGTCAGTTAAGGTATACCACTGACTATGGGAGCTGCAAGAAAGCAGGAAGATAGATCCAGCTACTTTAAGAAGTAGGTCCCCATGCAGTCTATCAGATAGCACGGTGTCACATTTGCAGCTCCTTTCCTGTGGAAGCTATCTTCAATACCACACTTTTTCTGTTCAGCTCCCATTGAAAAAATACATTTGTCTCTTAAGGTATACAACAGAGTATGGGAGCTACAACAAAGCAGGAAGATAGATCCCAGCTACTGTAGTAAGTAGGTCCCCATGCAGTCTATCAGCCAGCACGGTGTCACATTTGCAGCTGCTTTCCTGTGGGAGCTATCTTCAATACCACACTTTTTCTCCTCAGCTCCCATTGAAAAAACTACGTTTTGTTTGTAAAGTTATACCACTGAGTATGGGAGCTACAAGAAAGCAGGAAGATAGACCCCAGCTACAGTAGTAAGTAGGTCCCCATGCAGTCTATCAGCCAGCACGGTGTCACATTTGCAGCTGCTTTCCTGTGGGAGCTATCTTCAATACCACACTTTTTCTCCTCAGCTCCCATTGAAAGAATACATTTTTCAGTTAAGGTATACCACTGACTACGGGGACTACAAGAAAGCAGGAAGGCAGAAACCAACTACAGTAGTAAGTAGGTCCCCATGCAGTCTATCAGCCAGCACGGTGTCACATTTGCAGCTGCTTTCCTGTGGAAGCTATCTTCAATACCACACTTTTTCTGTTCAGCTCCCATTGAAAGAATACATGTGTCAGTTAAGGTATACCGCTGAGTATGGGAGCTACAAGAAAGCAGGAAGGCTGACCCCAGCTACAGTAGTAAGTAGGTCCCCATGCAGTCTATCAGCCAGCACGGTGTCACATTTGCAGCTGCTTTCGTGTGGGAGCTATCTTCAATACCACACTTTTTTGTTCAGCTCCCACTGAAAGAATACATTTGTCAGTTAAGGCATACAACAGAGTATGGGAGCTACAAGAAAGCAGGAAGATAGAACCCAGCTACTGCAGTAAGTAGGTCCCCATGCAGTCTATCAGCCAGCACGGTGTCACATTTGCAGCTGCTTTCCTGTGGGAGCTATCTTCAATACCACACTTTTTTGTTCAGCTCCCATTGAAAGAATACATTTGTCAGTTAAGGTATACAACAGAGTATGGTAGCTACAAGAAAGCAGGAAGATAGATCCCAGCTACTGTAGTAAGTAGGTCCCCATGCAGTCTATCAGCCAGCACGGTGTCACATTTGCAGCTGCTTTCCTGTGGGAGCTATCTTCAATACCACACTCTTTTCTCCAGCTCCCATTGAAAGAATACATTTGTCAGTTAAGGTATACCACTGAGTATGGGGGCTACAAGAAAGCAGGAAGGCAGACCCCAGCTACAGTAGTAAGTAGGTCCCCATGCATTCAACCAGTCAGCACGGTGTCACATTTGCAGCTGCTTTCCTGTGGGAGCTATCTTCAATACCACAGTTTTTCTGTTCAGCTCCCATTGAAAAAATACATTTGTCTCTTAAGGTATACAACAGAGTATGGGAGCTACAAGAAAGCAGGAAGATAGATCCCAGCTACTGTAGTAAGTAGGTCCCCATGCAGTCTAGCAGCCAGCACGGTGTCACATTTGCAGCTCCTTTCCTGTGGGAGCTATCTTCAATACCACACTTTTTCTCCTCAGCTCGCTTTGAAAGAATACATTTGTCAGTTAAGGTATACCACTGAGTATGGGAGCTACAACAAAGCAGGAAGATAGATCCCAGCTACTGTAATAAGTAGGTCCCCATGCAATCTATCAGCCAGCACGGTGTCACATTTGCAGCTGCTTTCTTGTGGGAGCTATCTTCAATACCACAGTTTTTCTGTTCAGCTACCATTGAAAAAATACATTTGTCTCTTAAGGTATACCACTGAGTATGGGAGCTACAATACAGCAGGAAGGCAGACCCCAGCTACTGTAGTAAGTAGGTCCCCATGCAGTCTATCAGCCAGCACGGTGTCACATTTGCAGCTGCTTTCCTGTGGGAGCTATCTTCAATACCACACTTTTTCTCCTCAGCTCCCATTGAAAGAATACATTTTTCAGTTAAGGTATACCACTGACTACGGGGACTACAAGAAAGCAGGAAGGCAGAAACCAACTACAGTAGTAAGTAGGTCCCCATGCAGTCTATCAGACAGCACGGTGTCACATTTGCAGCTGCTTTCCTGTGGGAGCTATCTTCAATACCACCTTTTTCTCCTCAGCTCCCATTGAAAAAACTACGTTTTGTCTGTAAAGTTATACCACTGAGTATGGGAGCTACAAGAAAGCAGGAAGATAGACCCCAGCTACAGTAGTAAGTAGGTCCCCATGCAGTCTATCAGCCAGCACGGTGTCACATTTGCAGCTGGTTTCCTGTGGGAGCTATCTTCAATACCACAGTTTTTCTGTTCAGCTCCCATTGAAAGAATACATGTGTCAGTTAAGGTATACCGCTGAGTATGGGAGCTACAAGAAAGCAGGAAGGCAGACCCCAGCTACAGTAGTAAGTAGGTCCCCATGCAGTCTACCAGCCAGCACGGTGTCACATTTGCAGCTCCTTTCCTGTGGGAGCTATCTTCAATACCACAGTTTTTCTCCTCAGCTCCCATTGAAAAAATACATTTGTCTCTTAAGGTATACAACTGAGTATGGGAGCTACAAGAAAGCAGGAAGATAGATCCCAGCTCCTGTAGTAAGTAGGTCCCCATGCAGTCTAGCAGCCAGCACGGTGTCACATTTGCAGCTGCTTTCCTGTGGGAGCTATCTTCAATACCACACTCTTTTCTTCAGCTCCCATTGAAAGAATACATTTGTCAGTTAAGGTATACCACTGAGTATGGGGGCTACAAGAAAGCAGGAAGGCAGACCCCAGCTACAGTAGTAAGTAGGTCCCCATGCATTCTACCAGTCAGCACGGTGTCACATTTGCAGCTGCTTTCCTGTGGGAGCTATCTTCAATACCACAGTTTTTCTGTTCAGCTCCCATTGAAAAAATACATTTGTCTCTTAAGGTATACAACAGAGTATGGGAGCTACAAGAAAGCAGGAAGATAGATCCCAGCTACAGTAGTTAGTAGGTCCCCATGCAGTCTATCAGCCAGCACGGTGTCACATTTGCAGCTGCTTTCCTGTGGGAGCTATCTTCAATACCACACTTTTTCTGTTCAGCTCCCATTGAAAGAATACATCTGTCAGTTAAGGTATACCGCTAAGTATGGGAGCTACAAGAAAGCAGGAAGATAGATCCCAGCTACTGTAGTAAGTAGATCCCCATGCAGTCTATCAGCCAGCACGGTGTCACATTTGCAGCTCCTTTCCTGTGGAAGCTATCTTCAATACCACACTTTTTCTCCTCAGCTCGCTTTGAAAGAATACATTTGTCAGTTAAGGTATACCACTGAGTATGGGAGCTACAACAAAGCAGGAAGATAGATCCCAGCTACTGTAATAAGTAGGTCCCCATGCAATCTATCAGCCAGCACGGTGTCACATTTGCAGCTGCTTTCTTGTGGGAGCTATCTTCAATACCACACTTTTTCTGTTCAGCTCCCATTGAAAAAATACATTTGTCTCTTAAGGTATACCACTGAGTATGGGAGCTACAAGAAAGCAGGAAGGCAGACCCCAGCTACAGTAGTAAGTAGGTCCACATGCAGTCTAGCAGCCCGCACGGTGTCACATGTGCAGCTGCTTTCCTGTGGGAGCTATCTTCAATACCACACTTTTTCTGTTCAGCTCCCATTGAAAAAATACATTTGTCTCTTAAGGTATACAACAGAGTATGGGAGCTACAAGAAAGCAGGAAGATAGATCCCAGCTACTGTAGTAAGTAGGTCCCCATGCAGTCTATCAGTCAGCATGGTGTCACATTTGCAGCTGCTTTCCTGTGGGAGCTATCTTCAATACCACACTTATTCAGCTCAGATCCCATTGAAAGAATGCATTGTCAGTTAAGGTATACCACTGAGTATGGGAGCTACAAGAAAGCAGGAAGGCAGACCCCAGCTACTGTAGTAAGTAGGTCCCCATGCAGTCTATCAGCCAGCACGGTGTCACATTTGCAGCTCCTTTCCTGTGGGAGCTATCTTCAATACCACACTTTTTCTGTTCAGCTCCCATTGAAAGAATACATCTGTCAGTTAAGGTATACCGCTGAGTATGGGAGCTACAAGAAAGCAGGAAGGCAGACCCCAGCTACAGTAGTAAGTAGGTCCCCATGCAGTCTAGCAGCCAGCACGGTGTCACATTTGCAGCTGCTTTCCTGTGGGAGCTATCTTCAATACCACACTTTTTCTCCACAGCTCCCATTGAAAAAACTACGTTTTGTCTGTAAAGTTATACCACTGAGTATGGGAGCTACAAGAAAGCAGGAAGATAGACCCCAGCTACAGTAGTAAGTAGGTCCCCATGCAGTCTAGCAGTCAGCACGGTGTCACATTTGCAGCTCCTTTCCTTTGGGAGCTATATTCAATACCACAGTTTTTCTGTTCAGCTCCCATTGAAAAAATACATTTGTCAGTTAAGGTATACCACTGAGTATGGGGGCTACAAGAAAGCAGGAAGGCAGACCCCAGCTACAGTAGTAAGTAGGTCCCCATGCAGTCTATCAGCCAGCACGGTGTCACATTTGCAGCTGCTTTCCTGTGGGAGCTATCTTCAATACCACACTTTTTTGTTCAGCTCCCATTGAAAGAATACATTTGTCAGTTAAGGTATACAACAGAGTATGGGAGCTACAAGAAAGCAGGAAGATAGATCCCAGCTCCTGTAGTAAGTAGGTCCCCATGCAGTCTAGCAGCCAGCACGGTGTCACATTTGCAGCTGCTTTCCTGTGGGAGCTATCTTCAATACCACACCCTTTTCTTCAGCTCCCATTGAAAGAATACATTTGTCAGTTAAGGTATACCAATGAGTATGGGAGCTACAAGAAAGCAGGAAGGCAGACACCAGCTACAGTAGTAAGAAGGTCCCCATGTACTCTATCAGCCAGCACGGTGTCACATTTGCAGCTGCTTTCCTGTGGGAGCTATCTTCAATACCACAGTTTTTCTGTTCAGCTACCATTGAAAAAATACATTTGTCTCTTAAGGTATACCACTGAGTATGGGAGCTACAATACAGCAGGAAGGCAGACCCCAGCTACTGTAGTAAGTAGGTCCCCATGCAGTCTATCAGCCAGCACGGTGTCACATTTGCAGCTCCTTTCCTGTGGGAGCTATCTTCAATACCACAGTTTTTCTGTTCAGCTCCCATTGAAAAAATACATTTGTCAGTTAAGGTATACCACTGACTATGGGAGCTACAAGAAAGCAGGAAGATAGATCCAGCTACTGTAAGAAGTAGGTCCCCATGCAGTCTATCAGCTAGCACGGTGTCACATTTGCAGCTCCTTTCCTGTGGAAGCTATCTTCAATACCACACTTTTTCTGTTCAGCTCCCATTGAAAAAATACATTTGTCTCTTAAGGTATACCACTGAGTATGGGAGCTACAATACAGCAGGAAGGCAGACCCCAGCTACTGTAGTAAGTAGGTCCCCATGCAGTCTATCAGCCAGCACGGTGTCACATTTGCAGCTGCTTTCCTGTGGGAGCTATCTTCAATACCACACTTTTTCTCCTCAGCTCCCATTGAAAGAATACATTTTTCAGTTAAGGTATACCACTGACTACGGGGACTACAAGAAAGCAGGAAGGCAGAAACCAACTACAGTAGTAAGTAGGTCCCCATGCAGTCTATCAGACAGCACGGTGTCACATTTGCAGCTGCTTTCCTGTGGGAGCTATCTTCAATACCACCTTTTTCTCCTCAGCTCCCATTGAAAAAACTACGTTTTGTCTGTAAAGTTATACCACTGAGTATGGGAGCTACAAGAAAGCAGGAAGATAGACCCCAGCTACAGTAGTAAGTAGGTCCCCATGCAGTCTATCAGCCAGCACGGTGTCACATTTGCAGCTGGTTTCCTGTGGGAGCTATCTTCAATACCACAGTTTTTCTGTTCAGCTCCCATTGAAAGAATACATGTGTCAGTTAAGGTATACCGCTGAGTATGGGAGCTACAAGAAAGCAGGAAGGCAGACCCCAGCTACAGTAGTAAGTAGGTCCCCATGCAGTCTACCAGCCAGCACGGTGTCACATTTGCAGCTGCTTTCCTGTGGGAGCTATCTTCAATACCACAGTTTTTCTCCTCAGCTCCCATTGAAAAAATACATTTGTCTCTTAAGGTATACAACTGAGTATGGGAGCTACAAGAAAGCAGGAAGATAGATCCCAGCTACTGTAGTAAGTAGGTCCCCATGCAGTCTATCAGCCAGCACGGTGTCACATTTGCAGCTGCTTTCCTGTGGGAGCTATCTTCAATACCACACTTTTTTGTTCAGCTCCCATTGAAAGAATACATTTGTCAGTTAAGGTATACAACAGAGTATGGGAGCTACAAGAAAGCAGGAATATAGATCCCAGCTCCTGTAGTAAGTAGGTCCCCATGCAGTCTAGCAGCCAGCACGGTGTCACATTTGCAGCTGCTTTCCTGTGGGAGCTATCTTCAATACCACACTCTTTTCTTCAGCTCCCATTGAAAGAATACATTTGTCAGTTAAGGTATACCACTGAGTATGGGGGCTACAAGAAAGCAGGAAGGCAGACCCCAGCTACAGTAGTAAGTAGGTCCCCATGCATTCTACCAGTCAGCACGGTGTCACATTTGCAGCTGCTTTCCTGTGGGAGCTATCTTCAATACCACAGTTTTTCTGTTCAGCTCCCATTGAAAAAATACATTTGTCTCTTAAGGTATACAACAGAGTATGGGAGCTACAAGAAAGCAGGAAGATAGATCCCAGCTACAGTAGTTAGTAGGTCCCCATGCAGTCTATCAGCCAGCACGGTGTCACATTTGCAGCTGCTTTCCTGTGGGAGCTATCTTCAATACCACACTTTTTCTGTTCAGCTCCCATTGAAAGAATACATCTGTCAGTTAAGGTATACCGCTGAGTATGGGAGCTACAAGAAAGCAGGAAGATAGATCCCAGCTACTGTAGTAAGTAGATCCCCATGCAGTCTATCAGCCAGCACGGTGTCACATTTGCAGCTCCTTTCCTGTGGGAGCTATCTTCAATACCACACTTTTTCTCCTCAGCTCGCTTTGAAAGAATACATTTGTCAGTTAAGGTATACCACTGAGTATGGGAGCTACAACAAAGCAGGAAGATAGATCCCAGCTACTGTAATAAGTAGGTCCCCATGCAATCTATCAGCCAGCACGGTGTCACATTTGCAGCTGCTTTCTTGTGGGAGCTATCTTCAATACCACACTTTTTCTGTTCAGCTCCCATTGAAAAAATACATTTGTCTCTTAAGGTATACCACTGAGTATGGGAGCTACAAGAAAGCAGGAAGGCAGACCCCAGCTACAGTAGTAAGTAGGTCCACATGCAGTCTAGCAGCCCGCACGGTGTCACATGTGCAGCTGCTTTCCTGTGGGAGCTATCTTCAATACCACACTTTTTCTGTTCAGCTCCCATTGAAAAAATACATTTGTCTCTTAAGGTATACAACAGAGTATGGGAGCTACAAGAAAGCAGGAAGATAGATCCCAGCTACTGTAGTAAGTAGGTCCCCATGCAGTCTATCAGTCAGCATGGTGTCACATTTGCAGCTGCTTTCCTGTGGGAGCTATCTTCAATACCACACTTATTCAGCTCAGATCCCATTGAAAGAATGCATTGTCAGTTAAGGTATACCACTGAGTATGGGAGCTACAAGAAAGCAGGAAGGAAGACCCCAGCTACTGTAGTAAGTAGGTCCCCATGCAGTCTATCAGCCAGCACGGTGTCACATTTGCAGCTCCTTTCCTGTGGGAGCTATCTTCAATACCACAGTTTTTCTGTTCAGCTCCCATTGAAAGAATACATTTGTCAGTTAAGGTACACCACTGAGTACGGGGGCTACAAGAAAGCAGGAAGGCAGACCCCAGCTACAGTAGTAAGTAGGTCCCCATGCAGTCTACCAGCCAGCACGGTGTCACATTTGCAGCTCCTTTCCTGTGGGAGCTATCTTCAATACCACAGTTTTTCTCCTCAGCTCCCATTGAAAAAATACATTTGTCTCTTAAGGTATACAACTGAGTATGGGAGCTACAAGAAAGCAGGAAGATAGATCCCAGCTACTGTAGTAAGTAGGTCCCCATATAGTCTATCAGCCAGCACGGTGTCACATTTGCAGCTGCTTTCCTGTGGGAGCTATCTTCAATACCACACTTTTTCTGTTCAGCTCCCATTGAAAGAATACATCTGTCAGTTAAGGTATACCGCTGAGTATGGGAGCTACAAGAAAGCAGGAAGGCAGACCCCAGCTACAGTAGTAAGTAGGTCCCCATGCAGTCTAGCAGCCAGCACGGTGTCACATTTGCAGCTGCTTTCCTGTGGGAGCTATCTTCAATACCACACTTTTTCTCCACAGCTCCCATTGAAAAAACTACGTTTTGTCTGTAAAGTTATACCACTGAGTATGGGAGCTACAAGAAAGCAGGAAGATAGACCCCAGCTACAGTAGTAAGTAGGTCCCCATGCAGTCTAGCAGTCAGCACGGTGTCACATTTGCAGCTCCTTTCCTTTGGGAGCTATATTCAATACCACAGTTTTTCTGTTCAGCTCCCATTGAAAAAATACATTTGTCAGTTAAGGTATACCACTGAGTATGGGGGCTACAAGAAAGCAGGAAGGCAGACCCCAGCTACAGTAGTAAGTAGGTCCCCATGCAGTCTATCAGCCAGCACGGTGTCACATTTGCAGCTGCTTTCCTGTGGGAGCTATCTTCAATACCACACTTTTTTGTTCAGCTCCCATTGAAAGAATACATTTGTCAGTTAAGGTATACAACAGAGTATGGGAGCTACAAGAAAGCAGGAAGATAGATCCCAGCTCCTGTAGTAAGTAGGTCCCCATGCAGTCTAGCAGCCAGCACGGTGTCACATTTGCAGCTGCTTTCCTGTGGGAGCTATCTTCAATACCACACCCTTTTCTTCAGCTCCCATTGAAAGAATACATTTGTCAGTTAAGGTATACCAATGAGTATGGGAGCTACAAGAAAGCAGGAAGGCAGACACCAGCTACAGTAGTAAGAAGGTCCCCATGTACTCTATCAGCCAGCACGGTGTCACATTTGCAGCTCCTTTCCTGTGGGAGCTATATTCAATACCACAGTTTTTCTGTTCAGCTCCCATTGAAAGAATACATTTGTCAGTTAAGGTATACCACTGAGTATGGGGGCTACAAGAAAGCAGGAAGGCAGACCCCAGCTACAGTAGTAAGTAGGTCCCCATGCACTCTACCAGTCAACACGGTGTCACATTTGCAGCTCCTTTCCTGTTGGAGCTATCTTCAATACCACAGTTTTTCTGTTCAGCTCCCATTGAAAAAATACATTTGTCTCTTAAGGTATACAACAGAGTATGGGAGCTACAAGAAAGCAGGAAGGCAGACCCCAGCTACAGTAGTAAGTAGGTCCCCATGCAGTCTATCAGCCAGCACGGTGTCACATTTGCAGCTGCTTTTCTGTGGGAGCTATCTTCAATACCACAGTTTTTCTGTTCAGCTCCCATTGAAAGAATACATCTGTCAATTAAGGTATACAACTGAGTATGGGAGCTACAAGAAAGCAGGAAGATAGATCCCAGCTACTGTAGTAAGTAGGTCCCCATGCAGTCTATCAGCCAGCACGGTGTCACATTTGCAGCTCCTTTCCTGTGGGAGCTATCTTCAATACCACAGTTTTTCTGTTCAGCTCCCATTGAAAAAATACATTTGTCAGTTAAGGTATACCACTGACTATGGGAGCTACAAGAAAGCAGGAAGATAGATCCAGCTACTGTAAGAAGTAGGTCCCCATGCAGTCTATCAGCTAGCACGGTGTCACATTTGCAGCTCCTTTCCTGTGGAAGCTATCTTCAATACCACACTTTTTCTGTTCAGCTCCCATTGAAAAAATACATTTGTCTCTTAAGGTATACCACTGAGTATGGGAGCTACAATACAGCAGGAAGGCAGACCCCAGCTACTGTAGTAAGTAGGTCCCCATGCAGTCTATCAGCCAGCACGGTGTCACATTTGCAGCTGCTTTCCTGTGGGAGCTATCTTCAATACCACACTTTTTCTCCTCAGCTCCCATTGAAAGAATACATTTTTCAGTTAAGGTATACCACTGACTACGGGGACTACAAGAAAGCAGGAAGGCAGAAACCAACTACAGTAGTAAGTAGGTCCCCATGCAGTCTATCAGACAGCACGGTGTCACATTTGCAGCTGCTTTCCTGTGGGAGCTATCTTCAATACCACCTTTTTCTCCTCAGCTCCCATTGAAAAAACTACGTTTTGTCTGTAAAGTTATACCACTGAGTATGGGAGCTACAAGAAAGCAGGAAGATAGACCCCAGCTACAGTAGTAAGTAGGTCCCCATGCAGTCTATCAGCCAGCACGGTGTCACATTTGCAGCTGGTTTCCTGTGGGAGCTATCTTCAATACCACAGTTTTTCTGTTCAGCTCCCATTGAAAGAATACATGTGTCAGTTAAGGTATACCGCTGAGTATGGGAGCTACAAGAAAGCAGGAAGGCAGACCCCAGCTACAGTAGTAAGTAGGTCCCCATGCAGTCTACCAGCCAGCACGGTGTCACATTTGCAGCTGCTTTCCTGTGGGAGCTATCTTCAATACCACAGTTTTTCTCCTCAGCTCCCATTGAAAAAATACATTTGTCTCTTAAGGTATACAACTGAGTATGGGAGCTACAAGAAAGCAGGAAGATAGATCCCAGCTACTGTAGTAAGTAGGTCCCCATGCAGTCTATCAGCCAGCACGGTGTCACATTTGCAGCTGCTTTCCTGTGGGAGCTATCTTCAATACCACACTTTTTTGTTCAGCTCCCATTGAAAGAATACATTTGTCAGTTAAGGTATACAACAGAGTATGGGAGCTACAAGAAAGCAGGAATATAGATCCCAGCTCCTGTAGTAAGTAGGTCCCCATGCAGTCTAGCAGCCAGCACGGTGTCACATTTGCAGCTGCTTTCCTGTGGGAGCTATCTTCAATACCACACTCTTTTCTTCAGCTCCCATTGAAAGAATACATTTGTCAGTTAAGGTATACCACTGAGTATGGGGGCTACAAGAAAGCAGGAAGGCAGACCCCAGCTACAGTAGTAAGTAGGTCCCCATGCATTCTACCAGTCAGCACGGTGTCACATTTGCAGCTGCTTTCCTGTGGGAGCTATCTTCAATACCACAGTTTTTCTGTTCAGCTCCCATTGAAAAAATACATTTGTCTCTTAAGGTATACAACAGAGTATGGGAGCTACAAGAAAGCAGGAAGATAGATCCCAGCTACAGTAGTTAGTAGGTCCCCATGCAGTCTATCAGCCAGCACGGTGTCACATTTGCAGCTGCTTTCCTGTGGGAGCTATCTTCAATACCACACTTTTTCTGTTCAGCTCCCATTGAAAGAATACATCTGTCAGTTAAGGTATACCGCTGAGTATGGGAGCTACAAGAAAGCAGGAAGATAGATCCCAGCTACTGTAGTAAGTAGATCCCCATGCAGTCTATCAGCCAGCACGGTGTCACATTTGCAGCTCCTTTCCTGTGGGAGCTATCTTCAATACCACACTTTTTCTCCTCAGCTCGCTTTGAAAGAATACATTTGTCAGTTAAGGTATACCACTGAGTATGGGAGCTACAACAAAGCAGGAAGATAGATCCCAGCTACTGTAATAAGTAGGTCCCCATGCAATCTATCAGCCAGCACGGTGTCACATTTGCAGCTGCTTTCTTGTGGGAGCTATCTTCAATACCACACTTTTTCTGTTCAGCTCCCATTGAAAAAATACATTTGTCTCTTAAGGTATACCACTGAGTATGGGAGCTACAAGAAAGCAGGAAGGCAGACCCCAGCTACAGTAGTAAGTAGGTCCACATGCAGTCTAGCAGCCCGCACGGTGTCACATGTGCAGCTGCTTTCCTGTGGGAGCTATCTTCAATACCACACTTTTTCTGTTCAGCTCCCATTGAAAAAATACATTTGTCTCTTAAGGTATACAACAGAGTATGGGAGCTACAAGAAAGCAGGAAGATAGATCCCAGCTACTGTAGTAAGTAGGTCCCCATGCAGTCTATCAGTCAGCATGGTGTCACATTTGCAGCTGCTTTCCTGTGGGAGCTATCTTCAATACCACACTTATTCAGCTCAGATCCCATTGAAAGAATGCATTGTCAGTTAAGGTATACCACTGAGTATGGGAGCTACAAGAAAGCAGGAAGGAAGACCCCAGCTACTGTAGTAAGTAGGTCCCCATGCAGTCTATCAGCCAGCACGGTGTCACATTTGCAGCTCCTTTCCTGTGGGAGCTATCTTCAATACCACAGTTTTTCTGTTCAGCTCCCATTGAAAGAATACATTTGTCAGTTAAGGTACACCACTGAGTACGGGGGCTACAAGAAAGCAGGAAGGCAGACCCCAGCTACAGTAGTAAGTAGGTCCCCATGCAGTCTACCAGCCAGCACGGTGTCACATTTGCAGCTCCTTTCCTGTGGGAGCTATCTTCAATACCACAGTTTTTCTCCTCAGCTCCCATTGAAAAAATACATTTGTCTCTTAAGGTATACAACTGAGTATGGGAGCTACAAGAAAGCAGGAAGATAGATCCCAGCTACTGTAGTAAGTAGGTCCCCATATAGTCTATCAGCCAGCACGGTGTCACATTTGCAGCTGCTTTCCTGTGGGAGCTATCTTCAATACCACACTTTTTCTGTTCAGCTCCCATTGAAAGAATACATCTGTCAGTTAAGGTATACCGCTGAGTATGGGAGCTACAAGAAAGCAGGAAGGCAGACCCCAGCTACAGTAGTAAGTAGGTCCCCATGCAGTCTAGCAGCCAGCACGGTGTCACATTTGCAGCTGCTTTCCTGTGGGAGCTATCTTCAATACCACACTTTTTCTCCACAGCTCCCATTGAAAAAACTACGTTTTGTCTGTAAAGTTATACCACTGAGTATGGGAGCTACAAGAAAGCAGGAAGATAGACCCCAGCTACAGTAGTAAGTAGGTCCCCATGCAGTCTAGCAGTCAGCACGGTGTCACATTTGCAGCTCCTTTCCTTTGGGAGCTATATTCAATACCACAGTTTTTCTGTTCAGCTCCCATTGAAAAAATACATTTGTCAGTTAAGGTATACCACTGAGTATGGGGGCTACAAGAAAGCAGGAAGGCAGACCCCAGCTACAGTAGTAAGTAGGTCCCCATGCAGTCTATCAGCCAGCACGGTGTCACATTTGCAGCTGCTTTCCTGTGGGAGCTATCTTCAATACCACACTTTTTTGTTCAGCTCCCATTGAAAGAATACATTTGTCAGTTAAGGTATACAACAGAGTATGGGAGCTACAAGAAAGCAGGAAGATAGATCCCAGCTCCTGTAGTAAGTAGGTCCCCATGCAGTCTAGCAGCCAGCACGGTGTCACATTTGCAGCTGCTTTCCTGTGGGAGCTATCTTCAATACCACACCCTTTTCTTCAGCTCCCATTGAAAGAATACATTTGTCAGTTAAGGTATACCAATGAGTATGGGAGCTACAAGAAAGCAGGAAGGCAGACACCAGCTACAGTAGTAAGAAGGTCCCCATGTACTCTATCAGCCAGCACGGTGTCACATTTGCAGCTCCTTTCCTGTGGGAGCTATATTCAATACCACAGTTTTTCTGTTCAGCTCCCATTGAAAGAATACATTTGTCAGTTAAGGTATACCACTGAGTATGGGGGCTACAAGAAAGCAGGAAGGCAGACCCCAGCTACAGTAGTAAGTAGGTCCCCATGCACTCTACCAGTCAACACGGTGTCACATTTGCAGCTCCTTTCCTGTTGGAGCTATCTTCAATACCACAGTTTTTCTGTTCAGCTCCCATTGAAAAAATACATTTGTCTCTTAAGGTATACAACAGAGTATGGGAGCTACAAGAAAGCAGGAAGGCAGACCCCAGCTACAGTAGTAAGTAGGTCCCCATGCAGTCTATCAGCCAGCACGGTGTCACATTTGCAGCTGCTTTTCTGTGGGAGCTATCTTCAATACCACAGTTTTTCTGTTCAGCTCCCATTGAAAGAATACATCTGTCAATTAAGGTATACAACTGAGTATGGGAGCTACAAGAAAGCAGGAAGATAGATCCCAGCTACTGTAGTAAGTAGGTCCCCATGCAGTCTATCAGCTAGCACGGTGTCACATTTGCAGCTCCTTTCCTGTAGGAGCTATCTTCAATACCACACTTTTTCTCCTCAGCTCCCCTTGAAAGAATACATTTGTCAGTTAAGGTATACCACTGAGTATGGGAGCTACAAGAAAGCAGGAAGATAGATCCCAGATACTGTAATAAGTAGGTCCCCATGCAATCTATCAGCCAGCACGGTGTCACATTTGCAGCTGCTTTCTTGTGGGAGCTATCTTCAATACCACAGTTTTTCTGTTCAGCTACCATTGAAAAAATACATTTGTCTCTTAAGGTATACCACTGAGTATGGGAGCTACAATACAGCAGGAAGGCAGACCCCAGCTACTGTAGTAAGTAGGTCCCCATGCAGTCTATCAGCCAGCACGGTGTCACATTTGCAGCTCCTTTCCTGTGGGAGCTATCTTCAATACCACAGTTTTTCTGTTCAGCTCCCATTGAAAAAATACATTTGTCAGTTAAGGTATACCACTGACTATGGGAGCTACAAGAAAGCAGGAAGATAGATCCCAGCTACTGTAAGAAGTAGGTCCCCATGCAGTCTATCAGCTAGCACGGTGTCACATTTGCAGCTCCTTTCCTGTGGAAGCTATCTTCAATACCACACTTTTTCTGTTCAGCTCCCATTGAAAAAATACATTTGTCTCTTAAGGTATACAACAGAGTATGGGAGCTACAAGAAAGCAGGAAGATAGATCCCAGCTACTGTAGTAAGTAGGTCCCCATGCAGTCTATCAGCTAGCACGGTGTCACATTTGCAGCTCCTTTCCTGTGGAAGCTATCTTCAATACCACACTTTTTCTGTTCAGCTCCCATTGAAAAAATACATTTGTCTCTTAAGGTATACAACAGAGTATGGGAGCTACAAGAAAGCAGGAAGATAGATCCCAGCTACTGTAGTAAGTAGGTCCCCATGCAGTCTATCAGCCAGCACGGTGTCACATTTGCAGCTGCTTTCCTGTGGGAGCTATCTTCAATACCACACTTTTTCTCCTCAGCTCCCATTGAAAAAACTAAGTTTTGTTTGTAAAGTTATACCACTGAGTATGGGAGCTACAAGAAAGCAGGAAGATAGACCCCAGCTACAGTAGTAAGTAGGTCCCCATGCAGTGTATCAGCCAGCACGGTGTCACATTTGCAGCTGCTTTCCTGTGGGAGCTATCTTCAATACCACACTTTTTCTCCTCAGCTCCCATTGAAAGAATACATTTTTCAGTTAAGGTATACCACTGACTACGGGGACTACAAGAAAGCAGGAAGGCAGAAACCAACTACAGTAGTAAGTAGGTCCCCATGCAGTCTATCAGACAGCACGGTGTCACATTTGCAGCTGCTTTCCTGTGGGAGCTATCTTCAATACCACCTTTTTCTCCTCAGCTCCCATTGAAAAAACTACGTTTTGTCTGTAAAGTTATACCACTGAGTATGGGAGCTACAAGAAAGCAGGAAGATAGACCCCAGCTACAGTAGTAAGTAGGTCCCCATGCAGTCTATCAGCCAGCACGGTGTCACATTTGCAGCTGGTTTCCTGTGGGAGCTATCTTCAATACCACAGTTTTTCTGTTCAGCTCCCATTGAAAGAATACATGTGTCAGTTAAGGTATACCGCTGAGTATGGGAGCTACAAGAAAGCAGGAAGGCTGACCCCAGCTACAGTAGTAAGTAGGTCCCCATGCAGTCTACCAGCCAGCACGGTGTCACATTTGCAGCTCCTTTCCTGTGGGAGCTATCTTCAATACCACAGTTTTTCTCCTCAGCTCCCATTGAAAAAATACATTTGTCTCTTAAGGTATACAACTGAGTATGGGAGCTACAAGAAAGCAGGAAGATAGATCCCAGCTACTGTAGTAAGTAGGTCCCCATATAGTCTATCAGCCAGCACGGTGTCACATTTGCAGCTGCTTTCCTGTGGGAGCTATCTTCAATACCACACTTTTTCTCCACAGCTCCCATTGAAAAAACTACGTTTTGTCTGTAAAGTTATACCACTGAGTATGGGAGCTACAAGAAAGCAGGAAGATAGACCCCAGCTACAGTAGTAAGTAGGTCCCCATGCATTCTACCAGTCAGCACGGTGTCACATTTGCAGCTGCTTTCCTGTGGGAGCTATCTTCAATACCACAGTTTTTCTGTTCAGCTCCCATTGAAAAAATACATTTGTCTCTTAAGGTATACAACAGAGTATGGGAGCTACAAGAAAGCAGGAAGATAGATCCCAGCTACAGTAGTAAGTAGGTCCCCATGCAGTCTATCAGCCAGCACGGTGTCACATTTGCAGCTGCTTTCCTGTGGGAGCTATCTTCAATACCACACTTTTTCTGTTCAGCTCCCATTGAAAGAATACATCTGTCAGTTAAGGTATACCGCTGAGTATGGGAGCTACAAGAAAGCAGGAAGATAGATCCCAGCTACTGTAGTAAGTAGGTCCCCATGCAGTCTATCAGCCAGCACGGTGTCACATTTGCAGCTCCTTTCCTGTGGGAGCTATCTTCAATACCACACTTTTTCTCCTCAGCTCGCTTTGAAAGAATACATTTGTCAGTTAAGGTATACCACTGAGTATGGGAGCTACAACAAAGCAGGAAGATAGATCCCAGCTACTGTAATAAGTAGGTCCCCATGCAATCTATCAGCCAGCACGGTGTCACATTTGCAGCTCCTTTCCTTTGGGAGCTATATTCAATACCACACTTTTTCTGTTCAGCTCCCATTGAAAAAATACATTTGTCTCTTAAGGTATACCACTGAGTATGGGAGCTACAAGAAAGCAGGAAGGCAGACCCCAGCTACAGTAGTAAGTAGGTCCACATGCAGTCTAGCAGCCCGCACGGTGTCACATTTGCAGCTGCTTTCCTGTGGGAGCTATCTTCAATACCACACTTTTTCTGTTCAGCTCCCATTCAAAAAATACATTTGTCTCTTAAGGTATACCACTGAGTATGGGAGCTACAAGAAAGCAGGAAGGCAGACCCCAGCTACTGTAGTAAGTAGGTCCCCATGCAGTCTATCAGCCAGCACGGTGTCACATTTGCAGCTCCTTTCCTGTGGGAGCTATCTTCAATACCACAGTTTTTCTGTTCAGCTCCCATTGAAAGAATACATTTGTCAGTTAAGGTACACCACTGAGTACGGGGGCTACAAGAAAGCAGGAAGGCAGACCCCAGCTACAGTAGTAAGTAGGTCCCCATGCAGTCTACCAGCCAGCACGGTGTCACATTTGCAACTCCTTTCCTGTGGGAGCTATCTTCAATACCACAGTTTTTCTCCTCAGCTCCCATTGAAAAAATACATTTGTCTCTTAAGGTATACAACTGAGTATGGGAGCTACAAGAAAGCAGGAAGATAGATCCCAGCTACTGTAGTAAGTAGGTCCCCATATAGTCTATCAGCCAGCACGGTGTCACATTTGCAGCTGCTTTCCTGTGGGAGCTATCTTCAATACCACACTTTTTCTGTTCAGCTCCCATTGAAAGAATACATCTGTCAGTTAAGGTATACCGCTGAGTATGGGAGCTACAAGAAAGCAGGAAGGCAGACCCCAGCTACAGTAGTAAGTAGGTCCCCATGCAGTCTATCAGCCAGCACGGTGTCACATTTGCAGCTGCTTTCCTGTGGGAGCTATCTTCAATACCACACTTTTTCTCCACAGGTCCCATTGAAAAAACTACGTTTTGTCTGTAAAGTTATACCACTGAGTATGGGAGCTACAAGAAAGCAGGAAGATAGACCCCAGCTACAGTAGTAAGTAGGTCCCCATGCAGTCTAGCAGTCAGCACGGTGTCACATTTGCAGCTCCTTTCCTTTGGGAGCTATATTCAATACCACAGTTTTTCTGTTCAGCTCCCATTGAAAGAATACATTTGTCAGTTAAGGTATACCACTGAGTATGGGGGCTACAAGAAAGCAGGAAGGCAGACCCCAGCTACAGTAGTAAGTAGGTCCCCATGCAGTTTACCAGTTAGCACGGTGTCACATTTGCAGCTCCTTTCCTGTTGGAGCTATCTTCAATACCACAGTTTTTCTGTTCAGCTCCCATTGAAAAAATACATTTGTCAGTTAAGGTATACCACTGACTATGGAAGCTACAAGAAAGCAGGAAGATAGATCCCAGCTACTGTAAGAAGTAGGTCCCCATGCAGTCTATCAGCTAGCACGGTGTCACATTTGCAGCTCCTTTCCTGTGGAAGCTATCTTCAATACCACACTTTTTCTGTTCAGCTCCCATTGAAAAAATACATTTGTCTCTTAAGGTATACAACAGAGTATGGGAGCTACAAGAAAGCAGGAAGATAGATCCCAGCTACTGTAGTAAGTAGGTCCCCATGCAGTCTATCAGCTAGCACGGTGTCACATTTGCAGCTCCTTTCCTGTGGAAGCTATCTTCAATACCACACTTTTTCTGTTCAGCTCCCATTGAAAAAATACATTTGTCTCTTAAGGTATACAACAGAGTATGGGAGCTACAAGAAAGCAGGAAGATAGATCCCAGCTACTGTAGTAAGTAGGTCCCCATGCAGTCTATCAGCCAGCACGGTGTCACATTTGCAGCTGCTTTCCTGTGGGAGCTATCTTCAATACCACACTTTTTCTCCTCAGCTCCCATTGAAAAAACTACGTTTTGTTTGTAAAGTTATACCACTGAGTATGGGAGCTACAAGAAAGCAGGAAGATAGACCCCAGCTACAGTAGTAAGTAGGTCCCCATGCAGTGTATCAGCCAGCACGGTGTCACATTTGCAGCTGCTTTCCTGTGGGAGCTATCTTCAATACCACACTTTTTCTCCTCAGCTCCCATTGAAAGAATACATTTTTCAGTTAAGGTATACCACTGACTACGGGGACTACAAGAAAGCAGGAAGGCAGAAACCAACTACAGTAGTAAGTAGGTCCCCATGCAGTCTATCAGACAGCACCGTGTCACATTTGCAGCTGCTTTCCTGTGGGAGCTATCTTCAATACCACCTTTTTCTCCTCAGCTCCCATTGAAAAAACTACGTTTTGTCTGTAAAGTTATACCACTGAGTATGGGAGCTACAAGAAAGCAGGAAGATAGACCCCAGCTACAGTAGTAAGTAGGTCCCCATGCAGTCTATCAGCCAGCACGGTGTCACATTTGCAGCTGGTTTCCTGTGGGAGCTATCTTCAATACCACACTTTTTCTGTTCAGCTCCCATTGAAAGAATACATGTGTCAGTTAAGGTATACCGCTGAGTATGGGAGCTACAAGAAAGCAGGAAGGCTGACCCCAGCTACAGTAGTAAGTAGGTCCCCATGCAGTCTACCAGCCAGCACGGTGTCACATTTGCAGCTCCTTTCCTGTGGGAGCTATCTTCAATACCACAGTTTTTCTCCTCAGCTCCCATTGAAAAAATACATTTGTCTCTTAAGGTATACAACTGAGTATGGGAGCTACAAGAAAGCAGGAAGATAGATCCCAGCTACTGTAGTAAGTAGGTCCCCATATAGTCTATCAGCCAGCACGGTGTCACATTTGCAGCTGCTTTCCTGTGGGAGCTATCTTCAATACCACACTTTTTCTGTTCAGCTCCCATTGAAAGAATACATCTGTCAGTTAAGGTATACCGCTGAGTATGGGAGCTACAAGAAAGCAGGAAGGCAGACCCCAGCTACAGTAGTAAGTAGGTCCCCATGCAGTCTAGCAGCCAGCACGGTGTCACATTTGCAGCTGCTTTCCTGTGGGAGCTATCTTCAATACCACACTTTTTCTCCACAGCTCCCATTGAAAAAACTACGTTTTGTCTGTAAAGTTATACCACTGAGTATGGGAGCTACAAGAAAGCAGGAAGATAGACCCCAGCTACAGTAGTAAGTAGGTCCCCATGCATTCTACCAGTCAGCACGGTGTCACATTTGCAGCTGCTTTCCTGTGGGAGCTATCTTCAATACCACAGTTTTTCTGTTCAGCTCCCATTGAAAAAATACATTTGTCTCTTAAGGTATACAACAGAGTATGGGAGCTACAAGAAAGCAGGAAGATAGATCCCAGCTACAGTAGTAAGTAGGTCCCCATGCAGTCTATCAGCCAGCACGGTGTCACATTTGCAGCTGCTTTCCTGTGGGAGCTATCTTCAATACCACACTTTTTCTGTTCAGCTCCCATTGAAAGAATACATCTGTCAGTTAAGGTATACCGCTGAGTATGGGAGCTACAAGAAAGCAGGAAGATAGATCACAGCTACTGTAGTAAGTAGGTCCCCATGCAGTCTATCAGCCAGCACGGTGTCACATTTGCAGCTCCTTTCCTGTGGGAGCTATCTTCAATACCACACTTTTTCTCCTCAGCTCGCTTTGAAAGAATACATTTGTCAGTTAAGGTATACCACTGAGTATGGGAGCTACAACAAAGCAGGAAGATAGATCCCAGCTACTGTAATAAGTAGGTCCCCATGCAATCTATCAGCCAGCACGGTGTCACATTTGCAGCTCCTTTCCTTTGGGAGCTATATTCAATACCACACTTTTTCTGTTCAGCTCCCATTGAAAAAATACATTTGTCTCTTAAGGTATACCACTGAGTATGGGAGCTACAAGAAAGCAGGAAGGCAGACCCCAGCTACAGTAGTAAGTAGGTCCACATGCAGTCTAGCAGCCCGCACGGTGTCACATTTGCAGCTGCTTTCCTGTGGGAGCTATCTTCAATACCACACTTTTTCTGTTCAGCTCCCATTGAAAAAATACATTTGTCTCTTAAGGTATACCACTGAGTATGGGAGCTACAAGAAAGCAGGAAGGCAGACCCCAGCTACTGTAGTAAGTAGGTCCCCATGCAGTCTATCAGCCAGCACGGTGTCACATTTGCAGCTCCTTTCCTGTGGGAGCTATCTTCAATACCACAGTTTTTCTGTTCAGCTCCCATTGAAAGAATACATTTGTCAGTTAAGGTACACCACTGAGTACGGGGGCTACAAGAAAGCAGGAAGGCAGACCCCAGCTACAGTAGTAAGTAGGTCCCCATGCAGTCTACCAGCCAGCACGGTGTCACATTTGCAACTCCTTTCCTGTGGGAGCTATCTTCAATACCACAGTTTTTCTCCTCAGCTCCCATTGAAAAAATACATTTGTCTCTTAAGGTATACAACTGAGTATGGGAGCTACAAGAAAGCAGGAAGATAGATCCCAGCTACTGTAGTAAGTAGGTCCCCATATAGTCTATCAGCCAGCACGGTGTCACATTTGCAGCTGCTTTCCTGTGGGAGCTATCTTCAATACCACACTTTTTCTGTTCAGCTCCCATTGAAAGAATACATCTGTCAGTTAAGGTATACCGCTGAGTATGGGAGCTACAAGAAAGCAGGAAGGCAGACCCCAGCTACAGTAGTAAGTAGGTCCCCATGCAGTCTAGCAGCCAGCACGGTGTCACATTTGCAGCTGCTTTCCTGTGGGAGCTATCTTCAATACCACACTTTTTCTCCACAGGTCCCATTGAAAAAACTACGTTTTGTCTGTAAAGTTATACCACTGAGTATGGGAGCTACAAGAAAGCAGGAAGATAGACCCCAGCTACAGTAGTAAGTAGGTCCCCATGCAGTCTAGCAGTCAGCACGGTGTCACATTTGCAGCTCCTTTCCTTTGGGAGCTATATTCAATACCACAGTTTTTCTGTTCAGCTCCCATTGAAAGAATACATTTGTCAGTTAAGGTATACCACTGAGTATGGGGGCTACAAGAAAGCAGGAAGGCAGACCCCAGCTACAGTAGTAAGTAGGTCCCCATGCAGTTTACCAGTTAGCACGGTGTCACATTTGCAGCTCCTTTCCTGTTGGAGCTATCTTCAATACCACAGTTTTTCTGTTCAGCTCCCATTGAAAAAATACATTTGTCAGTTAAGGTATACCACTGACTATGGGAGCTACAAGAAAGCAGGAAGATAGATCCCAGCTACTGTAAGAAGTAGGTCCCCATGCAGTCTATCAGCTAGCACGGTGTCACATTTGCAGCTCCTTTCCTGTGGAAGCTATCTTCAATACCACACTTTTTCTGTTCAGCTCCCATTGAAAAAATACATTTGTCTCTTAAGGTATACAACAGAGTATGGGAGCTACAAGAAAGCAGGAAGATAGATCCCAGCTACTGTAGTAAGTAGGTCCCCATGCAGTCTATCAGCTAGCACGGTGTCACATTTGCAGCTCCTTTCCTGTGGAAGCTATCTTCAATACCACACTTTTTCTGTTCAGCTCCCATTGAAAAAATACATTTGTCTCTTAAGGTATACAACAGAGTATGGGAGCTACAAGAAAGCAGGAAGATAGATCCCAGCTACTGTAGTAAGTAGGTCCCCATGCAGTCTATCAGCCAGCACGGTGTCACATTTGCAGCTGCTTTCCTGTGGGAGCTATCTTCAATACCACACTTTTTCTCCTCAGCTCCCATTGAAAAAACTACGTTTTGTTTGTAAAGTTATACCACTGAGTATGGGAGCTACAAGAAAGCAGGAAGATAGACCCCAGCTACAGTAGTAAGTAGGTCCCCATGCAGTGTATCAGCCAGCACGGTGTCACATTTGCAGCTGCTTTCCTGTGGGAGCTATCTTCAATACCACACTTTTTCTCCTCAGCTCCCATTGAAAGAATACATTTTTCAGTTAAGGTATACCACTGACTACGGGGACTACAAGAAAGCAGGAAGGCAGAAACCAACTACAGTAGTAAGTAGGTCCCCATGCAGTCTATCAGACAGCACGGTGTCACATTTGCAGCTGCTTTCCTGTGGGAGCTATCTTCAATACCACCTTTTTCTCCTCAGCTCCCATTGAAAAAACTACGTTTTGTCTGTAAAGTTATACCACTGAGTATGGGAGCTACAAGAAAGCAGGAAGATAGACCCCAGCTACAGTAGTAAGTAGGTCCCCATGCAGTCTATCAGCCAGCACGGTGTCACATTTGCAGCTGGTTTCCTGTGGGAGCTATCTTCAATACCACACTTTTTCTGTTCAGCTCCCATTGAAAGAATACATGTGTCAGTTAAGGTATACCGCTGAGTATGGGAGCTACAAGAAAGCAGGAAGGCTGACCCCAGCTACAGTAGTAAGTAGGTCCCCATGCAGTCTACCAGCCAGCACGGTGTCACATTTGCAGCTCCTTTCCTGTGGGAGCTATCTTCAATACCACAGTTTTTCTCCTCAGCTCCCATTGAAAAAATACATTTGTCTCTTAAGGTATACAACTGAGTATGGGAGCTACAAGAAAGCAGGAAGATAGATCCCAGCTACTGTAGTAAGTAGGTCCCCATATAGTCTATCAGCCAGCACGGTGTCACATTTGCAGCTGCTTTCCTGTGGGAGCTATCTTCAATACCACACTTTTTCTGTTCAGCTCCCATTGAAAGAATACATCTGTCAGTTAAGGTATACCGCTGAGTATGGGAGCTACAAGAAAGCAGGAAGGCAGACCCCAGCTACAGTAGTAAGTAGGTCCCCATGCAGTCTAGCAGCCAGCACGGTGTCACATTTGCAGCTGCTTTCCTGTGGGAGCTATCTTCAATACCACACTTTTTCTCCACAGCTCCCATTGAAAAAACTACGTTTTGTCTGTAAAGTTATACCACTGAGTATGGGAGCTACAAGAAAGCAGGAAGATAGACCCCAGCTACAGTAGTAAGTAGGTCCCCATGCATTCTACCAGTCAGCACGGTGTCACATTTGCAGCTGCTTTCCTGTGGGAGCTATCTTCAATACCACAGTTTTTCTGTTCAGCTCCCATTGAAAAAATACATTTGTCTCTTAAGGTATACAACAGAGTATGGGAGCTACAAGAAAGCAGGAAGATAGATCCCAGCTACAGTAGTAAGTAGGTCCCCATGCAGTCTATCAGCCAGCACGGTGTCACATTTGCAGCTGCTTTCCTGTGGGAGCTATCTTCAATACCACACTTTTTCTGTTCAGCTCCCATTGAAAGAATACATCTGTCAGTTAAGGTATACCGCTGAGTATGGGAGCTACAAGAAAGCAGGAAGATAGATCCCAGCTACTGTAGTAAGTAGGTCCCCATGCAGTCTATCAGCCAGCACGGTGTCACATTTGCAGCTCCTTTCCTGTGGGAGCTATCTTCAATACCACACTTTTTCTCCTCAGCTCGCTTTGAAAGAATACATTTGTCAGTTAAGGTATACCACTGAGTATGGGAGCTACAACAAAGCAGGAAGATAGATCCCAGCTACTGTAATAAGTAGGTCCCCATGCAATCTATCAGCCAGCACGGTGTCACATTTGCAGCTCCTTTCCTTTGGGAGCTATATTCAATACCACACTTTTTCTGTTCAGCTCCCATTGAAAAAATACATTTGTCTCTTAAGGTATACCACTGAGTATGGGAGCTACAAGAAAGCAGGAAGGCAGACCCCAGCTACAGTAGTAAGTAGGTCCACATGCAGTCTAGCAGCCCGCACGGTGTCACATTTGCATCTGCTTTCCTGTGGGAGCTATCTTCAATACCACACTTTTTCTGTTCAGCTCCCATTGAAAAAATACATTTGTCTCTTAAGGTATACCACTGAGTATGGGAGCTACAAGAAAGCAGGAAGGCAGACCCCAGCTACTGTAGTAAGTAGGTCCCCATGCAGTCTATCAGCCAGCACGGTGTCACATTTGCAGCTCCTTTCCTGTGGGAGCTATCTTCAATACCACAGTTTTTCTGTTCAGCTCCCATTGAAAGAATACATTTGTCAGTTAAGGTACACCACTGAGTACGGGGTCTACAAGAAAGCAGGAAGGCAGACCCCAGCTACAGTAGTAAGTAGGTCCCCATGCAGTCTACCAGCCAGCACGGTATCACATTTGCAACTCCTTTCCTGTGGGAGCTATCTTCAATACCACAGTTTTTCTCCTCAGCTCCCATTGAAAAAATACATTTGTCTCTTAAGGTATACAACTGAGTATGGGAGCTACAAGAAAGCAGGAAGATAGATCCCAGCTACTGTAGTAAGTAGGTCCCCATATAGTCTATCAGCCAGCACGGTGTCACATTTGCAGCTGCTTTCCTGTGGGAGCTATCTTCAATACCACACTTTTTCTGTTCAGCTCCCATTGAAAGAATACATCTGTCAGTTAAGGTATACCGCTGAGTATGGGAGCTACAAGAAAGCAGGAAGGCAGACCCCAGCTACAGTAGTAAGTAGGTCCCCATGCAGTCTAGCAGCCAGCACGGTGTCACATTTGCAGCTGCTTTCCTGTGGGAGCTATCTTCAATACCACACTTTTTCTCCACAGGTCCCATTGAAAAAACTACGTTTTGTCTGTAAAGTTATACCACTGAGTATGGGAGCTACAAGAAAGCAGGAAGATAGACCCCAGCTACAGTAGTAAGTAGGTCCCCATGCAGTCTAGCAGTCAGCACGGTGTCACATTTGCAGCTCCTTTCCTTTGGGAGCTATATTCAATACCACAGTTTTTCTGTTCAGCTCCCATTGAAAGAATACATTTGTCAGTTAAGGTATACCACTGAGTATGGGGGCTACAAGAAAGCAGGAAGGCAGACCCCAGCTACAGTAGTAAGTAGGTCCCCATGCAGTTTACCAGTTAGCACGGTGTCACATTTGCAGCTCCTTTCCTGTGGGAGCTATCTTCAATACCACAGTTTTTCTGTTCAGCTCCCATTGAAAAAATACATTTGTCTCTTAAGGTATACCACTGAGTATGGGAGCTACAATACAGCAGGAAGGCAGACCCCAGCTACAGTAGTAAGTAGGTCCACATGCAGTCTAGCAGCCCGCACGGTGTCACATTTGCAGCTGCTTTCCTGTGGGAGCTATCTTCAATACCACAGTTTTTCTGTTCAGCTCCCATTGAAAAAATACGTTTGTCAGTTAAGGTATACCACTGAGTATGGGAGCTACAAGAAAGCAGGAAGATAGATCCCAGCTACTGTAATAAGTAGGTCCCCATGCAGTCTATCAGCTAGCACGGTGTCACATTTGCAGCTCCTTTCCTGTGGAAGCTATCTTAAATACCACACTCTTTTCTTCAGATCCCATTGAAAGAATACTTTTGTCAGTTAAGGTATACCACTGAGTATGGGAGCTACAAGAAAGCAGGAAGGCAGACACCAGCTACAGTAGTAAGTAGGTCCCCATGCAGTCTACCAGCCAGCACGGTGTCACATTTGCAGCTGCTTTCCTGTGGAAGCTATCTTCAATACCACAGTTTTTCTGTTCAGCTCCCATTGAAAGAATACGTCTGTCAGTTAAGGTATACCGCTGAGTATGGGAGCTACAAGAAAGCAGGAAGGCAGACCCCAGCTACTGTAGTAAGTAGGTCCCCATGCAGTCTAGCAGCCATCACGGTGTCACATTTGCAGCTGCTTTCCTGTGGGAGCTATCTTCAATACCACACTTTTTCTGTTCAACTCCCATTGAAAAAATACATTTGTCTCTTAAGGTATACAACTGAGTATGGGAGCTACAAAAAAGCAGGAAGATAGATCCCAGCTACTGTAGTAAGTAGGTCCCCATGCAGTCTATCAGCCAGCACGGTGTCACATTTGCAGCTCCTTTCCTGTGGGAGCTATCTTCAATACCACACTTTTTCTCCTCAGCTCCCTTTGAAAGAATACATTTGTCAGTTAAGGTATACCACTGAGTATGGGAGCTACAAGAAAGCAGGAAGATAGATCCCAGCTACTGTAATAAGTAGGTCCCCATGCAATCTATCAGCCAGCACGGTGTCACATTTGCAGCTGCTTTCTTGTGGGAGCTATCTTCAATACCACACTTTTTCTGTTCAGCTCCCATTGAAAAAATACATTTGTCTCTTAAGGTATACCACTGAGTATGGGAGCTACAATACAGCAGGAAGGCAGACCCCAGCTACAGTAGTAAGTAGGTCCACATGCAGTCTAGCAGCCCGCACGGAATCACATTTGCAGCTGCTTTCCTGTGGTAGCTATCTTCAATACCACACTTATTCAGCTCAGATCCCATTGAAAGAATGCATTGTCAGTTAAGGTATACCACTGAGTATGGGAGCTACAAGAAAGCAGGAAGGCAGACCCCAGCTACTGTAGTAAGTAGGTCCCCATGCAGTCTATCAGCCAGCACGGTGTCACATTTGCAGCTCCTTTCCTGTGGGAGCTATCTTCAATACCACAGTTTTTCTGTTCAGCTCCCATTGAAAAAATACATTTCTCAGTTAAGGTATACCACTGAGTATGGGAGCTACAAGAAAGCAGGAAGATAGATCTCAGCTACTGTAATAAGTAGGTCCCCATGCAGTCTATCAGCTAGCACGGTGTCACATTTGCAGCTCCTTTCCTGTGGAAGCTATCTTCAATACCACACTTTTTCTGTTCAGCTCCCATTGAAAAAATACATTTGTCTCTTAAGGTATACAACAGAGAATGGGAGCTACAAGAAAGCAGGAAGATAGATCCCAGCTACTGTAGTAAGTAGGTCCCCATGCAGTCTATCAGCCAGCACGGTGTCACATTTGCAGCTGCTTTCCTGTGGGAGCTATCTTCAATACCACACTTTTTCTCCTCAGCTCCCATTGAAAAAACTACGTTTTGTCTGTAAAGTTATACCACTGAGTATGGGAGCTACAAGAAAGCAGGAAGATAGACCTCAGCTACAGTAGTAAGTAGGTCCCCATGCAGTCTATCAGCCAGCACGGTGTCACATTTGCAGCTGCTTTCCTGTGGGAGCTATCTTCAATACCACAGTTTTTCTGTTCAGCTCCCATTGAAAGAATACATCTGTCAGTTAAGGTATACCCCTGAGTATGGGAGCTACAAGAAAGCAGGAAGGCAGACCCCAGCTACAGTAGTAAGTAGGTCCCCATGCAGGCTATCAGCCAGCACGGTGTCACATTTGCAGCTGCTTTCCTGTGGGAGCTATCTTCAATACCACACTTTTTCTGTTCAACTCCCATTGAAAAAATACATTTGTCTCTTAAGGTATACAACTGAGTATGGGAGCTACAAAAAAGCAGGAAGATAGATCCCAGCTACTGTAGTAAGTAGGTCCCCATGCAGTCTATCAGCCAGCACGGTGTCACATTTGCAGCTCCTTTCCTGTGGGAGCTATCTTCAATACCACACTTTTTCTCCTCAGCTCCCTTTGAAAGAATACATTTGTCAGTTAAGGTATACCACTGAGTATGGGAGCTACAAGAAAGCAGGAAGATAGATCCCAGCTACTGTAATAAGTAGGTCCCCATGCAATCTATCAGCCAGCACGGTGTCACATTTGCAGCTGCTTTCTTGTGGGAGCTATCTTCAATACCACAGTTTTTCTGTTCAGCTCCCATTGAAAAAATACATTTGTCTCTTAAGGTATACCACTGAGTATGGGAGCTACAATACAGCAGGAAGGCAGACCCCAGCTACAGTAGTAAGTAGGTCCACATGCAGTCTAGCAGCCCGCACGGAATCACATTTGCAGCTGCTTTCCTGTGGTAGCTATCTTCAATACCACACTTATTCAGCTCAGATCCCATTGAAAGAATGCATTGTCAGTTAAGGTATACCACTGAGTATGGGAGCTACAAGAAAGCAGGAAGGCAGACCCCAGCTACTGTAGTAAGTAGGTCCCCATGCAGTCTATCAGCCAGCACGGTGTCACATTTGCAGCTCCTTTCCTGTGGGAGCTATCTTCAATACCACAGTTTTTCTGTTCAGCTCCCATTGAAAAAATACATTTCTCAGTTAAGGTATACCACTGAGTATGGGAGCTACAAGAAAGCAGGAAGATAGATCTCAGCTACTGTAATAAGTAGGTCCCCATGCAGTCTATCAGCTAGCACGGTGTCACATTTGCAGCTCCTTTCCTGTGGAAGCTATCTTCAATACCACACTTTTTCTGTTCAGCTCCCATTGAAAAAATACATTTGTCTCTTAAGGTATACAACAGAGAATGGGAGCTACAAGAAAGCAGGAAGATAGATCCCAGCTACTGTAGTAAGTAGGTCCCCATGCAGTCTATCAGCCAGCACGGTGTCACATTTGCAGCTGCTTTCCTGTGGGAGCTATCTTCAATACCACACTTTTTCTCCTCAGCTCCCATTGAAAAAACTACGTTTTGTCTGTAAAGTTATACCACTGAGTATGGGAGCTACAAGAAAGCAGGAAGATAGACCTCAGCTACAGTAGTAAGTAGGTCCCCATGCAGTCTATCAGCCAGCACGGTGTCACATTTGCAGCTGCTTTCCTGTGGGAGCTATCTTCAATACCACAGTTTTTCTGTTCAGCTCCCATTGAAAGAATACATCTGTCAGTTAAGGTATACCCCTGAGTATGGGAGCTACAAGAAAGCAGGAAGGCAGACCCCAGCTACAGTAGTAAGTAGGTCCCCATGCAGGCTATCAGCCAGCACGGTGTCACATTTGCAGCTGCTTTCCTGTGGGAGCTATCTTCAATACCACAGTTTTTCTGTTCAGCTCCCATTGAAAGAATACATCTGTCAGTTAAGGTATACCGCTGAGTATGGGAGCTACAAGAAAGCAGGAAGATAGATCCTAGCTACTGTAGTAAGTAGGTCCCCATGCAGTCTATCAGCCAGCACGGTGTCACATTTGCAGCTCCTTTCCTGTGGGAGCTATCTTCAATACCACACTTTTTCTCCTCAGCTCCCCTTGAAAGAATACATTTGTCAGTTAAGGTATACCACTGAGTATGGGAGCTACAAGAAAGCAGGAAGATAGATCCCAGCTACTGTAATAAGTAGGTCCCCATGCAATCTATCAGCCAGCACGGTGTCACATTTGCAGCTGCTTTCTTGTGGGAGCTATCTTCAATACCACAGTTTTTCTGTTCAGCTACCATTGAAAAAATACATTTGTCTCTTAAGGTATACCACTGAGTATGGGAGCTACAAGAAAGCAGGAAGGCAGACCCCAGCTACAGTAGTAAGTAGGTCCACATGCAGTCTAGCAGCCCGCACGGAGTCACATTTGCAGCTGCTTTCCTGTGGGAGCTATCTTCAATACCACACTTTTTCTGTTCAGCTCCCATTGAAAAAATACATTTGTCTCTTAAGGTATACAACAGAGTATGGGAGCTACAAGAAAGCAGGAAGATAGATCCCAGCTACTGTAGTAAGTAGGTCCCCATGCAGTCTATCAGCCAGCATGGTGTCACATTTGCAGCTGCTTTCCTGTGGGAGCTATCTTCAATACCACACTTTTTCTCCTCAGCTCCCATTGAAAAAACTGCGTTTTGTCTGTAAAGTTATACCACTGAGTATGGGAGCTACAAGAAAGCAGGAAGATAGACCCCAGCTACAGTAGTAAGTAGGTCCCCATGCAGTCTAGCAGCCAGCACGGTGTCACATTTGCAGCTCCTTCCCTGTTGGAGCTATATTCAATACCACAGTTTTTCTGTTCAGCTCCCATTGAAAAGAATACATTTGTCAGTTAAGGTATACCACTGATTATGGGGGCTACAAGAAAGCAGGAAGGCAGACCCCAGCTACAGTAGTAAGTAGGTCCCCATGCAGTCTACCAGCCAGCATGGTGTCACATTTGCAGCTGCTTTCCTGTGGGAGCTATCTTCAATACCACACTTTTTCGCCTCAGCTCCCATTGAAAGAATACGTTTGTCTCTTAAGGTATACAACTGAGTATGGGAACTACAAGAAAGCAGGAAGATAGATTCCAGCTTCTGTAGTAAGTAGGTCCCCATGCAGTCTATCAGCCAGCACGGTGTCACATTTGCAGCTCCTTTCCTGTGGGAGCTATCTTCAATACCACAGTTTTTCTGTTCAGCTCCCATTGAAAAAATACATTTGTCAGTTAAGGTATACCACTGAGTATGGGAGCTACAAGAAAGCAGGAAGATAGATCCCAGCTACTGTAATAAGTAGGTCCCCATGCAGTCTATCAGCTAGCACGTTGTCACATTTGCAGCTCCTTTCCTGTGGAAGCTATCTTCAATACCACACTCTTTTCTTCAGATCCCATTGAAAGAATACATTTGTCAGTTAAGGTATACCACTGAGTATGGGAGCTACAAGAAAGCAGGAAGATAGATCTCAGCTACTGTAATAAGTAGGTCCCCATGCAGTCTATCAGCTAGCACGGTGTCACATTTGCAGCTCCTTTCCTGTGGAAGCTATCTTCAATACCACACTTTTTCTGTTCAGCTCCCATTGAAAAAATACATTTGTCTCTTAAGGTATACAACAGAGAATGGGAGCTACAAGAAAGCAGGAAGATAGATCCCAGCTACTGTAGTAAGTAGGTCCCCATGCAGTCTATCAGCCAGCACGGTGTCACATTTGCAGCTGCTTTCCTGTGGGAGCTATCTTCAATACCACACTTTTTCTCCTCAGCTCCCATTGAAAAAACTACGTTTTGTCTGTAAAGTTATACCACTGAGTATGGGAGCTACAAGAAAGCAGGAAGATAGACCCCAGCTACAGTAGTAAGTAGGTCCCCATGCAGTCTATCAGCCAGCACGGTGTCACATTTGCAGCTGCTTTCCTGTGGGAGCTATCTTCAATACCACAGTTTTTCTGTTCAGCTCCCATTGAAAGAATACATCTGTCAGTTAAGGTATACCCCTGAGTATGGGAGCTACAAGAAAGCAGGAAGGCAGACCCCAGCTACAGTAGTAAGTAGGTCCCCATGCACTCTACCAGTCAGCACGGTGTCACATTTGCAGCTCCTTTCCTGTTGGAGTTATCTTCAATACCACAGTTTTTCTGTTCAGCTCCCATTGAAAAAATACATTTGTCTCTTAAGGTATACAACAGAGTATGGGAGCTACAAGAAAGCAGGAAGATAGATCCCAGGTACTGTAGTAAGTAGGTCCCCATGCAGTCTATCAGCCAGCACGGTGTCACATTTGCAGCTGCTTTCCTGTGGGAGCTATCTTCAATACCACAGTTTTTCTGTTCAGCTCCCATTGAAAGAATACATCTGTCAGTTAAGGTATACAACTGAGTATGGGAGCTACAAGAAAGCAGGAAGATAGATCCCAGCTACTGTAGTAAGTAGGTCCCCATGCAGTCTATCAGCTAGCACGGTGTCACATTTGCAGCTCCTTTCCTGTAGGAGCTATCTTCAATACCACACTTTTTCTCCTCAGTTCCCCTTGAAAGAATACATTTGTCACTTAAGGTATACCACTGAGTATGGGAGCTACAAGAAAGCAGGAAGATAGATCCCAGCTACCGTAATAAGTAGGTCCCCATGCAATCTATCAGCCAGCACGGTGTCACATTTGCAGCTGCTTTCCTGTGGGAGCTATCTTCAATACCACAGTTTTTCTGTTCAGCTACCATTGAAAAAATACATTTGTCTCTTAAGGTATACCACTGAGTATGGGAGCTACAAGAAAGCAGGAAGGCAGACCCCAGCTACAGTAGTAAGTAGGTCCACATGCAGTCTAGCAGCCCGCACGGAGTCACATTTGCAGCTGCTTTCCTGTGGGAGCTATCTTCAATACCACACTTTTTCGCCTCAGCTCCCATTGAAAGAATACGTTTGTCTCTTAAGGTATACAACTGAGTATGGGAACTACAAGAAAGCAGGAAGATAAATTCCAGCTTCTGTAGTAAGTAGGTCCCCATGCAGTCTATCAGCCAGCACGGTGTCACATTTGCAGTTCCTTTCCTGTGGGAGCTATCTTCAATACCACACTTTTTCTGTTCAGCTCCCATTGAAAAAATACATTTGTCTCTTAAGGTATACCATTGAGTATGGGAGCTACAAGAAAGCAGGAAGGCAGACCCCAGCTACAGTAGTAAGTAGGTCCACATGCAGTCTAGCAGCCCGCACGGTGTCACATTTGCAGCTGCTTTCCTGTGGGAGCTATCTTCAATACCACACTTTTTCTGTGTTCAGCTCCCATTGAAAAAATACATTTGTCTCTTAAGGTATACAACAGAGTATGGGAGCTACAAGAAAGCAGGAAGATAGATCCCAGCTACTGTAGTAAGTAGGTCCCCATGCAGTCTATCAGCCAGCATGGTGTCACATTTGCAGCTGCTTTCCTGTGGGAGCTATCTTCAATACCACACTTTTTCTCCACAGCTCCCATTGAAAAAACTACGTTTTGTCTGTAAAGTTATACCACTGAGTATGGGAGCTACAAGAAAGCAGGAAGATAGACCCCAGCTACAGTAGTAAGTAGGTCCCCATGCAGTCTAGCAGCCAGCACGGTGTCACATTTGCAGCTCCTTTCCTGTGGGAGCTATATTCAATACAAGAGTTTTTCTGTTCAGCTCCCATTGAAAGAATACATTTGTCAGTTAAGGTATACCACTGAGTATGGGGGCTACAAGAAAGCAGGAAGGCAGACCCCAGCTACAGTAGTAAGTAGGTCCCCATGCAGTCTACCAGTCAGCACGGTGTCACATTTGCAGCTCCTTTCCTGTTGGAGCTATCTTCAATACCACAGTTTTTCTGTTCAGCTCCCATTGAAAAAATACATTTGTCTCTTAAGGTATACCACTGAGTATGGGAGCTACAATACAGCAGGAAGGCAGACCCCAGCTACAGTAGTAAGTAGGTCCACATGCAGTCTAGCAGCCCGCACGGTGTCACATTTGCAGCTGCTTTCCTGTGGGAGCTATCTTCAATACCACACTTATTCAGCTCAGATCCCATTGAAAGAATGCATTGTCAGTTAAGGTATACCACTGAGTATGGGAGCTACAAGAAAGCAGGAAGGCAGACCCCAGCTACTGTAGTAAGTAGGTCCCCATGCAGTCTATCAGCCAGCACGGTGTCACATTTGCAGCTCCTTTCCTGTGGGAGCTATCTTCAATACCACAGTTTTTCTGTTCAGCTCCCATTGAAAGAATACGTCTGTCAGTTAAGGTATACCGCTGAGTATGGGAGCTACAAGAAAGCAGGAAGGCAGACCCCAGCTACTGTAGTAAGTAGGACCCCATGCAGTCTAGCAGCCAGCACGGTGTCACATTTGCAGCTGCTTTCCTGTGGGAGCTATCTTCAATACCACACTTTTTCTGTTCAGCTCCCATTGAAAAAACTACGTTTTGTCTATAAAGTTATACCACTGAGTATGGGAGCTACAAGAAAGCAGGAAGATAGACCCCAGCTACAGTAGTAAGTAGGTCCCCATGCAGTCTAGCAGCCAGCACGGTGTCACATTTGCAGCTCCTTTCCTGTGGGAGCTATATTCCATACCACAGTTTTTCTGTTCAGCTCCCATTGAAAGAATACTTTTGTCAGTTAAGGTATACCACTGAGTATGGGGGCTACAAGAAAGCAGGAAGGCAGACCCCAGCTACAGTAGTAAGTAGGTCCCCATGCAGTCTACCAGTCAGCACGGTGTCACATTTGCAGCTGCTTTCCTGTTGGAGCTATCTTCAATACCACAGTTTTTCTGTTCAGCTCCCATTGAAAAAATACATTTGTCTCTTAAGGTATACAACTGAGTATGGGAGCTACAAGAAAGCAGGAAGATAGATCCCAGCTACTGTAGTAAGTAGGTCCCCATGCAGTCTATCAGCCAGTACGGTGTCACATTTGCAGCTGCTTTCCTGTGGGAGCTATCTTCAATACCACACTTTTTCCCCTCAGCTCCCTTTGAAAGAATACATTTGTCAGTTAAGGTATACCACTGAGTATGGGAGCTACAAGAAAGCAGGAAGATAGATCCCAGCTACTGTAATAAGTAGGTCCCCATGCAATCTATCAGCCAGCACGGTGTCACATTTGCAGCTGCTTTCTTGTGGGAGCTATCTTCAATACCACAGTTTTTCTGTTCAGCTCCCATTGAAAAAATACATTTGTCTTTTAAGGTATACCACTGAGTATGGGAGCTACAATACAGCAGGAAGGCAGACCCCAGCTACTGTAGTAAGTAGGTCCCCATGCAGTCTATCAGCAAGCACGGTGTCACATTTGCAGCTCCTTTCCTGTGGGAGCTATCTTCAATACCACAGTTTTTCTGTTCAGCACCCATTGAAAAAATACATTTGTCAGTTAAGGTATACCACTGAGTATGGGAGCTACAAGAAAGCAGGAAGACAGATCTCAGCTACTGTAATAAGTAGGTCCCCATGCAGTCTATCAGCTAGCACGGTGTCACATTTGCAGCTCCTTTCCTGTGGAAGCTATCTTCAATACCACACTTTTTCTGTTCAGCTCCCATTGAAAAAATACATTTGTCTCTTAAGGTATACAACAGAGAATGGGAGCTACAAGAAAGCAGGAAGATAGATCCCAGCTACTGTAGTAAGTAGGTCCCCATGCAGTCTATCAGCCAGCACGGTGTCACATTTGCAGCTGCTTTCCTGTGGGAGCTATCTTCAATACCACACTTTTTCTCCTCAGCTCCCATTGAAAAAACTACGTTTTGTCTGTAAAGTTATACCACTGAGTATGGGAGCTACAAGAAAGCAGGAAGATAGACCCCAGCTACAGTAGTAAGTAGGTCCCCATGCAGTCTATCAGCCAGCACGGTGTCACATTTGCAGCTGCTTTCCTGTGGGAGCTATCTTCAATACCACAGTTTTTCTGTTCAGCTCCCATTGAAAGAATACATCTGTCAGTTAAGGTATACCCCTGAGTATGGGAGCTACAAGAAAGCAGGAAGGCAGACCCCAGCTACAGTAGTAAGTAGGTCCCCATGCAGTCTATCAGCCAGCACGGTGTCCCATTTGCAGCTGCTTTCCTGTGGGAGCTATCTTCAATACCACACTTTTTCTCCTCAGCTCCCATTGAAAGAATACATTTGTCAGTTAAGGTGTACCACTGCATACGGGGACTACAAGAAAGTAGGAAGGCAGAAACCAACTACAGTAGTAAGTAGGTCCCCATGCAGTCTATCAGCCAGCACGGTGTCACATTTGCAGCTGCTTTCCTGTGGAAGCTATCTTCAATACCAGAGTTTTTCTCCTGAGCTCCCATTGAAAAAACTACATTTTGTCTGTAAAGTTATACCACTGAGTATGGGAGCAACAAGAAAGCAGGAAGGCAGACCCCAGCTACAGTAGTAAGTAGGTCCCCATGCACTCTACCAGTCAGCACGGTGTCACATTTGCAGCTCCTTTCCTGTGGGAGCTATCTTCAATACCACAGTTTTTCTGTTCAGCTCCCATTGAAAAAATACATTTGTCAGTTAAGGTATACCACTGAGTATGGGAGCTACAAGAAAGCAGGAAGATAGATCTCAGCTACTGTAATAAGTAGGTCCCCATGCAGTCTATCAGCTAGCACGGTGTCACATTTGCAGCTCCTTTCCTGTGGAAGCTATCTTCAATACCACACTTTTTCTGTTCAGCTCCCATTGAAAGAATACATCTGTCAGTTAAGGTATACAACTGAGTATGGGAGCTACAAGAAAGCAGGAAGATAGATCCCAGCTACTGTAGTAAGTAGGTCCCCATGCAGTCTATCAGCTAGCACGGTGTCACATTTGCAGCTCCTTTCCTGTGGGAGCTATCTTCAATACCACACTTTTTCCCCTCAGCTCCCTTTGAAAGAATACATTTGTCAGTTAAGGTATACCACTGAGTATGGGAGCTACAAGAAAGCAGGAAGATAGATCCCAGCTACTGTAATAAGTAGGTCCCCATGCAATCTATCAGCCAGCACGGTGTCACATTTGCAGCTGCTTTCTTGTGGGAGCTATCTTCAATACCACAGTTTTTCTGTTCAGCTCCCATTGAAAAAATACATTTGTCTCTTAAGGTATACCACTGAGTATGGGAGCTACAATACAGCAGGAAGGCAGACCCCAGCTACAGTAGTAAGTAGATCCACATGCAGTCTAGCAGCCCGCACGGAGTCACATTTGCAGCTGCTTTCCTGTGGGAGCTATCTTCAATACCACACTTATTCAGCTCGGATCCCATTGAAAGAATGCATTGTCAGTTAAGGTATACCACTGAGTATGGGAGCTACAAGAAAGCAGGAAGGCAGACCCCAGCTACTGTAGTACGTAGGCCCCATGCAGTCTATCAGCCAGCACGGTGTCACATTTGCAGCTGCTTTCCTGTGGGAGCTATCTTCAATACCACAGTTTTTCTGTTCAGCTCCCATTGAAAGAATACATCTGTCAGTTAAGGTATACCCCTGAGTATGGGAGCTACAAGAAAGCAGGAAGGCAGACCCCAGCTACAGTAGTAAGTAGGTCCCCATGCACTCTACCAGCCAGCACGGTGTCCCATTTGCAGCTGCTTTCCTGTGGGAGCTATCTTCAATACCACACTTTTTCTCCTCAGCTCCCATTGAAAGAATACATTTGTCAGTTAAGGTGTACCACTGCGTACGGGGACTACAAGAAAGTAGGAAGGCAGAAACCAACTACAGTAGTAAGTAGGTCCCCATGCAGTCTATCAGCCAGCACGGTGTCACATTTGCAGCTGCTTTCCTGTGGAAGCTATCTTCAATACCACAGTTTTTCTCCTCAGCTCCCTTTGAAAAAACTACATTTTGTCTGTAAAGTTATACCACTGAGTATGGGAGCAGCAAGAAAGCAGGAAGATAGACCCCAGCTACAGTAGTAAGTGAGTCCCCATGCAGTCTCTCAGCCAGCACGGTGTCACATTTGCAGCTGCTTTCCTGTGGGAGCTATCTTCAATACCACACTTTTTCTCCTCAGCTCCCATTGAAAGAATACATTTGTCAGTTAAGGTACACCACTGAGTATGGGAGCTACAAAAAAGCAGGAAGGCAGACCCCAGCTACTGCAGTAAGTAGGTCCCCATGCAGTCTATCAGCCAGCACGGTGTCACATTTGCAGCTGCTTTCCTGTGGGAGCTATCTTCAATACCACACTTTTTTGTTCAGCTCCCATTGAAAGAATACATTTGTCAGTTAAGGCATACAACAGAGTATGGGAGCTACAAGAAAGCAGGAAGATAGAACCCAGCTACTGCAGTAAGTAGGTCCCCATGCAGTCTATCAGCTAGCACGGTGTCACATTTGCAGCTGCTTTCCTGTGGGAGCTATCTTCAATACCACACTTTTTTGTTCAGCTCCCATTGAAAGAATACATTTGTCAGTTAAGGCATACAACAGATTATGGGAGCTACAAGAAAGCAGGAAGATAGAACCCAGCTACTGCAGTAAGTAGGTCCCCATGCAGTCTATCAGCCAGCACGGTGTCACATTTGCAGCTGCTTTCCTGTGGGAGCTATCTTCAATACCACACTTTTTTGTTCAGCTCCCATTGAAAGAATACATTTGTCAGTTAAGGTATACAACAGAGTATGGGAGCTACAAGAAAGCAGGAAGATAGATCCCAGCTACTGTAGTAAGTAGGTCCCCATGCAGTCTATCAGCCAGCACGGTGTCACATTTGCAGCTGCTTTCCTGTGGGAGCTATCTTCAATACCACACTCTTTTCTTCAGCTCCCATTGAAAGAATACATTTGTCAGTTAAGGTATACCACTGAGTATGGGAGCTACAAGAAAGCAGGAAGGCAGACACCAGCTACAGTAGTAAGAAGGTCCCCATGTACTCTATCAGCCAGCACGGTGTCACATTTGCAGCTCCTTTCCTGTGGGAGCTATATTCAATACCACAGTTTTTCTGTTCAGCTCCCATTGAAAGAATACATTTGTCAGTTAAGGTATACCACTGAGTATGGGGGCTACAAGAAAGCAGGAAGGCAGACCCCAGCTACAGTAGTAAGTAGGTCCCCATGCACTCTACCAGTCAGCACGGTGTCACATTTGTAGCTCCTTTCCTGTTGGAGCTATCTTCAATACCACAGTTTTTCTGTTCAGCTCCCATTGAAAAAATACATTTGTCTCTTAAGGTATACAACAGAGTATGGGAGCTACAAGAAAGCAGGAAGATAGATCCCAGGTACTGTAGTAAGTAGATCCCCATGCAGTCTATCAGCCAGCACGGTGTCACATTTGCAGCTGCTTTCCTGTGGGAGCTATCTTCAATACCACAGTTTTTCTGTTCAGCTCCCATTGAAAGAATACATCTGTCAGTTAAGGTATACCGCTGAGTATGGGAGCTACAAGAAAGCAGGAAGATAGATCCCAGCTACTGTAGTAAGTAGGTCCCCATGCAGTCTATCAGCCAGCACGGTGTCACATTTGCAGCTGCTTTCCTGTGGGAGCTATCTTCAATACCACACTTTTTCTGCTCAGCTCCCATTGAAAAAACTACGTTTTGTCTGTAAAGTTATACCACTGAGTATGGGAGCTACAAGAAAGAAGGAAGGCAGACCCCAGCTACTCTAGTAAGTAGGTCCCCATGCAGTCTATCAGCCAGCACGGTGTCACATTTGCAGCTCTTTTCCTGTGGGAGCTATCTTCAATACCACAGTTTTTCTGTTCAGCTCCCATTGAAAAAATACATTTGTCAGTTAAGGTATACCACTGAGAATGGGAGCTACAAGAAAGCAGGAAGATAGACCCCAGCTACAGTAGTAAGTAGGTCCCCATGCAGTCTATCAGCCAGCACGGTGTCACATTTGCAGCTGCTTTCCTGTGGGAGCTATCTTCAATACCACAGTTTTCCTCTTCAGCTCCCATTGAAAGAATACATCTGTCAGTTAAGGTATACCAATGAGTATGGGAGCTACAAGAAAGCAGGAAGGCAGACCCCAGCTACAGTAGTAAGTAGGTCCCCATGCAGTCTAGCAGCCAGCACGGTGTCACATTTGCAGCTGCTTTCCTGTGGGAGCTATCTTCAATACCACAGTTTTCCTCTTCAGCTCCCATTGAAAGAATACATCTGTCAGTTAAGGTATACCAATGAGTATGGGAGCTACAAGAAAGCAGGAAGGCAGACCCCAGCTACAGTAGTAAGTAGGTCCCCATGCAGTCTAGCAGCCAGCACGGTGTCACATTTGCAGCTGCTTTCCTGTGGGAGCTATCTTCAATACCACACTTTTTCTCCTCAGCTCCCATTGAAAGAATACATTTGTCAGTTAAGGTGTACCACTGCGTACGGGGACTACAAGAAAGTAGGAAGGCAGAAACCAACTACAGTAGTAAGTAGGTCCCCATGCAGTCTATCAGCCAGCACGGTGTCACATTTGCAGCTGCTTTCCTGTGGAAGCTATCTTCAATACCACAGTTTTTCTCCTCAGCTCCCATTGAAAAAACTACATTTTGTCTGTAAAGTTATACCACTGAGTATGGGAGCAACAAGAAAGCAGGAAGATAGACCCCAGCTACAGTAGTAAGTGAGTCCCCATGCAGTCTATCAGCCAGCACGGTGTCACATTTGCAGCTGCTTTCCTGTGGGAGCTATCTTCAATACCACACTTTTTTGTTCAGCTCCCATTGAAAGAATACATTTGTCAGTTAAGGCATACAACAGAGTATGGGAGCTACAAGAAAGCAGGAAGATAGAACCCAGCTACTGCAGTAAGTAGGTCCCCATGCAGTCTATCAGCCAGCACGGTGTCACATTTGCAGCTGCTTTCCTGTGGGAGCTATCTTCAATACCACACTTTTTCTGTTCAGCTCCCATTGAAAGAATACATTTGTCAGTTAAGGTATAAAACAGAGTATGGGAGCTACAAGAAAGCAGGAAGATAGATCCCAGCTACTGTAGTAAGTAGGTCCCCATGCAGTCTATCAGCCAGCACGGTGTCACATTTGCAGCTGCTTTCCTGTGGGAGCTATCTTCAATACCACACTCTTTTCTTCAGCTCCCATTGAAAGAATACATTTGTCAGTTAAGGTATACCACTGAGTATGGGAGCTACAAGAAAGCAGGAAGGCAGACACCAGCTACAGTAGTAAGAAGGTCCCCATGTACTCTATCAGCCAGCACGGTGTCACATTTGCAGCTCCTTTCCTGTGGGAGCTATATTCCATACCACAGTTTTTCTGTTCAGCTCCCATTGAAAGAATACATTTGTCAGTTAAGGTATACCACTGAGTATGGGAGCTACAAAAAAGCAGGAAGACAAACCCCAGCTACAGTAGTAAGTAGGTCCCCATGCACTCTATCAGCCAGCACGGTGTCACATTTGCAGCTGCTTTCCTGTGGGAGCTATCTTCAATACCACACTTTTTCTGTTCAGCTCCCATTGAAAGAATACATTTGTCAGTTAAGGTATACCGCTGAGTATGGGAGTTATAAGAAAGCAGGAAGATAGATCTCAGCTACTGTAGTAAGTAACTCCCCAAGCAGTCTAGCAGCCAGAACGGTGTCACATTTGCAGGTGCTTTCTTGTGGGAGCTATCTTCAATACCACACTTTTTCTGTTCAGCTCCCATTGAAAAAATACATTTGTCAATTAAGGTATACCACTGAGTATGGGAGCTACAAGAAAGAAGGAAGGCAGACCCCAGCTACAGTAGTAAGTAGGTCCACATGCAGTCTAGCAGCCCGCACGGTGTCACATTTGCAGCTCCTTTCCTGTGGGAGCTATCGTGTCACATTTGCAGCTCCTTTCCTGTGGGAGCTATCTTCAATACCACACTTCAATACCACAGAAAGTTCAGCTCCCATTGAAAAAATACATTTGTCTCTTAAGGTATACAACTGAGTATGGGAGCTACAAGAAAGCAGGAAGGCAGACCCCAGCTACAGTAGTAAGTAGGTCCCCATGCACTCTAGCAGCCAGCACGGTGTCACATTTGCAGCTGCTTTCCTGTGGGAGCTATCTTCAATACCACACTTTTTCTCCTCAGCTCCCATTGAAAAAATACGTGTCTGTTACGTTATATCACTGCGTATGGGAGCTACTAGAAAGGAGGAACACAGACCCCAGCTACAGTAGCAAGTAGGTTCCCGTGCAGTCTAGCAGCCAGCAAGGTGTCACATTTGCAGCTGCTTTCCTGTGGGAGCCATCTTCAATATCAAAGTTTTTATTCTCAGCTCCCATTGAAAAAATACATGTATCTGTGAAGTTATATCACTGAGTATGGGAGCTACAAGGAAGCAGGAAGGCAGACGCTAGCTACAGTAGCAAGTAGGTCCCCATGCAGTCTATCAGCCAGCATGGTGTCACGTTTGCAGCTGCTTTCCTGTGGGAGCTATCTTCAATACCACACTTTTTCTGTACAGCTCCCATTGAAATAATACATATGTCTGTAAATTTATACAACTGAGTATGGGAGCTACAAGAAAGCAGGAAGGCAGACCCCAGCTACAGTAGTAAGTAGGTCCCCATGCAGTCTATTAACCAGTACTGTCTCTTGCAACTGCTTTCCTATTGGAGCTATCTTGAATCCCACTCGTTTTGACTGCTCCATTCCCTTTGAAAAAATACATGTTGTGAACTAACGTATAGCACTGCGTATGGTATGTACAAGAGAGGAGGAAGCAGACCCCAGTTACCTTAGTAAGTATGTCCTCATGCCGTCTAGCAGCCAGTAGTGTTTCACATTTGCAGCTGGTTTCCTGTGGGAGCTATCTTTTATTCCACTCAGTTGGACTGTTCAGCTCCAATTGATATAACATCTCGACCAACTGTTTTTACACTCGATGAGACAAGGGATTGAGGATGGAAAGGGCGAGCCCAGCCGTCCGTGAGGGCCGGGGCCGGCGGTGTCGGCGCGCGGTCTGTGGGGGGGGGGCTCCGGAGACACTGACCGGGCGCGCGAAGCGGCTGCGCGGCGGCGGCTGCAGATGGAAGGGACGGGGGGGGGTCTGGCTCACTCCGTGCCGGCGCCGGCGCCGGCGGCGCAGCCGCTATTACTCTCTCCCGGTTTTCTTTTTCTTCCCTCGCATGCCCGATGGTGCCCAGTCTAACACGGGATCGCGCTCCCCCACTCTCCTCTGATCATCCTGCGCTGCACCCCGGCCAGACTCCGCCCGCTCGGCATTCCCCTGCAAGTCGTCCCAGCGGTAACTCGGCGGGTTGGGCTCAAATGGGAAGCAGCTCTCCCGCGGGGGCTCTGCTCTGAAGCCCCTTCGCCTCTCTGAGTTTGTAAAAACTCCTGTGTGGAGAAGAAGTTTTCTCTTCACTCAGCGTACCCACACCACCCCCCGTCCCCTCACCACACTCCGTCTTCTAGCTCTCATTTCTGCCACTCCTCCACGTAGATCACTCATCTTCGGTGGCCAACGAGGCGCCTGACTTTTCCCCTTTGTCCCGCCTCCATTTCCTTCGGGCGCGAACTTTGGCGGATCGTGGGGTGGCTGACTTTTCTCGGTATCATCGGCCTCAGCGCCGCTCCCGGCACTACTCTCGGCGCCTCTCCCGGCACTGCTCTCAGTCCGTCTCCCGGCTCTTCTCCCGGTGCCTCTCCCGGCACTTCTCCCGGCGCTTAACGCCGGGGAGAGGGGGGAGCATTACTTTTGAGACGGTAGGAGCCAGCGAGGTGGATTGGAACCAGTCAAGCTCATCATTTTTGTTCTTACTCTGTGCTGCTGATGCGTGCTCAGCAGCCTTCTTTTCTGCATGACGTTGCAACAACTCATTGAGCACTATCCTCCAAAGCTCACCTAACCTTTCAGGTATCTCATCGTCCTCCAGGGTAGCTTCCCACAGCAAATCCCCAAATTTACGACATTCGCTTAATTCATGCACTGTATGTGGATTCTGAAACACTCCCTTAAGAGGCAGACCCCAGCTACAGTAGTAAGTAGGTCCCCATGCAGTCTATCAGCCAGCACGGTGTCACGTTTGCAGCTGCTTTCCTGTGGGAACTATCTTCAATACCACACTTTCTGTTCAACTCCCATTGAAAGAATACATTTGTCAGTTAAGGTATACCACTGAGTATGGGAGCTACAAGAAAGCAGGAAGGCAGACCCCAGCTACAGTAGTAAGTAGGTCCCCATGCAGTCTATCAGCCAGCACGGTGTCACATTTGCAGCTCCTTTCCTGTGGGAGCTATCTTCAATACCACACTTTTTCTGTACAGCCCCCATTGAAAAAATACATTTGTCTCCTAAGGTATACAACTAAGTATGGGAGCTACAAGAAAGCAGGAAGATAGATCCCAGCTACTGTAGTAAGTAGGTCCCCATGCAGTCTATCAGCCAGCAGAGTGCCACATTTGCAGCTCCTTTCCTGTGGGAGCTATCTTCAATACCACACTTTATCTCCTCGGTTCCCATTGAAAGAATACATTTGTCGGTTAAGGTATACCGCTGTGTATCGGAGCTACAAGAAAGCAGGAAGATAGATACCAGCTACTGTAGTAAGGAGGTCACCATGCAGTCTAGCAGCCAGCACGGTGTCACATTTGCAGCTGCTTTCCTGTGGGAGCTATCTTCAATACCACACATTTTCTGTTCAGCTCCCATTGAAAAAATACATTTCTCAGTTAAGGTATATCACTGAGTATGGGAGCTACAAAAAAGCAGGAAGATAGATCTCAGCTACAGTACTAAGTAGGTCCCCATGCAGTCTAGCAGCCAGAACGGTGTCACATTTGCAGCTGCTTTCCTGTGGGAGCTATCTTCAATACCACACTCTTTTCTTCAGATCCCATTGAAAGAATACATTTGTCAGTTAAGGTATACCACTGAGTATGGGAGCTACAAGAAAGCAGGAAGATAGATCTCAGCTACTGTAATAAGTAGGTCCCCATGCAGTCTATCAGCTAGCACGGTGTCACATTTGCAGCTCCTTTCCTGTGGAAGCTATCTTCAATACCACACTTTTTCTGTTCAGCTCCCATTGAAAAAATACATTTGTCTCTTAAGGTATACAACAGAGAATGGGAGCTACAAGAAAGCAGGAAGATAGATCCCAGGTACTGTAGTAAGTAGGTCCCCATGCAGTCTATCAGCCAGCACGGTGTCACATTTGCAGCTGCTTTCCTGTGGGAGCTATCTTCAATACCACACTTTTTCTCCTCAGCTCCCATTGAAAAAACTACGTTTTGTCTGTAAAGTTATACCACTGAGTATGGGAGCTACAAGAAAGCAGGAAGATAGACCCCAGCTACAGTAGTAAGTAGGTCCCCATGCAGTCTATCAGCCAGCACGGTGTCACATTTGCAGCTGCTTTCCTGTGGGAGCTATCTTCAATACCACAGTTTTTCTGTTCAGCTCCCATTGAAAGAATACATCTGTCAGTTAAGGTATACCCCTGAGTATGGGAGCTACAAGAAAGCAGGAAGGCAGACCCCAGCTACAGTAGTAAGTAGGTCCCCATGCACTCTACCAGTCAGCACGGTGTCACATTTGCAGCTCCTTTCCTGTTGGAGTTATCTTCAATACCACAGTTTTTCTGTTCAGCTCCCATTGAAAAAATACATTTGTCTCTTAAGGTATACAACAGAGTATGGGAGCTACAAGAAAGCAGGAAGATAGATCCCAGGTACTGTAGTAAGTAGGTCCCCATGCAGTCTATCAGCCAGCACGGTGTCACATTTGCAGCTGCTTTCCTGTGGGAGCTATCTTCAATACCACAGTTTTTCTGTTCAGCTCCCATTGAAAGAATACATCTGTCAGTTAAGGTATACAACTGAGTATGGGAGCTACAAGAAAGCAGGAAGATAGATCCCAGCTACCGTAATAAGTAGGTCCCCATGCAATCTATCAGCCAGCACGGTGTCACATTTGCAGCTGCTTTCCTGTGGGAGCTATCTTCAATACCACAGTTTTTCTGTTCAGCTACCATTGAAAAAATACATTTGTCTCTTAAGGTATACCACTGAGTATGGGAGCTACAAGAAAGCAGGAAGGCAGACCCCAGCTACAGTAGTAAGTAGGTCCACATGCAGTCTAGCACCCCGCACGGAGTCACATTTGCAGCTGCTTTCCTGTGGGAGCTATCTTCAATACCACACTTTTTCGCCTCAGCTCCCATTGAAAGAATACGTTTGTCTCTTAAGGTATACAACTGAGTATGGGAACTACAAGAAAGCAGGAAGATAAATTCCAGCTTCTGTAGTAAGTAGGTCCCCATGCAGTCTATCAGCCAGCACGGTGTCACATTTGCAGTTCCTTTCCTGTGGGAGCTATCTTCAATACCACACTTTTTCTGTTCAGCTCCCATTGAAAAAATACATTTGTCTCTTAAGGTATACCATTGAGTATGGGAGCTACAAGAAAGCAGGAAGGCAGACCCCAGCTACTGTAGTAAGTAGGTCCCCATGCAGTCTATCAGCCAGCATGGTGTCACATTTGCAGCTGCTTTCCTGTGGGAGCTATCTTCAATACCACACTTTTTCTCCACAGCTCCCATTGAAAAAACTACGTTTTGTCTGTAAAGTTATACCACTGAGTATGGGAGCTACAAGAAAGCAGGAAGATAGACCCCAGCTACAGTAGTAAGTAGGTCCCCATGCAGTCTAGCAGCCAGCACGGTGTCACATTTGCAGCTCCTTTCCTGTGGGAGCTATATTCAATACAAGAGTTTTTCTGTTCAGCTCCCATTGAAAGAATACATTTGTCAGTTAAGGTATACCACTGAGTATGGGGGCTACAAGAAAGCAGGAAGGCAGACCCCAGCTACAGTAGTAAGAAGGTCCCCATGTACTCTATCAGCCAGCACGGTGTCACATTTGCAGCTCCTTTCCTGTGGGAGCTATATTCAATACCACAGTTTTTCTGTTCAGCTCCCATTGAAAGAATACATTTGTCAGTTAAGGTATACCACTGAGTATGGGGGCTACAAGAAAGCAGGAAGGCAGACCCCAGCTACTGTAATAAGTAGGTCCCCATGCAATCTATCAGCCAGCACGGTGTCACATTTGCAGCTGCTTTCTTGTGGGAGCTATCTTCAATACCACACTTTTTCCCCTCAGCTCCCATTGAAAAAATACATTTGTCTCTTAAGGTATACCACTGAGTATGGGAGCTACAATACAGCAGGAAGGCAGACCCCAGCTACAGTAGTAAGTAGGTCCACATGCAGTCTAGCACCCCGCACGGAGTCACATTTGCAGCTGCTTTCCTGTGGGAGCTATCTTCAATACCACACTTATTCAGCTCAGATCCCATTGAAAGAATGCATTGTCAGTTAAGGTATACCACTGAGTATGGGAGCTACAAGAAAGCAGGCAGGCAGACCCCAGCTCCTGTAGTAAGTAGGTCCCCATGCAGTCTATCAGCCAGCACGGTGTCACATTTGCAGCTCCTTTCCTGTGGGAGCTATCTTCAATACCACAGTTTTTCTGTTCAGCTCCCATTGAAATAAGACATTTGTCAGTTAAGGTATACCACTGACTATGGGAGCTACAAGAAAGCAGGAAGATAGATCTCAGCTACTGTAATAAGTAGGTCCCCATGCAGTCTATCAGCTAGCACGGTGTCACATTTGCAGCTCCTTTCCTGTGGAAGCTATCTTCAATACCACACTTTTTCTGTTCAGCTCCCATTGAAAAAATACATTTGTCTCTTAAGGTATACAACAGAGTATGGGAGCTACAAGAAAGCAGGAAGATAGATCCCAGGTACTGTAGTAAGTAGGTCCCCATGCAGTCTATCAGCCAGCACGGTGTCACATTTGCAGCTGCTTTCCTGTGGGAGCTATCTTCAATACCACACTTTTTCTCCTCAGCTCCCATTGAAAAAACTACGTTTTGTCTGTAAAGTTATACCACTGAGTATGGGAGCTACAAGAAAGCAGGAAGATAGACCCCAGCTACAGTAGTAAGTAGGTCCCCATGCAGTCTATCAGCCAGCACGGTGTCACATTTGCAGCTGCTTTCCTGTGGGAGCTATCTTCAATACCACAGTTTTTCTGTTCAGCTCCCATTGAAAGAATACATCTGTCAGTTAAGGTATACCCCTGAGTATGGGAGCTACAAGAAAGCAGGAAGGCAGACCCCAGCTACAGTAGTAAGTAGGTCCCCATGCAGTCTATCAGCCAGCACGGTGTCCCATTTGCAGCTGCTTTCCTGTGGGAGCTATCTTCAATACCACACTTTTTCTCCTCAGCTCCCATTGAAAGAATACATTTGTCAGTTAAGGTGTACCACTGCGTACGCGGACTACAAGAAAGTAGGAAGTCAGAAACCAACTACAGTAGTAAGTAGGTCCCCATGCAGTCTATCAGCCAGCACGGTGTCACATTTGCAGCTGCTTTCCTGTGGAAGCTATCTTCAATACCACAGTTTTTCTCCTCAGCTCCCATTGAAAAAACCACATTTTGTCTGTAAAGTTATACCACTGAGTATGGGAGCAACAAGAAAGCAGGAAGATAGACCCCAGCTACAGTAGTAAGTGAGTCCCCATGCAGTCTATCAGCCAGCACGGTGTCACATTTGCAGCTGCTTTCCTGTGGGAGCTATCTTCAATACCACACTTTTTCTCCTCAGCTCCCATTGAAAGAATACATTTGTCAGTTAAGGTACACCACTGAGTATGGGAGCTACAAAAAAGCAGGAAGGCAGACCCCAGCTACTGCAGTAAGTAGGTCCCCATGCAGTCTATCAGCCAGCACGGTGTCACATTTGCAGCTGCTTTCCTGTGGGAGCTATCTTCAATACCACACTTTTTTGTTCAGCTCCCATTGAAAGAATACATTTGTCAGTTAAGGCATACAACAGAGTATGGGAGCTACAAGAAAGCAGGAAGATAGAACCCAGCTACTGCAGTAAGTAGGTCCCCATGCAGTCTATCAGCCAGCACGGTGTCACATTTGCAGCTGCTTTCCTGTGGGAGCTATCTTCAATACCACACTTTTTTGTTCAGCTCCTATTGAAAGAATACATTTGTCAGTTAAGGCATACAACAGAGTATGGGAGCTACAAGAAAGCAGGAAGATAGAACCCAGCTACTGCAGTAAGTAGGTCCCCATGCAGTCTATCAGCCAGCACGGTGTCACATTTGCAGCTGCTTTCCTGTGGGAGCTATCTTCAATACCAAACTTTTTTGTTCAGCTCCCATTGAAAGAATACATTTGTCAGTTAAGGTATACAACAGAGTATGGGAGCTACAAGAAAGCAGGAAGATAGATCCCAGCTACTGTAGTAAGTAGGTCCCCATGCAGTCTATCAGCCAGCACGGTGTCACATTTGCAGCTGCTTTCCTGTGGGAGCTATCTTCAATACCACACTTTTTTGTTCAGCTCCTATTGAAAGAATACATTTGTCAGTTAAGGCATACAACAGAGTATGGGAGCTACAAGAAAGCAGGAAGATAGAACCCAGCTACTGCAGTAAGTAGGTCCCCATGCAGTCTATCAGCCAGCACGGTGTCACATTTGCAGCTGCTTTCCTGTGGGAGCTATCTTCAATACCAAACTTTTTTGTTCAGCTCCCATTGAAAGAATACATCTGTCAGTTAAGGTATACCGCTGAGTATGGGAGCTACAAGAAAGCAGGAAGATAGATCCCAGCTACTGTAGTAAGTAGGTCCCCATGCAGTCTATCAGTCAGCACGGTGTCACATTTGCAGCTGCTTTCCTGTGGGAGCTATCTTCAATACCACACTTTTTCTCCTCAGCTCCCATTGAAAGAATACATTTGTCAGTTAAGGTATACAACAGAGTATGGGAGCTACAAGAAAGCAGGAAGATAGATCCCAGCTACTGTAGTAAGTAGGTCCCCATGCAGTCTATCAGCCAGCACGGTGTCACATTTGCAGCTGCTTTCCTGTGGGAGCTATCTTCAATACCACACTCTTTTCTTCAGCTCCCATTGAAAGAATACATTTGTCAGTTAAGGTATACCACTGAGTATGGGAGCTACAAGAAAGCAGGAAGGCAGACCCCAGCTACAGTAGTAAGTAGGTCCCCATGCACTCTATCAGCCAGCACGGTGTCACATTTGCAGCTGCTTTCCTGTGGGAGCTATCTTCAATACCACAGTTTTTCTGTTCAGCTCCCATTGAAAGAATACATTTGTCAGTTAAGGTATACCGCTGAGTATGGGAGCTATAAGAAAGCAGGAAGATAGATCCCAGCTACTGTAGTAAGTAGGTCCCCATGTAGTCTAGCAGCCAGAACGGTGTCACATTTGCAGGTGCTTTCCTGTGGGAGCTATCTGCAATACCACACTTTTTCTGTTCAGCTCCCATTGAAAGAATACATTTGTCAGTTAAGGTATACCACTGAGTATGGGAGCTACAAGAAAGCAGGAAGGCAGACCCCAGCTACAGTAGTAAGTAGGTCCCCATGCAGTCTACCAGCCAGCACGGTGTCACATTTGCAGCTCCTTTCCTGTGGGAGCTATCTTCAATACCACAGTTTATCTCCTCGGTTCCCATTGAAAGAATACATTTGTCGGTTAAGGTATACCGCTGTGTATGGGAGCTACAAGAAAGCAGGAAGGCAGACCCCAGCTACAGTAGTAAGTAGGTCCCCATGCACTCTAGCAGCCAGCACGGTGTCACATTTGCAGCTGCTTTCCTGTGGGAGCTAGCTTCAATACCACACTTTTTCTGTTCAGCTCCCATTGAAAAAATACATTTGTCTCTTAAGGTATACCACTGAGTATGGGAGCTACAAAAAAGCAGGAAGACAAACCCCAGCTACAGTAGTAAGTAGGTCCCCATGCAGTCTATCAGCCAGCACGGTGTCACATTTGCAGCTGCTTTCCTGTGGGAGCTATCTTCAATACCACACTTTTTCTGTTCAGCTCCCATTGAAAGAATACATTTGTCAGTTAAGGTATACCGCTGAGTATGGGAGTTATAAGAAAGCAGGAAGATAGATCTCAGCTACTGTAGTAAGTAACTCCCCAAGCAGTCTAGCAGCCCGCACGGTGTCACATTTGCAGCTCCTTTCCTGTGGGAGCTATCGTGTCACATTTGCAGCTCCTTTCCTGTGGGAGCTATCTTCAATACCACACTTCAATACCACAGAAAGTTCAGCTCCCATTGAAAAAATACATTTGTCTCTTAAGGTATACAACTGAGTATGGGAGCTACAAGAAAGCAGGAAGGCAGACCCCAGCTACAGTAGTAAGTAGGTCCCCATGCACTCTAGCAGCCAGCACGGTGTCACATTTGCAGCTGCTTTCCTGTGGGAGCTATCTTCAATACCACACTTTTTCTCCTCAGCTCCCATTGAAAAAATACGTGTCTGTTACGTTATATCACTGCGTATGGGAGCTACTAGAAAGGAGGAACACAGACCCCAGCTACAGTAGCAAGTAGGTTCCCGTGCAGTCTAGCAGCCAGCAAGGTGTCACATTTGCAGCTGCTTTCCTGTGGGAGCCATCTTCAATATCAAAGTTTTTATTCTCAGCTCCCGTTGAAAAAATACATGTATCTGTGAAGTTATATCACTGAGTATGGGAGCTACAAGGAAGCAGGAAGGCAGACGCTAGCTACAGTAGCAAGTAGGTCCCCATGCAGTCTATCAGCCAGCATGGTGTCACGTTTGCAGCTGCTTTCCTGTGGGAGCTATCTTCAATACCACACTTTTTCTGTACAGCTCCCATTGAAATAATACATATGTCTGTAAATTTATACAACTGAGTATGGGAGCTACAAGAAAGCAGGAAGGCAGACCCCAGCTACAGTAGTAAGTAGGTCCCCATGCAGTCTATTAACCAGTACTGTCTCTTGCAACTGCTTTCCTATTGGAGCTATCTTGAATCCCACTCGTTTTGACTGCTCCATTCCCTTTGAAAAAATACATGTTGTGAACTAACGTATAGCACTGCGTATGGTATGTACAAGAGAGGAGGAAGCAGACCCCAGTTACCTTAGTAAGTATGTCCTCATGCCGTCTAGCAGCCAGTAGTGTTTCACATTTGCAGCTGGTTTCCTGTGGGAGCTATCTTTTATTCCACTCAGTTGGACTGTTCAGCTCCAATTGATATAACATCTCGACCAACAGTTTTTACACTCGATGAGACAAGGGATTGAGGATGGAAAGGGCGAGCCCAGCCGTCCGTGAGGGCCGGGGCCGGCGGTGTCGGCGCGCGGTCTGTGGGGGGGGGGCTCCGGAGACACTGACCGGGCGCGCGAAGCGGCTGCGCGGCGGCGGCTGCAGATGGAAGGGACGGGGGGGGGTCTGGCTCACTCCGTGCCGGCGCCGGCGCCGGCGGCGCAGCCGCTATTACTCTCTCCCGGTTTTCTTTTTCTTCCCTCGCATGCCCGATGGTGCCCAGTCTAACACGGGATCGCGCTCCCCCACTCTCCTCTGATCATCCTGCGCTGCACCCCGGCCAGACTCCGCCCGCTCGGCATTCCCCTGCAAGTCGTCCCAGCGGTAACTCGGCGGGTTGGGCTCAAATGGGAAGCAGCTCTCCCGCGGGGGCTCTGCTCTGAAGCCCCTTCGCCTCTCTGAGTTTGTAAAAACTCCTGTGTGGAGAAGAAGTTTTCTCTTCACTCAGCGTACCCACACCACCCCCCGTCCCCTCACCACACTCCGTCTTCTAGCTCTCATTTCTGCCACTCCTCCACGTAGATCACTCATCTTCGGTGGCCAACGAGGCGCCTGACTTTTCCCCTTTGTCCCGCCTCCATTTCCTTCGGGCGCGAACTTTGGCGGATCGTGGGGTGGCTGACTTTTCTCGGTATCATCGGCCTCAGCGCCGCTCCCGGCACTACTCTCGGCGCCTCTCCCGGCACTGCTCTCAGTCCGTCTCCCGGCTCTTCTCCCGGTGCCTCTCCCGGCACTTCTCCCGGCGCTTAACGCCGGGGAGAGGGGGGAGCATTACTTTTGAGACGGTAGGAGCCAGCGAGGTGGATTGGAACCAGTCAAGCTCATCATTTTTGTTCTTACTCTGTGCTGCTGATGCGTGCTCAGCAGCCTTCTTTTCTGCATGACGTTGCAACAACTCATTGAGCACTATCCTCCAAAGCTCACCTAACCTTTCAGGTATCTCATCGTCCTCCAGGGTAGCTTCCCACAGCAAATCCCCAAATTTACGACATTCGCTTAATTCATGCACTGTATGTGGATTCTGAAACACTCCCTTAAGAGGCAGACCCCAGCTACAGTAGTAAGTAGGTCCCCATGCAGTCTATCAGCCAGCACGGTGTCACGTTTGCAGCTGCTTTCCTGTGGGAACTATCTTCAATACCACACTTTCTGTTCAACTCCCATTGAAAGAATACATTTGTCAGTTAAGGTATACCACTGAGTATGGGAGCTACAAGAAAGCAGGAAGGCAGACCCCAGCTACAGTAGTAAGTAGGTCCCCATGCAGTCTATCAGCCAGCACGGTGTCACATTTGCAGCTCCTTTCCTGTGGGAGCTATCTTCAATACCACACTTTTTCTGTACAGCCCCCATTGAAAAAATACATTTGTCTCCTAAGGTATACAACTAAGTATGGGAGCTACAAGAAAGCAGGAAGATAGATCCCAGCTACTGTAGTAAGTAGGTCCCCATGCAGTCTATCAGCCAGCAGAGTGCCACATTTGCAGCTCCTTTCCTGTGGGAGCTATCTTCAATACCACACTTTATCTCCTCGGTTCCCATTGAAAGAATACATTTGTCGGTTAAGGTATACCGCTGTGTATCGGAGCTACAAGAAAGCAGGAAGATAGATACCAGCTACTGTAGTAAGGAGGTCACCATGCAGTCTAGCAGCCAGCACGGTGTCACATTTGCAGCTGCTTTCCTGTGGGAGCTATCTTCAATACCACACATTTTCTGTTCAGCTCCCATTGAAAAAATACATTTCTCAGTTAAGGTATATCACTGAGTATGGGAGCTACAAAAAAGCAGGAAGATAGATCTCAGCTACAGTACTAAGTAGGTCCCCATGCAGTCTAGCAGCCAGAACGGTGTCACATTTGCAGCTGCTTTCCTGTGGGAGCTATCTTCAATACCACACTTTTTCTGTTCAGCTCCCATTGAAAAAATACATTTGTCTCTTAAGGTATACCACTGAGTATGGGAGCTACAACAAAGAAGGAAGGCAGACCCCAGCTACAGTAGTAAGTAGGTCCACATGCAGTCTAGCAGCCCGCACGGTGTCACATTTGCAGCTGCTTTCCTGTGGGAGCTATCTTCAATGCCATACTTTATCTGTTCAGCTCCCATTGAAAAAATACATTTGTCTCTTAAGGTATACCACTGAGTATGGGAGCTACAAGAAAGCAGGAAGACAGACCCCAGCTACAGTAGTAAGTAGGTCCCCATGCAGTCTATCAGCCAGCACGGTGTCACATTTGCAGCTCCTTTCCTGTGGGAGCTATTGTGTCACATTTGCAGCTCCTTTCCTGTGGGAGCTATCTTCAATTACACAATTTTTCTGTTCAGCTCCCATTGAAAGAATACATTTGTCGGTGAAGGTATACCACTGAGTATGGGAGCTACAAGAAAGCATGAAGATAGATCCCAGCTACTGTAATAAGTAGGTCCCCATGCAGTCTATGAGCCAGCACGGTGTCACATTTGCAGCTGCTTTCCTGTGGGAGCTATCTTCAATACCACACTTTTTCTGTTCAGCTCCCATTGAAAAAATACATTTTGTCTCTTAAGGTATACCACTGAGTATGGGAGCTACAAGAAAGCAGGAAGATAGACCCCAGCTACAGTAGTAAGTAGGTCCCCATGCAGTCTATCAGCCAGCACGGTGTCACATTTGCACATACTTTCCTCTGGGAGCTATCTCTAATCCTACTCACTTCGACTGCTCAACCGCCACTGATATAACACATGCCCTCTCTATACTTATACCACTGCGAATGGGAGCTACAAGAAAGTAGGATGACAGATTCCAGCTACACTAATAAGTAGGTCCCTATGCAGTCTTTTAGCCAGCACGGTGTCACATATGCAGCTGCTTTCTTGTGGGAGCTATTTTCAATACCACACTTTTTCTGTTCAGCTCCCATTGAAAAAATACGTTTGTCTGTTAAGGTATACCACTGAGTATGGGAGCTACAAGAAAGCAGGAAGGCAGACCCCAGCTACTGTAGTAAGTAGGTCCCCATGCAGTCTATCAGCCAGCACGGTGTCACATATGCAGCTGCTTTCTTGTGGGAGCTATCTTCAATACCACACTTTTTCTGTTCAGCTCCCATTGAAAAAATAAAGGTGTCTGTTAAGGTATACAACTGAGTATGAAAGCCACAAGAAAGCAGGAAGATAGATCCCAGCTACAGTAGTAAGTAGGTCCCCATGCAGTCTATCAGCCAGCACGGTGTCACATTTGCAGCTGCTTTCCTGTGGGAGCTATCTTCAATACCACACTTTTTCTGTTCAGCTCCCATTGAAAAAATACATTTGTCTCTTAAGGTATACCACTGAGTATGGGAGCTACAAGAAAGCAGGAAGGCAGACCCCAGCTACAGTAGTAAGTAGGTCCCCATGCAGTCTAGCAGCCAGCATGGTGTCACATTTGCAGCTCCTTTCCTGTGGGAGCTATCTTCAATACCACAGTTTTTCTGTTCAGCTCCCATTGAAAGAATACATTTGTCTCTTAAGGTATACAACTGAGTATGGGAGCTACAAGAAAGCAGGAAGGCAGACCCCAGCTACAGTAGTAAGTAGGTTCCCATGCAGTCTATCAGCCAGCACGGTGTCACATTTGCAGCTGCTTTCCTGTGGGAGCTATCTTCAATACCACACTTTTTCTGTTCAACTCCCATTGAGAAAATACATTTGTCTCTTAAGGTATACAACTGAGTATGGGAGCTACAAGAAAGCAGGAAGATAGATCCCAGCTACAGTAGTAAGTAGGTCCCCATGCAGTCTATCAGCCAGCACGGTGTCACATTTGCAGCTGCTTTCCTGTGGGAGCTATCTTCAATAGCACACTTTTTCTGTTCAGCTCCCATTAAAAGAATACATTTGTCAGTTAAGGTATACCGCTGAGTATGGGAGCTACAAGAAAGCAGGAGGATAGATCCCAGCTACTGTAGTAAGTAGGTCCCCATGCAGTCAGGCAGCACGGTGTCACATTTGCAGCTACTTTTTTGTGGGAACTGTTTTCAATCGCACCCATTTGAACTGCTCAGCTCTCATTAAAAAAATACATGTGTCTGTTAAGTTACACCACTGCGTATGGGAGCTACAAGAAAGCAGGAAGGAAGGCCTCGACATCTCTCCTTCTTTTTTCAATCATTGCTGTTATGCTTCCCTTAATATACTGAAGTGAAACACAGCTAACAAGTAAAAGTAGCACAATCACAATTAAGATGTGTAGGCCTTCTTTATCAGTCTTTGGTGCCATCTAGGGATTGTTTGAAATAAATCTCTCAACCATTTCTGAAAAAATCTCCATCGTGTTTTTGATGTTTTAAAACACCGTCTTTCAAGTGTTGGATACTAGGATACATTGACTGCAAATGATCTGACACATTCATACAACACTTACCTTGAAAACCTTCCCAACCACGATCATGAGCTAAAAGGAAAAAATCTGTAGGTGCTCTGTTTTGCAAAGTTGCATGTCTAATACTATCACCATCACATTAGGAATTCTGGCAAAGCTTTACTAGTAACTAGTAAATAGTAGCTAGATTGTTTTGCGAGCGAGCAGCCAAGTTTATCCAAAAGTCCCAGGGGTTTTCTTGCTGCGACGCCTTGTGCCAATAAAGCAGCAGTAAATCTTTTTTCTGCAGATGAAAACGCAAGCTTATGGTCACACTGAGGAGAAAAATGCATGTATGTTTCGCTTAACTCGAATTTTGCGTAACAGCCTGTGCTGGAAAATCACAGACATGTTTGGAGCTAACAGTGTAAACTACAAGGGCTCCCAGTAATATGTGATGGAATAGCAGGCCAAACTCTGTCTCCACAAATAAAAATATGCCTGATGGTAATTTTAAAGGAACACTGCTAGATTTTGATATCTTTTCTGGAGTAAAGTTACACCACACACTTGCATTTCTATATATATAGGGTGCCTTGAAATAACATCCCAGGCCTTAGACTGATTTCTCCCTGCATAATTAAATCTGACACACCAATCCATCTTTACAGATCCTAAAAGCTCAAGCTCCTGTGCTTCCAAACCTGTTGTAGGTAAATAAGGGGTCAGACCATCAAAATTATTAACGATTTCTGTCTGAACAAACATCCCTCTGTATCTCTTAGGAACAGGTCAATTATCCACTGGCACTCCTATAAACAAGTAGAAAACGGATTTCTTAGGTCAGTAGTAGCCAGGCATATGGTATCTTGCCCAGTTACATTTGCAAGCGTGACCCAGACAATTTGTTTAGGGAGAGAAACAAAAGCAGGATCATTTGACTTCTGTCCAGCTACGATAGCCACAACCATTAACAAACTGCTGAACATCCACCAAATCCACTTATTCATTATCATGGTTAGTAAGCCTACAACAAAGCTAAACATCAGATTGATTAATGTTATCACATTTTTCTGCATCTCACCCTTTTGCGCCATCTCTTCTGTTGTCGTTCCCAATTCTCTTCTGATACCCACCATCTACGAAGTATTGCAACTACCAAACCACACTCACCTCCAATTATTCTGTTACTATTAATGTTAAATGCTCGTGATACAGCTGGTATAATGTAAGCCACTAACAAGCCTGCTCATCTAGATCCTAAATCTTCTATACACAAATAATTTTCCCAAAGCCGTTGTCATCTCAAAATTCTTGATACTTGGCCTTGCACGGTATTTGATCTTTGGCCAAGATTAATGAACTGCATCAAAAGTGCTTTGGGATCAAAACACATAGAAGCTTGTTCACAACGTTCACACAACCAATGTTTTTCTCGATCAGTATGACTGACTGCTCTCCACCAACTATTACATTTATTACACCAGACTTTTATCTACAGTTGGCATAGTCCGTTGTGATGAGGACAAATAGTCTGTAATTGATGCTGTTTTTCTGCTGTAAAATGTCCAATGTTGCTAACTGTTGCTACAAAGGCATTCACATCAGGGAGAAGGGGGATTGCCTTCTCTGCTTCTGGGCTGATTAACTTCAACCACGGAACCAGTGTCTTTACAATTCGGAATGTCTGTCTTTGTAGGGCTCCGAAGTGAAGATGTTGAAGTGCTTCAGGATCTGGTTGTAGTGGATCGATTCATGGTTTTACCCATTTAGCTGGGACCCACTTGGGTCGTTCATCACCTGTAACGACACAAGCATATCCCCTTCCCCAAGTTAGCAACATCATTGGCCCTTCCCAATTATTTGTAATGGGAGAAAAGACAGATACCTCTACTCTACTCTCTGTTCAATCTTTTGAATTAGTTGCAAAATGATGGAATATGGGTTGAATCGAATTCTCAGTTCTTGGGTTTAGCTAATTAAGTATATAAAGTGTTTTATGAACAATGACATGGGGGGACATCTCCCCCTCTTTTTTCAAAATAGCAAAATAATGTTTGAGCAGCTGATGAGTACGCTCAACAATAGCTTGACCAGTGCTATTCTAGAGAATACCAGTAGAGTGATTAATTCCCCACATTTCACAAAATTGAGCTAGAACTTTACTGGTATATGCCAATCCATTGTCTGTTTTACTCAGGAGATCCCATAGCCACAATGGCCTGAGTCCAGTGTTGTTTCACTGCTTTTGCTGTTTTGCTAAAGGTGTAGCCCATACAGCTTGTGAACAGGTATCAACAGATACATGAACGTATTTTAATTTTCCAAAAGGTGAAAATTCAGTAACATCAGATTGCCACCCTTGTCGTGGTTGGAGACCTTGGGGATTTACTCCCTGGTCTTGTAGAGCAGAAATGCGTGCACAGTGTGGACACGCAGCAATTATGGCTCGAGCTTCTGATTTTGTAATAGAAAACTGTTTTCGCAAGCCTGATGATGACTGATGAAAAAATGCATGAGACCTGTGCGCTTGCTGTAAGGGGGTGAGTGGAGAAACCGTGGTTACAGCAGATACAACCTGATCAATATAAGCATTTCCTTCTGCCAGTGGTCCTGGAAGGGTAGTATGACTGTGTATATGAGTAACAAACAATGGCATCAGATGGTTTTGTAAGGTATTCCATAATGTTAGCATGACTTGAAACAACAAGCTGTTATTAACATGACCCAGCAAAGATCTATGAATACGCTGCACGACACCAACTACATGTAATGAATCACAGACCAAAGTAATTGGTTCATTATTCCAATACTGTAAGCCCATAACAACTCCTTTTAATTCGAGAACTTGCACTGAACCTTCTAATTTAAAGGTTTGGTGATGCCATTCCCCATTGTCTCGCCAGGCATAGCCTGCTTTCCTGGTTTTGCTGCTTGCATCAGTAAAGACTGTCCCGCCATCTACTGGCGTATTTGTTAATACAGGTTGTGGTTCCAATTGCAAACGAGTTTTAAATAACGGATGTTTCAGATAATGATTAACTAATATCATTCCGTGTGTGGCTAATGCAAAAGAAATACTGATTTGACACCAATGTTGAATGATATCAAGATTAATTGGCAAAATAATTATGTCAGCCCCTTTTCCAGATACAATCACTCTTGTGCCTTCATTAGTAATGAGGCTATAGCTTCATGTTTGCGCAAAACTGTGACTTTTGGGTTACTTGAAAGAAAGACCCATTCTAAAAAGCGTAATGAGTCCCTTGCATGAGAATCCCACTGAGTAATAATACCACTGACTTCTTTGTCAGTGTTATAGACATAAATATTAGTTGGCAGTTGCGGGTCTATTCGGTAACATACGTTACAAGCAATTTTATCAGCAATCTGAGAAAGTGCTACTTTTGCCTGGGGTGTTAAAGACCGAGAATCATTTGGTCCCGTTCCTCTGTGAAGCAGTTCAAAAAGTGGTTTCATATCCTCATTGGTAATTCCACAGGTGTTTCTTATCCATTGAATGTCCCCAATAATTTTTGCACATCTCTGAGGGTATTTACAGTCTCTGTGAGAGCAAGCTTTTGAGGATAGATGCAGGAACTTCCAGGGGGCTTGTCGCTGAACTTTTTCAGGTGCAATCACCAGGCCCCATAGTTGCAGTTGTTTAATCAAAGAATTACTTAAGTTCTCTGTAATAGATTCTTTCTGGTATATCAATAAACCATCCATATAGTGATATAAAAATCACATTAGGGTGGCTTTTTTTGCCATGGTTCAAGGGCCAGGTCTGCATACCATTGACAGATAGTAGGTGAATTTTTCATGCCCTATGGCAAAACAACCCATTGATACTTTTTTGCAGGAGTTTGTTGATTAATAGATGGTACAGTGAAAGCAAATTTCTCGTAATCTGCAGGATATAATGGAATAGTAAAAAACCAATCTTTCAAATCAATGATCAAAACATCCCATTCTGTGGGTAGCATTGTTCGAGTTGGGATTCCTGGTTGAAGACTTCCCATGTCCTGCATAACTGCATTTACTACTAGCAAATGCCATTTTCCAGATTTTTTCTGAATGGTAAATACAGGACTATTCCATGGACTGTTAGATGGTACTAAATGTCCTGCTGCAACTTGTTCTGCAACAAGGGTTTCCAGATGGGTAAGCTTCTCTTGAGGTAACGGCCATTGATCCACCCACACTGGTTGAGTAGTGAGCCAAGTTAATTTTAAAGTGGGTTTCACAAACCAGTGTGATGGCCATTCTTTACGAGGGACAATAGTGACATCAGATCCAGAATCAAGTAACATCTTTTAGTGTCGCAAAACATGAGCACCAGGTCTGTGAATGCTAACCTCTCAAAGAGGTTTTTCTTTAGTCATAGATTGTGCAAAGGCTACCATAGGAAAGCCTGTGGATCCAAATCCCTGAGTACCTCACTCTTTGTTAATCACTCGAGGTACTTGAGCCTTAAATGGAACCAATTGAGCTATACAGCTTCCTTGAGTGATGGTTGCTGGAGGAGTTAAAGTATACACTATGATACCAATGGTACCCTGATAGTCTGCATCAATGACTCCTGGAACAACAAATAGTTCTTGTTTAGACATGGATGAGCGCCCCAGGAGGAGCACTGACAGTCCATGGCCTAGAGGACTGCCCAGTGCAGGTAGATGGAATTGTGTGTACTTTAGTATCAAGGAGAGTTACTGACTCACACACGGCCAGATGGACGCCTGCGCTTCCTCGAGTGGCTGCGGAAAGCTCGTCGAGGCAGCCGCTCTCTGGGGGTATTTCACTGTCTTGGCGCTCCCCGTCCAGGCACTGGCTTTCGAGTTTCCCTGTATCGGAGTACCATCCTTCTGAAAACGAGAGACATTCTGATGCTTTATGACCATATTTATCACATTTGTGACATGTACTTTCAAAACTTCCCCTTTTACATTTTGAGCATTGTTTTTTGCAGTGCCCCTTATCCCCACAGTTGAAATATCCAGATCTCATCAGTTTAAAATCTCCCTTTCCTTGAATATCTATTGATTTTAATGCTGTTGCCATTGCCTGTGCTTGTGTTTGTGCATACATCTTTGCCTTTTCTTCTTCTTCCATAATTTTTGGGATTCAGGAGCAGGCCTCTGCCATCTGACTGAGTGAAGATCCAGCAGGTCATGTGGCAATGTTCTGTTGACATTTTATATTAGCATTTATAAATGTTAAATCTTTTCCTATTGCTGATTTTGCATCTGGTTCCAAATTTGTTGCTGCCTCCAAAGCTGTCTTGAGCCTATCAATAAACTGCATATTCAGGACCTTGCACAATTTTTGTATATGGTAAAGATGGTTTCCCGATTGGTGGTAATTCTTGAAAAGCAGCTAAAGCAAGTGCCTGGCTTTGTTGTATTATTCTGTGATTCATAGCCGCTTGCGTGGCACCATCAGTATATTGTCCTTCACCCATCATCATTGCCAAGGTTGCATATCACAGAAGATTTGTAGAATCACAGTCCTGTAAATTCTGATAAACAACATAGTCACATTTCTCTCTCCATTTGTCTTTGAACATCATGTATGCCGTAGGTATTAACAAAATCTCCATCAGACTTTTGATCTCTGCCGGCACCAATATTTGATTTTTGAAGAGTGCCTGTACTAGCATATGGACGTGTTTATTATCATACCCATAGTCCAGGACCGTTCTTTGTAATTGACTAACTGTTTTCCAATCAAAGGGATGCCATTGCCGATTTCCACCATAACCATCACTGGCAGTGCTGTGACGCTAGATGGCAGCATTATACCGTTAATTACATCAGTTTCAAATCCTCCTTTCCATCTCTGTCCTTGCTCATCATTAGGATCCCTCGGTGGAGATGGGGAATCATCTGGCGCTGATGAATTGCTAATAGAGTTTTTACCTTTCTGGGGTGATGTCGTTGTCACAGTATCTAACTTCTTTTTTAACCAATCAGTCCAACCTGTTACCTCCTCATCATTTGTCTATTGTGGAGCAGACGAGGAAACATGACCCTCTGTTAATTGATCCCACAGTTTTTTAACTCTGTCAAGCTCTTGTTGAGTAAGTCATCCCTCCTTACCAAATTTAGATTGTAAATAATTATCTGCCTCCTCTGTAGTCCATTCTTGATCTTCCAGACATTGCAACACCCACTCATTTTTCTTTTAGTTGCAGGCACTACAGATGTTGATTCTTTAGTATTTGTTGTTAGTTTTGGGCTGCAGGTGGAGCTTTCATCAGAAAAATGCTTTTCCACTGTATGAAGCCCTTCTATTATAGCTTGATATGCCTTTGCATACTCATCTCTGACCGATTTTTTACTGGATCCTTTACCGAGACGCTGCATTTGTATCAATAGCTCTCTCATAGTTTTTTCTTGATCTTGAAGTTGTTTTTGTAAGTCAAGGTTATTTATGGATGGATAAAGTTGTGATGGGCTGGGTTGCACCTCCTCGTCCACATCCATGGGGAGTGGTACTTGGGTATGATCTAGTGGTGCAGGACCCACTGGGGTAGAATAAGGTGGCAACGGAGCGGTGGGCGACACCCTCACTCCTGGCACCTTTGTTGCATTCTGCTCAGGAGTTGTTACAGGAGCATCCTTTAAATCAGTGGGCACCCAGGGACCAGGCTCTATTTTCTCTCCTCCCCAGGATTCTCTTTCACTTTTACTGATTGGGTAGGAAGAGGGGGGCTCTGGCAAGACGGGGATCAGTTTTTCAGTCACTCCCTTTCTTCCCCTGCTGATTGGATAGCACGTACTACAACTGCACTTAACTGAGCTTCCCCCTGCATTTCTTCTATCATGCGTCTCACAATTTTCCATGTAGATGAAAGTTTAACACTGTCTTTGTTCCCATTTGTTACAGAGTTCCAAAGTGCGTGACCAATTTGATCCCAAATTCCCAGATCATAGAGCTGGTCGGGTTTACTTAATAACTCCTTGCACCGACACCACACTAGTAGGGCTGCAAGGTCATCCTGCAGTAGCTTAGTTTCAGTCTTTTTTGCTAACTGGAGTAGGCTCTGTAGAGTCATTTTTTTCCAATACTGATGCAGTAATTCCCATCTGTACTATCTTCTTGCTTTGACCTTGTTTCTGTTACAATCTGCTGTTTCGGTTTTCCCCATGCTCAAGCTTGCTATCACAGAGGCATTCCTTTCTGTGCTTTTTTGCTGTAGAAGGCAATTCAAAGACAAACTGCTAACTTTCTCTGTTTCTGATAGACTGCATACCATTCATTATAGCCCAGGTCTGAACAGTTACCTTAGCTGTTACCTTAACTATAAGACCCTGGTAAATGTATTTGTTAGGTTACTTTGGCTATTACCTTAGTTGTAACTAAAAAAAAGGGACTGATATCTTTTTTGACCAATCACTGTGATTTGGGAAACTTTGTGTTTCTTGGGAAACAATCATGGTAAAGGGCTAAATTAGAAAAATGAAAATTTTATGCATGCTTGTGTTAGCAAATGTGATTTTTTGTTTGAGCTGTCTTAAAATCCTAAAAATGATAACAAACAAGGAAGCATTTATGGAGGAGTTATCCCACTGTTTTACCAGCACTACATAAAAAAAGAAGTGCCTGCTAATCTGTATTCCTGTGTAGATAAGCTGCGGATCCATCAACACCCCTGTAGCTAATCAGTCAGCACTGTACCTTTGACATCGCTTTCCTATGGGAGATATTTCCAACAGCATGCACTTGGCCTGATCGACTCCCATTGAAAAAATACAGGCTGCCGGTAGAAGTTACACCACTGCTTCTGGGAACTAAAAGAAAGCAGGTACACAGAAAAAAAATAAGTAGTAAGTAGGTCCCTATGTAGTCTATCACCCAGCACTGAGTCACCTTTGCAGGAGCTTTCCTCTGGGAGTTATCTACAATCCCAAGTACATGGATTGCTCAACTCCCATTGAAAAAATACAGGCTGTCGGTAGAAGTGAAACCATGCATGTTGGAGCTACAAGAAAGCAGGAAAGCAGAACCCACCTACAATCGTACGTAGGTCCCATTGTACTCTATCAGCTTGCACAGTGTCACCTTTGCAGTTGCTTTCCTGAGGGAGTTATCAAATATCCCACCCTCTTGTCCTCGTCAGCTCCATTTGAAAATATATGATTTGAGAAGAAGTTACGCCACTGCATATGGGAACTACAAGAAAGCAGGTACACAGACCCCAGCTACAGTGGAAAGTAGGTCCCTAAGTATTCTATCAGCCAGCACTGTGTCACATTTGCACCTGCTTTCCTGAGGGAGCTATCTCCAATAGAACTCCCCTGGACTGCTCAGTTCATATTCAAAAATATGTGCTGTCGGTAGAACTTAGACCACAGCGCACGGGAGTTACAAGAAAGCAGGAAGGCAGACCCGAGCATCAGGAGGAAGAGAAAAAGAGTGTGGTATTGAAGATAGCTCCCACAGGAAAGCAGCTGCAAATGTGACACCATGCTGACTGATAGACTGCATGGGGACCTACTTACTATTGTAGCTGGGGTCTGCCTTCCCGCTTTCTTGTAGCTCCCATATTCAGTGGTATAACTTAAGAGACACAATGTATTTTTTCAATGGGAGCTGAGGAGAAAAAGTGTGGTATTGAAGATAGCTGCCATAGGAAAGCAGCTGCAAATGTGAAACCGTGCTGGCTGATAGACTGCATGGAGACCTACTTACTACTGTAGCTGGGGTCTTTTATAGATACAATAATCAGGCTCATACATATTGCAAAAGCTAAGCTCATCATTGGTTCCCAATTACGTACGACCCCCCCCCCATTTCAACATACTTCGGATGCTTATGGCTGCTCAGCCCAAACCAGGCTCCTGATTTTCTCATCCTGTTATCATACAACTCTCTTGCTCTCACGGCCTTGAGCAGGAGTCCAGTAGCTTATCGCTTAGTGCTCACTGCCTAACCAGCTGTATTCTATCATGTCCTCATTTCTCTAGCCAAGTCTCCACAAAACTCCCCACACTACTGTAGCTGGGGTCTGCCTTCCTGCTTTCTTGTAGCTCCCATACTCAGCGGTATACCTTAACAGACACATGTATTTTTTCAAAGGGAACTGAACAGAAAAAGTGTGGTATTGAAGATAGCTCCCACAGGAAAGCAGCTGCAAATGTGACACCGTGCTGGCTGATAGACTGCATGGGGACCTACTTACTACTGTAGCTGGGGTCTGCCTTCCTGCTTTCTTGTAGCTCCCATACTCAGTGGTATACCTTAACAGACATATGTATTTTTTCAATGGGAGCTGAGGAGAAAAAGTGTGGTATTGAAGATAGCTCCCACAGGAAAGCAGCTGCAAATGTGACACCGTGCTGGCTGATAGACTGCATGGGGACCTACTGACTACTGTAGCTGGGGTCTGCCTTCCTGCTTTCTTGTAGCTCCCATATTCAGTGGTATACCTTAATAGACACATGTATTTTTTCAATGGGAGCTGAGGAGAACAAGTGTGGTATTGAAGATAGCTCCCACAGGAAAGCAGCTGCAAATGTGACACCGTGCTGGCTGATAGACTGCATGGGGACCTACTTACTACTGTGGCTGGGGTCTGCCTTCCTGCTTTCTTGTAGCTCCCATATTCAGTGGTATACCTTAACAGACAAAATGTATTTTATTCAATGGGAGCTGAGGGGAAAAAGTGTGGTATTGAAGATAGCTCCCACAGGAAAGCAGCTGCAAATGTGACACCGTGCTGGCTGATAGACTGCATGGGGACCTACTTACTACTGTAGCTGGGGTCTGCCTTCCTGCTTTCTTGTAGCTCCCATACTCAGTGGCATAACTTAACAGACACATGTACTTTTTCAATGGGAGCTGAGGAGAAAAAGTGTGGTATTGAAGATAACTCCCACAGGAAAGCAGCTGCAAATGTGACACCGTGCTGGCTGATAGACTGCATGGGGACCTACTGACTACTGTAGCTGGGGTCTGCCTTCCTGCTTTCTTGTAGCTCCCATATTCAGTGGTATACCTTAACAGACAAAATGTATTTTATTCAATGGAAGCTGAGGAGAAAAAGTGTGGTATTGAATATAGCTCCCACAGGAAAGCAGCTGCAAATGTGACACCGTGCTGGCTGATAGACTGCATGGGGACCTACTTACTACTGTAGCTGGGGTCTGCCTTCCTGCTTTCTTGTACCTCCCATACTCAGTGGCATAACTTAACAGACACATGTATTTTTTCAATGGGAGCTGAACAGAAAAAGTGTGGTATTGAAGATAGCTCCCACAGGAAAGCAGCTGCAAATGTGACACCGTGCTGGCTGATAGACTGCATGGGGACCTACTTACTACTGTAGCTGGGGTCTGCCTTCCTGCTTTCTTGTAGCTCCCATACTCTGCGGTATACCTTAACAGACACATGTATTTTTTCAATGGGAGCTGAGGAGAAAAACTGTGGTATTGAAGATAGCACTCACAGGAAAGGAGCTGCAAATGTGACACCGTGCTGGCTGATAGACTGCATGGGGACCTACTTACTACTGTAGCTGGGGTCTGCCTTCCTGCTTTCTTGTAGCTCCCATACTCAGTGGTATACCTTAACAGACGTATGTATTTTTTCAATGGGAGCTGAACAGAAAAAGTGTGGTATTGAAGATAGCTCTCACAGGAAAGCAGCTGCAAATGTGACACCGTGCTGGCTGATAGACTGCATGGGGACCTACTTACTACTGTAGCTGGGGTCTGCCTTCCTGCTTTCTTGTAGCTCCCATATTCAGTGGTATACCTTAACAGACACGTATGTTTTCAATGAGAGCTGAACAGAAAAAGTGTGGTATTGAAGATAACTCCCACAGGAAAGCAGCTGCAAATGTGACACCGTGCTGGCTGATAGACTGCATGGGGACCTACTTACTACTGTAGCTGGGGTCTGCCTTCCTGTTTTCTTGTAGCTCCCATACTCAGTGGCATAACTTAACAGACAAAATGTATTTTTTCAATGGGAGCTGAGGAGAAAAAGTGTGGTATTGAAGATAGCTCCCACAGGAAAGCAGCTGCAAATGTGAGAACGTGCTGGCTGATAGACTGCATGGGGACCTACTTACTACTGTAGCTGGGGTCTGCCTTCCTGCTTTCTTGTAGCTCCGATACTCAGCGGTATAACTTAAAGAGACAAAATGTATTTTTTTCAATTGGAGTTGAGGAGAACAAGTGTGGTATTGAAGATAGCTCCCACAGGAAAGCAGCTGCAAATGTGACACTGTGCTGGCTGATAGACTGCATGGGGCCCTAGTTAATACTGTAGCTGGGGTCTGCCTTCCTGCTTTCTTGTAGCTCCCATACTCACTGCTATACCTTAACAGACATATGTATTTTTTCAATGGGAGCTGAACAGAAAAACTGTGGTATTGAAGATAGCTCCCACAGGAAAGCAGTTGCAAATGTGACACCGTGCTGGCTGATAGACTGCATGGGGACCTACTTACTACTGTAGCTGGGCTCTGCCTTCCTGCTTTCTTGTAGCTCCCATACTCAGCGGTATACCTTAACAGACACATGTATTTTTTCAATGGGAGCTGAGGAGAAAAACTGTGTTATTGAAGATAGCACCCACAGGAAAGGAGCTGCAAATGTGACATCGTGCTGGCTGATAGACTGCATGGGGACCTACTTACTACTGTAGCTGGGGTCTGCCTTCCTGCTTTCTTGTAGCTCCCATATTCAGTGGTATACCTTAACAGACAAAATGTATTTTATTCAATGGGAGCTGAACAGAAAAAGTGTGGTATTGAAGATAGCTCCCACAGGAAAGCAGCTGCAAATGTGACACCGTGCTGGCTGATAGACTGCATGGGGACCTACTTACTACTGTGCTGAAGACGACGGGAGACAAGCCCACCCTGTAGTGCAACAAGTCTCAACTTTATTTGCAAAGACACAGCTCTTTTAGAGATACAATAATCAGGCTCATACATATTGCAAAAGCTAAGCTCATCATTGGTTCCCAATTACGTACAACCCCCCCCCCCATTTCAACATACTTCGGATGCTTGTGGCTGCTCAGCCCAAACCAGGCTCCTGATTTTCTCATCCTGTTATCATACCACTCTCTTGCTCTCACGGCCTTGAGCAGGAGTCCAGTAGCTTATCGCTTAGTGCTCACTGCCTAACCAGCTGTATTCTATCATGTCCTCATTTCTCTAGCCAAGTCTCCACAAAACTCCCCACATTTTCCCCATTTTCTTTTTGGAAAATGGTATTAGCCTGCCACATCCTCTCAAATGTTCTTTCTATTGTCTGTGGGATAATAAAAGTCTATGGCAGCTCTATTTTTTTTTAACACCGCACGATTTACACTTCGAACATCAGCTGTTAACATACCAATAATTTCTGAAGTTTAATTGACCTCGTCCTTAATCCAACATCCTAACTGTTTAGCCAAATTCATGGCCTTATTGGCTGCTGTTCCTGGCAAAAAGGGTGGCAACTATAACTTGCTTCAGTTCACTCCGAAATCGTGGGAGACCAATATTAGCACAATCAAACTCATAATAACTACGTTTTTTGCAAGAGCTGTTATCATGGTTAGCAAGCTGCATTAGCATGGTTAAGTAAGGGTGGAATAAAGAGAGTTTCCCCAAATAACAGGGTCCACCTGAGGGATTTACTGGTATTCCGTTCCAGGCCCTTTCCCCACAGGTTAAAAATATAACCGTGGGTAATTTCTTCGGTGATGTGATACTAGAGCCATTACAGCTGGAATACAATTGCTTAAATACCATTTCTGGCTTCAAAGAAGAGTCTAAGGTGGCCCAATATTTTCAATTTCTATTAAAATCGTGGATATCCCATGACATAAAACTTACCCAATTTTCCCCCAGTTCCATTAATACCAAAGCTTGCATTGGCACTTCCAAACAGATCTATTTCCTCAGGGGGTGAGGCTAATGTGGTATTAAAAGACTTAATTATCTTACATTGATGTTTCTCATCCTAATTGTGCTTAGTCCCGTTCTATTACACAAGGTGTTATTGTCTACTAGTCCACAAAGTTCCTCCAAATTCCACACAGGCAATCCTATCAAACATGTTTTAAAAGGATTAGTAACCCCTCCCAAACTAAGACAAAGAGATGATTGACCAGTTCGATTAGCAAAGGTTATCCAAATATTATCTCTAGGCTGATTAAAAATGTGTCAAGCTGTTAGCAATGATAGTTACACTAGAAGCTATGGTTATAACAAAACATTACATTATTATTCATTAAAAATCGCTATATTTCTGTTATATAACCTTCAGTCTTTTGATTGTTAGCCAGTCCTCCAATGACTACAAGACGAGGGTGTATGTATTCTTCAATCTCTTCTTGTCCTTTTTCATCAGATGATTTGATCTCCGCAGCTTCAAGGACAGCTCTTGTCCACGTGGTTGGCACCCAAATGGATCCTGTGGGAGAATCAACACACAAATACCCACGTCCCCAGTATAATACTTTGGCCAGAGGCTGCTATATCCCTGTTTTAGGGTCACGATATTTAACCCATATTTCTTTCTTTCTCTCCTTTTGTGCCTTTGTATTATGATGTATTATTGCAGGTGGTAGCTTCTGTTCCCCAAACACACACAGGTGGTTCATAACAAATAAGGCCTTTAACAATTTCATATGTGGGTCTTTAACATCCCCATATTTACCAAGATATCTTTTTAGAGTCCCATTAGCTCTTTCTATTATGGCCTGTCCTGTGGGGGAATGGGGAATCCCTGCTACATGTTTAACTCCCCATTGCCTCATAAACTGTTCTATGCTTTTACTTATATAGGCTAGACCCTTGTTTGTTTTTATTTTCTGAGGAATTTCCATTATTGCAAAACAACTATATAAACGACGCTCCACATGTATGGCCCTCTCCCCTGTCTGTGCTGTTGCCCAAACAAATTTGCTCCATGTGTCTATGGTTACATGCACATATTTCAGTCTTCCAAACTCTGCCACGAGTGACATCCATCTGCCAAACTTCAACCCCTTGTTTACACCATGTGCTCACACCTGCCACCACCAGCACCTCCTCTCACTCCACCCCGTGCCCACCTCTTCTGTACCTTTCACCTCTCACGTTACAACCCGAGATCTTCCGGACGCCTACCACATCTCCCGTTCCCTATGCTCGATGACTCCAGTATCCTGTGGCACGGGTTGATACATAACGTGTCTGCCCAGCACATATGCTTAGCTGAGCCAATTGCAGGAAGATATGATCAGGTGCTGGTCGTGTTCCACTTCACTATTCAATCTTGCCAATAGTTGAGCGACTCCATCTTGATCTGCATCACGGCGAGCACTCCGAGAAACACATCAATCTGCAAGAGAGACTCAGTAGACCATTATACTCATATCTTCTACACCCCATGCTCTCCCCCTCCCTAAGACTAGTGTGAGGGATACCGTGGCTCAATGCATGGGGATAGCTGGTATGTCCATGACCCCTGCGGGCAGCCTATAACTCAAATTTTACTAACAAGCATCAGACCTCCATAATCAGCAGCAAAGCCAGCGTGTTTATAGTACTTCTAATTGGTCCTTTCTCTAAAAACCAGCTGTAGTTTTCTGCGAGAAGCCTTGCAGTTTCACACGCTGCCTCAGCCTCCTCATTGCTCCAAGTTGTTATCTCGTAGGTATTTTTGCTTCTTTGTTTCTCACAGTAGAGAGCAGCTGAAGGACAATCTGCACATTAGTTTTAGCAACTCATGCCTGGTAAGCTTCTTCTCATACACTGAAAAAAAAAAGCACAGCTGACAAAGAAAGTTATTATACTTGTGCTAAAGGTAAAATCTCTAGCAGGTCTATGTTGCAAAGTTGTATGGCTAATACTACTTACATTACTAATCAAGTCTTCTAATGTCATTGAGGTTTGGTTACTTTGTTTGCTAGGCCAGTATCCTAATTTGCATAGCTGAGTTAATAAAGCAGATACTCTTACACCTGGAGCAAATATACTAGTTGCTATTATTGTTGAGGGAGACCAAAGGTAACATAGTCATCACATTTGCCAGTAAATGCATGCACAAATTGTTTTGGACAATGATGTTTCTAAATCATTGTGTGATTAGGCATCAAGATCGTCAGTTGTCCCAAACTGCACGGTCCCCTTTGTAATCTCGAGGGTTATCCCAGGCCATGCCTGGTCCCCACAGATCAGAAAAATTCCCTTTGGTAACTGTACAGGCACAAGACCTGGATCTTTTTGGTGAAGTATAATTGCACCAAGATGTTGTGTTCTTATACACGCCCAGGATGGGATCCACATTCTGTCCCAAATGTTTTGGCATTGCTGGTAAAATTAAACATAACACAAAAATCCATCTTTATAGATCCCAATAATTCTAACTCCTGTGGCTCTGTTGTCATTATTGGCAACCATGAAATGATCAAATCCCAGCTGTCAACTTTGCCATTACCCTTAAGTAAGGGATTTGTTTTTAATGCATTTGATACAGGCATTGTGCCACATCTGATGGAACTCCCACCAAACAGGTAGAACAAGGATTATCTGGAGTGGCCATTGATAAACATATTGTAGGCTGATTGATTGCTTTGGCCAGTGTAAGTCACATGTTTTGCTTGGGTTGTTGAAATTATCTAAAACCATTTACCACAATCATTTGAAGCATCAACATAAACCACCTTTTAGCTTCTCAATGCCAAAATGTTCTGTTCTTCCAAGTTCCATTCCCGACACCCAAAACGCCTTAGAAAGCCTCCACTGTAAGAAAACCAGTATTCATCATCACATTTACAGCAAAATGCATAACATCACGACCAACAGTTTTTACAGTCTTTGAGGCAAGGGATTGAGGATGGAAAGGATGAGCCCAGCGGTCCGCGAGGGCTGGGGCCGACGGTCTCGGCGCGGTGTGTGTGGGGGGGGCTCCGGAGACACTGACCGGGCGCGGGAAGTGGCTGCGCGGTGGCGGCTGCGGATGGAAGGGGCGGGGGGGGTCTGGCTCACTCCGTGCCGTCCCCGGCGCCGGCGGCGCAGTCGGTATTACGCTCTCCCGTGTTTTCTTTTTCTTCCCCCGCGTGCCCGATGGTATCCAGTCTAACATGGGGTCGCGGCCCCCCACTCTCCTCTGATCATCCTGCGCTGCACCCCCACCCGAATCCGCCCACTTGGCATTGCCCTGCAAGTCGTCCCAGGGGTAACTCGGCGGGTTGGGCTCGAATGGGAAGCAGCTCTCCCGCGGGGGCTCTGCTCCGAAGATCCTTCGCCTCCCTGACTTTGCAAAAACTCTTGTGTAGAGAAGAACCTTTTTCTTTTTTCTCGGTATCATCCGCCTCAGCGCCGCTCCCGGCGCTGCTCTCAACCCCTCTCCCGGCGCTTCTCCTGGCGCTACTCTCGGTGCCTCTGCCAGTTCACTCTCTGCCCCAGGGACAGGCTCACTAAGTGGCGGGGGGAGAGGCGGGGGCTCTTTAGGGCGGCACTCTCGTTCCCCAGGAGGGGCTGATGGCTCATATGGTTCCCGTACCCCATCCGTGCCTTCAGGGTCATTTTCTACACGCGGGCGGGGGAGAACTACTTTTGAAACAGTAGGAGCCAGCGAGGTGGATTGGAACCGGTCATGCTCATAGTTTTTATTCTTACTCTGTGCTGCTGATGCGTGCTCAGCAGCCTTCTTTTCTGCCTGATGTTGCAATAAATCATTATACACTATCTTCCAAAGCTTCCCTAACTTTTCAGCTATCTCATCGTCCTCCAGGGTAGCTTCCCACAGCAAATCCCCAAATTTACGCCATTCGCTCAATTCATGCACTGTATGTGGATTCAGAAACACTCCCTTAGCATACCCATAAGATAACAACCCTGGTAGGTCTTTTTGCAGATCTATACCCTTTATCTGCCGCTTCTGCAAGAATGCAGTAAATAAATCACATGCCGCTTGCCTTTCCATACCTATTTGTCAGCGCGCTGTTGCAGCCCTTCAAGGTCCGGCGGCACGTATCGGCCGGGCTCGTCTATACGGTCACCCAGGGCACGGCGTGTTCCCAATTTTCACGCTTATTGCCGTCCTTGCTGCATAGGACCCGAACCCCTTCGTCGCTCCGTAGTGGCGCCCAGTCGGTATATCACGTCCTTTGTGTATCACGTCGGGGTCACCATTTGCTGAAGACGACGGGAGACAAGCCCACCCTGTAGTGCAACAAGTCTCAACTTTATTTGCAAAGACACAGCTCTTTTAGAGATACAATAATCAGGCTCATACATATTGCAAAAGCTAAGCTCATCATTGGTTCCCAATTACGTACGACCCCCCCCCCATTTCAACATACTTCGGATGCTTGTGGTTGCTCAGCCCAAACCAGGCTCCTGATTTTCTCATCCTGTTATCATACCACTCCCTTGCTCTCACGGCCTTGAGCAGGAGTCCAGTAGCTTATCGCTTAGTGCTCACTGCCTAACCAGCTGTATTCTATCATGTCCTCATTTCTCTAGACAAGTCTCCACAAAACTCCCCACACTACTGTAGCTGGGGTCTGCCTTCCTGCTTTCTTGTAGCTCCCATACTCTGCGGTATACCTTAACAGACACATGTATTTTTTCAAAGGGAGCTGAACAGAAAAAGTGTGGTTTTGAAGATAGCTCCCACAGGAAAGCAGCTGCAAATGTGACACCGTGCTGGCTGATAGACTGCATGGGGACCTACTTACTACTGTAGCTGGGGTCTGCCTTCCTGCTTTCTTGTAGCTCCCATACTCAGTGCATAACTTAACAGACAAAATGTATTTTATTCAATGGGAGCTGAGGGGAAAAAGTGTGGTATTGAAGATAGCTCCCACAGGAAAGGAGCTGCAAATGTGACACCGTGCTGGCTGATAGACTGCATGGGGACCTACTTACTACTGTAGCTGGGATCTGCCTTCCTGCTTTCTTGTAGCTCCGATACTCAGCGGTATAACTTAAAGGACAAAATGTATTTTTTTCAATGGGAGCTGAGGAGAACAAGTGTGGTATTGAAGATAGCTCCCACAGGAAAGCAGCTGCAAATGTGACACCGTGCTGGCTGATAGACTGCATGGGGACCTACTGACTACTGTAGCTGGGGTCTGCCTTCCTGCTTTCTTGTAGCTCCCATATTCAGTGGTATACCTTAACAGACACATGTATTTTTTCAATGGGAGCTGAGGAGAAAAAGTGTGGTATTGAAGATAGCTCCCACAGGAAAGCAGCTGCAAATGTGACACCGTGCTGGCTGATAGACTGCATGGGGACCTACTTACTACTGTGGCTGGGGTCTGCCTTCCTGCTTTCTTGTAGCTCCCATATTCAGTGGTATACCTTAACAGACAAAATGTATTTTATTCAATGGGAGCTGAGGGGAAAAAGTGTGGTATTGAAGATAGCTCCCACAGGAAAGCAGCTGCAAATGTGACACCGTGCTGGCTGATAGACTGCATGGGGACCTACTTACTACTGTAGCTGGGGTCTGCCTTCCTGCTTTCTTGTAGCTCCCATACTCAGTGGCACAACTTAACAGACACATGTATTTTTTCAATGGGAGCTGAACAGAAAAAGTGTGGTATTGAAGATAACTCCCACAGGAAAGCAGTTGCAAATGTGACACCGTGCTGGCTGATAGACTGCATGGGGACCTACTTACTACTGTAGCTGGGGTCTGCCTTCCTGCTTTCTTGTAGCTCCCATACTCAGTGGCATAACTTAACAGACACATGTATTTTTTCAATGGGAGATGAACAGAAAAAGTGTGGTATTGAAGATAGCTCCCACAGGAAAGCAGCTGCAAATGTGACACCGTGCTGGCTGATAGACTGCATGGGGACCTACTTACTACTGTAGCTGGGGTCTGCCTTCCTGCTTTCTTGTAGCTCCCATACTCAGTGGCATAACTTAACAGACACATGTATTTTTTCAATGGGAGATGAACAGAAAAAGTGTGGTATTGAAGATACCTCCCACAGGAAAGAAGCTGCAAATGTGACACCGTGCTGGCTGATAGACTGCATGGGGACCTACTTACTACTGTAGCTGGGGTCTGCCTTCCTGCTTTCTTGTAGCTCCCATACTCAGTGGCATAACTTAACAGACAAAATGTATTTTTTCAATGGGAGCTGAGGGGAAAAAGTGTGGTATTGAAGATAGCTCCCACAGGAAAGGAGCTGCAAATGTGACACCGTGCTGGCTGATAGACTGCATGGGGACCTACTTACTAGTGTAGCTGGGGTCTGCCTTCCTGCTTTCTTGTAGCTCCCATACTCAGCGGTATACCTTAACAGACACATGTATTTTTTCAAAGGGAGCGGAACAGAAAAAGTGTGGTATTGAAGATAGCTCCCACAGGAAAGCAGCTGCAAATGTGACACCGTGCTGGCTGATAGACTGCATGGGGACCTACTGACTACTGTAGCTGGGGTCTGCCTTCCTGCTTTCTTGTAGCTCCCATATTCAGTGGTATACCTTAACAGACACATGTATTTTTTCAATGGGAGCTGAGGAGAAAAAGTGTGGTATTGAAGATAGCTCCCACAGGAAAGCAGCTGCAAATGTGACACCGTGCTGGCTGATAGACTGCATGGGGACCTACTTACTACTGTGGCTGGGGTCTGCCTTCCTGCTTTCTTGTAGCTCCCATATTCAGTGGTATACCTTAACAGACAAAATGTATTTTATTCAATGGGAGCTGAGGGGAAAAAGTGTGGTATTGAAGATAGCTCCCACAGGAAAGCAGCTGCAAATGTGACACCGTGCTGGCTGATAGACTGCATGGGGACCTACTTACTACTGTAGCTGGGGTCTGCCTTCCTGCTTTCTTGTAGCTCCCATACTCAGTGGCACAACTTAACAGACACATGTATTTTTTCAATGGGAGCTGAACAGAAAAAGTGTGGTATTGAAGATAACTCCCACAGGAAAGCAGTTGCAAATGTGACACCGTGCTGGCTGATAGACTGCATGGGGACCTACTTACTACTGTAGCTGGGGTCTGCCTTCCTGCTTTCTTGTAGCTCCCATACTCAGTGGCATAACTTAACAGACACATGTATTTTTTCAATGGGAGATGAACAGAAAAAGTGTGGTATTGAAGATAGCTCCCACAGGAAAGCAGCTGCAAATGTGACACCGTGCTGGCTGATAGACTGCATGGGGACCTACTTACTACTGTAGCTGGGGTCTGCCTTCCTGCTTTCTTGTAGCTCCCATACTCAGTGGCATAACTTAACAGACACATGTATTTTTTCAATGGGAGATGAACAGAAAAAGTGTGGTATTGAAGATACCTCCCACAGGAAAGAAGCTGCAAATGTGACACCGTGCTGGCTGATAGACTGCATGGGGACCTACTTACTACTGTAGCTGGGGTCTGCCTTCCTGCTTTCTTGTAGCTCCCATACTCAGTGGCATAACTTAACAGACAAAATGTATTTTTTCAATGGGAGCTGAGGGGAAAAAGTGTGGTATTGAAGATAGCTCCCACAGGAAAGGAGCTGCAAATGTGACACCGTGCTGGCTGATAGACTGCATGGGGACCTACTTACTAGTGTAGCTGGGGTCTGCCTTCCTGCTTTCTTGTAGCTCCCATACTCAGCGGTATACCTTAACAGACACATGTATTTTTTCAAAGGGAGCGGAACAGAAAAAGTGTGGTATTGAAGATAGCTCCCACAGGAAAGCAGCTGCAAATGTGACACCGTGCTGGCTGATAGACTGCATGGGGACCTACTTACTACTGTAGCTGGGGTCTGCCTTCCTGCTTTCTTGTAGCTCCCATACTCAGTGGCATAACTTAACAGACACATGTATTTTTTCAATGGGAGCTGAACAGAAAAAGTGTGGTATTGAAGATAACTCCCACAGGAAAGAAGCTGCAAATGTGACACCGTGCTGGCTGATAGACTGCATGGGGACCTACTTACTACTGTAGTTGGGGTCTGCCTTCCTGCTTTCTTGTAGCTCCCATACTCAGTGAATAACTTAACAGACAAAATGTATTTTATTCAATGGGAGCTGAGGGGAAAAAGTGTGGTATTGAAGATAGCTCCCACAGGAAAGGAGCTGCAAATGTGACACCGTGCTGGCTGATAGACTGCATGGGGACCTACTTACTACTGTAGCTGGGATCTGCCTTCCTGCTTTCTTGTAGCTCCGATACTCAGCGGTATAACTTAAAGGACAAAATGTATTTTTTTCAATGGGAGCTGAGGAGAACAAGTGTGGTATTGAAGATAGCTCCCACAGGAAAGCAGCTGCAAATGTGACACCGTGCTGGCTGATAGACTGCATGGAGACCTACTTACTACTGTAGCTGGGGTCTGCCTTCCTGCTTTCTTGTAGCTCCCATACTCAGTGGTATACCTTAACAGACATATGTATTTTTTCAATGGGAGCTGAGGAGAAAAACTGTGGTATTGAAGATAGCTCCCACAGGAAAGCAGCTGCAAATGTGACACCGTGCTGGCTGATAGACTGCATGGGGACCTACTTACTACTGTGGCTGGGGTCTGCCTTCCTGCTTTCTTGTAGCTCCCATATTCAGTGGTATACCTTAACAGACAAAATGTATTTTATTCAATGGGAGCTGAGGGGAAAAAGTGTGGTATTGAAGATAGCTCCCACAGGAAAGCAGCTGCAAATGTGACACCGTGCTGGCTGATAGACTGCATGGGGACCTACTTACTACTGTAGCTGGGGTCTGCCTTCCTGCTTTCTTGTAGCTCCCATACTCAGTGGCATAACTTAACAGACACATGTATTTTTTCAATGGGAGCTGAACAGAAAAAGTGTGGTATTGAAGATAACTCCCACAGGAAAGCAGCTGCAAATGTGACACCGTGCTGGCTGATAGACTGCATGGGGACCTACTTACTACTGTAGCTGGGGTCTGCCTTCCTGCTTTCTTGTAGCTCCCATACTCAGTGGCATAACTTCACAGACACATGTGTTTTTTCAATGGGAGCTGAACAGAAAAAGTGTGGTATTGAAGATAGCTCCCACAGGAAAGCAGCTACAAATGTGACACCGTGCTGGCTGATAGACTGCATGGGGACCTACTTACTACTGTAGCTGGGGTCTGCCTTCCTGCTTTCTTGTAGCTCCCATACTCAGTGGCATAACTTAACAGACACATGCATTTTTTCAATGGGAGATGAACAGAAAAAGTGTGGTATTGAAGATAACTCCCACAGGAAAGAAGCTGCAAATGTGACACCGTGCTGGCTGATAGACTGCATGGGGACCTACTTACTACTGTAGCTGGGGTCTGCCTTCCTGCTTTCTTGTAGCTCCCATACTCAGTGGCATAACTTAACAGACACATGTATTTTTTCAATGGGAGCTGAGGGGAAAAAGTGTGGTATTGAAGATACCTCCCACAGGAAAGAAGCTGCAAATGTGACACCGTGCTGGCTGATAGACTGCATGGGGACCTACTTACTACTGTAGCTGGGGTCTGCCTTCCTGCTTTCTTGTAGCTCCCATACTCAGTGGCATAACTTAACAGACAAAATGTATTTTTTCAATGGGAGCTGAGGGGAAAAAGTGTGGTATTGAAGATAGCTCCCACAGGAAAGGAGCTGCAAATGTGACACCGTGCTGGCTGATAGACTGCATGGGGACCTACTTACTAGTGTAGCTGGGGTCTGCCTTCCTGCTTTCTTGTAGCTCCCATACTCAGCGGTATACCTTAACAGACACATGTATTTTTTCAAAGGGAGCGGAACAGAAAAAGTGTGGTATTGAAGATAGCTCCCACAGGAAAGCAGCTGCAAATGTGACACCGTGCTGGCTGATAGACTGCATGGGGACCTACTTACTACTGTAGCTGGGGTCTGCCTTCCTGCTTTCTTGTAGCTCCCATACTCAGTGGCATAACTTAACAGACACATGTATTTTTTCAATGGGAGCTGAACAGAAAAAGTGTGGTATTGAAGATAACTCCCACAGGAAAGAAGCTGCAAATGTGACACCGTGCTGGCTGATAGACTGCATGGGGACCTACTTACTACTGTAGTTGGGGTCTGCCTTCCTGCTTTCTTGTAGCTCCCATACTCAGTGAATAACTTAACAGACAAAATGTATTTTATTCAATGGGAGCTGAGGGGAAAAAGTGTGGTATTGAAGATAGCTCCCACAGGAAAGGAGCTGCAAATGTGACACCGTGCTGGCTGATAGACTGCATGGGGACCTACTTACTACTGTAGCTGGGATCTGCCTTCCTGCTTTCTTGTAGCTCCGATACTCAGCGGTATAACTTAAAGGACAAAATGTATTTTTTTCAATGGGAGCTGAGGAGAACAAGTGTGGTATTGAAGATAGCTCCCACAGGAAAGCAGCTGCAAATGTGACACCGTGCTGGCTGATAGACTGCATGGAGACCTACTTACTACTGTAGCTGGGGTCTGCCTTCCTGCTTTCTTGTAGCTCCCATACTCAGTGGTATACCTTAACAGACATATGTATTTTTTCAATGGGAGCTGAGGAGAAAAACTGTGGTATTGAAGATAGCTCCCACAGGAAAGCAGCTGCAAATGTGACACCGTGCTGGCTGATAGACTGCATGGGGACCTACTTACTACTGTGGCTGGGGTCTGCCTTCCTGCTTTCTTGTAGCTCCCATATTCAGTGGTATACCTTAACAGACAAAATGTATTTTATTCAATGGGAGCTGAGGGGAAAAAGTGTGGTATTGAAGATAGCTCCCACAGGAAAGCAGCTGCAAATGTGACACCGTGCTGGCTGATAGACTGCATGGGGACCTACTTACTACTGTAGCTGGGGTCTGCCTTCCTGCTTTCTTGTAGCTCCCATACTCAGTGGCATAACTTAACAGACACATGTATTTTTTCAATGGGAGCTGAACAGAAAAAGTGTGGTATTGAAGATAACTCCCACAGGAAAGCAGCTGCAAATGTGACACCGTGCTGGCTGATAGACTGCATGGGGACCTACTTACTACTGTAGCTGGGGTCTGCCTTCCTGCTTTCTTGTAGCTCCCATACTCAGTGGCATAACTTCACAGACACATGTGTTTTTTCAATGGGAGCTGAACAGAAAAAGTGTGGTATTGAAGATAGCTCCCACAGGAAAGCAGCTACAAATGTGACACCGTGCTGGCTGATAGACTGCATGGGGACCTACTTACTACTGTAGCTGGGGTCTGCCTTCCTGCTTTCTTGTAGCTCCCATACTCAGTGGCATAACTTAACAGACACATGCATTTTTTCAATGGGAGATGAACAGAAAAAGTGTGGTATTGAAGATAACTCCCACAGGAAAGAAGCTGCAAATGTGACACCGTGCTGGCTGATAGACTGCATGGGGACCTACTTACTACTGTAGCTGGGGTCTGCCTTCCTGCTTTCTTGTAGCTCCCATACTCAGTGGCATAACTTAACAGACAAAATGTATTTTTTCAATGGGAGCTGAGGGGAAAAAGTGTGGTATTGAAGATAGCTCCCACAGGAAAGCAGCTGCAAATGTGACACCGTGCTGGCTGATAGACTGCATGGGGACATACTTACTACTGTAGCTGGGGTCTGCCTTCCTGCTTTCTTGTAGCTCCCATACTCAGTGCATAACTTAACAGACAAAATGTATTTTATTCAATGGGAGCTGAGGGGAAAAAGTGTGGTATTGAAGATAGCTCCCACAGGAAAGGAGCTGCAAATGTAACACCGTGCTGGCTGATAGACTGCATGGGGACCTACTTACTACTGTAGCTGGAGTCAGCCTTCCTGCTTTCTTGTAGCTCCCATACTCAGTGGTATACCTTAACACACACATGTATTTTTTCAATGGGAGCTGAGGAGAAAAACTGTGGTATTGAAGATAGCTCCCACAGGAAAGCAGCTGCAAATGAGACACCGTGCTGGCTGATAGACTGCATGGGGACCTACTTACTACTGTAGCTGGGGTCTGCCTTCCTGCTTTCTTGTAGCTCCCATACACAGCGGTATACCTTAACAAACGTATGTATTTTTTCAATGGGAGCTGAGGAGAACAAGTGTGGTATTGAAGATAGCTCCCACAGGAAAGCAGCTGCAAATGTGACACCGTGCTGGCTGATAGACTGCATGGGGACCTACTTACTACTGTAGCTGGGGTCTGCCTTCCTGCTTTCTTGTAGCTCCCATACTCAGCGGTATACCTTAATAGACACATGTATTTTTTCAATGGGAGCTGAGGAGAAAAACTGTGGTATTGAAGATAGCTCCCACAGGAAAGCAGCTGCAAATGTGACACCGTGCTGGCTGATAGACTGCATGGGGACCTACTTACTACTGTGGCTGTGGTCTGCCTTCCTGCTTTCTTGTAGCTCCCATATTCAGTGGTATACCTTAACAGACAAAATATATTTTATTCAATGGGAGCTGAGGGGAAAAAGTGTGGTATTGAAGATAGCTCCCACAAGAAAGCAGCTGCAAATGTGACACCGTGCTGGCTGATAGACTGCATGGGGACCTACTTACTACTGTAGCTGGGGTCTGCCTTCCTGCTTTCTTGTAGCTCCCATACTCTGCGGTATACCTTAACAGACATATGTATTTTTTCAATGGGAGCTGAGGAGAAAAAGTGTGGTATTGAAGATAGCACACACAGGAAAGGAGCTGCAAATGTGACACCGTGCTGGCTGATAGACTGCATGGGGACCTACTTACTACTGTAGCTGGAGTCTGCCTTCCTGCTTTCTTGTAGCTCCCATACTCAGCGGTATACCTTAACAGACATATGTATTTTTTCAATGGGAGCTGAACAGAAAAAGTGTGGTATTGAAGATAGCTCCCACAGGAAAGCAGCTGCAAATGTGACACCGTGCTGGCTGATAGACTGCATGGGGACCTACTTACTACTGTAGCTGGGGTCTGCCTTCCTGCTTTCTTGTAGCTCCCATACTCAGTGGCATAACTTCACAGACACATGTATTTTTTCAATGGGAGCTGAGGAGAAAAAGTGTGGTATTGAAGATAGCTCCCACAGGAAAGCAGCTGCAAATGTGACACCGTGCTGGCTGATAGACTGCATGGGGACCTACTTACTACTGTAGCTGGGGTCTGCCTTCCTGCTTTCTTGTAGCTCCCATACTCAGTGGCATAATTTAACAGACAAAATGTATTTTTTCAATGGGAGATGAACAGAAAAAGTGTGGTATTGAAGATAGCTCCCACAGGAAAGCAGCTGCAAATGTGACACCGTGCTGGCTGATAGACTGCATGGGGACCTACTTACTACTGTAGCTGGGGTCTGCCTTCCTGCTTTCTTGTAGCTCCCATACTCAGCGGTATACCTTAACACACACATGTATTTTTTCAATGGGTGCTGAGGAGAAAAACTGTGGTATTGAAGATAGCTCCCACAGGAAAGCAGCTGCAAATGTGACACCGTGCTGGCTGCTAGACTGCATGGGGACCTACTTACTACTGTAGCTGGGGTCTGCCTTCCTGCTTTATTGTAGCTCCCATACTCAGCGGTATACCTTAACAGACGTATGTATTTTTTCAATGGGAGCTGAACAGAAAAAGTGTGGCATTGAAGATAGCTCCCACAGGAAAGCAGCTGCAAATGTGACACCGTGCTGGCTGATAGACTGCATGGGGACCTACTTACTACTGTGGCTGGGGTCTGCCTTCCTGCTTTCTTGTAGCTCCCATATTCAGTGGTATACCTTAACAGACAAAATATATTTTATTCAATGGGAGCTGAACAGAAAAAGTGTGGTATTGAAGATAGCTCCCACAGGAAAGCAGCTGCAAATGTGACACCGTGCTGGCTGATAGACTGCATGGGGACCTACTTACTACTGTAGCTGGGGTCTGCCTTCCTGCTTTCTTGTAGCTCCCATACTCAGTGGCATAACTTCACAGACACATGTATTTTTTCAATGGGAGCTGAGGAGAAAAAGTGTGGTATTGAAGATAGCTCCCACAGGAAAGCAGCTGCAAATGTGACACCGTGCTGGCTGATAGACTGCATGGGGACCTACTTACTACTGTAGCTGGGGTCTGCCTTCCTGCTTTCTTGTAGCTCCCATACTCAGTGCATAACTTAACAGACAAAATGTATTTTATTCAATGGGAGCTGAGGGGAAAAAGTGTGGTATTGAAGATAGCTCCCACAGGAAAGGAGCTGCAAATGTAACACCGTGCTGGCTGATAGACTGCATGGGGACCTACTTACTACTGTAGCTGGGGTCTGCCTTACTGCTTTCTTGTAGCTCCGATACTCAGCGGTATAACTTAAAGGACAAAATGTATTTTTTTCAATGGGAGCTGAGGAGAACAAGTGTGGTATTGAAGATAGCTCCCACAGGAAAGCAGCTGCAAATGTGACACCGTGCTGGCTGATAGACTGCATGGAGACCTACTTACTACTGTAGCTGGGGTCTGCCTTCCTGCTTTCTTGTAGCTCCCATACTCAGTGGTATACCTTAACAGACATATGTATTTTTTCAATGGGAGCTGAGGAGAAAAAGTGTGGTATTGAAGATAGCTCCCACAGGAAAGCAGCTGCAAATGTGACACCGTGCTGGCTGATAGACTGCATGGGGACCTACTGACTACTGTAGCTGGGGTCTGCCTTCCTGCTTTCTTGTAGCTCCCATATTCAGTGGTATACCTTAACAGACACATGTATTTTTTCAATGGGAGCTGAGGAGAACAAGTGTGGTATTGAAGATAGCTCCCACAGGAAAGCAGCTGCAAATGTGACACCGTGCTGGCTGATAGACTGCATGGGGACCTACTTACTACTGTAGCTGGGGTCTGCCTTCCTGCTTTCTTGTAGCTCCCATACTCAGTGGCATAATTTAACAGACAAAATGTATTTTTTCAATGGGAGATGAACAGAAAAAGTGTGGTATTGAAGATAGCTCCCACAGGAAAGCAGCTGCAAATGTGACACCGTGCTGGCTGATAGACTGCATGGGGACCTACTTACTACTGTAGCTGGGGTCTGCCTTCCTGCTTTCTTGTAGCTCCCATACTCAGCGGTATACCTTAACACACACATGTATTTTTTCAATGGGTGCTGAGGAGAAAAACTGTGGTATTGAAGATAGCTCCCACAGGAAAGCAGCTGCAAATGTGACACCGTGCTGGCTGCTAGACTGCATGGGGACCTACTTACTACTGTAGCTGGGGTCTGCCTTCCTGCTTTATTGTAGCTCCCATACTCAGCGGTATACCTTAACAGACGTATGTATTTTTTCAATGGGAGCTGAACAGAAAAAGTGTGGCATTGAAGATAGCTCCCACAGGAAAGCAGCTGCAAATGTGACACCGTGCTGGCTGATAGACTGCATGGGGACCTACTTACTACTGTGGCTGGGGTCTGCCTTCCTGCTTTCTTGTAGCTCCCATATTCAGTGGTATACCTTAACAGACAAAATATATTTTATTCAATGGGAGCTGAACAGAAAAAGTGTGGTATTGAAGATAGCTCCCACAGGAAAGCAGCTGCAAATGTGACACCGTGCTGGCTGATAGACTGCATGGGGACCTACTTACTACTGTAGCTGGGGTCTGCCTTCCTGCTTTCTTGTAGCTCCCATACTCAGTGGCATAACTTCACAGACACATGTATTTTTTCAATGGGAGCTGAGGAGAAAAAGTGTGGTATTGAAGATAGCTCCCACAGGAAAGCAGCTGCAAATGTGACACCGTGCTGGCTGATAGACTGCATGGGGACCTACTTACTACTGTAGCTGGGGTCTGCCTTCCTGCTTTCTTGTAGCTCCCATACTCAGTGCATAACTTAACAGACAAAATGTATTTTATTCAATGGGAGCTGAGGGGAAAAAGTGTGGTATTGAAGATAGCTCCCACAGGAAAGCAGCTGCAAATGTGACACCGTGCTGGCTGATAGACTGCATGGGGACCTACTTACTACTGTAGCTGGGGTCTGCCTTCCTGCTTTCTTGTAGCTCCCATACTCAGCGGTATACCTTAACACACACATGTATTTTTTCAATGGGTGCTGAGGAGAAAAACTGTGGTATTGAAGATAGCTCCCACAGGAAAGCAGCTGCAAATGTGACACCGTGCTGGCTGCTAGACTGCATGGGGACCTACTTACTACTGTAGCTGGGGTCTGCCTTCCTGCTTTATTGTAGCTCCCATACTCAGCGGTATACCTTAACAGACGTATGTATTTTTTCAATGGGAGCTGAACAGAAAAAGTGTGGCATTGAAGATAGCTCCCACAGGAAAGCAGCTGCAAATGTGACACCGTGCTGGCTGATAGACTGCATGGGGACCTACTTACTACTGTGGCTGGGGTCTGCCTTCCTGCTTTCTTGTAGCTCCCATATTCAGTGGTATACCTTAACAGACAAAATATATTTTATTCAATGGGAGCTGAACAGAAAAAGTGTGGTATTGAAGATAGCTCCCACAGGAAAGCAGCTGCAAATGTGACACCGTGCTGGCTGATAGACTGCATGGGGACCTACTTACTACTGTAGCTGGGGTCTGCCTTCCTGCTTTCTTGTAGCTCCCATACTCAGTGGCATAACTTCACAGACACATGTATTTTTTCAATGGGAGCTGAGGAGAAAAAGTGTGGTATTGAAGATAGCTCCCACAGGAAAGCAGCTGCAAATGTGACACCGTGCTGGCTGATAGACTGCATGGGGACCTACTTACTACTGTAGCTGGGGTCTGCCTTCCTGCTTTCTTGTAGCTCCCATACTCAGTGCATAACTTAACAGACAAAATGTATTTTATTCAATGGGAGCTGAGGGGAAAAAGTGTGGTATTGAAGATAGCTCCCACAGGAAAGGAGCTGCAAATGTAACACCGTGCTGGCTGATAGACTGCATGGGGACCTACTTACTACTGTAGCTGGGGTCTGCCTTACTGCTTTCTTGTAGCTCCGATACTCAGCGGTATAACTTAAAGGACAAAATGTATTTTTTTCAATGGGAGCTGAGGAGAACAAGTGTGGTATTGAAGATAGCTCCCACAGGAAAGCAGCTGCAAATGTGACACCGTGCTGGCTGATAGACTGCATGGAGACCTACTTACTACTGTAGCTGGGGTCTGCCTTCCTGCTTTCTTGTAGCTCCCATACTCAGTGGTATACCTTAACAGACATATGTATTTTTTCAATGGGAGCTGAGGAGAAAAAGTGTGGTATTGAAGATAGCTCCCACAGGAAAGCAGCTGCAAATGTGACACCGTGCTGGCTGATAGACTGCATGGGGACCTACTGACTACTGTAGCTGGGGTCTGCCTTCCTGCTTTCTTGTAGCTCCCATATTCAGTGGTATACCTTAACAGACACATGTATTTTTTCAATGGGAGCTGAGGAGAACAAGTGTGGTATTGAAGATAGCTCCCACAGGAAAGCAGCTGCAAATGTGACACCGTGCTGGCTGATAGACTGCATGGGGACCTACTTACTACTGTGGCTGGGGTCTGCCTTCCTGTTTTCTTGTAGCTCCCATATTCAGTGGTATACCTTAACAGACAAAATGTATTTTATTCAATGGGAGCTGAGCAGAAAAAGTGTGGTATTGAAGATAGCTCCCACAGGAAAGCAGCTGCAAATGTGACACCGTGCTGGCTGATAGACTGCATGGAGACCTACTTACTACTGTGGCTGGGGTCTGCCTTCCTGCTTTCTTGTAGCTCCCATACTCAGTGGCATACCTTAACAGACATATGTATTTTTTCAATGGGAGATGAGGAGAAAAAGTGTGGTATTGAAGATAGCTCCCACAGGAAAGCAGCTGCAAATGTGACACCGTGCTGGCTGATAGACTGCATGGGGACCTACTTACTACTGTAGCTGGGGTCTGCCTTCCTGCTTTCTTGTAGCTCCCATACTCAGCGGTATACCTTAATAGACACATGTATTTTTTCAATGGGAGCTGAGGAGAAAAACTGTGGTATTGAAGATAGCTCCCACAGGAAAGCAGCTGCAAATGTGACACCGTGCTGGCTGATAGACTGCATGGGGACCTACTTACTACTGTGGCTGGGGTCTGCCTTCCTGCTTTCTTGTAGCTCCCATATTCAGTGGTATACCTTAACAGACAAAATATATTTTATTCAATGGGAGCTGAGGGGAAAAAGTGTGGTATTGAAGATAGCTCCCACAAGAAAGCAGCTGCAAATGTGACACCGTGCTGGCTGATAGACTGCATGGGGACCTACTTACTACTGTAGCTGGGGTCTGCCTTCCTGCTTTCTTGTAGCTCCCATACTCTGCGGTATACCTTAACAGACATATGTATTTTTTCAATGGGAGCTGAGGAGAAAAAGTGTGGTATTGAAGATAGCACACACAGGAAAGGAGCTGCAAATGTGACACCGTGCTGGCTGATAGACTGCATGGGGACCTACTTACTACTGTAGCTGGAGTCTGCCTTCCTGCTTTCTTGTAGCTCCCATACTCAGCGGTATACCTTAACAGACATATGTATTTTTTCAATGGGAGCTGAACAGAAAAAGTGTGGTATTGAAGATAGCTCCCACAGGAAAGCAGCTGCAAATGTGACACCGTGCTGGCTGATAGACTGCATGGGGACCTACTTACTACTGTAGCTGGGGTCTGCCTTCCTGCTTTCTTGTAGCTCCCATACTCAGTGGCATAACTTCACAGACACATGTATTTTTTCAATGGGAGCTGAGGAGAAAAAGTGTGGTATTGAAGATAGCTCCCACAGGAAAGCAGCTGCAAATGTGACACCGTGCTGGCTGATAGACTGCATGGGGACCTACTTACTACTGTAGCTGGGGTCTGCCTTCCTGCTTTCTTGTAGCTCCCATACTCAGTGGCATAATTTAACAGACAAAATGTATTTTTTCAATGGGAGATGAACAGAAAAAGTGTGGTATTGAAGATAGCTCCCACAGGAAAGCAGCTGCAAATGTGACACCGTGCTGGCTGATAGACTGCATGGGGACCTACTTACTACTGTAGCTGGGGTCTGCCTTCCTGCTTTCTTGTAGCTCCCATACTCAGCGGTATACCTTAACACACACATGTATTTTTTCAATGGGTGCTGAGGAGAAAAACTGTGGTATTGAAGATAGCTCCCACAGGAAAGCAGCTGCAAATGTGACACCGTGCTGGCTGCTAGACTGCATGGGGACCTACTTACTACTGTAGCTGGGGTCTGCCTTCCTGCTTTATTGTAGCTCCCATACTCAGCGGTATACCTTAACAGACGTATGTATTTTTTCAATGGGAGCTGAACAGAAAAAGTGTGGCATTGAAGATAGCTCCCACAGGAAAGCAGCTGCAAATGTGACACCGTGCTGGCTGATAGACTGCATGGGGACCTACTTACTACTGTGGCTGGGGTCTGCCTTCCTGCTTTCTTGTAGCTCCCATATTCAGTGGTATACCTTAACAGACAAAATATATTTTATTCAATGGGAGCTGAACAGAAAAAGTGTGGTATTGAAGATAGCTCCCACAGGAAAGCAGCTGCAAATGTGACACCGTGCTGGCTGATAGACTGCATGGGGACCTACTTACTACTGTAGCTGGGGTCTGCCTTCCTGCTTTCTTGTAGCTCCCATACTCAGTGGCATAACTTCACAGACACATGTATTTTTTCAATGGGAGCTGAGGAGAAAAAGTGTGGTATTGAAGATAGCTCCCACAGGAAAGCAGCTGCAAATGTGACACCGTGCTGGCTGATAGACTGCATGGGGACCTACTTACTACTGTAGCTGGGGTCTGCCTTCCTGCTTTCTTGTAGCTCCCATACTCAGTGCATAACTTAACAGACAAAATGTATTTTATTCAATGGGAGCTGAGGGGAAAAAGTGTGGTATTGAAGATAGCTCCCACAGGAAAGGAGCTGCAAATGTAACACCGTGCTGGCTGATAGACTGCATGGGGACCTACTTACTACTGTAGCTGGGGTCTGCCTTACTGCTTTCTTGTAGCTCCGATACTCAGCGGTATAACTTAAAGGACAAAATGTATTTTTTTCAATGGGAGCTGAGGAGAACAAGTGTGGTATTGAAGATAGCTCCCACAGGAAAGCAGCTGCAAATGTGACACCGTGCTGGCTGATAGACTGCATGGAGACCTACTTACTACTGTAGCTGGGGTCTGCCTTCCTGCTTTCTTGTAGCTCCCATACTCAGTGGTATACCTTAACAGACATATGTATTTTTTCAATGGGAGCTGAGGAGAAAAAGTGTGGTATTGAAGATAGCTCCCACAGGAAAGCAGCTGCAAATGTGACACCGTGCTGGCTGATAGACTGCATGGGGACCTACTGACTACTGTAGCTGGGGTCTGCCTTCCTGCTTTCTTGTAGCTCCCATATTCAGTGGTATACCTTAACAGACACATGTATTTTTTCAATGGGAGCTGAGGAGAACAAGTGTGGTATTGAAGATAGCTCCCACAGGAAAGCAGCTGCAAATGTGACACCGTGCTGGCTGATAGACTGCATGGGGACCTACTTACTACTGTGGCTGGGGTCTGCCTTCCTGTTTTCTTGTAGCTCCCATATTCAGTGGTATACCTTAACAGACAAAATGTATTTTATTCAATGGGAGCTGAGCAGAAAAAGTGTGGTATTGAAGATAGCTCCCACAGGAAAGCAGCTGCAAATGTGACACCGTGCTGGCTGATAGACTGCATGGGGACCTACTTACTACTGTAGCTGGGGTCTGCCTTCCTGCTTTCTATTAGCTCCCATTCTCAGCGGTATACCTTAACAGACACATGTATTTTTTCAATGGGAGCTGAACAGAAAAAGTGTGGTATTGAAGATAGCTCCCACAGGAAAGCAGCTGCAAATGTGACACCGTGCTGGCTGATAGACTGCATGGGGACCTACTTACTACTGTAGCTGGGGTCTGCCTTCCTGCTTTCTTGTAGCTCCCATACTCAGTGGCATAACTTAACAGACACATGTATTTTTTCAGTGGGAGCTGAGCAGAAAAAGTGTGGTATTGAAGATAACTCCCACAGGAAAGCAGCTGCAAATGTGACACCGTGCTGGCTGATAGACTGCATGGGGACCTACTTACTACTGTAGCTGGGGTCTGCCTTCCTGCTTTCTTGTAGCTCCCATACTCAGTGCATAACTTAACAGACAAAATGTATTTTATTCAAAGAGAGCTGAGGGGAAAAAGTGTGGTATTGAAGATAGCTCCCACAGGAAAGGAGCTGCAAATGTAACACCGTGCTGGCTGATAGACTGCATGGGGACCTACTTACTACTGTAGCTGGGATCTGCCTTACTGCTTTCTTGTAGCTCCGATACTCAGCGGTATAACTTAAAGGACAAAATGTATTTTTTTCAATGGGAGCTGAGGAGAACAAGTGTGGTATTGAAGATAGCTCCCACAGGAAAGCAGCTGCAAATGTGACACCGTGCTGGCTGATAGACTGCATGGGGACCTACTGACTACTGTAGCTGGGGTCTGCCTTCCTGCTTTCTTGTAGCTCCCATATTCAGTGGTATACCTTAACAGACACATGTATTTTTTCAATGGGAGCTGAGGAGAACAAGTGTGGTATTGAAGATAGCTCCCACAGGAAAGCAGCTGCAAATGTGACACCGTGCTGGCTGATAGACTGCATGGGGACCTACTTACTACTGTAGCTGGGGTCTGCTTTCTGCTTTCTTGTAGCTACCATACTCTGCGGTATACCTTAACAGACACATGTATTTTTTCAATGGGAGCTGAGGAGAAGAACTGTGGTATTGAAGATAGCACACACAGGAAAGGAGCTGCAAATGTGACACCGTGCTGGCTGATAGATTGCATGGGGACCTACTTACTACTGTAGCTGGAGTCAGCCTTCCTGCTTTCTTGTAGCTCCCATACTCAGCGGTATACCTTAACAGACATATGTATTTTTTCAATGGGAGCTGAACAAAAAAAGTGTGGTATTGAAGATAGCTCCCACAGGAAAGCAGCTGCAAATGTGACACCGTGCTGGCTGATAGACTGCATGGGGACCTACTTACTACTGTAGCTGGGGTCTGCCTTCCTGCTTTCTTGTAGCTCCCATACTCATTGGCATAATTTAACAGACAAAATGTATTTTTTCAATGGGAGATGAACAGAAAAAGTGTGGTATTGAAGATAGCTCCCACAGGAAAGCAGCTGCAAATGTGACACCGTGCTGGCTGATAGACTGCATGGGGACCTACTTACTACTGTAGCTGGGGTCTGCCTTCCTGCTTTCTTGTAGCTCCCATACTCAGCGGTATACCTTAACACACACATGTATTTTTTCAATGGGAGCTGAGGAGAAAAACTGTGGTATTGAAGATAGCTCCCACAGGAAAGCAGCTGCAAATGTGACACCGTGCTGGCTGATAGACTGCATGGGGACCTACTTACTACTGTAGCTGGGGTCTGCCTTCCTGCTTTCTTGTAGCTCCCATACTCAGCGGTATACCTTAACAGACGTATGTATTTTTTCAATGGGAGCTGAACAGAAAAAGTGTGGCATTGAAGATAGCTCCCACAGGAAAGCAGCTGCAAATGTGACACCGTGCTGGCTGATAGACTGCATGGGGACCTACTTACTACTGTGGCTGGGGTCTGCCTTCCTGCTTTCTTGTAGCTCCCATACTCAGTGGCATAACTTCACAGACACATGTATTTTTTCAATGGGAGCTGAGGAGAAAAAGTGTGGTATTGAAGATAGCTCCCACAGGAAAGCAGCTGCAAATGTGACACCGTGCTGGCTGATAGACTGCATGGGGACCTACTTACTACTGTAGCTGGGGTCTGCCTTCCTGCTTTCTATTAGCTCCCATTCTCAGCAGTATACCTTAACAGACACATGTATTTTTTCAATGGGAGCTGAACAGAAAAAGTGTGGTATTGAAGATAGCTCCCACAGGAAAGCAGCTGCAAATGTGACACCGTGCTGGCTGATAGACTGCATGGGGACCTACTTACTACTGTAGCTGGGGTCTGCCTTCCTGCTTTCTTGTAGCTCCCATACTCAGTGGCATAACTTAACAGACACATGTTTTTTTTCAGTGGGAGCTGAACAGAAAAAGTGTGGTATTGAAGATAACTCCCACAGGAAAGCAGCTGCAAATGTGACACCGTGCTGGCTGATAGACTGCATGGGGACCTACTTACTACTGTAGCTGGGGTCTGCCTTCCTGCTTTCTTGTAGCTCCCATACTCAGTGCATAACTTAACAGACAAAATGTATTTTATTCAAAGGGAGCTGAGGGGAAAAAGTGTGGTATTGAAGATAGCTCCCACAGGAAAGGAGCTGCAAATGTAACACCGTGCTGGCTGATAGACTGCATGGGGACCTACTTACTACTGTAGCTGGGATCTGCCTTACTGCTTTCTTGTAGCTCCGATACTCAGCGGTATAACTTAAAGGACAAAATGTATTTTTTTCAATGGGAGCTGAGGAGAACAAGTGTGGTATTGAAGATAGCTCCCACAGGAAAGCAGCTGCAAATGTGACACCGTGCTGGCTGATAGACTGCATGGAGACCTACTTACTACTGTAGCTGGGGTCTGCCTTCCTGCTTTCTTGTAGCTCCCATACTCAGTGGTATACCTTAACAGACATATGTATTTTTTCAATGGGAGCTGAGGAGAAAAAGTGTGGTATTGAAGATAGCTCCCACAGGAAAGCAGCTGCAAATGTGACACCGTGCTGGCTGATAGACTGCATGGGGACCTACTTACTACTGTAGCTGGGGTCTGCCTTCCTGCTTTCTTGTAGCTCCCATATTCAGTGGTATACCTTAACAGACACATGTATTTTTTCAATGGGAGCTGAGGAGAACAAGTGTGGTATTGAAGATAGCTCCCACAGGAAAGCAGCTGCAAATGTGACACCGTGCTGGCTGATAGACTGCATGGGGACCTACTTAATACTGTGGCTGGGGTCTGCCTTCCTGCTTTCTTGTAGCTCCCATATTCAGTGGTATACCTTAACAGACAAAATGTATTTTATTCAATGGGAGCTGAGGGGAAAAAGTGTGGTATTGAAGATAGCTCCCACAGGAAAGCAGCTGCAAATGTGACACCGTGCTGGCTGCTAGACTGCATGGGGACCTACTTACTAATGTAGCTGGGGTCTGCTTTCCTGCTTTCTTGTAGCTACCATACTCTGCGGTATACCTTAACAGACACATGTATTTTTTCAATGGGAGCTGAGGAGAAGAACTGTGGTATTGAAGATAGCACACACAGGAAAGGAGCTGCAAATGTGACACCGTGCTGGCTGATAGATTGCATGGGGACCTACTTACTACTGTAGCTGGAGTCAGCCTTCCTGCTTTCTTGTAGCTCCCATACTCAGCGGTATACCTTAACAGACATATGTATTTTTTCAATGGGAGCTGAACAAAAAAAGTGTGGTATTGAAGATAGCTCCCACAGGAAAGCAGCTGCAAATGTGACACCGTGCTGGCTGATAGACTGCATGGGGACCTACTTACTACTGTAGCTGGGGTCTGCCTTCCTGCTTTCTTGTAGCTCCCATACTCAGTGGCATAATTTAACAGACAAAATGTATTTTTTCAATGGGAGATGAACAGAAAAAGTGTGGTATTGAAGATAGCTCCCACAGGAAAGCAGCTGCAAATGTGACACCGTGCTGGCTGATAGACTGCATGGGGACCTACTTACTACTGTAGCTGGGGTCTGCCTTCCTGCTTTCTTGTAGCTCCCATACTCAGCGGTATACCTTAACACAAACATGTATTTTTTCAATGGGAGCTGAGGAGAAAAACTGTGGTATTGAAGATAGCTCCCACAGGAAAGCAGCTGCAAATGTGACACCGTGCTGGCTGATAGACTGCATGGGGACCTACTTACTACTGTAGCTGGGGTCTGCCTTCCTGCTTTCTTGTAGCTCCCATACTCAGCGGTATACCTTAACAGACGTATGTATTTTTTCAATGGGAGCTGAACAGAAAAAGTGTGGCATTGAAGATAGCTCCCACAGGAAAGCAGCTGCAAATGTGACACCGTGCTGGCTGATAGACTGCATGGGGACCTACTTACTACTGTGGCTGGGGTCTGCCTTCCTGCTTTCTTGTAGCTCCCATACTCAGTGGCATAACTTCACAGACACATGTATTTTTTCAATGGGAGCTGAGGAGAAAAAGTGTGGTATTGAAGATAGCTCCCACAGGAAAGCAGCTGCAAATGTGACACCGTGCTGGCTGATAGACTGCATGGGGACCTACTTACTACTCTAGCTGGGGTCTGCCTTCCTGCTTTCTTGTAGCTCCCATACTCAGCGGTATACCTTAATAGACACATGTATTTTTTCAATGGGAGCTGAGGAGAAAAACTGTGGTATTGAAGATAGCTCCCACAGGAAAGCAGCTGCAAATGTGACACCGTGCTGGCTGATAGACTGCATGGGGACCTACTTACTACTGTGGCTGGGGTCTGCCTTCCTGCTTTCTTGTAGCTCCCATATTCAGTGGTATACCTTAACAGACAAAATATATTTTATTCAATGGGAGCTGAGGGGAAAAAGTGTGGTATTGAAGATAGCTCCCACAGGAAAGCAGCTGCAAATGTGACACCGTGCTGGCTGATAGACTGCATGGGGACCTACTTACTACTGTAGCTGGGGTCTGCCTTCCTGCTTTCTTGTAGCTCCCATACTCTGCGGTATACCTTAACAGACACATGTATTTTTTCAATGGGAGCTGAGGAGAAGAACTGTGGTATTGAAGATAGCACACACAGGAAAGGAGCTGCAAATGTGACACCGTGCTGGCTGATAGACTGCATGGGGACCTACTTACTACTGTAGCTGGAGTCTGCCTTCCTGCTTTCTTGTAGCTCCCATACTCAGCGGTATACCTTAACAGACATATGTATTTTTTCAATGGGAGCTGAACAGAAAAAGTGTGGTATTGAAGATAGCTCCCACAGGAAAGCAGCTGCAAATGTGACACCGTGCTGGCTGATAGACTGCATGGGGACCTACTTACTACTGTAGCTGGGATCTGCCTTCCTGCTTTCTTGTAGCTCCCATACTCAGTGGCATAATTTAACAGACAAAATGTATTTTTTCAATGGGAGCTGAGGAGAAAAAGTGTGGTATTGAAGATAGCTCCCACAGGAAAGCAGCTGCAAATGTGACACCGTGCTGGCTGATAGACTGCATGGGGACCTACTTACTACTGTAGCTGGGGTCTGCCTTCCTGCTTTCTTGTAGCTCCCATACTCAGTGCATAACTTAACAGACAAAATGTATTTTATTCAATGGGAGCTGAGGGGAAAAAGTGTGGTATTGAAGATAGCTCCCACAGGAAAGGAGCTGCAAATGTAACACCGTGCTGGCTGATAGACTGCATGGGGACCTACTTACTACTGTAGCTGGGATCTGCCTTCCTGCTTTCTTGTAGCTCCGATACTCAGCGGTATAACTTAAAGGACAAAATTTATTTTTTTCAATGGGAGCTGAGGAGAACAAGTGTGGTATTGAAGATAGCTCCCACAGGAAAGCAGCTGCAAATGTGACACCGTGCTGGCTGATAGACTGCATGGAGACCTACTTACTACTGTAGCTGGGGTCTGCCTTCCTGCTTTCTTGTAGCTCCCATACTCAGTGGTATACCTTAACAGACATATGTATTTTTTCAATGGGAGCTGTGGAGAAAAAGTGTGGTATTGAAGATAGCTCCCACAGGAAAGCAGCTGCAAATGTGACACCGTGCTGGCTGATAGACTGCATGGGGACCTACTGACTACTGTAGCTGGGGTCTGCCTTCCTGCTTTCTTGTAGCTCCCATATTCAGTGGTATACCTTAACAGACACATGTATTTTTTCAATGGGAGCTGAGGAGAACAAGTGTGGTATTGAAGATAGCTCCCACAGGAAAGGAGCTGCAAATGTGACACCGTGCTGGCTGATAGACTGCATGGGGACCTACTTACTACTGTGGCTGAGGTCTGCCTTCCTGCTTTCTTGTAGCTCCCATATTCAGTGGTATACCTTAACAGACAAAATGTATTTTATTCAATGGGAGCTGAGCAGAAAAAGTGTGGTATTGAAGATAGCTCCCACAGGAAAGCAGCTGCAAATGTGACACCGTGCTGGCTGATAGACTGCATGGGGACCTACTTACTACTGTAGCTGGGGTCTGCCTTCCTGCTTTCTATTAGCTCCCATTCTCAGCGGTATACCTTAACAGACACATGTATTTTTTCAATGGGAGCTGAACAGAAAAAGTGTGGTATTGAAGATAGCTCCCACAGGAAAGCAGCTGCAAATGTGACACCGTGCTGGCTGATAGACTGCATGGGGACCTACTTACTACTGTAGCTGGGGTCTGCCTTCCTGCTTTCTTGTAGCTCCCATACTCAGTGGCATAACTTAACAGACACATGTATTTTTTCAGTGGGAGCTGAACAGAAAAAGTGTGGTATTGAAGATAACTCCCACAGGAAAGCAGCTGCAAATGTGACACCGTGCTGGCTGATAGACTGCATGGGGACCTACTTACTACTGTAGCTGGGGTCTGCCTTCCTGCTTTCTTGTAGCTCCCATACTCAGTGCATTACTTAACAGACAAAATGTATTTTATTCAAAGGGAGCTGAGGGGAAAAAGTGTGGTATTGAAGATAGCTCCCACAGGAAAGGAGCTGCAAATGTAACACCGTGCTGGCTGATAGACTGCATGGGGACCTACTTACTACTGTAGCTGGGGTCTGCCTTACTGCTTTCTTGTAGCTCCGATACTCAGCGGTATAACTTAAAGGACAAAATGTATTTTTTTCAATGGGAGCTGAGGAGAACAAGTGTGGTATTGAAGATAGCTCCCACAGGAAAGCAGCTGCAAATGTGACACCGTGCTGGCTGATAGACTGCATGGAGACCTACTTACTACTGTAGCTGGGGTCTGCCTTCCTGCTTTCTTGTAGCTCCCATACTCAGTGGTATACCTTAACAGACATATGTATTTTTTCAATGGGAGCTGAGGAGAAAAAGTGTGGTATTGAAGATAGCTCCCACAGGAAAGCAGCTGCAAATGTGACACCGTGCTGGCTGATAGACTGCATGGGGACCTACTGACTACTGTAGCTGGGGTCTGCCTTCCTGCTTTCTTGTAGCTCCCATATTCAGTGGTATACCTTAACAGACACATGTATTTTTTCAATGGGAGCTGAGGAGAACAAGTGTGGTATTGAAGATAGCTCCCACAGGAAAGCAGCTGCAAATGTGACACCGTGCTGGCTGATAGACTGCATGGGGACCTACTTACTACTGTGGCTGGGGTCTGCCTTCCTGCTTTCTTGTAGCTCCCATATTCAGTGGTATACCTTAACAGACAAAATGTATTTTATTCAATGGGAGCTGAGGGGAAAAAGTGTGGTATTGAAGATAGCTCCCACAGGAAAGCAGCTGCAAATGTGACACCGTGCTGGCTGCTAGACTGCATGGGGACCTACTTACTACTGTAGCTGGGGTCTGCCTTCCTGCTTTCTTGTAGCTCCCATACTCTGCGGTATACCTTAACAGACACATGTATTTTTTCAATGGGAGCTGAGGAGAAGAACTGTGTTATTGAACATAGCACACACAGGAAAGGAGCTGCAAATGTGACACCGTGCTGGCTGATAGACTGCATGGGGACCTACTTACTACTGTAGCTGGAGTCTGCCTTCCTGCTTTCTTGTAGCTCCCATACTCAGCGGTATACCTTAACAGACATATGTATTTTTTCAATGGGAGCTGAACAGAAAAAGTGTGGTATTGAAGATAGCTCCCACAGGAAAGCAGCTGCAAATGTGACACCGTGCTGGCTGATAGACTGCATGGGGACCTACTTACTACTGTAGCTGGGGTCTGCCTTCCTGCTTTCTTGTAGCTCCCATACTCAGTGGCATAACTTCACAGACACATGTATTTTTTCAATGGGAGCTGAGGAGAAAAAGTGTGGTATTGAAGATAGCTCCCACAGGAAAGCAGCTGCAAATGTGACACCGTGCTGGCTGATAGACTGCATGGGGACCTACTTACTACTGTAGCTGGGGTCTGCCTTCCTGCTTTCTTGTAGCTCCCATACTCAGTGGCATAATTTAACAGACAAAATGTATTTTTTCAATGGGAGATGAACAGAAAAAGTGTGGTATTGAAGATAGCTCCCACAGGAAAGCAGCTGCAAATGTGACACCGTGCTGGCTGATAGACTGCATGGGGACCTACTTACTACTGTAGCTGGGGTCTGCCTTCCTGCTTTCTTGTAGCTCCCATACTCAGCGGTATACCTTAACACACACATGTATTTTTTCAATGGGAGCTGAGGAGAAAAACTGTGGTATTGAAGATAGCTCCCACAGGAAAGCAGCTGCAAATGTGACACCGTGCTGGCTGATAGACTGCATGGGGACCTACTTACTACTGTAGCTGGGGTCTGCCTTCCTGCTTTCTTGTAGCTCCCATACTCAGCGGTATACCTTAACAGACGTATGTATTTTTTCAATGGGAGCTGAACAGAAAAAGTGTGGCATTGAAGATAGCTCCCACAGGAAAGCAGCTGCAAATGTGACACCGTGCTGGCTGATAGACTGCATGGGGACCTACTTACTACTGTGGCTGGGGTCTGCCTTCCTGCTTTCTTGTAGCTCCCATACTCAGTGGCATAACTTCACAGACACATGTATTTTTTCAATGGGAGCTGAGGAGAAAAAGTGTGGTATTGAAGATAGCTCCCACAGGAAAGCAGCTGCAAATGTGACACCGTGCTGGCTGATAGACTGCATGGGGACCTACTTACTACTGTAGCTGGGGTCTGCCTTCCTGCTTTCTTGTAGCTCCCATACTCAGCGGTATAACTTAAAGGACAAAATGTATTTTTTTCAATGGGAGCTGAGGAGAACAAGTGTGGTATTGAAGATAGCACACACAGGAAAGCAGCTGCAAATGTGACACCGTGCTGGCTGATAGACTGCATGGAGACCTACTTACTACTGTAGCTGGAGTCTGCCTTCCTGCTTTCTTGTAACTCCCATACTCAGTGCTATATCTTAACAGACATATGTATTTTTTCAATGGGAGCTGAGGAGAAAAAGTGTGGTATTGAAGATAGCTCCCACAGGAAAGCAGCTGCAAATGTGACACCATGCTGACTGATAGACTGCATGGGGACCTACTGACTACTGTAGCTGGGGTCTGCCTTCCTGCTTTCTTGTAGCTCCCATAATCAGTGGTATACCTTAACAGACACATGTATTTTTTCAATGGGAGTTGAGGAGAAAAAGTGTGGTATTGAAGATAGCTCCCACAGGAAAGCAGCTGCAAATGTGACACCGTGCTGGCTGATAGACTGCATGGGGACCTACTTACTACTGTGGCTGGGGTCTGCCTTCCTGCTTTCTTGTAGCTCCCATATTCAGTGGTATACCTTAACAGACAAAATGTATTTTATTCAATGGGAGCTGAGGGGAAAAAGTGTGGTATTGAAGATAGCTCCCACAGGAAAGCAGCTGCAAATGTGACACCGTGCTGGCTGATAGACTGCATGGGGACCTACTTACTACTGTAGCTGGGGTCTGCCTTCCTGCTTTCTTGTAGCTCCCATACTCTGCGGTATACCTTAACAGACACATGTATTTTTTCACTGGGAGCTGAGGAGAAGAACTGTGGTATTGAAGATAGCACACACAGGAAAGGAGCTGCAAATGTGACACCGTGCTGGCTGATAGACTGCATGGGGACCTACTTACTACTGTAGCTGGAGTCTGCCTTCCTGCTTTCTTGTAGCTCCCATACTCAGCGGTATACCTTAACAGACATATGTATTTTTTCAATGGGAGCTGAACAGAAAAAGTGTGGTATTGAAGATAGCTCCCACAGGAAAGCAGCTGCAAATGTGACACCGTGCTGGCTGATAGACTGCATGGGGACCTACTTACTACTGTAGCTGGGGTCTGCCTTCCTGCTTTCTTGTAGCTCCCATACTCAGTGGCATAACTTCACAGACACATGTATTTTTTCAATGGGAGCTGAGGAGAAAAAGTGTGGTATTGAAGATAGCTCCCACAGGAAAGCAGCTGCAAATGTGACACCGTGCTGGCTGATAGACTGCATGGGGACATACTTACTACTGTAGCTGGGGTCTGCCTTCCTGCTTTCTTGTAGCTCCCATACTCAGTGCATAACTTAACAGACAAAATGTATTTTATTCAATGGGAGCTGAGGGGAAAAAGTGTGGTATTGAAGATAGCTCCCACAGGAAAGGAGCTGCAAATGTAACACCGTGCTGGCTGATAGACTGCATGGGGACCTACTTACTACTGTAGCTGGGATCTGCCTTCCTGCTTTCTTGTAGCTCCGATACTCAGCGGTATAACTTAAAGGACAAAATGTATTTTTTTCAATGGGAGCTGAGGAGAACAAGTGTGGTATTGAAGATAGCTCCCACAGGAAAGCAGCTGCAAATGTGACACCATGCTGGCTGATAGACTGCATGGAGACCTACTTACTACTGTAGCTGGGGTCTGCCTTCCTGCTTTCTTGTAGCTCCCATACTCAGTGGTATACCTTAACAGACATATGTATTTTTTCAATGGGAGCTGAGGAGAAAAAGTGTGGTATTGAAGATAGCTCCCACAGGAAAGCAGCTGCAAATGTGACACCGTGCTGGCTGATAGACTGCATGGGGACCTACTGACTACTGTAGCTGGGGTCTGCCTTCCTGCTTTCTTGTAGCTCCCATATTCAGTGGTATACCTTAACAGACACATGTATTTTTTCAATGGGAGCTGAGGAGAACAAGTGTGGTATTGAAGATAGCTCCCACAGGAAAGCAGCTGCAAATGTGACACCGTGCTGGCTGATAGACTGCATGGGGACCTACTTACTACTGTAGCTGGGGTCTGCCTTCCTGCTTTCTTGTAGCTCCCATACTCAGTGGCATAATTTAACAGACAAAATGTATTTTATTCAATGGGAGCTGAGCAGAAAAAGTGTGGTATTGAAGATAGCTCCCACAGGAAAGCAGCTGCAAATGTGACACCGTGCTGGCTGATAGACTGCATGGGGACCTACTTACTACTGTAGCTGGGGTCTGCCTTCCTGCTTTCTTGTAGCTCCCATACTCAGGGGCATAACTTCACAGACACATGTATTTTTTCAGTGGGAGCTGAGGAGAAAAAGTGTGGTATTGAAGATAGCTCCCACAGGAAAGCAGCTGCAAATGTGACACCGTGCTGGCTGATAGACTGCATGGGGACCTACTTACTACTGTAGCTGGAGTCTGCCTTCCTGCTTTCTTGTAGCTCCCATACTCAGCGGTATACCTTAACAGACATATGTATTTTTTCAATGGGAGCTGAACAGAAAAAGTGTGGTATTGAAGATAGCTCCCACAGGAAAGCAGCTGCAAATGTGACACCGTGCTGGCTGATAGACTGCATGGGGACCTACTTACTACTGTAGCTGGGGTCTGCCTTCCTGCTTTCTTGTAGCTCCCATACTCAGTGGCATAACTTCACAGACACATGTATTTTTTCAATGGGAGCTGAGGAGAAAAAGTGTGGTATTGAAGATAGCTCCCACAGGAAAGCAGCTGCAAATGTGACACCGTGCTGGCTGATAGACTGCATGGGGACCTACTTACTACTGTAGCTGGGGTCTGCCTTCCTGCTTTCTTGTAGCTCCCATACTCAGTGCATAACTTAACAGACAAAATGTATTTTATTCAATGGGAGCTGAGGGGAAAAAGTGTGGTATTGAAGATAGCTCCCACAGGAAAGGAGCTGCAAATGTAACACCGTGCTGGCTGATAGACTGCATGGGGACCTACTTACTACTGTAGCTGGGATCTGCCTTCCTGCTTTCTTGTAGCTCCGATACTCAGCGGTATAACTTAAAGGACAAAATGTATTTTTTTCAATGGGAGCTGAGGAGAACAAGTGTGGTATTGAAGATAGCTCCCACAGGAAAGCAGCTGCAAATGTGACACCGTGCTGGCTGATAGACTGCATGGGGACCTACTTACTACTGTAGCTGGGGTCTGCCTTCCTGCTTTCTTGTAGCTCCCATACTCAGTGGTATACCTTAACAGACATATGTATTTTTTCAATGGGAGTTGAGGAGAAAAAGTGTGGTATTGAAGATAGCTCCCACAGGAAAGCAGCTGCAAATGTGACACCGTGCTGGCTGATAGACTGCATGGGGACCTACTGACTACTGTAGCTGGGGTCTGCCTTCCTGCTTTCTTGTAGCTCCCATATTCAGTGGTATACCTTAACAGACACATGTATTTTTTCAATGGGAGCTGAGGAGAACAAGTGTGGTATTGAAGATAGCTCCCACAGGAAAGCAGCTGCAAATGTGACACCGTGCTGGCTGATAGACTGCATGGGGACCTACTTACTACTGTAGCTGTTCTCTGCCTTCCTGCTTTCTTGTAGCTTCCATACTCAGTGGTATACCTTAACAGACATATGTATTTTTTCAATGGGAGCTGAACGGAAAAAGTGTGGTATTGAAGATAGCTCCCACAGGAAAGCAGTTGCAAATGTGACACCGTGCTGGCTGATAGACTGCATGGGGACCTACTTACTACTGTAGCTGGGGTCTGCCTTCCTGCTTTCTTGTAGCTCCCATACTCTGCGGTATACCTTAACAGACACATGTATTTTTTCAATGGGAGCTGAGGAGAAAAACTGTGGTATCGAAGATAGCACCCACAGGAAAGGAGCTGCAAATGTGACACCGTGCTGGCTGATAGACTGCATGGGGACCTACTTACTACTGTGGCTGGGGTCTGCCTTCCTGCTTTCTTGTAGCTCCCATATTCAGTGGTATACCTTAACAGACAAAATGTATTTTATTCAATGGGAGCTGAGCAGAAAAAGTGTGGTATTGAAGATAGCTCCCACAGGAAAGCAGCTGCAAATGTGACACCGTGCTGGCTGATAGACTGCATGGGGACCTACTTACTACTGTAGCTGGAGTCTGCCTTCCTGCTTTCTTGTAGCTCCCATACTCAGCGGTATACCTTAACAGACATATGTATTTTTTCAATGGGAGCTGAACAGAAAAAGTGTGGTATTGAAGATAGCTCCCACAGGAAAGCAGCTGCAAATGTGACACCGTGCTGGCTGATAGACTGCATGGGGACCTACTTACTACTGTAGCTGGGGTCTGCCTTCCTGCTTTCTTGTAGCTCCCATACTCAGTGGCATAACTTCACAGACACATGTATTTTTTCAATGGGAGCTGAGGAGAAAAAGTGTGGTATTGAAGATAGCTCCCACAGGAAAGCAGCTGCAAATGTGACACCGTGCTGGCTGATAGACTGCATGGGGACCTACTTACTACTGTAGCTGGGGTCTGCTTTCCTGCTTTCTTGTAGCTCCCATACTCAGTGCATAACTTAACAGACAAAATGTATTTTATTGAATAGGAGCTGAGGGGAAAAAGTGTGGTATTGAAGATAGCTCCCACAGGAAAGGAGCTGCAAATGTAACACCGTGCTGGCTGATAGACTGCATGGGGACCTACTTACTACTGTAGCTGGGATCTGCCTTCCTGCTTTCTTGTAGCTCCGATACTCAGCGGTATAACTTAAAGGACAAAATGTATTTTTTTCAATGGGAGCTGAGGAGAACAAGTGTGGTATTGAAGATAGCTCCCACAGGAAAGCAGCTGCAAATGTGACACCGTGCTGGCTGATAGAATGCATGGAGACCTACTTACTACTGTAGCTGGGGTCTGCCTTCCTGCTTTCTTGTAGCTCCCATACTCAGTGGTATACCTTAACAGACATATGTATTTTTTCAATGGGAGCTGAGGAGAAAAAGTGTGGTATTGAAGATAGCTCCCACAGGAAAGCAGCTGCAAATGTGACACCGTGCTGGCTGCTAGACTGCATGGGGACCTACTTACTACTGTAGCTGTTCTCTGCCTTCCTGCTTTCTTGTAGCTTCCATACTCAGTGGTATACCTTAACAGACATATGTATTTTTTCAATGGGAGCTGAACGGAAAAAGTGTGGTATTGAAGATAGCTCCCACAGGAAAGCAGTTGCAAATGTGACACCGTGCTGGCTGATAGACTGCATGGGGACCTACTTACTACTGTAGCTGGGGTCTGCCTTCCTGCTTTCTTGTAGCTCCCATACTCTGCGGTATACCTTAACAGACACATGTATTTTTTCAATGGGAGCTGAGGAGAAAAACTGTGGTATCGAAGATAGCACCCACAGGAAAGGAGCTGCAAATGTGACACCGTGCTGGCTGATAGACTGCATGGGGACCTACTTACTACTGTAGCTGGGGTCTGCCTTCCTGCTTTCTTGTAGCTCCCATACTCAGTGGCATAACTTAACAGACACATGTATTTTTTCAATGGTAGCTGAACAGAAAAAGTGTGGTATTGAAGATAACTCCCACAGGAAAGCAGCTGCAAATGTGACACCGTGCTGGCTGATAGACTGCATGGGGATCTACTTACTACTGTAGCTGGGGTCTGCCTTCCTGCTTTCTTGTAGCTCCCATACTCAGCGGTATACCTTAACACACACATGTATTTTTTCAATGGGAGCTGAGGAGAAAAAGTGTGGTATTGAAGATAGCTCCCACAGGAAAGGAGCTGCAAATGTGACACCGTGCTGGCTGATAGACTGCATGGGGACCTACTGACTACTGTAGCTGGGGTCTGCCTTCCTGCTTTCTTGTAGCTCCCATACTCAGTGGTATACCTTAACAGACGTATGTATTTTTTCAATGGGAGCTGAACAGAAAAAGTGTGGTATTGAAGATAGCTCCCACAGGAAAGCAGCTGCAAATGTGACACCGTGCTGGCTGATAGACTGCATGGGGACCTTCTGACTACTGTAGCTGGGGTCTGCCTTCCTGCTTTCTTGTAGCTCCCATATTCAGTGGTATACCTTAACAGACAAAATGTATTTTATTCAATGGGAGCTGAGGGGAAAAAGTGTGGTATTGAAGATAGCTCCCACAGGAAAGCAGCTGCAAATGTGACACCGTGCTGGCTGATAGACTGCATGGGGACCTACTTACTACTGTAGCTGGGGTCTGCCTTCCTGCTTTCTTGTAGCTCCCATACTCTGCGGTATACCTTAACAGACACGTGTATTTTTTCAATGGGAGCTGAGGAGAAGAACTGTGGTATTGAAGACAGCACACACAGGAAAGGAGCTGCAAATGTGACACCGTGCTGGCTGATAGACTGCATGGGGACCTACTTACTACTGTAGCTGGAGTCTGCCTTCCTGCTTTCTTGTAGCTCCCATACTCAGCGGTATACCTTAACAGACATATGTATTTTTTCAAAGGGAGCTGAACAGAAAAAGTGTGGTATTGAAGATAGCTCCCACAGGAAAGCAGTTGCAAATGTGACACCGTGCTGGCTGATAGACTGCATGGGGACCTACTTACTACTGTAGCTGGGGTCTGCCTTCCTGCTTTCTTGTAGCTCCCATACTCAGTGGCATAATTTAACAGACAAAATGTATTTTTTCAATGGGAGATGAACAGAAAAAGTGTGCTATTGAAGATAGCTCCCACAGGAAAGCAGCTGCAAATGTGACACCGTGCTGGCTGATAGACTGCATGGGGACCTACTTACTACTGTAGCTGGGGTCTGCCTTCCTGCTTTCTTGTAGCTCCCATACTCAGCGGTATACCTTAACACAAACATGTATTTTTTCAATGGGAGCTGAGGAGAAAAACTGTGGTATTGAAGATAGCACCCACAGGAAAGGAGCTGCAAATGTGACACCGTGCTGGCTGATAGACTGCATGGGGACCTACTTACTACTGTAGCTGGGGTCTGCCTTCCTGCTTTCTTGTAGCTCCCATACTCAGTGGTATACCTTAACAGACGTATGTATTTTTTCAATGGGAGCTGAACAGAAAAAGTGTGGCATTGAAGATAGCTCCCACAGGAAAGCAGCTGCAAATGTGACACCGTGCTGGCTGATAGACTGCATGGGGACCTACTTACTACTGTGGCTGGGGTCTGCCTTCCTGCTTTCTTGTAGCTCCCATACTCAGTGGCATAACTTCACAGACACATGTATTTTTTCAATGGGAGCTGAGGAGAAAAAGTGTGGTATTGAAGATAGCTCCCACAGGAAAGCAGCTGCAAATGTGACACCGTGCTGGCTGATAGACTGCATGGGGACCTACTTACTACTGTAGCTGGGGTCTGCCTTCCTGCTTTCTTGTAGCTCCCATACTCAGTGCATAACTTAACAGACAAAATGTATTTTATTGAATGGGAGCTGAGGGGAAAAAGTGTGGTATTGAAGATAGCTCCCACAGGAAAGGAGCTGCAAATGTAACACCGTGCTGGCTGATAGACTGCATGGGGACCTACTTACTACTGTAGCTGGGATCTGCCTTCCTGCTTTCTTGTAGCTCCGATACTCAGCGGTATAACTTAAAGGACAAAATGTATTTTTTTCAATGGGAGCTGAGGAGAACAAGTGTGGTATTGAAGATAGCTCCCACAGGAAAGCAGCTGCAAATGTGACACCGTGCTGGCTGATAGAATGCATGGAGACCTACTTACTACTGTAGCTGGGGTCTGCCTTCCTGCTTTCTTGTAGCTCCCATACTCAGTGGTATACCTTAACAGACATATGTATTTTTTCAATGGGAGCTGAGGAGAAAAAGTGTGGTATTGAAGATAGCTCCCACAGGAAAGCAGCTGCAAATGTGACACCGTGCTGGCTGCTAGACTGCATGGGGACCTACTTACTACTGTAGCTGTTGTCTGCCTTCCTGCTTTCTTGTAGCTCCCATACTCAGTGGTATACCTTAACAGACATATGTATTTTTTCAATGGGAGCTGAACGGAAAAAGTGTGGTATTGAAGATAGCTCCCACAGGAAAGCAGTTGCAAATGTGACACCGTGCTGGCTGATAGACTGCATGGGGACCTACTTACTACTGTAGCTGGGGTCTGCCTTCCTGCTTTCTTGTAGCTCCCATACTCTGCGGTATACCTTAACAGACACATGTATTTTTTCAATGGGAGCTGAGGAGAAAAACTGTGGTATCGAAGATAGCACCCACAGGAAAGGAGCTGCAAATGTGACACCGTGCTGGCTGATAGACTGCATGGGGACCTACTTACTACTGTAGCTGGGGTCTGCCTTCCTGCTTTCTTGTAGCTCCCATACTCAGTGGCATAACTTCACAGACACATGTATTTTTTCAATGGGAGCTGAGGAGAAAAAGTGTGGTATTGAAGATAGCTCCCACAGGAAAGCAGCTGCAAATGTGACACCGTGCTGGCTGATAGACTGCATGGGGACCTACTTACTACTGTAGCTGGGGTCTGCCTTCCTGCTTTCTTGTAGCTCCCATACTCAGTGCATAACTTAACAGACAAAATGTATTTTATTGAATGGGAGCTGAGGGGAAAAAGTGTGGTATTGAAGATAGCTCCCACAGGAAAGGATCTGCAAATGTAACACCGTGCTGGCTGAGAGACTGCATGGGGACCTACTTACTACTGTAGCTGGGATCTGCCTTCCTGCTTTCTTGTAGCTCCGATACTCAGCGGTATAACTTAAAGGACAAAATGTATTTTTTTCAATGGGAGCTGAGGAGAAAAAGTGTAGTATTGAAGATAGCTCCCACAGGAAAGCAGCTGCAAATGTGACACCGTGCTGGCTGATAGACTGCATGGAGACCTACTTACTACTGTAGCTGGGATCTATCTTCCTGCTTTCTTGTAGCTCCCATACTCAGCGGTATACCTTAACTGACAAATGTATTCTTTCAATGGGAGCTGAACAGAAAAAGTGTGGTATTGAAGATAGCTCCCACAGGAAAGCAGCTGCAAATGTGACACCGTGCTGACTAATAGACTGCATGGGGACCTACTTACTACTGTAGCTGGGGTCTGCCTTCCTGCTTTCTTGTAGCTCCCGTACTCAGTGGTATACCTTAACAGACATATGTATTTTTTCAATGGGAGCTGAGGAGAAAAAGTGTGGTATTGAAGATAGCTCCCACAGGAAAGCAGCTGCAAATGTGACACCGTGCTGGCTGATAGACTGCATGGGGACCTACTGACTACTGTAGCTGGGGTCTGCCTTCCTGCTTTCTTGTAGCTCCCATATTCAGTGGTATACCTTAACAGACACATGTATTTTTTCAATGGGAGCTGAGGAGAAAAACTGTGGTATCGAAGATAGCACCCACAGGAAAGGAGCTGCAAATGTGACACCGTGCTGGCTGATAGACTGCATGGGGACCTACTTACTACTGTAGCTGGGGTCTGCCTTCCTGCTTTCTTGTAGCTCCCATACTCAGTGGCATAACTTAACAGACACATGTATTTTTTCAATGGTAGCTGAACAGAAAAAGTGTGGTATTGAAGATAACTCCCACAGGAAAGCAGCTGCAAATGTGACACCGTGCTGGCTGATAGACTGCATGGGGACCTACTTACTACTGTAGCTGGGGTCTGCCTTCCTGCTTTCTTGTAGCTCCCATACTCAGCGGTATACCTTAACACACACATGTATTTTTTCAATGGGAGCTGAGGAGAAAAAGTGTGGTATTGAAGATAACTCCCACAGGAAAGGAGCTGCAAATGTGACACCGTGCTGGCTGATAGACTGCATGGGGACCTACTGACTACTGTAGCTGGGGTCTGCCTTCCTGCTTTCTTGTAGCTCCCATACTCAGTGGTATACCTTAAGAGACGTATGTATTTTTTCAATGGGAGCTGAACAGAAAAAGTGTGGTATTGAAGATAGCTCCCACAGGAAAGCAGCTGCAAATGTGACACCGTGCTGGCTGATAGACTGCATGGGGACCTAGTTAATACTGTAGCTGGGGTCTGCCTTCCTGCTTTCTTGTAGCTCCCATATTCAGTGGTATACCTTAACAGACAAAATGTATTTTATTCAATGGGAGCTGAACAGAAAAAGTGTGGTATTGAAGATAGCTCCCACAGGAAAGCAGCTGCAAATGTGACACCGTGCTGGCTGATAGACTGCATGGGGACCTACTTACTACTGTGCTGAAGACGACGGGAGACAAGCCCACCCTGTAGTGCAACAAGTCTCAACTTTATTTGCAAAGACACAGCTCTTTTAGAGATACAATAATCAGGCTCATACATATTGCAAAAGCTAAGCTCATCATTGGTTCCCAATTACGTACAACCCCCCCCCCCATTTCAACATACTTCGGATGCTTGTGGCTGCTCAGCCCAAACCAGGCTCCTGATTTTCTCATCCTGTTATCATACCACTCTCTTGCTCTCACGGCCTTGAGCAGGAGTCCAGTAGCTTATCGCTTAGTGCTCACTGCCTAACCAGCTGTATTCTATCATGTCCTCATTTCTCTAGCCAAGTCTCCACAAAACTCCCCACATTTTCCCCATTTTCTTTTTGGAAAATGGTATTAGCCTGCCACATCCTCTCAAATGTTCTTTCTATTGTCTGTGGGATAATAAAAGTCTATGGCAGCTCTATTTTTTTTTAACACCGCATGATTTACACTTCGAACATCAGCTGTTAACATACCAATAATTTCTGAAGTTTAATTGACCTCGTCCTTAATCCAACATCCTAACTGTTTAGCCAAATTCATGGCCTTATTGGCTGCTGTTCCTGGCAAAAAGGGTGGCAACTATAACTTGCTTCAGTTCACTCCGAAATCGTGGGAGACCAATATTAGCACAATCAAACTCATAATAACTACGTTTTTTGCAAGAGCTGTTATCATGGTTAGCAAGCTGCATTAGCATGGTTAAGTAAGGGTGGAATAAAGAGAGTTTCCCCAAATAACAGGGTCCACCTGAGGGATTTACTGGTATTCCGTTCCAGGCCCTTTCCCCACAGGTTAAAAATATAACCGTGGGTAATTTCTTCGGTGATGTGATACTAGAGCCATTACAGCTGGAATACAATTGCTTAAATACCATTTCTGGCTTCAAAGAAGAGTCTAAGGTGGCCCAATATTTTCAATTTCTATTAAAATCGTGGATATCCCATGACATAAAACTTACCCAATTTTCCCCCAGTTCCATTAATACCAAAGCTTGCATTGGCACTTCCAAACAGATCTATTTCCTCAGGGGGTGAGGCTAATGTGGTATTAAAAGACTTAATTATCTTACATTGATGTTTCTCATCCTAATTGTGCTTAGTCCCGTTCTATTACACAAGGTGTTATTGTCTACTAGTCCACAAAGTTCCTCCAAATTCCACACAGGCAATCCTATCAAACATGTTTTAAAAGGATTAGTAACCCCTCCCAAACTAAGACAAAGAGATGATTGACCAGTTCGATTAGCAAAGGTTATCCAAATATTATCTCTAGGCTGATTAAAAATGTGTCAAGCTGTTAGCAATGATAGTTACACTAGAAGCTATGGTTATAACAAAACATTACATTATTATTCATTAAAAATCGCTATATTTCTGTTATATAACCTTCAGTCTTTTGATTGTTAGCCAGTCCTCCAATGACTACAAGACGAGGGTGTATGTATTCTTCAATCTCTTCTTGTCCTTTTTCATCAGATGATTTGATCTCCGCAGCTTCAAGGACAGCTCTTGTCCACGTGGTTGGCACCCAAATGGATCCTGTGGGAGAATCAACACACAAATACCCACGTCCCCAGTATAATACTTTGGCCAGAGGCTGCTATATCCCTGTTTTAGGGTCACGATATTTAACCCATATTTCTTTCTTTCTCTCCTTTTGTGCCTTTGTATTATGATGTATTATTGCAGGTGGTAGCTTCTGTTCCCCAAACACACACAGGTGGTTCATAACAAATAAGGCCTTTAACAATTTCATATGTGGGTCTTTAACATCCCCATATTTACCAAGATATCTTTTTAGAGTCCCATTAGCTCTTTCTATTATGGCCTGTCCTGTGGGGGAATGGGGAATCCCTGCTACATGTTTAACTCCCCATTGCCTCATAAACTGTTCTATGCTTTTACTTATATAGGCTAGACCCTTGTTTGTTTTTATTTTCTGAGGAATTTCCATTATTGCAAAACAACTATATAAACGACGCTCCACATGTATGGCCCTCTCCCCTGTCTGTGCTGTTGCCCAAACAAATTTGCTCCATGTGTCTATGGTTACATGCACATATTTCAGTCTTCCAAACTCTGCCACGAGTGACATCCATCTGCCAAACTTCAACCCCTTGTTTACACCATGTGCTCACACCTGCCACCACCAGCACCTCCTCTCACTCCACCCCGTGCCCACCTCTTCTGTACCTTTCACCTCTCACGTTACAACCCGAGATCTTCCGGACGCCTACCACATCTCCCGTTCCCTATGCTCGATGACTCCAGTATCCTGTGGCACGGGTTGATACATAACGTGTCTGCCCAGCACATATGCTTAGCTGAGCCAATTGCAGGAAGATATGATCAGGTGCTGGTCGTGTTCCACTTCACTATTCAATCTTGCCAATAGTTGAGCGACTCCATCTTGATCTGCATCACGGCGAGCACTCCGAGAAACACATCAATCTGCAAGAGAGACTCAGTAGACCATTATACTCATATCTTCTACACCCCATGCTCTCCCCCTCCCTAAGACTAGTGTGAGGGATACCGTGGCTCAATGCATGGGGATAGCTGGTATGTCCATGACCCCTGCGGGCAGCCTATAACTCAAATTTTACTAACAAGCATCAGACCTCCATAATCAGCAGCAAAGCCAGCGTGTTTATAGTACTTCTAATTGGTCCTTTCTCTAAAAACCAGCTGTAGTTTTCTGCGAGAAGCCTTGCAGTTTCACACGCTGCCTCAGCCTCCTCCTTGCTCCAAGTTGTTATCTCGTAGGTATTTTTGCTTCTTTGTTTCTCACAGTAGAGAGCAGCTGAAGGACAATCTGCACATTAGTTTTAGCAACTCATGCCTGGTAAGCTTCTTCTCATACACTGAAAAAAAAAAGCACAGCTGACAAAGAAAGTTATTATACTTGTGCTAAAGGTAAAATCTCTAGCAGGTCTATGTTGCAAAGTTGTATGGCTAATACTACTTACATTACTAATCAAGTCTTCTAATGTCATTGAGGTTTGGTTACTTTGTTTGCTAGGCCAGTATCCTAATTTGCATAGCTGAGTTAATAAAGCAGATACTCTTACACCTGGAGCAAATATACTAGTTGCTATTATTGTTGAGGGAGACCAAAGGTAACATAGTCATCACATTTGCCAGTAAATGCATGCACAAATTGTTTTGGACAATGATGTTTCTAAATCATTGTGTGATTAGGCATCAAGATCGTCAGTTGTCCCAAACTGCACGGTCCCCTTTGTAATCTCGAGGGTTATCCCAGGCCATGCCTGGTCCCCACAGATCAGAAAAATTCCCTTTGGTAACTGTACAGGCACAAGACTAGACCTGGATCTTTTTGGTGAAGTATAATTGCACCAAGATGTTGTGTTCTTATACACGCCCAGGATGGGATCCACATTCTGTCCCAAATGTTTTGGCATTGCTGGTAAAATTAAACATAACACAAAAATCCATCTTTATAGATCCCAATAATTCTAACTCCTGTGGCTCTGTTGTCATTATTGGCAACCATGAAATGATCAAATCCCAGCTGTCAACTTTGCCATTACCCTTAAGTAAGGGATTTGTTTTTAATGCATTTGATACAGGCATTGTGCCACATCTGATGGAACTCCCACCAAACAGGTAGAACAAGGATTATCTGGAGTGGCCATTGATAAACATATTGTAGACTGATTGATTGCTTTGGCCAGTGTAAGTCACATGTTTTGCTTGGGTTGTTGAAATTATCTAAAACCATTTACCACAATCATTTGAAGCATCAACATAAACCACCTTTTAGCTTCTCAATGCCAAAATGTTCTGTTCTTCCAAGTTCCATTCCCGACACCCAAAACGCCTTAGAAAGCCTCCACTGTAAGAAAACCAGTATTCATCATCACATTTACAGCAAAATGCATAACATCACGACCAACAGTTTTTACAGTCTTTGAGGCAAGGGATTGAGGATGGAAAGGATGAGCCCAGCGGTCCGCAAGGGCTGGGGCCGACGGTCTCGGCGCGGTGTGTGTGGGGGGGGGCTCCGGAGACACTGACCGGGCGCGGGAAGTGGCTGCGCGGTGGCGGCTGCGGATGGAAGGGGCGGGGGGGGTCTGGCTCACTCCGTGCCGTCCCCGGCGCCGGCGGCGCAGTCGGTATTACGCTCTCCCGTGTTTTCTTTTTCTTCCCCCGCGTGCCCGATGGTATCCAGTCTAACATGGGGTCGCGGCCCCCCACTCTCCTCTGATCATCCTGCGCTGCACCCCCACCCGAATCCGCCCACTTGGCATTGCCCTGCAAGTCGTCCCAGGGGTAACTCGGCGGGTTGGGCTCGAATGGGAAGCAGCTCTCCTGCGGGGGCTCTGCTCCGAAGACCCTTCGCCTCCCTGACTTTGCAAAAACTCTTGTGTAGAGAAGAACCTTTTTCTTTTTTCTCGGTATCATCCGCCTCAGCGCCGCTCCCGGCGCTGCTCTCAACCCCTCTCCCGGCGCTTCTCCTGGCGCTACTCTCGGTGCCTCTGCCAGTTCACTCTCTGCCCCAGGGACAGGCTCACTAAGTGGCGGGGGGAGAGGCGGGGGCTCTTTAGGGCGGCACTCTCGTTCCCCAGGAGGGGCTGATGGCTCATATGGTTCCCGTACCCCATCCGTGCCTTCAGGGTCATTTTCTACACGCGGGCGGGGGAGAACTACTTTTGAAACAGTAGGAGCCAGCGAGGTGGATTGGAACCGGTCATGCTCATAGTTTTTATTCTTACTCTGTGCTGCTGATGCGTGCTCAGCAGCCTTCTTTTCTGCCTGATGTTGCAATAAATCATTATACACTATCTTCCAAAGCTTCCCTAACTTTTCAGCTATCTCATCGTCCTCCAGGGTAGCTTCCCACAGCAAATCCCCAAATTTACGCCATTCGCTCAATTCATGCACTGTATGTGGATTCAGAAACACTCCCTTAGCATACCCATAAGATAACAACCCTGGTAGGTCTTTTTGCAGATCTACACCCTTTATCTGCCGCTTCTGCAAGAATGCAGTAAATAAATCATATGCCGCTTGCCTTTCCATACCTATTTGTCAGCGCGGTGTTGCAGCCCTTCAAGGTCCGGCGGCACGTATCGGCCGGGCTCGTCTATACGGTCACCCAGGGCACGGCGTGTTCCCAATTTTCACGCTTATTGTCGTCCTTGCTGCATAGGACCCGAACCCCTTCGTCGCTCCGTTGTGGCGCCCAGTCGGTATATCACGTCCTTTGTGTATCGCGTCGGGGTCACCATTTGCTGAAGACGACGGGAGACAAGCCCACCTTGTAGTGCAACAAGTCTCAACTTTATTTGCAAAGACACAGCTCTTTTAGAGATACAATAATCAGGCTCATACATATTGCAAAAGCTAAGCTCATCATTGGTTCCCAATTACGTACGACCCCCCCCCCATTTCAACATACTTCGGATGCTTGTGGCTGCTCAGCCCAAACCAGGCTCCTGATTTTCTCATCCTGTTATCATACCACTCTCTTGCTCTCACGGCCTTGAGCAGGAGTCCAGTAGCTTATCGCTTAGTGCTCACTGCCTAACCAGCTGTATTCTATCATGTCCTCATTTCTCTAGCCAAGTCTCCACAAAACTCCCCACACTACTGTAGCTGGGGTCTGCCTTCCTGCTTTCTTGTAGCTCCCATACTCAGCGGTATACCTTAATAGACACATGTATTTTTTCAATGGGAGATGAACAGAAAAAGTGTGGTATTGAAGATAGCTCCCACAGGAAAGCAGCTGCAAATGTGACACCGTGCTGGCTGATAGACTGCATGGGGACCTACTTACTACTGTAGCTGGGGTCTGCCTTCCTGCTTTCTTGTAGCTCCCATACTCAGCGGTATACCTTAACACACACATGTATTTTTTCAATGGGAGCTGAGGAGAAAAAGTGTGGTATTGAAGATAGCACCCACAGGAAAGGAGCTGCTAATGTGACACCGTGCTGGCTGATAGACTGCATGGGGACCTACTGACTACTGTAGCTGGGGTCTGCCTTCCTGCTTTCTTGTAGCTCCCATACTCAGTGGTATACCTTAACAGACGTATGTATTTTTTCAATGGGAGCTGAACAGAAAAAGTGTGGCATTGAAGATAGCTCCCACAGGAAAGCAGCTGCAAATGTGACACCGTGCTGGCTGATAGACTGCATGGGGACCTACTGACTACTGTAGCTGGGGTCTGCCTTCCTGCTTTCTTGTAGCTCCCATACTCAGTGGCATAAGTTAACAGACACATGTATTTTTTCAATGGGAGCTGAACAGAAAAAGTGTGGTATTGAAGATAACTCCCACAGGAAAGCAGCTGCAAATGTGACATCGTGCTGGCTGATAGACTGCATGGGGACCTACTTACTACTGTAGCTGGGGTCTGCCTTCCTGCTTTCTTGTAGCTCCCATACTCAGTGGCATAACTTAACAGACAAAATGTATTTTTTCAATGGGAGCTGAGGAGAAAAAGTGTGGTATTGAAGATAGCTCCCACAGGAAAGGAGCTGCAAATGTGACACCGTGGTGGCTGATAGACTGCATGGGGACCTACTTACTACTGTAGCTGGGATCTGCCTTCCTGCTTTCTTGTAGCTCCGATACTCAGCGGTATAACTTAAAGGACAAAATGTATTTTTTTCAAAGGGGGCTGAGGAGAACAAGTGTGGTATTGAAGATAGCTCCCACAGGAAAGCAGCTGCAAATGGGACACCGTGCTGGCTGATAGACTGCATGGGGACCTACTTACTACTGTAGCTGGGAACTGCCTTCCTGCTTTCTTGTAGCTCCCATACTCAGTGGCATAACTTAACAGACAAAATGTATTTTTCAATGGGAGCTGAGGGGAAAAAGTGTGGTATTGAAGATAGCTCCCACAGGAAAGCAGCTGCAAATGTGACACCGTGCTGGCTGATAGACTGCATGGGGACCTACTTACTACTGTAGCTGGGGTCTGCCTTCCTGCTTTCTTGTAGCTCCCATACTCAGCGGTATACCTTAACACAAACATGTATTTTTTCAATGGCAGCTGAGGAGAAAAACTGTGGTATTGAAGATAGCACCCACAGGAAAGGAGCTGCAAATGTGACACCATGCTGGCTGATAGACTGCATGGGGACCTACTGACTACTGTAGCTGGGGTCTGCCTTCCTGCTTTCTTGTAGCTCCCATACTCAGCGGTATACCTTAAGAGACACATGTATTTTTTCAAAGGGAGCGGAACAGAAAAAGTGTGGTATTGAAGATAGCTCCCACAGGAAAGCAGCTGCAAATGTGACACCGTGCTGGCTGATAGACTGCATGGAGACCTACTTACTACTGTAGCTGGGATCTGCCTTCCTGCTTTCTTGTAGCTCCCATACTCAGTGGTATACCTTAACAGACATATGTATTTTTTCAATGGGAGCTGAACAGAAAAAGTGTGGTATTGAAGATAGCTCCCACAGGAAAGCAGCTGCAAATGTGACACCATGCTGGCTGATAGACTGCATGGGGACCTACTTACTACTGTAGCTGGGGTCTGCCTTCCTGCTTTCTTGTAGCTCCCATATTCAGTGGTATACCTTAACAGACAAAATGTATTTTATTCAATGGAAGCTGAGGAGAAAAAGTGTGGTATTGAATATATCTCCCACAGGAAAGCAGCTGCAAATGTGACACCGTGCTGGCTGATAGACTGCATGGGGACCTACTTACTACTGTAGCTGGGCTCTGCCTTCCTGCTTTCTTGTAGCTCCCATACTCTGCGGTATACCTTAACAGACACATGTATTTTTTCAATGGGAGCTGAGGAGAAAAAGTGTGGTATTGAAGATAGCACCCACAGGAAAGGAGCTGCTAATGTGACACCGTGCTGGCTGATAGACTGCATGGGGACCTACTGACTACTGTAGCTGGGGTCTGCCTTCCTGCTTTCTTGTAGCTCCCATACTCAGTGGTATACCTTAACAGACGTATGTATTTTTTCAATGGGAGCTGAACAGAAAAAGTGTGGCATTGAAGATAGCTCCCACAGGAAAGCAGCTGCAAATGTGACACCGTGCTGGCTGATAGACTGCATGGGGACCTACTGACTACTGTAGCTGGGGTCTGCCTTCCTGCTTTCTTGTAGCTCCCATACTCAGTGGCATAAGTTAACAGACACATGTATTTTTTCAATGGGAGCTGAACAGAAAAAGTGTGGTATTGAAGATAACTCCCACAGGAAAGCAGCTGCAAATGTGACATCGTGCTGGCTGATAGACTGCATGGGGACCTACTTACTACTGTAGCTGGGGTCTGCCTTCCTGCTTTCTTGTAGCTCCCATACTCAGTGGCATAACTTAACAGACAAAATGTATTTTTTCAATGGGAGCTGAGGAGAAAAAGTGTGGTATTGAAGATAGCTCCCACAGGAAAGGAGCTGCAAATGTAACACCGTGGTGGCTGATAGACTGCATGGGGACCTACTTACTACTGTAGCTGGGATCTGCCTTCCTGCTTTCTTGTAGCTCCGATACTCAGCGGTATAACTTAAAGGACAAAATGTATTTTTTTCAATGGGAGCTGAGGAGAACAAGTGTGGTATTGAAGATAGCTCCCACAGGAAAGCAGCTGCAAATGTGACACCGTGCTGGCTGATAGACTGCATGGGGACCTACTTACTACTGTAGCTGGGATCTGCCTTCCTGCTTTCTTGTAGCTCCCATACTCAGTGGCATAACTTAACAGACAAAATGTATTTTTCAATGGGAGCTGAGGGGAAAAAGTGTGGTATTGAAGATAGCTCCCACAGGAAAGCAGCTGCAAATGTGACACCGTGCTGGCTGATAGACTGCATGGGGACCTACTTACTACTGTAGCTGGGGTCTGCCTTCCTGCTTTCTTGTAGCTCCCATACTCAGCGGTATACCTTAACACAAACATGTATTTTTTCAATGGCAGCTGAGGAGAAAAACTGTGGTATTGAAGGTAGCTCCCACAGGAAAGGAGCTGCAAATGTGACACCGTGCTGGCTGGTAGAATGCATGGGGACCTACTTACTACTGTAGCTGGGGTCTGCATTCCTGCTTTCTTGTAGCTCCCATACTCAGTGGTATACCTTAACAGACGTATGTATTTTTTCAATGGGAGCTGAACAGAAAAAGTGTGGTATTGAAGATAGCTCCCACAGGAAAGCAGCTGCAAATGTGACACCGTGCTGGCTGATAGACTGCATGGAGACCTACTTACTACTGTAGCTGGGATCTGCCTTCCTGCTTTCTTGTAGCTCCCATACTCAGTGGTATACCTTAACAGACATATGTATTTTTTCAATGGGAGCTGAACAGAAAAAGTGTGGTATTGAAGATAGCTCCCACAGGAAAGCAGCTGCAAATGTGACACCATGCTGGCTGATAGACTGCATGGGGACCTACTTACTACTGTAGCTGGGGTCTGCCTTCCTGCTTTCTTGTAGCTCCCATATTCAGTGGTATACCTTAACAGACAAAATGTATTTTATTCAATGGAAGCTGAGGAGAAAAAGTGTGGTATTGAATATATCTCCCACAGAAAAGCAGCTGCAAATGTGACACCGTGCTGGCTGATAGACTGCATGGGGACCTACTTACTACTGTAGCTGGGCTCTGCCTTCCTGCTTTCTTGTAGCTCCCATACTCTGCGGTATACCTTAACAGACACATGTATTTTTTCAATGGGAGCTGAGGAGAAAAACTGTGGTATTGAAGATAGCACCCACAGGAAAGGAGCTGCAAATGTGACACCGTGCTGGCTGATAGACTGCATGGGGACCTACTGACTACTGTAGCTGGGGTCTGCCTTCCTGCTTTCTTGTAGCTCCCATACTCAGCGGTATACCTTAAGAGACACATGTATTTTTTCAAAGGGAGCGGAACAGAAAAAGTGTGGTATTGAAGATAGCTCCCACAGGAAAGCAGCTGCAAATGTGACACCGTGCTGGCTGATAGACTGCATGGAGACCTACTTACTACTGTAGCTGGGATCTGCCTTCCTGCTTTCTTGTAGCTCCCATACTCAGTGGTATACCTTAACAGACATATGTATTTTTTCAATGGGAGCTGAACAGAAAAAGTGTGGTATTGAAGATAGCTCCCACAGGAAAGCAGCTGCAAATGTGACACCATGCTGGCTGATAGACTGCATGGGGACCTACTTACTACTGTAGCTGGGGTCTGCCTTCCTGCTTTCTTGTAGCTCCCATATTCAGTGGTATACCTTAACAGACAAAATGTATTTTATTCAATGGAAGCTGAGGAGAAAAAGTGTGGTATTGAATATATCTCCCACAGGAAAGCAGCTGCAAATGTGACACCGTGCTGGCTGATAGACTGCATGGGGACCTACTTACTACTGTAGCTGGGCTCTGCCTTCCTGCTTTCTTGTAGCTCCCATACTCTGCGGTATACCTTAACAGACACATGTATTTTTTCAATGGGAGCTGAGGAGAAAAACTGTGGTATTGAAGATAGCACCCACAGGAAAGGAGCTGCAAATGTGACACCGTGCTGGCTGATAGACTGCATGGGGACCTACTGACTACTGTAGCTGGGGTCTGCCTTCCTGCTTTCTTGTAGCTCCCATACTCAGTGGTATACCTTAACAGACAAAATGTATTTTATTCAATGGAAGCTGAGGAGAAAAAATGTGGTATTGAATATAGCTCCCACAGGAAAGCAGCTGCAAATGTGACACCGTGCTGGCTGATAGACTGCATGGGGACCTACTTACTACTGTATCTGGGGTCTGCCTTCCTGCTTTCTTGTAGCTCCCATACTCAGCGGTATACCTTAAGAGACACATGTATTTTTTCAAAGGGAGCGGAACAGAAAAAGTGTGGTATTGAAGATAGCTCCCACAGGAAAGCAGCTGCAAATGTGACACCGTGGTGGCTGATAGACTGCATGGGGACCTACTTACTACTGTAGCTGGGGTCTGCCTTCCTGCTTTCTTGTAGCTCCCATACTCAGCGGTATACCTTAACAGACACATGTATTTTTTCAATGGGAGCTGAGGAGAAGAACTGTGGTATTGAAGATAGCACACAGAGGAAAGGAGCTGCAAATGTGACACCGTGCTGGCTGATAGACTGCATGGGGACCTACTTACTACTGTAGCTGGGGTCTGCCTTCCTGCTTTCTTGTAGCTCCCATACTCAGCGGTATACCTTAAGAGACACATGTATTTTTTCAAAGGGAGCGGAACAGAAAAAGTGTGGTATTGAAGATAGCTCCCACAGGAAAGCAGCTGCAAATGTGACACCGTGCTGGCTGATAGACTGCATGGGGACCTACTTACTACTGTAGCTGGGGTCTGCCTTCCTGCTTTCTTGTAGCTCCCATACTCAGCGGTATACCTTAACAGACACATGTATTTTTTCAATGGGAGCTGAGGAGAAAAACTGTGGTATTGAAGATAGCACCCACAGGAAAGGAGCTGCAAATGTGACACCGTGCTGGCTGATAGACTGCATGGGGACCTACTTACTACTGTAGCTGGGGTCTGCCTTCCTGCTTTCTTGTAGCTCCCATACTCAGTGGTATACCTAAACAGACACATGTATTTTTTCAAAGGGAGCTGAACAGAAAAAGTGTGGTATTGAAGATAGCTCACACAGGAAAGCAGCTGCAAATGTGACACCGTGTTGGCTAATACACTGCATGGGGACCTACTTACTACTGTAGCTGGGGTCTGCCTTCCTGCTTTCTTGTAGCTCCCATACTCAGTGGCATAACTTAACAGACACATGTATTTTTTCAATGGTAGCTGAACAGAAAAAGTGTGGTATTGAAGATAACTCCCACAGGAAAGCAGCTGCAAATGTGACACCGTGCTGGCTGATAGACTGCATGGGGACCTACTTACTACTGTAGCTGGGGTCTGCCTTCCTGCTTTCTTGTAGCTCCCATACTCAGTGGTATACCTAAACAGAAACATGTATTTTTTCAAAGGGAGCTGAACAGAAAAAGTGTGGTATTGAAGATAGCTCCCACAGGAAAGCAGCTGCAAATGTGACACCGTGCTGGCTGATAGACTGCATGGGGACCTACTTACTACTGTAGCTGGGGTCTGCCTTCCTGCTTTCTTGTAGCTCCCATACTCAGTGGCATAAATTAACAGACACATGTATTTTTACATTGGGAGCTGAACAGAAAAAGTGTGGTATTGAAGATAGCTCCCACAGGAAAGCAGCTGCAAATGTGACACCGTGCTGGCTGATAGACTGCATGGGGACCTACTTACTACTGTAGCTGGGGTCTGCCTTCCTGCTTTCTTGTAGCTCCCATACTCAGTGGCATAACTTAACAGACAAAATGTATTTTTCAATGGGAGCTGAGGGGAAAAAGTGTGGTATTGAAGATAGCTCCCACAGGAAAGCAGCTGCAAATGTGACACCGTGCTGGCTGATAGACTGCATGGAGACCTACTTACTACTGTAGCTGGGGTCTGCCTTCCTGCTTTCTTGTAGCTCCCATACTCAGTGGTATACCTTAAGAGACACATGTATTTTTTCAATGGGAGCTGAGGGGAAAAAGTGTGGTATTGAAGATAGCTCCCACATGAAAGCAGCTGCAAATGTGACACCGTGCTGGCTGATAGACTGCATGGGGACCTACTTACTACTGTAGCTGGGGTCTGCCTTCCTGCTTTCTTGTAGCTCCCATACTCAGCGGTATACCTTAACAGACATATGTATTTTTTCAATGGGAGCTGAGGAGAAGACCTGTGGTATTGAAGATAGCTCACAGAGGAAAGGAGCTGCAAATGTGACACCGTGCTGGCTGATAGACTGCATGGGGACCTACTTACTACTGTAGCTGGAGTCGGCCTTCCTGCTTTCTTGTAGCTCCCATACTCAGCGGTATACCTTAACAGACATATGTATTTTTTCAATGGGAGCTGAACAGAAAAAGTGTGGTATTAAAGATAGCTCCCACAGGAAAGCAGCTGCAAATGTGACACCGTGCTGGCTGATAGACTGCATGGGGACCTACTTACTACTGTAGCTGGGGTCTGCCTTCCTGCTTTCTTGTAGCTCCCATACTCAGTGGCATAACTTCACAGACACATGTATTTTTTCAAAGGGAGCTGAACAGAAAAAGTGTGGTATTGAAGATAGTTCACACAGGAAAGCAGCTGCAAATGTGACACCGTGTTGGCTAATACACTGCATGGGGACCTACTTACTACTGTAGCTGGGGTCTGCCTTCCTGCTTTCTTGTAGCTCCCATACTCAGTGGCATAACTTAACAGACACATGTATTTTTTCAATGGTAGCTGAACAGAAAAAGTGTGGTATTGAAGATAACTCCCACAGGAAAGCAGCTGCAAATGTGACACCGTGCTGGCTGATAGACTGCATGGGGACCTACTTACTACTGTAGCTGGGGTCTGCCTTCCTGCTTTCTTGTAGCTCCCATACTCAGTGGTATACCTAAACAGAAACATGTATTTTTTCAAAGGGAGCTGAACAGAAAAAGTGTGGTATTGAAGATAGCTCCCACAGGAAAGCAGCTGCAAATGTGACACCGTGCTGGCTGATAGACTGCATGGGGACCTACTTACTACTGTAGCTGGGGTCTGCCTTCCTGCTTTCTTGTAGCTCCCATACTCAGTGGCATAAATTAACAGACACATGTATTTTTACATTGGGAGCTGAACAGAAAAAGTGTGGTATTGAAGATAGCTCCCACAGGAAAGCAGCTGCAAATGTGACACCGTGCTGGCTGATAGACTGCATGGGGACCTACTTACTACTGTAGCTGGGGTCTGCCTTCCTGCTTTCTTGTAGCTCCCATACTCAGTGGCATAACTTAACAGACAAAATGTATTTTTCAATGGGAGCTGAGGGGAAAAAGTGTGGTATTGAAGATAGCTCCCACATGAAAGCAGCTGCAAATGTGACACCGTGCTGGCTGATAGACTGCATGGGGACCTACTTACTACTGTAGCTGGGGTCTGCCTTCCTGCTTTCTTGTAGCTCCCATACTCAGTGGTATACCTTAAGAGACACATGTATTTTTTCAATGGGAGCTGAGGGGAAAAAGTGTGGTATTGAAGATAGCTCCCACATGAAAGCAGCTGCAAATGTGACACCGTGCTGGCTGATAGACTGCATGGGGACCTACTTACTACTGTAGCTGGGGTCTGCCTTCCTGCTTTCTTGTAGCTCCCATACTCAGCGGTATACCTTAACAGACATATGTATTTTTTCAATGGGAGCTGAGGAGAAGACCTGTGGTATTGAAGATAGCTCACAGAGGAAAGGAGCTGCAAATGTGACACCGTGCTGGCTGATAGACTGCATGGGGACCTACTTACTACTGTAGCTGGAGTCGGCCTTCCTGCTTTCTTGTAGCTCCCATACTCAGCGGTATACCTTAACAGACATATGTATTTTTTCAATGGGAGCTGAACAGAAAAAGTGTGGTATTGAAGATAGCTCCCACAGGAAAGCAGCTGCAAATGTGACACCGTGCTGGCTGATAGACTGCATGGGGACCTACTTACTACTGTAGCTGGGGTCTGCCTTCCTGCTTTCTTGTAGCTCCCATACTCAGTGGCATAACTTCACAGACACATGTATTTTTTCAATGGGAGATGAACAGAAAAAGTGTGGTATTGAAGATAACTCCCACAGGAAAGCAGCTGCAAATGTGACACCGTGCTGGCTGATAGACTGCATGGGGACCTACTTACTACTGTAGCTGGGGTCTGCCTTCCTGCTTTCTTGTAGCTCCCATACTCAGTGGCATAATTTAACGGACACATGTATTTTTTCAATGGGAGATGAACAGAAAAAGTGTGGTATTGAAGATAGCTCCCACAGGAAAGCAGCTGCAAATGTGACACCGTGCTGGCTGATAGACTGCATGGGGACCTACTTACTACTGTAGCTGGGGTCTGCCTTCCTGCTTTCTTGTAGCTCCCATACTCAGTGGCATAACTTAACAGACACATGTATTTTTACATTGGGAGCTGAACAGAAAAAGTGTGGTATTGAAGATAGCTCCCACAGGAAAGCAGCTGCAAATGTGACACCGTGCTGGCTGATAGACTGCATGGGGACCTACTTACTACTGTAGCTGGGGTCTGCCTTCCTGCTTTCTTGTAGCTCACATACTCAGTGGCATAACTTAACAGACAAAATGTATTTTTCAATGGGAGCTGAGGGGAAAAAGTGTGGTATTGAAGATAGCTCCCACAGGAAAGCAGCTGCAAATGTGACACCGTGCTGGCTGATAGACTGCATGGAGACCTACTTACTACTGTAGCTGGGGTCTGCCTTCCTGCTTTCTTGTAGCTCCCATACTCAGTGGTATACCTTAACAGGCATATGTATTTTTTATATGGGAGCTGAGGGGAAAAAGTGTGGTATTGAAGATAGCTCCCACAGGAAAGCAGCTGCAAATGTGACACCGTGCTGGCTGATAGACTGCATGGGGACCTACTTACTACTGTAGCTGGGGTCTGCCTTCCTGCTTTCTTGTAGCTCCCATACTCAGCGGTATACCTTAAGAGACACATGTATTTTTTCAAAGGGAGCTGAACAGAAAAAGTGTGGTATTGAAGATAGCTCCCACAGGAAAGCAGCTGCAAATGTGACACCGTGCTGGCTGATAGACTGCATGGGGACCTACTTACTACTGTAGCTGGGGTCTGCCTTCCTGCTTTCTTGTAGCTCCCATACTCAGCGGTATACCTTAACAGACACATGTATTTTTTCAATGGGAGCTGAGGAGAAGAACTGTGGTATTGAAGATAGCACACAGAGGAAAGGAGCTGCAAATGTGACACCGTGCTGGCTGATAGACTGCATGGGGACCTACTTACTACTGTAGCTGGAGTCGGCCTTCCTGCTTTCTTGTAGCTCCCATACTCAGCGGTATACCTTAACAGACATATGTATTTTTTCAATGGGAGCTGAACAGAAAAAGTGTGGTATTGAAGATAGCTCCCACAGGAAAGCAGCTGCAAATGTGACACCGTGCTGGCTGATAGACTGCATGGGGACCTACTTACTACTGTAGCTGGGGTCTGCCTTCCTGCTTTCTTGTAGCTCCCATACTCAGTGGCATAATTTAACGGACACATGTATTTTTTCAATGGGAGATGAACAGAAAAAGTGTGGTATTGAAGATAGCTCCCACAGGAAAGCAGCTGCAAATGTGACACCGTGCTGGCTGATAGACTGCATGGGGACCTACTTACTACTGTAGCTGGGGTCTGCCTTCCTGCTTTCTTGTAGCTCCCATACTCAGCGGTATACCTTAACACACACATGTATTTTTTCAATGGGAGCTGAGGAGAAAAAGTGTGGTATTGAAGATAGCACCCACAGGAAAGGAGCTGCAAATGTGACACCGTGCTGGCTGATAGACTGCATGGGGACCTACTGACTACTGTAGCTGGGGTCTGCCTTCCTGCTTTCTTGTAGCTCCCATACTCAGTGGTATACCTTAACAGACGTATGTATTTTTTCAATGGGAGCTGAACAGAAAAAGTGTGGCATTGAAGATAGCTCCCACAGGAAAGCAGCTGCAAATGTGACACCGTGCTGGCTGATAGACTGCATGGGGACCTACTTACTACTGTAGCTGGGGTCTGCCTTCCTGCTTTCTTGTAGCTCCCATACTCAGTGGTATACCTAAACAGACACATGTATTTTTTCAAAGGGAGCTGAACAGAAAAAGTGTGGTATTGAAGATAGCTCCCACAGGAAAGCAGCTGCAAATGTGACACCGTGCTGGCTAATACACTGCATGGGGACCTACTTACTACTGTAGCTGGGGTCTGCCTTCCTGCTTACTTGTAGCTCCCATACTCAGTGGCATAACTTAACAGACACATGTATTTTTTCAATGGTAGCTGAACAGAAAAAGTGTGGTATTGAAGATAACTCCCACAGGAAAGCAGCTGCAAATGTGACACCGTGCTGGCTGATAGACTGCATGGGGACCTACTTACTACTGTAGCTGGGGTCTGCCTTCCTGCTTTCTTGTAGCTCTGATACTCAGTGGTATACCTAAACAGACACATGTATTTTTTCAAAGGGAGCTGAACAGAAAAAGTGTGGTATTGAAGATAGCTCCCACAGGAAAGCAGCTGCAAATGTGACACCGTGCTGGCTGATAGACTGCATGGGGACCTACTTACTACTGTAGCTGGGGTCTGCCTTCCTGCTTTCTTGTAGCTCCCATACTCAGTGGCATAACTTAACAGACACATGTATTTTTACATTGGGAGCTGAACAGAAAAAGTGTGGTATTGAAGATAGCTCCCACAGGAAAGCAGCTGCAAATGTGACACCGTGCTGGCTGATAGACTGCATGGGGACCTACTTACTACTGTAGCTGGGGTCTGCCTTCCTGCTTTCTTGTAGCTCCCATACTCAGTGGCATAACTTAACAGACACATGTATTTTTACATTGGGAGCTGAACAGAAAAAGTGTGGTATTGAAGATAGCTCCCACAGGAAAGCAGCTGCAAATGTGACACCGTGCTGGCTGATAGACTGCATGGGGACCTACTTACTACTGTAGCTGGGGTCTGCCTTCCTGCTTTCTTGTAGCTCCCATACTCAGTGGCATAACTTAACAGACAAAATGTATTTTTCAATGGGAGCTGAGGGGAAAAAGTGTGGTATTGAAGATAGCTCCCACAGGAAAGCAGCTGCAAATGTGACACCGTGCTGGCTGATAGACTGCATGGGGACCTACTTACTACTGTAGCTGGGGTCTGCCTTCCTGCTTTCTTGTAGCTCCCATACTCAGCGGTATACCTTAAGAGACACATGTATTTTTTCAAAGGGAGCGGAACAGAAAAAGTGTGGTATTGAAGATAGCTCCCACATGAAAGCAGCTGCAAATGTGACACCGTGCTGGCTGATAGACTGCATGGGGACCTACTTACTACTGTAGCTGGGGTCTGCCTTCCTGCTTTCTTGTAGCTCCCATACTCAGCGGTATACCTTAACAGACACATGTATTTTTTCAATGGGAGCTGAGGAGAAGAACTGTGGTATTGAAGATAGCACACAGAGGAAAGGAGCTGCAAATGTGACACCGTGCTGGCTGATAGACTGCATGGGGACCTACTTACTACTGTAGCTGGAGTCGGCCTTCCTGCTTTCTTGTAGCTCCCATACTCAGCGGTATACCTTAACAGACACATGTATTTTTTCAATGGGAGCTGAACAGAAAAAGTGTGGTATTGAAGATAGCTCCCACAGGAAAGCAGCTGCAAATGTGACACCGTGCTGGCTGATAGACTGCATGGGGACCTACTTACTACTGTAGCTGGGGTCTGCCTTCCTGCTTTCTTGTAGCTCCAATACTCAGTGGCATAATTTAACGGACACATGTATTTTTTCAATGGGAGATGAACAGAAAAAGTGTGGTATTGAAGATAGCTCCCACAGGAAAGCAGCTGCAAATGTGACACCGTGCTGGCTGATAGACTGCATGGGGACCTACTTACTACTGTAGCTGGGGTCTGCCTTCCTGCTTTCTTGTAGCTCCCATACTCAGTGGCATAATTTAACAGACACATGTATTTTTTCAATGGGAGATGAACAGAAAAAGTGTGGTATTGAAGATAGCTCCCACAGGAAAGCAGCTGCAAATGTGACACCGTGCTGGCTGATAGACTGCATGGAGACCTACTTACTACTGTAGCTGGGGTCTGCCTTCCTGCTTTCTTGTAGCTCCCATACTCAGCGGTATACCTTAACACACACATGTATTTTTTCAATGGGAGCTGAGGAGAAAAAGTGTGGTATTGAAGATAGCACCCACAGGAAAGGAGCTGCAAATGTGACACCGTGCTGGCTGATAGACTGCATGGGGACCTACTGACTACTGTAGCTGGGGTCTGCCTTCCTGCTTTCTTGTAGCTCCCATACTCAGTGGTATACCTATACAGACGTATGTATTTTTTCAATGGGAGCTGAACAGAAAAAGTGTGGCATTGAAGATAGCTCCCACAGGAAAGCAGCTGCAAATGTGACACCGTGCTGGCTGATAGACTGCATGGGGACCTACTTACTACTGTAGCTGGGGTCTGCCTTCCTGCTTTCTTGTAGCTCCCATACTCAGTGGCATAACTTAACAGACACATGTATTTTTTCAATGGGAGCTGAACAGAAAAAGTGTGGTATTGAAGATAACTCCCACAGGAAAGCAGCTGCAAATGTGACATCGTGCTGGCTGATAGACTGCATGGGGACCTACTTACTACTGTAGCTGGGGTCTGCCTTCCTGCTTTCTTGTAGCTCCCATACTCTGTGGCATAACTTAACAGACAAAATGTATTTTTTCAATGGGAGCTGAGGAGAAAAAGTGTGGTATTGAAGATAGCTCCCACAGGAAAGGAGCTGCAAATGTAACACCGTGGTGGCTGATAGACTGCATGGGGACCTACTTACTACTGTAGCTGGGATCTGCCTTCCTGCTTTCTTGTAGCTCCGATACTCAGCGGTATAACTTAAAGGACAAAATGTATTTTTTTCAATGGGAGCTGAGGAGAACAAGTGTGGTATTGAAGATAGCTCCCACAGGAAAGCAGCTGCAAATGTGACACCGTGCTGGCTGATAGACTGCATGGGGACCTACTTACTACTGTAGCTGGGGTCTGCCTTCCTGCTTTCTTGTAGCTCCCATACTCAGTGGTATACCTTAACAGACGTATGTATTTTTTCAATGGGAGCTGAACAGAAAAAGTGTGGTATTGAAGATAGCTCCCACAGGAAAGCAGCTGCAAATGTGACACCGTGCTGGCTGATAGACTGCATGGGGACCTACTTACTACTGTAGCTGGGGTCTGCCTTCCTGCTTTCTTGTAGCTCCCATATTCAGTGGTATACCTTAACAGACAAAATGTATTTTATTCAATGGAAGCTGAGGAGAAAAAGTGTGGTATTGAATATATCTCCCACAGGAAAGCAGCTGCAAATGTGACACCGTGCTGGCTGATAGACTGCATGGGGACCTACTTACTACTGTAGCTGGGCTCTGCCTTCCTGCTTTCTTGTAGCTCCCATACTCTGCGGTATACCTTAACAGACACATGTATTTTTTCAATGGGAGCTGAGGAGAAAAACTGTGGTATTGAAGTTAGCACCCACAGGAAAGGAGCTGCAAATGTGACACCGTGCTGGCTGATAGACTGCATGGGGACCTACTGACTACTGTAGCTGGGGTCTGCCTTCCTGCTTTCTTGTAGCTCCCATACTCAGTGGTATACCTTAACAGACAAAATGTATTTTATTCAATGGAAGCTGAGGAGAAAAAGTGTGGTATTGAATATAGCTCCCACAGGAAAGCAGCTGCAAATGTGACACCGTGCTGGCTGATAGACTGCATGGGGACCTACTTACTACTGTAGCTGGGGTCTGCCTTCCTGCTTTCTTGTAGCTCCCATACTCAGCGGTATACCTTAACAGACACATGTATTTTTTCAATGGGAGCTGAGCAGAAAAAGTGTGGTATTGAAGATAGCACACAGAGGAAAGGAGCTGCAAATGTGACACCGTGCTGGCTGATAGACTGCATGGAGACCTACTTACTACTGTAGCTGGGGTCTGCCTTCCTGCTTTCTTGTAGCTCCCATACTCAGCGGTATACCTTAAGAGACACATGTATTTTTTCAAAGGGAGCGGAACAGAAAAAGTGTGGTATTGAAGATAGCTCCCACAGGAAAGCAGCTGCAAATGTGACACCGTGCTGGCTGATAGACTGCATGGGGACCTACTTACTACTGTAGCTGGGGTCTGCCTTCCTGCTTTCTTGTAGCTCCCATACTCAGCGGTATACCTTAACAGACACATGTATTTTTTCAATGGGAGCTGAGGAGAAAAACTGTGGTATTGAAGATAGCACCCACAGGAAAGGAGCTGCAAATGTGACACCGTGCTGGCTGATAGACTGCATGGGGACCTACTTACTACTGTAGCTGGGGTCTGCCTTCCTGCTTTCTTGTAGCTCCCATACTCAGTGGTATACCTATACAGACACATGTATTTTTTCAAAGGGAGCTGAACAGAAAAAGTGTGGTATTGAAGATAGCTCACACAGGAAAGCAGCTGCAAATGTGACACCGTGTTGGCTAATACACTGCATGGGGACCTACTTACTACTGTAGCTGGGGTCTGCCTTCCTGCTTTCTTGTAGCTCCCATACTCAGTGGCATAACTTAACAGACACATGTATTTTTTCAATGGTAGCTGAACAGAAAAAGTGTGGTATTGAAGATAGCTCCCACAGGAAAGCAGCTGCAAATGTGACACCGTGCTGGCTGATAGACTGCATGGGGACCTACTTACTACTGTAGCTGGGGTCTGCCTTCCTGCTTTCTTGTAGCTCCCATACTCAGCGGTATACCTTAACAGACACATGTATTTTTTCAATGGGAGCTGAGGAGAAGAACTGTGGTATTGAAGATAGCACACAGAGGAAAGGAGCTGCAAATGTGACACCGTGCTGGCTGATAGACTGCATGGGGACCTACTTACTACTGTAGCTGGAGTCGGCCTTCCTGCTTTCTTGTAGCTCCCATACTCAGCGGTATACCTTAACAGACATATGTATTTTTTCAATGGGAGCTGAACAGAAAAAGTGTGGTATTGAAGATAGCTCCCACAGGAAAGCAGCTGCAAATGTGACACCGTGCTGGCTGATAGACTGCATGGGGACCTACTTACTACTGTAGCTGGGGTCTGCCTTCCTGCTTTCTTGTAGCTCCCATACTCAGTGGCATAATTTAACGGACACATGTATTTTTTCAATGGGAGATGAACAGAAAAAGTGTGGTATTGAAGATAGCTCCCACAGGAAAGCAGCTGCAAATGTGACACCGTGCTGGCTGATAGACTGCATGGGGACCTACTTACTACTGTAGCTGGGGTCTGCCTTCCTGCTTTCTTGTAGCTCCCATACTCAGCGGTATACCTTAACACACACATGTATTTTTTCAATGGGAGCTGAGGAGAAAAAGTGTGGTATTGAAGATAGCACCCACAGGAAAGGAGCTGCAAATGTGACACCGTGCTGGCTGATAGACTGCATGGGGACCTACTGACTACTGTAGCTGGGGTCTGCCTTCCTGCTTTCTTGTAGCTCCCATACTCAGTGGTATACCTTAACAGACGTATGTATTTTTTCAATGGGAGCTGAACAGAAAAAGTGTGGCATTGAAGATAGCTCCCACAGGAAAGCAGCTGCAAATGTGACACCGTGCTGGCTGATAGACTGCATGGGGACCTACTTACTACTGTAGCTGGGGTCTGCCTTCCTGCTTTCTTGTAGCTCCCATACTCAGTGGTATACCTAAACAGACACATGTATTTTTTCAAAGGGAGCTGAACAGAAAAAGTGTGGTATTGAAGATAGCTCCCACAGGAAAGCAGCTGCAAATGTGACACCGTGCTGGCTAATACACTGCATGGGGACCTACTTACTACTGTAGCTGGGGTCTGCCTTCCTGCTTACTTGTAGCTCCCATACTCAGTGGCATAACTTAACAGACACATGTATTTTTTCAATGGTAGCTGAACAGAAAAAGTGTGGTATTGAAGATAACTCCCACAGGAAAGCAGCTGCAAATGTGACACCGTGCTGGCTGATAGACTGCATGGGGACCTACTTACTACTGTAGCTGGGGTCTGCCTTCCTGCTTTCTTGTAGCTCTGATACTCAGTGGTATACCTAAACAGACACATGTATTTTTTCAAAGGGAGCTGAACAGAAAAAGTGTGGTATTGAAGATAGCTCCCACAGGAAAGCAGCTGCAAATGTGACACCGTGCTGGCTGATAGACTGCATGGGGACCTACTTACTACTGTAGCTGGGGTCTGCCTTCCTGCTTTCTTGTAGCTCCCATACTCAGTGGCATAACTTAACAGACACATGTATTTTTACATTGGGAGCTGAACAGAAAAAGTGTGGTATTGAAGATAGCTCCCACAGGAAAGCAGCTGCAAATGTGACACCGTGCTGGCTGATAGACTGCATGGGGACCTACTTACTACTGTAGCTGGGGTCTGCCTTCCTGCTTTCTTGTAGCTCCCATACTCAGTGGCATAACTTAACAGACACATGTATTTTTACATTGGGAGCTGAACAGAAAAAGTGTGGTATTGAAGATAGCTCCCACAGGAAAGCAGCTGCAAATGTGACACCGTGCTGGCTGATAGACTGCATGGGGACCTACTTACTACTGTAGCTGGGGTCTGCCTTCCTGCTTTCTTGTAGCTCCCATACTCAGTGGCATAACTTAACAGACAAAATGTATTTTTCAATGGGAGCTGAGGGGAAAAAGTGTGGTATTGAAGATAGCTCCCACAGGAAAGCAGCTGCAAATGTGACACCGTGCTGGCTGATAGACTGCATGGGGACCTACTTACTACTGTAGCTGGGGTCTGCCTTCCTGCTTTCTTGTAGCTCCCATACTCAGCGGTATACCTTAAGAGACACATGTATTTTTTCAAAGGGAGCGGAACAGAAAAAGTGTGGTATTGAAGATAGCTCCCACATGAAAGCAGCTGCAAATGTGACACCGTGCTGGCTGATAGACTGCATGGGGACCTACTTACTACTGTAGCTGGGGTCTGCCTTCCTGCTTTCTTGTAGCTCCCATACTCAGCGGTATACCTTAACAGACACATGTATTTTTTCAATGGGAGCTGAGGAGAAGAACTGTGGTATTGAAGATAGCACACAGAGGAAAGGAGCTGCAAATGTGACACCGTGCTGGCTGATAGACTGCATGGGGACCTACTTACTACTGTAGCTGGAGTCGGCCTTCCTGCTTTCTTGTAGCTCCCATACTCAGCGGTATACCTTAACAGACATATGTATTTTTTCAATGGGAGCTGAACAGAAAAAGTGTGGTATTGAAGATAGCTCCCACAGGAAAGCAGCTGCAAATGTGACACCGTGCTGGCTGATAGACTGCATGGGGACCTACTTACTACTGTAGCTGGGGTCTGCCTTCCTGCTTTCTTGTAGCTCCAATACTCAGTGGCATAATTTAACGGACACATGTATTTTTTCAATGGGAGATGAACAGAAAAAGTGTGGTATTGAAGATAGCTCCCACAGGAAAGCAGCTGCAAATGTGACACCGTGCTGGCTGATAGACTGCATGGGGACCTACTTACTACTGTAGCTGGGGTCTGCCTTCCTGCTTTCTTGTAGCTCCCATACTCAGTGGCATAATTTAACAGACACATGTATTTTTTCAATGGGAGATGAACAGAAAAAGTGTGGTATTGAAGATAGCTCCCACAGGAAAGCAGCTGCAAATGTGACACCGTGCTGGCTGATAGACTGCATGGAGACCTACTTACTACTGTAGCTGGGGTCTGCCTTCCTGCTTTCTTGTAGCTCCCATACTCAGCGGTATACCTTAACACACACATGTATTTTTTCAATGGGAGCTGAGGAGAAAAAGTGTGGTATTGAAGATAGCACCCACAGGAAAGGAGCTGCAAATGTGACACCGTGCTGGCTGATAGACTGCATGGGGACCTACTGACTACTGTAGCTGGGGTCTGCCTTCCTGCTTTCTTGTAGCTCCCATACTCAGTGGTATACCTATACAGACGTATGTATTTTTTCAATGGGAGCTGAACAGAAAAAGTGTGGCATTGAAGATAGCTCCCACAGGAAAGCAGCTGCAAATGTGACACCGTGCTGGCTGATAGACTGCATGGGGACCTACTTACTACTGTAGCTGGGGTCTGCCTTCCTGCTTTCTTGTAGCTCCCATACTCAGTGGCATAACTTAACAGACACATGTATTTTTTCAATGGGAGCTGAACAGAAAAAGTGTGGTATTGAAGATAACTCCCACAGGAAAGCAGCTGCAAATGTGACATCGTGCTGGCTGATAGACTGCATGGGGACCTACTTACTACTGTAGCTGGGGTCTGCCTTCCTGCTTTCTTGTAGCTCCCATACTCTGTGGCATAACTTAACAGACAAAATGTATTTTTTCAATGGGAGCTGAGGAGAAAAAGTGTGGTATTGAAGATAGCTCCCACAGGAAAGGAGCTGCAAATGTAACACCGTGGTGGCTGATAGACTGCATGGGGACCTACTTACTACTGTAGCTGGGATCTGCCTTCCTGCTTTCTTGTAGCTCCGATACTCAGCGGTATAACTTAAAGGACAAAATGTATTTTTTTCAATGGGAGCTGAGGAGAACAAGTGTGGTATTGAAGATAGCTCCCACAGGAAAGCAGCTGCAAATGTGACACCGTGCTGGCTGATAGACTGCATGGGGACCTACTTACTACTGTAGCTGGGGTCTGCCTTCCTGCTTTCTTGTAGCTCCCATACTCAGTGGTATACCTTAACAGACGTATGTATTTTTTCAATGGGAGCTGAACAGAAAAAGTGGGGTATTGAAGATAGCTCCCACAGGAAAGCAGCTGCAAATGTGACACCGTGCTGGCTGATAGACTGCATGGGGACCTACTTACTACTGTAGCTGGGGTCTGCCTTCCTGCTTTCTTGTAGCTCCCATATTCAGTGGTATACCTTAACAGACAAAATGTATTTTATTCAATGGAAGCTGAGGAGAAAAAGTGTGGTATTGAATATATCTCCCACAGGAAAGCAGCTGCAAATGTGACACCGTGCTGGCTGATAGACTGCATGGGGACCTACTTACTACTGTAGCTGGGCTCTGCCTTCCTGCTTTCTTGTAGCTCCCATACTCTGCGGTATACCTTAACAGACACATGTATTTTTTCAATGGGAGCTGAGGAGAAAAACTGTGGTATTGAAGTTAGCACCCACAGGAAAGGAGCTGCAAATGTGACACCGTGCTGGCTGATAGACTGCATGGGGACCTACTGACTACTGTAGCTGGGGTCTGCCTTCCTGCTTTCTTGTAGCTCCCATACTCAGTGGTATACCTTAACAGACAAAATGTATTTTATTCAATGGAAGCTGAGGAGAAAAAGTGTGGTATTGAATATAGCTCCCACAGGAAAGCAGCTGCAAATGTGACACCGTGCTGGCTGATAGACTGCATGGGGACCTACTTACTACTGTAGCTGGGGTCTGCCTTCCTGCTTTCTTGTAGCTCCCATACTCAGCGGTATACCTTAACAGACACATGTATTTTTTCAATGGGAGCTGAGCAGAAAAAGTGTGGTATTGAAGATAGCACACAGAGGAAAGGAGCTGCAAATGTGACACCGTGCTGGCTGATAGACTGCATGGAGACCTACTTACTACTGTAGCTGGGGTCTGCCTTCCTGCTTTCTTGTAGCTCCCATACTCAGCGGTATACCTTAAGAGACACATGTATTTTTTCAAAGGGAGCGGAACAGAAAAAGTGTGGTATTGAAGATAGCTCCCACAGGAAAGCAGCTGCAAATGTGACACCGTGCTGGCTGATAGACTGCATGGGGACCTACTTACTACTGTAGCTGGGGTCTGCCTTCCTGCTTTCTTGTAGCTCCCATACTCAGCGGTATACCTTAACAGACACATGTATTTTTTCAATGGGAGCTGAGGAGAAAAACTGTGGTATTGAAGATAGCACCCACAGGAAAGGAGCTGCAAATGTGACACCGTGCTGGCTGATAGACTGCATGGGGACCTACTTACTACTGTAGCTGGGGTCTGCCTTCCTGCTTTCTTGTAGCTCCCATACTCAGTGGTATACCTATACAGACACATGTATTTTTTCAAAGGGAGCTGAACAGAAAAAGTGTGGTATTGAAGATAGCTCACACAGGAAAGCAGCTGCAAATGTGACACCGTGTTGGCTAATACACTGCATGGGGACCTACTTACTACTGTAGCTGGGGTCTGCCTTCCTGCTTTCTTGTAGCTCCCATACTCAGTGGCATAACTTAACAGACACATGTATTTTTTCAATGGTAGCTGAACAGAATAAGTGTGGTATTGAAGATAACTCCCACAGGAAAGCAGCTGCAAATGTGACACCGTGTTGGCTGATAGACTGCATGGGGACCTACTTACTACTGTAGCTGGGGTCTGCCTTCCTGCTTTCTTGTAGCTCCCATACTCAGTGGTATACCTAAACAGAAACATGTATTTTTTCAAAGGGAGCTGAACAAAAAAAGTGTGGTATTGAAGATAGCTCCCACAGGAAAGCAGCTGCAAATGTGACACCATGCTGGCTGATAGACTGCATGGGGACCTACTTACTACTGTAGCTGGGGTCTGCCTTCCTGCTTTCTTGTAGCTCCCATACTCAGTGGCATAACTTAACAGACACATGTATTTTTACATTGGGAGCTGAACAGAAAAAGTGTGGTATTGAAGATAGCTCCCACAGGAAAGCAGCTGCAAATGTGACACCGTGCTGGCTGATAGACTGCATGGGGACCTACTTACTACTCTAGCTGGGGTCTGCCTTCCTGCTTTCTTGTAGCTCCCATACTCAGTGGCATAACTTAACAGACAAAATGTATTTTTCAATGGGAGCTGAGGGGAAAAAGTGTGGTATTGAAGATAGCTCCCACAGGAAAGCAGCTGCAAATGTGACACCGTGCTGGCTGATAGACTGCATGGGGACCTACTTACTACTGTAGCTGGGGTCTGCCTTCCTGCTTTCTTGTAGCTCCCATACTCAGCGGTATACCTTAAGAGACACATGTATTTTTTCAAAGGGAGCGGAACAGAAAAAGTGTGGTATTGAAGATAGCTCCCACATGAAAGCAGCTGCAAATGTGACACCGTGCTGGCTGATAGACTGCATGGGGACCTACTTACTACTGTAGCTGGGGTCTGCCTTCCTGCTTTCTTGTAGCTCCCATACTCAGCGGTATACCTTAACAGACACATGTATTTTTTCAATGGGAGCTGAGGAGAAGAACTGTGGTATTGAAGATAGCACACAGAGGAAAGGAGCTGCAAATGTGACACCGTGCTGGCTGATAGACTGCATGGGGACCTACTTACTACTGTAGCTGGGGTCTGCCTTCCTGCTTTCTTGTAGCTCCCATACTCAGTGGCATAATTTCACAGACACATGTATTTTTTCAATGGGAGATGAACAGAAAAAGTGTGGTATTGAAGATAACTCCCACAGGAAAGCAGCTGCAAATGTGACACCCTGCTGGCTGATAGACTGCATGGGGACCTACTTACTACTGTAGCTGGGGTCTGCCTTCCTGCTTTCTTGTAGCTCCCATACTCAGTGGCATAACTTAACAGACAAAATGTATTTTTTCAATGGGAGCTGAGGGGAAAAAGTGTGGTATTGAAGATAGCTCCCACAGGAAAGCAGCTGCAAATGTGACACCGTGCTGGCTGATAGACTGCATGGGGACCTACTTACTACTGTAGCTGGGGTCTGCCTTCCTGCTTTATTGTAGCTCCCATACTCAGCGGTATACCTTAATAGACACATGTATTTTTTCAATGGGAGCTGAGGGGAAAAAGTGTGGTATTGAAGATAGCTCCCACAGGAAAGGAGCTGCAAATGTGACACCGTGCTGGCTGATAGACTGCATGGGGACCTACTGACTACTGTAGCTGGGGTCTGCCTTCCTGCTTTCTTGTAGCTCCCATACTCAGTGGCATAACTTAACAGACACATGTATTTTTACATTGGGAGCTGAACAGAAAAAGTGTGGTATTGAAGATAGCTCCCACAGGAAAGCAGCTGCAAATGTGACACCGTGCTGGCTGATAGACTGCATGGGGACCTACTGACTACTGTAGCTGGGGTCTGCCTTCCTGCTTTCTTGTAGCTCCCATACTCAGTGGTATACCTAAACAGACACATGTATTTTTTCAAAGGGAGCTGAACAGAAAAAGTGTGGTATTGAAGATAGCTCCCACAGGAAAGGAGCTGCAAATGTGACACCGTGCTGGCTAATACCCTGCATGGGGACCTACTTACTACTGTAGCTGGGGTCTGCCTTCCTGCTTTCTTGTAGCTCCCATACTCAGTGGCATAACTTAACAGACACATGTATTTTTACATTGGGAGCTGAACAGAAAAAGTGTGGTATTGAAGATAGCTCCCACAGGAAAGCAGCTGCAAATGTGACACCGTGCTGGCTGATAGACTGCATGGGGACCTACTTACTACTGTAGCTGGTGTCTGCCTTCCTGCTTTCTTGTAGCTCCCATACTCAGTGGCATAACTTAACAGACAAAATGTATTTTTTAATGGGAGCTGAGGGGAAAAAGTGTGCTATTGAAGATAGCTCCCACAGGAAAGCAGCTGCAAATGTGACACCGTGCTGGCTGATAGACTGCATGGAGACCTACTTACTACTGTAGCTGGGGTCTGCCTTCCTACTTTCTTGTAGCTCCCATACTCAGTGGTATACCTTAACAGGCATATGTATTTTTTATATGGGAGCTGAGGGGAAAAAGTGTGGTATTGAAGATAGCTCCCACAGGAAAGCAGCTGCAAATGTGACACCGTGCTGGCTGATAAACTGCATGGGGACCTACTTACTACTGTAGCTGGGGTCTGCCTTCCTGCTTTCTTGTAGCTCCCATACTCAGTGCATAACTTAACAGACAAAATGTATTTTTTCAATGGGAGCTGAACAGAAAAAGTGTGGTATTGAATATAGCTCCCACAGGAAAGGAGCTGCAAATGTAACACCGTGGTGGCTGATAGACTGCATGGGGACCTACTTACTACTGTAGCTGGGATCTGCCTTCCTGCTTTCTTGTAGCTCCGATACTCAGCGGTATAACTTAAAGGACAAAATGTATTTTTTTCAATGGGAGCTGAGGAGAACAAGTGTGGTATTGAAGATAGCTCCCACAGGAAAGCAGCTGCAAATGTGACACCGTGCTGGCTGATAGACTGCATGGGGACCTACTTACTACTGTAGCTGGGGTCTGCCTTCCTGCTTTCTTGTAGCTCCCATACTCAGTGGCATAACTTAACAGACAAAATGTATTTTTCAATGGGAGCTGAGGGGAAAAAGTGTGGTATTGAAGATAGCTCCCACAGGAAAGCAGCTGCAAATGTGACACCGTGCTGGCTGATAGACTGCATGGGGACCTACTTACTACTGTAGCTGGGGTCTGCCTTCCTGCTTTCTTGTAGCTCCCATACTCAGCGGTATACCTTAACACAAACATGTATTTTTTCAATGGGAGCTGAGGAGAAAAACTGTGGTATTGAAGATAGCACCCACAGGAAAGGAGCTGCAAATGTGACACCGTGCTGGCTGGTAGACTGCATGGGGACCTACTTACTACTGTAGCTGGGGTCTGCCTTCCTGCTTTCTTGTAGCTCCCGTACTCAGTGGTATACCTTAACAGACGTATGTATTTTTTCAAAGGGAGCGGAACAGAAAAAGTGTGGTATTGAAGATAGCTCCCACAGGAAAGCAGCTGCAAATGTGACACCGTGCTGGCTGATAGACTGCATGGGGACCTACTTACTACTGTAGCTGGGGTCTGCCTTCCTGCTTTCTTGTAGCTCCCATATTCAGTGGTATACCTTAACAGACAAAATGTATTTTATTCAATGGAAGCTGAGGAGAAAAAGTGTGCTATTGAATATAGCTCCCACAGGAAAGCAGCTGCAAATGTGACACCGTGCTGGCTGATAGACTGCATGGGGACCTACTTACTACTGTAGCTGGGGTCTGCCTTCCTGCTTTCTTGTAGCTCCCATACTCAGTGGCATAACATCACAGACACATGTATTTTTTCAATGGGAGCTGAGCAGAAAAAGTGTGGTATTGAAGATAGCACCCACAGGAAAGGAGCTGCAAATGTGACACCGTGCTGGCTGATAGACTGCATGGGGACCTACTTACTACTGTAGCTGGGGTCTGCCTTCCTGCTTTCTTGTAGCTCCCATACTCAGTGGTATACCTAAACAGACACATGTATTTTTTCAAAGGGAGCTGAACAGAAAAAGTGTGGTATTGAAGATAGCTCCCACAGGAAAGCAGCTGCAAATGTGACACCGTGCTGGCTGATACACTGCATGGGGACCTACTTACTACTGTAGCTGGGGTCTGCCTTCCTGCTTTCTTGTAGCTCCCATACTCAGTGGCATAACTTAACAGACACATGTATTTTTTCAATGGTAGCTGAACAGAAAAAGTGTGGTATTGAAGATAACTCCCACAGGAAAGCAGCTGCAAATGTGACACCGTGCTGGCTGATAGACTGCATGGGGACCTACTTACTACTGTAGCTGGGGTCTGCCCTCCTGCTTTCTTGTAGCTCCCATACTCAGTGGTATACCTAAACAGACACATGTATTTTTTCAAAGGGATCTGAACAGAAAAAGTGTGGTATTGAAGATAGCTCCCACAGGAAAGCAGCTGCAAATGTGACACCGTGCTGGCTGATAGACTGCATGGGGACCTACTTACTACTGTAGCTGGGGTCTGCCTTCCTGCTTTCTTGTAGCTCCCATACTCAGTGGTATACCTAAACAGACACAGGTATTTTTTCAAAGGGAGCTGAACAGAAAAAGTGTGGTATTGAAGATAGCTCCCACAGGAAAGCAGCTGCAAATGTGACACCGTGCTGGCTGATAGACTGCATGGAGACCTACTTACTACTGTAGCTGGGGTCTGCCTTCCTGCTTTCTTGTAGCTCCCATACTCAGTGGTATACCTTAACAGGCATATGTATTTTTTCAATGGGAGCTGAGGGGAAAAAGTGTGGTATTGAAGATAGCTCCCACAGGAAAGCAGCTGCAAATGTGACACCGTGCTGGCTGATAGACTGCATGGGGACCTACTTATTACTGTAGCAGGGGTCTGCCTTCCTGCTTTCTTGTAGCTCCCATACTCAGTGGTATACCTTAACAGGCATATGTATTTTTTATATTGGAGCTGAGGGGAAAAAGTGTGGTATTGAAGATAGCTCCCACAGGAAAGCAGCTGCAAATGTGACACCGTGCTGGCTGATAGACTGCATGGGGACCTACTTACTACTGTAGCTGGGGTCTGCCTTCCTGCTTTCTTGTAGCTCCCATATTCAGTGGTATACCTTAACAGACAAAATGTATTTTATTCAATGGAAGCTGAGGAGAAAAAGTGTGGTATTCAATATAGCTCCCACAGGAAAGCAGCTGCAAATGTGACACCGTGCTGGCTGATAGACTGCATGGGGACCTACTTACTACTGTAGCTGGGGTCTGCCTTCCTGCTTTCTTGTAGCTCCCATACTCTGCGGTATACCTTAACAGACACATGTATTTTTTCAATGGGAGCTGAGGAGAAAAACTGTGGTATTGAAGATAGCACCCACAGGAAAGGAGCTGCAAATGTGACACCGTGCTGGCTGATAGACTGCATGGGGACCTACTGACTACTGTAGCTGGGGTCTGCCTTCCTGCTTTCTTGTAGCTCCCATACTCAGTGGCATAATTTCACAGACACATGTATTTTTTCAATGGGAGATGAACAGAAAAAGTGTGGTATTGAAGATAACTCCCACAGGAAAGCAGCTGCAAATGTGACACCCTGCTGGCTGATAGACTGCATGGGGACCTACTTACTACTGTAGCTGGGGTCTGCCTTCCTGCTTTCTTGTAGCTCCCATACTCAGTGGCATAACTTAACAGACAAAATGTATTTTTTCAATGGGAGCTGAGGGGAAAAAGTGTGGTATTGAAGATAGCTCCCACAGGAAAGCAGCTGCAAATGTGACACCGTGCTGGCTGATAGACTGCATGGGGACCTACTTACTACTGTAGCTGGGGTCTGCCTTCCTGCTTTATTGTAGCTCCCATACTCAGCGGTATACCTTAATAGACACATGTATTTTTTCAATGGGAGCTGAGGGGAAAAAGTGTGGTATTGAAGATAGCTCCCACAGGAAAGGAGCTGCAAATGTGACACCGTGCTGGCTGATAGACTGCATGGGGACCTACTGACTACTGTAGCTGGGGTCTGCCTTCCTGCTTTCTTGTAGCTCCCATACTCAGTGGCATAACTTAACAGACACATGTATTTTTACATTGGGAGCTGAACAGAAAAAGTGTGGTATTGAAGATAGCTCCCACAGGAAAGCAGCTGCAAATGTGACACCGTGCTGGCTGATAGACTGCATGGGGACCTACTGACTACTGTAGCTGGGGTCTGCCTTCCTGCTTTCTTGTAGCTCCCATACTCAGTGGTATACCTAAACAGACACATGTATTTTTTCAAAGGGAGCTGAACAGAAAAAGTGTGGTATTGAAGATAGCTCCCACAGGAAAGGAGCTGCAAATGTGACACCGTGCTGGCTAATACCCTGCATGGGGACCTACTTACTACTGTAGCTGGGGTCTGCCTTCCTGCTTTCTTGTAGCTCCCATACTCAGTGGCATAACTTAACAGACACATGTATTTTTACATTGGGAGCTGAACAGAAAAAGTGTGGTATTGAAGATAGCTCCCACAGGAAAGCAGCTGCAAATGTGACACCGTGCTGGCTGATAGACTGCATGGGGACCTACTTACTACTGTAGCTGGTGTCTGCCTTCCTGCTTTCTTGTAGCTCCCATACTCAGTGGCATAACTTAACAGACAAAATGTATTTTTTAATGGGAGCTGAGGGGAAAAAGTGTGGTATTGAAGATAGCTCCCACAGGAAAGCAGCTGCAAATCTGACACCGTGCTGGCTGATAGACTGCATGGAGACCTACTTACTACTGTAGCTGGGGTCTGCCTTCCTACTTTCTTGTAGCTCCCATACTCAGTGGTATACCTTAACAGGCATATGTATTTTTTATATGGGAGCTGAGGGGAAAAAGTGTGGTATTGAAGATAGCTCCCACAGGAAAGCAGCTGCAAATGTGACACCGTGCTGGCTGATAGACTGCATGGGGACCTACTTACTACTGTAGCTGGGGTCTGCCTTCCTGCTTTCTTGTAGCTCCCATACTCAGTGCATAACTTAACAGACAAAATGTATTTTTTCAATGGGAGCTGAACAGAAAAAGTGTGGTATTGAATATAGCTCCCACAGGAAAGGAGCTGCAAATGTAACACCGTGGTGGCTGATAGACTGCATGGGGACCTAATTACTACTGTAGCTGGGATCTGCCTTCCTGCTTTCTTGTAGCTCCGATACTCAGCGGTATAACTTAAAGGACAAAATGTATTTTTTTCAATGAGAGCTGAGGAGAACAAGTGTGGTATTGAAGATAGCTCCCACAGGAAAGCAGCTGCAAATGTGACACCGTGCTGGCTGATAGACTGCATGGGGACCTACTTACTACTGTAGCTGGGGTCTGCCTTCCTGCTTTCTTGTAGCTCCCATACTCAGTGGCATAACTTAACAGACAAAATGTATTTTTCAATGGGAGCTGAGGGGAAAAAGTGTGGTATTGAAGATAGCTCCCACAGGAAAGCAGCTGCAAATGTGACACCGTGCTGGCTGATAGACTGCATGGGGACCTACTTACTACTGTAGCTGGGGTCTGCCTTCCTGCTTTCTTGTAGCTCCCATACACAGCGGTATACCTTAACACAAACATGTATTTTTTCAATGGGAGCTGAGGAGAAAAACTGTGGTATTGAAGATAGCACCCACAGGAAAGGAGCTGCAAATGTGACACCGTGCTGGCTGGTAGACTGCATGGGGACCTACTTACTACTGTAGCTGGGGTCTGCCTTCCTGCTTTCTTATAGCTCCCGTACTCAGTGGTATACCTTAACAGACGTATGTATTTTTTCAAAGGGAGCGGAACAGAAAAAGTGTGGTATTGAAGATAGCTCCCACAGGAAAGCAGCTGCAAATGTGACACCGTGCTGGCTGATAGACTGCATGGGGACCTACTTACTACTGTAGCTGGGGTCTGCCTTCCTGCTTTCTTGTAGCTCCCATATTCAGTGGTATACCTTAACAGACAAAATGTATTTTATTCAATGGAAGCTGAGGAGAAAAAGTGTGCTATTGAATATAGCTCCCACAGGAAAGCAGCTGCAAATGTGACACCGTGCTGGCTGATAGACTGCATGGGGACCTACTTACTACTGTAGCTGGGGTCTGCCTTCCTGCTTTCTTGTAGCTCCCATACTCAGTGGCATAACATCACAGACACATGTATTTTTTCAATGGGAGCTGAGCAGAAAAAGTGTGGTATTGAAGATAGCACCCACAGGAAAGGAGCTGCAAATGTGACACCGTGCTGGCTGATAGACTGCATGGGGACCTACTTACTACTGTAGCTGGGGTCTGCCTTCCTGCTTTCTTGTAGCTCCCATACTCAGTGGTATACCTAAACAGACACATGTATTTTTTCAAAGGGAGCTGAACAGAAAAAGTGTGGTATTGAAGATAGCTCCCACAGGAAAGCAGCTGCAAATGTGACACCGTGCTGGCTGATACACTGCATGGGGACCTACTTACTACTGTAGCTGGGGTCTGCCTTCCTGCTTTCTTGTAGCTCCCATACTCAGTGGCATAACTTAACAGACACATGTATTTTTTCAATGGTAGCTGAACAGAAAAAGTGTGGTATTGAAGATAACTCCCACAGGAAAGCAGCTGCAAATGTGACACCGTGCTGGCTGATAGACTGCATGGGGACCTACTTACTACTGTAGCTGGGGTCTGCCCTCCTGCTTTCTTGTAGCTCCCATACTCAGTGGTATACCTAAACAGACACATGTATTTTTTCAAAGGGATCTGAACAGAAAAAGTGTGGTATTGAAGATAGCTCCCACAGGAAAGCAGCTGCAAATGTGACACCGTGCTGGCTGATAGACTGCATGGGGACCTACTTACTACTGTAGCTGGGGTCTGCCTTCCTGCTTTCTTGTAGCTCCCATACTCAGTGGTATACCTAAACAGACACAGGTATTTTTTCAAAGGGAGCTGAACAGAAAAAGTGTGGTATTGAAGATAGCTCCCACAGGAAAGCAGCTGCAAATGTGACACCGTGCTGGCTGATAGACTGCATGGAGACCTACTTACTACTGTAGCTGGGGTCTGCCTTCCTGCTTTCTTGTAGCTCCCATACTCAGTGGTATACCTTAACAGGCATATGTATTTTTTCAATGGGAGCTGAGGGGAAAAAGTGTGGTATTGAAGATAGCTCCCACAGGAAAGCAGCTGCAAATGTGACACCGTGCTGGCTGATAGACTGCATGGGGACCTACTTACTACTGTAGCTGGGGTCTGCCTTCCTGCTTTCTTGTAGCTCCCATATTCAGTGGTATACCTTAACAGACAAAATGTATTTTATTCAATGGAAGCTGAGGAGAAAAAGTGTGGTATTCAATATAGCTCCCACAGGAAAGCAGCTGCAAATGTGACACCGTGCTGGCTGATAGACTGCATGGGGACCTACTTACTACTGTAGCTGGGGTCTGCCTTCCTGCTTTCTTGTAGCTCCCATACTCTGCGGTATACCTTAACAGACACATGTATTTTTTCAATGGGAGCTGAGGAGAAAAACTGTGGTATTGAAGATAGCACCCACAGGAAAGGAGCTGCAAATGTGACACCGTGCTGGCTGATAGACTGCATGGGGACCTACTGACTACTGTAGCTGGGGTCTGCCTTCCTGCTTTCTTGTAGCTCCCATACTCAATGGTATACCTTAACAGACATATGTATTTTTTCAATGGGAGCTGAACAGAAAAAGTGTGGTATTGAAGATAGCTCCCACAGGAAAGCAGCTGCAAATGTGACACCGTGCTGGCTGATAGACTGCATGGGGACCTACTTACTACTGTAGCTGGGGTCTGCCTTCCTGCTTTCTTGTAGCTCCCATATTCAGTGGTATACCTTAACAGACAAAATGTATTTTATTCAATGGGAGCGGAGGAGAAAAAGTGTGGTATTCAATATAGCTCCCACAGGAAAGCAGCTGCAAATGTGACACCGTGCTGGCTGATAGACTGCATGGGGACCTACTTACTACTGTAGCTGGGGTCTGCCTTCCTGCTTTCTTGTAGCTCCCATACTCAGCGGTATACCTTAACAGACACATGTATTTTTTCAATGGGAGCTGAGGAGAAAAACTGTGGTATTGAAGATAGCACCCACAGGAAAGGAGCTGCAAATGTGACACCGTGCTGGCTGATAGACTGCATGGGGACCTACTGACTACTGTAGCTGGGGTCTGCCTTCCTGCTTTCTTGTAGCTCCCATACTCAATGGTATACCTTAACAGACATATGTATTTTTTCAATGGGAGCTGAACAGAAAAAGTGTGGTATTGAAGATAGCTCCCACAGGAAAGCAGCTGCAAATGTGACACCGTGCTGGCTGATAGACTGCATGGGGACCTACTGACTACTGTAGCTGGGGTCTGCCTTCCTGCTTTCTTGTAGCTCCCATACTCAGCGGTATACCTTAAGAGACACATGTATTTTTTCAAAGGGAGCGGAACAGAAAAAGTGTGGTATTGAAGATAGCTCCCACATGAAAGCAGCTGCAAATGTGACACCGTGCTGGCTGATAGACTGCATGGGGACCTACTTACTACTGTAGCTGGGGTCTGCCTTCCTGCTTTCTTGTAGCTCCCATACTCAGCGGTATACCTTAACAGACACATGTATTTTTTCAATGGGAGCTGAGGAGAAGAACTGTGGTATTGAAGATAGCACACAGAGGAAAGGAGCTGCAAATGTGACACCGTGCTGGCTGATAGACTGCATGGGGACCTACTTACTACTGTAGCTGGAGTCTGCCTTCCTGCTTTCTTGTAGCTCCCATACTCAGTGGCATAATTTCACAGACACATGTATTTTTTCAATGGGAGATGAACAGAAAAAGTGTGGTATTGAAGATAACTCCCACAGGAAAGCAGCTGCAAATGTGACACCCTGCTGGCTGATAGACTGCATGGGGACCTACTTACTACTGTAGCTGGGGTCTGCCTTCCTGCTTTCTTGTAGCTCCCATACTCAGTGGCATAACTTAACAGACAAAATGTATTTTTTCAATGGGAGCTGAGGGGAAAAAGTGTGGTATTGAAGATAGCTCCCACAGGAAAGCAGCTGCAAATGTGACACCGTGCTGGCTGATAGACTGCATGGGGACCTACTTACTACTGTAGCTGGGGTCTGCCTTCCTGCTTTATTGTAGCTCCCATACTCAGCGGTATACCTTAATAGACACATGTATTTTTTCAATGGGAGCTGAGGGGAAAAAGTGTGGTATTGAAGATAGCTCCCACAGGAAAGGAGCTGCAAATGTGACACCGTGCTGGCTGATAGACTGCATGGGGACCTACTGACTACTGTAGCTGGGGTCTGCCTTCCTGCTTTCTTGTAGCTCCCATACTCAGTGGCATAACTTAACAGACACATGTATTTTTACATTGGGAGCTGAACAGAAAAAGTGTGGTATTGAAGATAGCTCCCACAGGAAAGCAGCTGCAAATGTGACACCGTGCTGGCTGATAGACTGCATGGGGACCTACTGACTACTGTAGCTGGGGTCTGCCTTCCTGCTTTCTTGTAGCTCCCATACTCAGTGGTATACCTAAACAGACACATGTATTTTTTTGAGCTGAACAGAAAAAAGTGTGGTATTGAAGATAGCTCCACAGGAAAAGCAGCTGCAAATGTGACACCGTGCTGGGCTGATAGACTGCATGGGGACCTACTTACTACTGTAGCTGGGGGTCTGCCTTCTCTGCTTTCTTGTAGCTCCCATACTCAGTGGCATAACTTAACAGACACATGTATTTTTACATTGGGGAGCTGAACAGAAAAAGTGTGGTATTGAAGATAGCTCCACAGGAAAGCAGCTGCAAATGTGACACCAGTGCTGGCTGATAGACTGCATGGGGACCTACTTACTACTGTAGCTGGTGTCTGCCTTCCTGCTTTCTTGTAGCTCCATACTCAGTGGCATAACTTAACAGACAAAATGTATTTTTTAATGGGAGCTGAGGAGGAAAAAGTGTGGTATTGAAGATAGCTCCCACAGGAAAGCAGCTGCAAATCTGACACCGTGCCTGGCTGATAGACTGCATGGAGACCTACTTACTACTGTAGCTGGGGTCTGCCTTCCTACTTTCTTGTAGCTCCCATACTCAGTGGTATACCTTAACAGGCATATGTATTTTTTATATGGCGAGCTGAGGGGAAAAAGTGTGGTATTGAAGATAGCTCCCACAGGAAAGCAGCTGCAAATGTGACACCGTGCTGGCTGATAGACTGCATGGGGGACCTACTTACTACTGTAGCTGGGGTCTGCCTTCCTGCTTTCTTGTAGCTCCCATACTCAGTGCATAACTTAACAGACAAAATGTATTTTTTTCAATGGGAGCTGAACAGAAAAAGTGTGGTATTGAAGATAGCTCCCACAGGAAAGAGCTGCAAATGTAACACCGTGGTGGCTGATAGACTGCATGGGGACCCTACTTACTACTGTAGCTGGGATCTGCCTTCCTGCTTTCTTGTAGCTCCGATACTCAGCGGTATAACTTAAAGGACAAAATGTATTTTTTTCAATGGGAGCTGAGGAGAACAAGTGTGGTATTGAAGATAGCTCCCACAGGAAAGCCAGCTGCAAATGTGACACCGTGCTGGCTGATAGACTGCATGGGGACCTACTTACTACTGTAGCTGGGGTCTGCCTTCCTGCTTTCTTGTAGCTCCCATACTCAGTGGCATAACTTAACAGACAAAATGTATTTTTTCAATGGGAGCTGAGGGGAAAAAAGTGTGGTATTGAAGATAGCTCCCACAGGAAAGCAGCTGCAAACTGTGACACCGTGCTGGCTGATAGACTGCATGGGGGACCTACTTACTACTGTAGCTGGGGTCTGCCCTCCTGCTTTCTTGTAGCTCCCATACTCAGTGGTATACCTAAACAGACACATGTATTTTTTCAAAGGGATCTGAACAGAAAAAGTGTGGTATTGAAGATAGCTCCCACAGGAAAGCAGCTGCAAATGTGACACCGTGCTGGCTGATAGACTGCATGGGGACCTACTTACTACTGTAGCTGGGGTCTGCCTTCCTGCTTTCTTGTAGCTCCCATACTCAGTGGTATACCTAAACAGACACAGGTATTTTTTCAAAGGGAGCTGAACAGAAAAAGTGTGGTATTGAAGATAGCTCCCACAGGAAAGGAGCTGCAAATGTAACACCGTGGTGGCTGATAGACTGCATGGGGACCTACTTACTACTGTAGCTGGGATCTGCCTTCCTGCTTTCTTGTAGCTCCGATACTCAGCGGTATAACTTAAAGGACAAAATGTATTTTTTTCAATGGGAGCTGAGGAGAACAAGTGTGGTATTGAAGATAGCTCCCACAGGAAAGCAGCTGCAAATGTGACACCGTGCTGGCTGATAGACTGCATGGGGACCTACTTACTACTGTAGCTGGGGTCTGCCTTCCTGCTTTCTTGTAGCTCCCATACTCAGTGGCATAACTTAACAGACAAAATGTATTTTTCAATGGGAGCTGAGGGGAAAAAGTGTGGTATTGAAGATAGCTCCCACAGGAAAGCAGCTGCAAATGTGACACCGTGCTGGCTGATAGACTGCATGGGGACCTACTTACTACTGTAGCTGGGGTCTGCCCTCCTGCTTTCTTGTAGCTCCCATACTCAGTGGTATACCTAAACAGACACATGTATTTTTTCAAAGGGATCTGAACAGAAAAAGTGTGGTATTGAAGATAGCTCCCACAGGAAAGCAGCTGCAAATGTGACACCGTGCTGGCTGATAGACTGCATGGGGACCTACTTACTACTGTAGCTGGGGTCTGCCTTCCTGCTTTCTTGTAGCTCCCATACTCAGTGGTATACCTAAACAGACACAGGTATTTTTTCAAAGGGAGCTGAACAGAAAAAGTGTGGTATTGAAGATAGCTCCCACAGGAAAGCAGCTGCAAATGTGACACCGTGCTGGCTGATAGACTGCATGGAGACCTACTTACTACTGTAGCTGGGGTCTGCCTTCCTGCTTTCTTGTAGCTCCCATACTCAGTGGTATACCTTAACAGGCATATGTATTTTTTCAATGGGAGCTGAGGGGAAAAAGTGTGGTATTGAAGATAGCTCCCACAGGAAAGCAGCTGCAAATGTGACACCGTGCTGGCTGATAGACTGCATGGGGACCTACTTACTACTGTAGCTGGGGTCTGCCTTCCTGCTTTCTTGTAGCTCCCATACTCAGTGGCATAACTTAACAGACAAAATGTATTTTTCAATGGGAGCTGAGGGGAAAAAGTGTGGTATTGAAGATAGCTCCCACAGGAAAGCAGCTGCAAATGTGACACCGTGCTGGCTGATAGACTGCATGGGGACCTACTTACTACTGTAGCTGGGGTCTGCCCTCCTGCTTTCTTGTAGCTCCCATACTCAGTGGTATACCTAAACAGACACATGTATTTTTTCAAAGGGATCTGAACAGAAAAAGTGTGGTATTGAAGATAGCTCCCACAGGAAAGCAGCTGCAAATGTGACACCGTGCTGGCTGATAGACTGCATGGGGGACCTACTTACTACTGTAGCTGGGGTCTGCCTTCCTGCTTTCTTGTAGCTCCCATACTCAGTGGTATACCTAAACAGACACAGGTATTTTTTCAAAGGGAGCTGAACAGAAAAAGTGTGGTATTGAAGATAGCTCCCACAGGAAAGGAGCTGCAAATGTAACACCGTGGTGGCTGATAGACTGCATGGGGACCTACTTACTACTGTAGCTGGGATCTGCCTTCCTGCTTTCTTGTAGCTCCGATACTCAGCGGTATAACTTAAAGGACAAAATGTATTTTTTTCAATGGGAGCTGAGGAGAACAAGTGTGGTATTGAAGATAGCTCCCACAGGAAAGCAGCTGCAAATGTGACACCGTGCTGGCTGATAGACTGCATGGGGACCTACTTACTACTGTAGCTGGGGTCTGCCTTCCTGCTTTCTTGTAGCTCCCATACTCAGTGGCATAACTTAACAGACAAAATGTATTTTTCAATGGGAGCTGAGGGGAAAAAGTGTGGTATTGAAGATAGCTCCCACAGGAAAGCAGCTGCAAATGTGACACCGTGCTGGCTGATAGACTGCATGGGGACCTACTTACTACTGTAGCTGGGGTCTGCCCTCCTGCTTTCTTGTAGCTCCCATACTCAGTGGTATACCTAAACAGACACATGTATTTTTTTCAAAGGGATCTGAACAGAAAAAGTGTGGTATTGAAGATAGCTCCCACAGGAAAGCAGCTGCAAATGTGACACCGTGCTGGCTGATAGACTGCATGGGGACCTACTTACTACTGTAGCTGGGGTCTGCCTTCCTGCTTTCTTGTAGCTCCCATACTCAGTGGTATACCTAAACAGACACAGGTATTTTTTCAAAGGGAGCTGAACAGAAAAAGTGTGGTATTGAAGATAGCTCCCACAGGAAAGCAGCTGCAAATGTGACACCGTGCTGGCTGATAGACTGCATGGAGACCTACTTACTACTGTAGCTGGGGTCTGCCTTCCTGCTTTCTTGTAGCTCCCATACTCAGTGGTATACCTTAACAGGCATATGTATTTTTTCAATGGGAGCTGAGGGGAAAAAGTGTGGTATTGAAGATAGCTCCCACAGGAAAGCAGCTGCAAATGTGACACCGTGCTGGCTGATAGACTGCATGGGGACCTACTTATTACTGTAGCAGGGGTCTGCCTTCCTGCTTTCTTGTAGCTCCCATACTCAGTGGTATACCTTAACAGGCATATGTATTTTTTATATTGGAGCTGAGGGGAAAAAGTGTGGTATTGAAGATAGCTCCCACAGGAAAGCAGCTGCAAATGTGACACCGTGCTGGCTGATAGACTGCATGGGGACCTACTTACTACTGTAGCTGGGGTCTGCCTTCCTGCTTTCTTGTAGCTCCCATACTCTGCGGTATACCTTAACAGACACATGTATTTTTTCAATGGGAGCTGAGGAGAAAAACTGTGGTATTGAAGATAGCACCCACAGGAAAGGAGCTGCAAATGTGACACCGTGCTGGCTGATAGACTGCATGGGGACCTACTGACTACTGTAGCTGGGGTCTGCCTTCCTGCTTTCTTGTAGCTCCCATACTCAATGGTATACCTTAACAGACATATGTATTTTTTCAATGGGAGCTGAACAGAAAAAGTGTGGTATTGAAGATAGCTCCCACAGGAAAGCAGCTGCAAATGTGACACCGTGCTGGCTGATAGACTGCATGGGGACCTACTTACTACTGTAGCTGGGGTCTGCCTTCCTGCTTTCTTGTAGCTCCCATATTCAGTGGTATACCTTAACAGACAAAATGTATTTTATTCAATGGGAGCTGAGGAGAAAAAGTGTGGTATTCAATATAGCTCCCACAGGAAAGCAGCTGCAAATGTGACACCGTGCTGGCTGATAGACTGCATGGGGACCTACTTACTACTGTAGCTGGGGTCTGCCTTCCTGCTTTCTTGTAGCTCCCATACTCAGCGGTATACCTTAACAGACACATGTATTTTTTCAATGGGAGCTGAGGAGAAAAACTGTGGTATTGAAGATAGCACCCACAGGAAAGGAGCTGCAAATGTGACACCGTGCTGGCTGATAGACTGCATGGGGACCTACTGACTACTGTAGCTGGGGTCTGCCTTCCTGCTTTCTTGTAGCTCCCATACTCAATGGTATACCTTAACAGACATATGTATTTTTTCAATGGGAGCTGAACAGAAAAAGTGTGGTATTGAAGATAGCTCCCACAGGAAAGCAGCTGCAAATGTGACACCGTGCTGGCTGATAGACTGCATGGGGACCTACTTACTACTGTAGCTGGGGTCTGCCCTCCTGCTTTCTTGTAGCTCCCATACTCAGTGGTATACCTAAACAGACACATGTATTTTTTCAAAGGGATCTGAACAGAAAAAGTGTGGTATTGAAGATAGCTCCCACAGGAAAGCAGCTGCAAATGTGACACCGTGCTGGCTGATAGACTGCATGGGGACCTACTTACTACTGTAGCTGGGGTCTGCCTTCCTGCTTTCTTGTAGCTCCCATACTCAGTGGTATACCTAAACAGACACAGGTATTTTTTCAAAGGGAGCTGAACAGAAAAAGTGTGGTATTGAAGATAGCTCCCACAGGAAAGGAGCTGCAAATGTAACACCGTGGTGGCTGATAGACTGCATGGGGACCTACTTACTACTGTAGCTGGGATCTGCCTTCCTGCTTTCTTGTAGCTCCGATACTCAGCGGTATAACTTAAAGGACAAAATGTATTTTTTTCAATGGGAGCTGAGGAGAACAAGTGTGGTATTGAAGATAGCTCCCACAGGAAAGCAGCTGCAAATGTGACACCGTGCTGGCTGATAGACTGCATGGGGACCTACTTACTACTGTAGCTGGGGTCTGCCTTCCTGCTTTCTTGTAGCTCCCATACTCAGTGGCATAACTTAACAGACAAAATGTATTTTTCAATGGGAGCTGAGGGGAAAAAGTGTGGTATTGAAGATAGCTCCCACAGGAAAGCAGCTGCAAATGTGACACCGTGCTGGCTGATAGACTGCATGGGGACCTACTTACTACTGTAGCTGGGGTCTGCCCTCCTGCTTTCTTGTAGCTCCCATACTCAGTGGTATACCTAAACAGACACATGTATTTTTTCAAAGGGATCTGAACAGAAAAAGTGTGGTATTGAAGATAGCTCCCACAGGAAAGCAGCTGCAAATGTGACACCGTGCTGGCTGATAGACTGCATGGGGACCTACTTACTACTGTAGCTGGGGTCTGCCTTCCTGCTTTCTTGTAGCTCCCATACTCAGTGGTATACCTAAACAGACACAGGTATTTTTTCAAAGGGAGCTGAACAGAAAAAGTGTGGTATTGAAGATAGCTCCCACAGGAAAGCAGCTGCAAATGTGACACCGTGCTGGCTGATAGACTGCATGGAGACCTACTTACTACTGTAGCTGGGGTCTGCCTTCCTGCTTTCTTGTAGCTCCCATACTCAGTGGTATACCTTAACAGGCATATGTATTTTTTCAATGGGAGCTGAGGGGAAAAAGTGTGGTATTGAAGATAGCTCCCACAGGAAAGCAGCTGCAAATGTGACACCGTGCTGGCTGATAGACTGCATGGGGACCTACTTATTACTGTAGCAGGGGTCTGCCTTCCTGCTTTCTTGTAGCTCCCATACTCAGTGGTATACCTTAACAGGCATATGTATTTTTTATATTGGAGCTGAGGGGAAAAAGTGTGGTATTGAAGATAGCTCCCACAGGAAAGCAGCTGCAAATGTGACACCGTGCTGGCTGATAGACTGCATGGGGACCTACTTACTACTGTAGCTGGGGTCTGCCTTCCTGCTTTCTTGTAGCTCCCATACTCTGCGGTATACCTTAACAGACACATGTATTTTTTCAATGGGAGCTGAGGAGAAAAACTGTGGTATTGAAGATAGCACCCACAGGAAAGGAGCTGCAAATGTGACACCGTGCTGGCTGATAGACTGCATGGGGACCTACTGACTACTGTAGCTGGGGTCTGCCTTCCTGCTTTCTTGTAGCTCCCATACTCAATGGTATACCTTAACAGACATATGTATTTTTTCAATGGGAGCTGAACAGAAAAAGTGTGGTATTGAAGATAGCTCCCACAGGAAAGCAGCTGCAAATGTGACACCGTGCTGGCTGATAGACTGCATGGGGACCTACTTACTACTGTAGCTGGGGTCTGCCTTCCTGCTTTCTTGTAGCTCCCATATTCAGTGGTATACCTTAACAGACAAAATGTATTTTATTCAATGGGAGCTGAGGAGAAAAAGTGTGGTATTCAATATAGCTCCCACAGGAAAGCAGCTGCAAATGTGACACCGTGCTGGCTGATAGACTGCATGGGGACCTACTTACTACTGTAGCTGCGGTCTGCCTTCCTGCTTTCTTGTAGCTCCCATACTCAGCGGTATACCTTAACAGACACATGTATTTTTTCAATGGGAGCTGAGGAGAAAAACTGTGGTATTGAAGATAGCACCCACAGGAAAGGAGCTGCAAATGTGACACCGTGCTGGCTGATAGACTGCATGGGGACCTACTGACTACTGTAGCTGGGGTCTGCCTTCCTGCTTTCTTGTAGCTCCCATACTCAATGGTATACCTTAACAGACATATGTATTTTTTCAATGGGAGCTGAACAGAAAAAGTGTGGTATTGAAGATAGCTCCCACAGGAAAGCAGCTGCAAATGTGACACCGTGCTGGCTGATAGACTGCATGGGGACCTACTGACTACTGTAGCTGGGGTCTGCCTTCCTGCTTTCTTGTAGCTCCCATACTCAGCGGTATACCTTAAGAGACACATGTATTTTTTCAAAGGGAGCGGAACAGAAAAAGTGTGGTATTGAAGATAGCTCCCACATGAAAGCAGCTGCAAATGTGACACCGTGCTGGCTGATAGACTGCATGGGGACCTACTTACTACTGTAGCTGGGGTCTGCCTTCCTGCTTTCTTGTAGCTCCCATACTCAGCGGTATACCTTAACAGACACATGTATTTTTTCAATGGGAGCTGAGGAGAAGAACTGTGGTATTGAAGATAGCACACAGAGGAAAGGAGCTGCAAATGTGACACCGTGCTGGCTGATAGACTGCATGGGGACCTACTTACTACTGTAGCTGGGGTCTGCCTTCCTGCTTTCTTGTAGCTCCCATACTCAGTGGCATAATTTCACAGACACATGTATTTTTTCAATGGGAGATGAACAGAAAAAGTGTGGTATTGAAGATAACTCCCACAGGAAAGCAGCTGCAAATGTGACACCCTGCTGGCTGATAGACTGCATGGGGACCTACTTACTACTGTAGCTGGGGTCTGCCTTCCTGCTTTCTTGTAGCTCCCATACTCAGTGGCATAACTTAACAGACAAAATGTATTTTTTCAATGGGAGCTGAGGGGAAAAAGTGTGGTATTGAAGATAGCTCCCACAGGAAAGCAGCTGCAAATGTGACACCGTGCTGGCTGATAGACTGCATGGGGACCTACTTACTACTGTAGCTGGGGTCTGCCTTCCTGCTTTATTGTAGCTCCCATACTCAGCGGTATACCTTAATAGACACATGTATTTTTTCAATGGGAGCTGAGGGGAAAAAGTGTGGTATTGAAGATAGCTCCCACAGGAAAGGAGCTGCAAATGTGACACCGTGCTGGCTGATAGACTGCATGGGGACCTACTGACTACTGTAGCTGGGGTCTGCCTTCCTGCTTTCTTGTAGCTCCCATACTCAGTGGCATAACTTAACAGACACATGTATTTTTACATTGGGAGCTGAACAGAAAAAGTGTGGTATTGAAGATAGCTCCCACAGGAAAGCAGCTGCAAATGTGACACCGTGCTGGCTGATAGACTGCATGGGGACCTACTGACTACTGTAGCTGGGGTCTGCCTTCCTGCTTTCTTGTAGCTCCCATACTCAGTGGTATACCTAAACAGACACATGTATTTTTTCAAAGGGAGCTGAACAGAAAAAGTGTGGTATTGAAGATAGCTCCCACAGGAAAGCAGCTGCAAATGTGACACCGTGCTGGCTGATAGACTGCATGGGGACCTACTTACTACTGTAGCTGGGGTCTGCCTTCCTGCTTTCTTGTAGCTCCCATACTCAGTGGCATAACTTAACAGACACATGTATTTTTACATTGGGAGCTGAACAGAAAAAGTGTGGTATTGAAGATAGCTCCCACAGGAAAGCAGCTGCAAATGTGACACCGTGCTGGCTGATAGACTGCATGGGGACCTACTTACTACTGTAGCTGGTGTCTGCCTTCCTGCTTTCTTGTAGCTCCCATACTCAGTGGCATAACTTAACAGACAAAATGTATTTTTTAATGGGAGCTGAGGGGAAAAAGTGTGGTATTGAAGATAGCTCCCACAGGAAAGCAGCTGCAAATCTGACACCGTGCTGGCTGATAGACTGCATGGAGACCTACTTACTACTGTAGCTGGGGTCTGCCTTCCTACTTTCTTGTAGCTCCCATACTCAGTGGTATACCTTAACAGGCATATGTATTTTTTATATGGGAGCTGAGGGGAAAAAGTGTGGTATTGAAGATAGCTCCCACAGGAAAGCAGCTGCAAATGTGACACCGTGCTGGCTGATAGACTGCATGGGGACCTACTTACTACTGTAGCTGGGGTCTGCCTTCCTGCTTTCTTGTAGCTCCCATACTCAGTGCATAACTTAACAGACAAAATGTATTTTTTCAATGGGAGCTGAACAGAAAAAGTGTGGTATTGAAGATAGCTCCCACAGGAAAGGAGCTGCAAATGTAACACCGTGGTGGCTGATAGACTGCATGGGGACCTACTTACTACTGTAGCTGGGATCTGCCTTCCTGCTTTCTTGTAGCTCCGATACTCAGCGGTATAACTTAAAGGACAAAATGTATTTTTTTCAATGGGAGCTGAGGAGAACAAGTGTGGTATTGAAGATAGCTCCCACAGGAAAGCAGCTGCAAATGTGACACCGTGCTGGCTGATAGACTGCATGGGGACCTACTTACTACTGTAGCTGGGGTCTGCCTTCCTGCTTTCTTGTAGCTCCCATACTCAGTGGCATAACTTAACAGACAAAATGTATTTTTCAATGGGAGCTGAGGGGAAAAAGTGTGGTATTGAAGATAGCTCCCACAGGAAAGCAGCTGCAAATCTGACACCGTGCTGGCTGATAGACTGCATGGAGACCTACTTACTACTGTAGCTGGGATCTGCCTTCCTGCTTTCTTGTAGCTCCGATACTCAGCGGTATAACTTAAAGGACAAAATGTATTTTTTTCAATGGGAGCTGAGGAGAACAAGTGTGGTATTGAAGATAGCTCCCACAGGAAAGCAGCTGCAAATGTGACACCGTGCTGGCTGATAGACTGCATGGGGACCTACTTACTACTGTAGCTGGGGTCTGCCTTCCTGCTTTCTTGTAGCTCCCATACTCAGTGGCATAACTTAACAGACAAAATGTATTTTTCAATGGGAGCTGAGGGGAAAAAGTGTGGTATTGAAGATAGCTCCCACAGGAAAGCAGCTGCAAATGTGACACCGTGCTGGCTGATAGACTGCATGGGGACCTACTTACTACTGTAGCTGGGGTCTGCCCTCCTGCTTTCTTGTAGCTCCCATACTCAGTGGTATACCTAAACAGACACATGTATTTTTTCAAAGGGATCTGAACAGAAAAAGTGTGGTATTGAAGATAGCTCCCACAGGAAAGCAGCTGCAAATGTGACACCGTGCTGGCTGATAGACTGCATGGGGACCTACTTACTACTGTAGCTGGGGTCTGCCTTCCTGCTTTCTTGTAGCTCCCATACTCAGTGGTATACCTAAACAGACACAGGTATTTTTTCAAAGGGAGCTGAACAGAAAAAGTGTGGTATTGAAGATAGCTCCCACAGGAAAGCAGCTGCAAATGTGACACCGTGCTGGCTGATAGACTGCATGGAGACCTACTTACTACTGTAGCTGGGGTCTGCCTTCCTGCTTTCTTGTAGCTCCCATACTCAGTGGTATACCTTAACAGGCATATGTATTTTTTCAATGGGAGCTGAGGGGAAAAAGTGTGGTATTGAAGATAGCTCCCACAGGAAAGCAGCTGCAAATGTGACACCGTGCTGGCTGATAGACTGCATGGGGACCTACTTATTACTGTAGCAGGGGTCTGCCTTCCTGCTTTCTTGTAGCTCCCATACTCAGTGGTATACCTTAACAGGCATATGTATTTTTTATATTGGAGCTGAGGGGAAAAAGTGTGGTATTGAAGATAGCTCCCACAGGAAAGCAGCTGCAAATGTGACACCGTGCTGGCTGATAGACTGCATGGGGACCTACTTACTACTGTAGCTGGGGTCTGCCTTCCTGCTTTCTTGTAGCTCCCATATTCAGTGGTATACCTTAACAGACAAAATGTATTTTATTCAATGGAAGCTGAGGAGAAAAAGTGTGGTATTCAATATAGCTCCCACAGGAAAGCAGCTGCAAATGTGACACCGTGCTGGCTGATAGACTGCATGGGGACCTACTTACTACTGTAGCTGGGGTCTGCCTTCCTGCTTTCTTGTAGCTCCCATACTCTGCGGTATACCTTAACAGACACATGTATTTTTTCAATGGGAGCTGAGGAGAAAAACTGTGGTATTGAAGATAGCACCCACAGGAAAGGAGCTGCAAATGTGACACCGTGCTGGCTGATAGACTGCATGGGGACCTACTGACTACTGTAGCTGGGGTCTGCCTTCCTGCTTTCTTGTAGCTCCCATACTCAATGGTATACCTTAACAGACATATGTATTTTTTCAATGGGAGCTGAACAGAAAAAGTGTGGTATTGAAGATAGCTCCCACAGGAAAGCAGCTGCAAATGTGACACCGTGCTGGCTGATAGACTGCATGGGGACCTACTTACTACTGTAGCTGGGGTCTGCCTTCCTGCTTTCTTGTAGCTCCCATATTCAGTGGTATACCTTAACAGACAAAATGTATTTTATTCAATGGGAGCTGAGGAGAAAAAGTGTGGTATTCAATATAGCTCCCACAGGAAAGCAGCTGCAAATGTGACACCGTGCTGGCTGATAGACTGCATGGGGACCTACTTACTACTGTAGCTGGGGTCTGCCTTCCTGCTTTCTTGTAGCTCCCATACTCAGCGGTATACCTTAACAGACACATGTATTTTTTCAATGGGAGCTGAGGAGAAAAACTGTGGTATTGAAGATAGCACCCACAGGAAAGGAGCTGCAAATGTGACACCGTGCTGGCTGATAGACTGCATGGGGACCTACTGACTACTGTAGCTGGGGTCTGCCTTCCTGCTTTCTTGTAGCTCCCATACTCAATGGTATACCTTAACAGACATATGTATTTTTTCAATGGGAGCTGAACAGAAAAAGTGTGGTATTGAAGATAGCTCCCACAGGAAAGCAGCTGCAAATGTGACACCGTGCTGGCTGATAGACTGCATGGGGACCTACTGACTACTGTAGCTGGGGTCTGCCTTCCTGCTTTCTTGTAGCTCCCATACTCAGCGGTATACCTTAAGAGACACATGTATTTTTTCAAAGGGAGCGGAACAGAAAAAGTGTGGTATTGAAGATAGCTCCCACATGAAAGCAGCTGCAAATGTGACACCGTGCTGGCTGATAGACTGCATGGGGACCTACTTACTACTGTAGCTGGGGTCTGCCTTCCTGCTTTCTTGTAGCTCCCATACTCAGCGGTATACCTTAACAGACACATGTATTTTTTCAATGGGAGCTGAGGAGAAGAACTGTGGTATTGAAGATAGCACACAGAGGAAAGGAGCTGCAAATGTGACACCGTGCTGGCTGATAGACTGCATGGGGACCTACTTACTACTGTAGCTGGGGTCTGCCTTCCTGCTTTCTTGTAGCTCCCATACTCAGTGGCATAATTTCACAGACACATGTATTTTTTCAATGGGAGATGAACAGAAAAAGTGTGGTATTGAAGATAACTCCCACAGGAAAGCAGCTGCAAATGTGACACCCTGCTGGCTGATAGACTGCATGGGGACCTACTTACTACTGTAGCTGGGGTCTGCCTTCCTGCTTTCTTGTAGCTCCCATACTCAGTGGCATAACTTAACAGACAAAATGTATTTTTTCAATGGGAGCTGAGGGGAAAAAGTGTGGTATTGAAGATAGCTCCCACAGGAAAGCAGCTGCAAATGTGACACCGTGCTGGCTGATAGACTGCATGGGGACCTACTTACTACTGTAGCTGGGGTCTGCCTTCCTGCTTTCTTGTAGCTCCCATACTCAGCGGTATACCTTAATAGACACATGTATTTTTTCAATGGGAGCTGAGGGGAAAAAGTGTGGTATTGAAGATAGCTCCCACAGGAAAGGAGCTGCAAATGTGACACCGTGCTGGCTGATAGACTGCATGGGGACCTACTGACTACTGTAGCTGGGGTCTGCCTTCCTGCTTTCTTGTAGCTCCCATACTCAGTGGCATAACTTAACAGACACATGTATTTTTACATTGGGAGCTGAACAGAAAAAGTGTGGTATTGAAGATAGCTCCCACAGGAAAGCAGCTGCAAATGTGACACCGTGCTGGCTGATAGACTGCATGGGGACCTACTGACTACTGTAGCTGGGGTCTGCCTTCCTGCTTTCTTGTAGCTCCCATACTCAGTGGTATACCTAAACAGACACATGTATTTTTTCAAAGGGAGCTGAACAGAAAAAGTGTGGTATTGAAGATAGCTCCCACAGGAAAGCAGCTGCAAATGTGACACCGTGCTGGCTGATAGACTGCATGGGGACCTACTTACTACTGTAGCTGGGGTCTGCCTTCCTGCTTTCTTGTAGCTCCCATACTCAGTGGCATAACTTAACAGACACATGTATTTTTACATTGGGAGCTGAACAGAAAAAGTGTGGTATTGAAGATAGCTCCCACAGGAAAGCAGCTGCAAATGTGACACCGTGCTGGCTGATAGACTGCATGGGGACCTACTTACTACTGTAGCTGGTGTCTGCCTTCCTGCTTTCTTGTAGCTCCCATACTCAGTGGCATAACTTAACAGACAAAATGTATTTTTTAATGGGAGCTGAGGGGAAAAAGTGTGGTATTGAAGATAGCTCCCACAGGAAAGCAGCTGCAAATGTGACACCGTGCTGGCTGATAGACTGCATGGGGACCTACTTACTACTGTAGCTGGGGTCTGCCTTCCTGCTTTCTTGTAGCTCCCATACTCAGTGCATAACTTAACAGACAAAATGTATTTTTTCAATGGGAGCTGAACAGAAAAAGTGTGGTATTGAAGATAGCTCCCACAGGAAAGGAGCTGCAAATGTAACACCGTGGTGGCTGATAGACTGCATGGGGACCTACTTACTACTGTAGCTGGGATCTGCCTTCCTGCTTTCTTGTAGCTCCGATACTCAGCGGTATAACTTAAAGGACAAAATGTATTTTTTTCAATGGGAGCTGAGGAGAACAAGTGTGGTATTGAAGATAGCTCCCACAGGAAAGCAGCTGCAAATGTGACACCGTGCTGGCTGATAGACTGCATGGGGACCTACTTACTACTGTAGCTGGGGTCTGCCTTCCTGCTTTCTTGTAGCTCCCATACTCAGTGGCATAACTTAACAGACAAAATGTATTTTTCAATGGGAGCTGAGGGGAAAAAGTGTGGTATTGAAGATAGCTCCCACAGGAAAGCAGCTGCAAATGTGACACCGTGCTGGCTGATAGACTGCATGGGGACCTACTTACTACTGTAGCTGGGGTCTGCCTTCCTGCTTTCTTGTAGCTCCCATACTCAGCGGTATACCTTAACACAAACATGTATTTTTTCAATGGGAGCTGAGGAGAAAAACTGTGGTATTGAAGATAGCACCCACAGGAAAGGAGCTGCAAATGTGACACCGTGCTGGCTGGTAGACTGCATGGGGACCTACTTACTACTGTAGCTGGGGTCTGCCTTCCTGCTTTCTTGTAGCTCCCGTACTCAGTGGTATACCTTAACAGACGTATGTATTTTTTCAAAGGGAGCGGAACAGAAAAAGTGTGGTATTGAAGATAGCTCCCACAGGAAAGCAGCTGCAAATGTGACACCGTGCTGGCTGATAGACTGCATGGGGACCTACTGACTACTGTAGCTGGGGTCTGCCTTCCTGCTTTCTTGTAGCTCCCATATTCAGTGGTATACCTTAACAGACAAAATGTATTTTATTCAATGGAAGCTGAGGAGAAAAAGTGTGCTATTGAATATAGCTCCCACAGGAAAGCAGCTGCAAATGTGACACCGTGCTGGCTGATAGACTGCATGGGGACCTACTTACTACTGTAGCTGGGGTCTGCCTTCCTGCTTTCTTGTAGCTCCCATACTCAGTGGCATAACATCACAGACACATGTATTTTTTCAATGGGAGCTGAGCAGAAAAAGTGTGGTATTGAAGATAGCTCCCACAGGAAAGCAGCTGCAAATGTGACACCGTGCTGGCTGATAGACTGCATGGGGACCTACTTACTACTGTAGCTGGGGTCTGCCTTCCTGCTTTCTTGTAGCTCCCATACTCAGTGGTATACCTAAACAGACACATGTATTTTTTCAAAGGGAGCTGAACAGAAAAAGTGTGGTATTGAAGATAGCTCCCACAGGAAAGCAGCTGCAAATGTGACACCGTGCTGGCTGATACACTGCATGGGGACCTACTTACTACTGTAGCTGGGGTCTGCCTTCCTGCTTTCTTGTAGCTCCCATACTCAGTGGCATAACTTAACAGACACATGTATTTTTTCAATGGTAGCTGAACAGAAAAAGTGTGGTATTGAAGATAACTCCCACAGGAAAGCAGCTGCAAATGTGACACCGTGATGGCTGATAGACTGCATGGGGACCTACTTACTACTATAGCTGGGCTCTGCCCTCCTGCTTTCTTGTAGCTCCCATACTCAGTGGTATACCTAAACAGACACATGTATTTTTTCAAAGGGATCTGAACAGAAAAAGTGTGGTATTGAAGATAGCTCCCACAGGAAAGCAGCTGCAAATGTGACACCGTGCTGGCTGATAGACTGCATGGGGACCTACTTACTACTGTAGCTGGGGTCTGCCTTCCTGCTTTCTTGTAGCTCCCATACTCAGTGGTATACCTAAACAGACACAGGTATTTTTTCAAAGGGAGCTGAACAGAAAAAGTGTGGTATTGAAGATAGCTCCCACAGGAAAGCAGCTGCAAATGTGACACCGTGCTGGCTGATAGACTGCATGGAGACCTACTTACTACTGTAGCTGGGGTCTGCCTTCCTGCTTTCTTGTAGCTCCCATACTCAGTGGTATACCTTAACAGGCATATGCATTTTTTCAATGGGAGCTGAGGGGAAAAAGTGTGGTATTGAAGATAGCTCCCACAGGAAAGCAGCTGCAAATGTGACACCGTGCTGGCTGATAGACTGCATGGGGACCTACTTATTACTGTAGCAGGGGTCTGCCTTCCTGCTTTCTTGTAGCTCCCATACTCAGTGGTATACCTTAACAGGCATATGTATTTTTTATATTGGAGCTGAGGGGAAAAAGTGTGGTATTGAAGATAGCTCCCACAGGAAAGCAGCTGCAAATGTGACACCGTGCTGGCTGATAGACTGCATGGGGACCTACTTACTACTGTAGCTGGGGTCTGCCTTCCTGCTTTCTTGTAGCTCCCATATTCAGTGGTATACCTTAACAGACAAAATGTATTTTATTCAATGGAAGCTGAGGAGAAAAAGTGTGGTATTCAATATAGCTCCCACAGGAAAGCAGCTGCAAATGTGACACCGTGCTGGCTGATAGACTGCATGGGGACCTACTTACTACTGTAGCTGGGGTCTGCCTTCCTGCTTTCTTGTAGCTCCCATACTCTGCGGTATACCTTAACAGACACATGTATTTTTTCAATGGGAGCTGAGGAGAAAAACTGTGGTATTGAAGATAGCACCCACAGGAAAGGAGCTGCAAATGTGACACCGTGCTGGCTGATAGACTGCATGGGGACCTACTGACTACTGTAGCTGGGGTCTGCCTTCCTGCTTTCTTGTAGCTCCCATACTCAATGGTATACCTTAACAGACATATGTATTTTTTCAATGGGAGCTGAACAGAAAAAGTGTGGTATTGAAGATAGCTCCCACAGGAAAGCAGCTGCAAATGTGACACCGTGCTGGCTGATAGACTGCATGGGGACCTACTTACTACTGTAGCTGGGGTCTGCCTTCCTGCTTTCTTGTAGCTCCCATATTCAGTGGTATACCTTAACAGACAAAATGTATTTTATTCAATGGAAGCTGAGGAGAAAAAGTGTGGTATTGAATATAGCTCCCACAGGAAAGCAGCTGCAAATGTGACACCGTGCTGGCTGATAGACTGCATGGGGACCTACTTACTACTGTAGCTGGGGTCTGCCTTCCTGCTTTCTTGTAGCTCCCATACTCAGTGGCATAACATCACAGACACATGTATTTTTTCAATGGGAGCTGAGCAGAAAAAGTGTGGTATTGAAGATAGCTCCCACAGGAAAGCAGCTGCAAATGTGACACCGTGCTGGCTGATAGACTGCATGGGGACCTACTTACTACTGTAGCTGGAGTCGGCCTTCCTGCTTTCTTGTAGCTCCCATACTCAGCGGTATACCTTAACAGACACATATATTTTTTCAATGGGAGCTGAGGAGAAAAACTGTGGTATTGAAGATAGCACCCACAGGAAAAGAGCTGCAAATGTGACACCGTGCTGGCTGATAGACTGCATGGGGACCTACTTACTACTGTAGCTGGGGTCTGCCTTCCTGCTTTCTTGTAGCTCCCATACTCAGTGGTATACCTAAACAGACACATGTATTTTTTCAAAGGGAGCTGAACAGAAAAAGTGTGGTATTGAAGATAGCTCCCACAGGAAAGCAGCTGCAAATGTGACACCGTGCTGGCTGATAGACTGCATGGGGACCTACTTACTACTGTAGCTGGGGTCTGCCTTCCTGCTTTCTTGTAGCTCCCATACTCAGTGGTATACCTAAACAGACAGATGTATTTTTTCAAAGGGAGCTGAACAGAAAAAGTGTGGTATTGAAGATAGCTCCCACAGGAAAGCAGCTGCAAATGTGACACCGTGCTGGCTGATAGACTGCATGGGGACCTACTTACTACTGTAGCTGGGGTCTGCCTTCCTGCTTTCTTGTAGCTCCCATACTCAGTGGTATACCTAAACAGACACATGTATTTTTTCAATGGGAGCTGAGGGGAAAAAGTGTGGTATTGAAGATAGCTCCCACAGGAAAGCAGCTGCAAATGTGACACCGTGCTGGCTGATAGACTGCATGGGGACCTACTTACTACTGTAGCTGGGGTCTGCCTTCCTGCTTTCTTGTAGCTCCCATATTCAGTGGTATACCTAAACAGACAGATGTATTTTTTCAAAGGGAGCTGAACAGAAAAAGTGTGGTATTGAAGATAGCTCCCACAGGAAAGCAGCTGCAAATGTGACACCGTGCTGGCTGATAGACTGCATGGGGACCTACTTACTACTGTAGCTGGGGTCTGCCTTCCTGCTTTCTTGTAGCTCCCATACTCAGTGGCATAACTTAACAGACAAAATGTATTTTTCAATGGGAGCTGAGGGGAAAAAGTGTGGTATTGAAGATAGCTCCCACAGGAAAGCAGCTGCAAATGTGACACCGTGCTGGCTGATAGACTGCATGGAGACCTACTTACTACTGTAGCTGGGGTCTGCCTTCCTGCTTTCTTGTAGCTCCCATACTCAGCGGCATAACTTCACAGACACATGTATTTTTTGAATGGGAGCTGAACAAGAAAAGTGTGGTATTGAAGTTTACTCCCACAGGAAAGCAGCTGCAAATGTGACACCGTGCTGGCTGATAGACTGCATGGGGACCTACTTACTGCTGTAGCTGGGGTCTGCCTTCCTGCTTTCTTGTAGCTCCCATACTCAGTGGCATAACTTAGCAGACAAAATGTATTTTTTCAATGGGAGGTGAGGGGAAAAAGTGTGGTATTGAAGATAGCTCCCACAGGAAAGCAGCTGCAAATGTGACACCGTGCTGGCTGATAGACTGCATGGGGACCTACTTACTACTGTAGCTGGGGTCTGTCTTCCTGCTTTCTTGTAGCTCCCATACTCAGTGGCATAATTTAACAGACACATGTATTTTTTCAATGGGAGCTGAACAGAAAAAGTGTGGTATTACAGATAACTCCCACAGGAAAGCAGCTGCAAATGTGACACCGTGCTGGCTGATAGACTGCATGGGGACCTACTTACTGCTGTAGCTGGGATCTGCCTTCCTGCTTTCTTGTAGCTCCCATACTCAGTGGCATAACTTAACAGACACATGTATTTTTTCAATGGGAGCTGAACAGAAAAAGTGTGGTATTGAAGATAGCTCCCACAGGAAAGCAGCTGCAAATGTGACACCGTGCTGGCTGATAGACTGCATGGGGACCTACTTACTACTGTAGCTGGGGTCTACCTTCCTGCTTTCTTGTATCTCCCATACTCAGTGGTATACCTAAACAGACAGATGTATTTTTTCAAAGGGAGCTGAACAGAAAAAGTGTGGTATTGAAGATAGCTCCCACAGGAAAGCAGCTGCAAATGTGACACCGTGCTGGCTGATAGACTGCATGGGGACCTACTTACTACTGTAGCTGGGGTCTGCCTTCCTGCTTTCTTGTAGCTCCCATACTCAGTGGTATACCTAAACAGACACATGTATTTTTTCAATGGGAGCTGAGGGGAAAAAGTGTGGTATTGAAGATAGCTCCCACAGGAAAGCAGCTGCAAATGTGACACCGTGCTGGCTGATAGACTGCATGGGGACCTACTTACTACTGTAGCTGGGGTCTGCCTTCCTGCTTTCTTGTAGCTCCCATATTCAGTGGTATACCTAAACAGACAGATGTATTTTTTCAAAGGGAGCTGAACAGAAAAAGTGTGGTATTGAAGATAGCTCCCACAGGAAAGCAGCTGCAAATGTGACACCGTGCTGGCTGATAGACTGCATGGGGACCTACTTACTGCTGTAGCTGGGATCTGCCTTCCTGCTTTCTTGTAGCTCCCATACTCAGTGGCATAACTTAACAGACACATGTATTTTTTCAAAGGGAGCTGAACAGAAAAAGTGTGGTATTGAAGATAGCTCCCACAGGAAAGCAGCTGCAAATGTGACACCGTGCTGGCTGATAGACTGCATGGGGACCTACTTACTACTGTAGCTGGGGTCTGCCTTCCTGCTTTCTTGTAGCTCCCATACTCAGCGGCATAACTTCACAGACACATGTATTTTTTGAATGGGAGCTGAACAAGAAAAGTGTGGTATTGAAGTTTACTCCCACAGGAAAGCAGCTGCAAATGTGACACCGTGCTGGCTGATAGACTGCATGGGGACCTACTTACTGCTGTAGCTGGGGTCTGCCTTCCTGCTTTCTTGTAGCTCCCATACTCAGTGGCATAACTTAACAGACAAAATGTATTTTTTCAATGGGAGGTGAGGGGAAAAAGTGTGGTATTGAAGATAGCTCCCACAGGAAAGCAGCTGCAAATGTGACACCGTGCTGGCTGATAGACTGCATGGGGACCTACTTACTACTGTAGCTGGGGTCTGTCTTCCTGCTTTCTTGTAGCTCCCATACTCAGTGGCATAATTTAACAGACACATGTATTTTTTCAATGGGAGCTGAACAGAAAAAGTGTGGTATTACAGATAACTCCCACAGGAAAGCAGCTGCAAATGTGACACCGTGCTGGCTGATAGACTGCATGGGGACCTACTTACTGCTGTAGCTGGGATCTGCCTTCCTGCTTTCTTGTAGCTCCCATACTCAGTGGCATAACTTAACAGACACATGTATTTTTTCAATGGGAGCTGAACAGAAAAAGTGTGGTATTGAAGATAGCTCCCACAGGAAAGCAGCTGCAAATGTGACACCGTGCTGGCTGATAGACTGCATGGGGACCTACTTACTACTGTAGCTGGGGTCTACCTTCCTGCTTTCTTGTATCTCCCATATTCAGTGGTATACCTTAACAGACACATGTATTTTTTCAATGGGAGCTGAGGAGAAAAAGTGTGGTATTGAAGATAGCTCCCACAGGAAAGCAGCTGCAAATGTGACACCGTGCTGGCTGATAGACTGCATGGGGACCACTTACTACTGTGACTGGGGTCTGCCTTCCTGCTTTCTTGTAGCTCCCATATTCAGTGGTATACCTTAACAGACAAAATGTATTTTATTCAATGGGAGCTGAGGGGAAAAAGTGTGGTATTGAAGATAGCTCCCACAGGAAAGCAGCTGCAAATGTGACACCGTGCTGGCTGATAGACTGCATGGGGACCTACTTACTACTGTAGCTGGGGTCTGCCTTCCTGCTTTCTTGTAGCTCCCATACTCAGTGGTATACCTTAACAGACACATGTATTTTTTCAAAGGGAGCTGAACAGAAAAAGTGTGGCATTGAAGATAGCTCCCACAGGAAAGCAGCTGCAAATGTGACACCGTGCTGGCTGATAGACTGCATGGGGACCTACTTACTACTGTAGCTGGGGTCTGCCTTCCTGCTTTCTTGTAGCTCCCATACTCAGTGGCATAACTTAACAGACAAAATGTGTTTTTTCAATGGGAGCTGAGGGGAAAAAGTGTGGTATTGAAGATAGCTCCCACAGGAAAGCAGCTGCAAATGTGACACCGTGCTGGCTGATAGACTGCATGGGGACCTACTTACTACTGTAGCTGGGGTCTGCCTTCCTGCTTTTTGTAGCTCCCATACTCAGTGGTATACCTTAACAGGCATATGTATTTTTTAAATTGAAGCTGAGGGGAAAAAGTGTGGTATTGAAGATAGCTCCCACAGGAAAGCAGCTGCAAATGTGACACCGTGCTGGCTGATAGACTGCATGGGGACCTACTTACTACTGTAGCTGGGGTCTGCCTTCCTGCTTTCTTGTAGCTCCCATATTCAGTATTATACCTTAACAGACAAAATGTATTTTATTCAATGGAAGCTGAGGAGAAAAAGTGTGGTATTCAATTTAGCTCCCACAGGAAAGAAGCTGCAAATGTGACACCGTGCTGGCTGATAGACTGCATGGGGACCTACTTACTACTGTAGCTGGGATCTGCCTTCCTGCTTTCTTGTAGCTCCCATACTCACTGGCATAACTTAACAGACAAAATGTATTTTTTCAATGGGAGCTGAGGGGAAAAAGTGTGGTATTGAAGATAGCTCCCACAGGAAAGCAGCTGCAAATGTGACACCGTGCTGGCTGATAGACTGCATGGGGACCTACTTACTACTGTAGCTGGGGTCTGCCTTCCTGCTTTATTGTAGCTCCCATGCTCAGCGATATACCTTAATAGACACATGTATTTTTTCAATGGGAGCTGAACAGAAAAACTGTGGTATTGAAGATAGCTCCCACAGGAAAGGAGCTGCAAATGTGACACCGTGCTGGCTGATAGACTGCATGGGGACCTACTTACTACTGTAGCTGGGGTCTGCCTTCCTGCTTTCTTGTAGCTCCGATACTCAGTGGCATAATTTAACAGACACATGTATTTTTTCAAAGGGAGCTGAACAGAAAAAGTGTGGTATTGAAGATAGCTCCCACAGGAAAGCAGCTGCAAATGTGACACCGTGCTGGCTGATAGACTGCATGGGGACCTACTTACTACTGTAGCTGGGGTCTGCCTTCCTGCTTTCTTGTAGCTCCCATACTCAGCGGTATACCTGAACACACACATGTATTTTTTCAATGGGAGCTGAACAGAAAAAGTGTGGTATTGAAGATAGCTCCCACAGGAAAGGAGCTGCAAATGTAACACCGTGGTGGCTGATAGACTGCATGGGGACCTACTTACTACTGTAGCTGGGATCTGCCTTCCTGCTTTCTTGTAGCTCCGATACTCAGCGGTATAACTTAAAGGACAAAATGTATTTTTTTCAATGGGAGCTGAGGAGAACAAGTGTGGTATTGAAGATAGCTCCCACAGGAAAGCAGTTGCAAATGTGACACCGTGCTGGCTGATAGACTGCATGGGGACCTACTTACTACTGTAGCTGGGGTCTGCCTTCCTGCTTTCTTGTAGCTCCCATACTCAGTGGCATAACTTAACAGACAAAATGTATTTTTCAATGGGAGCTGAGGGGAAAAAGTGTGGTATTGAAGATAGCTCCCACAGGAAAGCAGCTGCAAATGTGACACCGTGCTGGCTGATAGACTGCATGGGGACCTACTTACTACTGTAGCTGGGGTCTGCCTTCCTGCTTTCTTGTAGCTCCCGTACTCAGTGGTATACCTTAACAGACATATGTATTTTTTCTATTGGAGCTGAACAGAAAAAGTGTGGTATTGAAGATAGCTCCCACAGGAAAGCAGCTGCAAATGTGACACCGTGCTGGCTGATAGACTGCATGGAGACCTACTTACTACTGTAGCTGGGGTCTGCCTTCCTGCTTTCTTGTAGCTCCCATACTCAGTGGTATACCTTAACAGACATATGTATTTTTTCAATGGGAGCTGAGGAGAAAAAGTGTGGTATTGAAGATAGCTCCCACAGGAAAGCAGCTGCAAATGTGACACCGTGCTGGCTGATAGACTGCATGGGGACCTACTTACTACTGTAGCTGGGGTCTGCCTTCCTGCTTTCTTGTAGCTCCCATATTCAGTGGTATACCTTAACAGACAAAATGTATTTTATTCAATGGAATCTGAACAGAAAAACTGTGGTATTGAAGATAGCTCCCACAGGAAAGGAGCTGCAAATGTGACACCGTGCTGGCTGATAGACTGCATGGGGACCTACTTACTACTGTAGCTGGGGTCTGCCTTCCTGCTTTCTTGTAGCTCCCATACTCAGCGGTATAGCTTAACACACACATGTATTTTTTCAATGGGAGATGAACAGAAAAAGTGTGGTATTGAAGATAGCACCCACAGGAAAGGAGCTGCAAATGTAACACCGTGCTGGCTGATAGACTGCATGGGGACCTACTGACTACTGTAGCTGGGGTCTGCCTTCCTGCTTTCTTGTAGCTCCCATACTCAGTGGTATACCTTAACAGACGTATGTATTTTTTCAATGGGAGCTGAACAGAAAAAGTGTGGCATTGAAGATAGCTCCCACAGGAAAGCAGCTGCAAATGTGACACCGTGCTGGCTGATAGACTGCATGGGGACCTAGTTAATACTGTAGCTGGGGTCTGCCTTCCTGCTTTCTTGTAGCTCCCATACTCAGTGGCATAACTTAACAGACACATGTATTTTTTCAATGGGAGCTGAACAGAAAAAGTGTAGTATTGAAGATAACTCCCACAGGAAAGCAGCTGCAAATGTGACACCGTGCTGGCTGATAGACTGCATGGGGACCTAGTTAATACTGTAGCTGGGGTCTGCCTTCCTGCTTTCTTGTAGCTCCCATACTCAGTGCATAACTTAACAGACAAAATGTATTTTTTCAATGGGAGCTGAGGGGAAAAAGTGTGGTATTGAAGATAGCTCCCACAGGAAAGGAGCTGCAAATGTAACACCGTGGTGGCTGATAGACTGCATGGGGACCTACTGACTACTGTAGCTGGGGTCTGCCTTCCTGCTTTCTTGTAGCTCCCATACTCAATGGTATACCTTAACAGACATATGTATTTTTTCAATGGGAGCTGAACAGAAAAAGTGTGGTATTGAAGATAGCTCCCACAGGAAAGCAGCTGCAAATGTGACACCGTGCTGGCTGATAGACTGCATGGGGACCTACTGACTACTGTAGCTGGGGTCTGCCTTCCTGCTTTCTTGTAGCTCCCATATTCAGTGGTATACCTTAACAGACAAAATGTATTTTATTCAATGGAAGCTGAGGAGAAAAAGTGTGGTATTGAATATAGCTCCCACAGGAAAGCAGCTGCAAATGTGACACCGTGCTGGCTGATAGACTGCATGGGGACCTACTTACTACTGTAGCTGGGGTCTGCCTTCCTGCTTTCTTGTAGCTCCCATACTCAGTGGCATAACATCACAGACACATGTATTTTTTCAATGGGAGCTGAGCAGAAAAAGTGTGGTATTGAAGATAGCTCCCACAGGAAAGCAGCTGCAAATGTGACACCGTGCTGGCTGATAGACTGCATGGGGACCTACTGACTACTGTAGCTGGGGTCTGCCTTCCTGCTTTCTTGTAGCTCCCATACTCAGTGGTATACCTTAACGGACATATATATTTTTTCAATGGTAGCTGAACAGAAAAAGTGTGGTATTGAAGATAGCTCCCACAGGAAAGCAGCTGCAAATGTGACACCGTGCTGGCTGATAGACTGCATGGGGACCTACTTACTACTGTAGCTGGGGTCTGCCTTCCTGCTTTCTTGTAGCTCCCATACTCAGTGGTATACCTAAACAGACAGATGTATTTTTTCAAAGGGAGCTGAACAGAAAAAGTGTGGTATTGAAGATAGCTCCCACAGGAAAGCAGCTGCAAATGTGACACCGTGCTGGCTGATAGACTGCATGGGGACCTACTTACTACTGTAGCTGGGGTCTGCCTTCCTGCTTTCTTGTAGCTCCCATACTCAGTGGTATACCTAAACAGACACATGTATTTTTTCAATGGGAGCTGAGGGGAAAAAGTGTGGTATTGAAGATAGCTCCCACAGGAAAGCAGCTGCAAATGTGACACCGTGCTGGCTGATAGACTGCATGGGGACCTACTTACTACTGTAGCTGGGGTCTGCCTTCCTGCTTTCTTGTAGCTCCCATATTCAGTGGTATACCTAAACAGACAGATGTATTTTTTCAATGGGAGCTGAGGAGAAAAACTGTGGTATTGAAGATAGCTCCCACAGGAAAGGAGCTGCAAATGTGACACCGTGCTGGCTGATAGACTGCATGGGGACCTACTTACTACTGTAGCTGGGGTCTGCCTTCCTGCTTTCTTGTAGCTCCCATACTCAGTGGCATAACTTAACAGACAAAATGTATTTTTCAATGGGAGCTGAGGGGAAAAAGTGTGGTATTGAAGATAGCTCCCACAGGAAAGCAGCTGCAAATGTGACACCGTGCTGGCTGATAGACTGCATGGAGACCTACTTACTACTGTAGCTGGGGTCTGCCTTCCTGCTTTCTTGTAGCTCCCATACTCAGCGGCATAACTTCACAGACACATGTATTTTTTGAATGGGAGCTGAACAAGAAAAGTGTGGTATTGAAGTTAACTCCCACAGGAAAGCAGCTGCAAATGTGACACCGTGCTGGCTGATAGACTGCATGGGGACCTACTTACTGCTGTAGCTGGGGTCTGCCTTCCTGCTTTCTTGTAGCTCCCATACTCAGTGGCATAACTTAACAGACAAAATGTATTTTTTCAATGGGAGGTGAGGGGAAAAAGTGTGGTATTGAAGATAGCTCCCACAGGAAAGCAGCTGCAAATGTGACACCGTGCTGGCTGATAGACTGCATGGGGACCTACTTACTACTGTAGCTGGGGTCTGTCTTCCTGCTTTCTTGTAGCTCCCATACTCAGTGGCATAATTTAACAGACACATGTATTTTTTCAATGGGAGCTGAACAGAAAAAGTGTGGTATTACAGATAACTCCCACAGGAAAGCAGCTGCAAATGTGACACCGTGCTGGCTGATAGACTGCATGGGGACCTACTTACTGCTGTAGCTGGGATCTGCCTTCCTGCTTTCTTGTAGCTCCCATACTCAGTGGCATAACTTAACAGACACATGTATTTTTTCAATGGGAGCTGAACAGAAAAAGTGTGGTATTGAAGATAGCTCCCACAGGAAAGCAGCTGCAAATGTGACACCGTGCTGGCTGATAGACTGCATGGGGACCTACTTACTACTGTAGCTGGGGTCTACCTTCCTGCTTTCTTGTATCTCCCATATTCAGTGGTATACCTTAACAGACACATGTATTTTTTCAATGGGAGCTGAGGAGAAAAAGTGTGGTATTGAAGATAGCTCCCACAGGAAAGCAGCTGCAAATGTGACACCGTGCTGGCTGATAGACTGCATGGGGACCACTTACTACTGTGACTGGGGTCTGCCTTCCTGCTTTCTTGTAGCTCCCATATTCAGTGGTATACCTTAACAGACAAAATGTATTTTATTCAATGGGAGCTGAGGGGAAAAAGTGTGGTATTGAAGATAGCTCCCACAGGAAAGCAGCTGCAAATGTGACACCGTGCTGGCTGATAGACTGCATGGGGACCTACTTACTACTGTAGCTGGGGTCTGCCTTCCTGCTTTCTTGTAGCTCCCATACTCAGTGGTATACCTTAACAGACACATGTATTTTTTCAAAGGGAGCTGAACAGAAAAAGTGTGGTATTGAAGATAGCTCCCACAGGAAAGCAGCTGCAAATGTGACACCGTGCTGGCTGATAGACTGCATGGGGACCTACTTACTACTGTAGCTGGGGTCTGCCTTCCTGCTTTCTTGTAGCTCCCATACTCAGTGGCATAACTTAACAGACAAAATGTGTTTTTTCAATGGGAGCTGAGGGGAAAAAGTGTGGTATTGAAGATAGCTCCCACAGGAAAGCAGCTGCAAATGTGACACCGTGCTGGCTGATAGACTGCATGGGGACCTACTTACTACTGTAGCTGGGGTCTGCCTTCCTGCTTTTTGTAGCTCCCATACTCAGTGGTATACCTTAACAGGCATATGTATTTTTTAAATTGAAGCTGAGGGGAAAAAGTGTGGTATTGAAGATAGCTCCCACAGGAAAGCAGCTGCAAATGTGACACCGTGCTGGCTGATAGACTGCATGGGGACCTACTTACTACTGTAGCTGGGGTCTGCCTTCCTGCTTTCTTGTAGCTCCCATATTCAGTATTATACCTTAACAGACAAAATGTATTTTATTCAATGGAAGCTGAGGAGAAAAAGTGTGGTATTCAATTTAGCTCCCACAGGAAAGAAGCTGCAAATGTGACACCGTGCTGGCTGATAGACTGCATGGGGACCTACTTACTACTGTAGCTGGGATCTGCCTTCCTGCTTTCTTGTAGCTCCCATACTCACTGGCATAACTTAACAGACAAAATGTATTTTTTCAATGGGAGCTGAGGGGAAAAAGTGTGGTATTGAAGATAGCTCCCACAGGAAAGCAGCTGCAAATGTGACACCGTGCTGGCTGATAGACTGCATGGGGACCTACTTACTACTGTAGCTGGGGTCTGCCTTCCTGCTTTATTGTAGCTCCCATGCTCAGCGATATACCTTAATAGACACATGTATTTTTTCAATGGGAGCTGAACAGAAAAACTGTGGTATTGAAGATAGCTCCCACAGGAAAGGAGCTGCAAATGTGACACCGTGCTGGCTGATAGACTGCATGGGGACCTACTTACTACTGTAGCTGGGGTCTGCCTTCCTGCTTTCTTGTAGCTCCGATACTCAGTGGCATAATTTAACAGACACATGTATTTTTTCAAAGGGAGCTGAACAGAAAAAGTGTGGTATTGAAGATAGCTCCCACAGGAAAGCAGCTGCAAATGTGACACCGTGCTGGCTGATAGACTGCATGGGGACCTACTTACTACTGTAGCTGGGGTCTGCCTTCCTGCTTTCTTGTAGCTCCCATACTCAGCGGTATACCTGAACACACACATGTATTTTTTCAATGGGAGCTGAACAGAAAAAGTGTGGTATTGAAGATAGCTCCCACAGGAAAGGAGCTGCAAATGTAACACCGTGGTGGCTGATAGACTGCATGGGGACCTACTTACTACTGTAGCTGGGATCTGCCTTCCTGCTTTCTTGTAGCTCCGATACTCAGCGGTATAACTTAAAGGACAAAATGTATTTTTTTCAATGGGAGCTGAGGAGAACAAGTGTGGTATTGAAGATAGCTCCCACAGGAAAGCAGTTGCAAATGTGACACCGTGCTGGCTGATAGACTGCATGGGGACCTACTTACTACTGTAGCTGGGGTCTGCCTTCCTGCTTTCTTGTAGCTCCCATACTCAGTGGCATAACTTAACAGACAAAATGTATTTTTCAATGGGAGCTGAGGGGAAAAAGTGTGGTATTGAAGATAGCTCCCACAGGAAAGCAGCTGCAAATGTGACACCGTGCTGGCTGATAGACTGCATGGAGACCTACTTACTACTGTAGCTGGGGTCTGCCTTCCTGCTTTCTTGTAGCTCCCATACTCAGTGGTATACCTTAACAGACATATGTATTTTTTCAATGGGAGCTGAGGAGAAAAAGTGTGGTATTGAAGATAGCTCCCACAGGAAAGCAGCTGCAAATGTGACACCGTGCTGGCTGATAGACTGCATGGGGACCTACTTACTACTGTAGCTGGGGTCTGCCTTCCTGCTTTCTTGTAGCTCCCATATTCAGTGGTATACCTTAACAGACAAAATGTATTTTATTCAATGGAATCTGAACAGAAAAACTGTGGTATTGAAGATAGCTCCCACAGGAAAGGAGCTGCAAATGTGACACCGTGCTGGCTGATAGACTGCATGGGGACCTACTTACTACTGTAGCTGGGGTCTGCCTTCCTGCTTTCTTGTAGCTCCCATACTCAGCGGTATAGCTTAACACACACATGTATTTTTTCAATGGGAGATGAACAGAAAAAGTGTGGTATTGAAGATAGCACCCACAGGAAAGGAGCTGCAAATGTAACACCGTGCTGGCTGATAGACTGCATGGGGACCTACTGACTACTGTAGCTGGGGTCTGCCTTCCTGCTTTCTTGTAGCTCCCATACTCAGTGGTATACCTTAACAGACGTATGTATTTTTTCAATGGGAGCTGAACAGAAAAAGTGTGGCATTGAAGATAGCTCCCACAGGAAAGCAGCTGCAAATGTGACACCGTGCTGGCTGATAGACTGCATGGGGACCTAGTTAATACTGTAGCTGGGGTCTGCCTTCCTGCTTTCTTGTAGCTCCCATACTCAGTGGCATAACTTAACAGACACATGTATTTTTTCAATGGGAGCTGAACAGAAAAAGTGTAGTATTGAAGATAACTCCCACAGGAAAGCAGCTGCAAATGTGACACCGTGCTGGCTGATAGACTGCATGGGGACCTAGTTAATACTGTAGCTGGGGTCTGCCTTCCTGCTTTCTTGTAGCTCCCATACTCAGTGCATAACTTAACAGACAAAATGTATTTTTTCAATGGGAGCTGAGGGGAAAAAGTGTGGTATTGAAGATAGCTCCCACAGGAAAGGAGCTGCAAATGTAACACCGTGGTGGCTGATAGACTGCATGGGGACCTACTTACTACTGTAGCTGGGATCTGCATTCCTGCTTTCTTGTAGCTCCGATACTCAGTGGTATAACTTAAAGGACAAAATGTATTTTTTTCAATGGGAGCTGAGGAGAAAAAGTGTGGTATTGAAGATAGCTCCCACAGGAAAGCAGCTGCAAATGTGACACCGTGCTGGCTGATAGACTGCATGGGGACCTACTTACTACTGTAGCTGGGGTCTGCCTTCCTGCTTTCTTGTAGCTCCCATACTCAGTGGCATAACTTAACAGACAAAATGTATTTTTCAATGGGAGCTGAGGGGAAAAAGTGTGGTATTGAAGATAGCTCCCACAGGAAAGCAGCTGCAAATGTGACACCGTGCTGGCTGATAGACTGCATGGGGACCTACTTACTACTGTAGCTGGGGTCTGCCTTCCTGCTTTCTTGTAGCTCCCATACTCAGCGGTATACCTTAACACAAACATGTATTTTTTCAATGGGATCTGAGGAGAAAAACTGTGGTATTGAAGATAGCACCCACAGGAAAGGAGCTGCAAATGTGACACCGTGCTGGCTGGTAGACTGCATGGGGACCTACTTACTACTGTAGCTGGGGTCTGCCTTCCTGCTTTCTTGTAGCTCCCATACTCAGTGGCATAACTTCACAGACGTATGTATTTTTTCAATGGGAGCTGAGGGGAAAAAGTGTGGTATTGAAGATAGCTCCCACAGGAAAGCAGCTGCAAATGTGACACCGTGCTGGCTGATAGACTGCATGGAGACCTACTTACTACTGTAGCTGGGGTCTGCCTTCCTGCTTTCTTGTAGCTCCCATACTCAGTGGTATACCTTAACAGACATATGTATTTTTTCAATGGGAGCTGAGGAGAAAAAGTGTGGTATTGAAGATAGCTCCCACAGGAAAGCAGCTGCAAATGTGACACCGTGCTGGCTGATAGACTGCATGGGGACCTACTTACTACTGTAGCTGGGGTCTGCCTTCCTGCTTTCTTGTAGCTCCCATATTCAGTGGTATACCTTACCAGACAAAATGTTTTTTATTCAATGGAAGCTGAGGAGAAAAAGTGTGGTATTGAATATAGCTCCCACAGGAAAGCAGCTGCAAATGTGACAACGTGCTGGCTGATAGACTGCATGGGGACCTACTTACTACTGTAGCTGGGGTCTGCCTTCCTGCTTTCTTGTAGCTCCCATACTCTGCGGTATACCTTAACAGACACATGTATTTTTTCAATGGGAGCTGAGGAGAAAAACTGTGGTATTGAAGATAGCACCCACAGGAAAGGAGCTGCAAATGTGACACCGTGCTGGCTGATAGACTGCATGGGGACCTACTGACTACTGTAGCTGGGGTCTGCCTTCCTGCTTTCTTGTAGCTCCCATATTCAGTGGTATACCTTAACAGACAAAATGTATTTTATTCAATGGAAGCTGAGGAGAAAAAGTGTGCTATTGAATATAGCTCCCACAGGAAAGCAGCTGCAAATGTGACACCGTGCTGGCTGATAGACTGCATGGGGACCTACTTACTACTGTAGCTGGGGTCTGCCTTCCTGCTTTCTTGTAGCTCCCATACTCAGTGGCATAACATCACAGACACATGTATTTTTTCAATGGGAGCTGAACAGAAAAAGTGTGGTATTGAAGATAGCTCCCACAGGAAAGCAGCTGCAAATGTGACACCGTGCTGGCTGATAGACTGCATGGGGACCTACTTACTACTGTAGCTGGGGTCTGCCTTCCTGCTTTCTTGTAGCTCCCATACTCAGTGGCATAACTTCACAGACATATGTATTTTTTCAATGGGAGCTGAACAGAAAAAGTGTGGTATTGAAGATAGCTCCCACAGGAAAGCAGTTGCAAATGTGACACCGTGCTGACTGATAGACTGCATGGGGACCTATTTACTACTGTAGCTGGGGTCTGCCTTCCTGCTTTCTTGTAGCTCCCATACTCAGCGGTATACCTTAATAGACACATGTATTTTTTCAATGGGAGCTGAGGAGAAAAACTGTGGTATTGAAGATAGCTCCCACAGGAAAGCAGCTGCAAATGTGACACCGTGCTGGCTGATAGACTGCATGGGGACCTACTTACTACTGTAGCTGGGGTCTGCCTTCCTGCTTTCTTGTAGCTCCCATACTCAGTTGCATAATTTAACAGACAAAATGTATTTTTAATGGGAGCTGAGGGAAAAAAGTGTGGTATTGAAGATAGCTCCCACAGGAAAGCAGCTGCAAATGTGACACCGTGCTGGCTGATAGACTGCATGGAGACCTACTTACTACTGTAGCAGGGGTCTGCCTTCCTGCTTTCTTGTAGCTCCCATACTCAGTGGTATACCTTAACAGGCATATGTATTTTTTCAATGGGAGCTGAGGGGAAAAAGTGTGGTATTTAAGATAGCTCCCACAGGAAAGCAGCTGCAAATGTGACACCGTGCTGGCTGCTAGACTGCATGGGGACCTACTTACTACTGTAGCTGGGGTCTGCCTTCCTGCTTTCTTGTAGCTCCCATACTCAGTGGCATAACTTCACAGACACATGTATTTTTTGAATGGGAGTTGAACAAAAAAAGTGTGGTATTGAAGTTAACTCCCACAGGAAAGCAGCTGCAAATGTGACACCGTGCCGGCTGATAGACTGCATGGGGACCTACTTACTACTGTAGCTGGGGTCTGCCTTCCTGCTTTCTTGTAGCTCCCATACTCAGTGGCATAACTTAACAGACAAAATGTATTTTTTCAATGGGAGCTGAGGGGAAAAAGTGTGGTATTGAAGATAGCTCCCACAGGAAAGCAGCTGCAAATGTGACACCGTGCTGGCTGATAGACTGCATGGGGACCTACTTACTACTGTAGCTGGGGTCTGCCTTCCTGCTTTCTTGTAGCTCCCATACTCAGTGGCATAACTTAACAGACACATGTATTTTTTCAATGGGAGTTGAGGAGAAAAACTGTGGTATTGAAGATAGCTCCCACAGGAAAGCAGCTGCAAATGTGACACCGTGCTGGCTGATAGACTGCATGGGGACCTACTTACTACTGTAGCAGGGGTCTGCCTTCCTGCTTTCTTGTAGCTCCCATACTCAGTGGTATACCTTAACAGGCATATGTATTTTTTAAATTGGAGCTGAGGGGAAAAAGTGTGGTATTGAAGATAGCTCCCACAGGAAAGCAGCTGCAAATGTGACACCGTGCTGGCTGATAGACTGCATGGGGACCTACTTACTACTGTAGCTGGGGTCTGCCTTCCTGCTTTCTTGTAGCTCCCATATTCAGTGGTATACCTTAACAGACAAAATGTATTTTATTCAATGGAAGCTGAGGAGAAAAAGTGTGGTATTGAAGATAGCTCCCACAGGAAAGGAGCTGCAAATGTGACACCGTGCTGGCTGATAGACTGCATGGGGACCTACTTACTACTGTAGCTGGGGTCTGCCTTCCTGCTTTCTTGTAGCTCTCATACTCAGTGGCATAACTTCACAGACATATGTATTTTTTCAATGGGAGCTGAACAGAAAAAGTGTGGTATTGAAGATAGCTCCCACAGGAAAGCAGTTGTAAATGTGACACCGTGCTGACTGATAGAGTGCATGGGGACCTACTTACTACTGTAGCTGCGGTCTGCCTTCCTGCTTTCTTGTAGCTCCCATACTCAGCGGTATACCTTAATAGACACATGTATTTTTTCAATGGGAGTTGAGGAGAAAAACTGTGGTATTGAAGATAGCTCCCACAGGAAAGCAGCTGCAAATGTGACACCGTGCTGGCTGATAGACTGCATGGGGACCTACTTACTACTGTAGCTGGGGTCTGCCTTCCTGCTTTCTTGTAGCTCCCATACTCAGTGGTATACCTAAACAGACACATGTATTTTTTCAAAGGGAGCTGAACAGAAAAAGTGTGGTATTGAAGATAGCTCCCACAGGAAAGCAGCTGCAAATGTGACACCGTGCTGGCTGATACACTGCATGGGGACATACTTACTACTGTAGCTGGGGTCTGCCTTCCTGCTTTATTGTAGCTCCCATACTCAGCGATATACCTTAATAGACACATGTATTTTTTCAATGGTAGCTGAACAGAAAAAGTGTGGTATTGAAGATAACTCCCACAGGAAAGCAGCTGCAAATGTGACACCGTGCTGGCTAATAGACTGCATGGGGACCTACTTACTACTGTAGCTGGGGTCTGCCTTCCTGCTTTCTTGTAGCTCCCATACTCAGTGGTATACCTAAACAGACACATGTATGTTTTCAAAGGGATCTGAACAGAAAAAGTGTGGTATTGAAGATAGCTCCCACAGGAAAGCAGCTGCAAATGTGACACCGTGCTGGCTGATAGACTGCATGGGGACCTACTTACTACTGTAGCTGGGGTCTGCCTTCCTGCTTTATTGTAGCTCCCATACTCAGTTGCATAATTTAACAGACAAAATGTATTTTTCAATGGGAGCTGAGGGAAAAAAGTGTGGTATTGAAGATAGCTCCCACAGGAAAGCAGCTGCAAGTGTGACACCGTGCTGGCTGATAGACTGCATGGAGACCTACTTACTACTGTAGCTGGGGTCTGCCTTCCTGCTTTCTTGTAGCTCCCATACTCAGTGGTATACCTTAACAGGCATATGTATTTTTTCAATGGGAGCTGAGGGGAAAAAGTGTGGTATTGAAGTTAACTCCCACAGGAAAGCAGCTGCAAATGTGACACCGTGCCGGCTGATAGACTGCATGGGGACCTACTTACTACTGTAGCTGGGGTCTGCCTTCCTGCTTTCTTGTAGCTCCCATACTCAGTGGCATAACTTCACAGACACATGTATTTTTTGAATGGGAGTTGAACAAAAAAAGTGTGGTATTGAAGTTAACTCCCACAGGAAAGCAGCTGCAAATGTGACACCGTGCCGGCTGATAGACTGCATGGGGACCTACTTACTACTGTAGCTGGGGTCTGCCTTCCTGCTTTCTTGTAGCTTACATACTCAGTGGCATAACTTAACAGACAAAATGTATTTTTTCAATGTGAGCTGAGGTGAAAAAGTGTGGTATTGAAGATAGCTCCCACAGGAAAGCAGCTGCAAATGTGACACCGTGCTGGCTGATAGACTGCATGGGGACCTACTTACTACTGTAGCTGGGGTCTGCCTTCCTGCTTTCTTGTAGCTCCCATACTCAGTGGCATAACTTAACAGACACATGTATTTTTTCAATGGGAGTTGAGGAGAAAAACTGTGGTATTGAAGATAGCTCCCACAGGAAAGCAGCTGCAAATGTGACACCGTGCTGGCTGATAGACTGCATGGGGACCTACTTACTACTGTAGCAGGGGTCTGCCTTCCTGCTTTCTTGTAGCTCCCATACTCAGTGGTATACCTTAACAGGCATATGTATTTTTTAAATTGGAGCTGAGGGGAAAAAGTGTGGTATTGAAGATAGCTCCCACAGGAAAGCAGCTGCAAATGTGACACCGTGCTGGCTGATAGACTGCATGGGGACCTACTTAGTACTGTAGCTGGGGTCTGCCTTCCTGCTTTCTTGTAGCTCCCATATTCAGTGGTATACCTTAACAGACAAAATGTATTTTATTCAATGGAAGCTGAGGAGAAAAAGTGTGGTATTCAATATAGCTCCCACAGGAAAGCAGCTGCAAATGTGACACCGTGCTGGCTGATAGACTGCATGGGGACCTACTTACTACTGTAGCTGGGGTCTGCCTTCCTGCTTTCTTGTAACTCCCATACTCTGCGGTATACCTTAACAGACACATGTATTTTTTCAATGGGAGCTGAGGAGAAAAACTGTGGTATTGAAGATAGCACCCACAGGAAAGGAGCTGCAAATGTGACACCGTGCTGGCTGATAGACTGCATGGGGACCTACTGACTACTGTAGCTGGGGTCTGCCTTCCTGCTTTCTTGTAGCTCCCATACTCAATGGTATACCTTAACAGACGTATGTATTTTTTCAATGGGAGCTGAGGAGAAAAAGTGTGGTATTGAAGATAGCTCCCACAGGAAAGCAGCTGCAAATGTGACACCGTGCTGGCTGATAGACTGCATGGGGACCTACTGACTACTGTAGCTGGGGTCTGCCTTCCTGCTTTCTTGTAGCTCCCGTATTCAGTGGTATACCTTAACAGACAAAATGTATTTTATTCAATGGAAGCTGAGGAGAAAAAGTGTGGTATTGAATATAGCTCCCACAGGAAAGGAGCTGCAAATGTGACACCGTGCTGGCTGATAGACTGCATGGGGACCTACTTACTACTGTAGCTGGGGTCTGCCTTCCTGCTTTCTTGTAGCTCCCATACTCAGTGGCATAACATCACAGACACATGTATTTTTTCAATGGGAGCTGAGCAGGAAAAGTGTGATATTGAAGATAGCTCCCACAGGAAAGCAGCTGCAAATGTGACACCGTGCTGGCTGATAGACTGCATGGGGACCTACTTACTACTGTAGCTGGGGTCTGCCTTCCTGCTTTCTTGTAGCTCCCATACTCAGTGGTATACCTTAACGGACATATATATTTTTTCAATGGTAGCTGAACAGAAAAAGTGTGGTATTGAAGATAGCTCCCACAGGAAAGCAGTTGCAAATGTGACACCGTGCTGGCTGATAGACTGCATGAGGACCTACTTACTACTGTAGCTGGAGTCGGCCTTCCTGCTTTCTTGTAGCTCCCATACTCAGCGGTATACCTTAACAGACACATGTATTTTTTCAATGGGAGCTGAGGAGAAAAACTGTGGTATTGAAGATAGCACCCACAGGAAAGGAGCTGCAAATGTGACACCGTGCTGGCTGATAGACTGCATGGGGACCTACTTACTACTGTAGCTGGGGTCTGCCTTCCTGCTTTCTTGTAGCTCCCATACTCAGTGGTATACCTAAACAGACACATGTATTTTTTCAAAGGGAGCTGAACAGAAAAACTGTGGTATTGAAGATAGCTCCCACAGGAAAGCAGCTGCAAATGTGACACCGTGCTGGCTGATACACTGCATGGGGACCTACTTACTACTGTAGCTGGGGTCTGCCTTCCTGCTTTCTTGTAGCTCCCATACTCAGTGGCATAACTTAACAGACACATGTATTTTTTCAATGGTAGCTGAACAGAAAAAGTGTGGTATTGAAGATAACTCCCACAGGAAAGCAGCTGCAAATGTGACACCGTGCTGGCTGATAGACTGCATGGGGACCTACTTACTACTGTAGCTGGGGTCTGCCTTCCTGCTTTCTTGTAGCTCCCATACTCAGTGGTATACCTAAACAGACACATGTATTTTTTCAAAAGGATCTGAACAGAAAAAGTGTGGTATTGAAGATAGCTCCCACAGGAAAGCAGCTGCAAATGTGACACCGTGCTGGCTGATAGACTGCATGGGGACCTACTTACTACTGTAGCTGGGGTCTGCCTTCCTGCTTTCTTGTAGCTCCCATACTCAGTGGCATAACTTCACAGACACATGTATTTTTTGAATGGGAGTTGAACAAAAAAAGTGTGGTATTGAAATTAACTCCCACAGGAAAGCAGCTGCAAATGTGACACCGTGCTGGCTGATAGACTGCATGGGGACCTACTTACTACTGTAGCTGGGGTCTGCCTTCCTGCTTTCTTGTAGCTCCCATACTCAGTGGCATAACTTAACAGACAAAATGTATTTTTTCAATGGGAGCTGAGGGGAAAAAGTGTGGTACTGAAGATAGCTCCCACAGGAAAGCAGCTGCAAATGTGACACCGTGCTGGCTGATAGACTGCATGGGGACCTACTTACTACTGTAGCTGGGGTCTGCCTTCCTGCTTTCTTGTAGCTCCCATACTCAGCGGTACACCTTAACACAAACATGTATTTTTTCAATGGGAGCTGAGGAGAAAAACTGTGGTATTGAAGATAGCTCCCACAGGAAAGCAGCTGCAAATGTGACACCGTGCTGGCTGATAGACTGCATGGGGACCTACTTACTACTGTAGCAGGGGTCTGCCTTCCTGCTTTCTTGTAGCTCCCATACTCAGTGGTATACCTTAACAGGCATATGTATTTTTTAAATTGGAGCTGAGGGGAAAAAGTGTGGTATTGAAGATAGCTCCCACAGGAAAGCAGCTGCAAATGTGACACCGTGCTGGCTGATAGACTGCATGGGGACCTACTTACTACTGTAGCTGGGGTCTGCCTTCCTGCTTTCTTGTAGCTCCCATATTCAGTGGTATACCTTAACAGACAAAATGTATTTTATTCAATGGAAGCTGAGGAGAAAAAGTGTGGTATTGAAGATAGCTCCCACAGGAAAGCAGCTGCAAATGTGACACCATGCTGGCTGATAGACTGCATGGGGACCTACTTACTACTGTAGCTGGGGTCTGCCTTCCTGCTTTCTTGTAGCTCCCATACTCAGTGGCATAACTTAACAGACAAAATGTATTTTTCAATGGGAGCTGAGGGGAAAAAGTGTGGTATTGAAGATAGCTCCCACAGGAAAGCAGCTGCAAATGTGACACCGTGCTGGCTGATAGACTGCATGGAGACCTACTTACTACTGTAGCTGGGGTCTGCCTTCCTGCTTTCTTGTAGCTCCCATATTCAGTGGTATACCTTAACAGACAAAATGTATTTTATTCAACGGAAGCTGAGGAGAAAAAGTGTGGTATTGAATATAGCTCCCACAGGAAAGCACCTGCAAATGTGACAACGTGCTGGCTGATAGACTGCATGGGGACCTACTTACTACTGTAGCTGGGCTCTGCCTTCCTGCTTTCTTGTAGCTCCCATACTCTGCGGTATACCTTAACAGACACATGTATTTTTTCAATGGGAGCTGAGGAGAAAAACTGTGGTATTGAAGATAGCACCCACAGGAAAGCAGCTGCAAATGTGACACCGTGCTGGCTGATAGACTGCATGGGGACCTACTTACTACTGTAGCTGGTGTCTGCCTTCCTGCTTTCTTGTAGCTCCCATACTCAACGGTATACCTTAACAGACATATGTATTTTTTCAATGGGAGCTGAATAGAAAAAGTGTGGTATTGAAGATAGCTCCCACAGGAAAGCAGCTGCAAATGTGACACCGTGCTGGCTGATAGACTGCATGGGGACCTACTGACTACTGTAGCTGGGGTCTGCCTTCCTGCTTTCTTGTAGCTCCCATATTCAGTGGTATACCTTAACAGACAAAATGTATTTTATTCAATTGAAGCTGAGGAGAAAAAGTGTGCTATTGAATATAGCTCCCACAGGAAAGCAGCTGCAAATGTGACACCGTGCTGGCTGATAGACTGCATGGGGACCTACTTACTACTGTAGCTGGGGTCTGCCTTCCTGCTTTCTTGTAGCTCCCATACTCAGTGGCATAACATCACAGACACATGTATTTTTTCAATGGGAGCTGAGCAGAAAAAGTGTGGTATTGAAGATAGCTCCCACAGGAAAGCAGCTGCAAATGTGACACCGTGCTGGCTGATAGACTGCATGGGGACCTACTTACTACTGTAGCTGGGGTCTGCCTTCCTGCTTTCTTGTAGCTCCCATACTCAGTGGCATAACTTCACAGACATATGTATTTTTTCAATGGGAGCTGAACAGAAAAAGTGTGGTATTGAAGATAGCTCCCACAGGAAAGCAGTTGCAAATGTGACACCGTGCTGACTGATAGACTGCATGGGGACCTACTTACTACTGTAGCTGGGGTCTGCCTTCCTGCTTTCTTGTAGCTCCCATACTCAGCGGTATACCTTAACAGACACATGTATTTTTTCAATGGGAGCTGAGGAGAAAAACTGTGGTATTGAAGATAGCACCCACAGGAAAGGAGCTGCAAATGTGACACCGTGCTGGCTGATAGACTGCATGGGGACCTACTTACTACTGTAGCTGGGGTCTGCCTTCCTGCTTTCTTGTAGCTCCCATACTCAGTGGTATACCTAAACAGACACATGTATTTTTTCAAAGGGAGCTGAACAGAAAAAGTGTGGTATTGAAGATAGCTCCCACAGGAAAGCAGCTGCAAATGTGACACCGTGCTGGCTGATAGACTGCATGGGGACCTACTTACTACTGTAGCTGGGGTCTGCCTTCCTGCTTTCTTGTAGCTCCCATACTCAGTGGCATAACTTAACAGACACATGTATTTTTTCAATGGTAGCTGAACAGAAAAAGTGTGGTATTGAAGATAACTCCCACAGGAAAGCAGCTGCAAATGTGACACCGTGCTGGCTGATAGACTGCATGGGGACCTACTTACTACTGTAGCTGGGGTCTGCCTTCCTGCTTTCTTGTAGCTCCCATACTCAGTGGTATACCTAAACAGACACATGTATTTTTTCAAAGGGATCTGAACAGAAAAAGTGTGGTATTGAACATAGCTCCCACAGGAAAGCAGCTGCAAATGTGACACCGTGCTGGCTGATAGACTGCATGGGGACCTACTTACTACTGTAGCTGGGGTCTGCCTTCCTGCTTTCTTGTAGCTCCCATACTCAGTGGCATAACTTCACAGACACATGTATTTTTTGAATGGGAGTTGAACAAAAAAAGTGTGGTATTGAAGTTAACTCCCACAGGAAAGCAGCTGCAAATGTGACACCGTGCTGGCTGATAGACTGCATGGGGACCTACTTACTACTGTAGCTGGGGTCTGCCTTCCTGCTTTCTTGTAGCTCCCATACTCAGTGGCATAACTTAACAGACAAAATGTATTTTTTCAATGGGAGCTGAGGGGAAAAAGTGTGGTATTGAAGATAGCTCCCACAGGAAAGCAGCTGCAAATGTGACACCGTGCTGGCTGATAGACTGCATGGGGACCTACTTACTACTGTAGCTGGGGTCTGCCTTCCTGCTTTCTTGTAGCTCCCATACTCAGTGGCATAACTTAACAGACAAAATGTATTTTATTCAATGGAAGCTGAGGAGAAAAAGAGTGATATTCAATATAGCTCCCACAGGAAAGCAGCTGCAAATGTGACACCGTGCTGGCTGATAGACTGCATGGGGACCTACTTACTACTGTAGCTGGGGTCTGCCTTCCTGCTTTCTTGTAGCTCCCATACTCTATGGTATACCTTAACAGACACATGTATTTTTTCAATGGGAGCTGAGGAGAAAAACTGTGGTATTGAAGATAGCACCCACAGGAAAGGAGCTGCAAATGTGACACCGTGCTGGCTGATAGACTGCATGGGGACCTACTGACTACTGTAGCTGGGGTCTGCCTTCCTGCTTTCTTGTAGCTCCCATACTCAGTGGTATACCTAAAGAGACACATGTATTTTTTCAAAGGGAGCTGAACAGAAAAAGTGTGGTATTGAAGATAGCTCCCACAGGAAAGGAGCTGCAAATGTGACACCGTGCTGGCTGATACACTGCATGGGGACCTACTTACTACTGTAGCTGGGGTCTGCCTTCCTGCTTTCTTGTAGCTCCCATATTCAGTGGTATACCTTAACAGACAAAATGTATTTTATTCAATGGAAGCTGAGGAGAAAAAGTGTGGTATTGAATATAGCTCCCACAGGAAAGCAGCTGCAAATGTGACACCGTGCTGGCTGATAGACTGCATGGGGACCTACTTACTACTGTAGCTGGGGTCTGCCTTCCTGCTTTCTTGTAGCTCCCATACTCAGTGGCATAACATCACAGACACATGTATTTTTTCAATGGGAGCTGAGCAGAAAAAGTGTGGTATTGAAGATAGCTCCCACAGGAAAGCAGCTGCAAATGTGACACCGTGCTGGCTGATAGACTGCATGGGGACCTACTTACTACTGTAGCTGGGGTCTGCCTTCCTGCTTTCTTGTAGCTCCCATATTCAGTGGTATACCTAAACAGACACATGTATTTTTTCAAAGGGAGCTGAACAGAAAAAGTGTGGTATTGAAGATAGCTCCCACAGGAAAGCAGCTGCAAATGTGACACCGTGCTGGCTGATAGACTGCATGGGGACCTACTTACTACTGTAGCTGGGGTCTGCCTTCCTGCTTTCTTGTAGCTCCCATACTCAGTGGCATAACATCACAGACACATGTATTTTTTCAATGGGAGCTGAGCAGAAAAAGTGTGGTATTGAAGATAGCTCCCACAGGAAAGCAGCTGCAAATGTGACACCGTGCTGGCTGATAGACTGCATGGGGACCTACTTACTACTGTAGCTGGGGTCTGCCTTCCTGCTTTCTTGTAGCTCCCATACTCAGTGGCATAACTTAACAGACAAAATGTATTTTTTCAATGGGAGCTGAGGGGAAAAAGTGTGGTATTGAAGATAGCTCCCACAGGAAAGCAGCTGCAAATGTGACACCGTGCTGGCTGATAGACTGCATGGGGACCTACTTACTACTGTAGCTGGGGTCTGCCTTCCTGCTTTCTTGTAGCTCCCATACTCAGTGGCATAATTTAACAGACAAAATGTATTTTTTCAATGGGAGCTGAACAGAAAAAGTGTGGTATTACAGATAACTCCCACAGGAAAGCAGCTGCAAATGTGACACCGTGCTGGCTGATAGACTGCATGGGGACCTACTTACTACTGTAGCTGGGGTCTGCCTTCCTGCTTTCTTGTAGCTCCCATACTCAGTGGCATAACTTAACAGACACATGTATTTTTTCAATGGGAGCTGAACAGAAAAAGTGTGGTATTGAAGATAGCTCCCACAGGAAAGCAGCTGCAAATGTGACACCGTGCTGGCTGATAGACTGCATGGGGACCTACTTACTACTGTAGCTGGGGTCTGCCTTCCTGCTTTCTTGTATCTACCATATTCAGTGGTATACCTTAACAGACACATGTATTTTTTCAATGGGAGCTGAGGGGAAAAAGTGTGGTATTGAAGATAGCTCCCACAGGAAAGCAGCTGCAAATGTGACACCGTGCTGGCTGATAGACTGCATGGGGACCACTTACTACTGCGACTGGGGTCTGCCTTCCTGCTTTCTTGTAGCTCCCATATTCAGTGGTATACCTTAACAGACAAAATGTATTTTCTTCAATGGGAGCTGAGGGGAAAAAGTGTGGTATTGAAGATAGCTCCCACAGGAAAGCAGCTGCAAATGTGACACCGTGCTGGCTGATAGACTGCATGGGGACCTACTTACTACTGTAGCTGGGGTCTGCCTTCCTGCTTTCTTGTAGCTCCCATACTCAGTGGCATAACTTCACAGACACATGTATTTTTTCAATGGGAGCTGAACAAAAAAAGTGTGGTATTGAAGTTAACTCCCACAGGAAAGCAGCTGCAAATGTGACACCGTGCTGGCTGATAGACTGAATGGGGACCTACTTACTACTGTAGCTGGGGTCTGCCTTCCTGCTTTCTTGTAGCTCCCATACTCAGTGGCATAACTTAACAGACAAAATGTGTTTTTTAATGGGAGCTGAGGGGAAAAAGTGTGGTATTGAAGATAGCTCCCACAGGAAAGCAGCTGCAAATGTGACACCGTGCTGGCTGATAGACTGCATGGGGACCTACTTACTACTGTAGCTGGGGTCTGCCTTCCTGCTTTCTTGTAGCTCCCATACTCAGTGGTATACCTTAACAGGCATATGTATTTTTTAAATTAGAGCTGAGGGGAAAAAGTGTGGTATTGAAGATAGCTCCCACAGGAAAGCAGCTGCAAATGTGACACCGTGCTGGCTGATAGACTGCATGGGGACCTACTTACTACTGTAGCTGGGGTCTGCCTTCCTGCTTTCTTGTAGCTCCCATATTCAGTATTATACCTTAACAGACAAAATGTATTTTATTCAATGGAAGCTGAGGAGAAAAAGTGTGGTATTCAATTTAGCTCCCACAGGAAAGCAGCTGCAAATGTGACACCGTGCTGGCTGATAGACTGCATGGGGACCTACTTACTACTGTAGCTGGGGTCTGCCTTCCTGCTTTCTTGTAGCTCCCATACTCAGTGGCATAACTTCACAGACACATGTATTTTTTCAATGGGAGCTGAACAGAAAAAGTGTGGTATTGAAGATAGCTCCCACAGGAAAGCAGCTGCAAATGTGACACCGTGCTGGCTGATAGACTGCATGGGGACCTACTTACTACTGTAGCTGGGGTCTGCCTTCCTGCTTTCTTGTAGCTCCCATACTCAGTGGTATACCTAAACAGACACATGTATTTTTTCAAAGGGAGCTGAACAGAAAAAGTGTGGTATTGAAGATAGCTCCCACAGGAAAGCAGCTGCAAATGTGACACCGTGCTGGCTGATAGACTGCATGGGGACCTACTTACTACTGTGACTGGGGTCTGCCTTCCTGCTTTCTTGTAGCTCCCATACTCAGTGGTATACCTTAACAGGCATATGTATTTTTTAAATGGGAGCTGAGGGGAAAAAGTGTGGTATTGAAGATAGCTCCCACAGGAAAGCAGCTGCAAATGTGACACCGTGCTGGCTGATAGACTGCATGGGGACCTACTTACTACTGTAGCTGGGGTCTGCCTTCCTGCTTTCTTGTAGCTCCCATACTCAGCGGTATACCTTAACAGACAAATGTATTTTTACATTGGGAGCTGAACAGAAAAAGTGTGGTATTGAAGATAGCTCCCACAGGAAAGCAGCTGCAAATGTGACACCGTGCTGGCTGATAGACTGCATGGGGACCTACTTACTACTGTAGCTGGGGTCTGCCTTCCTGCTTTCTTGTAGCTCCCATACTCAGCGGCATAACTTCACAGACACATGTATTTTTTCAATGGGAGCTGAACAAAAAAAGTGTGGTATTGAAGTTAACTCCCACAGGAAAGCAGCTGCAAATGTGACACCGTGCTGGCTGATAGACTGCATGGGGACCTACTTACTACTGTAGCTGGGGTCTGCCTTCCTGCTTTCTTGTAGCTCCCATACTCAGTGGCATAACTTAACAGACAAAATGTATTTTTTCAATGGGAGCTGAGGGGAAAAAGTGTGGTATTGAAGATAGCTCCCACAGGAAAGCAGCTGCAAATGTGACACCGTGCTGGCTGATAGACTGCATGGGGACCTACTTACTACTGTAGCTGGGGTCTGCCTTCCTGCTTTCTTGTAGCTCCCATACTCAGTGGCATAACTTCACAGACACATGTATTTTTTCAATGGGAGCTGAACAGAAAAAGTGTGGTATTGAAGATAGCTCCCACAGGAAAGCAGCTGCAAATGTGACACCGTGCTGGCTGATAGACTGCATGGGGACCTACTTACTACTGTAGCTGGGGTCTGCCTTCCTGCTTTCTTGTAGCTCCCATACTCAGTGGCATAACTTAACAGACACATGTATTTTTTCAATGGGAGCTGAACAGAAAAAGTGTGGTATTGAAGATAACTCCCACAGGAAAGCAGCTGCAAATGTGACACCGTGCTGGCTGATAGACTGCATGGGGACCTACTTACTACTGTAGCTGGGGTCTGCCTTCCTGCTTTCTTGTAGCTCCCATACTCAGTGGTATACCTAAACAGACACATGTATTTTTTCAAAGGGAGCTGAACAGAAAAAGTGTGGTATTGAAGATAGCTCCCACAGGAAAGCAGCTGCAAATGTGACACCGTGCTGGCTGATAGACTGCATGGGGACCTACTTACTACTGTAGCTGGGGTCTGCCTTCCTGCTTTCTTGTAGCTCCCATACTCAGTGGTATACCTTAACAGGCATATGTATTTTTTAAATGGGAGCTGAGGGGAAAAAGTGTGGTATTGAAGATAGCTCCCACAGGAAAGCAGCTGCAAATCTGACACCGTGCTGGCTGATAGACTGCATGGGGACCTACTTACTACTGTAGCTGGGGTCTGCCTTCCTGCTTTCTTGTAGCTCCCATACTCAGCGGTATACCTTAACAGACAAATGTATTTTTACATTGGGAGCTGAACAGAAAAAGTGTGGTATTGAAGATAGCTCCCACAGGAAAGCAGCTGCAAATGTGACACCGTGCTGGCTGATAGACTGCATGGGGACCTACTTACTACTGTAGCTGGGGTCTGCCTTCCTGCTTTCTTGTAGCTCCCATACTCAGCGGCATAACTTCACAGACACATGTATTTTTTGAATGGGAGCTGAACAAAAAAAGTGTGGTATTGAAGTTAACTCCCACAGGAAAGCAGCTGCAAATGTGACACCGTGCTGGCTGATAGACTGCATGGGGACCTACTTACTACTGTAGCTGGGGTCTGCCTTCCTGTTTTCTTGTAGCTCCCATACTCAGCGGTATACCTTAACAGACAAATGTATTTTTACATTGGGAGCTGAACAGAAAAAGTGTGGTATTGAAGATAGCTCCCACAGGAAAGCAGCTGCAAATGTGACACCGTGCTGGCTGATAGACTGCATGGGGACCTACTTACTACTGTAGCTGGGGTCTGCCTTCCTGCTTTCTTGTAGCTCCCATACTCAGCGGCATAACTTCACAGACACATGTATTTTTTGAATGGGAGCTGAACAAAAAAAGTGTGGTATTGAAGTTAACTCCCACAGGAAAGCAGCTGCAAATGTGACACCGTGCTGGCTGATAGACTGCATGGGGACCTACTTACTACTGTAGCTGGGGTCTGCCTTCCTGCTTTCTTGTAGCTCCCATACTCAGTGGCATAACTTCACAGACACATGTATTTTTTCAATGGGAGATGAACAGAAAAAGTGTGGTATTGAAGATAGCTCCCACAGGAAAGCAGCTGCAAATGTGACACCGTGCTGGCTGATAGACTGCATGGGGACCTACTTACTACTGTAGCTGGGGTCTGCCTTCCTGCTTTCTTGTATCTCCCATATTCAGTGGTATACCTTAACAGACACATGTATTTTTTCAATGGGAGCTGAGGAGAAAAAGTGTGGTATTGAAGATAGCTCCCACAGGAAAGCAGCTGCAAATGTGACACCGTGCTGGCTGATAGACTGCATGGGGACCTACTTACTACTGTAGCTGGGGTCTGCCTTCCTGTTTTCTTGTAGCTCCCATACTCAGTGGTATACCTTAACAGGCATATGTATTTTTTAAATGGGAGCTGAGGGGAAAAAGTGTGGTATTGAAGATAGCTCCCACAGGAAAGCAGCTGCAAATGTGATACCGTGCTGGCTGATAGACTGCATGGGGACCTACTTACTACTGTAGCTGGGGTCTGCCTTCCTGCTTTCTTGTAGCTCCCATACTCAGCGGTATACCTTAACAGACAAATGTATTTTTACATTGGGAGCTGAACAGAAAAAGTGTGGTATTGAAGATAGCTCCCACAGGAAAGCAGCTGCAAATGTGACACCGTGCTGGCTGATAGACTGCATGGGGACCTACTTACTACTGTAGCTGGGGTCTGCCTTCCTGCTTTCTTGTAGCTCCCATACTCAGCGGCATAACTTCACAGACACATGTATTTTTTGAATGGGAGCTGAACAAAAAAAGTGTGGTATTGAAGTTAACTCCCACAGGAAAGCAGCTGCAAATGTGACACCGTGCTGGCTGATAGACTGCATGGGGACCTACTTACTACTGTAGCTGGGGTCTGCCTTCCTGCTTTCTTGTAGCTCCCATACTCAGTGGCATAACTTAACAGACAAAATGTATTTTTTCAATGGGAGCTGAGGGGAAAAAGTGTGGTATTGAAGATAGCTCCCACAGGTAAGCAGCTGCAAATGTGACACCGTGCTGGCTGATAGACTGCATGGGGACCTACTTACTACTGTAGCTGGGGTCTGCCTTCCTGCTTTCTTGTAGCTCCAATACTCAGTGGCATAACTTCACAGACACATGTATTTTTTCAATGGGAGATGAACAGAAAAAGTGTGGTATTGAAGATAGCTCCCACAGGACAGCAGCTGCAAATGTGACACCGTGCTGGCTGATAGACTGCATGGGGACCTACTTACTACTGTAGCTGGGGTCTGCCTTCCTGCTTTCTTGTATCTCCCATATTCAGTGGTATACCTTAACAGACACATGTATTTTTTCAATGGGAGCTGAGGAGAAAAAGTGTGGTATTGAAGATAGCTCCCACAGGAAAGCAGCTGCAAATGTGACACCGTGCTGGCTGATAGACTGCATGGGGACCTACTTACTACTGTAGCTGGGGTCTGCCTTCCTGCTTTCTTGTAGCTCCCATACTCAGTGGTATACTTTAACAGGCATATGTATTTTTTAAATGGGAGCTGAGGGGAAAAAGTGTGGTATTGAAGATAGCTCCCACAGGAAAGCAGCTGCAAATGTGACACCGTGCTGGCTGATAGACTGCATGGGGACCTACTTACTACTGTAGCTGGGGTCTGCCTTCCTGCTTTCTTGTAGCTCCCATACTCAGCGGTATACCTTAACAGACAAATGTATTTTTACATTGGGAGCTGAGGGGAAAAAGTGTGGTATTGAAGATAGCTCCCACAGGAAAGCAGCTGCAAATGTGACACCGTGCTGGCTGATAGACTGCATGGGGACCTACTTACTACTGTAGCTGGGGTCTGCCTTCCTGCTTTCTTGTAGCTCCCATACTCAGCGGCATAACTTCACAGACACATGTATTTTTTGAATGGGAGCTGAACAAAAAAAGTGTGGTATTGAAGTTAACTCCCACAGGAAAGCAGCTGCAAATGTGACACCGTGCTGGCTGATAGACTGCATGGGGACCTACTTACTACTGTAGCTGGGGTCTGCCTTCCTGCTTTCTTGTAGCTCCCATACTCAGTGGCATAACTTAACAGACAAAATGTATTTTTTCAATGGGAGCTGAGGGGAAAAAGTGTGGTATTGAAGATAGCTCCCACAGGAAAGCAGCTGCAAATGTGACACCGTGCTGGCTGATAGACTGCATGGGGACCTACTTACTACTGTAGCTGGGGTCTGCCTTCCTGCTTTCTTGTAGCTCCCATACTCAGTGGCATAACTTCACAGACACATGTATTTTTTCAATGGGAGATGAACAGAAAAAGTGTGGTATTGAAGATAGCTTCCACAGGAAAGCAGCTGCAAATGTGACACCGTGCTGGCTGATAGACTGCATGGGGACCTACTTACTACTGTAGCTGGGGTCTGCCTTCCTGCTTTCTTGTATCTCCCATATTCAGTGGTATACCTTAACAGACACATGTATTTTTTCAATGGGAGCTGAGGAGAAAAAGTGTGGTATTGAAGATAGCTCCCACAGGAAAGCAGCTGCAAATGTGACACCGTGCTGGCTGATAGACTGCATGGGGACCACTTACTACTGTGGCTGGGGTCTGCCTTCCTGCTTTCTTGTAGCTCCCATATTCAGTGGTATACCTTAACAGACAAAATGTATTTTATTCAATGGGAGCTGAGGGGAAAAAGTGTGGTATTGAAGATAGCTCCCACAGGAAAGCAGCTGCAAATGTGACACCGTGGTGGCTGATAGACTGCATGGGGACCTACTTACTACTGTAGCTGGGGTCTGCCTTCCTGCTTTCTTGTAGCTCCCATACTCAGTGGTATACCTTAACAGACACATGTATTTTTTCAAAGGGAGCTGAACAGAAAAAGTGTGGTATTGAAGATAGCTCCCACAGGAAAGCAGCTGCAAATGTGACACCGTGCTGGCTGATAGACTGCATGGGGACCTACTTACTACTGTAGCTGGGGTCTGCCTTCCTGCTTTCTTGTAGCTCCCATACTCAGTGGCATAACTTAACAGACAAAATGTATTTTTTCAATGGGAGCTGAGGGGAAAAAGTGTGGTATTGAAGATAGCTCCCACAGGAAAGCAGCTGCAAATGTGACACCGTGCTGGCTGATAGACTGCATGGGGACCTACTTACTACTGTAGCTGGGGTCTGCCTTCCTGCTTTCTTGTAGCTCCCATACTCAGTGGCATAACTTCACAGACACATGTATTTTTTCAAAGGGAGCTGAACAGAAAAAGTGTGGTATTGAAGATAGCTCCCACAGGAAAGCAGCTGCAAATGTGACACCGTGCTGGCTGATAGACTGCATGGGGACCTACTTACTACTGTAGCTGGGGTCTGCCTTCCTGCTTTCTTGTAGCTCCCATACTCAGTGGCATAACTTAACAGACACATGTATTTTTTCAATGGGAGCTGAACAGAAAAAGTGTGGTATTGAAGATAACTCCCACAGGAAAGCAGCTGCAAATGTGACACCGTGCTGGCTGATAGACTGCATGGGGACCTACTTACTACTGTAGCTGGGGTCTGCCTTCCTGCTTTCTTGTAGCTCCCATACTCAGTGGTATACCTAAACAGACACATGTATTTTTTCAAAGGGAGCTGAACAGAAAAAGTGTGGTATTGAAGATAGCTCCCACAGGAAAGCAGCTGCAAATGTGACACCGTGCTGGCTGATAGACTGCATGGGGACCTACTTACTACTGTAGCTGGGGTCTGCCTTCCTGCTTTCTTGTAGCTCCCATACTCAGTGGTATACCTTAACAGGCATATGTATTTTTTAAATGGGAGCTGAGGGGAAAAAGTGTGGTATTGAAGATAGCTCCCACAGGAAAGCAGCTGCAAATCTGACACCGTGCTGGCTGATAGACTGCATGGGGACCTACTTACTACTGTAGCTGGGGTCTGCCTTCCTGCTTTCTTGTAGCTCCCATACTCAGCGGTATACCTTAACAGACAAATGTATTTTTACATTGGGAGCTGAACAGAAAAAGTGTGGTATTGAAGATAGCTCCCACAGGAAAGCAGCTGCAAATGTGACACCGTGCTGGCTGATAGACTGCATGGGGACCTACTTACTACTGTAGCTGGGGTCTGCCTTCCTGCTTTCTTGTAGCTCCCATACTCAGCGGCATAACTTCACAGACACATGTATTTTTTGAATGGGAGCTGAACAAAAAAAGTGTGGTATTGAAGTTAACTCCCACAGGAAAGCAGCTGCAAATGTGACACCGTGCTGGCTGATAGACTGCATGGGGACCTACTTACTACTGTAGCTGGGGTCTGCCTTCCTGTTTTCTTGTAGCTCCCATACTCAGCGGTATACCTTAACAGACAAATGTATTTTTACATTGGGAGCTGAACAGAAAAAGTGTGGTATTGAAGATAGCTCCCACAGGAAAGCAGCTGCAAATGTGACACCGTGCTGGCTGATAGACTGCATGGGGACCTACTTACTACTGTAGCTGGGGTCTGCCTTCCTGCTTTCTTGTAGCTCCCATACTCAGCGGCATAACTTCACAGACACATGTATTTTTTGAATGGGAGCTGAACAAAAAAAGTGTGGTATTGAAGTTAACTCCCACAGGAAAGCAGCTGCAAATGTGACACCGTGCTGGCTGATAGACTGCATGGGGACCTACTTACTACTGTAGCTGGGGTCTGCCTTCCTGCTTTCTTGTAGCTCCCATACTCAGTGGCATAACTTCACAGACACATGTATTTTTTCAATGGGAGATGAACAGAAAAAGTGTGGTATTGAAGATAGCTCCCACAGGAAAGCAGCTGCAAATGTGACACCGTGCTGGCTGATAGACTGCATGGGGACCTACTTACTACTGTAGCTGGGGTCTGCCTTCCTGCTTTCTTGTATCTCCCATATTCAGTGGTATACCTTAACAGACACATGTATTTTTTCAATGGGAGCTGAGGAGAAAAAGTGTGGTATTGAAGATAGCTCCCACAGGAAAGCAGCTGCAAATGTGACACCGTGCTGGCTGATAGACTGCATGGGGACCTACTTACTACTGTAGCTGGGGTCTGCCTTCCTGTTTTCTTGTAGCTCCCATACTCAGTGGTATACCTTAACAGGCATATGTATTTTTTAAATGGGAGCTGAGGGGAAAAAGTGTGGTATTGAAGATAGCTCCCACAGGAAAGCAGCTGCAAATGTGATACCGTGCTGGCTGATAGACTGCATGGGGACCTACTTACTACTGTAGCTGGGGTCTGCCTTCCTGCTTTCTTGTAGCTCCCATACTCAGCGGTATACCTTAACAGACAAATGTATTTTTACATTGGGAGCTGAACAGAAAAAGTGTGGTATTGAAGATAGCTCCCACAGGAAAGCAGCTGCAAATGTGACACCGTGCTGGCTGATAGACTGCATGGGGACCTACTTACTACTGTAGCTGGGGTCTGCCTTCCTGCTTTCTTGTAGCTCCCATACTCAGCGGCATAACTTCACAGACACATGTATTTTTTGAATGGGAGCTGAACAAAAAAAGTGTGGTATTGAAGTTAACTCCCACAGGAAAGCAGCTGCAAATGTGACACCGTGCTGGCTGATAGACTGCATGGGGACCTACTTACTACTGTAGCTGGGGTCTGCCTTCCTGCTTTCTTGTAGCTCCCATACTCAGTGGCATAACTTAACAGACAAAATGTATTTTTTCAATGGGAGCTGAGGGGAAAAAGTGTGGTATTGAAGATAGCTCCCACAGGTAAGCAGCTGCAAATGTGACACCGTGCTGGCTGATAGACTGCATGGGGACCTACTTACTACTGTAGCTGGGGTCTGCCTTCCTGCTTTCTTGTAGCTCCCATACTCAGTGGCATAACTTCACAGACACATGTATTTTTTCAATGGGAGATGAACAGAAAAAGTGTGGTATTGAAGATAGCTCCCACAGGACAGCAGCTGCAAATGTGACACCGTGCTGGCTGATAGACTGCATGGGGACCTACTTACTACTGTAGCTGGGGTCTGCCTTCCTGCTTTCTTGTATCTCCCATATTCAGTGGTATACCTTAACAGACACATGTATTTTTTCAATGGGAGCTGAGGAGAAAAAGTGTGGTATTGAAGATAGCTCCCACAGGAAAGCAGCTGCAAATGTGACACCGTGCTGGCTGATAGACTGCATGGGGACCTACTTACTACTGTAGCTGGGGTCTGCCTTCCTGCTTTCTTGTAGCTCCCATACTCAGTGGTATACTTTAACAGGCATATGTATTTTTTAAATGGGAGCTGAGGGGAAAAAGTGTGGTATTGAAGATAGCTCCCACAGGAAAGCAGCTGCAAATGTGACACCGTGCTGGCTGATAGACTGCATGGGGACCTACTTACTACTGTAGCTGGGGTCTGCCTTCCTGCTTTCTTGTAGCTCCCATACTCAGCGGTATACCTTAACAGACAAATGTATTTTTACATTGGGAGCTGAGGGGAAAAAGTGTGGTATTGAAGATAGCTCCCACAGGAAAGCAGCTGCAAATGTGACACCGTGCTGGCTGATAGACTGCATGGGGACCTACTTACTACTGTAGCTGGGGTCTGCCTTCCTGCTTTCTTGTAGCTCCCATACTCAGCGGCATAACTTCACAGACACATGTATTTTTTGAATGGGAGCTGAACAAAAAAAGTGTGGTATTGAAGTTAACTCCCACAGGAAAGCAGCTGCAAATGTGACACCGTGCTGGCTGATAGACTGCATGGGGACCTACTTACTACTGTAGCTGGGGTCTGCCTTCCTGCTTTCTTGTAGCTCCCATACTCAGTGGCATAACTTAACAGACAAAATGTATTTTTTCAATGGGAGCTGAGGGGAAAAAGTGTGGTATTGAAGATAGCTCCCACAGGAAAGCAGCTGCAAATGTGACACCGTGCTGGCTGATAGACTGCATGGGGACCTACTTACTACTGTAGCTGGGGTCTGCCTTCCTGCTTTCTTGTAGCTCCCATACTCAGTGGCATAACTTCACAGACACATGTATTTTTTCAATGGGAGATGAACAGAAAAAGTGTGGTATTGAAGATAGCTTCCACAGGAAAGCAGCTGCAAATGTGACACCGTGCTGGCTGATAGACTGCATGGGGACCTACTTACTACTGTAGCTGGGGTCTGCCTTCCTGCTTTCTTGTATCTCCCATATTCAGTGGTATACCTTAACAGACACATGTATTTTTTCAATGGGAGCTGAGGAGAAAAAGTGTGGTATTGAAGATAGCTCCCACAGGAAAGCAGCTGCAAATGTGACACCGTGCTGGCTGATAGACTGCATGGGGACCACTTACTACTGTGGCTGGGGTCTGCCTTCCTGCTTTCTTGTAGCTCCCATATTCAGTGGTATACCTTAACAGACAAAATGTATTTTATTCAATGGGAGCTGAGGGGAAAAAGTGTGGTATTGAAGATAGCTCCCACAGGAAAGCAGCTGCAAATGTGACACCGTGGTGGCTGATAGACTGCATGGGGACCTACTTACTACTGTAGCTGGGGTCTGCCTTCCTGCTTTCTTGTAGCTCCCATACTCAGTGGTATACCTTAACAGACACATGTATTTTTTCAAAGGGAGCTGAACAGAAAAAGTGTGGTATTGAAGATAGCTCCCACAGGAAAGCAGCTGCAAATGTGACACCGTGCTGGCTGATAGACTGCATGGGGACCTACTTACTACTGTAGCTGGGGTCTGCCTTCCTGCTTTCTTGTAGCTCCCATACTCAGTGGCATAACTTAACAGACAAAATGTGTTTTTTCAATGGGAGCTGAGGGGAAAAAGTGTGGTATTGAAGATAGCTCCCACAGGAAAGCAGCTGCAAATGTGACACCGTGCTGGCTGATAGACTGCATGGGGACCTACTTACTACTGTAGCTGGGGTCTGCCTTCCTGCTTTCTTGTAGCTCCCATACTCAGTGGTATACCTTAACGGACATATATATTTTTTCAATGGTAGCTGAACAGAAAAAGTGTGGTATTGAAGATAGCTCCCACAGGAAAGCAGTTGCAAATGTGACACCGTGCTGACTGATAGACTGCATGGGGACCTACTTACTACTGTAGCTGGGGTCTGCCTTCCTGCTTTCTTGTAGCTCCCATACTCTGCGGTATACCTTAACAGACACATGTATTTTTTCAGTGGGAGCTGAGGAGAAAAACTGTGGTATTGAAGATAGCACCCACAGGAAAGGAGCTGCAAATGTGACACCGTGCTGGCTGATAGACTGCATGGGGACCTACTGACTACTGTAGCTGGGGTCTGCCTTCCTGCTTTCTTGTAGCTCCCATACTCAATGGTATACCTTAACAGGTGTATGTATTTTTTCAATGGGAGCTGAACAGAAAAAGTGTGGTATTGAAGATAGCTCCCACAGGAAAGCAGCTGCAAATGTGACACCGTGCTGGCTGATAGACTGCATGGGGACCTACTGACTATGTAGCTGGGGTCTGCCTTCCTGCTTTCTTGTAGCTCCCATATTCAGTGGTATACCTTAACAGACAAAATGTATTTTATTCAATGGAAGCTGAGGAGAAAAAGTGTGGTATTGAATATAGCTCCCACAGGAAAGCAGCTGCAAATGTGACACCGTGCTGGCTGATAGACTGCATGGGGACGTACTTACTACTGTAGCTGCGGTCTGCCTTCCTGCTTTCTTGTAGCTCCCATACTCAGTGGGATAACATCACAGACACATGTATTTTTTCAATGGGAGCTGAGCAGAAAAAGTGTGGTATTGAAGATAGCTCCCACAGAAAAGCAGCTGCAAATGTGACACCGTGCTGGCTGATAGACTGCATGGGGACCTACTTACTACTGTAGCTGGGGTCTGCCTTCCTGCTTTCTTGTAGCTCCCATACTCAGCGGTATACCTTAACAGACAAATGTATTTTTACATTGGGAGCTGAACAGAAAAAGTGTGGTATTGAAGATAGCTCCCACAGGAAAGCAGCTGCAAATGTGACACCGTGCTGGCTGATAGACTGCATGGGGACCTACTTACTACTGTAGCTGGGGTCTGCCTTCCTGCTTTCTTGTAGCTCCCATACTCAGTGGCATAACTTAACAGACACATGTATTTTTTGAATGGGAGCTGAACAAAAAAAGTGTGGTATTGAAGTTAACTCCCACAGGAAAGCAGCTGCAAATGTGACACCGTGCTGGCTGATAGACTGCATGGGGACCTACTTACTACTGTAGCTGGGGTCTGCCTTCCTGCTTTCTTGTAGCTCCCATACTCAGTGGCATAACTTAACAGACAAAATGTATTTTTCAATGGGAGCTGAGGGGAAAAAGTGTGGTATTGAAGATAGCTCCCACAGGAAAGCAGCTGCAAATGTGACACCGTGCTGGCTGATAGACTGCATGGGGACCTACTTACTACTGTAGCTGGGGTCTGCCTTCCTGCTTTCTTGTAGCTCCCATACTCAGTGGCATAACTTAACAGGCAAAATGTATTTTTTTCAATGGGAGCTGATCAGAACAAGGTGTGGTATTGAAGATAGCTCCCACAGGAAAGCAGCTGCAAATGTGACACCGTGCTGGCTGATAGACTGCATGGGGACCTACTTACTACTGTAGCTGGGGTCTGCCTTCCTGCTTTCTTGTAGCTCCCATACTCAGTGGCATAACTTCACAGACACATGTATTTTTTCAAAGGGAGCTGAACAGAAAAAGTGTGGTATTGAAGATAGCTCCCACAGGAAAGCAGCTGCAATTGTGACACCGTGCTGGCTGATAGACTGCATGGGGACCTACTTACTACTGTAGCTGGGGTCTGCCTTCCTGCTTTCTTGTAGCTCCCATACTCAGTGGCATAACTTCACAGACACATGTATTTTTTTAATGGGAGCTGAACAAAAAAAGTGTGGTATTGAAGTTAACTCCCACAGGAAAGCAGCTGCAAATGTGACTCTGTGCTGGCTGATAGACTGCATGGGGACCTACTTACTACTGTAGCTGGGGTCTGCCTTCCTGCTTTCTTGTAGCTCCCATACTCAGTGGCATAACTTAACAGAGAAAATGTATTTTTTCAATGGGAGCTGAGGGGAAAAAGTGTTGTATTGAAGATAGCTCCCACAGGAAAGGAGCTGCAAATGTGACACCGTGCTGGCTGATAGACTGCATGGGGACATACTTACTACTGTAGCTGGTGTCTGTCTTCCTGCTTTTTTGTAGCTCCCATACTCAGTGGCATAACTTAACAGACACATGTATTTTTTCAATGGGAGCTGAACAGAAAAAGTGTGGTATTACAGATAACTCCCACAGGAAAGGAGCTGCAAATGTGACACCGTGCTGGCTGATAGACTGCATGGGGACCTACTTACTACTGTAGCTGGGGTCTGCCTTCCTGCTTTCTTGTAGCTCCCATACTCAGTGGCATAACTTAACAGACACATGTATTTTTTCAATGGGAGCTGAACAGAAAAAGTGTGGTATTACAAATAAGTCCCACAGGAAAGGAGCTGCAAATGTGACACCGTGCTGGCTGATAGACTGCATGGGGACCTACTTACTACTGTAGCTGGGGTCTGCCTTCCTGCTTTCTTGTAGCTCCCATATTCAGTGGTATACCTTAACAGACACATGTATTTTTTCAATGGGAGCTGATGAGAAAAAGTGTGGTATTGAAGATAGCTCCCACAGGAAAGCAGCTGCAAATGTGACACCGTGCTGGCTGATAGACTGCATGGGGACCTACTTACTACTGTAGCTGGGGTCTGCCTTCCTGCTTTCTTGTAGCTCCCATACTCAGTGGCATAACTTAACAGACACATGTATTTTTTCAATGTGAGCTGAGGAGAAAAACTGTGGTATTAAAGATAGCTCCCACAGGAAAGCAGCTGCAAATGTGACACCGTGCTGGCTGATAGACTGCATGGAGACCTACTTACTACTGTAGCTGGGGTCTGCCTTCCTGCTTTCTTGTAGCTCCCATACTCAGTGGCATAACTTAACAGACAAAATGTATTTTTTCAATGGGAGCTGAGGGGAAAAAGTGTGGTATTGAAGATAGCTCCCACAGGAAAGCAGCTGCAAATGTGACACCGTGCTGACTGATAGACTGCATGGGGACCTACTTACTACTGTAGCTGGGGTCTGCCTTCCTGCTTTCTTGTAGCTCCCATACTCAGCGGTATACCTTAACAGACACATGTATTTTTTCAATGGGAGCTGAGGAGAAAAAGTGTGGTATTGAAGATAGCTCCCACAGGAAAGCAGCTGCAAATGTGACACCGTGCTGGCTGATAGACTGCATGGGGACCACTTACTACTGTAGCTGGGGTCTGCCTTCCTGCCTTCTTGTAGCTCCCATACTCAGTGGCATAACTTAACAGACAAAATGTATTTTATTCAATGGGAGCTGAACAGAAAAAGTGTGGTATTGAAGATAGCTCCCACAGGAAAGCAGCTGCAAATGTGACACCGTGCTGGCTGATAGACTGCATGGGGACGTACTTACTACTGTAGCTGGGGTCTGCCTTCCTGCTTTCTTGTAGCTCCCATTCTCAGCGGTATACCTTAACAGGTATATGTATTTTTTAAATGGCAGCTGAGGGGAAAAAGTGTGGTATTGAAGATAGCTCCCACATGAAAGGAGCTGCAAATGTGACACCGTGCTGGCTGATAGACTGCATGGGGACCTACTTACTACTGTAGCTGGGGTCTGCCTTCCTGCTTTCTTGTAGCTCCCATACTCAGCGGTATACCTTAACAGAAACATGTATTTTTTCAAAGGGAGCTGAACAGAAAAAGTGTGGTATTGAAGATAGCTCCCACAGGAAAGCAGCTGCAAATGTGACACCGTGCTGGCTGATAGACTGCATGGGGACCTACTTACTACTGTAGCTGGGGTCTGCCTTCCTGCTTTCTTGTAACTCCCATACTCATTGGCATAACTTCACAGACACATGTATTTTTTGAATGGGAGCTGAACAAAAAAAGTGTGGTATTGAAGTTAACTCCCACAGGAAAGCAGCTGCAAATGTGACACTGTGCTGGCTGATAGACTGCATGGGGACCTACTTACTACTGTAGCTGGGGTCTGCCTTCCTGCTTTCTTGTAGCTCCCATACTCAGTGGCATAACTTAACAGACAAAATGTATTTTTTCAATGGGAGCTGAGGGGAAAAAGTGTGGTATTGAAGATAGCTCCCACAGGAAAGCAGCTGCAAATGTGACACCGTGCTGGCTGATAGACTGCATGGGGACCTACTTACTACTGTAGCTGGGGTCTGCCTTCCTGCTTTCTTGTAGCTCCCATACTCAGTGGCATAACTTAACAGACACATGTATTTTTTCAATGGGAGATGAACAGAAAAAGTGTGGTATTGAAGATAGCTCCCACAGGAAAGCAGCTGCAAATGTGACACCGTGCTGGCTGATAGACTGCATGGGGACCTACTTACTACTGTAGCTGGGGTCTGCCTTCCTGCTTTCTTGTAGCTCCCATACTCTGCGGTATACCTTAACAGACACATGTATTTTTTCAATGGGAGCTGAGGAGAAAAACTGTGGTATTGAAGATAGCACCCACAGGAAAGGAGCTGCAAATGTGACACCGTGCTGGCTGATAGACTGCATGGGGACCTACTTACTACTGTAGCTGGGGTCTGCCTTCCTGCTTTCTTGTAGCTCCCATACTCAGTGGCATAATTTAATAGACACATGTATTTTTTCAAAGGGAGCTGAACAGAAAAAGTGTGGTATTGAAGATAGCTCCCACAGGAAAGCAGCTGCAAATGTGGCACCGTGCTGGCTGATAGACTGCATGGGGACCTACTTACTACTGTAACTGGGGTCTGCCTTCCTGCTTTCTTGTAGCTCCCATACTCACTGGCATAACTTCAGAGACACATGTATTTTTTGAATGGGAGCTGAACAAAAAAAGTGTGGTATTACAGATAACTCCCACAGGAAAGCAGCTGCAAATGTGACACCGTGCTGGCTGATAGACTGCATGGGGACCTACTTACTACTGTAGCTGGGGTCTACCTTCCTGCTTTCTTGTAGCTCCCATACTCAGTGGCATAACTTAACAGACACATGTATTTTTTCAATGGGAGATGAACAGAAAAACTGTGGTATTGAAGATAGCTCCCACAGGAAAGCAGCTGCAAATGTGACACCGTGCTGGCTGATAGACTGCATGGGGACCTACTGACTACTGTAGCTGGGGTCTGCCTTCCTGCTTTCTTGTAGCTCCCATACTCTGCGGTATACCTTAACAGACACATGTATATTTTCAATGGGAGCTGAACAGAAAAAGTGTGGTATTGAAGATAGCACCCACAGGAAAGGAGCTGCAAATGTGACACCGTGCTGGCTGATAGACTGCATGGGGACCTACTTACTACTGTAGCTGGGGTCTGCCTTCCTGCTTTCTTGTAGCTCCCATACTCAGTGGCATAATTTAACAGACACATGTATTTTTTCAAAGGGAGCTGAACAGAAAAAGTGTGGTATTGAAGATAGCTCCCACAGGAAAGCAGCTGCAAATGTGACACCGTGCTGGCTGATAGACTGCATGGGGACCTACTTACTACTGTAGCTGGGGTCTGCCTTCCTGCTTTCTTGTAGCTCCCATATTCAGTGGTATACCTTAAGAGACACATGTATTTTTTCAATGGGAGCTGAGGAGAAAAAGTGTGGTATTGAAGATAGCTCCCACAGGAAAGCAGCTGCAAATGTGACACCGTGCTGGCTGATAGACTGCATGGGGACCTAGTTAATACTGTAGCTGGGGTCTACCTTCCTGCTTTCTTGTACCTCCCATACTCAGTGGCATAACTTAACAGACACATGTATTTTTTCAATGGGAGATGAACAGAAAAAGTGTGGTATTGAAGATAGCTCCCACAGGAAAGCAGCTGCAAATGTGACACCGTGCTGGCTGCTAGACTGCATGGGGACCTACTTACTACTGTAGCTGGGGTCTGCCTTCCTGCTTTCTTGTAGCTCCCATACTCTGCGGTATACCTTAACAGACACATGTATTTTTTCAATGGGAGCTGAGGAGAAAAACTGTGGTATTGAAGATAGCACCCACAGGAAAGGAGCTGCAAATGTGACACCGTGCTGGCTGATAGACTGCATGGGGACCTACTTACTACTGTAGCTGGGGTCTGCCTTCCTGCTTTCTTGTAGCTCCCATACTCAGTGGTATACCTAAACAGACACATGTATTTTTTCAAAAGGAGCTGAACAGAAAAAGTGTGGTATTGAAGATAGCTCCCACAGGAAAGCAGCTGCAAATGTGACACCGTGCTGGCTGATAGACTGCATGGGGACCTACTTACTACTGTAGCTGGGGTCTGCCTTCCTGCTTTCTTGTAGCTCCCATACTCACTGGCATAACTTCACAGACACATGTATTTTTTGAACGGGAGCTGAACAAAAAAAGTGTGGTATTACAGATAACTCGCACAGGAAAGCAGCTGCAAATGTGACACCGTGCTGGCTGATAGACTGCATGGGGACCTACTTACTACTGTAGCTGGGGTCTGCCTTCCTGCTTTCTTGTAGCTCCCATACTCAGTGGCATAACTTCACAGACACATGTATTTTTTCAATGGGAGCTGAACAGAAAAAGTGTGGTATTGAAGATAGCTCCCACAGGAAAGCAGCTGCAAATGTGACACCGTGCTGGCTGATAGACTGCATGGGGACCTACTGACTACTGTAGCTGGGGTCTGCCTTCCTGCTTTCTTGTAGCTCCCATACTCTGCGGTATACCTTAACAGACACATGTATTTTTTCAATGGGAGCTGAGGAGAAAAACTGTGGTATTGAAGATAGCACCCACAGGAAAGGAGCTGCAAATGTGACACCGTGCTGGCTGATAGACTGCATGGGGACCTACTTACTACTGTAGCTGGGGTCTGCCTTCCTGCTTTCTTGTAGCTCCCATACTCAGTGGCATAATTTAACAGACACATGTATTTTTTCAAAAGGAGCTGAACAGAAAAAGTGTGGTATTGAAGATAGCTCCCACAGGAAAGCAGCTGCAAATGTGACACCGTGCTGGCTGATAGACTGCATGGGGACCTACTGACTACTGTAGCTGGGGTCTGCCTTCCTGCTTTCTTGTAGCTCCCATATTCAGTGGTATACCTTAACAGACACATGTATTTTTTCAATGGGAGCTGATGAGAAAAAGTGTGGTATTGAAGATAGCTCCCACAGGAAAGCAGCTGCAAATGTGACACCGTGCTGGCTGATAGACTGCATGGGGACCTACTTACTACTGTAGCTGGGGTCTGCCTTCCTGCTTTCTTGTAGCTCCCATACTCAGCGGTATACCTTAACAGACACATGTATTTTTTCAATGGGAGCTGAACAGAAAAAGTGTGGTATTGAAGATAGCTACCACATGAAAGGAGCTGCAAATGTGACACCGTGCTGGCTGATAGAGTGCATGGAGACCTACTTACTACTGTAGCTGGGGTCTGCCTTCCTGCTTTCTTGTAGCTCCCATACTCAGTGGCATAACTTAACAGACAAAATGTATTTTATTCAATGGGAGCTGAGGGGAAAAAGTGTGGTATTGAAGATAGCTCCCACAGGAAAGCAGCTGCAAATGTGACACCGTGCTGGCTGATAGACTGCATGGAGACCTACTTACTACTGTAGCTGGGGTCTGCCTTCCTGCTTTCTTGTAGCTCCCATACTCAGTGGCATAACTTAACAGACAAAATGTATTTTATTCAATGGGAGCTGAACAGAAAAAGTGTGGTATTGAAGATAGCTCCCACAGGAAAGCAGCTGCAAATGTGACACCGTGCTGGCTGATAGACTGCATGGGGACCTACTTACTACTGTAGCTGGGGTCTGCCTTCCTGCTTTCTTGTAGCTCCCATACTCAGTGGCATAACTTAACAGACACATGTATTTTTACATTGGGAGCTGAACAAAAAAAGTGTGGTATTGAAGATAACTCCCACAGGAAAGCAGCTGCAAATGTGACACCGTGCTGGCTGATAGACTGCATGGGGACCTACTTACTACTGTAGCTGGGGTCTGCATTCCTGCTTTCTTGTAGCTCCCATACTCAGTGGCATAACTTAACAGACAAAATGTATTTTTTTCAATGGGAGCTGAGGGGAAAAAGTGTGGTATTGAAGATAGCTCCCACAGGAAAGCAGCTGCAAATGTGACACCGTGCTGGCTGATAGACTGCATGGGGACCTACTTACTACTGTAGCTGGGGTCTGCCTTCCTGCTTTCTTGTAGCTCCCATACTCAGTGGCATAACTTAACAGACAAAATGTATTTTTTCAAAGGGAGCTGAACAGAAAAAGTGTGGTATTGAAGATAGCTCCCACAGGAAAGCAGCTGCAAATGTGACACCGTGCTGGCTGATAGACTGCATGGGGACCTACTTACTACTGTAGCTGGGGTCTGCCTTCCTGCTTTCTTGTAGCTCCCATACTCAGTGGTATACCTTAACAGACACATGTATTTTTTCAAAGGGAGCTGAACAGAAAAAGTGTGGTATTGAAGATAGCTCCCACAGGAAAGCAGCTGCAAATGTGACACCGTGCTGGCTGATAGACTGCATGGGGACCTACTTACTACTGTAGCTGGGGTCTGCCTTCCTGCTTTCTTGTAGCTCCCATATTCAGTGGTATACCTTAACAGACAAAATGTATTTTATTCAATGGGAGCTGAGGAGAAAAAGTGTGGTATTGAAGATAGCTCCCACAGGAAAGCAGCTGCAAATGTGACACCGTGCTTGCTGATAGACTGCATGGGGACCTACTTACTACTGTAGCTGGGCTCTGCCTTCCTGCTTTCTTGTAGCTCCCATACTCAGTGGCATAACTTCACAGACACATGTATTTTTTCAATGGGAGCTGAACAGAAAAAGTGTGGTATTGAAGACAACTCCCACAGGAAAGCAGCTGCAAATGTGACACCGTGCTGACTGATAGACTGCATGGGGACCTACTTACTACTGTAGCTGGGGTCTGCCGTCCTGTTTTCTTGTAGCTCGCATACTCAGTGGCATAACTTAACAGACAAAATATATTTTTTCAATGGGAGCTGAGGGGAAAAAGCGTGGTATTGAAGATAGCTCCCACAGGAAAGCAGCTGCAAATGTGACACTGTGCTGGCTGATAGACTGCATGGGGACCTACTTACTACTGTAGCTGGGGTCTGCCTTCCTGCTTTCTTGTAGCTCCCATACTCAGTGGCATAACTTAACAGACAAAATGTATTTTATTCAATGGGAGCTGAACAGAAAAAGTGTGGTATTGAAGATAGCTCCCACAGGAAAGCAGCTGCAAATGTGACACCGTGCTGGCTGATAGACTGCATGGAGACCTACTTACTACTGTAGCTGGGGTCTGCCTTCCTGCTTTCTTGTAGCTCCGATACTCAGCGGTATAACTTAAGAGACAAAATCTATTTTTTTCAATGGGAGCTGAGGAGAACAAGTGTGGTATTGAAGATAGCTCCCACAGGAAAGCAGCTGCAAATGTGACACCGTGCTGGCTGATAGACTGCATGGGGACCTAGTTAATACTGTAGCTGGGGTCTGCCTTCCTGCTTTCTTGTAGCTCCCATACTCAGTGGCATAACTTAACAGACAAAATGTATTTTTTTCAAAGGGAGCTGAGGAGAAAAAGTGTGGTACTGAAGATAGCTCCCACAGGAAAGCAGCTGCAAATGTGACACCGTGCTGGCTGATAGACTGCATGGGGACCTACTTACTACTGTAGCTGGGGTCTGCCTTCCTGCTTTCTTGTAGCTCCCATACTCAGTGGTATACCTTAACAGACATATGTATTTTTTCAATGGGAGCTGAACAGAAAAAGTGTGGTATTGAAGATAACTCCCACAGGAAAGCAGCTGCAAATGTGACACCGTGCTGGCTGATAGACTGCATGGGGACCTACTTACTACTGTAGCTGGGGTCTGCCTTCCTGCTTTCTTGTAGCTCCCATACTCAGTGGCATAACTTAATAGACAAAATGTATTTTATTCAATGGGAGCTGAACAGAAAAAGTGTGGTATTGAAGATAGCTCGCACAGGAAAGCAGCTCCAAATGTGACACCGTGCTGGCTGATAGACTGCATGGGGACCTACTTACTACTGTAGCTGGGGTCTGCCTTCCTGCTTTCTTGTAGCTCCCATACTCAGTGGTATACCTTAACAGACATATGTATTTTTTCAATGGGAGCTGAACAGAAAAAGTGTGGTATTGAAGATAACTCCCACAGGAAAGCAGCTGCAAATGTGACACCGTGCTGGCTGATAGACTGCATGGGGACCTACTTACTACTGTAGCTGGGGTCTGCCTTCCTGCTTTCTTGTAGCTCCCATACTCAGTGGCATAACTTAACAGACAAAATGTATTTTATTCAATGGGAGCTGAACAGAAAAAGTGTGGTATTGAAGATAGCTCCCACAGGAAAGCAGCTGCAAATGTGACACCGTGCTGGCTGATAGACTGCATGGGGACCTACTTACTACTGTAGCTGGGGTCTGCCTTCCTGCTTTCTTGTAGCTCCCATACTCAGTGGCATAACTTAACAGACACATGTATTTTTTCAATGGGAGCTGAGGAGAAAAACTGTGGTATTGAAGATAGCTCCCACAGGAAAGCAGCTGCAAATGTGACACCGTGCTGGCTGATAGACTGCATGGGGACCTACTTACTACTGTAGCTGGGGTCTGCCTTCCTGCTTTCTTGTAGCTCCCATACTCAGTGGCATAACTTAACAGACACATGTATTTTTTCAATGGGAGCTGAACAGAAAAAGTGTGGTATTGAAGATAGCTCCCACATGAAAGGAGCTGCAAATGTGACACCGTGCTGGCTGATAGACTGCATGGGGACCTACTTACTACTGTAGCTGGGGTCTGCCTTCCTGCTTTCTTGTAGCTCCCATACTCAGTGGCATAACTTAACAGACACATGTATTTTTACATTGGGAGGTGAACAAAAAAAGTGTGATATTGAAGATAACTCCCACAGGAAAGCAGCTGCAAATGTGACACCGTGCTGGCTGATAGACTGCATGGGGACCTACTTACTACTGTAGCTGGGTTCTGCCTTCCTGCTTTCTTGTAGCTCCCATACTCAGCGGTATACCTTAACAGACACATGTATGTTTTCAAAGGAAGCTGAACAGAAAAAGTGTGGTATTGAAGATAGCTCCCACAGGAAAGCAGCTGCAAATGTGACACCGTGCTGGCTGATAGACTGCATGGGGACCTACTTACTACTGTAGCTGGGGTCTGCCTTCCTGCTTTCTTGTAGCTCCCATACTCAGTGGCATAACTTAACAGACACATGTATTTTTTCAATGGGAGCTGAACAGAAAAAGTGTGGTATTGAAGACAACTCCCACAGGAAAGCAGCTGCAAATGTGACACCGTGCTGACTGATAGACTGCATGGGGACCTACTTACTACTGTAGCTGGGGTCTGCTGTCCTGTTTTCTTGTAGCTCCCATACTCAGTGGCATAACTTAACAGACAAAATATATTTTTTCAATGGGAGCTGAGGGGAAAAAGCGTGGTATTGAAGATAGCTCCCACAGGAAAGCAGCTGCAAATGTGACACTGTGCTGGCTGATAGACTGCATGGGGACCTACTTACTACTGTAGCTGGGGTCTGCCTTCCTGCTTTCTTGTAGCTCCCATACTCAGTGGCATAACTTAACAGACAAAATGTATTTTATTCAATGGGAGCTGAACAGAAAAAGTGTGGTATTGAAGATAGCTCCCACAGGAAAGCAGCTGCAAATGTGACACCGTGCTGGCTGATAGACTGCATGGAGACCTACTTACTACTGTAGCTGGGGTCTGCCTTCCTGCTTTCTTGTAGCTCCGATACTCAGCGGTATAACTTAAGAGACAAAATCTATTTTTTTCAATGGGAGCTGAGGAGAACAAGTGTGGTATTGAAGATAGCTCCCACAGGAAAGCAGCTGCAAATGTGACACCGTGCTGGCTGATAGACTGCATGGGGACCTAGTTAATACTGTAGCTGGGGTCTGCCTTCCTGCTTTCTTGTAGCTCCCATACTCAGTGGCATAACTTAACAGACAAAATGTATTTTTTTCAAAGGGAGCTGAGGAGAAAAAGTGTGGTACTGAAGATAGCTCCCACAGGAAAGCAGCTGCAAATGTGACACCGTGCTGGCTGATAGACTGCATGGGGACCTACTTACTACTGTAGCTGGGGTCTGCCTTCCTGCTTTCTTGTAGCTCCCATACTCAGTGGTATACCTTAACAGACATATGTATTTTTTCAATGGGAGCTGAACAGAAAAAGTGTGGTATTGAAGATAACTCCCACAGGAAAGCAGCTGCAAATGTGACACCGTGCTGGCTGATAGACTGCATGGGGACCTACTTACTACTGTAGCTGGGGTCTGCCTTCCTGCTTTCTTGTAGCTCCCATACTCAGTGGCATAACTTAATAGACAAAATGTATTTTATTCAATGGGAGCTGAACAGAAAAAGTGTGGTATTGAAGATAGCTCGCACAGGAAAGCAGCTCCAAATGTGACACCGTGCTGGCTGATAGACTGCATGGGGACCTACTTACTACTGTAGCTGGGGTCTGCCTTCCTGCTTTCTTGTAGCTCCCATACTCAGTGGTATACCTTAACAGACATATGTATTTTTTCAATGGGAGCTGAACAGAAAAAGTGTGGTATTGAAGATAACTCCCACAGGAAAGCAGCTGCAAATGTGACACCGTGCTGGCTGATAGACTGCATGGGGACCTACTTACTACTGTAGCTGGGGTCTGCCTTCCTGCTTTCTTGTAGCTCCCATACTCAGTGGCATAACTTAACAGACACATGTATTTTTACATTGGGAGGTGAACAAAAAAAGTGTGATATTGAAGATAACTCCCACAGGAAAGCAGCTGCAAATGTGACACCGTGCTGGCTGATAGACTGCATGGGGACCTAGTTAATACTGTAGCTGGGGTCTGCCTTCCTGCTTTCTTGTAGCTCCCATACTCAGTGGCATAACTTAACAGACAAAATGTATTTTTTCAATGGGAGCTGAGGGGAAAAAGTGTGGTATTGAAGATAGTTCACACAGGAAAGTAGCTGCAAATGTGACACCGTGCTGGTTGATAGTCTGCATGGGGACCTACTTACTACTGTAGCTGGGGTCTGCCTTCCTGCTTTCTTGTAGCTCCCATACTCAGTGGCATAACTTAACAGACAAAATGTATTTTTTTCAATGGTAGCTGAGAAGAACAAGGTGTGGTATTGAAGATAGCTCCCACAGGAAAGCAGCTGCAAATGTGACACCGTGCTGACTGATAGACTGCATGGGGACCTACTTACTACTGTAGCTGGGTTCTGCCTTCCTGCTTTCTTGTAGCTCCCATACTCAGCGGTATACCTTAACAGACACATGTATTTTTTCAATGGGAGCTGAGGAGAAAAAGTGTGGTATTGAAGATAGCTCCCACAGGAAAGCAGCTGCAAATGTGACACCGTGCTGGCTGATAGACTGCATGGGGACCTACTTACTACTGTAGCTGGGGTCTGCCTTCCTGCTTTCTTGTAGCTCCCATACTCAGTGGCATAACTTAACAGACAAAATGTATTTTTTCAATGGGAGCTGAGGGGAAAAAGTGTGGTATTGAAGATAGCTCCCACAGGAAAGGAGCTGCAAATGTAATACCGTGCTGGCTGATAGACTGCATGGGGACCTACTTACTACTGTAGCTGGGGTCTGCCTTCCTGCTTTCTTGTAGCTCCGATACTCAGCGGTATAACTTAAGAGACAAAATGTATTTTTTTCAAAGGGAGCTGAGGAGAACAAGTGTGGTATTGAAGATAGCTCCCACAGGAAAGCAGCTGCAAATGTGACACCGTGCTGGCTGATAGACTGCATGGGGACCTACTTACTACTGTAGCTGGGGTCTGCCTTCCTGCTTTCTTGTAGCTCCCATACTCAGTGGCATAACTTAACAGACAAAATGTATTTTTTCAATGGGAGCTGAGGGGAAAAAGTGTGGTATTGAAGATAGCTCCCACAGGAAAGGAGCTGCAAATGTAATACCGTGCTGGCTGATAGACTGCATGGGGACCTACTTACTACTGTAGCTGGGGTCTGCCTTCCTGCTTTCTTGTAGCTCCGATACTCAGCGGTATAACTTAAGAGACAAAATGTATTTTTTTCAAAGGGAGCTGAGGAGAACAAGTGTGGTATTGAAGATAGCTCCCACAGGAAAGCAGCTGCAAATGTGACACCGTGCTGGCTGATAGACTGCATGGGGACCTACTTACTACTGTAGCTGGGGTCTGCCTTCCTGCTTTCTTGTAGCTCCCATATTCAGTGGTATACCTTAACAGACAAAATGTATTTTATTCAATGGGAGCTGAACAGAAAAAGTGTGGTATTGAAGATAGCTCTCACAGGAAAGCAGCTGCAAATGTGACACCGTGCTGGCTGATAGACTGCATGGGGACCTACTTACTACTGTAGCTGGGGTCTGCCTTCCTGCTTTCTTGTAGCTCCCATACTCAGTGGCATAATTTAACAGACAAAATGTGTTTTTTCAATGGGAGCTGAGGGGAAAACGTGTGGTATTGAAGATAGCTCCCACAGGAAAGCAGCTGCAAATGTGACACCGTGCTGGCTGATAGACTGCATGGGGACCTACTTACTACTGTAGCTAGGGTCTGCCTTCCTGCTTTCTTGTAGCTCCCATACTCAGTGGTATAACTTAACAGACACATGTATTTTTTCAATGTGAGCTGAGGAGAAAAACTGTGGTATTGAAGATAGCTCCCACAGGAAAGCAGCTGCAAATGTGACACCGTGCTGGCTGATAGACTGCATGGAGACCTACTTACTACTGTAGCTGGGGTCTGCCTTCCTGCTTTCTTGTAGCTCCCATACTCAGTGGCATAACTTAACAGACAAAATGTATTTTATTCAATGGGAGCTGAACAGAAAAAGTGTGGTATTGAAGATAGCTCCCACAGGAAAGCAGCTGCAAATGTGACACCGTGCTGGCTGATAGACTGCATGGGGACCTACTTACTACTGTAGCTGGGGTCTGCCTTCCTGCTTTCTTGTAGCTCCCATACTCAGTGGCATAACTTAACAGACACATGTATTTTTACATTGGGAGCTGAACAAAAAAAGTGTGGTATTGAAGATAACTCCCACAGGAAAGCAGCTGCAAATGTGACACCGTGCTGGCTGATAGACTGCATGGGGACCTACTTACTACTGTAGCTGGGGTCTGCATTCCTGCTTTCTTGTAGCTCCCATACTCAGTGGCATAACTTAACAGACAAAATGTATTTTTTTCAATGGGAGCTGAGGGGAAAAAGTGTGCTATTGAAGATAGCTCCCACAGGAAAGCAGCTGCAAATGTGACACCGTGCTGGCTGATAGACTGCATGGGGACCTACTTACTACTGTAGCTGGGGTCTGCCTTCCTGCTTTCTTGTAGCTCCCATACTCAGTGGCATAACTTAACAGACAAAATGTATTTTTTAAAAGGGAGCTGAACAGAAAAAGTGTGGTATTGAAGATATCTCCCACAGGAAAGCAGCTGCAAATGTGACACCGTGCTGGCTGATAGACTGCATGGGGACCTACTTACTACTGTAGCTGGGGTCTGCCTTCCTGCTTTCTTGTAGCTCCCATACTCAGTGGTATACCTTAACAGACACATGTATTTTTTCAATGGGAGCTGAGGAGAAAAAGTGTGGTATTGAAGATAGCTCCCACAGGAAAGCAGCTGCAAATGTGACACCGTGCTGGCTGATAGACTGCATGGGGACCTACTTACTACTGTAGCTGGGGTCTGCCTTCCTGCTTTCTTGTAGCTCCCATATTCAGTGGTATACCTTAACAGACAAAATGTATTTTATTCAATGGGAGCTGAGGAGAAAAAGTGTGGTATTGAAGATAGCTCCCACAGGAAAGCAGCTGCAAATGTGACACCGTGCTGGCTGATAGACTGCATGGGGACCTACTTACTACTGTAGCTGGGCTCTGCCTTCCTGCTTTCTTGTAGCTCCCATACTCAGTGGCATAACTTCACAGACACATGTATTTTTTCAATGGGAGCTGAACAGAAAAAGTGTGGTATTGAAGACAACTCCCACAGGAAAGCAGCTGCGAATGTGACACCGTGCTGGCTGATAGACTGCATGGGGACCTACTTACTACTGTAGCTGGGGTCTGCCGTCCTGTTTTCTTGTAGCTCCCATACTCAGTGGCATAACTTAACAGACAAAATATATTTTTTCAATGGGAGCTGAGGGGAAAAAGCGTGGTATTGAAGATAGCTCCCACAGGAAAGCAGCTGCAAATGTGACACTGTGCTGGCTGATAGACTGCATGGGGACCTACTTACTACTGTAGCTGGGGTCTGCCTTCCTGCTTTCTTGTAGCTCCCATACTCAGTGGCATAACTTAACAGACAAAATGTATTTTATTCAATGGGAGCTGAACAGAAAAAGTGTGGTATTGAAGATAGCTCTCACAGGAAAGCAGCTGCAAATGTGACACCGTGCTGGCTGATAGACTGCATGGGGACCTACTTACTACTGTAGCTGGGGTCTGCCTTCCTGCTTTCTTGTAGCTCCCATACTCAGTGGCATAATTTAACAGACAAAATGTGTTTTTTCAATGGGAGCTGAGGGGAAAACGTGTGGTATTGAAGATAGCTCCCACAGGAAAGCAGCTGCAAATGTGACACCGTGCTGGCTGATAGACTGCATGGGGACCTACTTACTACTGTAGCTAGGGTCTGCCTTCCTGCTTTCTTGTAGCTCCCATACTCAGTGGTATAACTTAACAGACACATGTATTTTTTCAATGTGAGCTGAGGAGAAAAACTGTGGTATTGAAGATAGCTCCCACAGGAAAGCAGCTGCAAATGTGACACCGTGCTGGCTGATAGACTGCATGGAGACCTACTTACTACTGTAGCTGGGGTCTGCCTTCCTGCTTTCTTGTAGCTCCCATACTCAGTGGCATAACTTAACAGACAAAATGTATTTTATTCAATGGGAGCTGAACAGAAAAAGTGTGGTATTGAAGATAGCTCCCACAGGAAAGCAGCTGCAAATGTGACACCGTGCTGGCTGATAGACTGCATGGGGACCTACTTACTACTGTAGCTGGGGTCTGCCTTCCTGCTTTCTTGTAGCTCCCATACTCAGTGGCATAACTTAACAGACACATGTATTTTTACATTGGGAGCTGAACAAAAAAAGTGTGGTATTGAAGATAACTCCCACAGGAAAGCAGCTGCAAATGTGACACCGTGCTGGCTGATAGACTGCATGGGGACCTACTTACTACTGTAGCTGGGGTCTGCATTCCTGCTTTCTTGTAGCTCCCATACTCAGTGGCATAACTTAACAGACAAAATGTATTTTTTTCAATGGGAGCTGAGGGGAAAAAGTGTGCTATTGAAGATAGCTCCCACAGGAAAGCAGCTGCAAATGTGACACCGTGCTGGCTGATAGACTGCATGGGGACCTACTTACTACTGTAGCTGGGGTCTGCCTTCCTGCTTTCTTGTAGCTCCCATACTCAGTGGCATAACTTAACAGACAAAATGTATTTTTTAAAAGGGAGCTGAACAGAAAAAGTGTGGTATTGAAGATATCTCCCACAGGAAAGCAGCTGCAAATGTGACACCGTGCTGGCTGATAGACTGCATGGGGACCTACTTACTACTGTAGCTGGGGTCTGCCTTCCTGCTTTCTTGTAGCTCCCATACTCAGTGGTATACCTTAACAGACACATGTATTTTTTCAATGGGAGCTGAGGAGAAAAAGTGTGGTATTGAAGATAGCTCCCACAGGAAAGCAGCTGCAAATGTGACACCGTGCTGGCTGATAGACTGCATGGGGACCTACTTACTACTGTAGCTGGGGTCTGCCTTCCTGCTTTCTTGTAGCTCCCATATTCAGTGGTATACCTTAACAGACAAAATGTATTTTATTCAATGGGAGCTGAGGAGAAAAAGTGTGGTATTGAAGATAGCTCCCACAGGAAAGCAGCTGCAAATGTGACACCGTGCTGGCTGATAGACTGCATGGGGACCTACTTACTACTGTAGCTGGGCTCTGCCTTCCTGCTTTCTTGTAGCTCCCATACTCAGTGGCATAACTTCACAGACACATGTATTTTTTCAATGGGAGCTGAACAGAAAAAGTGTGGTATTGAAGACAACTCCCACAGGAAAGCAGCTGCGAATGTGACACCGTGCTGGCTGATAGACTGCATGGGGACCTACTTACTACTGTAGCTGGGGTCTGCCGTCCTGTTTTCTTGTAGCTCCCATACTCAGTGGCATAACTTAACAGACAAAATATATTTTTTCAATGGGAGCTGAGGGGAAAAAGCGTGGTATTGAAGATAGCTCCCACAGGAAAGCAGCTGCAAATGTGACACTGTGCTGGCTGATAGACTGCATGGGGACCTACTTACTACTGTAGCTGGGGTCTGCCTTCCTGCTTTCTTGTAGCTCCCATACTCAGTGGCATAACTTAACAGACAAAATGTATTTTATTCAATGGGAGCTGAACAGAAAAAGTGTGGTATTGAAGATAGCTCTCACAGGAAAGCAGCTGCAAATGTGACACCGTGCTGGCTGATAGACTGCATGGGGACCTACTTACTACTGTAGCTGGGGTCTGCCTTCCTGCTTTCTTGTAGCTCCCATACTCAGTGGCATAACTTAACAGACAAAATGTGTTTTTTCAATGGGAGCTGAGGGGAAAACGTGTGGTATTGAAGATAGCTCCCACAGGAAAGCAGCTGCCAATGTGACACCGTGCTGGCTGATAGACTGCATGGGGACCTACTTACTACTGTAGCTAGGGTCTGCCTTCCTGCTTTCTTGTAGCTCCCATACTCAGTGGCATAACTTAACAGACACATGTATTTTTTCAATGTGAGCTGAGGAGAAAAACTGTGGTATTGAAGATAGCTCCCACAGGAAAGCAGCTGCAAATGTGACACCGTGCTGGCTGATAGACTGCATGGAGACCTACTTACTACTGTAGCTGGGGTCTGCCTTCCTGCTTTCTTGTAGCTCCCATACTCAGTGGCATAACTTAACAGACAAAATGTATTTTATTCAATGGGAGCTGAACAGAAAAAGTGTGGTATTGAAGATAGCTCCCACAGGAAAGCAGCTGCAAATGTGACACCGTGCTGGCTGATAGACTGCATGGGGACCTACTTACTACTGTAGCTGGGGTCTGCCTTCCTGCTTTCTTGTAGCTCCCATACTCAGTGGCATAACTTAACAGACACATGTATTTTTACATTGGGAGCTGAACAAAAAAAGTGTGGTATTGAAGATAACTCCCACAGGAAAGCAGCTGCAAATGTGACACCGTGCTGGCTGATAGACTGCATGGGGACCTACTTACTACTGTAGCTGGGGTCTGCATTCCTGCTTTCTTGTAGCTCCCATACTCAGTGGCATAACTTAACAGACAAAATGTATTTTTTTCAATGGGAGCTGAGGGGAAAAAGTGTGGTATTGAAGATAGCTCCCACAGGAAAGCAGCTGCAAATGTGACACCGTGCTGGCTGATAGACTGCATGGGGACCTACTTACTACTGTAGCTGGGGTCTGCCTTCCTGCTTTCTTGTAGCTCCCATACTCAGTGGCATAACTTAACAGACAAAATGTATTTTTTCAAAGGGAGCTGAACAGAAAAAGTGTGGTATTGAAGATAGCTCCCACAGGAAAGCAGCTGCAAATGTGACACCGTGCTGGCTGATAGACTGCATGGGGACCTACTTACTACTGTAGCTGGGGTCTGCCTTCCTGCTTTCTTGTAGCTCCCATACTCAGTGGTATACCTTAACAGACACATGTATTTTTTCAAAGGGAGCTGAACAGAAAAAGTGTGGTATTGAAGATAGCTCCCACAGGAAAGCAGCTGCAAATGTGACACCGTGCTGGCTGATAGACTGCATGGGGACCTACTTACTACTGTAGCTGGGGTCTGCCTTCCTGCTTTCTTGTAGCTCCCATATTCAGTGGTATACCTTAACAGACAAAATGTATTTTATTCAATGGGAGCTGAGGAGAAAAAGTGTGGTATTGAAGATAGCTCCCACAGGAAAGCAGCTGCAAATGTGACACCGTGCTGGCTGATAGACTGCATGGGGACCTACTTACTACTGTAGCTGGGCTCTGCCTTCCTGCTTTCTTGTAGCTCCCATACTCAGTGGCATAACTTCACAGACACATGTATTTTTTCAATGGGAGCTGAACAGAAAAAGTGTGGTATTGAAGAGAACTCCCACAGGAAAGCAGCTGCAAATGTGACACCGTGCTGGCTGATAGACTGCATGGGGACCTACTTACTACTGTAGCTGGGGTCTGCCGTCCTGTTTTCTTGTAGCTCCCATACTCAGTGGCATAACTTAACAGACAAAATATATTTTTTCAATGGGAGCTGAGGGGAAAAAGCGTGGTATTGAAGATAGCTCCCACAGGAAAGCAGCTGCAAATGTGACACTGTGCTGACTGATAGACTGCATGGGGACCTACTTACTACTGTAGCTGGGGTCTGCCTTCCTGCTTTCTTGTAGCTCCCATACTCAGTGGCATAACTTAACAGACAAAATGTATTTTATTCAATGGGAGCTGAACAGAAAAAGTGTGGTATTGAAGATAGCTCCCACAGGAAAGCAGCTGCAAATGTGACACCGTGCTGGCTGATAGACTGCATGGAGACCTACTTACTACTGTAGCTGGGGTCTGCCTTCCTGCTTTCTTGTAGCTCCCATACTCAGTGGCATAACTTAACAGACAAAATGTATTTTTTTCAAAGGGAGCTGAGGAGAAAAAGTGTGGTACTGAAGATAGCTCCCACAGGAAAGCAGCTGCAAATGTGACACCGTGCTGGCTGATAGACTGCATGGGGACCTACTTACTACTGTGGCTGGGGTCTGCCTTCCTGCTTTCTTGTAGCTCTCATACTCAGTGGTATACCTTAACAGACATATGTATTTTTTCAATGGGAGCTGAACAGAAAAAGTGTGGTATTGAAGATAACTCCCACAGGAAAGCAGCTGCAAATGTGACACCGTGCTGGCTGATAGACTGCATGGGGACCTACTTACTACTGTAGCTGGGGTCTGCCTTCCTGCTTTCTTGTAGCTCCCATACTCAGTGGCATAACTTAATAGACAAAATGTATTTTATTCAATGGGAGCTGAACAGAAAAAGTGTGGTATTGAAGATAGCTCGCACAGGAAAGCAGCTCCAAATGTGACACCGTGCTGGCTGATAGACTGCATGGGGACCTACTTACTACTGTAGCTGGGGTCTGCCTTCCTGCTTTCTTGTAGCTCCCATACTCAGTGGTATACCTTAACAGACATATGTATTTTTTCAATGGGAGCTGAACAGAAAAAGTGTGGTATTGAAGATAGCTCCCACAGGAAAGCAGCTGCAAATGTGACACTGTGCTGGCTGATAGACTGCATGGGGACCTACTTACTACTGTAGCTGGGGTCTGCCTTCCTGCTTTCTTGTAGCTCCCATACTCAGTGGCATAACTTAACAGACAAAATGTATTTTATTCAATGGGAGCTGAACAGAAAAAGTGTGGTATTGAAGATAGCTCTCACAGGAAAGCAGCTGCAAATGTGACACCGTGCTGGCTGATAGACTGCATGGGGACCTACTTACTACTGTAGCTGGGGTCTGCCTTCCTGCTTTCTTGTAGCTCCCATACTCAGTGGCATAACTTAACAGACAAAATGTGTTTTTTCAATGGGAGCTGAGGGGAAAACGTGTGGTATTGAAGATAGCTCCCACAGGAAAGCAGCTGCCAATGTGACACCGTGCTGGCTGATAGACTGCATGGGGACCTACTTACTACTGTAGCTAGGGTCTGCCTTCCTGCTTTCTTGTAGCTCCCATACTCAGTGGCATAACTTAACAGACACATGTATTTTTTCAATGTGAGCTGAGGAGAAAAACTGTGGTATTGAAGATAGCTCCCACAGGAAAGCAGCTGCAAATGTGACACCGTGCTGGCTGATAGACTGCATGGAGACCTACTTACTACTGTAGCTGGGGTCTGCCTTCCTGCTTTCTTGTAGCTCCCATACTCAGTGGCATAACTTAACAGACAAAATGTATTTTATTCAATGGGAGCTGAACAGAAAAAGTGTGGTATTGAAGATAGCTCCCACAGGAAAGCAGCTGCAAATGTGACACCGTGCTGGCTGATAGACTGCATGGGGACCTACTTACTACTGTAGCTGGGGTCTGCCTTCCTGCTTTCTTGTAGCTCCCATACTCAGTGGCATAACTTAACAGACACATGTATTTTTACATTGGGAGCTGAACAAAAAAAGTGTGGTATTGAAGATAACTCCCACAGGAAAGCAGCTGCAAATGTGACACCGTGCTGGCTGATAGACTGCATGGGGACCTACTTACTACTGTAGCTGGGGTCTGCATTCCTGCTTTCTTGTAGCTCCCATACTCAGTGGCATAACTTAACAGACAAAATGTATTTTTTTCAATGGGAGCTGAGGGGAAAAAGTGTGGTATTGAAGATAGCTCCCACAGGAAAGCAGCTGCAAATGTGACACCGTGCTGGCTGATAGACTGCATGGGGACCTACTTACTACTGTAGCTGGGGTCTGCCTTCCTGCTTTCTTGTAGCTCCCATACTCAGTGGCATAACTTAACAGACAAAATGTATTTTTTCAAAGGGAGCTGAACAGAAAAAGTGTGGTATTGAAGATAGCTCCCACAGGAAAGCAGCTGCAAATGTGACACCGTGCTGGCTGATAGACTGCATGGGGACCTACTTACTACTGTAGCTGGGGTCTGCCTTCCTGCTTTCTTGTAGCTCCCATATTCAGTGGTATACCTTAACAGACAAAATGTATTTTATTCAATGGGAGCTGAGGAGAAAAAGTGTGGTATTGAAGATAGCTCCCACAGGAAAGCAGCTGCAAATGTGACACCGTGCTGGCTGATAGACTGCATGGGGACCTACTTACTACTGTAGCTGGGCTCTGCCTTCCTGCTTTCTTGTAGCTCCCATACTCAGTGGCATAACTTCACAGACACATGTATTTTTTCAATGGGAGCTGAACAGAAAAAGTGTGGTATTGAAGAGAACTCCCACAGGAAAGCAGCTGCAAATGTGACACCGTGCTGGCTGATAGACTGCATGGGGACCTACTTACTACTGTAGCTGGGGTCTGCCGTCCTGTTTTCTTGTAGCTCCCATACTCAGTGGCATAACTTAACAGACAAAATATATTTTTTCAATGGGAGCTGAGGGGAAAAAGCGTGGTATTGAAGATAGCTCCCACAGGAAAGCAGCTGCAAATGTGACACTGTGCTGACTGATAGACTGCATGGGGACCTACTTACTACTGTAGCTGGGGTCTGCCTTCCTGCTTTCTCGTAGCTCCCATACTCAGTGGCATAACTTAACAGACAAAATGTATTTTATTCAATGGGAGCTGAACAGAAAAAGTGTGGTATTGAAGATAGCTCCCACAGGAAAGCAGCTGCAAATGTGACACCGTGCTGGCTGATAGACTGCATGGAGACCTACTTACTACTGTAGCTGGGGTCTGCCTTCCTGCTTTCTTGTAGCTCCCATACTCAGTGGCATAACTTAACAGACAAAATGTATTTTTTTCAAAGGGAGCTGAGGAGAAAAAGTGTGGTACTGAAGATAGCTCCCACAGGAAAGCAGCTGCAAATGTGACACCGTGCTGGCTGATAGACTGCATGGGGACCTACTTACTACTGTGGCTGGGGTCTGCCTTCCTGCTTTCTTGTAGCTCTCATACTCAGTGGTATACCTTAACAGACATATGTATTTTTTCAATGGGAGCTGAACAGAAAAAGTGTGGTATTGAAGATAACTCCCACAGGAAAGCAGCTGCAAATGTGACACCGTGCTGGCTGATAGACTGCATGGGGACCTACTTACTACTGTAGCTGGGGTCTGCCTTCCTGCTTTCTTGTAGCTCCCATACTCAGTGGCATAACTTAATAGACAAAATGTATTTTATTCAATGGGAGCTGAACAGAAAAAGTGTGGTATTGAAGATAGCTCGCACAGGAAAGCAGCTCCAAATGTGACACCGTGCTGGCTGATAGACTGCATGGGGACCTACTTACTACTGTAGCTGGGGTCTGCCTTCCTGCTTTCTTGTAGCTCCCATACTCAGTGGTATACCTTAACAGACATATGTATTTTTTCAATGGGAGCTGAACAGAAAAAGTGTGGTATTGAAGATAGCTCCCACAGGAAAGCAGCTGCAAATGTGACACTGTGCTGGCTGATAGACTGCATGGGGACCTACTTACTACTGTAGCTGGGGTCTGCCTTCCTGCTTTCTTGTAGCTCCCATACTCAGTGGCATAACTTAACAGACAAAATGTATTTTATTCAATGGGAGCTGAACAGAAAAAGTGTGGTATTGAAGATAGCTCTCACAGGAAAGCAGCTGCAAATGTGACACCGTGCTGGCTGATAGACTGCATGGGGACCTACTTACTACTGTAGCTGGGGTCTGCCTTCCTGCTTTCTTGTAGCTCCCATACTCAGTGGCATAACTTAACAGACAAAATGTGTTTTTTCAATGGGAGCTGAGGGGAAAACGTGTGGTATTGAAGATAGCTCCCACAGGAAAGCAGCTGCCAATGTGACACCGTGCTGGCTGATAGACTGCATGGGGACCTACTTACTACTGTAGCTAGGGTCTGCCTTCCTGCTTTCTTGTAGCTCCCATACTCAGTGGCATAACTTAACAGACACATGTATTTTTTCAATGTGAGCTGAGGAGAAAAACTGTGGTATTGAAGATAGCTCCCACAGGAAAGCAGCTGCAAATGTGACACCGTGCTGGCTGATAGACTGCATGGAGACCTACTTACTACTGTAGCTGGGGTCTGCCTTCCTGCTTTCTTGTAGCTCCCATACTCAGTGGCATAACTTAACAGACAAAATGTATTTTATTCAATGGGAGCTGAACAGAAAAAGTGTGGTATTGAAGATAGCTCCCACAGGAAAGCAGCTGCAAATGTGACACCGTGCTGGCTGATAGACTGCATGGGGACCTACTTACTACTGTAGCTGGGGTCTGCCTTCCTGCTTTCTTGTAGCTCCCATACTCAGTGGCATAACTTAACAGACACATGTATTTTTACATTGGGAGCTGAACAAAAAAAGTGTGGTATTGAAGATAACTCCCACAGGAAAGCAGCTGCAAATGTGACACCGTGCTGGCTGATAGACTGCATGGGGACCTACTTACTACTGTAGCTGGGGTCTGCATTCCTGCTTTCTTGTAGCTCCCATACTCAGTGGCATAACTTAACAGACAAAATGTATTTTTTTCAATGGGAGCTGAGGGGAAAAAGTGTGGTATTGAAGATAGCTCCCACAGGAAAGCAGCTGCAAATGTGACACCGTGCTGGCTGATAGACTGCATGGGGACCTACTTACTACTGTAGCTGGGGTCTGCCTTCCTGCTTTCTTGTAGCTCCCATACTCAGTGGCATAACTTAACAGACAAAATGTATTTTTTCAAAGGGAGCTGAACAGAAAAAGTGTGGTATTGAAGATAGCTCCCACAGGAAAGCAGCTGCAAATGTGACACCGTGCTGGCTGATAGACTGCATGGGGACCTACTTACTACTGTAGCTGGGGTCTGCCTTCCTGCTTTCTTGTAGCTCCCATATTCAGTGGTATACCTTAACAGACAAAATGTATTTTATTCAATGGGAGCTGAGGAGAAAAAGTGTGGTATTGAAGATAGCTCCCACAGGAAAGCAGCTGCAAATGTGACACCGTGCTGGCTGATAGACTGCATGGGGACCTACTTACTACTGTAGCTGGGCTCTGCCTTCCTGCTTTCTTGTAGCTCCCATACTCAGTGGCATAACTTCACAGACACATGTATTTTTTCAATGGGAGCTGAACAGAAAAAGTGTGGTATTGAAGAGAACTCCCACAGGAAAGCAGCTGCAAATGTGACACCGTGCTGGCTGATAGACTGCATGGGGACCTACTTACTACTGTAGCTGGGGTCTGCCGTCCTGTTTTCTTGTAGCTCCCATACTCAGTGGCATAACTTAACAGACAAAATATATTTTTTCAATGGGAGCTGAGGGGAAAAAGCGTGGTATTGAAGATAGCTCCCACAGGAAAGCAGCTGCAAATGTGACACTGTGCTGACTGATAGACTGCATGGGGACCTACTTACTACTGTAGCTGGGGTCTGCCTTCCTGCTTTCTTGTAGCTCCCATACTCAGTGGCATAACTTAACAGACAAAATGTATTTTACTCAATGGGAGCTGAACAGAAAAAGTGTGGTATTGAAGATAGCTCCCACAGGAAAGCAGCTGCAAATGTGACACCGTGCTGGCTGATAGACTGCATGGAGACCTACTTACTACTGTAGCTGGGGTCTGCCTTCCTGCTTTCTTGTAGCTCCGATACTCAGCGGTATAACTTAAGAGACAAAATCTATTTTTTTCAATGGGAGCTGAGGAGAACAAGTGTGGTATTGAAGATAGCTCCCACAGGAAAGCAGCTGCAAATGTGACACCGTGCTGGCTGATAGACTGCATGGGGACCTAGTTAATACTGTAGCTGGGGTCTGCCTTCCTGCTTTCTTGTAGCTCCCATACTCAGTGGCATAACTTAACAGACAAAATGTATTTTTTTCAAAGGGAGCTGAGGAGAAAAAGTGTGGTACTGAAGATAGCTCCCACAGGAAAGCAGCTGCAAATGTGACACCGTGCTGGCTGATAGACTGCATGGGGACCTACTTACTACTGTGGCTGGGGTCTGCCTTCCTGCTTTCTTGTAGCTCTCATACTCAGTGGTATACCTTAACAGACATATGTATTTTTTCAATGGGAGCTGAACAGAAAAAGTGTGGTATTGAAGATAACTCCCACATGAAAGCAGCTGCAAATGTGACACCGTGCTGGCTGATAGACTGCATGGGGACCTACTTACTACTGTAGCTGGGGTCTGCCTTCCTGCTTTCTTGTAGCTCCCATACTCAGTGGCATAACTTAATAGACAAAATGTATTTTATTCAATGGGAGCTGAACAGAAAAAGTGTGGTATTGAAGATAGCTCGCACAGGAAAGCAGCTCCAAATGTGACACCGTGCTGGCTGATAGACTGCATGGGGACCTACTTACTACTGTAGCTGGGGTCTGCCTTCCTGCTTTCTTGTAGCTCCCATACTCAGTGGTATACCTTAACAGACATATGTATTTTTTCAATGGGAGCTGAACAGAAAAAGTGTGGTATTGAAGATAACTCCCACAGGAAAGCAGCTGCAAATGTGACACCGTGCTGGCTGATAGACTGCATGGGGACCTACTTACTACTGTAGCTGGGGTCTGCCTTCCTGCTTTCTTGTAGCTCCCATACTCAGTGGCATAACTTAACAGACAAAATGTATTTTATTCAATGGGAGCTGAACAGAAAAAGTGTGGTATTGAAGATAGCTCCCACAGGAAAGCAGCTGCAAATGTGACACCGTGCTGGCTGATAGACTGCATGGGGACCTACTTACTACTGTAGCTGGGGTCTGCCTTCCTGCTTTCTTGTAGCTCCCATACTCAGTGGCATAACTTAACAGACACATGTATTTTTTCAATGGGAGCTGAACAGAAAAAGTGTGGTATTTAAGATAGCTCCCACATGAAAGGAGCTGCAAATGTGACACCGTGCTGGCTGATAGACTGCATGGGGACCTACTTACTACTGTAGCTGGGGTCTGCCTTCCTGCTTTCTTGTAGCTCCCATACTCAGTGGCATAACTTAACAGACACATGTATTTTTTCAATGGGAGCTGAACAGAAAAAGTGTGGTATTGAAGATAGCTCCCACATGAAAGGAGCTGCAAATGTGACACCGTGCTGGCTGATAGACTGCATGGGGACCTACTTACTACTGTAGCTGGGGTCTGCCTTCCTGCTTTCTTGTAGCTCCCATACTCAGTGGCATAACTTAACAGACACATGTATTTTTACATTGGGAGGTGAACAAAAAAAGTGTGATATTGAAGATAACTCCCACAGGAAAGCAGCTGCAAATGTGACACCGTGCTGGCTGATAGACTGCATGGGGACCTAGTTAATACTGTAGCTGGGGTCTGCCTTCCTGCTTTCTTGTAGCTCCCATACTCAGTGGCATAACTTAACAGACAAAATGTATTTTTTCAATGGGAGCTGAGGGGAAAAAGTGTGGTATTGAAGATAGTTCACACAGGAAAGTAGCTGCAAATGTGACACCGTGCTGGTTGATAGTCTGCATGGGGACCTACTTACTACTGTAGCTGGGGTCTGCCTTCCTGCTTTCTTGTAGCTCCCATACTCAGTGGCATAACTTAACAGACAAAATGTATTTTTTTCAATGGTAGCTGAGGAGAACAAGGTGTGGTATTGAAGATAGCTCCCACAGGAAAGCAGCTGCAAATGTGACACCGTGCTGACTGATAGACTGCATGGGGACCTACTTACTACTGTAGCTGGGGTCTGCCTTCCTGCTTTCTTGTAGCTCCCATACTCAGTGGCATAACTTAACAGACAAAATGTATTTTTTTCAATGGGAGCTGAGGAGAAAAAGTGTGGTATTGCAGATAGCTCCCACAGGAAAGCAGCTGCAAATGTGACACCGTGCTGGCTGATAGACTGCATGGAGACCTACTTACTACTGTAGCTGGGGTCTGTCTTCCTGCTTTCTTGTAGCTCCCATACTCAGTGGTATACCTTAACAGACACATGTATTTTTTCAAAGGAAGCTGAACAGAAAAAGTGTGGTATTGAAGATAGCTCCCACAGGAAAGCAGCTGCAAATGTGACACCGTGCTGGCTGATAGACTGCATGGGGACCTACTTACTACTGTAGCTGGGGTCTGCCTTCCTGCTTTCTTGTAGCTCCCATACTCAGTGGCATAACTTAACAGACACATGTATTTTTTCAATGGGAGCTGAACAGAAAAAGTGTGGTATTGAAGATAGCTCCCACATGCAAGGAGCTGCAAATGTGACACCGTGCTGGCTGATAGACTGCATGGGGACCTACTTACTACTGTAGCTGGGGTCTGCCTTCCTGCTTTCTTGTAGCTCCCATACTCAGTGGCATAACTTAACAGACAAAATGTATTTTATTCAATGGGAGCTGAACAGAAAAGGTGTGGTATTGAAGATAGCTCCCACAGGAAAGCAGCTGCAAATGTGACACCGTGCTGGCTGATAGACTGCATGGGGACCTACTTACTACTGTAGCTGGGGTCTGGCTTCCTGCTTTCTTGTAGCTCCCATTCTCAGCGGTATACCTTAACAGACACATGTATTTTTTGAATGGGAGCTGAACAGAAAAAGTGTGGTATTGAAGATAGCTCCCACATGAAAGGAGCTGCAAATGTGACACCGTGCTGGCTGATAGACTGCATGGAGACCTACTTACTACTGTAGCTGGGGTCTGCCTTCCTGCTTTCTTGTAGCTCCCATACTCAGTGGCATAACTTAACAGACAAAATGTATTTTTTTCAATGTGAGCTGAACAGAAAAAGTGTGGTATTGAAGATAGCTCCCACAGGAAAGCAGCTGCAAATGTGACACCGTGCTGGCTGATAGACTGCATGGAGACCTACTTACTACTGTAGCTGGGGTCTGCCTTCCTGCTTTCTTGTAGCTCCCATACTCAGTGGCATAACTTAACAGACACATGTATTTTTACATTGGGAGCTGAACAAAAAAAGTGTGGTATTGAAGATAACTCCCACAGGAAAGCAGCTGCAAATGTGACACCGTGCTGGCTGATAGACTGCATGGGGACCTAGTTAATACTGTAGCTGGGGTCTGCCTTCCTGCTTTCTTGTAGCTCCCATACTCAGTGGCATAACTTAACAGACACATGTATTTTTTCAAAGGGAGCTGAACAGAAAAAGTGTGGTATTGAAGATAGCTCCCACAGGAAAGCAGCTGCAAATGTGACACCGTGCTGGCTGATAGACTGCATGGGGACCTACTTACTACTGTAGCTGGGGTCTGCCTTCCTGCTTTCTTGTAGCTCCCATATTCAGTGGTATACCTTAACAGACAAAATGTATTTTATTCAATGGGAGCTGAGGAGAAAAAGTGTGGTATTGAAGATAGCTCCCACAGGAAAGCAGCTGCAAATGTGACACCGTGCTGGCTGATAGACTGCATGGGGACCTACTTACTACTGTAGCTGGGGTCTGCCTTCCTGCTTTCTTGTAGCTCCCATACTCAGTGGCATAACTTCACAGACACATGTATTTTTTCAATGGGAGCTGAACAGAAAAAGTGTGGTATTGAAGACAACTCCCACAGGAAAGCAGCTGCAAATGTGACACCGTGCTGGCTGTTAGACTGCATGGGGACCTACTTACTACTGTAGCTGGGGTCTGCCGTCCTGTTTTCTTGTAGCTCCAATACTCAGTGGCATAACTTAACAGACAAAATATATTTTTTCAATGGGAGCTGAGGGGAAAAAGCGTGGTATTGAAGATAGCTCCCACAGGAAAGCAGCTGCAAATGTGACACCGTGCTGGCTGATAGACTGCATGGAGACCTACTTACTACTGTAGCTGGGGTCTGCCTTCCTGCTTTCTTGTAGCTCCGATACTCAGCGGTATAACTTAAGAGACAAAATCCATTTTTTTCAATGGGAGCTGAGGAGAACAAGTGTGGTATTGAAGATAGCTCCCAAAGGAAAGCAGCTGCAAATGTGACACCGTGCTGGCTGATAGACTGCATGGGGACCTACTTACTACTGTAGCTGGGGTCTGCCTTCCTGCTTTCTTGTAGCTCCCATACTCAGTGGCATAACTTAACAGACAAAATGTATTTTTTTCAAAGGGAGCTGAGGAGAAAAAGTGTGGTACTGAAGATAGCTCCCACAGGAAAGCAGCTGCAAATGTGACACCGTGCTGGCTGATAGACTGCATGGGGACCTACTTACTACTGTAGCTGGGGTCTGCCTTCCTGCTTTCTTGTAGCTCCCATACTCAGTGGTATACCTTAACAGACATATGTATTTTTTCAATGGGAACTGAACAGAAAAAGTGTGGTATTGAAGATAACTCCCACAGGAAAGCAGCTGCAAATGTGACACCGTGCTGGCTGATAGACTGCATGGGGACCTACTTACTACTGTAGCTGGGGTCTGCCTTCCTGCTTTCTTGTAGCTCCCATACTCAGTGGCATAACTTAATAGACAAAATGTATTTTATTCAATGGGAGCTGAACAGAAAAAGTGTGGTATTGAAGATAGCTCCCACAGGAAAGCAGCTCCAAATGTGACACCGTGCTGGCTGATAGACTGCATGGGGACCTACTTACTACTGTAGCTGGAGTCTGCCTTCCTGCTTTCTTGTAGCTCCCATACTCAGTGGTATACCTTAACAGACATATGTATTTTTTCAATGGGAGCTGAACAGAAAAAGTGTGGTATTGAAGATAACTCCCACAGGAAAGCAGCTGCAAATGTGACACCGTGCTGGCTGATAGACTGCATGGGGACCTACTTACTACTGTAGCTGGGGTCTGCCTTCCTGCTTTCTTGTAGCTCCCATACTCAGTGGCATAACTTAACAGACAAAATGTATTTTATTCAATGGGAGCTGAACAGAAAAAGTGTGGTATTGAAGATAGCTCCCACAGGAAAGCAGCTGCAAATGTGACACCGTGCTGGCTGATAGACTGCATGGGGACCTACTTATTATTGTAGCTGGGGTCTGCCTTCCTGCTTTCTTGTAGCTCCCATACTCAGTGGCATAACTTAACAGACACATGTATTTTTTCAATGGGAGCTGAACAGAAAAAGTGTGGTATTGAAGATAGCTCCCACATGAAAGGAGCTGCAAATGTGACACCGTGCTGGCTGATAGACTGCATGGAGACCTACTTACTACTGTAGCTGGGGTCTGCCTTCCTGCTTTCTTGTAGCTCCCATACTCAGTGGCATAACTTAACAGACAAAATGTATTTTTTTCAATGTGAGCTGAAAAGAAAAAGTGTGGTATTGAAGATAGCTCCCACAGGAAAGCAGCTGCAAATGTGACACCGTGCTGGCTGATAGACTGCATGGAGACCTACTTACTACTGTAGCTGGGGTCTGCCTTCCTGCTTTCTTGTAGCTCCCATACTCAGTGGCATAACTTAACAGACAAAATGTATTTTTTCAATGTGAGCTGAGGGGAAAAAGTGTGGTATTGAAGATAGCTCCCACAGGAAAGTAGCTGCAAATGTGACACCGTGCTGGCTGATAGACTGCATGGGGACCTACTTACTACTGTAGCTGGGGTCTGCCTTCCTGCTTTCTTGTAGCTCCCATACTCAGTGGCATAACTTAACAGACAAAATGTATTTTTTTCAATGGGAGCTGAGGGGAAAAAGTGTGGTATTGAAGATAGCTCCCACAGGAAAGCAGCTGCAAATGTGACACCGTGCTGGCTGATAGACTGCATGGGGACCTACTTACTACTGTAGCTGGGGTCTGCCTTCCTGCTTTCTTGTAGCTCCCATACTCAGTGGCATAACTTAACAGACAAAATGTATTTTTTCAAAGGGAGCTGAACAGAAAAAGTGTGGTATTGAAGATAGCTCCCACAGGAAAGCAGCTGCAAATGTGACACCGTGCTGGCTGATAGACTGCATGGGGACCTACTTACTACTGTAGCTGGGGTCTGCCTTCCTGCTTTCTTGTAGCTCCCATACTCAGTGGTATACCTTAACAGACACATGTATTTTTTCAAAGGGAGCTGAACAGAAAAAGTGTGGTATTGAAGATAGCTCCCACAGGAAAGCAGCTGCAAATGTGACACCGTGCTGGCTGATAGACTGCATGGGGACCTACTTACTACTGTAGCTGGGGTCTGCCTTCCTGCTTTCTTGTAGCTCCCATATTCAGTGGTATACCTTAACAGACAAAATGTATTTTATTCAATGGGAGCTGAGGAGAAAAAGTGTGGTATTGAAGATAGCTCCCACAGGAAAGCAGCTGCAAATGTGACACCGTGCTGGCTGATAGACTGCATGGGGACCTACTTACTACTGTAGCTGGGCTCTGCCTTCCTGCTTTCTTGTAGCTCCCATACTCAGTGGCATAACTTCACAGACACATGTATTTTTTCAATGGGAGCTGAACAGAAAAAGTGTGGTATTGAAGACAACTCCCACAGGAAAGCAGCTGCAAATGTGACACCGTGCTGGCTGATAGACTGCATGGGGACCTACTTACTACTGTAGCTGGGGTCTGCCGTCCTGTTTTCTTGTAGCTCCCATACTCAGTGGCATAACTTAACAGACAAAATATATTTTTTCAATGGGAGCTGAGGGGAAAAAGCGTGGTATTGAAGATAGCTCCCACAGGAAAGCAGCTGCAAATGTGACACCGTGCTGGCTGATAGACTGCATGGGGACCTACTTACTACTGTAGCTGGGGTCTGCCTTCCTGCTTTCTTGTAGCTCCCATACTCAGTGGTATACCTTAACAGACATATGTATTTTTTCAATGGGAGCTGAACAGAAAAAGTGTGGTATTGAAGATAACTCCCACAGGAAAGCAGCTGCAAATGTGACACCGTGCTGGCTGATAGACTGCATGGGGACCTACTTACTACTGTAGCTGGGGTCTGCCTTCCTGCTTTCTTGTAGCTCCCATACTCAGTGGCATAACTTAATAGACAAAATGTATTTTATTCAATGGGAGCTGAACAGAAAAAGTGTGGTATTGAAGATAGCTCCCACAGGAAAGCAGCTCCAAATGTGACACCGTGCTGGCTGATAGACTGCATGGGGACCTACTTACTACTGTAGCTGGGGTCTGCCTTCCTGCTTTCTTGTAGCTCCCATACTCAGTGGTATACCTTAACAGACATATGTATTTTTTCAATGGGAGCTGAACAGAAAAAGTGTGGTATTGAAGATAACTCCCACAGGAAAGCAGCTGCAAATGTGACACCGTGCTGGCTGATAGACTGCATGGGGACCTACTTACTACTGTAGCTGGGGTCTGCCTTCCTGCTTTCTTGTAGCTCCCATACTCAGTGGCATAACTTAACAGACAAAATGTATTTTATTCAATGGGAGCTGAACAGAAAAAGTGTGGTATTGAAGATAGCTCCCACAGGAAAGCAGCTGCAAATGTGACACCGTGCTGGCTGATAGACTGCATGGGGACCTACTTACTACTGTAGCTGGGGTCTGCCTTCCTGCTTTCTTGTAGCTCCCATACTCAGTGGCATAACTTAACAGACACAGGTATTTTTTCAATGGGAGCTGAACAGAAAAAGTGTGGTATTTAAGATAGCTCCCACATGAAAGGAGCTGCAAATGTGAAACCGTGCTGGCTGATAGACTGCAGGGGAACCTACTTACTACTGTAGCTGGGGTCTGCCTTCCTGCTTTCTTGTAGCTCCCATACTCAGTGGCATAACTTAACAGACACATGTATTTTTTCAATGGGAGCTGAACAGAAAAAGTGTGGTATTGAAGATAGCTCCCACAGGAAAGCAGCTGCAAATGTGACACCGTGCTGGCTGATAGACTGCATGGGGACCTACTTACTACTGTAGCTGGGGTCTGCCTTCCTGCTTTCTTGTAGCTCCCATACTCAGTGGCATAACTTAACAGACACATGTATTTTTACATCGGGAGCTGAACAAAAAAAGTGTGGTATTGAAGATAACTCCCACAGGAAAGCAGCTGCAAATGTGACACCGTGCTGGCTGATAGACTGCATGGGGACCTACTTACTACTGTAGCTGGGGTCTGCATTCCTGCTTTCTTGTAGCTCCCATACTCAGTGGCATAACTTAACAGACAAAATGTATTTTTTCAATGGGAGCTGAGGGGAAAAAGTGTGGTATTGAAGATAGCTCCCACAGAAAAGCAGCTGCAAATGTGACACCGTGCTGGCTGATAGACTGCATGGGGACCTACTTACTACTGTAGCTGGGGTCTGCCTTCCTGCTTTCTTGTAGCTCCCATACTCAGTGGTATACCTTAACAGACACATGTATTTTTTCAAAGGAAGCTGAACAGAAAAAGTGTGGTATTGAAGATAGCTCCCACAGGAAAGCAGCTGCAAATGTGACACCGTGCTGGCTGATAGACTGCATGGGGACCTAGTTAATACTATAGCTGGGATCTGCCTTCCTGCTTTCTTGTAGCTCCCATACTCAGTGGCATAACTTAACAGACAAAATGTATTTTTTTCAATGTGAGCTGAACAGAAAAAGTGTGGTATTGAAGATAGCTCCCACAGGAAAGCAGCTGCAAATGTGACACCGTGCTGGCTGATAGACTGCATGGAGACCTACTTACTACTGTAGCTGGGGTCTGCCTTCCTGCTTTCTTGTAGCTCCCATACTCAGTGACATAACTTAACAGACAAAATGTATTTTTTCAATGGGAGCTGAGGGGAAAAAGTGTGGTATTGAAGATAGCTCCCACAGGAAAGTAGCTGCAAATGTGACACCGTGCTGGCTGATAGACTGCATGGGGACCTACTTACTACTGTAGCTGGGGTCTGCCTTCCTGCTTTCTTGTAGCTCCCATACTCAGTGGCATAACTTAACAGACAAAATGTATTTTATTCAATGGGAGCTGAACAGAAAAAGTGTGGTATTGAAGATAGCTCCCACAGGAAAGCAGCTGCAAATGTGACACCGTGCTGGCTGATAGACTGCATGGGGACCTACTTACTACTGTAGCTGGGGTCTGCCTTCCTGCTTTCTTGTAGCTCCCATACTCAGTGGCATAACTTAACAGACAAAATGTATTTTTTCAATGGGAGCTGAGGGGAAAAAGTGTGGTATTGAAGATAGCTCCCACAGGAAAGCAGCTGCAAATGTGACACCGTGCTGGCTGATAGACTGCATGGGGACCTACTTACTACTGTAGCTGGGATCTGCCTTCCTGCTTTCTTGTAGCTCCGATACTCAACGGTATAACTTAAGAGACAAAATATATTTTATTCAATGGGAGCTGAACAGAAAAAGTGTGGTATTGAAGATAGCTCCCACAGGAAAGCAGCTGCAAATGTGACACCGTGCTGGCTGATAGACTGCATGGAGACCTACTTACTACTGTAGCTGGGGTCTGCCTTCCTGCTTTCTTGTAGCTCCCATACTCAGTGGCATAACTTAACAGACAAAATGTATTTTATTCAATGGGAGCTGAGGAGAAAAAGTGTGGTATTGAAGATAGCTCCCACAGGAAAGCAGCTGCAAATGTGACACCGTGCTGGCTGATAGACTGCATGGGGACCTACTTACTACTGTAGCTGGGGTCTGCCTTCCTGCTTTCTTGTAGCTCCCATATTCAGTGGTATACCTTAACAGACACATGTATTTTTTCAATGGGAGCTGAACAGAAAAAGTGTGGTATTGAAGATAGCTCCCACATGAAAGGAGCTGCAAATGTGACACCGTGCTGGCTGATAGACTGCATGGGGACCTACTTACTACTGTAGCTGGGGTCTGCCTTCTTGCTTTCTTGTAGCTCCCATACTCAGTGGCATAACTTAACAGACACATGTATTTTTACATTGGGAGCTGAACAAAAACAGTGTGGTATTGAAGATAACTCCCACAGGAAAGCAGCTGCAAATGTGACACCGTGCTGGCTGATAGACTGCATGGGGACCTAGTTACTACTGTAGCTGGGGTCTGCCTTCCTGCTTTCTTGTAGCTCCCATACTCAGTGGCATAACTTAACAGACAAAATGTATGTTTTCAATGGGAGCTGAGGGGAAAAAGTGTGATATTTAAGATAGTTCCCACAGGAAAGTAGCTGCAAATGTGACACCGTTCTGGTTGATAGACTGCATGGGGACCTACTTACTACTGTAGCTGGGGTCTGCCTTCCTGCTTTCTTGTAGCTCCCATACTCAGTGGCATAACTTAACAGACAAAATGTATTTTTTCAATGGGAGCTGAGGGGGAAAAGTGTGGTATTGAAGATAGCTCCCACAGGAAAGTAGCTGCAAATGTGACACCGTGCTGGCTGATAGACTGCATGGGGACCTACTTACTACTGTAGCTGGGATCTGCCTTCCTGCTTTCTTGTAGCTCCCATACTCAGTGGCATAACTTAACAGACAAAATGTATTTTATTCAATGGGAGCTGAACAGAAAAAGTGTGGTATTGAAGATAGCTCCCACAGGAAAGCAGCTGCAAATGTGACACCGTGCTGGCTGATAGACTGCATGGGGACCTACTTACTACTGTAGCTGGGGTCTGCCTTCCTGCTTTCTTGTAGCTCCCATACTCAGTGGCATAACTTAACAGACACATGTATTTTTACATTGGGAGCTGAACAAAAAAAGTGTGGTATTGAAGATAGCTCCCACAGGAAAGCAGCTGCAAATGTGACACCGTGCTGGCTGATAGACTGCATGGGGACCTAGTTAATACTGTAGCTGGGGTCTGCCTTCCTGCTTTCTTGTAGCTCCGATACTCAGTGGTATACCTTAACAGACATATGTATTTTTTCAATGGGAGCTGAACAGAAAAAGTGTGGTATTGAAGATAGCTCCCACAGGAAAGCAGCTGCAAATGTGACACCGTGCTGACTGATAGACTGCATGGGGACCTAGTTAATACTGTAGATGGGGTCTGCCTTCCTGCTTTCTTGTAGCTCCCATACTCAGTGGTATACCTTAACAGACATATGTATTTTTTCAATGGGAGCTGAACAGAAAAAGTGTGGTATTGAAGATAACTCCCACAGGAAAGCAGCTGCAAATGTGACACCGTGCTGGCTGATAGACTGCATGGGGACCTACTTACTACTGTAGCTGGGGTCTGCCTTCCTGCTTTCTTGTAGCTCCCATACTCAGTGGCATAACTTAACAGACAAAATGTATTTTTTTCAATGTGAGCTGAACAGAAAAAGTGTGGTATTGAAGATAGCTCCCACAGGAAAGCAGCTGCAAATGTGACACCGTGCTGGCTGATAGACTGCATGGGGACCTACTTACTACTGTAGCTGGGGTCTGCCTTCCTGCTTTCTTGTAGCTCCGATACTCAACGGTATAACTTAAGAGACAAAATGTATTTTTTTCAATGGGAGCTGAGGAGAACAAGTGTGGTATTGAAGATAGCTCCCACAGGAAAGCAGCTGCAAATGTGACACCGTGCTGGCTGATAGACTGCATGGAGACCTATTTACTACTGTAGCTGGGGTCTGCCTTCCTGCTTTCTTGTAGCTCCCATACTCAGTGGCATAACTTCACAGACAAAATGTATTTTATTCAATGGGAGCTGAACAGAAAAAGTGTGGTATTGAAGATAGCTCCCACAGGAAAGCAGCTGCAAATGTGACACCGTGCTGGCTGATAGACTGCATGGGGACCTACTTACTACTGTAGCTGGGGTCTGCCTTCCTGCTTTCTTGTAGCTCCCATACTCAGTGGCATAACTTAACAGACATATGTATTTTTTCAATGGGAGCTGAACAGAAAAAGTGTGGTATTGAAGATAGCTCCCACAGGAAAGCAGCTGCAAATGTGACACCGTGCTGGCTGATAGACTGCATGGGGACCTACTTACTACTGTAGCTGCGGTCTACCTTCCTGCTTTCTTGTAGCTCCCATACTCAGTGGTATAACTTAACAGACAAAATGTATTTTTTCAATGGGAGCTGAGGGGAAAAAGTGTGCTATTGAAGATAGCTCCCACAGGAAAGTAGCTGCAAATGTGACACCGTGCTGGCTGATAGACTGCATGGGGACCTACTTACTACTGTAGCTGGGGTCTGCCTTCCTGCTTTCTTGTAGCTCCCATACTCAGTGGCATAACTTAACAGACAAAATGTATTTTATTCAATGGGAGCTGAACAGAAAAAGTGTGGTATTGAAGATAGCTCCCACAGGAAAGCAGCTGCAAATGTGACACCGTGCTGGCTGATAGACTGCATGGAGACCTACTTACTACTGTAGCTGGGGTCTGCCTTCCTGCTTTCTTGTAGCTCCCATACTCAGTGGCATAACTTAACAGACAAAATGTATTTTATTCAATGGGAGCTGAGGAGAAAAAGTGTGGTATTGAAGATAGCTCCCACAGGAAAGCAGCTGCAAATGTGACACCGTGCTGGCTGATAGACTGCATGGGGACCTACTTACTACTGTAGCTGGGGTCTGCCTTCCTGCTTTCTTGTAGCTCCCATATTCAGTGGTATACCTTAACAGACACATGTATTTTTTCAATGGGAGCTGAACAGAAAAAGTGTGGTATTGAAGATAGCTCCCACATGAAAGGAGCTGCAAATGTGACACCGTGCTGGCTGATAGACTGCATGGGGACCTACTTACTACTGTAGCTGGGGTCTGCCTTCTTGCTTTCTTGTAGCTCCCATACTCAGTGGCATAACTTAACAGACACATGTATTTTTACATTGGGAGCTGAACAAAAACAGTGTGGTATTGAAGATAACTCCCACAGGAAAGCAGCTGCAAATGTGACACCGTGCTGGCTGATAGACTGCATGGGGACCTAGTTACTACTGTAGCTGGGGTCTGCCTTCCTGCTTTCTTGTAGCTCCCATACTCAGTGGCATAACTTAACAGACAAAATGTATTTTTTCAATGGGAGCTGAGGGGAAAAAGTGTGATATTTAAGATAGTTCCCACAGGAAAGTAGCTGCAAATGTGACACCGTTCTGGTTGATAGACTGCATGGGGACCTACTTACTACTGTAGCTGGGGTCTGCCTTCCTGCTTTCTTGTAGCTCCCATACTCAGTGGCATAACTTAACAGACAAAATGTATTTTTTCAATGGGAGCTGAGGGGGAAAAGTGTGGTATTGAAGATAGCTCCCACAGGAAAGTAGCTGCAAATGTGACACCGTGCTGGCTGATAGACTGCATGGGGACCTACTTACTACTGTAGCTGGGATCTGCCTTCCTGCTTTCTTGTAGCTCCCATACTCAGTGGCATAACTTAACAGACAAAATGTATTTTATTCAATGGGAGCTGAACAGAAAAAGTGTGGTATTGAAGATAGCTCCCACAGGAAAGCAGCTGCAAATGTGACACCGTGCTGGCTGATAGACTGCATGGGGACCTACTTACTACTGTAGCTGGGGTCTGCCTTCCTGCTTTCTTGTAGCTCCCATACTCAGTGGCATAACTTAACAGACACATGTATTTTTACATTGGGAGCTGAACAAAAAAAGTGTGGTATTGAAGATAGCTCCCACAGGAAAGCAGCTGCAAATGTGACACCGTGCTGGCTGATAGACTGCATGGGGACCTAGTTAATACTGTAGCTGGGGTCTGCCTTCCTGCTTTCTTGTAGCTCCGATACTCAGTGGTATACCTTAACAGACATATGTATTTTTTCAATGGGAGCTGAACAGAAAAAGTGTGGTATTGAAGATAGCTCCCACAGGAAAGCAGCTGCAAATGTGACACCGTGCTGACTGATAGACTGCATGGGGACCTAGTTAATACTGTAGATGGGGTCTGCCTTCCTGCTTTCTTGTAGCTCCCATACTCAGTGGTATACCTTAACAGACATATGTATTTTTTCAATGGGAGCTGAACAGAAAAAGTGTGGTATTGAAGATAACTCCCACAGGAAAGCAGCTGCAAATGTGACACCGTGCTGGCTGATAGACTGCATGGGGACCTACTTACTACTGTAGCTGGGGTCTGCCTTCCTGCTTTCTTGTAGCTCCCATACTCAGTGGCATAACTTAACAGACAAAATGTATTTTTTTCAATGTGAGCTGAACAGAAAAAGTGTGGTATTGAAGATAGCTCCCACAGGAAAGCAGCTGCAAATGTGACACCGTGCTGGCTGATAGACTGCATGGGGACCTACTTACTACTGTAGCTGGGGTCTGCCTTCCTGCTTTCTTGTAGCTCCGATACTCAACGGTATAACTTAAGAGACAAAATGTATTTTTTTCAATGGGAGCTGAGGAGAACAAGTGTGGTATTGAAGATAGCTCCCACATGAAAGGAGCTGCAAATGTGACACCGTGCTGGCTGATAGACTGCATGGAGACCTATTTACTACTGTAGCTGGGGTCTGCCTTCCTGCTTTCTTGTAGCTCCCATACTCAGTGGCATAACTTCACAGACAAAATGTATTTTATTCAATGGGAGCTGAACAGAAAAAGTGTGGTATTGAAGATAGCTCCCACAGGAAAGCAGCTGCAAATGTGACACCGTGCTGGCTGATAGACTGCATGGGGACCTACTTACTACTGTAGCTGGGGTCTGCCTTCCTGCTTTCTTGTAGCTCCCATACTCAGTGGCATAACTTAACAGACATATGTATTTTTTCAATGGGAGCTGAACAGAAAAAGTGTGGTATTGAAGATAGCTCCCACAGGAAAGCAGCTGCAAATGTGACACCGTGCTGGCTGATAGACTGCATGGGGACCTACTTACTACTGTAGCTGCGGTCTACCTTCCTGCTTTCTTGTAGCTCCCATACTCAGTGGCATAACTTCACAGACACATGTATTTTTTCAATGAGAGCTGAACAGAAAAACTGTGGTATTGAAGATAACTCCCACAGGAAAGGAGCTGCAAATGTGACACCGTGCTGGCTGATAGACTGCATGGGGACCTACATACTACTGCAGCTGCGGTCTGCCTTCCTGCTTTCTTGTAGCTCCCATACTCAGTGGTATAACTTAACAGACAAAATGTATTTTTTCAATGGGAGCTGAGGGGAAAAAGTGTGCTATTGAAGATAGCTCCCACAGGAAAGTAGCTGCAAATGTGACACCGTGCTGGCTGATAGACTGCATGGGGACCTACTTACTACTGTAGCTGGGGTCTGCCTTCCTGCTTTCTTGTAGCTCCCATACTCAGTGGCATAACTTAACAGACAAAATGTATTTTATTCAATGGGAGCTGAACAGAAAAAGTGTGGTATTGAAGATAGCTCCCACAGGAAAGCAGCTGCAAATGTGACACCGTGCTGGCTGATAGACTGCATGGGGACCTACTTACTACTGTAGCTGGGGTCTGCCTTCCTGCTTTCTTGTAGCTCCCATATTCAGTGGTATACCTTAACAGACACAGGTATTTTTTCAATGGGAGCTGAACAGAAAAAGTGTGGTATTGAAGATAGCTCCCACATGAAAGGAGCTGCAAATGTGACACCGTGCTGGCTGATAGACTGCATGGGGACCTACTTACTACTGTAGCTGGGGTCTGCCTTCCTGCTTTCTTGTAGCTCCCATACTCAGTGGCATAACTTAACAGACACATGTATTTTTACATTGGGAGCTGAACAAAAAAAGTGTGGTATTGAAGATAACTCCCCCAGGAAAGCAGCTGCAAATGTGACACCGTGCTGGCTGATAGACTGCATGGGGACCTAGTTACTACTGTAGCTGGGGTCTGCCTTCCTGCTTTCTTGTAGCTCCCATACTCAGTGGCATAACTTAACACACAAAATGTATTTTATTCAATGGGAGCTGAACAGAAAAAGTGTGGTATTGAAGATAGCTCCCACAGGAAAGCAGCTGCAAATGTGACACCGTGCTGGCTGATAGACTGCATGGGGACCTACTTACTACTGTAGCTGGGGTCTGCCTTCCTGCTTTCTTGTAGCTCCCATACTCAGTGGTATACCTTAACGGACATATGTATTTTTTCAACGGGAGCTGAGCAGAAAAAGTGTGGTATTGAAGATAACTCCCACATGAAAGGAGCTGCAAATGTAACACCGTGCTGGCTGATAGACTGCATGGGGACCTACTTACTACTGTAGCTGGGGTCTGCCTTCCTGCTTTCTTGTAGCTCCGATACTCAACGGTATAACTTAAGAGACAAAATGTATTTTTTTCAATGGGAGCTGAGGAGAACAAGTGTGGTATTGAAGATAGCTCCCACATGAAAGGAGCTGCAAATGTGACACCGTGCTGTCTGATAGACTGCATGGAGACCTATTTACTACTGTAGCTGGGGTCTGCCTTCCTGCTTTCTTGTAGCTCCCATACTCAGTGGCATAACTTCACAGACAAAATGTATTTTATTCAATGGGAGCTGAACAGAAAAAGTGTGGTATTGAAGATAGCTCCCACGGGAAAGCAGCTGCAAATGTGACACCGTGCTGGCTGATAGACTGCATGGGGACCTACTTACTACTGTAGCTGGGGTCTGCCTTCCTGCTTTCTTGTAGCTCCCATACTCAGTGGCATAACTTAACAGACATATGTATTTTTTCAATGGGAGCTGAACAGAAAAAGTGTGGTATTGAAGATAGCTCCCACAGGAAAGCAGCTGCAAATGTGACACCGTGCTGGCTGATAGACTGCATGGGGACCTACTTACTACTGTAGCTGCGGTCTGCCTTCCTGCTTTCTTGTAGCTCCCATACTCAGTGGCATAACTTCACAGACACATGTATTTTTTCAATGAGAGCTGAACAGAAAAACTGTGGTATTGAAGATAACTCCCACAGGAAAGGAGCTGCAAATGTGACACCGTGCTGGCTGATAGACTGCATGGGGACCTACATACTACTGCAGCTGCGATCTGCCTTCCTGCTTTCTTGTAGCTCCCATACTCAGTGGTATAACTTAACAGACAAAATGTATTTTTTCAATGGGAGCTGAGGGGAAAAAGTGTGCTATTGAAGATAGCTCCCACAGGAAAGTAGCTGCAAATGTGACACCGTGCTGGCTGATAGACTGCATGGGGACCTACTTACTACTGTAGCTGGGGTCTGCCTTCCTGCTTTCTTGTAGCTCCCATACTCAGTGGCATAACTTAACAGACAAAATGTATTTTATTCAATGGGAGCTGAACAGAAAAAGTGTGGTATTGAAGATAGCTCCCACAGGAAAGCAGCTGCAAATGTGACACCGTGCTGGCTGATAGACTGCATGGGGACCTACTTACTACTGTAGCTGGGGTCTGCCTTCCTGCTTTCTTGTAGCTCCCATAGTCAGTGGCATAACTTAACTGACACATGTATTTTTACATTGGGAGCTGAACAAAAAAAGTGTGGTATTGAAGATAACTCCCACAGGAAAGCAGCTGCAAATGTGACACCGTGCTGGCTGATAGACTGCATGGGGACCTACTTACTACTGTAGCTGGGGTCTGCCTTCCTGCTTTCTTGTAGCTCCCATACTCAGTGGCATAACTTAACACACAAAATGTATTTTATTCAATGGGAGCTGAACAGAAAAAGTGTGGTATTGAAGATAACTCCCACAGGAAAGCAGCTGCAAATGTGACACCGTGCTGGCTGATAGACTGCATGGGGACCTACTTACTACTGTAGCTGGGGTCTGCCTTCCTGCTTTCTTGTAGCTCCCATACTCAGTGGTATACCTTAACAGACACATGTATTTTTTCAAAGGAAGCTGAACAGAAAAAGTGTGGTATTGAAGATAGCTCCCACAGGAAAGCAGCTGCAAATGTGACACCGTGCTGGCTGATAGACTGCATGGGGACCTAGTTAATACTGTAGCTGGGGTCTGCCTTCCTGCTTTCTTGTAGCTCCCATACTCAGTGGTATACCTTAACAGACATATGTATTTTTTCAATGGGAGCTGAACAGAAAAAGTGTGGTATTGAAGATAACTCCCACAGGAAAGCAGCTGCAAATGTGACACCGTGCTGGCTGATAGACTGCATGGGGACCTACTTACTACTGTAGCTGGGGTCTGCCTTCCTGCTTTCTTGTAGCTCCCATACTCAGTGGCATAACTTAACAGACAAAATGTATTTTATGCAATGGGAGCTGAACAGAAAAAGTGTGGTATTGAAGATAGCTCCCACAGGAAAGCAGCTGCAAATGTGACACCGTGCTGGCTGATAGACTGCATGGGGACCTACTTACTACTGTAGCTGGGGTCTGCCTTCCTGCTTTCTTGTAGCTCCGATACTCAACGGTATAACTTAAGAGACAAAATGTATTTTTTTCAATGGGAGCTGAGGAGAACAAGTGTGGTATTGAAGATAGCTCCAACATGAAAGGAGCTGCAAATGTGACACCATGCTGGCTGATAGACTGCATGGAGACCTACTTACTACTGTAGCTGGGGTCTGCCTTCCTGCTTTCTTGTAGCTCCCATACTCAGTGGCATAACTTAACAGACAAAATGTATTTTATTCAATGGGAGCTGAACAGAAAAATGTGGTATTGAAGATAGCTCCCACAGGAAAGCAGCTGCAAATGTGACACCGTGCTGGCTGATACACTGCATGGGGACCTACTTACTACTGTAGCTGGGGTCTGCCTTCCTGCTTTCTTGTAGCTCCCATACTCAGTGGCATAACTTAACAGACAAAATGTATTTTTTTCAATGGGAGCTGAGGATAACAAGGTGTGGTATTGAAGATAGCTCCCACAGGAAATTAGCTGCAAATGTGACACCGTGCTGGCTGATAGACTGCATGGGGACCTACTTACTACTGTAGCTGGGGTCTGCCTTCCTGCTTTCTTGTAGCTCCCATACTCAGTGGCATAACTTAACAGACATATGTATTTTTTCAATGGGAGCTGAACAGAAAAACTGTGGGGTTGAAGATAGCTCCCACAGGAAAGCAGCTGCAAATGTGACACCGTGCTGGCTGATAGACTGCATGGGGACCTACTTACTACTGTAGCTGCGGTCTGCCTTCCTGCTTTCTTGTAGCTCCCATACTCAGTGGCATAACTTCACAGACACATGTATTTTTTCAATGAGAGCTGAACAGAAAAACTGTGGTATTGAAGATAACTCCCACAGGAAAGGAGCTGCAAATGTGACACCGTGCTGGCTGATAGACTGCATGGGGACCTACTTACTACTGTAGCTGGGGTCTGCCTTCCTGCTTTCTTGTACCTCCCATACTCAGTGGCATAACTTAACAGACAAAATGTATTTTTTCAATGGGAGCTGAACAGAAAAAGTGTGGTATTGAAGATAGCTCCCACAGGAAAGCAGCTGCAAATGTGACACCGTGCTGGCTGATAGACTGCATGGGGACCTACTTACTACTGTAGCTGCGGTCTGCCTTCCTGCTTTCTTGTAGCTCCCATACTCAGTGGCATAACTTCACAGACACATGTATTTTTTCAATGAGAGCTGAACAGAAAAACTGTGGTATTGAAGATAACTCCCACAGGAAAGGAGCTGCAAATGTGACACCGTGCTGGCTGATAGACTGCATGGGGACCTACATACTACTGCAGCTGCGGTCTGCCTTCCTGCTTTCTTGTAGCTCCCATACTCAGTGGTATAACTTAACAGACAAAATGTATTTTTTCAATGGGAGCTGAGGGGAAAAAGTGTGCTATTGAAGATAGCTCCCACAGGAAAGTAGCTGCAAATGTGACACCGTGCTGGCTGATAGACTGCATGGGGACCTACTTACTACTGTAGCTGGGGTCTGCATTCCTGCTTTCTTGTAGCTCCCATACTCAGTGGCATAACTTAACAGACAAAATGTATTTTATTCAATGGGAGCTGAACAGAAAAAGTGTGGTATTGAAGATAGCTCCCACAGGAAAGCAGCTGCAAATGTGACACCGTGCTGGCTGATAGACTGCATGGGGACCTACTTACTACTGTAGCTGGGGTCTGCCTTCCTGCTTTCTTGTAGCTCCCATACTCAGTGGCATAATTTAACAGACACATGTATTTTTACATTGGGAGCTGAACAAAAAAAGTGTGGTATTGAAGATAGCTCCCACAGGAAAGCAGCTGCAAATGTGACACTGTGCTGGCTGATAGACTGCATGGGGACCTAGTTAATACTGTAGCTGGGGTCTGCCTTCCTGCTTTCTTGTAGCTCCCATACTCAGTGGTATACCTTAACAGACATATGTATTTTTTCAATGGGAGCTGAACAGAAAAAGTGTGGTATTGAAGATAACTCCCACAGGAAAGCAGCTGCAAATGTGACACCGTGCTGGCTGATAGACTGCATGGGGACCTACTTACTACTGTAGCTGGGGTCTGCCTTCCTGCTTTCTTGTAGCTCCCATACTCAGTGGCATAACTTAACAGACAAAATGTATTTTATTCAGTGGGAGCTGAACAGAAAAAGTGTGGTATTGAAGATAGCTCCCACAGGAAAGCAGCTGCAAATGTGACACCGTGCTGGCTGATAGACTGCATGGGGACCTACTTACTACTGTAGCTGGGGTCTGCCTTCCTGCTTTCTTGTAGCTCCCATACTCAGTGGTATACCTTAACAGACACATGTATTTTTTCAAAGGAAGCTGAACAGAAAAAGTGTGGTATTGAAGATAGCTCCCACAGGAAAGCAGCTGCAAATGTGACACCGTGCTGGCTGATAGACTGCATGGGGACCTAGTTAATACTGTAGCTGGGGTCTGCCTTCCTGCTTTCTTGTAGCTCCCATACTTAGTGGTATACCTTAACAGACATATGTATTTTTTTAATGGGAGCTGAACAAAAAAAGTGTGGTATTGAAGATAACTCCCACAGGAAAGCAGCTGCAAATGTGACACTGTGCTGGCTGATAGACTGCATGGGGACCTACTTACTACTGTAGCTGGGGTCTGCCTTCCTGCTTTCTTGTAGCTCCCATACTCAGTGGTATACCTTAACAGACATATGTATTTTTTCAATGGGAGCTGAACAGAAAAAGTGTGGTATTGAAGATAACTCCCACAGGAAAGCAGCTGCAAATGTGACACCGTGCTGGCTGATAGACTGCATGGGGACCTACTTACTACTGTAGCTGGGGTCTGCCTTCCTGCTTTCTTGTAGCTCCCATACTCAGTGGCATAACTTAACAGACAAAATGTATTTTTTTCAATGGGAGCTGAGGAGAACAAGGTGTGGTATTGAAGATAGCTCCCACAGGAAAGCAGCTGCAAATGTGACACCGTGCTGGCTGATAGACTGCATGGGGACCTACTTACTACTGTAGCTGGGGTCTGCCTTCCTGCTTTCTTGTAGCTCCGATACTCAACGATATAACTTAAGAGACAAAATGTATTTTTTTCAATGGGAGCTGAGGATAACAAGGTGTGGTATTGAAGATAGCTCCCACAGGAAATTAGCTGCAAATGTGACACCGTGCTGGCTGATAGACTGCATGGGGACCTACTTACTACTGTAGCTGGGGTCTGCCTTCCTGCTTTCTTGTAGCTCCCATACTCAGTGGCATAACTTAACAGACATATGTATTTTTTCAATGAGAGCTGAACAGAAAAACTGTGGGGTTGAAGATAGCTCCCACAGGAAAGCAGCTGCAAATGTGACACCGTGCTGGCTGATAGACTGCATGGGGACCTACTTACTACTGTAGCTGCGGTCTGCCTTCCTGCTTTCTTGTAGCTCCCATACTCAGTGGCATAACTTCACAGACACATGTATTTTTTCAATGAGAGCTGAACAGAAAAACTGTGGTATTGAAGATAACTCCCACAGGAAAGGAGCTGCAAATGTGACACCGTGCTGGCTGCTAGACTGCATGGGGACCTACTTACTACTGTAGCTGGGGTCTGCCTTCCTGCTTTCTTGTAGCTCCCATACTCAGTGGCATAACTTAACAGACAAAATGTATTTTTTCAATGGGAGCTGAGGAGAAAAACTGTGGTATTGAAGATAGCTCCCACAGGAAAGCAGCTGCAAATGTGACACCGTGCTGGCTGATAGACTGCATGGGGACCTACTTACTACTGTAGCTGGGGTCTGCCTTCCTGCTTTCTTGTAGCTCCCATACTCAGTGGTATACCTTAACAGACATATGTATTTTTTCAATGGGAGCTGAGCAGAAAAAGTGTGGTATTGAAGATAACTCCCACAGGAAAGCAGCTGCAAATGTGACACCGTGCTGGCTGATAAACTGCATGGGGACCTATTTACTACTGTAGCTGGGGTCTGCCTTCCTGCTTTCTTGTAGCTCCCATACTCAGTGGCATAACTTAACAGACAAAATGTGTTTTTTCAATGGGAGCTGAGGGGAAAACGTGTGGTATTGAAGATAGCTCCCACAGGAAAGAAGCTGCAAATGTGACACCGTGCTGGCTGATAGACTGCATGGGGACCTACTTACTACTGTAGCTGGGGTCTGCCTTCCTGCTTTCTTGTAGCTCCCATACTCAGTGGCATAACTTAACAGACACATGTATTTTTACATTGGGAGTTGAACAAAAAAAGTGTGGTATTGAAGATAGCTCCCACAGGAAAGCAGCTGCAAATGTGACACCGTGCTGGCTGATAGACTGCATGGGGACCTAGTTAATACTGTAGCTAGGGTCTGCCTTCCTGCTTTCTTGTAGCTCCCATACTCAGTGGCATAACTTAACAGACAAAATGTATTTTTTCAATGGGAGCTGAGGGGAAAAAGTGTGATATTGAAATTAGTTCCCACAGGAAAGTAGCTGCAAATGTGACACCGTGTTGGTTGATAGACTGCATGGGGACCTACTTACTACTGTAGCTGGGGTCTGCCTTCCTGCTTTCTTGTAGCTCCCATACTCAGTGGCATAACTTAACAGACACATGTATTTTTACATTGGGAGCTGAAGAAAAAAAGTGTGGTATTGAAGATAGCTCCCACAGGAAAGCAGCTGCAAATGTGACACCGTGCTGGCTGATAGACTGCATGGGGACCTAGTTAATACTGTAGCTAGGGTCTGCCTTCCTGCTTTCTTGTAGCTCCCATACTCAGTGGCATAACTTCACAGACACATGTATTTTTTCAATGAGAGCTGAACAGAAAAAGTGTGGTATTGAAGATAAGTCCCACAGGAAAGGAGCTGCAAATGTGACACCGTGCTGGCTGATAGACTGCATGGGGACCTACTTACTACTGTAGCTGCGGTCTGCCTTCCTGCTTTCTTGTAGCTCCCATACTCAGTGGTATAACTAAACAGACAAAATGTATTTTTTCAATGGGAGCTGAGGGGAAAAAGTGTGGTATTGAAGATAGCTCCCACAGGAAAGCAGCTGCAAATGTGACACCGTGCTGGCTGCTAGACTGCATGGGGACCTACTTACTACTGTAGCTGGGGTCTGCCTTCCTGCTTTCTTGTAGCTCCCATACTCAGTGGCATAACTTAACAGACAAATGTATTTTTTCAATGGGAGCTGAACAGAAAAAGTGTGGTATTGAAGATAGCTCCCACATGAAAGGAGCTGCAAATGTGACACCGTGCTGGCTGCTAGACTGCATGGGGACCTACTTACTACTGTAGCTGGGGTCTGCCTTCCTGCTTTCTTGTAGCTCCCATACTCAGTGGCATAACTTAACAGACAAATGTATTTTTTCAATGGGAGCTGAACAGAAAAAGTGTGGTATTGAAGATAGCTCCCACAGGAAAGCAGCTGCAAATGTGACACCGTGCTGGCTGATAGACTGCATGGGGACCTACTTACTACTGTAGCTGGGGTCTGCCTTCCTGCTTTCTTGTAGCTCCCATACTCAGTGGCATAACTTCACAGACACACGTATTTTTTCAATGAGAGCTGAACAGAAAAAGTGTGGTATTAAAGATAACTCCCACAGGAAAGGAGCTGCAAATGTGACACCGTGTTGGCTGATAGACTGCATGGGGACGTACTTACTACTGTAGCTGCGGTCTGCCTTCCTGCTTTCTTGTAGCTCCCATACTCAGTGGTATAACTAAACAGACAAAATGTATTTTTTCAATGGGAGCTGAGGGAAAAAAGTGTGGTATTGAAGATAGCTCCCACAGGAAAGCAGCTGCAAATGTGACACCGTGCTGGCTGATAGACTGCATGGGGACCTACTTACTACTGTAGCTGGGGTCTGCCTTCCTGCTTTCTTGTAGCTCCCATACTCAGTGGTATACCTTAACAGACACATGTATTTTTTCACAGGAAGCTGAACAGAAAAAGTGTGGTATTGAAGATAGCTCCCACAGGAAAGCAGCTGCAAATGTGACACCGTGCTGGCTGATAGACTGCATGGGGACCTACTTACTACTGTAGCTGGGGTCTGCCTTCCTGCTTTCTTGTAGCTCCCATACTCAGTGGTATAACTAAACAGACAAAATGTATTTTTTCAATGGGAGCTGAGGGGAAAAAGTGTGGTATTGAAGATAGCTCCCACAGGAAAGCAGCTGCAAATGTGACACCGTGCTGGCTAAAAGACTGCATGGGGACCTACTTACTACTGTAGCTGGGGTCTGCCTTCCTGCTTTCTTGTAGCTCCCATACTCAGTGGCATAACTTAACAGACAAATGTATTTTTTCAATGGGAGCTGAACAGAAAAAGTGTGGTATTGAAGATAGCTCCCACATGAAAGGAGCTGCAAATGTGACACCGTGCTGGCTGATAGACTGCATGGGGACCTACTTACTACTGTAGCTGGGGTCTGCCTTCCTGCTTTCTTGTAGCTCCCATACTCAGTGGCATAACTTAACAGACAAATGTATTTTTTCAATGGGAGCTGAACAGAAAAAGTGTGGTATTGAAGATAGCTCCCACAGGAAAGCAGCTGCAAATGTGACACCGTGCTGGCTGATAGACTGCATGGGGACCTACTTACTACTGTAGCTGGGGTCTGCCTTCCTGCTTTCTTGTAGCTCCCATACTCAGTGGCATAACTTCACAGACACATGTATTTTTTCAATGAGAGCTGAACAGAAAAAGTGTGGTATTGAAGATAGCTCCCACAGGAAAGCAGCTGCAAATGTGACACAGTGCTGGCTGATAGACTGCATGGGGACGTACTTACTACTGTAGCTGCGGTCTGCCTTCCTGCTTTCTTGTAGCTCCCATACTCAGTGGTATAACTAAACAGACAAAATGTATTTTTTCAATGGGAGCTGAGGGGAAAAAGTGTGGTATTGAAGATAGCTCCCACAGGAAAGCAGCTGCAAATGTGACACCGTGCTGGCTGATAGACTGCATGGGGACCTACTTACTACTGTAGCTGGGGTCTGCCTTCCTGCTTTCTTGTAGCTCCCATACTCAGTGGTATACCTTAACAGACACATGTATTTTTTCACAGGAAGCTGAACAGAAAAAGTGTGGTATTGAAGATAGCTCCCACAGGAAAGCAGCTGCAAATGTGACACCGTGCTGGCTGATAGACTGCATGGGGACCTACTTACTACTGTAGCTGGGGTCTGCCTTCCTGCTTTCTTGTAGCTCCCATACTCAGTGGTATAACTAAACAGACAAAATGTATTATTTCAATGGGAGCTGAGGGGAAAAAGTGTGGTATTGAAGATAGCTCCCACAGGAAAGCAGCTGCAAATGTGAAACCGTGGAGGCTGATAGACTGCATGGGGACCTACTTACTACTGTAGCTGGGGTCTGCCTTCCTGCTTTCTTGTAGCTCCCATACTCAGTGGTATACCTTAACAGACACATGTATTTTTTCAAAGGAAGCTGAACAGAAAAAGTGTGGTATTGAAGATAGCTCCCACAGGAAAGCAGCTGCAAATGTGACACCGTGCTGGCTGATAGACTGCATGGGGACCTACTTACTACTGTAGCTGGGGTCTGCCTTCCTGCTTTCTTGTAGCTCCCATACTCAGTGGTATACCTTAACAGACACATGTATTTTTTCAATGAGAGCTGAACAGAAAAAGTGTGGTATTGAAGATAACTCCCACAGGAAAGCAGCTGCAAATGTGACACCGTGCTGGCTGATAGACTGCATGGGGACCTACTTACTACTGTAGCTGGGGTCTGCCTTCCTGCTTTCTTGTAGCTCCCATACTCAGTGGCATAACTTAACAGACACATGTATGTTTACATTGGGAGCTGAACAAAAAAAGTGTGGTATTGAAGATAGCTCCCACAGGAAAGCAGCTGCAAATGTGACACCGTGCTGGCTGATAGACTGCATGGGGACCTACTTACTACTGTAGCTGGGGTCTGCCTTCCTGCTTTCTTGTAGCTCCCATACTCAGTGGCATAACTTAACAGACAAATGTATTTTTTCAATGGGAGCTGAACAGAAAAAGTGTGGTATTGAAGATAGCTCCCACATGAAAGGAGCTGCAAATGTGACACCGTGCTGGCTGATAGACTGCATGGGGACCTACTTACTACTGTAGCTGGGGTCTGCCTTCCTGCTTTCTTGTAGCTCCCATACTCAGTGGCATAACTTAACAGACAAATGTATTTTTTCAATGGGAGCTGAACAGAAATAGTGTGGTATTGAAGATAGCTCCCACAGGAAAGCAGCTGCAAATGTGACACCGTGCTGGCTGATAGACTGCATGGGGACCTACTTACTACTGTAGCTGGGGTCTGCCTTCCTGCTTTCTTGTAGCTCCCATACTCAGTGGCATAACTTCACAGACACACGTATTTTTTCAATGAGAGCTGAACAGAAAAAGTGTGGTATTAAAGATAACTCCCACAGGAAAGGAGCTGCAAATGTGACACCGTGCTGGCTGATAGACTGCATGGGGACGTACTTACTACTGTAGCTGCGGTCTGCCTTCCTGCTTTCTTGTAGCTCCCATACTCAGTGGTATAACTAAACAGACAAAATGTATTTTTTCAATGGGAGCTGAGGGAAAAAAGTGTGGTATTGAAGATAGCTCCCACAGGAAAGCAGCTGCAAATGTGACACCGTGCTGGCTGATAGACTGCATGGGGACCTACTTACTACTGTAGCTGGGGTCTGCCTTCCTGCTTTCTTGTAGCTCCCATACTCAGTGGTATACCTTAACAGACACATGTATTTTTTCACAGGAAGCTGAACAGAAAAAGTGTGGTATTGAAGATAGCTCCCACAGGAAAGCAGCTGCAAATGTGACACCGTGCTGGCTGATAGACTGCATGGGGACCTACTTACTACTGTAGCTGGGGTCTGCCTTCCTGCTTTCTTGTAGCTCCCATACTCAGTGGTATAACTAAACAGACAAAATGTATTTTTTCAATGGGAGCTGAGGGGAAAAAGTGTGGTATTGAAGATAGCTCCCACAGGAAAGCAGCTGCAAATGTGACACCGTGCTGGCTGATAGACTGCATGGGGACCTACTTACTACTGTAGCTGGGGTCTGCCTTCCTGCTTTCTTGTAGCTCCCATACTCAGTGGCATAACTTAACAGACAAATGTATTTTTTCAATGGGAGCTGAACAGAAAAAGTGTGGTATTGAAGATAGCTCCCACATGAAAGGAGCTGCAAATGTGACACCGTGCTGGCTGATAGACTGCATGGGGACCTACTTACTACTGTAGCTGGGGTCTGCCTTCCTGCTTTCTTGTAGCTCCCATACTCAGTGGCATAACTTAACAGACAAATGTATTTTTTCAATGGGAGCTGAACAGAAAAAGTGTGGTATTGAAGATAGCTCCCACAGGAAAGCAGCTGCAAATGTGACACCGTGCTGGCTGATAGACTGCATGGGGACCTACTTACTACTGTAGCTGGGGTCTGCCTTCCTGCTTTCTTGTAGCTCCCATACTCAGTGGCATAACTTCACAGACACATGTATTTTTTCAATGAGAGCTGAACAGAAAAAGTGTGGTATTGAAGATAACTCCCACAGGAAAGGAGCTGCAAATGTGACACAGTGCTGGCTGATAGACTGCATGGGGACGTACTTACTACTGTAGCTGCGGTCTGCCTTCCTGCTTTCTTGTAGCTCCCATACTCAGTGGTATAACTAAACAGACAAAATGTATTTTTTCAATGGGAGCTGAGGGGAAAAAGTGTGGTATTGAAGATAGCTCCCACAGGAAAGCAGCTGCAAATGTGACACCGTGCTGGCTGATAGACTGCATGGGGACCTACTTACTACTGTAGCTGGGGTCTGCCTTCCTGCTTTCTTGTAGCTCCCATACTCAGTGGTATACCTTAACAGACACATGTATTTTTTCACAGGAAGCTGAACAGAAAAAGTGTGGTATTGAAGATAGCTCCCACAGGAAAGCAGCTGCAAATGTGACACCGTGCTGGCTGATAGACTGCATGGGGACCTACTTACTACTGTAGCTGGGGTCTGCCTTCCTGCTTTCTTGTAGCTCCCATACTCAGTGGCATAACTTAACAGACAAATGTATTTTTTCAATGGGAGCTGAACAGAAAAAGTGTGGTATTGAAGATAGCTCCCACAGGAAAGCAGCTGCAAATGTGACACCGTGCTGGCTGATAGACTGCATGGGGACCTACTTACTACTGTAGCTGGGGTCTGCCTTCCTGCTTTCTTGTAGCTCCCATACTCAGTGGCATAACTTCACAGACACATGTATTTTTTCAATGAGAGCTGAACAGAAAAAGTGTGGTATTGAAGATAACTCCCACAGGAAAGGAGCTGCAAATGTGACACAGTGCTGGCTGATAGACTGCATGGGGACGTACTTACTACTGTAGCTGCGGTCTGCCTTCCTGCTTTCTTGTAGCTCCCATACTCAGTGGTATAACTAAACAGACAAAATGTATTTTTTCAATGGGAGCTGAGGGGAAAAAGTGTGGTATTGAAGATAGCTCCCACAGGAAAGCAGCTGCAAATGTGACACCGTGCTGGCTGATAGACTGCATGGGGACCTACTTACTACTGTAGCTGGGGTCTGCCTTCCTGCTTTCTTGTAGCTCCCATACTCAGTGGTATACCTTAACAGACACATGTATTTTTTCACAGGAAGCTGAACAGAAAAAGTGTGGTATTGAAGATAGCTCCCACAGGAAAGCAGCTGCAAATGTGACACCGTGCTGGCTGATAGACTGCATGGGGACCTACTTACTACTGTAGCTGGGGTCTGCCTTCCTGCTTTCTTGTAGCTCCCATACTCAGTGGTATAACTAAACAGACAAAATGTATTTTTTCAATGGGAGCTGAGGGGAAAAAGTGTGGTATTGAAGATAGCTCCCACAGGAAAGCAGCTGCAAATGTGAAACCGTGGAGGCTGATAGACTGCATGGGGACCTACTTACTACTGTAGCTGGGGTCTGCCTTCCTGCTTTCTTGTAGCTCCCATACTCAGTGGTATACCTTAACAGACACATGTATTTTTTCAAAGGAAGCTGAACAGAAAAAGTGTGGTATTGAAGATAGCTCCCACAGGAAAGCAGCTGCAAATGTGACACCGTGCTGGCTGATAGACTGCATGGGGACCTACTTACTACTGTAGCTGGGGTCTGCCTTCCTGCTTTCTTGTAGCTCCCATACTCAGTGGTATACCTTAACAGACATATGTATTTTTTCAATGGGAGCTGAGGGGAAAAAGTGTGGTATTGAAGATAACTCCCACAGGAAAGCAGCTGCAAATGTGACACCGTGCTGGCTGATAGACTGCATGGGGACCTACTTACTACTGTAGCTGGGGTCTGCCTTCCTGCTTTCTTGTAGCTCCCATACTCAGTGGCATAACTTAACAGACACATGTATGTTTACATTGGGAGCTGAACAAAAAAAGTGTGGTATTGAAGATAGCTCCCACAGGAAAGCAGCTGCAAATGTGACACCGTGCTGGCTGATAGACTGCATGGGGACCTACTTACTACTGTAGCTGGGGTCTGCCTTCCTGCTTTCTTGTAGCTCCCATACTCAGTGGCATAACTTAACAGACACATGTATTTTTTCAATGGGAGCTGAACAGAAAAAGTGTGGTATTGAAGATAGCTCCCACAGGAAAGCAGCTGCAAATGTGACACCGTGCTGGCTGATAGACTGCATGGGGACCTACTTACTACTGTAGCTGGGGTCTGCCTTCCTGCTTTCTTGTAGCTCCCATACTCAGTGGCATAACTTAACAGACACATGTATTTTTTCAATGGGAGCTGAGGAGAAAAACTGTGGTATTGAAGATAGCTCCCACAGGAAAGCAGCTGCAAATGTGACACCGTGCTGGCTGATAGACTGCATGGGGACCTACTTACTACTGTAGCTGGGGTCTGCCTTCCTGCTTTCTTGTAGCTCCCATACTCAGCGGTATACCTTAACAGACACATGTATTTTTTCAATGGGAGCTGAACAGAAAAAGTGTGGTATTGAAGATAGCTCCCACATGAAAGGAGCTGCAAATGTGACACCGTGCTGGCTGATAGACTGCATGGAGACCTACTTACTACTGTAGCTGGGGTCTGCCTTCCTGCTTTCTTGTAGCTCCCATACTCAGTGGCATAACTTAACAGACAAAATGTATTTTATTCAATGGGAGCTGAACCGAAAAAGTGTGGTATTGAAGATAGCTCCCACAGGAAAGCAGCTGCAAATGTGACACCGTGCTGGCTGATAGACTGCATGGGGACCTACTTACTACTGTAGCTGGGGTCTGCCTTCCTGCTTTCTTGTAGCTCCCATTATCAGCGGTATACCTTAACAGACACATGTATTTTTTCAATGGGAGCTGAACAGAAAAAGTGTGGTATTGAAGATAGCTCCCACATGAAAGGAGCTGCAAATGTGGCACCGTGCTGGCTGATAGACTGCATGGAGATCTACTTACTACTGTAGCTGGGGTCTGCCTTCCTGCTTTCTTGTAGCTCCCATACTCAGTGGCATAACTTAACAGACAAAATGTATTTTATTCAATGGGAGCTGAACCGAAAACGTGTGGTATTGAAGATAGCTCCCACAGGAAAGCAGCTGCAAATGTGACACCGTGCTGGCTCATAGACTGCATGGGGACCTACTTACTACTGTAGCTGGGGTCTGCCTTCCTGCTTTCTTGTAGCTCCCATTATCAGCGGTATACCTTAACAGACACATGTATTTTTTCAATGGGAGCTGAACAGAAAAAGTGTGGTATTGAAGATAGCTCCCACATGAAAGGAGCTGCAAATGTGACACCGTGCTGGCTGATAGACTGCATGGGGACCTACTTACTACTGTAGCTGGGGTCTGCCTTCCTGCTTTCTTGTAGCTCCCATACTCAGTGGCATAACTTAACAGACAAATGTATTTTTTCAATGGGAGCTGAACAGAAAAAGTGTGGTATTGAAGATAGCTCCCACAGGAAAGCAGCTGCAAATGTGACACCGTGCTGGCTGATAGACTGCATGGGGACCTACTTACTACTGTAGCTGGGGTCTGCCTTCCTGCTTTCTTGTAGCTCCCATACTCAGTGGCATAACTTAACAGACAAATGTATTTTTTCAATGGGAGCTGAACAGAAAAAGTGTGGTATTGAAGATAGCTCCCACATGAAAGGAGCTGCAAATGTGACACCGTGCTGGCTGATAGACTGCATGGGGACCTACTTACTACTGTAGCTGGGGTCTGCCTTCCTGCTTTCTTGTAGCTCCCATACTCAGTGGCATAACTTAACAGACAAATGTATTTTTTCAATGGGAGCTGAACAGAAAAAGTGTGGTATTGAAGATAGCTCCCACAGGAAAGCAGCTGCAAATGTGACACCGTGCTGGCTGATAGACTGCATGGGGACCTACTTACTACTGTAGCTGGGGTCTGCCTTCCTGCTTTCTTGTAGCTCCCATACTCAGTGGCATAACTTCACAGACACATGTATTTTTTCAATGAGAGCTGAACAGAAAAAGTGTGGTATTGAAGATAACTCCCACAGGAAAGGAGCTGCAAATGTGACACAGTGCTGGCTGATAGACTGCATGGGGACGTACTTACTACTGTAGCTGCGGTCTGCCTTCCTGCTTTCTTGTAGCTCCCATACTCAGTGGTATAACTAAACAGACAAAATGTATTTTTTCAATGGGAGCTGAGGGGAAAAAGTGTGGTATTGAAGATAGCTCCCACAGGAAAGCAGCTGCAAATGTGACACCGTGCTGGCTGATAGACTGCATGGGGACCTACTTACTACTGTAGCTGGGGTCTGCCTTCCTGCTTTCTTGTAGCTCCCATACTCAGTGGTATACCTTAACAGACACATGTATTTTTTCACAGGAAGCTGAACAGAAAAAGTGTGGTATTGAAGATAGCTCCCACAGGAAAGCAGCTGCAAATGTGACACCGTGCTGGCTGATAGACTGCATGGGGACCTACTTACTACTGTAGCTGGGGTCTGCCTTCCTGCTTTCTTGTAGCTCCCATACTCAGTGGTATAACTAAACAGACAAAATGTATTTTTTCAATGGGAGCTGAGGGGAAAAAGTGTGGTATTGAAGATAGCTCCCACAGGAAAGCAGCTGCAAATGTGACACCGTGCTGGCTGATAGACTGCATGGGGACCTACTTACTACTGTAGCTGGGGTCTGCCTTCCTGCTTTCTTGTAGCTCCCATACTCAGTGGCATAACTTAACAGACAAATGCATTTTTTCAATGGGAGCTGAACAGAAAAAGTGTGGTATTGAAGATAGCTCCCACAGGAAAGGAGCTGCAAATGTGACACCGTGCTGGCTGATAGACTGCATGGGGACCTACTTACTACTGTAGCTGGGGTCTGCCTTCCTGCTTTCTTGTAGCTCCCATACTCAGTGGCATAACTTAACAGACAAATGTATTTTTTCAATGGGAGCTGAACAGAAAAAGTGTGGTATTGAAGATAGTTCCCACAGGAAAGCAGCTGCAAATGTGACACCGTGCTGGCTGATAGACTGCATGGGGACCTACTTACTACTGTAGCTGGGGTCTGCCTTCCTGCTTTCTTGTAGCTCCCATACTCAGTGGCATAACTTCACAGACACATGTATTTTTTCAATGAGAGCTGAACAGAAAAAGTGTGGTATTGAAGATAACTCCCACAGGAAAGGAGCTGCAAATGTGACACAGTGCTGGCTGATAGACTGCATGGGGACGTACTTACTACTGTAGCTGCGGTCTGCCTTCCTGCTTTCTTGTAGCTCCCATACTCAGTGGTATACCTTAACAGACACATGTATTTTTTCACAGGAAGCTGAACAGAAAAAGTGTGGTATTGAAGATAGCTCCCACAGGAAAGCAGCTGCAAATGTGACACCGTGCTGGCTGATAGACTGCATGGAGATCTACTTACTACTGTAGCTGGGGTCTGCCTTCCTGCTTTCTTGTAGCTCCCATACTCAGTGGTATAACTAAACAGACAAAATATATTTTTTCAATGGGAGCTGAGGGGAAAAAGTGTGGTATTGAAGATAGCTCCCACAGGAAAGCAGCTGCAAATGTGAAACCGTGGAGGCTGATAGACTGCATGGGGACCTACTTACTACTGTAGCTGGGGTCTGCCTTCCTGCTTTCTTGTAGCTCCCATACTCAGTGGTATACCTTAACAGACACATGTATTTTTTCAAAGGAAGCTGAACAGAAAAAGTGTGGTATTGAAGATAGCTCCCACAGGAAAGCAGCTGCAAATGTGACACCGTGCTGGCTGATAGACTGCATGGGGACCTACTTACTACTGTAGCTGGGGTCTGCCTTCCTGCTTTCTTGTAGCTCCCATACTCAGTGGTATACCTTAACAGACATATGTATTTTTTCAATGGGAGCTGAGGGGAAAAAGTGTGGTATTGAAGATAACTCCCACAGGAAAGCAGCTGCAAATGTGACACCGTGCTGGCTGATAGACTGCATGGGGACCTACTTACTACTGTAGCTGGGGTCTGCCTTCCTGCTTTCTTGTAGCTCCCATACTCAGTGGCATAACTTAACAGACACATGTATGTTTACATTGGGAGCTGAACAAAAAAAGTGTGGTATTGAAGATAGCTCCCACAGGAAAGCAGCTGCAAATGTGACACCGTGCTGGCTGCTAGACTGCATGGGGACCTACTTACTACTGTAGCTGGGGTCTGCCTTCCTGCTTTCTTGTAGCTCCCATACTCAGTGGCATAACTTAACAGACACATGTATTTTTTCAATGGGAGCTGAACAGAAAAAGTGTGGTATTGAAGATAGCTCCCACAGGAAAGCAGCTGCAAATGTGACACCGTGCTGGCTGATAGACTGCATGGGGACCTACTTACTACTGTAGCTGGGGTCTGCCTTCCTGCTTTCTTGTAGCTCCCATACTCAGTGGCATAACTTAACAGACACATGTATTTTTTCAATGGGAGCTGAGGAGAAAAACTGTGGTATTGAAGATAGCTCCCACAGGAAAGCAGCTGCAAATGTGACACCGTGCTGGCTGATAGACTGCATGGGGACCTACTTACTACTGTAGCTGGGGTCTGCCTTCCTGCTTTCTTGTAGCTCCCATACTCAGCGGTATACCTTAACAGACACATGTATTTTTTCAATGGGAGCTGAACAGAAAAAGTGTGGTATTGAAGATAGCTCCCACATGAAAGGAGCTGCAAATGTGACACCGTGCTGGCTGATAGACTGCATGGGGACCTACTTACTACTGTAGCTGGGGTCTGCCTTCCTGCTTTCTTGTAGCTCCCATACTCAGTGGCATAACTTAACAGACAAATGTATTTTTTCAATGGGAGCTGAACAGAAAAAGTGTGGTATTGAAGATAGCTCCCACAGGAAAGCAGCTGCAAATGTGACACCGTGCTGGCTGATAGACTGCATGGGGACCTACTTACTACTGTAGCTGGGGTCTGCCTTCCTGCTTTCTTGTAGCTCCCATACTCAGTGGCATAACTTAACAGACAAATGTATTTTTTCAATGGGAGCTGAACAGAAAAAGCGTGGTATTGAAGATAGCTCCCACATGAAAGGAGCTGCAAATGTGACACCGTGCTGGCTGATAGACTGCATGGGGACCTACTTACTACTGTAGCTGGGGTCTGCCTTCCTGCTTTCTTGTAGCTCCCATACTCAGTGGCATAACTTAACAGACAAATGTATTTTTTCAATGGGAGCTGAACAGAAAAAGTGTGGTATTGAAGATAGCTCCCACAGGAAAGCAGCTGCAAATGTGACACCGTGCTGGCTGATAGACTGCATGGGGACCTACTTACTACTGTAGCTGGGGTCTGCCTTCCTGCTTTCTTGTAGCTCCCATACTCAGTGGCATAACTTCACAGACACATGTATTTTTTCAATGAGAGCTGAACAGAAAAAGTGTGGTATTGAAGATAACTCCCACAGGAAAGGAGCTGCAAATGTGACACAGTGCTGGCTGATAGACTGCATGGGGACGTACTTACTACTGTAGCTGCGGTCTGCCTTCCTGCTTTCTTGTAGCTCCCATACTCAGTGGTATAACTAAACAGACAAAATGTATTTTTTCAATGGGAGCTGAGGGGAAAAAGTGTGGTATTGAAGATAGCTCCCACAGGAAAGCAGCTGCAAATGTGACACCGTGCTGGCTGATAGACTGCATGGGGACCTACTTACTACTGTAGCTGGGGTCTGCCTTCCTGCTTTCTTGTAGCTCCCATACTCAGTGGTATACCTTAACAGACACATGTATTTTTTCACAGGAAGCTGAACAGAAAAAGTGTGGTATTGAAGATAGCTCCCACAGGAAAGCAGCTGCAAATGTGACACCGTGCTGGCTGATAGACTGCATGGGGACCTACTTACTACTGTAGCTGGGGTCTGCCTTCCTGCTTTCTTGTAGCTCCCATACTCAGTGGTATAACTAAACAGACAAAATGTATTTTTTCAATGGGAGCTGAGGGGAAAAAGTGTGGTATTGAAGATAGCTCCCACAGGAAAGCAGCTGCAAATGTGACACCGTGCTGGCTGATAGACTGCATGGGGACCTACTTACTACTGTAGCTGGGGTCTGCCTTCCTGCTTTCTTGTAGCTCCCATACTCAGTGGCATAACTTAACAGACAAATGCATTTTTTCAATGGGAGCTGAACAGAAAAACTGTGGTATTGAAGATAGCTCCCACAGGAAAGCAGCTGCAAATGTGACACCGTGCTGGCTGATAGACTGCATGGGGACCTACTTACTACTGTAGCTGGGGTCTGCCTTCCTGCTTTCTTGTAGCTCCCATACTCAGTGGCATAACTTAACAGACAAATGTATTTTTTCAATGGGAGCTGAACAGAAAAAGTGTGGTATTGAAGATAGTTCCCACAGGAAAGCAGCTGCAAATGTGACACCGTGCTGGCTGATAGACTGCATGGGGACCTACTTACTACTGTAGCTGGGGTCTGCCTTCCTGCTTTCTTGTAGCTCCCATACTCAGTGGCATAACTTCACAGACACATGTATTTTTTCAATGAGAGCTGAACAGAAAATGTGTGGTATTGAAGATAACTCCCACAGGAAAGGAGCTGCAAATGTGACACAGTGCTGGCTGATAGACTGCATGGGGACGTACTTACTACTGTAGCTGCGGTCTGCCTTCCTGCTTTCTTGTAGCTCCCATACTCAGTGGTATAACTAAACAGACAAAATGTATTTTTTCAATGGGAGCTGAGGGGAAAAAGTGTGGTATTGAAGATAGCTCCCACAGGAAAGCAGCTGCAAATGTGACACCGTGCTGGCTGATAGACTGCATGGGGACCTACTTACTACTGTAGCTGGGGTCTGCCTTCCTGCTTTCTTGTAGCTCCCATACTCAGTGGTATACCTTAACAGACACATGTATTTTTTCACAGGAAGCTGAACAGAAAAAGTGTGGTATTGAAGATAGCTCCCACAGGAAAGCAGCTGCAAATGTGACACCGTGCTGGCTGATAGACTGCATGGGGACCTACTTACTACTGTAGCTGGGGTCTGCCTTCCTGCTTTCTTGTAGCTCCCATACTCAGTGGTATAACTAAACAGACAAAATGTATTTTTTCAATGCGAGCTGAGGGGAAAAAGTGTGGTATTGAAGATAGCTCCCACAGGAAAGCAGCTGCAAATGTGAAACCGTGGAGGCTGATAGACTGCATGGGGACCTACTTACTACTGTAGCTGGGGTCTGCCTTCCTGCTTTCTTGTAGCTCCCATACTCAGTGGTATAACTAAACAGACAAAATGTATTTTTTCAATGGGAGCTGAGGGGAAAAAGTGTGGTATTGAAGATAGCTCCCACAGGAAAGCAGCTGCAAATGTGAAACCGTGGAGGCTGATAGACTGCATGGGGACCTACTTACTACTGTAGCTGGGGTCTGCCTTCCTGCTTTCTTGTAGCTCCCATACTCAGTGGTATACCTTAACAGACACATGTATTTTTTCAAAGGAAGCTGAACAGAAAAAGTGTGGTATTGAAGATAGCTCCCACAGGAAAGCAGCTGCAAATGTGACACCGTGCTGGCTGATAGACTGCATGGGGACCTACTTACTACTGTAGCTGGGGTCTGCCTTCCTGCTTTCTTGTAGCTCCCATACTCAGTGGTATACCTTAACAGACATATGTATTTTTTCAATGGGAGCTGAGGGGAAAAAGTGTGGTATTGAAGATAACTCCCACAGGAAAGCAGCTGCAAATGTGACACCGTGCTGGCTGATAGACTGCATGGGGACCTACTTACTACTGTAGCTGGGGTCTGCCTTCCTGCTTTCTTGTAGCTCCCATACTCAGTGGCATAACTTAACAGACACATGTATGTTTACATTGGGAGCTGAACAAAAAAAGTGTGGTATTGAAGATAGCTCCCACAGGAAAGCAGCTGCAAATGTGACACCGTGCTGGCTGCTAGACTGCATGGGGACCTACTTACTACTGTAGCTGGGGTCTGCCTTCCTGCTTTCTTGTAGCTCCCATACTCAGTGGCATAACTTAACAGACACATGTATTTTTTCAATGGGAGCTGAACAGAAAAAGTGTGGTATTGAAGATAGCTCCCACAGGAAAGCAGCTGCAAATGTGACACCGTGCTGGCTGATAGACTGCATGGGGACCTACTTACTACTGTAGCTGGGGTCTGCCTTCCTGCTTTCTTGTAGCTCCCATACTCAGTGGCATAACTTAACAGACACATGTATTTTTTCAATGGGAGCTGAGGAGAAAAACTGTGGTATTGAAGATAGCTCCCACAGGAAAGCAGCTGCAAATGTGACACCGTGCTGGCTGCTAGACTGCATGGGGACCTACTTACTACTGTAGCTGGGGTCTGCCTTCCTGCTTTCTTGTAGCTCCCATACTCAGCGGTATACCTTAACAGACACATGTATTTTTTCAATGGGAGCTGAACAGAAAAAGTGTGGTATTGAAGATAGCTCCCACATGAAAGGAGCTGCAAATGTGACACCGTGCTGGCTGATAGACTGCATGGGGACCTACTTACTACTGTAGCTGGGGTCTGCCTTCCTGCTTTCTTGTAGCTCCCATACTCAGTGGCATAACTTAACAGACAAAATGTATTTTATTCAATGGGAGCTGAACCGAAAAAGTGTGGTATTGAAGATAGCTCCCACAGGAAAGCAGCTGCAAATGTGACACCGTGCTGGCTGATAGACTGCATGGGGACCTACTTACTACTGTAGCTGGGGTCTGCCTTCCTGCTTTCTTGTAGCTCCCATTATCAGCGGTATACCTTAACAGACACATGTATTTTTTCAATGGGAGCTGAACAGAAAAAGTGTGGTATTGAAGATACCTCCCACAGGAAAGGAGCTGCAAATGTGAAACCGTGGAGGCTGATAGACTGCATGGGGACCTACTTACTACTGTAGCTGGGGTCTGCCTTCCTGCTTTCTTGTAGCTCCCATACTCAGTGGTATACCTTAACAGACACATGTATTTTTTCAAAGGAAGCTGAACAGAAAAAGTGTGGTATTGAAGATAGCTCCCACAGGAAAGCAGCTGCAAATGTGACACCGTGCTGGCTGATAGACTGCATGGGGACCTACTTACTACTGTAGCTGGGGTCTGCCTTCCTGCTTTCTTGTAGCTCCCATACTCAGTGGTATACCTTAACAGACATATGTATTTTTTCAATGGGAGCTGAGGGGAAAAAGTGTGGTATTGAAGATAACTCCCACAGGAAAGCAGCTGCAAATGTGACACCGTGCTGGCTGATAGACTGCATGGGGACCTACTTACTACTGTAGCTGGGGTCTGCCTTCCTGCTTTCTTGTAGCTCCCATACTCAGTGGCATAACTTAACAGACACATGTATGTTTACATTGGGAGATGAACAAAAAAAGTGTGGTATTGAAGATAGCTCCCACAGGAAAGCAGCTGCAAATGTGACACCGTGCTGGCTGCTAGACTGCATGGGGACCTACTTACTACTGTAGCTGGGGTCTGCCTTCCTGCTTTCTTGTAGCTCCCATACTCAGTGGCATAACTTAACAGACAAAATGTATTTTTTCAATGGGAGCTGAGGAGAAAAACTGTGGTATTGAAGATAGCTCCCACAGGAAAGCAGCTGCAAATGTGACACCGTGCTGGCTGATAGACTGCATGGGGACCTACTTACTACTGTAGCTGGGGTCTGCCTTCCTGCTTTCTTGTAGCTCCCATACTCAGTGGCATAACTTAACAGACAAAATGTATTTTATTCAATGGGAGCTGAACAGAAAAAGTGTGGTATTGAAGATAGCTCCCACAGGAAAGCAGCTGCAAATGTGACACCGTGCTGGCTGATAGACTGCATGGGGACCTACTTACTACTGTAGCTGGGGTCTGCCTTCCTGCTTTCTTGTAGCTCCCATACTCAGTGGCATAACTTAACAGACAAATGTATTTTTTCAATGGGAGCTGAACAGAAAAAGTCTGGTATTGAAGATAGCTCCCACAGGAAAGCAGCTGCAAATGTGACACCGTGCTGGCTGATAGACTGCATGGGGACCTACTTACTACTGTAGCTGGGGTCTGCCTTCCTGCTTTCTTGTAGCTCCCATACTCAGTGGCATAACTTAACAGACAAAATGTATTTTATTCAATGGGAGCTGAGGAGAAAAAGTGTGGTATTGAAGATAGCTCCCACAGGAAAGCAGCTGCAAATGTGACACCGTGCTGGCTGATAGACTGCATGGGGACCTACTTACTACTGTAGCTGGGGTCTGCCTTCCTGCTTTCTTGTAGCTCCCATTATCAGCGGTATACCTTAACAGACACATGTATTTTTTCAATGGGAGCTGAACAGAAAAAGTGTGGTATTGAAGATAGCTCCCACATGAAAGGAGCTGCAAATGTGACACCGTGCTGGCTGATAGACTGCATGGGGACCTACTTACTACTGTAGCTGGGGTCTGCCTTCCTGCTTTCTTGTAGCTCCCATACTCAGTGGCATAACTTAACAGACACATGTATTTTTACATTGGGAGCTGAACAAAAAAAGTGTGGTATTGAAGATAGCTCCCACAGGAAAGCAGCTGCAAATGTGACACCGTGCTGGCTGCTAGACTGCATGGGGACCTACTTACTACTGTAGCTGGGGTCTGCCTTCCTGCTTTCTTGTAGCTCCCATACTCAGTGGCATAACTTAACAGACACATGTATTTTTTCAATGGGAGCTGAACAGAAAAAGTGTGTTATTGAAGATAGCTCCCACAGGAAAGCAGCTGCAAATGTGACACCATGCTGGCTGATAGACTGCATGGGGACCTACTTACTACTGTAGCTGGGGTCTGCCTTCCTGCTTTCTTGTAGCTCCCATACTCAGTGGCATAACTTAACAGACACATGTATTTTTTCAATGGGAGCTGAGGAGAAAAACTGTGGTATTGAAGATAGCTCCCACAGGAAAGCAGCTGCAAATGTGACACCGTGCTGGCTGCTAGACTGCATGGGGACCTACTTACTACTGTAGCTGGGGTCTGCCTTCCTGCTTTCTTGTAGCTCCAATACTCAGCGGTATACCTTAACAGACACATGTATTTTTTCAATGGGAGCTGAACAGAAAAAGTGTGGTATTGAAGATAGCTCCCACATGAAAAGAGATGCAAATGTGACACCGTGCTGGCTGATAGACTGCATGGAGACCTACTTACTACTGTAGCTGGGTTCTGCCTTCCTGCTTTCTTGTAGCTCCCATACTCAGTGGCATAACTTAACAGACAAAATGTATTTTATTCAATGGGAGCTGAACCGAAAACGTGTGGTATTGAAGATAGCTCCCACAGGAAAGCAGCTGCAAATGTGACACCGTGCTGGCTGATAGACTGCATGGGGACCTACTTACTACTGTAGCTGGGGTCTGCCTTCCTGCTTTCTTGTAGCTCCCATAATCAGCGGTATACCTTAACAGACACATGTATTTTTTCAATGGGAACTGAACAGAAAAAGTGTGGTATTGAAGATAGCTCCCACATGAAAGGAGCTGCAAATGTGACACCGTGCTGGCTGATAGACTGCATGGGGACCTACTTACTACTGTAGCTGGGGTCTGCCTTCCTGCTTTCTTGTAGCTCCCATACTCAGTGGCATAACTTAACAGACACATGTATTTTTTCAATGGGAGCTGAACAGAAAAAGTGTGGTATTGAAGATAGCTCCCACAGGAAAGCAGCTGCAAATGTGACACCGTGCTGGCTGATAGACTGCATGGGGACCTACTTACTACTGTAGCTGGGGTCTGCCTTCCTGCTTTCTTGTAGCTCCCATACTCAGTGGCATAACTTAACAGACACATGTATTTTTTCAATGGGAGCTGAACAGAAAAACTGTGGTATTGAAGATAGCTCCCACAGGAAAGCAGCTGCAAATGTGACACCGTGCTGGCTGCTAGACTCCATGGGGACCTACTTACTACTGTAGCTGGGGTCTGCCTTCCTGCTTTCTTGTAGCTCCCATACTCAGTGGCATAACTTAACAGACACATGTATTTTTTCAATGGGAGCTGAACAGAAAAAGTGTGGTATTGAAGATAGCTCCCACAGGAAAGCAGCTGCAAATGTGACACCGTGCTGGCTGATAGACTGCATGGGGACCTACTTACTACTGTAGCTGGGGTCTGCCTTCCTGCTTTCTTGTAGCTCCCATACTCAGTGGCATAACTTAACAGACACATGTATTTTTTCAATGGGAGCTGAGGAGAAAAACTGTGGTATTGAAGATAGCTCCCACAGGAAAGCAGCTGCAAATGTGACACCGTGCTGGCTGATAGACTGCATGGGGACCTACTTACTACTGTAGCTGGGGTCTGCCTTCCTGCTTTCTTGTAGCTCCCATACTCAGTGGCATAACTTAACAGACAAAATGTATTTTATTCAATGGGAGCTGAACAGAAAAAGTGTGGTATTGAAGATAGCTCCCACATGAAAGGAGCTGCAAATGTGACACCGTGCTGGCTGCTAGACTGCATGGGGACCTACTTACTACTGTAGCTGGGGTCTGCCTTCCTGCTTTCTTGTAGCTCCCATACTCAGTGGCATAACTTAACAGACACATGTATTTTTTCAATGGGAGCTGAACAGAAAAACTGTGGTATTGAAGATAGCTCCCACAGGAAAGCAGCTGCAAATGTGACACCGTGCTGGCTGATAGACTGCATGGGGACCTACTTACTACTGTAGCTGGGGTCTGCCTTACTGCTTTCTTGTAGCTCCCATACTCAGTGGCATAACTTCACAGACACATGTATTTTTTCAATGAGAGCTGAACAGAAAAAGTGTGGTATTGAAGATAACTCCCACAGGAAAGGAGCTGCAAATGTGACACCGTGCTGGCTGATAGACTGCATGGGGACCTACTTACTACTGTAGCTGCGGTCTGCCTTCCTGCTTTCTTGTAGCTCCCATACTCAGTGGTATAACTAAACAGACAAAATGTATTTTTTCAATGGGAGCTGAGGGGAAAAAGTGTGGTATTGAAGATAGCTCCCACAGGAAAGCAGCTGCAAATGTGACACCGTGCTGGCTGATAGACTGCATGGGGACCTACTTACTACTGTAGCTGGGGTCTGCCTTCCTGCTTTCTTGTAGCTCCCATACTCAGTGGTATACCTTAACAGACACATGTATTTTTTCAAAGGAAGCTGAACAGAAAAAGTGTGGTATTGAAGATAGCTCCCACAGGAAAGCAGCTGCAAATGTGACACCGTGCTGGCTGATAGACTGCATGGGGACCTACTTACTACTGTAGCTGGGCTCTGCCTTCCTGCTTTCTTGTAGCTCCCATACTCAGTGGTATACCTTAACAGACATATGTATTTTTTCAATGGGAACTGAGCAGAAAAAGTGTGGTATTGAAGATAACTCCAACAGGAAAGCAGCTGCAAATGTGACACCGTGCTGGCTGCTAGACTGCATGGGGACCTACTTACTACTGTAGCTGGGGTCTGCCTTCCTGCTTTCTTGTAGCTCCCATACTCAGTGGCATAACTTAACAGACACATGTATTTTTTCAATGGGAGCTGAACAGAAAAAGTGTGGTATTGAAGATAGCTCCCACAGGAAAGCAGCTGCAAATGTGACACCGTGCTGGCTGATAGACTGCATGGGGACCTACTTACTACTGTAGCTGGGGTCTGCCTTCCTGCTTTCTTGTAGCTCCCATACTCAGTGGCATAACTTAACAGACACATGTATTTTTTCAATGGGAGCTGAGGAGAAAAACTGTGGTATTGAAGATAGCTCCCACAGGAAAGCAGCTGCAAATGTGACACCGTGCTGGCTGATAGACTGCATGGGGACCTACTTACTACTGTAGCTGGGGTCTGCCTTCCTGCTTTCTTGTAGCTCCCATACTCAGCGGTATACCTTAACAGACACATGTATTTTTTCAATGGGAGCTGAACAGAAAAAGTGTGGTATTGAAGATAGCTCCCACATGAAAGGAGCTGCAAATGTGACACCGTGCTGGCTGATAGACTGCATGGAGACCTACTTACTACTGTAGCTGGGGTCTGCCTTCCTGCTTTCTTGTAGCTCCCATACTCAGTGGCATAACTTAACAGACAAAATGTATTTTATTCAATGGGAGCTGAACCGAAAAAGTATGGTGTTGAAGATAGCTCCCACAGGAAAGCAGCTGCAAATGTGACACCGTGCTGGCTGATAGACTGCATGGGGACCTACTTACTACTGTAGCTGGGGTCTGCCTTCCTGCTTTCTTGTAGCTCCCATACTCAGCGGTATACCTTAACAGACACATGTATTTTTTCAATGGGAGCTGAACAGAAAAAGTGTGGTATTGAAGATAGCTCCCACATGAAAGGAGCTGCAAATGTGACACCGTGCTGGCTGATAGACTGCATGGGGACCTACTTACTACTGTAGCTGGGGTCTGCCTTCCTGCTTTCTTGTAGCTCCCATACTCAGTGGCATAACTTAACAGACACATGTATTTTTTCAATGGGAGCTGAGGAGAAAAACTGTGGTATTGAAGATAGCTCCCACAGGAAAGCAGCTGCAAATGTGACACCGTGCTGGCTGATAGACTGCATGGGGACCTACTTACTACTGTAGCTGGGGTCTGCCTTCCTGCTTTCTTGTAGCTCCCATACTCAGTGGCATAACTTAACAGACAAAATGTATTTTATTCAATGGGAGCTGAACAGAAAAAGTGTGGTATTGAAGATAGCTCCCACATGAAAGGAGCTGCAAATGTGACACCGTGCTGGCTGATAGACTGCATGGGGACCTACTTACTACTGTAGCTGGGGTCTGCCTTCCTGCTTTCTTGTAGCTCCCATACTCAGTGGCATAACTTAACAGACAAATGTATTTTTTCAATGGGAGCTGAACAGAAAAAGTGTGGTATTGAAGATAACTCCCACAGGAAAGCAGCTGCAAATGTGACACCGTGCTGGCTGCTAGACTGCATGGGGACCTACTTACTACTGTAGCTGGGGTCTGCCTTCCTGCTTTCTTGTAGCTCCCATACTCAGTGGCATAACTTAACAGACACATGTATTTTTTCAATGGGAGCTGAACAGAAAAACTGTGGTATTGAAGATAGCTCCCACAGGAAAGCAGCTGCAAATGTGACACCGTGCTGGCTGATAGACTGCATGGGGACCTACTTACTACTGTAGCTGGGGTCTGCCTTCCTGCGTTCTTGTAGCTCCCATACTCAGTGGCATAACTTCACAGACACATGTATTTTTTCAATGAGAGCTGAACAGAAAAAGTGTGGTATTGAAGATAACTCCCACAGGAAAGGAGCTGCAAATGTGACACCGTGCTGGCTGATAGACTGCATGGGGACCTACTTACTACTGTAGCTGGGGTCTGCCTTCCTGCTTTCTTGTAGCTCCCATACTCAGTGGTATAACTAAACAGACAAAATGTATTTTTTCAATGGGAGCTGAGGGGAAAAAGTGTGGTATTGAAGATAACTCCCACAGGAAAGCAGCTGCAAATGTGACACCGTGCTGGCTGCTAGACTGCATGGGGACCTACTTACTACTGTAGCTGGGGTCTGCCTTCCTGCTTTCTTGTAGCTCCCATACTCAGTGGTATAACTTAACAGACACATGTATTTTTTCAACGGGAGCTGAACAGAAAAACTGTGGTATTGAAGATAGCTCCCACAGGAAAGCAGCTGCAAATGTGACACCGTGCTGGCTGATAGACTGCATGGGGACCTACTTACTACTGTAGCTGGGGTCTGCCTTCCTGCTTTCTTGTAGCTCCAATACTCAGTGGCATAACTTAACAGACACATGTATTTTTTCAATGGGAGCTGAGGAGAAAAACTGTGGTATTGAAGATAGCTCCCACAGGAAAGCAGCTGCAAATGTGACACCGTGCTGGCTGATAGACTGCATGGGGACCTACTTACTACTGTAGCTGGGGTCTGCCTTCCTGCTTTCTTGTAGCTCCCATACTCAGCGGTATACCTTAACAGACACATGTATTTTTTCAATGGGAGCTGAACAGAAAAAGTGTGGTATTGAAGATAGCTCCCACATGAAAGGAGCTGCAAATGTGACACCGTGCTGGCTGATAGACTGCATGGAGACCTACTTACTACTGTAGCTGGGGTCTGCCTTCCTGCTTTCTTGTAGCTCCCATACTCAGTGGCATAACTTAACAGACAAAATGTATTTTATTCAATGGGAGCTGAACCGAAAAAGTGTGGTGTTGAAGATAGCTCCCACAGGAAAGCAGCTGCAAATGTGACACCGTGCTGGCTGATAGACTGCATGGGGACCTACTTACTACTGTAGCTGGGGTCTGCCTTCCTGCTTTCTTGTAGCTCCCATAATCAGCGGTATACCTTAACAGACACATGTATTTTTTCAATGGGAGCTGAACAGAAAAAGTGTGGTATTGAAGATAGCTCCCACATGAAAGGAGCTGCAAATGTGACACCGTGCTGGCTGATAGACTGCATGGGGACCTACTTACTACTGTAGCTGGGGTCTGCCTTCCTGCTTTCTTGTAGCTCCCATACTCAGTGGCATAACTTAACAGACAAATGTATTTTTTCAATGGGAGCTGAACAGAAAAAGTGTGGTATTGAAGATAGCTCCCACAGGAAAGCAGCTGCAAATGTGACACCGTGCTGGCTGCTAGACTGCATGGGGACCTACTTACTACTGTAGCTGGGGTCTGCCTTCCTGCTTTCTTGTAGCTCCCATACTCAGTGGCATAACTTAACAGACACATATATTTTTTCAATGGGAGCTGAACAGAAAAACTGTGGTATTGAAGATAGCTCCCACAGGAAAGCAGCTGCAAATGTGACACCGTGCTGGCTGATAGACTGCATGGGGACCTACTTACTACTGTAGCTGGGGTCTGCCTTCCTGCTTTCTTGTAGCTCCCATACTCAGTGGCATAACTTCACAGACACATGTATTTTTTCAATGAGAGCTGAACAGAAAAAGTGTGGTATTGAAGATAACTCCCACAGGAAAGCAGCTGCAAATGTGACACCGTGCTGGCTGATAGACTGCATGGGGACCTACTTACTACTGTAGCTGGGGTCTGCCTTCCTGCTTTCTTGTAGCTCCCATACTCAGTGGTATAACTAAACAGACAAAATGTATTTTTTCAATGGGAGCTGAACAGAAAAAGTGTGGTATTGAAGATAGCTCCCACTGGAAAGCAGCTGCAAATGTGACACCGTGCTGGCTGATAGACTGCATGGGGACCTACTTACTACTGTAGCTGGGGTCTGCCTTCCTGCTTTCTTGTAGCTCCCATACTCAGTGGTATACCTTAACAGACACATGTATTTTTTCAAAGGTAGCTGAACAGAAAAAGTGTGGTATTGAAGATAACTCCCACAGGAAAGCAGCTGCAAATGTGACACCGTGCTGGCTGATAGACTGCATGGGGACGTACTTACTACTGTAGCTGGGGTCTGCCTTCCTGCTTTCTTGTAGCTCCCATACTCAGTGGCATAACTTAACAGACACATGTATTTTTACATTGGGAGCTGAACAAAAAAAGTGTGGTATTGAAGATAGCTCCCACAGGAAAGCAGCTGCAAATGTGACACCGTGCTGGCTGATAGACTGCATGGGGACCTACTTACTACTGTAGCTGGGGTCTGCCTTCCTGCTTTCTTGTAGCTCCCATACTCAGTGGCATAACTTCACAGACACATGTATTTTTTCAATGAGAGCTGAACAGAAAAAGTGTGGTATTGAAGATAACTCCCACAGGAAAGGAGCTGCATATGTGACATCGTGCTGGCTGATAGACTGCATGGGGACCTACTTACTACTGTAGCTGCGGTCTGCCTTCCTACTTTCTTGTAGCTCTCATACTCAGTGGTATAACTAAACAGACAAAATGTATTTTTTCAATGGGAGCTGAGGGGAAAAAGTGTGGTATTGAAGATAGCTCCCACAGGAAAGCAGCTGCAAATGTGACACCGTACTGGCCGATAGACTGCATGGGGACCTACTTACTACTGTAGCTGGGGTCTGCCTTCCTGCTTTCTTGTAGCTCCCATACTCAGTGGCATAACTTAACAGACAAAATGTATTTTATTCAATGGGAGCTGAACCGAAAAAGTGTGGTGTTGAAGATAGCTCCCACAGGAAAGCAGCTGCAAATGTGACACCGTGCTGGCTGATAGACTGCATGGGGACCTACTTACTACTGTAGCTGGGGTCTGCCTTCCTGCTTTCTTGTAGCTCCCATACTCAGCGGTATACCTTAACAGACACATGTATTTTTTCAATGGGAGCTGAACAGAAAAAGTGTGGTATTGAAGATAGCTCCCACATGAAAGGAGCTGCAAATGTGACACCGTGCTGGCTGATAGACTGCATGGAGACCTACTTACTACTGTAGCTGGGGTCTGCCTTCCTGCTTTCTTGTAGCTCCCATACTCAGTGGCATAACTTAACAGACAAAATGTATTTTATTCAATGGGAGCTGAACCGAAAAAGTGTGGTGTTGAAGATAGCTCCCACAGGAAAGCAGCTGCAAATGTTACACCGTGCTGGCTGATAGACTGCATGGGGACCTACTTACTACTGTAGCTGGGGTCTGCCTTCCTGCTTTCTTGTAGCTCCCATAATCAGCGGTATACCTTAACAGACACATGTATTTTTTCAATGGGAGCTGAACAGAAAAAGTGTGGTATTGAAGATAGCTCCCACATGAAAGGAGCTGCAAATGTGACACCGTGCTGGCTGATAGACTGCATGGGGACCTACTTACTACTGTAGCTGGGGTCTGCCTTCCTGCTTTCTTGTAGCTCCCATACTCAGTGGCATAACTTAACAGACACATGTATTTTTTCAATGGGAGCTGAACAGAAAAAGTGTGGTATTGAAGATAGCTCCCACAGGAAAGCAGCTGCAAATGTGACACCGTGCTGGCTGATAGACTGCATGGGGACCTACTTACTACTGTAGCTGGGGTCTGCCTTCCTGCTTTCTTGTAGCTCCCATACTCAGTGGTATAACTAAACAGACAAAATGTATTTTTTCAATGGGAGCTGAGGGGAAAAAGTGTGGTATTGAAGATAACTCCCACAGGAAAGCAGCTGCAAATGTGACACCGTGCTGGCTGCTAGACTGCATGGGGACCTACTTACTACTGTAGCTGGGGTCTGCCTTCCTGCTTTCTTGTAGCTCCCATACTCAGTGGCATAACTTAACAGACACATGTATTTTTTCAATGGGAGCTGAACAGAAAAACTGTGGTATTGAAGATAGCTCCCACAGGAAAGCAGCTGCAAATGTGACACCGTGCTGGCTGATAGACTGCATGGGGACCTACTTACTACTGTAGCTGGGGTCTGCCTTCCTGCTTTCTTGTAGCTCCCATACTCAGTGGCATAACTTAACAGACACATGTATTTTTTCAATGGGAGCTGAACAGAAAAACTGTGGTATTGAAGATAGCTCCCACAGGAAAGCAGCTTCAAATGTGACACCGTGCTGGCTGATAGACTGCATGGGGACCTACTTACTACTGTAGCTGGGGTCTGCCTTCCTGCTTTCTTGTAGCTCCCATACTCAGTGGCATAACTTCACAGACACATGTATTTTTTCAATGAGAGCTGAACAGAAAAAGTGTGGTATTGAAGATAACTCCCACAGGAAAGGAGCTGCATATGTGACATCGTGCTGGCTGATAGACTGCATGGGGACCTACTTACTACTGTAGCTGCGGTCTGCCTTCCTGCTTTCTTGTAGCTCTCATACTCAGTGGTATAACTAAACAGACAAAATGTATTTTTTCAATGGGAGCTGAGGGGAAAAAGTGTGGTATTGAAGATAGCTCCCACAGGAAAGCAGCTGCAAATGTGACACCGTACTGGCCGATAGACTGCATGGGGACCTACTTACTACTGTAGCTGGGGTCTGCCTTCCTGCTTTCTTGTAGCTCCCATACTCAGTGGCTTAACTTAACAGACAAAATGTATTTTATTCAATGGGACCTGAACCGAAAAAGTGTGGTGTTGAAGATAGCTCCCACAGGAAAGCAGCTGCAAATGTGACACCGTGCTGGCTGATAGACTGCATGGGGACCTACTTACTACTGTAGCTGCGGTCTGCCTTCCTGCTTTCTTGTAGCTCCCATTATCAGCGGTATACCTTAACAGACACATGTATTTTTTCAATGGGAGCTGAATAGAAAAAGTGTGGTATTGAAGATAGCTCCCACATGAAAGGAGCTGCAAATGTGACACCGTGCTGGCTGATAGACTGCATGGGGACCTACTTACTACTGTAGCTGGGGTCTGCCTTCCTGCTTTCTTGTAGCTCCCATACTCAGTGGCATAACTTAACAGACACATGTATTTTTTCAATGGGAGCTGAACAGAAAAAGTGTGGTATTGAAGATAGCTCCCACAGGAAAGGAGCTGCAAATGTGACACCGTGCTGGCTGATAGACTGCATGGGGACTAGTTAATACTGTAGCTGGGGTCTGCCTTCCTGCTTTCTTGTAGCTCCCATACTCAGTGGCATAACTTCACAGACACATGTATTTTTTCAATGAGAGCTGAACAAAAAAAGTGTGGTATTGAAGATAGGTCCCGCAGGAAAGCAGCTGCAAATGTGACACCGTGCTGGCTGATAGACTGCATGGGGACCTACTTACTACTGTAGCTGGGGTCTGCCTTCCTGCTTTCTTGTAGCTCCCATACTCAGTGGCATAACTTAACAGACACATGTATTTTTTCAATGGGAGCTGAACAGAAAAAGTGTGGTATTGAAGACAGCTCCCACACGAAAGCAGCTGCAAATGTGACACCGTGCTGGCTGATAGACTGCATGGGGACCTACTTACTACTGTAGCTGGGGTCTGCCTTCCTGCTTTCTTGTAGCTCCCATACTCAGTGGAATAACTTCACAGACACATGTATTTTTTCAATGAGAGCTGAACAGAAAAAGTGTGGTATTGAAGATAACTCCCACAGGAAAGGAGCTGCAAATGTGACATCGTGCTGGCTGATAGACTGCATGGGGACCTACTTACTACTGTAGCTGCGGTCTGCCTTCCTGCTTTCTTGTAGCTCTCATACTCAGTGGTATAACTAAACAGACAAAATGTATTTTTTCAATGGGAGCTGAGGGGAAAAAGTGTGGTATTGAAGATAGCTCCCACAGGAAAGCAGCTGCAAATGTGACACCGTGCTGGCTGATAGACTGCATGGGGACCTACTTACTACTGTAGCTGGGGTCTGCCTTCCTGCTTTCTTGTAGCTGCCATACTCAGTGGTATACCTTAACAGACATATGTATTTTTTCAATGGGAGCTGAACAGAAAAAGTGTGGTATTGAAGATAACTCCCACAGGAAAGCAGCTGCAAATGTGACACCGTGCTGGCCGATAGACTGCATGGGGACCTACTTACTACTGTAGCTGGGGTCTGCCTTCCTGCTTTCTTGTAGCTCCCATACTCAGTGGCATAACTTAACAGACAAAATGTATTTTTTCAATGGGAGCTGAACAGAAAAAGTGTGGTATTGAAGATAGCTCCCACAGGAAAGCAGCTGCAAATGTGACACCGTGCTGGCTGATAGACTGCATGGGGACCTACTTACTACTGTAGCTGGGGTCTGCCTTCCTGCTTTCTTGTAGCTCCCATATTCAGTGGTATACCTTAACAGACAAAATGTATTTTATTCAATGGGAGCTGAACAGAAAAAGTGTGGTATTGAAGATAGCTCCCACAGGAAAGCAGCTGCAAATGTGACACCGTGCTGGCTGATAGACTGCATGGGGACCTACTTACTACTGTAGCTGGGGTCTGCCTTCCTGCTTTCTTGTAGCTCCTATACTCAGTGGTATACCTTAACAGACAAAATGAATTTTATTCAATGGGAGCTGAACAGAAAAAGTGTGGTATTGAAGATAGCTCCCACAGGAAAGCAGCTGCAAATGTGACACCGTGCTGGCTGATAGACTGCATGGGGACCTACTTACTACTGTAGCTGGGGTCTACCTTCCTGCTTTCATGTAGCTCCCATACTCAGTGGTATACCTTAACAGATACATATATTTTTTCAAAGGAAGCTGAGCAGAAAAAGTGTGGTATTGAAGATAGCTCCCACAGGAAAGCAGCTGCAAATGTGACACCGTGCTGGCTGATAGACTGCATGGGGACCTACTTACTACTGTAGCTGGGGTCTGCCTTCCTGCTTTCTTGTAGCTCCCATACTCAGTGGCATAACTTAACAGACAAAATGTATTTTTTCAATGGGAGCTGAGGGGAAAAACTGTGGTATTGAAGATAGCTCCCACAGGAAAGCAGCTGCAAATGTGACACCGTGCTGGCTGATAGACTGCATGGGGACCTACTTACTACTGTAGCTGGGGTCTGCCTTCCTGCTTTCTTGTAGCTCCCATATTCAGTGGTATACCTTAACAGACAAAATGTATTTTATTCAATGGCAGCTGAACAGAAAAAGTGTGGTATTGAAGATAGCTCCCACAGGAAAGCAGCTGCAAATGTGACACCGTGCTGGCTGATAGACTGCATGGGGACCTACTGACTACTGTAGCTGGGGTCTGCCTTCCTGCTTTCTTGTAGCTCCCATATTCAGTGGTATACCTTAACAGACAAAATGTATTTTATTCAATGGGAGCTGAACAGAAAAAGTGTGGTATTGAAGATAGCTCCCACATGAAAGGAGCTGCAAATGTGACACCGTGCTGGCTGATAGACTGCATGGGGACCTACTTACTACTGTAGCTGGGGTCTGCCTTCCTGCTTTCTTGTAGCTCCCATACTCAGTGGCATAACTTAACAGACACATGTATTTTTTCAATGGGAGCTGAACAGAAAAAGTGTGGTATTGAAGATAGCTCCCACAGGAAAGCAGCTGCAAATGTGACACCGTGCTGGCTGATAGACTGCATGGGGACCTACTTACTACTGTAGCTGGGGTCTGCCTTCCTGCTTTCTTGTAGCTCCCATACTCAGTGGTATAACTAAACAGACAAAATGTATTTTTTCAATGGGAGCTGAGGGGAAAAAGTGTGGTATTGAAGATAACTCCCACAGGAAAGCAGCTGCAAATGTGACACCGTGCTGGCTGCTAGACTGCATGGGGACCTACTTACTACTGTAGCTGGGGTCTGCCTTCCTGCTTTCTTGTAGCTCCCATACTCAGTGGCATAACTTAACAGACACATGTATTTTTTCAATGGGAGCTGAACAGAAAAACTGTGGTATTGAAGATAGCTCCCACAGGAAAGCAGCTGCAAATGTGACACCGTGCTGGCTGATAGACTGCATGGGGACCTACTTACTACTGTAGCTGGGGTCTGCCTTCCTGCTTTCTTGTAGCTCCCATACTCAGTGGCATAACTTAACAGACACATGTATTTTTTCAATGGGAGCTGAACAGAAAAACTGTGGTATTGAAGATAGCTCCCACAGGAAAGCAGCTTCAAATGTGACACCGTGCTGGCTGCTAGACTGCATGGGGACCTACTTACTACTGTAGCTGGGGTCTGCCTTCCTGCTTTCTTGTAGCTCCCATACTCAGTGGCATAACTTCACAGACACATGTATTTTTTCAATGAGAGCTGAACAGAAAAAGTGTGGTATTGAAGATAACTCCCACAGGAAAGGAGCTGCATATGTGACATCGTGCTGGCTGATAGACTGCATGGGGACCTACTTACTACTGTAGCTGCGGTCTGCCTTCCTGCTTTCTTGTAGCTCTCATACTCAGTGGTATAACTAAACAGACAAAATGTATTTTTTCAATGGGAGCTGAGGGGAAAAAGTGTGGTATTGAAGATAGCTCCCACAGGAAAGCAGCTGCAAATGTGACACCGTACTGGCCGATAGACTGCATGGGGACCTACTTACTACTGTAGCTGGGGTCTGCCTTCCTGCTTTCTTGTAGCTCCCATACTCAGTGGCTTAACTTAACAGACAAAATGTATTTTATTCAATGGGACCTGAACCGAAAAAGTGTGGTGTTGAAGATAGCTCCCACAGGAAAGCAGCTGCAAATGTGACACCGTGCTGGCTGATAGACTGCATGGGGACCTACTTACTACTGTAGCTGGGGTCTGCCTTCCTGCTTTCTTGTAGCTCCCATTATCAGCGGTATACCTTAACAGACACATGTATTTTTTCAATGGGAGCTGAATAGAAAAAGTGTGGTATTGAAGATAGCTCCCACATGAAAGGAGCTGCAAATGTGACACCGTGCTGGCTGATAGACTGCATGGGGACCTACTTACTACTGTAGCTGGGGTCTGCCTTCCTGCTTTCTTGTAGCTCCCATACTCAGTGGCATAACTTAACAGACACATGTATTTTTTCAATGGGAGCTGAACAGAAAAAGTGTGGTATTGAAGATAGCTCCCACAGGAAAGGAGCTGCAAATGTGACACCGTGCTGGCTGATAGACTGCATGGGGACTAGTTAATACTGTAGCTGGGGTCTGCCTTCCTGCTTTCTTGTAGCTCCCATACTCAGTGGCATAACTTCACAGACACATGTATTTTTTCAATGAGAGCTGAACAAAAAAAGTGTGGTATTGAAGATAGGTCCCGCAGGAAAGCAGCTGCAAATGTGACACCGTGCTGGCTGATAGACTGCATGGGGACCTACTTACTACTGTAGCTGGGGTCTGCCTTCCTGCTTTCTTGTAGCTCCCATACTCAGTGGCATAACTTAACAGACACATGTATTTTTTCAATGGGAGCTGAACAGAAAAAGTGTGGTATTGAAGACAGCTCCCACACGAAAGCAGCTGCAAATGTGACACCGTGCTGGCTGATAGACTGCATGGGGACCTACTTACTACTGTAGCTGGGGTCTGCCTTCCTGCTTTCTTGTAGCTCCCATACTCAGTGGAATAACTTCACAGACACATGTATTTTTTCAATGAGAGCTGAACAGAAAAAGTGTGGTATTGAAGATAACTCCCACAGGAAAGGAGCTGCAAATGTGACATCGTGCTGGCTGATAGACTGCATGGGGACCTACTTACTACTGTAGCTGCGGTCTGCCTTCCTGCTTTCTTGTAGCTCTCATACTCAGTGGTATAACTAAACAGACAAAATGTATTTTTTCAATGGGAGCTGAGGGGAAAAAGTGTGGTATTGAAGATAGCTCCCACAGGAAAGCAGCTGCAAATGTGACACCGTGCTGGCTGATAGACTGCATGGGGACCTACTTACTACTGTAGCTGGGGTCTGCCTTCCTGCTTTCTTGTAGCTGCCATACTCAGTGGTATACCTTAACAGACATATGTATTTTTTCAATGGGAGCTGAACAGAAAAAGTGTGGTATTGAAGATAACTCCCACAGGAAAGCAGCTGCAAATGTGACACCGTGCTGGCCGATAGACTGCATGGGGACCTACTTACTACTGTAGCTGGGGTCTGCCTTCCTGCTTTCTTGTAGCTCCCATACTCAGTGGCATAACTTAACAGACAAAATGTATTTTTTCAATGGGAGCTGAACAGAAAAAGTGTGGTATTGAAGATAGCTCCCACAGGAAAGCAGCTGCAAATGTGACACCGTGCTGGCTGATAGACTGCATGGGGACCTACTTACTACTGTAGCTGGGGTCTGCCTTCCTGCTTTCTTGTAGCTCCCATATTCAGTGGTATACCTTAACAGACAAAATGTATTTTATTCAATGGGAGCTGAACAGAAAAAGTGTGGTATTGAAGATAGCTCCCACAGGAAAGCAGCTGCAAATGTGACACCGTGCTGGCTGATAGACTGCATGGGGACCTACTTACTACTGTAGCTGGGGTCTGCCTTCCTGCTTTCTTGTAGCTCCTATACTCAGTGGTATACCTTAACAGACAAAATGAATTTTATTCAATGGGAGCTGAACAGAAAAAGTGTGGTATTGAAGATAGCTCCCACAGGAAAGCAGCTGCAAATGTGACACCGTGCTGGCTGATAGACTGCATGGGGACCTACTTACTACTGTAGCTGGGGTCTACCTTCCTGCTTTCATGTAGCTCCCATACTCAGTGGTATACCTTAACAGATACATATATTTTTTCAAAGGAAGCTGAGCAGAAAAAGTGTGGTATTGAAGATAGCTCCCACAGGAAAGCAGCTGCAAATGTGACACCGTGCTGGCTGATAGACTGCATGGGGACCTACTTACTACTGTAGCTGGGGTCTGCCTTCCTGCTTTCTTGTAGCTCCCATACTCAGTGGCATAACTTAACAGACAAAATGTATTTTTTCAATGGGAGCTGAGGGGAAAAACTGTGGTATTGAAGATAGCTCCCACAGGAAAGCAGCTGCAAATGTGACACCGTGCTGGCTGATAGACTGCATGGGGACCTACTTACTACTGTAGCTGGGGTCTGCCTTCCTGCTTTCTTGTAGCTCCCATATTCAGTGGTATACCTTAACAGACAAAATGTATTTTATTCAATGGCAGCTGAACAGAAAAAGTGTGGTATTGAAGATAGCTCCCACAGGAAAGCAGCTGCAAATGTGACACCGTGCTGGCTGATAGACTGCATGGGGACCTACTGACTACTGTAGCTGGGGTCTGCCTTCCTGCTTTCTTGTAGCTCCCATATTCAGTGGTATACCTTAACAGACAAAATGTATTTTATTCAATGGGAGCTGAACAGAAAAAGTGTGGTATTGAAGATAGCTCCCACAGGAAAGCAGCTGCAAATGTGACACCGTGCTGGCTGATAGACTGCATGGGGACCTACTTACTACTGTAGCTGGGGTCTGCCTTCCTGCTTTCTTGTAGCTCCCATATTCAGTGGTATACCTTAACAGACAAAATGTATTTTATTCAATGGCAGCTGAACAGAAAAAGTGTGGTATTGAAGATAGCTCCCACAGGAAAGCAGCTGCAAATGTGACACCGTGCTGGCTGATAGACTGCATGGGGACCTACTTACTACTGTAGCTAGGGTCTGCCTTCCTGCTTTCTTGTAGCTCCCATACTCAGCGGTATACCATAACAGACACATGTATTTTTTCAATGGGAGCTGAACAGAAAAAGTGTGGTATTGAAGATAGCTCCCACATGAAAGGAGCTGCAAATGTGACACCGTGCTGGCTGATAGACTGCATGGGGACCTACTTACTACTGTAGCTGGGGTCTGCCTTCCTGCTTTCTTGTAGCTCCCATACTCAGTGGCATAACTTAAGAGACACATGTATTTTTACATTGGGAACTGAACAAAAAAAGTGTGGTATTGAAGATAGCTCCCACAGGAAAGCAGCTGCAAATGTGACACCGTGCTGGCTGATAGACTGCATGGGGACCTACTTACTACTGTAGCTGGGGTCTGCCTTCCTGCTTTCTTGTAGCTCCCATACTCAGTGGCATAACTTAACAGACAAAATGTATTTTTTCAATGGGAGCTGAGGGGAAAAAGTGTGGTATTGAAGATAGTTCCCAAAGGAAAGTAGCTGCAAATGTGACACCGAGCTGGTTGATAGACTGCATGGGGACCTACTTACTACTGTAGCTGGGGTCTGCCTTCCTGCTTTCTTGTAGCTCCCATACTTAGTGGCATAACTTAACAGACAAAATGCATTTTTTTCAATGGGAGCTGAGGAGAACAAGGTGTGGTATTGAAGATAGCTCCCACAGGAAAGCAGCTGCAAATGTGACACCGTGCTGGCTGACAGACTGCATGGAGACCTACTTACTACTGTAGCTGGGGTCTGCCTTCCTGCTTTCTTGTAGCTCCCATACTCAGTGGCATAACTTAACAGACAAAATGTATTTTATTTAATGGGAGCTGAACAGAAAAAGTGTGGTATTGAAGATAGCTCCCACAGGAAAGCAGCTGCAAATGTGACACCGTGCTGGCTGATAGACTGCATGGGGACCTACTTACTACTGTAGCTGGGGTCTGCCTTCCTGCTTTCTTGTAGCTCCCATTATCAGCGGTATACCTTAACAGACACATGTATTTTTTCAATGGGAGCTGAACAGAAAAAGTGTGGTATTGAAGATAGCTCCCACAGGAAAGCAGCTGCAAATGTGACACCGTGCTGGCTGATAGACTGCATGGGGACCTACTTACTACTGTAGCTGGGGTCTGCCTTCCTGCTTTCTTGTAGCTCCCATACTCAGTGGCATAACTTAACAGACACATGTATTTTTACATTGGGAGCTGAACAAAAAAAGTGTGGTATTGAAGATAGCTCCCACAGTAAAGCAGCTGCAAATGTGACACCGTGCTGGCTGATAGACTGCATGGGGACCTAGTTAATACTGTAGCTGGGGTCTGCCTTCCTGCTTTCTTGTAGCTCCCATACTCAGTGGCATAACTTAACAGACAAAATGTATTTTTTCAATGGGAGCTGAGGGGAAAAAGTGTGATATTGAAGATAGTTCCCACAGGAAAGTAGCTGCAAATGTGACACCGTGCTGGCTGATAGACTGCATGGGGACCTACTTACTACTGTAGCTGGGGTCTGCCTTCCTGCTTTCTTGTAGCTCCCATACTCAGTGGCATAACTTAACAGACACATGTATTTTTACATTGGGAGATGAACAAAAAAAGTGTGTTATTGAAGATACCTCCCACAGGAAAGCAGCTGCAAATGTGACACCGTGCTGGCTGCTAGACTGCATGGGGACCTACTTACTACTGTAGCTGCGGTCTGCCTTCCTGCTTTCTTGTAGCTCCCATACTCAGTGGCATAACTTAACAGACACATGTATTTTTTCAATGGGAGCTGAACAGAAAAAGTGTGGTATTGAAGATAGCTCCCACAGGAAAGCAGCTGCAAATGTGACACCGTGCTGGCTGATAGACTGCATGGGGACCTACTTACTACTGTAGCTGGGGTCTGCCTTCCTGCTTTCTTGTAGCTCCCATACTCAGTGGCATAACTTAACAGACACATGTATTTTTTCAATGGGAGCTGAGGAGAAAAACTGTGGTATTGAAGATAGCTCCCACAGGAAAGCAGCTGCAAATGTGACACCGTGCTGGCTGATAGACTGCATGGGGACCTACTTACTACTGTAGCTGGGGTCTGCCTTCCTGCTTTCTTGTAGCTCCCATTATCAGCGGTATACCTTAACAGACACATGTAGTTTTTCAATGGGAGCTGAACAGAAAAAGTGTGGTATTGAAGATAGCTCCCACATGAAAGGAGCTGCAAATGTGACACCGTGCTGGCTGATAGACTGCATGGAGACCTACTTACTACTGTAGCTGGGGTCTGCCTTCCTGCTTTCTTGTAGCTCCCATACTCAGTGGCATAACTTAACAGAAAAAATGAATTTTATTCAATGGGAGCTGAACCGAAAAAGTGTGGTATTGAAGATAGCTCCCACAGGAAAGCAGCTGCAAATGTGACACCGTGCTGGCTGATAGACTGCATGGGGACCTACTTACTACTGTAGCTGGGGTCTGCCTTCCTGCTTTCTTGTAGCTCCCATACTCAGTGGCATAACTTAACAGACAAAATGTATTTTTTCAATGGGAGCTGAGCAGAAAAAGTGTGGTATTGAAGATAGTTCCCAAAGGAAAGTAGCTGCAAATGTGACACCGAGCTGGTTGATAGACTGCATGGGGACCTACTTACTACTGTAGCTGGGGTCTGCCTTCCTGCTTTCTTGTAGCTCCCATACTTAGTGGCATAACTTAACAGACAAAATGCATTTTTTTCAATGGGAGCTGAGGAGAACAAGGTGTGGTATTGAAGATAGCTCCCACAGGAAAGCAGCTGCAAATGTGACACCGTGCTGGCTGACAGACTGCATGGAGACCTACTTACTACTGTAGCTGGGGTCTGCCTTCCTGCTTTCTTGTAGCTCCCATACTCAGTGGCATAACTTAACAGACAAAATGTATTTTATTTAATGGGAGCTGAACAGAAAAAGTGTGGTATTGAAGATAGCTCCCACAGGAAAGCAGCTGCAAATGTGACACCGTGCTGGCTGATAGACTGCATGGGGACCTACTTACTACTGTAGCTGGGGTCTGCCTTCCTGCTTTCTTGTAGCTCCCATTATCAGCGGTATACCTTAACAGACACATGTATTTTTTCAATGGGAGCTGAACAGAAAAAGTGTGGTATTGAAGATAGCTCCCACAGGAAAGCAGCTGCAAATGTGACACCGTGCTGGCTGATAGACTGCATGGGGACCTACTTACTACTGTAGCTGGGGTCTGCCTTCCTGCTTTCTTGTAGCTCCCATACTCAGTGGCATAACTTAACAGACACATGTATTTTTACATTGGGAGCTGAACAAAAAAAGTGTGGTATTGAAGATAGCTCCCACAGTAAAGCAGCTGCAAATGTGACACCGTGCTGGCTGATAGACTGCATGGGGACCTAGTTAATACTGTAGCTGGGGTCTGCCTTCCTGCTTTCTTGTAGCTCCCATACTCAGTGGCATAACTTAACAGACAAAATGTATTTTTTCAATGGGAGCTGAGGGGAAAAAGTGTGATATTGAAGATAGTTCCCACAGGAAAGTAGCTGCAAATGTGACACCGTGCTGGCTGATAGACTGCATGGGGACCTACTTACTACTGTAGCTGGGGTCTGCCTTCCTGCTTTCTTGTAGCTCCCATACTCAGTGGCATAACTTAACAGACACATGTATTTTTACATTGGGAGCTGAACAAAAAAAGTGTGTTATTGAAGATACCTCCCACAGGAAAGCAGCTGCAAATGTGACACCGTGCTGGCTGCTAGACTGCATGGGGACCTACTTACTACTGTAGCTGCGGTCTGCCTTCCTGCTTTCTTGTAGCTCCCATACTCAGTGGCATAACTTAACAGACACATGTATTTTTTCAATGGGAGCTGAACAGAAAAAGTGTGGTATTGAAGATAGCTCCCACAGGAAAGCAGCTGCAAATGTGACACCGTGCTGGCTGATAGACTGCATGGGGACCTACTTACTACTGTAGCTGGGGTCTGCCTTCCTGCTTTCTTGTAGCTCCCATACTCAGTGGCATAACTTAACAGACACATGTATTTTTTCAATGGGAGCTGAGGAGAAAAACTGTGGTATTGAAGATAGCTCCCACAGGAAAGCAGCTGCAAATGTGACACCGTGCTGGCTGATAGACTGCATGGGGACCTACTTACTACTGTAGCTGGGGTCTGCCTTCCTGCTTTCTTGTAGCTCCCATTATCAGCGGTATACCTTAACAGACACATGTATTTTTTCAATGGGAGCTGAACAGAAAAAGTGTGGTATTGAAGATAGCTCCCACATGAAAGGAGCTGCAAATGTGACACCGTGCTGGCTGATAGACTGCATGGAGACCTACTTACTACTGTAGCTGGGGTCTGCCTTCCTGCTTTCTTGTAGCTCCCATACTCAGTGGCATAACTTAACAGAAAAAATGAATTTTATTCAATGGGAGCTGAACCGAAAAAGTGTGGTATTGAAGATAGCTCCCACAGGAAAGCAGCTGCAAATGTGACACCGTGCTGGCTGATAGACTGCATGGGGACCTACTTACTACTGTAGCTGGGGTCTGCCTTCCTGCTTTCTTGTAGCTCCCATTATCAGCGGTATACCTTAACAGACACATGTATTTTTTCAATGGGAGCTGAACAGAAAAAGTGTGGTATTGAAGATAGCTCCCACATGAAAGGAGCTGCAAATGTGACACCGTGCTGGCTGATAGACTGCATGGAGACCTACTTACTACTGTAGCTGGGGTCTGCCTTCCTTCTTTCTTGTAGCTCCCATACTCAGTGGCATAACTTCACAGACACATGTATTTTTTCAATGGGAGCTGAACAAAAAAAGTGTGGTATTGAAGATAGCTCCCACAGGAAAGCAGCTGCAAATGTGACACCGTGCTGGCTGCTAGACTGCATGGGGACCTACTTACTACTGTAGCTGGGGTCTGCCTTCCTGCTTTCTTGTAGCTCCCATACTCAGTGGCATAACTTAACAGACACATGTATTTTTTCAATGGGAGCTGAACAGAAAAAGTGTGGTATTGAAGATAGCTCCCACAGGAAAGCAGCTGCAAATGTGACACCGTGCTGGCTGATAGACTGCATGGGGACCTACTTACTACTGTAGCTGGGGTCTGCCTTCCTGCTTTCTTGTAGCTCCCATACTCAGTGGCATAACTTCACAGACACATGTATTTTTTCAATGAGAGCTGAACAGAAAAAGTGTGGTATTGAAGATAACTCCCACAGGAAAGGAGCTGCAAATGTGACATCGTGCTGGCTGATAGACTGCATGGGGACCTACTTACTACTGTAGCTGCGGTCTGCCTTCCTGCTTTCTTGTAGCTCTCATACTCAGTGGTATAACTAAACAGACAAAATGTATTTTTTCAATGGGAGCTGAGGGGAAAAAGTGTGGTATTGAAGATAGCTCCCACAGGAAAGCTGCTGCAAATGTGACACCGTGCTGGCTGATAGACTGCATGGGGACCTACTTACTACTGTAGCTGGGGTCTGCCTTCCTGCTTTCTTGTAGCTCCCATACTCAGTGGTATACCTTAACAGACACATGTATTTTTTCAAAGGGAACTGAGCAGAAAAAGTGTGGTATTGAAGATAACTCCCACAGGAAAGCAGCTGCAAATGTGACACCGTGCTGGCTGATAGACTGCATGGGGACCTACTTACTACTGTAGCTGGGGTCTGCCTTCCTGCTTTCTTGTAGCTCCCATACTCAGTGGCATAACTTAAGAGACAAAATGTATTTTTTCAATGGGAGCTGAACAGAAAAAGTGTGATATTGAAGATAGCTCCCACAGGAAAGCAGCTGCAAATGTGACACCGTGCTGGCTGATAGACTGCATGGGGACCTACTGACTACTGTAGCTGGGGTCTGCCTTCCTGCTTTCTTGTAGCTCCCATATTCAGTGGTATACCTTAACAGACAAAATGAATTTTATTCAATGGGAGCTGAGGAGAAAAAGTGTGGTATTGAAGATAGCTCCCACAGGAAAGCAGCTGCAAATGTGACACCGTGCTGGCTGATAGACTGCATGGGGACCTACTTACTACTGTAGCTGGGGTCTGCCTTCCTGCTTTCTTGTAGCTCCCATACTCAGTGGCATAACTTAACAGACAAAATGTATTTTTTCAATGGGAGCTGAGGGGAAAAAGTGTGGTATTGAAGATAGCTCCCACAGGAAAGGAGCTGCAAATGTAACACGGTGCTGGCTGATAGACTGCATGGGGACCTACTTACTACTGTAGCTGGGGTCTGCCTTCCTGCTTTCTTGTAGCTCCGATACTCAGCGGTATAACTTAAGAGACAAAATGTATTTTTTTCAATGGGAGCTGAGGAGAACAAGTGTGGTATTGAAGATAGCTCCCACAGGAAAGCAGCTACAAATGTGACACCGTGCTGGCTGATAGACTGCATGGGGACCTACTTACTACTGTAGCTGGGGTCTGCCTTCCTGCTTTCTTGTAGCTCCCATATTCAGTGGTATACCTTAACAGACAAAATGTATTTTATTCAATGGGAGCTGAACAGAAAAATTGTGGTACTGAAGATAGCTCCCACAGGAAAGCATTTGCAAATGTGACACCGTGCAAGCTGATAGACTGCATGGGGACCTACTTACTACTGTAGCTGGGGTCTGCCTTCCTGCTTTCTTGTAGTCCCATACTCAGTGGTATACCTTAACAGACACATGTATTTTATTCAATGGGAGCTGAACAGAAAAAGTGTGGTATTGAAGATAGCTCCCACAGGAAAGCAGCTGCAAATGTGACACTGTGCTGGCTGATAGACTGCATGGGGACCTAGTTAATACTGTAGCTGGGGTCTGCCTTCCTGCTTTCTTGTAGCTCCCATACTCAGTGGCATAACTTAACAGACAAAATGTGTTTTTTCAATGGGAGCTAAGGGGAAAACGTGTGGTATTGAAGATAGCTCCCACAGGAAAGCATCTGCAAATGTGACACCGTGCTGGCTGATAGACTGCATGGGGACCTACTTACTACTGTAGCTGGGGTCTGCCTTCCTGCTTTCTTGTAGCTCCCATACTCAGTGGCATAACTTAACAGACACATGTATTTTATTCAATGGGAGCTGAACAGAAAAAGTGTGGTATTGAAGATAGCTCCCACAGGAAAGCAGCTGCAAATGTGACACCGTGCTGGCTGCTAGACTGCATGGGGACCTACTTACTACTGTAGCTGCGGTCTGCCTTCCTGCTTTCTTGTAGCTCCCATACTCAGTGGCATAACTTCACAGACACATGTATTTTTTCAATGAGAGCTGAACAGAAAAACTGTGGTATTGAAGATAACTCCCACAGGAAAGGAGCTGCAAATGTGACACCGTGCTGGCTGATAGACTGCATGGGGACCTACTTACTACTGTAGCTGGGGTCTGCCTTCCTGCTTTCTTGTAGCTCCCATACTCAGTGGCATAACTTAACAGACACATGTATTTTTACATTGGGAGCTGAACAAAAAAAGTGTGGTATTGAAGATAGCTCCCACAGGAAAGCAGCTGCAAATGTGACACCGTGCTGGCTGATAGACTGCATGGAGACCTAGTTAATACTGTAGCTAGGGTCTGCCTTCCTGCTTTCTTGTAGCTCCCATACTCAGTGGCATAACTTAACAGACAAAATGTATTTTTTCAATGGGAGCTGAGGGGAAAAAGTGTGATATTGAAGATAGTTCCCACAGGAAAGTAGCTGCAAATGTGACACCGTGCTGGTTGATAGACTGCATGGGGACCAACTTACTACTGTAGCTGGGGTCTGCCTTCCTGCTTTCTTGTAGCTCCCATACTCAGTGGCATAACTTAACAAACAAAATGTATTTTTTTCAATGGGAGCTGAGGAGAACAAGGTGTGGTATTGAAGATAGCTCCCACATGAAAGCAGCTGCAAATGTGACACCGTGCTGGCTGATAGACTGCATGGGGACCTACTTACTACTGTAGCTGGGGTCTGCCTTCCTGCTTTCTTGTAGCTCCCATACTCAGTGGCATAACTTAACAGACACATGTATTTTTTCAATGGGAGCTGAACAGAAAAACTGTGGTATTGAAGATAGCTCCCACAGGAAAGCAGCTGCAAATGTGACACCGTGCTGGCTGATAAACTGCATGGGGACCTACTTACTACTGTAGCTGGGGTCTGCCTTCCTGCTTTCTTGTAGCTCCCATACTCAGTGGCATAACTTAACAGAGAAAATGTATTTTTTCAATGGGAGCTGAGGGGAAAAAGTGTGGTATTTAAGATAGCTCCCACAGGAAAGCATCTGCAAATGTAACACCGTGCTGGCTGATAGACTGCATGGGGACCTACTTACTACTGTAGCTGCGGTCTGCCTTCCTGCTTTCTTGTAGCTCCCATATTCAGTGGTATACCTCAACAGACAAAATGTATTTTATTCAATGTGAGCTGAGGAGAAAAAGTGTGGTATTGAAGATAGCTCCCACAGGAAAGCAGCTGCAAATGTGACACCGTGCTGGCTGATAGACTGCATGGGGACCTACTTACTACTGTAGCTGGGGTCTGCCTTCCTGCTTTCTTGTAGCTCCCATACTCAGTGGCATAACTTAACAGACAAAATGTGTTTTTTCAATGGGAGCTGAGGGGAAAACGTGTGGTATTGAAGATAGCTCCCACAGGAAAGCATCTGCAAATGTGACACCGTGCTGGCTGATAGACTGCATGGGGACCTACTTACTACTGTAGCTGGGGTCTGCCTTCCTGCTTTCTTGTAGCTCCCATACTCAGTGGCATAACTTAACAGACACATGTATTTTATTCAATGGGAGCTGAACAGAAAAAGTGTGGTATTGAAGATAGCTCCCACAGGAAAGCAGCTGCAAATGTGACACCGTGCTGGCTGATAGACTGCATGGGGACCTACTTACTACTGTAGCTGGGGTCTGCCTTCCTGCTTTCTTGTAGCTCCCATACTCAGTGGCATAACTTAACAGACACATGTATTTTTACATTGGGAGCTGAACAAAAAAAGTGTGGTATTGAAGATAGCTCCCACAGGAAAGCAGCTGCAAATGTGACACCGTGCTGGCTGATAGACTGCATGGGGACCTACTTACTACTGTAGCTGGGGTCTGCCTTCCTGCTTTCTTGTAGCTCCCATACTCAGTGGCATAAATAACAGACAAAATGTATTTTTTCAATGGGAGCTGAGGGGAAAAAGTGTGGTATTGAAGATAGCTCCCACAGGAAAGCAGCTGCAAATGTGACACCGTGCTGGCTGATAGACTGCATGGGGACCTACTTACTACTGTAGCTGGGGTCTGCCTTCCTGCTTTCTTGTAGCTCCCATACTCAGTGGCATAACTTAACAGACACATGTATTTTATTCAATGGGAGCTGAACAGAAAAAGTGTGGTATTGAAGATAGCTCCCACAGGAAAGCAGCTGCAAATGTGACACCGTGCTGGCTGATAGACTGCATGGGGACCTACTTACTACTGTAGCTGGGGTCTGCCTTCCTGCTTTCTTGTAGCTCCCATACTCAGTGGCATAACTTAACAGACACATGTATTTTTACATTGGGAGCTGAACAAAAAAAGTGTGGTATTGAAGATAGCTCCCACAGGAAAGCAGCTGCAAATGTGAGACCGTGCTGGCTGATAGACTGCATGGGGACCTACTTACTACTGTAGCTGGGGTCTGCCTTCCTGCTTTCTTGTAGCTCCCATACTCAGTGGCATAAATAACAGACAAAATGTATTTTTTCAATGGGAGCTGAGGGGAAAAAGTGTGATATTGAAGATAGTTCCCACAGCAAAGTAGCTGCAAATGTGACACCGTGCTGGCTGATAGACTGCATGGGGACCTACTTACTACTGTAGCTGGGGTCTGCCTTCCTGCTTTCTTGTAGCTCCCATACTCAGTGGCATAACTTAACAGACAAAATGTATTTTTTCAATGGGAGGTGAGGGGAAAAAGTGTGGTATTGAAGATAGCTCCCACAGGAAAGCAGCTGCAAATGTGACACCGTGCTGGCTGATAGACTGCATGGGGAGCTACTTACTACTGTAACTGGGGTCTGCCGTCCTGCTTTCTTGTAGCTCCCATACTCAGTGGCATAACTTAACAGACACATGTATTTTTTCAATGGGAGCTGAGGAGAAAAACTGTGGTATTGAAGATAGCTCACACAGGAAAGCAGCTGCAAATGTGACACCGTGCTGGCTGATAGACTGCATGGGGACATACTGACTACTGTAGCTGGGGTCTGCCTTCCTGCTTTCTTGTAGCTCCCATACTCAGTGGCATAACTTAACAGACACATGTATTTTTTCAATGGGAGCTGAGGAGAAAAACTGTGGTATTGAAGATAGCTCACACAGGAAAGCAGCTGCAAATGTGACACCGTGCTGGCTGCTAGACTGCATGGGGACCTACTTACTACTGTAGCTGGGGTCTGCCTTCCTGCTTTCTTGTAGCTCCCATACTCAGTGGCATAACTTAACAGACACATGTATTTTTTCAATGGGAGCTGAACAGAAAAAGTGTGGTATTGAAGATAGCTCCCACAGGAAAGCAGCTGCAAATGTGACACCGTGCTGGCTGATAGACTGCATGGGGACCTACTTACTACTGTAGCTGGGGTCTGCCTTCCTGCTTTCTTGTAGCTCCCATACTCAGTGGTATACCTTAACAGACAAAATGAATTTTATTCAATGGGAGCTGAACAGAAAAAGTGTGGTATTGAAGATAGCTCCCACAGGAAAGCAGCTGCAAATGTGACACCGTGCTGGCTGATAGACTGCATGGGGACCTACTTACTACTGTAGCTGGGGTCTGCCTTCCTGCTTTCTTGTAGCTCCCATATTCAGTGGTATACCTTAACAGACAAAATGTATTTTATTCAATGGGAGCTGAACAGAAAAAGTGTGGTATTGAAGATAGCTCCCACAGGAAAGCAGCTGCAAATGTGACACCGTGCTGGCTGATAGACTGCATGGGGACCTACTTACTACTGTAGCTGGGGTCTGCCTTCCTGCTTTCTTGTAGCTCCCATACTCAGTGGCATAACTTAACAGACAAAATGTATTTTTTCAATGGGAGCTGAGGGGAAAAAGTGTGGTATTGAAGATAGCTCCCACAGGAAAGTAGCTGCAAATGTGACACCGTGCTGGCTGATAGACTGCATGGGGACCTACTTACTACTGTAGCTGGGGTCTGCCTTCCTGCTTTCTTGTAGCTCCCATACTCAGTGGCATAACTTAACAGACACATGTATTTTTTCAATGGGAGCTGAGGAGAAAAACTGTGGTATGGAAGATAGCTCCCACAGGAAAGCAGCTGCAAATGTGACACCGTGCTGGCTGATAGACTGCATGGGGACCTACTTACTACTGTAGCTGGGGTCTGCCTTCCTGCTTTCTTGTAGCTCCCATACTCAGTGGCATAACTTAACAGACACATGTATTTTTACATTGGGAGCTGAACAAAAAAAGTGTGGTATTGAAGATAGCTCCCACAGGAAAGCAGCTGCAAATGTGACACCGTGCTGGCTGCTAGACTGCATGGGGACCTACTTACTACTGTAGCTGGGGTCTGCCTTCCTGCTTTCTTGTAGCTCCCATACTCAGTGGCATAACTTAACAGACAAAATGTATTTTTTCAATGGGAGCTGAGGGGAAAAAGTGTGGTATTGAAGATAGTTCCCACAGGAAAGTAGCTGCAAATGTGACACCGTGCTGGTTGATAGACTGCATGGGGACCTACTTACTACAGTAGCTGGGGTCTGCCTTCCTGCTTTCTTGTAGCTCCCATACTCAGTGGTATACCTTAACTGACAAAATACATTTTTTTCAATGGGAGCTGAGGAGAACAAGGTGTGGTATTGAAGATAGCTCCCACAGGAAAGCAGCTGCAAATGTGACACCGTGCTGGCTGATAGACTGCATGGGGACCTACTTACTACTGTAGCTGGGGTCTGCCTTCCTGCTTTCTTGTAGCTCCCATACTCAGTGGCATAACTTAACAGACAAAATGTATTTTATTTAATGGGAGCTGAACAGAAAAAGTGTGGTATTGAAGATAGCTCCCACAGGAAAGCAGCTGCAAATGTGACACCGTGCTGGCTGATAGACTGCATGGGGACCTACTTACTACTGTAGCTGGGGTCTGCCTTCCTGCTTTCTTGTAGCTCCCATTATTAGCGGTAGACCTTAACAGACACATGTATTTTTTCAATGGGAGCTGAACAGAAAAAGTGTGGTATTGAAGATAGCTCCCACAGGAAAGCAGCTGCAAATGTGACACCGTGCTGGCTGATAGACTGCATGGGGACCTACTTACTACTGTAGCTGGGGTCTGCCTTCCTGCTTTCTTGTAGCTCCCATACTCAGTGGCATAACTTAACAGACACATGTATTTTTACATTGGGAGCTGAACAAAAAAAGTGTGGTATTGAAGATAGCTCCCACAGGAAAGCAGCTGCAAATGTGACACCGTGCTGGCTGATAGACTGCATGGGGACCTACTTACTACTGTAGCTGGGGTCTGCCTTCCTGCTTTCTTGTAGCTCCCATACTCAGTGGCATAACTTAACAGACAAAATGTATTTTTTCAATGGGAGGTGAGGGGAAAAAGTGTGGTATTGAAGATAGCTCCCACAGGAAAGCAGCTGCAAATGTGACACCGTGCTGGCTGATAGACTGCATGGGGAGCTACTTACTACTGTAACTGGGGTCTGCCGTCCTGCTTTCTTGTAGCTCCCATACTCAGTGGCATAACTTAACAGACACATGTATTTTTTCAATGGGAGCTGAGGAGAAAAACTGTGGTATTGAAGATAGCTCACACAGGAAAGCAGCTGCAAATGTGACACCGTGCTGGCTGATAGACTGCATGGGGACATACTGACTACTGTAGCTGGGGTCTGCCTTCCTGCTTTCTTGTAGCTCCCATACTCAGTGGCATAACTTAACAGACACATGTATTTTTTCAATGGGAGCTGAGGAGAAAAACTGTGGTATTGAAGATAGCTCACACAGGAAAGCAGCTGCAAATGTGACACCGTGCTGGCTGCTAGACTGCATGGGGACCTACTTACTACTGTAGCTGGGGTCTGCCTTCCTGCTTTCTTGTAGCTCCCATACTCAGTGGCATAACTTAACAGACACATGTATTTTTTCAATGGGAGCTGAACAGAAAAAGTGTGGTATTGAAGATAGCTCCCACAGGAAAGCAGCTGCAAATGTGACACCGTGCTGGCTGATAGACTGCATGGGGACCTACTTACTACTGTAGCTGGGGTCTGCCTTCCTGCTTTCTTGTAGCTCCCATACTCAGTGGTATACCTTAACAGACAAAATGAATTTTATTCAATGGGAGCTGAACAGAAAAAGTGTGGTATTGAAGATAGCTCCCACAGGAAAGCAGCTGCAAATGTGACACCGTGCTGGCTGATAGACTGCATGGGGACCTACTTACTACTGTAGCTGGGGTCTGCCTTCCTGCTTTCTTGTAGCTCCCATATTCAGTGGTATACCTTAACAGACAAAATGTATTTTATTCAATGGGAGCTGAACAGAAAAAGTGTGGTATTGAAGATAGCTCCCACAGGAAAGCAGCTGCAAATGTGACACCGTGCTGGCTGATAGACTGCATGGGGACCTACTTACTACTGTAGCTGGGGTCTGCCTTCCTGCTTTCTTGTAGCTCCCATACTCAGTGGCATAATTTAACAGACAAAATGTATTTTTTCAATGGGAGCTGAGGGGAAAAAGTGTGGTATTGAAGATAGCTCCCACAGGAAAGTAGCTGCAAATGTGACACCGTGCTGGCTGATAGACTGCATGGGGACCTACTTACTACTGTAGCTGGGGTCTGCCTTCCTGCTTTCTTGTAGCTCCCATACTCAGTGGCATAACTTAACAGACACATGTATTTTTTCAATGGGAGCTGAGGAGAAAAACTGTGGTATGGAAGATAGCTCCCACAGGAAAGCAGCTGCAAATGTGACACCGTGCTGGCTGATAGACTGCATGGGGACCTACTTACTACTGTAGCTGGGGTCTGCCTTCCTGCTTTCTTGTAGCTCCCATACTCAGTGGCATAACTTAACAGACACATGTATTTTTACATTGGGAGCTGAACAAAAAAAGTGTGGTATTGAAGATAGCTCCCACAGGAAAGCAGCTGCAAATGTGACACCGTGCTGGCTGCTAGACTGCATGGGGACCTACTTACTACTGTAGCTGGGGTCTGCCTTCCTGCTTTCTTGTAGCTCCCATACTCAGTGGCATAACTTAACAGACAAAATGTATTTTTTCAATGGGAGCTGAGGGGAAAAAGTGTGGTATTGAAGATAGTTCCCACAGGAAAGTAGCTGCAAATGTGACACCGTGCTGGTTGATAGACTGCATGGGGACCTACTTACTACAGTAGCTGGGGTCTGCCTTCCTGCTTTCTTGTAGCTCCCATACTCAGTGGTATACCTTAACTGACAAAATACATTTTTTTCAATGGGAGCTGAGGAGAACAAGGTGTGGTATTGAAGATAGCTCCCACAGGAAAGCAGCTGCAAATGTGACACCGTGCTGGCTGATAGACTGCATGGGGACCTACTTACTACTGTAGCTGGGGTCTGCCTTCCTGCTTTCTTGTAGCTCCCATACTCAGTGGCATAACTTAACAGACAAAATGTATTTTATTTAATGGGAGCTGAACAGAAAAAGTGTGGTATTGAAGATAGCTCCCACAGGAAAGCAGCTGCAAATGTGACACCGTGCTGGCTGATAGACTGCATGGGGACCTACTTACTACTGTAGCTGGGGTCTGCCTTCCTGCTTTCTTGTAGCTCCCATACTCAGTGGCATAACTTAACAGACACATGTATTTTTACATTGGGAGCTGAACAAAAAAAGTGTGGTATTGAAGATAGCTCCCACAGGAAAGCAGCTGCAAATGTGACACCGTGCTGGCTGATAGACTGCATGGGGACCTAGTTAATACTGTAGCTGGGGTCTGCCTTCCTGCTTTCTTGTAGCTCCCATACTCAGTGGCATAACTTAACAGACAAAATGTAATTTTTCAATGGGAGCTGAACAGAAAAAGTGTGGTATTGAAGAGAGTTCCCACAGGAAAGTAGCTGCAAATGTGACACCGTGCTGGCTGATAGACTGCATGGGGACCTACTTACTACTGTAGCTGGGGTCTGCCTTCCTGCTTTCTTGTAGCTCCCATACTCAGTGGCATAATTTAACAGACAAAATGTATTTTTTTAAATGGGAGCTGAGGAGAACAAGGTGTGGTATTGAAGATAGCTCCCACAGGAAAGCAGCTGCAAATGTGACACCGTGCTGGCTGATAGACTGCATGGGGACCTACTTACTACTGTAGCTGGGGTCTGCCTTCCTGCTTTCTTGTAGCTCCCATACTCAGTGGCATAACTTCACAGACACAGGTATTTTTTCAATGAGAGCTGAACAGAAAAAGTGTGGTATTGAAGATAACTCCCACAGGAAAGGAGCTGCAAATGTGACACCATGCTGGCTGATAGACTGCATGGGGACCTACTTACTACTGTAGCTGCGGTCTGCCTTCCTGCTTTCTTGTAGCTCCCATATTCAGTGGTATACCTTAACAGACAAAATGTATTTTATTCAATGGGAGCTGAACAGAAAAAGTGTGGTATTGAAGATAGCTCCCACAGGAAAGCAGCTGCAAATGTGACACCGTGCTGGCTGCTAGACTGCATGGGGACCTACTTACTACTGTAGCTGGGGTCTGCCTTCCTGCTTTCTTGTAGCTCCCATACTCAGTGGCATAACTTAACAGACAAAATGTATTTTTTCAATGGGAGCTGAGGGGAAAAAGTGTGGTATTGAAGATAGCTCCCACAGGAAAGCAGCTGCAAATGTAACACCGTGCTGGCTGATAGACTGCATGGGGACCTACTTACTACTGTAGCTGGTGTCTGCCTTCCTGCTTTCTTGTAGCTCCGATACTCAGCGGTATAACTTAAGAGACAAAATGTATTTTTTTCAATGGGAGCTGAGGAGAACAAGTGTGGTATTGAAGATAGCTCCCACAGGAAAGCAGCTGCAAATGTGACACCGTGCTGGCTGATAGACTGCATGGGGACCTACTTACTATTGTAGCTGGGGTCTGCCTTCCTGCTTTCTTGTAGCTCCCATATTCAGTGGTATACCTTAACAGACAAAATGTATTTTATTCAATGGGAGCTGAACAGAAAAAGTGTGGTATTGAAGATAGCTCCCACAGGAAAGCAGCTACAAATGTGACACCGTGCTCGCTGATAGACTGCATGGGGATCTAGTTACTACTGTAGCTGGGGTCTGCCTTCCTGCTTTCTTGTAGCTCCCATACTCAGTGGTATACCTTAACAAACACATGTATTTTTTCAATGGGAGCTGAACAGAAAAAGTGTGGTATTGAAGATAGCTCCCACAGGAAAGCAGCTGCAAATGTGACACCGTGCTGGCTGATAGACTGCATGGGGACCTACTTACTACTGTAGCTAGGGTCTGCCTTCCTGCTTTCTTGTAGCTCCCATACTCATTGGCATAAATAACAGACAAAATGTATTTTTTCAATGGGAGCTGAGGGGAAAAAGTGTGATATTGAAGATAGTTCCCACAGGAAAGTAGCTGCAAATGTGACACCGTGCTGGCTGATAGACTGCATGGGGACCTACTTACTACTGTAGCTGGGGTCTGCCTTCCTGCTTTCTTGTAGCTCCCATACTCAGTGGCATAACTTAACAGACACATGTATTTTTTCAATGGGAGCTGAGGAGAAAAACTGTGGTATGGAAGATAGCTCCCACAGGAAAGCAGCTGCAAATGTGACACCGTGCTGGCTGCTAGACTGCATGGGGACCTACTTACTACTGTAGCTGGGGTCTGCCTTCCTGCTTTCTTGTAGCTCCCATACTCAGTGGCATAACTTAACAGACACATGTATTTTTACATTGGGAGCTGAACAAAAAAAGTGTGGTATTGAAGATAGCTCCCACAGGAAAGCAGCTGCAAATGTGACACCGTGCTGGCTGATAGACTGCATGGGGACCTAGTTAATACTGTAGCTGGGGTCTGCCTTCCTGCTTTCTTGTAGCTCCCATACTCAGTGGCATAACTTAACAGACAAAATGTATTTTTTCAATGGGAGCTGAGGGGAAAAAGTGTGGTAATGAAGATAGTTCCCACAGGAAAGTAGCTGCAAATGTGACACCGTGCTGGTTGATAGACTGCATGGGGACCTACTTACTACAGTAGCTGGGGTCTGTCTTCCTGCTTTCTTGTAGCTCCCATACTCAGTGGTATACCTTAACTGACAAAATACATTTTTTTCAATGGGAGCTGAGGAGAACAAGGTGTGGTATTGAAGATAGCTCCCACAGGAAAGCAGCTGCAAATGTGACACCGTGCTGGCTGATAGACTGCATGGAGACCTACTTACTACTGTAGCTGGGGTCTGCCTTCCTGCTTTCTTGTAGCTCCCATACTCAGTGGCATAACTTAACAGACAAAATGTATTTTATTTAATGGGAGCTGAACAGAAAAAGTGTGGTATTGAAGATAGCTCCCACAGGAAAGCAGCTGCAAATGTGACACCGTGCTGGCTGATAGACTGCATGGGGACCTACTTACTACTGTAGCTGGGGTCTGCCTTCCTGCTTTCTTGTAGCTCCCATACTCAGTGGCATAAATAACAGCCAAAATGTATTTTTTCAATGGGAGCTGAACAGAAAAAGTGTGGTATTGAAGATAGTTCCCACAGGAAAGTAGCTGCAAATGTGACACCGTGCTGGCTGATAGACTGCATGGGGACCTACTTACTACTGTAGCTGGGGTCTGCCTTCGTGCTTTCTTGTAGCTCCCATTATCAGCGGTATACCTTAACAGACACATGTATTTTTTCAATGGGAGCTGAGGAGAAAAACTGTGGTATGGAAGATAGCTCCCACAGGAAAGCAGCTGCAAATGTGACACCGTGCTGGCTGATAGACTGCATGGGGACCTACTTACTACTGTAGCTGGGGTCTGCCTTCCTGCTTTCTTGTAGCTCCCATACTCAGTGGCATAACTTAACAGACACATGTATTTTTACATTGGGAGCTGAACAAAAAAAGTGTGGTATTGAAGATAGCTCCCACAGGAAAGCAGCTGCAAATGTGACACCGTGCTGGCTGATAGACTGCATGGGGACCTAGTTAATACTGTAGCTGGGGTCTGCCTTCCTGCTTTCTTGTAGCTCCCATACTCAGTGGCATAACTTAACAGACAAAATGTATTTTTTCAATGGGAGCTGAGGGGAAAAAGTGTGGTATTGAAGATAGTTCCCACAGGAAAGTAGCTGCAAATGTGACACCGTGCTGGTTGATAGACTGCATGGGGACCTACTTACTACAGTAGCTGGGGTCTGCCTTCCTGCTTTCTTGTAGCTCCCATACTCAGTGGTATACCTTAACTGACAAAATACATTTTTTTCAATGGGAGCTGAGGAGAACAAGGTGTGGTATTGAAGATAGCTCCCACAGGAAAGCAGCTGCAAATGTGACACCGTGCTGGCTGATAGACTGCATGGGGACCTACTTACTACTGTAGCTGGGGTCTGCCTTCCTGCTTTCTTGTAGCTCCCATTATTAGCGGTAGACCTTAACAGAAAAATGTATTTTTTCAATGGGAGCTGAACAGAAAAAGTGTGGTATTGAAGATAGCTCCCACAGGAAAGCAGCTGCAAATGTGACACCGTGCTGGCTGATAGACTGCATGGGGACCTACTTACTACTGTAGCTGGGGTCTGCCTTCCTGCTTTCTTGTAGCTCCCATACTCAGTGGCATAACTTAACAGACACATGTATTTTTACATTGGGAGCTGAACAAAAAAAGTGTGGTATTGAAGATAGCTCCCACAGGAAAGCAGCTGCAAATGTGACACCGTGCTGGCTGATAGACTGCATGGGGACCTAGTTAATACTGTAGCTGGGGTCTGCCTTCCTGCTTTCTTGTAGCTCCCATACTCAGTGGCATAACTTCACAGACACATGTATTTTTTCAATGAGAGCTGAACAGAAAAAGTGTGGTATTGAAGATAACTCCCACAGGAAAGGAGCTGCAAATGTGACACCATGCTGGCTGATAGACTGCATGGGGACCTACTTACTACTGTAGCTGCGGTCTGCCTTCCTGCTTTCTTGTAGTTCCCATATTCAGTGGTATACCTTAACAGACAAAATGTATTTTATTCAATGGGAGCTGAACAGAAAAAGTGTGGTATTGAAGATAGCTCCCACAGGAAAGCAGCTGCAAATGTGACACCGTGCTGGCTGCTAGACTGCATGGGGACCTACTTACTACTGTAGCTGGGGTCTGCCTTCCTGCTTTCTTGTAGCTCCCATACTCAGTGGCATAACTTAACAGACAAAATGTATTTTTTCAATGGGAGCTGAGGGGAAAAAGTGTGGTATTGAAGATAGCTCCCACAGGAAAGCAGCTGCAAATGTAACACCGTGCTGGCTGATAGACTGCATGGGGACCTACTTACTACTGTAGCTGGTGTCTGCCTTCCTGCTTTCTTGTAGCTCCGATACTCAGCGGTATAACTTAAGAGACAAAATGTATTTTTTTCAATGGGAGCTGAGGAGAACAAGTGTGGTATTGAAGATAGCTCCCACAGGAAAGCAGCTGCAAATGTGACACCGTGCTGGCTGATAGACTGCATGGGGACCTACTTACTATTGTAGCTGGGGTCTGCCTTCCTGCTTTCTTGTAGCTCCCATATTCAGTGGTATACCTTAACAGACAAAATGTATTTTATTCAATGGGAGCTGAACAGAAAAAGTGTGGTATTGAAGATAGCTCCCACAGGAAAGCAGCTGCAAATGTGACACCGTGCTCGCTGATAGACTGCATGGGGATCTAGTTACTACTGTAGCTGGGGTCTGCCTTCCTGCTTTCTTGTAGCTCCCATACTCAGTGGTATACCTTAACAAACACATGTATTTTTTCAATGGGAGCTGAACAGAAAAAGTGTGGTATTGAAGATAGCTCCCACAGGAAAGCAGCTGAAATGTGACACCGTGCTGGCTGCTAGACTGCATGGGGACCTAGTTAATACTGTAGCTGGGGTCTGCCTTCCTGCTTTCTTGTAGCTCCCATACTCAGTGGTATACCTTAACAGACATATGTATTTTTTCAATGGGAGCTGAACAGAAAAAGTGTGGTATTGAAGATAACTCCCACAGGAAAGCAGCTGCAAATGTGACACCGTGCTGGCTGATAGACTGCATGGAGACCTACTTACTACTGTAGCTGGGGTCTGCCTTCCTGCTTTCTTGTAGCTCCCATATGCAGTGGTGTAACTTAACAGACAAAATGTATTTTATTCAATGGGAGCTGAACAGAAAAAGTGTGGTATTGAAGATAGCTCCCACAGGAAAGCAGCTGCAAATGTGACACCGTGCTGGCTGATAGACTGCATGGGGACCTAGTTAATACTGTAGCTGGGGTCTGCCTTCCTGCTTTCTTGTAGCTCCCATACTCAGTGGCATAACTTAACAGACAAAATGTATTTTTTCAATGGGAGCTGAGGGGAAAAAGTGTGGTATTGAAGATAGCTCCCACAGGAAAGCAGCTGCAAATGTGACACCGTGCTGGCTGATAGACTGCATGGGGACCTACTTACTACTGTAGCTGGGGTCTGCCTTCCTGCTTTCTTGTAGCTCCCATATTCAGTGGTATAACTTAACAGACAAAATGTATTTTATTCAATGGGAGCTGAACAGAAAAAGTGTGGTATTAAAGATAGCTCCCACAGGAAAGCAGCTGCAAATGTGACACCGTGCTGGCTGATAGACTGCATGGGGACCTAGTTAATACTGTAGCTGCGGTCTGCCTTCCTGCTTTCTTGTAGCTCCCATACTCAGTGGCATAACTTAACAGACAAAATGTATTTTTTCAATGGGAGCTGAGGGGAAAAAGTGTGGTATTGAAGATAGCTCCGACAGGAAAGCAGCTGCAAATGTGACACCGTGCTGGCTGATAGACTGCATGGGGACCTACTTACTACTGTAGCCTGGGTCTGCCTTCCTGCTTTATTGTAGCTCCCATATTCAGTGGTATACCTTAACAGACAAAATGTATTTTATTCAATGGGAGCTGAACAAAAAAAGTGTGGTATTGAAGATAGCTCCCACAGGAAAGTAGCTGCAAATGTGACACCATGCTGGCTGATAGACTGCATGGGGACCTACTGACTACTGTAGCTGGGGTCTGCCTTCCTGCTTTCTTGTAGCTCCCATACTCAGTGGTTTACCTTAACGGACACATGTATTTTTTAAAGGAAGCTGAACAGAAAAAGTGTGGTATTGAAGATAGCTCCCACAGGAAAGCAGCTGCAAATGTGACACCGTGCTGGCTGATAGACTGCATGGGGACCTACTTACTACTGTAGCTGGGGTCTGCCTTCCTGCTTTCTTGTAGCTCCCATATTCAGTGGTATACCTTAACAGACAAAATGTATTTTATTCAATGGGAGCTGAACAGAAAAAGTGTGGTATTGAAGATAGCTCCCACAGGAAAGCAGCTGCAAATGTGACACCGTGCTGGCTGATAGACTGCATGGGGACTAGTTAATACTGTAGCTGGGGTCTGCCTTCCTGCTTTCTTGTAGCTCCCATACTCAGTGGCATAACTTCACAGACACATGTATTTTTTCAATGAGAGCTGAACAGAAAAAGTGTGGTATTGAAGATAACTCCCACAGGAAAGGAGCTGCAAATGTGACACCATGCTGGCTGATAGACTGCATGGGGACCTACTTACTACTGTAGCTGCGGTCTGCCTTCCTGCTTTCTTGTAGCTCCCATATTCAGTGGTATACCTTAACAGACAAAATGTATTTTATTCAATGGGAGCTGAACAGAAAAAGTGTGGTATTGAAGATAGCTCCCACAGGAAAGCAGCTGCAAATGTGACACCGTGCTGGCTGCTAGACTGCATGGGGACCTACTTACTACTGTAGCTGGGGTCTGCCTTCCTGCTTTCTTGTAGCTCCCATACTCAGTGGCATAACTTAACAGACAAAATGTATTTTTTCAATGGGAGCTGAGGGGAAAAAGTGTGGTATTGAAGATAGCTCCCACAGGAAAGCAGCTGCAAATGTAACACCGTGCTGGCTGATAGACTGCATGGGGACCTACTTACTACTGTAGCTGGTGTCTGCCTTCCTGCTTTCTTGTAGCTCCGATACTCAGCGGTATAACTTAAGAGACAAAATGTATTTTTTTCAATGGGAGCTGAGGAGAACAAGTGTGGTATTGAAGATAGCTCCCACAGGAAAGCAGCTGCAAATGTGACACCGTGCTGGCTGATAGACTGCATGGGGACCTACTTACTATTGTAGCTGGGGTCTGCCTTCCTGCTTTCTTGTAGCTCCCATATTCAGTGGTATACCTTAACAGACAAAATGTATTTTATTCAATGGGAGCTGAACAGAAAAAGTGTGGTATTGAAGATAGCTCCCACAGGAAAGCAGCTGCAAATGTGACACCGTGCTCGCTGATAGACTGCATGGGGATCTAGTTAATACTGTAGCTGGGGTCTGCCTTCCTGCTTTCTTGTAGCTCCCATACTCAGTGGTATACCTTAACGGACACATGTATTTTTTCAATGGGAGCTGAACAGAAAAAGTGTGGTATTGAAGATAGCTCCCACAGGAAAGCAGCTGAAATGTGACACCGTGCTGGCTGATATACTGCATGGGGACCTAGTTAATACTGTAGCTGGGGTCTGCCTTCCTGCTTTCTTGTAGCTCCCATACTCAGTGGTATACCTTAACAGACATATGTATTTTTTCAATGGGAGCTGAACAGAAAAAGTGTGGTATTGAAGATAACTCCCACAGGAAAGCAGCTGCAAATGTGACACCGTGCTGGCTGATAGACTGCATGGAGACCTACTTACTACTGTAGCTGGGGTCTGCCTTCCTGCTTTCTTGTAGCTCCCATATGCAGTGGTGTAACTTAACAGACAAAATGTATTTTATTCAATGGGAGCTGAACAGAAAAAGTGTGGTATTGAAGATAGCTCCCACAGGAAAGCAGCTGCAAATGTGACACCGTGCTGGCTGATAGACTGCATGGGGACCTAGTTAATACTGTAGCTGGGGTCTGCCTTCCTGCTTTCTTGTAGCTCCCATACTCAGTGGCATAACTTAACAGACAAAATGTATTTTTTCAATGGGAGCTGAGGGGAAAAAGTGTGGTATTGAAGATAGCTCCCACAGGAAAGCAGCTGCAAATGTGACACCGTGCTGGCTGATAGACTGCATGGGGACCTACTTACTACTGTAGCTGGGGTCTGCCTTCCTGCTTTCTTGTAGCTCCCATATGCAGTGGTATAACTTAACAGACAAAATGTATTTTATTCAATGGGAGCTGAACAGAAAAAGTGTGGTATTGAAGATAGCTCCCACAGGAAAGCAGCTGCAAATGTGACACCGTGCTGGCTGATAGACTGCATGGGGACCTAGTTAATACTGTAGCTGCGGTCTGCCTTCCTGCTTTCTTGTAGCTCCCATACTCAGTGGCATAACTTAACAGACAAAATGTATTTTTTCAATGGGAGCTGAGGGGAAAAAGTGTGGTATTGAAGATAGCTCCCACAGGAAAGCAGCTGCAAATGTGACACCGTGCTGGCTGATAGACTGCATGGGGACCTACTTACTACTGTAGCTGGGGTCTGCCTTCCTGCTTTCTTGTAGCTCCCATACTCAGTGGTATACCTTAAAAAACACATGTATTTTTTCAATGGTAGCTGAGGAGAACAAGTGTGGTATTGAAGATAGCTCCCACAGGAAAGCAGCTGCAAATGTGACACCGTGCTGGCTGATAGACTGCATGGGGACCTACTTACTACTGTAGCTGGGGTCTGCCTTCCTGCTTTCTTGTAGCTCCCATACTCAGTGGCATAACTTAACAGACAAAATGTGTTTTTTCAAAGGGAGCTGAAGGGAAAAAGTGTGGTATTGAAGATAGCTCCCACAGGAAAGGAGCTGCAAATGTAACACCGTGCTGGCTGATAGACTGCATGGGGACCTACTTACTACTGTAGCTGGGGTCTGCCTTCCTGCTTTCTTGTAGCTCCCATATTCAGTGGTATACCTTAACAGACAAAATGTATTTTATTCAATGGGAGCTGAACAGAAAAAGTGTGGTATTGAAGATAGCTCCCACAGGAAAGCAGCTGCAAATGTGACACCGTGCTGGCTGATAGACTGCATGGGGACCTACTTACTACTGTAGCTGGGGTCTGCCTTCCTGCTTTCTTGTAGCTCCCATACTCAGTGGCATAACTTCACAGACACATGTATTTTTTCAATGGGAGCTGAACAGAAAAAGTGTGGTATTGAAGATAACTCCCACAGGAAAGCAGCTGCAAATGTGACACCGTGCTGGCTGATAGACTGCATGGGGACCTACTTACTACTGTAGCTGGGGTCTGCCTTCCTGTTTTCTTGTAGCTCCCATACTCAGTGGCATAACTTCACAGACACATGTATTTTTTCAATGGGAGCTGAACAGAAAAAGTGTGGTATTGAAGATAACTCCCACAGGAAAGCAGCTGCAAATGTGACACCGTGCTGGCTGATAGACTGCATGGGGACCTACTTACTACTGTAGCTGGGGTCTGCCTTCCTGCTTTCTTGTAGCTCCCATACTCAGTGGTATAACTTAACAGACAAAATGTATTTTTTTCAATGGGAGCTCAGGAGAAAAAGTGTGGTATTGAAGATAGCTCCCACAGGAAAGCAGCTGCAAATGTGATACCGTGTTGGCTGATAGACTGCATGGAGACCTACTTACTACTGTAGCTGGGGTCTGCCTTCCTGCTTTCTTGTAGCTCCGATACTCAGCGGTTTAACTTAAGAGACAAAATGTATTTTTTTCAATGGGAGCTGAGGAGAACAAGTGTGGTATTGAAGATAGCTCCCACAGGAAAGCAGCTGCAAATGTGACACCGTGCTGGCTGATAGACTGCATGGGGACCTACTTAATACTGTAGCTGGGGTCTGTCTTCCTGCTTTCTTGTAGCTCCCATACTCAGTGGCATAACTTAACAGACAAAATGTATTTTTTTCAATGGGAGCTGAGGAGAAAAATTGTGATATTGAAGATAGCTCCCACAGGAAAGCAGCTGCAAATGTGACACCGTGCTGGCTGATAGACTGCATGGGGACCTACTTACTACTGTAGCTGGGGTCTGCCTTCCTGCTTTCTTGTAGCTCCCATATTCAGTGGTATACCTTAACAGACAAAATGTATTTTATTCAATGGGAGCTCAACAGAAAAAGTGTGGTATTGAAGATAGCTCCCACAGGAAAGCAGCTGCAAATGTGACACCGTGCTGGCTGATAGACTGCATGGGGACCTACTTACTACTGTAGCTGGGGTCTGCCTTCCTGCTTTCTTGTAGCTCCCATACTCAGTGGCATAACTTAACAGACAAAATGTATTTTTTTAATGGGAGCTGAGGAGAAAAAGCGTGGTATTGAAGATAGCTCCCACAGGAAAGGAGCTGCAAATGTAACACCGTGCTGGCTGCTAGACTGCATGGGGACCTACTTACTACTGTAGCTGGGGTCTGCCTTCCTGCTTTCTTGTAGCTCCGATACTCAGCGGTATAACTTAAGAGACAAAATGTATTTTTTTCAATGGGAGCTGAGGAGAACAAGTGTGGTATTGAAGATAGCTCCCACAGGAAACAGTTGCAAATGTGACACCGTGCTGGCTGATAGACTGCATGGGGACCTACTTACTACTGTAGCTGGGGTCTCCTTCCTCTTTTCTTGTAGCTCCCATACTCAGTGGCATAACTTAACAGAACAAATGTATTTTATTGAATGGGAGCTGAACAGAAAAAGTGTGGTATTGAAGATAGCTCCCACAGGAAAGCAGCTGCAAATGTGACACCGTGCTGGCTGATAGACTGCATGGGTACCTACTTCCTACTGTAGCTGGGGTCTGCCTTCCTGCTTTCTTGTAGCTCCCATACTCAGTGGCATAACTTAACAGACAAAATGTATTTTTTCAATGGGAGCTGAGGGGAAAAAGTGTGGTACTGAAGATAGTTCCCACAGGAAAGTAGCTGCAAATGTGACACCGTGCTGGTTGATAGACTGCATGGGGACCTACTTACTACTGTAGCTGGGGTCTGCCTTCCTGCTTTCTTGTAGCTCCCATACTCAGTGGCATAACGTAACAGACAAAATGTATTTTTTTCAATGGGAGCTGAGGAGAAAAAGTGTGGTATTGAAGATCGCTCCCACAGGAAAGCAGCTGCAAATGTGACACCGTGCTGACTGATAGACTGCATGGGGACCTACTTACTACTGTAGCTGGGGTCTGCCTTCCTGCTTTCTTATAGCTCCCATACTCAGTGGCATAACTTGACAGACAAAATGTATTTTTTCAATGGGAGCTGAACAGAAAAAGTGTGGTATTGAAGATAGCTCCCACAGGAAAGCAGCTGCAAATGTGACACCGTGCTGGCTGCTAGACTGCATGGGGACCTACTTACTACTGTAGCTGGGGTCTGCCTTCCTGCTTTCTTGTAGCTCCGATACTCAGCGGTATAACTTAAGAGACAAAATGTATTTTTTTCAATGGGAGCTGAGGAGAACAAGTGTGGTATTGAAGATAGCTCCCACAGGAAACAGTTGCAAATGTGACACCGTGCTGGCTGATAGACTGCATGGGGACCTACTTACTACTGTAGCTGGGGTCTCCTTCCTCTTTTCTTGTAGCTCCCATACTCAGTGGCATAACTTAACAGAACAAATGTATTTTATTGAATGGGAGCTGAACAGAAAAAGTGTGGTATTGAAGATAGCTCCCACAGGAAAGCAGCTGCAAATGTGACACCGTGCTGGCTGATAGACTGCATGGGTACCTACTTCCTACTGTAGCTGGGGTCTGCCTTCCTGCTTTCTTGTAGCTCCCATACTCAGTGGCATAACTTAACAGACAAAATGTATTTTTTCAATGGGAGCTGAGGGGAAAAAGTGTGGTACTGAAGATAGTTCCCACAGGAAAGTAGCTGCAAATGTGACACCGTGCTGGTTGATAGACTGCATGGGGACCTACTTACTACTGTAGCTGGGGTCTGCCTTCCTGCTTTCTTGTAGCTCCCATACTCAGTGGCATAACGTAACAGACAAAATGTATTTTTTTCAATGGGAGCTGAGGAGAAAAAGTGTGGTATTGAAGATCGCTCCCACAGGAAAGCAGCTGCAAATGTGACACCGTGCTGACTGATAGACTGCATGGGGACCTACTTACTACTGTAGCTGGGGTCTGCCTTCCTGCTTTCTTGTAGCTCCCATACTCAGTGGCATAACTTGACAGACAAAATGTATTTTTTCAATGGGAGCTGAACAGAAAAAGTGTGGTATTGAAGATAGTTCCCACAGGAAAGCAGCTGCAAATGTGACACTGTGCTGGCTGATAGACTGCATGGGGACCTACTTACTACTGTAGCTGGGGTCTGCCTTCCTGCTTTCTTGTAGCTCCCATACTCAGTGGCATAACTTAACAGACAAAATGTATTTTATTCAATGGGAGCTGAGGGGAAAAAGTGTGGTATTGAAGATAGCTCCCACAGGAAAGCAGCTGCAAATGTGACACCGTGCTGGCTGATAGACTGCATGGGGACCTACTTACTACTGTAGCTGGGGTCTGCCTTCCTGCTTTCTTGTAGCTCCCATACTCAGTGGCATAACTTAAGAGACAAAATGTATTTTTTTCAATGGGAGCTGAGGAAAACAAGTGTGGTATTGAAGATAGCTCCCACAGGAAAGCAGCTGCAAATGTGACACCGTGCTGGCTGATAGACTGCATGGGGACCTACTTACTACTGTAGCTGGGGTCTGCCTTCCTGCTTTCTTGTAGCTCCCATACTCAGTGGCATAACTTAACAGACAAAATGTATTTTATTCAATGGGAGCTGAACAGAAAAAGTGTGGTATTGAAGATAGCTCCCACAGGAAAGCAGCTGCAAATGTGACACCGTGCTGGCTGATAGACTGCATGGGGACCTACTTACTACTGTAGCTGGGGTCTGCCTTCCTGCTTTCTTGTAGCTCCCATATTCAGTGGTATACCTTAACAGACAAAATGTATTTTATTCAATGGGAGCTGAACAGAAAAAGTGTGGTATTGAAGATAGCTCCCACAGGAAAGCAGCTGCAAATGTGACACCGTGCTGGCTGATAGACTGCATGGGGACCTACTGACTACTGTAGCTGGGGTCTGCCTTCCTGCTTTCTTGTAGCTGCCATACTCAGTGGCATAACTTAACAGACAAAATGTATTTTTTCAATGGGAGCTGAGGGGAAAAAGTGTGGTATTGAAGATAGCTCCCACAGGAAAGCAGCTGCAAATGTGACACTGTGCTGGCTGATAGACTGTATGGGGACCTACTTACTACTGTAGCTGGGGTCTGCCTTCCTGCTTTCTTGTAGCTCCGATACTCAGCGGTATAACTTAAGAGACAAAATGTATTTTTTACAATGGGAGCTGAGGAGAACAAGTGTGGTATTGAAGATAGCTCCCACAGGAAAGCAGCTGCAAATGTGACACTGTGCTGGCTGATAGACTGTATGGGGACCTACTTACTACTGTAGCTGGGGTCTGCCTTCCTGCTTTCTTGTAGCTCCCACACTCAGTGGCATAACTTAACAGACATATGTATTTTTTCAATGGGAGCTGAACAGAAAAAGTGTGTTATTGAATATAACTCCCACAGGAAAGCAGCTGCAAATGTGACACCGTGCTGGCTGATATACTGCATGGGGACCTACTTACTACTGTATCTGGGGTCTGCCTTCCTGCTTTCTTGTAGCTCCCATACTCAGTGGCATAACTTAACAGACAAAATGTATTTTTTCAATGGGAGCTGAACAGAAAAAGTGTGGTATTGAAGATAGTTCCCACAGGAAAGCAGCTGCAAATGTGACACTGTGCTGGCTGATAGACTGCATGGGGACCTACTTACTACTGTAGCTGGGGTCTGCCTTCCTGCTTTCTTGTAGCTCCCATACTCAGTGGCATAACTTAACAGACAAAATGTATTTTATTCAGTGGGAGCTGAGGAGAAAAAGTGTGGTATTGAAGATAGCTCCCACAGGAAAGCAGCTGCAAATGTGACACCGTGCTGGCTGATAGACTGCATGGGGACCTACTTAGTACTGTAGCTGGGGTCTGCCTTCCTGCTTTCTTGTAGCTCCCATACTCAGTGGCATAACTTAACAGACAAAATGTATTTTATTCAATGGGAGCTGAACAGAAAAAGTGTGGTATTGAAGATAGTTCCCACAGGAAAGCAGCTGCAAATGTGACACCGTGCTGGCTGATAGAGTGCATGGGGACCTAGTTAATACTGTAGCTGGGGTCTGCCTTCCTGCTTTCTTGTAGCTCCCATACTCAGTGGCGTAACTTAAGAGACAAAATGTATTTTTTCAATGGGAGCTGAGGGGAAAAAGTGTGGTATTGAAGATCGCTCCCACAGGAAAGCAGCTGCAAATGTAACACCGTGCTGACTGATAGACTGCATGGGGACCTACTTACTACTGTAGCTGGGGTCTGCCTTCCTGCTTTCTTGTAGCATCCATACTCAGTGGCATAACTTGACAGACAAAATGTATTTTTTCAATGGGAGCTGAACAGAAAAAGTGTGGTATTGAAGATAGTTCCCACAGGAAAGCAGCTGCAAATGTGACACTGTGCTGGCTGATAGACTGCATGGGGACCTACTTACTACTGTAGCTGGGGTCTGCCTTCCTGCTTTCTTGTAGCTCCCATACTCAGTGGCATAACTTAAGAGACAAAATGTATTTTTTTCAATGGGAGCTGAGGAGAAAAATTGTGATATTGAAGATAGCTCCCACAGGAAAGCAGCTGCAAATGTGACACCGTGCTGGCTGATAGACTGCATGGGGACCTACTTACTACTGTAGCTGGGGTCTGCCTTCCTGCTTTCTTGTAGCTGCCATACTCAGTGGCATAACTTAACAGACAAAATGTATTTTTTCAATGGGAGCTGAGGGGAAAAAGTGTGGTATTGAAGATAGCTCCCACAGGAAAGCAGCTGCAAATGTGACACCGTGCTGGCTGATAGACTGCATGGGGACCTACTTACTACTGTAGCTGGGGTCTGCCTTCCTGCTTTCTTGTAGCTCCCATATTCAGTGGTATACCTTAACAGACAAAATGTATTTTATTCAATGGGAGCTGAACCGAAAAAGTGTGGTATTGAAGATAGCTCCCACAGGAAAGCAGCTGCAAATGTGACACCGTGCTGGCTGATAGACTGCATGGGGACCTACTGACTACTGTAGCTGGGGTCTGCCTTCCTGCTTTCTTGTAGCTGCCATACTAAGTGGCATAACTTAACAGACAAAATGTATTTTTTCAATGGGAGCTGAGGGGAAAAAGTGTGGTATTGAAGATCGCTCCCACAGGAAAGCAGCTGCAAGTGTAACACCGTGCTGACTGATAGACTGCATGGGGACCTACTTACTACTGTAGCTGGGGTCTGCCTTCCTGCTTTCTTGTAGCTCCGATACTCAGCGGTATAACTTAAGAGACAAAATGTATTTTTTTCAATGGGAGCTAGGGAGAACAAGTGTGGTATTGAAGATAGCTCCCACAGGAAAGCAGCTGCAAATGTGACACCGTGCTGGCTGATAGACTGCATGGGGACCTACTTACTACTGTAGCTGGAGTCTGCCTTCCTGCTTTCTTGTAGCTCCCATACTCAGTGGCATAACTTCACAGACACATGTATTTTTTCAATGGGAGCTGAACAGAAAAAGTGTGGTATTGAATATAACTCCCACAGGAAAGCAGCTGCAAATGTGACACCGTGCTGGCTGATAGACTGCATGGGGACCTACTTACTACTGTAGCTGGGGTCTGCCTTCCTGCTTTCTTGTAGCTCCCATACTCAGTGGCATAACTTAACAGACAAATGTATTTTTTCAATGGGAGCTGAACAGAAAAAGTGTGGTATTGAATATAACTCCCACAGGAAAGCAGCTGCAAATGTGACACCGTGCTGGCTGATATACTGCATGGGGACCTACTTACTACTGTAGCTGGGGTCTGCCTTCCTGCTTTCTTGTAGCTCCCATACTCAGTGGCATAACTTAACAGACACATGTATTTTTTCAATGGGAGCTGAACAGAAAAAGTGTGGTATTGAAGATAACTCCCATAGGAAAGCAGCTGCAAATGTGACACCGTGCTGGCTGATAGACTGCATGGGGACCTACTTACTACTGTAGCTGGGGTCTGTCTTCCTGCTTTCTTGTAGCTCCCATACTCAGTGGCATAACTTAACAGACAAAATGTATTTTTTCAATGGGAGCTGAACAGAAAAAGTGTGGTATTGAAGATAGTTCCCACAGGAAAGCAGCTGCAAATGTGACACTGTGCTGGCTGATAGACTGCATGGGGACCTACTTACTACTGTAGCTGGGGTCTGCCTTCCTGCTTTCTTGTAGCTCCCATACTCAGCGGTATAACTTAAGAGACAAAATGTATTTTATTCAATGGGAACTGAGGGGAAAAAGTGTGGTATTGAAGATAGCTCCCACAGGAAAGCAGCTGAAATGTGACACCGTGCTGGCTGATAGACTGCATGGGGACCTACTTACTACTGTAGCTGGGGTCTGCCTTCCTGCTTTCTTGTAGCTCCCATACTCAGTGGCATAACTTAAGAGACAAAATGTATTTTTTTCAATGGGAGCTGAGGAGAACAAGTGTGGTATTGAAGATAGCTCCCACAGGAAAGCAGCTGCAAATGTGACACCGTGCTGGCTGATAGACTGCATGGGGACCTACTGACTACTGTAGCTGGGGTCTGCCTTCCTGCTTTCTTGTAGCTGCCATACTCAGTGGCATAACTTAACAGACAAAATGTATTTTTTCAATGGGAGCTGAGGGGAAAAAGTGTGGTATTGAAGATCGCTCCCACAGGAAAGCAGCTGCAAATGTAACACCGTGCTGACTGATAGACTGCATGGGGACCTACTTACTACTGTAGCTGGGGTCTGCCTTCCTGCTTTCTTGTAGCTCCGATACTCAGCGGTATAACTTAAGAGACAAAATGTATTTTTTTCAATGGGAGCTGAGGAGAACAAGTGTGGTATTGAAGATAGCTCCCACAGGAAAGCAGCTGCAAATGTGACACCGTGCTGGTTGATAGACTGCATGGGGACCTACTTACTACTGTAGCTGGGGTCTGCCTTCCTGCTTTCTTGTAGCTCCCATATTCAGTGGTATACCTTAACAGACAAAATGTATTTTATTCAATGGGAGCTGAACAGAAAAAGTGTGGTATTGAAGATAGCTCCCACAGGAAAGCAGCTGCAAATGTGACACCGTGCTGGCTGATAGACTGCATGGGGACCTACTGACTACTGTAGCTGGGGTCTGCCTTCCTGCTTTCTTGTAGCTGCCATACTCAGTGGCATAACTTAACAGACAAAATGTATTTTTTCAATGGGAGCTGAGGGGAAAAAGTGTGGTATTGAAGATAGCTCCCACAGGAAAGCAGCTGCAAATGTGACACCGTGCTGGCTGATAGACTGCATGGGGACCTACTTACTACTGTAGCTGGGGTCTACCTTCCTGCTTTCTTGTAGCTCCCATACTCAGTGGCATAACTTAACAGACACATGTATTTTTTCAATGGGAGCTGAACAGAAAAAGTGTGGTATTGAATATAACTCCCACAGGAAAGCAGCTGCAAATGTGACACCGTGCTGGCTGATAGACTGCATGGGGACCTACTTACTACTGTAGCTGGGGTCTGCCTTCCTGCTTTCTTGTAGCTCCCATACTCAGTGGCATAACTTAACAGACAACATGTATTTTTTGAAAGGAAGCTGAACAGAAAAAGTGTGGTATTGAAGATAGTTCCCACAGGAAAGCAGCTGCAAATGTGACACCGTGCTGGCTGATAGACTGCATGGGGACCTACTTACTACTGTAGCTGGGGTCTGCCTTCCTGCTTTCTTGTAGCTCCCATACTCAGTGGCATAACTTAACAGACAAAATGTATTTTTTCAATGGGAGCTGAACAGAAAAACTGTGGTATTGAAGATAGCTCCCACAGGAAAGCAGCTGCAAATGTGACACCGTGCTGGCTGATAGACTGCATGGGGACCTACTTACTACTGTAGCTGGGGTCTGCCTTCCTGCTTTCTTGTAGCTCCCATACTCAGCGGTATAACTTAAGAGACAAAATGTATTTTTTTCAATGGTAGCTGAGGAGAACAAGTGTGGTATTGAAGATAGCTCCCACAGGAAAGCAGCTGCAAATGTGACACCGTGCTGACTGATAGACTGCATGGGGACCTACTTACTACTGGGGTCTGCCTTCCTGCTTTCTTGTAGCTCCCATACTCAGTGGCATAACTTAACAGACACATGTATTTTTTCAATGGGAGCTGAACAGAAAAAGTGTGGTATTGAAGATAACTCCCACAGGAAAGCAGCTGCAAATGTGACACCGTGCTGACTGATAGACTGCATGGGGACCTACTTACTACTGTAGCTGGGGTCTGCCTTCCTGCTTTCTTGTAGCTCCCATACTCAGTGGCATAACTTAAGAGACAAAATGTATTTTTTTCAATGGGAGCTGAGGAGAACAAGTGTGGTATTGAAGATAGCTCCCACAGGAAAGCAGCTGCAAATGTGACACCGTGCTGGCTGATAGACTGCATGGGGACCTACTTACTACTGTAGCTGGGGTCTGCCTTCCTGCTTTCTTGTAGCTCCCATATTCAGTGGTATACCTTAACGGACACATGTATTTATTGAAAGGAAGCTGAACAGAAAAAGTGTGGTATTGAAGATAGCTCCCACAGGAAAGGAGCTGCAAATGTGACACCGTGCTGGCTGATAGACTGCATGGGGACCTACTTACTACTGTAGCTGGGGTCTGCCTTCCTGTTTTCTTGTAGCTCCCATACTCAGTGGCATAACTTAACAGACAAAATGTATTTTTTCAATGGGGGCAGATGGGAAAAAGCGTGGTATTGAAGATAGTTCCCACAGGAAAGCAGCTGCAAATGTGACACTGTGCTGGCTGATAGACTGCATGGGGACCTACTTACTACTGTAGCTGGGGTCTGCCTTCCTGCTTTCTTGTAGCTCCCATACTCAGTGGCATAACTTAACAGACAAAATGTATTTTAATCAATGGGAGCTGAACAGAAAAAGTGTGGTATTGAAGATAGCTCCCACAGGAAAGGAGCTGCAAATGTGACACCGTGCTGGCTGCTAGACTGCATGGGGACCTAGTTAATACTGTAGCTGGGGTCTGCCTTCCTGCTTTCTTGTAGCTCCCATACTCAGTGGTATACCTTAACAGACATATGTATTTTTTCAATGGGAGCTGAGCAGAAAAAGTGTGGTATTGAAGATAACTCCCACAGGAAAGCAGCTGCAAATGTGACACCGTGCTGGCTGATAGACTGCATGGGGACCTACTTACTACTGTAGCTGGGGTCTGCCTTCCTGCTTTCTTGTAGCTCCCATACTCAGTGGCATAACTTAACAGACAAAATGTATTTTATTCAAAGGAAGCTGAACAGAAAAAGTGTGGTATTGAAGATAGCTCCCACAGGAAAGCAGCTGCAAATGTGACACCGTGCTGGCTGATAGACTGCATGGGGACCTACTTACTACTGTAGCTGGGGTCTGCCTTCCTGCTTTCTTGTAGCTCCCATACTCAGTGGCATAACTTAAGAGACAAAATGTATTTTTTTCAATGGGAGCTGAGGAGAACAAGTGTGGTATTGAAGATAGCTCCCACAGGAAAGCAGCTGCAAATGTGACACCGAGCTGGCTGATAGACTGCATGGGGACCTACTTACTACTGTAGCTGGGGTCTGCCTTCCTGCTTTATTGTAGCTCCCATACTCAGTGGCATAACTTAACAGACACATGTATTTTTTCAATGGGAGCTGAACAGAAAAAGTGTGGTATTGAAGATAACTCCCACAGGAAAGCAGCTGCAAATGTGACACCGTGCTGACTGATAGACTGCATGGGGACCTACTTACTACTGTAGCTGGGGTCTGCCTTCCTGCTTTCTTGTAGCTCCCATACTCAGTGGCATAACTTAAGAGACAAAATGTATTTTTTTCAATGGGAGCTGAGGAGAACAAGTGTGGTATTGAAGATAGCTCCCACAGGAAAGCAGCTGCAAATGTGACACCGTGCTGGCTGATAGACTGCATGGGGACCTACTTACTACTGTAGCTGGGGTCTGCCTTCCTGCTTTATTGTAGCTCCCATACTCAGTGTATACCTTAACAGACAAAATGTATTTTATTCAATGGGAGCTGAGGGGAAAAAGTGTGGTATTGAAGATAGCTCCCACAGGAAAGCAGCTGCAAATGTGACACCGTGCTGGCTGATAGACTGCATGGGGACCTACTGACTACTGTAGCTGGGGTCTGCCTTCCTGCTTTCTTGTAGCTCCCATATTCAGTGGTATACCTTAACGGACACATGTATTTATTGAAAGGAAGCTGAACAGAAAAAGTGTGGTATTGAAGATAGCTCCCACAGGAAAGCAGCTGCAAATGTGACACCGTGCTGGCTGATAGACTGCATGGGGACCTACTTACTACTGTAGCTGAGGTCTGCCTTCCTGCTTTCTTGTAGCTCCCATACTCAGTGGCATAACTTAACAGACAAAATGTATTTTTTCAATGGGAGCAGAGGGGAAAAAGCGTGGTATTGAAGATAGTTCCCACAGGAAAGCAGCTGCAAATGTGACACTGTGCTGGCTGATAGACTGCATGGGGACCTACTTACTACTGTAGCTGGGGTCTGCCTTCCTGCTTTCTTGTAGCTCCCATACTCAGTGGTATACCTTAACAGACATATGTATTTTTTCAATGGGAGCTGAGCAGAAAAAGTGTGGTATTGAAGATAACTCCCACAGGAAAGCAGCTGCAAATGTGACACCGTGCTGGCTGATAGACTGCATGGGGACCTACTTACTACTGTAGCTGTGGTCTGCCTTCCTGCTTTCTTGTAGCTCCCATACTCAGTGGCATAACTTAACAGCCAAAATGTATTTTTTCAATGGGAGCTGAGGGGAAAAAGTGTGATATTGAAGATAGCTCCCACAGGAAAGCAGCTGCAAATGTGACACCGTGCTGGCTGCTAGACTGCATGGGGACCTACTTACTACTGTAGCTGAGGTCTGCCTTCCTGCTTTCTTGTAGCTCCGATACTCAGCGGTATAACTTAAGAGACAAAATGTATTTTTTTCAATGGGAGCTGAGGAGAACAAGTGTGGTATTGAAGATAGCTCCCACAGGAAAGGAGCTGCAAATGTGACACCGTGCTGGCTGATAGACTGCATGGGGACCTACTTACTACTGTAGCTGGGGTCTGCCTTCCTGCTTTCTTGTAGCTCCCATATTCAGTGGTATACCTTAACAGACAAAAAGTATTTTATTCAATGGGAGCTGAACAGAAAAAGTGTGGTATTGAAGATAGCTCCCACAGGAAAGCAGCTGCAAATGTGACACCGTGCTGACTGATAGAGTGCATGGGGATCTACTTACTACTGTAGCTGGGGTCTGCCTTCCTGCTTTCTTGTAGCTCCCATACTCAGTGGCATAACTTAACAGACACATGTATTTTTTCAATGGGAGCTGAACAGAAAAAGTGTGGTATTGAAGATAACTCCCACAGGAAAGCAGCGTCAAATGTGACACCGTGCTGGCTGATAGACTGCATGGGGACCTACTTACTACTGTAGCTGCGGTCTGCCTTCCTGCTTTCTTGTAGCTCCCATACTCAGTGGTATACCTTAACAGACACATGTATTTTTTCAATGGGAGCTAAGCAGAAAAAGTGTGGTATTGAAGATAACTCCCACAGGAAAGCAGCTGCAAATGTGACACCGTGCTGGCTGATAGACTGCATGGGGACCTACTTACTACTGTAGCTGGGGTCTGCCTTCCTGCTTTCTTGTAGCTCCCATACTCAGTGGCATAACTTAACAGACACATGTATTTTTTCAATGGGACCTGAACAGAAAAAGTGTGGTATTGAAGATAGCTCCCACAGGAAAGCAGCTGCAAATGTGACACTGTGCTGGCTGATAGACTGCATGGGGACCTACTGACTACTGTAGCTGGGGTCTGCCTTCCTGCTTTCTTGTAGCTCCCATACTCAGTGGTATACCTTAACGGACACATGTATTTTTTCAATGGGAGCTGAACAGAAAAAGTGTGGTATTGAAGATAGCTCCCACAGGAAAGCAGCTGCAAATGTGACACCGTGCTGGCTGATATACTGCATGGGGACCTACTTACTACTGTAGCTGGGGTCTGCCTTCCTGCTTTCTTGTAGCTCCCATATTCAGTGGTATACCTTAACAGACAAAATGTATTTTATTCAATGGGAGCTGAACAGAAAAAGTGTGGTATTGAAGATAGCTCCCACAGGAAAGCAGCTGCAAATGTGACACCGTGCTGGCTGATAGATTGCATGGGGACCTACTTACTACTGTAGCTGGGGTCTGCCTTCCTGCTTTCTTGTAGCTCCCATACTCAGTGGCATAACTTAACAGACACATGTATTTTTTCAATGGGAGCTGAACAGAAAAAGTGTGGTATTGAATATAACTCCCACAGGAAAGCAGCTGCAAATGTGACACCGTGCTGGCTGATAGACTGCATGGGGACCTACTTACTACTGTAGCTGGGGTCTGCCTTCCTGCTTTCTTGTAGCTCCCATACTCAGTGGCATAACTTAACAGACAAAATGTATTTTTTCAATGGGAGCTGAACAGAAAAAGTGTGGTATTGAATATAACTCCCACAGGAAAGCAGCTGCAAATGTGACACCGTGCTGGCTGATAGACTGCATGGGGACCTACTTACTACTGTAGCTGGGGTCTGCCTTCCTGCTTTCTTGTAGCTCCCATACTCAGTGGCATAACTTAACAGACAAAATGTATTTTTTCAATGGGAGCTGAACAGAAAAAGTGTGGTATTGAATATAACTCCCACAGGAAAGCAGCTGCAAATGTGACACCGTGCTGGCTGATAGACTGCATGGGGACCTACTTACTACTGTAGCTGGGGTCTGCCTTCCTGCTTTCTTGTAGCTCCCATACTCAGTGGCATAACTTAACAGACACATGTATTTTTTCAATGGGACCTGAACAGAAAAAGTGTGGTATTGAACATAGCTCCCACAGGAAAGCAGCTGCAAATGTGACACTGTGCTGGCTGATAGACTGCATGGGGACCTACTGACTACTGTAGCTGGGGTCTGCCTTCCTGCTTTCTTGTAGCTCCCATACTCAGTGGTATACCTTAACGGACACATGTATTTTTTCAATGGGAGCTGAACAGAAAAAGTGTGGTATTGAAGATAGCTCCCACAGGAAAGCAGCTGCAAATGTGACACCGTGCTGGCTGATATACTGCATGGGGACCTACTTACTACTGTAGCTGGGGTCTGCCTTCCTGCTTTTTTGTAGCTCCCATATTCAGTGGTATACCTTAACAGACAAAATGTATTTTATTCAATGGGAGCTGAACAGAAAAAGTGTGGTATTGAAGATAGCTCCCACAGGAAAGCAGCTGCAAATGTGACACCGTGCTGGCTGATAGATTGCATGGGGACCTACTTACTACTGTAGCTGGGGTCTGCCTTCCTGCTTTCTTGTAGCTCCCATACTCAGTGGCATAACTTAACAGACACATGTATTTTTTCAATGGGAGCTGAACAGAAAAAGTGTGGTATTGAATATAACTCCCACAGGAAAGCAGCTGCAAATGTGACACCGTGCTGGCTGATAGACTGCATGGGGACCTACTTACTACTGTAGCTGGGGTCTGCCTTCCTGCTTTATTGTAGCTCCCATACTCAGTGGCATAACTTAACAGACAAAATGTATTTTTTCAATGGGAGCTGAACAGAAAAAGTGTGGTATTGAATATAACTCCCACAGGAAAGCAGCTGCAAATGTGACACCGTGCTGGCTGATAGACTGCATGGGGACCTACTTACTACTGTAGCTGGGGTCAGTCTTCCTGCTTTCTTGTAGCTCCCATACTCAGTGGCATAACTTAACAGACAAAATGTATTTTTTCAATGGGAGCTGAACAGAAAAAGTGTGGTATTGAATATAACTCCCACAGGAAAGCAGCTGCAAATGTGACACCGTGCTGGCTGATAGACTGCATGGGGACCTACTTACTACTGTAGCTGGGGTCTGCCTTCCTGCTTTCTTGTAGCTCCCATACTCAGCGGTATAACTTAAGAGACAAAATGTATTTTTTTCAATGGGAGCTGAGGAGAACATGTGTGGTATTGAAGATAGCTCCCACAGGAAAGCAGCTGCAAATGTGACACCGTGCTGGCTGATAGACTGCATGGGGACCTACTTACTACTGTAGCTGGGGTCTGCCTTCCTGCTTTCTTGTAGCTCCCATACTCAGTGGTATACCTTAACGGACACATGTATTTTTTCAATGGGAGCTGAACAGAAAAAGTGTGGTATTGAAGATAGCTCCCACAGGAAAGCAGCTGCAAATGTGACACCGTGCTGGCTGATATACTGCATGGGGACCTACTTACTACTGTAGCTGGGGTCTGCCTTCCTGCTTTCTTGTAGCTCCCATATTCAGTGGTATACCTTAACAGACAAAATGTATTTTATTCAATGGGAGCTGAACAGAAAAAGTGTGGTATTGAAGATAGCTCCCACAGGAAAGCAGCTGCAAATGTGACACCGTGCTGGCTGATAGATTGCATGGGGACCTACTTACTACTGTAGCTGGGGTCTGCCTTCCTGCTTTCTTGTAGCTCCCATACTCAGTGGCATAACTTAACAGACACATGTATTTTTTCAATGGGAGCTGAACAGAAAAAGTGTGGTATTGAATATAACTCCCACAGGAAAGCAGCTGCAAATGTGACACCGTGCTGGCTGATAGACTGCATGGGGACCTACTTACTACTGTAGCTGGGGTCTGCCTTCCTGCTTTCTTGTAGCTCCCATACTCAGTGGCATAACTTAACAGACAAAATGTATTTTTTCAATGGGAGCTGAACAGAAAAAGTGTGGTATTGAATATAACTCCCACAGGAAAGCAGCTGCAAATGTGACACCGTGCTGGCTGATAGACTGCATGGGGACCTACTTACTACTGTAGCTGGGGTCTGCCTTCCTGCTTTCTTGTAGCTCCCATACTCAGCGGTATAACTTAAGAGACAAAATGTATTTTTTTCAATGGTAGCTGAGGAGAACAAGTGTGGTATTGAAGATAGCTCCCACAGGAAAGCAGCTGCAAATGTGACACCGTGCTGGCTGATAGACTGCATGGGGACCTACTTACTACTGTAGCTGGGGTCTGCCTTCCTGCTTTCTTGTATCTCCCATATTCAGTGGTATACCTTAACAGACAAAAAGTATTTTATTCAATGGGAGCTGAACAGAAAAAGTGTGGTATTGAAGATAGCTCCCACAGGAAAGCAGCTGCAAATGTGACACCGTGCTGGCTGCTAGACTGCATGGGGACCTACTTACTACTGTAGCTGGGGTCTGCCTTCCTGCTTTCTTGTAGCTCCCATACTCAGTGGCATAACTTAACAGACAAAATGTATTTTATTCAAAGGAAGCTGAACAGAAAAAGTGTGGTATTGAAGATAGCTCCCACAGGAAAGCAGCTGCAAATGTGACACCGTGCTGGCTGATAGACTGCATGGGGACCTAGTTAATACTGTAGCTGGGGTCTGTCTTCCTGCTTTCTTGTAGCTCCCATACTCAGTGGCATAACTTAACAGACAAAATGTATTTTTTTCAATGGGAGCTGAGGAGAACAAGTGTGGTATTGAAGATAGCTCCCACAGGAAAGCAGCTGCAAATGTGACACCGTGCTGGCTGATAGACTGCATGGGGACCTACTTACTACTGTAGCTGGGGTCTGCCTTCCTGCTTTCTTGTAGCTCCCATATTCAGTGGTATACCTTAACAGACAAAATGTATTTTATTCAATGGGAGCTGAACAGAAAAAGTGTGGTATTGAAGATAGCTCCCACAGGAAAGCAGCTGCAAATGTGACACCGTGCTGGCTGATAGACTGCATGGGGACCTACTGACTACTGTATCTGGGGTCTGCCTTCCTGCTTTCTTGTAGCTCCCATATTCAGTGGTATACCTTAACGGACACATGTATTTTTTGAAAGGAAGCTGAACAGAAAAAGTGTGGTATTGAAGATAGCTCCCACAGGAAAGCAGCTGCTAATGTGACACCGTGCTGGCTGATAGACTGCATGGGGACCTACTTACTACTGTAGCTGGGGTCTGCCTTCCTGCTTTCTTGTATCTCCCATACTCAGTGGCATAACTTAACAGACAAAATGTATTTTTTCAATGGGAGCAGAGTGGAAAAAGCGTGGTATTAAAGATAGTTCCCACAGGAAAGCAGCTGCAAATGTGACACCGTGCTGGCTGATAGACTGCATGGGGACCTAGTTAATACTGTAGCTGGGGTCTGCCTTCCTGCTTTGTTGTAGCTCCCATACTCAGTGGTATACCTTAACAGACATATGTATTTTTTCAATGGGAGCTGAGCAGAAAAAGTGTGGTATTGAAGATAACTCCCACAGGAAAGCAGCTGCAAATGTGACACCGTGCTGGCTGATAGACTGCATGGGGACCTACTTACTACTGTAGCTGGGGTCTGCCTTCCTGCTTTCTTGTAGCTCCCATACTCAGTGGCATAACTTAACAGCCAAAATGTATTTTTTCAATGGGAGCTGAGGGGAAAAAGTGTGATATTGAAGATAGCTCCCACAGGAAAGCAGCTGCAAATGTGACACCGTGCTGGCTGCTAGACTGCATGGGGACCTACTTACTACTGTAGCTGAGGTCTGCCTTCCTGCTTTCTTGTAGCTCCGATACTCAGCGGTATAACTTAAGAGACAAAATGTATTTTTTTCAATGGGAGCTGAGGAGAACAAGTGTGGTATTGAAGATAGCTCCCACAGGAAAGGAGCTGCAAATGTGACACCGTGCTGGCTGATAGACTGCATGGGGACCTACTTACTACTGTAGCTGGGGTCTGCCTTCCTGCTTTCTTGTAGCTCCCATATTCAGTGGTATACCTTAACAGACAAAAAGTATTTTATTCAATGGGAGCTGAACAGAAAAAGTGTGGTATTGAAGATAGCTCCCACAGGAAAGCAGCTGCAAATGTGACACCGTGCTGACTGATAGAGTGCATGGGGACCTACTTACTACTGTAGCTGGGGTCTGCCTTCCTGCTTTCTTGTAGCTCCCATACTCAGTGGCATAACTTAACAGACACATGTATTTTTTCAATGGGAGCTGAACAGAAAAAGTGTGGTATTGAAGATAACTCCCACAGGAAAGCAGCGTCAAATGTGACACCGTGCTGGCTGATAGACTGCATGGGGACCTACTTACTACTGTAGCTGCGGTCTGCCTTCCTGCTTTCTTGTAGCTCCCATACTCAGTGGTATACCTTAACAGACACATGTATTTTTTCAATGGGAGCTGAGCAGAAAAAGTGTGGTATTGAAGATAACTCCCACAGGAAAGCAGCTGCAAATGTGACACCGTGCTGGCTGATAGACTGCATGGGGACCTACTTACTACTGTAGCTGGGGTCTGCCTTCCTGCTTTCTTGTAGCTCCCATACTCAGTGGCATAACTTAACAGACAAAATGTATTTTTTCAATGGGAGCTGAACAGAAAAAGTGTGGTATTGAATATAACTCCCACAGGAAAGCAGCTGCAAATGTGACACCGTGCTGGCTGATAGACTGCATGGGGACCTACTTACTACTGTAGCTGGGGTCTGCCTTCCTGCTTTCTTGTAGCTCCCATACTCAGCGGTATAACTTAAGAGACAAAATGTATTTTTTTCAATGGTAGCTGAGGAGAACAAGTGTGGTATTGAAGATAGCTCCCACAGGAAAGCAGCTGCAAATGTGACACCGTGCTGGCTGATAGACTGCATGGGGACCTACTTACTACTGTAGCTGGGGTCTGCCTTCCTGCTTTCTTGTATCTCCCATATTCAGTGGTATACCTTAACAGACAAAAAGTATTTTATTCAATGGGAGCTGAACAGAAAAAGTGTGGTATTGAAGATAGCTCCCACAGGAAAGCAGCTGCAAATGTGACACCGTGCTGGCTGATAGACTGCATGGGGACCTACTTACTACTGTAGCTGGGGTCTGCCTTCCTGCTTTCTTGTAGCTCCCATACTCAGTGGCATAACTTAACAGACAAAATGTATTTTATTCAAAGGAAGCTGAACAGAAAAAGTGTGGTATTGAAGATAGCTCCCACAGGAAAGCAGCTGCAAATGTGACACCGTGCTGGCTGATAGACTGCATGGGGACCTACTTACTACTGTAGCTGGGGTCTGCCTTCCTGCTTTCTTGTAGCTCCCATACTCAGTGGCATAACTTAACAGACAAAATGTATTTTTTTCAATGGGAGCTGAGGAGAACAAGTGTGGTATTGAAGATAGCTCCCACAGGAAAGCAGCTGCAAATGTGACACCGTGCTGGCTGATAGACTGCATGGGGACCTACTTACTACTGTAGCTGGGGTCTGCCTTCCTGCTTTCTTGTAGCTCCCATATTCAGTGGTATACCTTAACAGACAAAATGTATTTTATTCAATGGGAGCTGAACAGAAAAAGTGTGGTATTGAAGATAGCTCCCACAGGAAAGCAGCTGCAAATGTGACACCGTGCTGGCTGATAGACTGCATGGGGACCTACTGACTACTGTATCTGGGGTCTGCCTTCCTGCTTTCTTGTAGCTCCCATATTCAGTGGTATACCTTAACGGACACATGTATTTTTTGAAAGGAAGCTGAACAGAAAAAGTGTGGTATTGAAGATAGCTCCCACAGGAAAGCAGCTGCTAATGTGACACCGTGCTGGCTGATAGACTGCATGGGGACCTACTTACTACTGTAGCTGGGGTCTGCCTTCCTGCTTTCTTGTATCTCCCATACTCAGTGGCATAACTTAACAGACAAAATGTATTTTTTCAATGGGAGCAGAGTGGAAAAAGCGTGGTATTAAAGATAGTTCCCACAGGAAAGCAGCTGCAAATGTGACACCGTGCTGGCTGATAGACTGCATGGGGACCTAGTTAATACTGTAGCTGGGGTCTGCCTTCCTGCTTTGTTGTAGCTCCCATACTCAGTGGTATACCTTAACAGACATATGTATTTTTTCAATGGGAGCTGAGCAGAAAAAGTGTGGTATTGAAGATAACTCCCACAGGAAAGCAGCTGCAAATGTGACACCGTGCTGGCTGATAGACTGCATGGGGACCTACTTACTACTGTAGCTGGGGTCTGCCTTCCTGCTTTCTTGTAGCTCCCATACTCAGTGGCATAACTTAACAGCCAAAATGTATTTTTTCAATGGGAGCTGAGGGGAAAAAGTGTGATATTGAAGATAGCTCCCACAGGAAAGCAGCTGCAAATGTGACACCGTGCTGGCTGCTAGACTGCATGGGGACCTACTTACTACTGTAGCTGAGGTCTGCCTTCCTGCTTTCTTGTAGCTCCGATACTCAGCGGTATAACTTAAGAGACAAAATGTATTTTTTTCAATGGGAGCTGAGGAGAACAAGTGTGGTATTGAAGATAGCTCCCACAGGAAAGGAGCTGCAAATGTGACACCGTGCTGGCTGATAGACTGCATGGGGACCTACTTACTACTGTAGCTGGGGTCTGCCTTCCTGCTTTCTTGTAGCTCCCATATTCAGTGGTATACCTTAACAGACAAAAAGTATTTTATTCAATGGGAGCTGAACAGAAAAAGTGTGGTATTGAAGATAGCTCCCACAGGAAAGCAGCTGCAAATGTGACACCGTGCTGACTGATAGAGTGCATGGGGACCTACTTACTACTGTAGCTGGGGTCTGCCTTCCTGCTTTCTTGTAGCTCCCATACTCAGTGGCATAACTTAACAGACACATGTATTTTTTCAATGGGAGCTGAACAGAAAAAGTGTGGTATTGAAGATAACTCCCACAGGAAAGCAGCGTCAAATGTGACACCGTGCTGGCTGATAGACTGCATGGGGACCTACTTACTACTGTAGCTGCGGTCTGCCTTCCTGCTTTCTTGTAGCTCCCATACTCAGTGGTATACCTTAACAGACACATGTATTTTTTCAATGGGAGCTGAGCAGAAAAAGTGTGGTATTGAAGATAACTCCCACAGGAAAGCAGCTGCAAATGTGACACCGTGCTGGCTGATAGACTGCATGGGGACCTACTTACTACTGTAGCTGGGGTCTGCCTTCCTGCTTTCTTGTAGCTCCCATACTCAGTGGCATAACTTAACAGACACATGTATTTTTTCAATGGGACCTGAACAGAAAAAGTGTGGTATTGAAGATAGCTCCCACAGGAAAGCAGCTGCAAATGTGACACTGTGCTGGCTGACAGACTGCATGGGGACCTACTGACTACTGTAGCTGGGGTCTGCCTTCCTGCTTTCTTGTAGCTCCCATACTCAGTGGTATACCTTAACGGACACATGTATTTTTTCAATGGGAGCTGAACAGAAAAAGTGTGGTATTGAAAATAGCTCCCACAGGAAAGCAGCTGCAAATGTGACACCGTGCTGGCTGATATACTGCATGGGGACCTACTTACTACTGTAGCTGGGGTCTGCCTTCCTGCTTTCTTGTAGCTCCCATATTCAGTGGTATACCTTAACAGACAAAATGTATTTTATTCAATGGGAGCTGAACAGAAAAAGTGTGGTATTGAAGATAGCTCCCACAGGAAAGCAGCTGCAAATGTGACACCGTGCTGGCTGATAGATTGCATGGGGACCTACTTACTACTGTAGCTGGGGTCTGCCTTCCTGCTTTCTTGTAGCTCCCATACTCAGTGGCATAACTTAACAGACACATGTATTTTTTCAATGGGAGCTGAACAGAAAAAGTGTGGTATTGAATATAACTCCCACAGGAAAGCAGCTTCAAATGTGACACCGTGCTGGCTGATAGACTGCATGGGGACCTACTTACTACTGTAGCTGGGGTCTGCCTTCCTGCTTTCTTGTAGCTCCCATACTCAGTGGCATAACTTAACAGACAAAATGTATTTTTTCAATGGGAGCTGAACAGAAAAAGTGTGGTATTGAATATAACTCCCACAGGAAAGCAGCTGCAAATGTGACACCGTGCTGGCTGATAGACTGCATGGGGACCTACTTACTACTGTAGCTGGGGTCTGCCTTCCTGCTTTCTTGTAGCTCCCATACTCAGTGGCATAACTTAACAGACAAAATGTATTTTTTCAATGGGAGCTGAACAGAAAAAGTGTGGTATTGAATATAACTCCCACAGGAAAGCAGCTGCAAATGTGACACCGTGCTGGCTGATAGACTGCATGGGGACCTACTTACTACTGTAGCTGGGGTCTGCCTTCCTGCTTTCTTGTAGCTCCCATACTCAGCGGTATAACTTAAGAGACAAAATGTATTTTTTTCAATGGGAGCTGAGGAGAACATGTGTGGTATTGAAGATAGCTCCCACAGGAAAGCAGCTGCAAATGTGACACCGTGCTGGCTGATAGACTGCATGGGGACCTACTTACTACTGTAGCTGGGGTCTGCCTTCCTGCTTTCTTGTATCTCCCATATTCAGTGGTATACCTTAACAGACAAAAAGTATTTTATTCAATGGGAGCTGAACAGAAAAAGTGTGGTATTGAAGATAGCTCCCACAGGAAAGCAGCTGCAAATGTGACACCGTGCTGGCTGATAGACTGCATGGGGACCTACTTACTACTGTAGCTGGGGTCTGCCTTCCTGCTTTCTTGTAGCTCCCATACTCAGTGGCATAACTTAACAGACACATGTATTTTTTCAATGGGAGCTGAACAGAAAAAGTGTGGTATTGAAGATAGCTCCCACAGGAAAGCAGCTGCAAATGTGACACCGTGCTGGCTGATAGACTGCATGGGGACCTACTTACTACTGTAGCTGGGGTCTGCCTTCCTACTTTATTGTAGCTCCCATACTCAGTGGTATACCTTAACGGACACATGTATTTTTTCAAAGGAAGCTGAACAGAAAAAGTGTGGTATTGAAGATAGCTCCCACAGGAAAGCAGCTGCAAATGTGACACCGTGCTGGCTGATAGACTGCATGGGGACCTACTGACTACTGTAGCTGGGGTCTGCCTTCCTGCTTTCTTGTAGCTCCCATATTCAGTGGTATACCTTAACAGACAAAAAGTATTTTATTCAATGGGAGCTGAACAGAAAAAGTGTGGTATTGAAGATAGCTCCCACAGGAAAGCAGCTGCAAATGTGACACTGTGCTGACTGATAGACTGCATGGGGACCTACTTACTACTCTAGCTGGGGTCTGCCTTCCTGCTTTCTTGTAGCTCCCATACTCAGTGGCATAACTTAACAGACACATGTATTTTTTCAATGGGAGCTGAACAGAAAAAGTGTGGTATTGAAGATAACTCCCACAGGAAAGCAGCTGCAAATGTGACACCGTGCTGGCTGATAGACTGCATGGGGACCTACTGACTATGTAGCTGGGGTTTGCCTTCCTGCTTTCTTGTAGCTCCCATACTCAGTGGCATAACTTAACAGACACGTGTATTTTTTCAATGGGAGATGAACAGAAAAAGTGTGGTATTAAAGATAGCTCCCACAGGAAAGCAGCTGCAAATGTGACACCGTGCTGGCTGATAGACTGCATGGGGACCTACTTACTACTGTAGCTGGGGTCTGCCTTCCTGCTTTCTTGTAGCTCCCATACTCAGTGGCATAACTTAACAGACACATGTATTTTTTCAATGGGAGCTGAACAGAAAAAGTGTGGTATTGAATATAACTCCCACAGGAAAGCAGCTGCAAATGTGACACCGTGCTGGCTGATAGACTGCATGGGGACGTACTTACTACTGTAGCTGGGGTCTGCCTTCCTGCTTTCTTGTAGCTCCCATACTCAGTGGCATAACTTAACAGACAAAATGTATTTTTTCAATGGGAGCTGAACAGAAAAAGTGTGGTATTGAAGATAGTTCCCACAGGAAAGCAGCTGCAAATGTGACACCGTGCTGGCTGATAGACTGCATGGGGACCTACTTACTACTGTAGCTGGGGTCTGCCTTCCTGCTTTCTTGTAGCTCCCATACTCAGTGGCATAACTTAAGAGACAAAATGTATTTTTTTCAATGGGAGCTGAGGAGAACAAGTGTGGTATTGAAGATAGCTCCCACAGGAAAGCAGTTGCAAATGTGACACCGTGCTGACTGATAGACTGCATGGGGACCTACTTACTACTGTAGCTGGGGTCTGCCTTCCTGCTTTCTTGTAGCTCCCATACTCAGTGGCATAACTTAACAGACACATGTATTTTTTCAATGGGAGCTGAACAGAAAAAGTGTGGTATTGAAGATAACTCCCACAGGAAAGCAGCTGCAAATGTGACGTCGTGCTGGCTGATAGACTGCATGGGGACCTACTTACTACTGTAGCTGGGGTCTGCCTTCCTGCTTTCTTGTAGCTCCCATATTCAGTGGTATACCTTAACGGACACAAGTATTTTTTCAAAGGAAGCTGGACAGAAAAAGTGTGGTATTGAAGATAGTTCCCACAGGAAAGCAGCTGCAAATGTGACACCGTGCTGGCTGATAGACTGCATGGGGACCTACTTACTACTGTAGCTGGGGTCTGCCTTCCTGTTTTCTTGTAGCTCCCATACTCAGTGGCATAACTTAACAGACAAAATGTATTTTTTCAATGGGAGCAGAGGGGAAAAAGCGTGGTATTGAAGATAGTTCCCACAGGAAAGCAGCTGCAAATGTGACACTGTGCTGGCTGATAGACTGCATGGGGACCTACTTACTACTGTAGCTGGAGTCTGCCTTCCTGCTTTCTTGTAGCTCCCATACTAAGTGGCATAACTTAACAGACAAAATGTATTTTATTCAATAGGAGCTGAACAGAAAAAGTGTGGTATTGAAGATAGCTCCCACAGGAAAGGAGCTGCAAATGTGACACCGTGCTGGCTGATAGACTGCATGGGGACCTAGTTAATACTGTAGCTGGGGTCTGCCTTCCTGCTTTCTTGTAGCTCCCATACTCAGTGGCATAACTTAACAGACAAAATGTATTTTAATCAATGGGAGCTGAACAGAAAAAGTGTGGTATTGAAGATAGCTCCCACAGGAAAGGAGCTGCAAATGTGACACCGTGCTGGCTGATAGACTGCATGGGGACCTACTTAATACTGTAGCTGGGGTCTGCCTTCCTGCTTTCTTGTAGCTCCCATACTCAGTGGTATACCTTAACAGACATATGTATTTTTTCAATGGGATCTGAGCAGAAAAAGTGTGGTATTGAAGATAACTCCAATAGGAAAACAGCTGCAAATGTGACACCGTGCTGGCTGATAGACTGCATGGGGACCTACTTACTACTGTAGCTGCGGTCTGCCTTCCTGCTTTCTTGTAGCTCCCATTCTCAGTGGCATAACTTAAGAGACAAAATGTATTTTTTCAATGGGAGCTGAGGGGAAAAAGTGTGGTATTGAAGATAGCTCCCACAGGAAAGCAGCTGCAAATGTGACACCGTGCTGGCTGATAGACTGCATGGGGACCTACTTACTACTGTAGCTGGGGTCTGCCTTCCTGCTTTCTTGTAGCTCCCATATTCAGTGGTATACCTTAACGGACACAAGTATTTTTTCAAAGGAAGCTGGACAAAAAAGTGTGGTATTGAAGATAGCTCCCACAGGAAAGCAGCTGCAAGTGTGACACCGTGCTGGCTGATAGACTGCATGGGGACCTACTTACTACTGTAGCTGGGGTCTTTCTTCCTGTTTTCTTGTAGCTCCCATACTCAGTGGCATAACTTAACAGACAAAATGTATTTTTTCAATGGGAGCTGAGGAGAAAAAGTGTGGTATTGAAGATAGTTCCCACAGGAAAGCAGCTGGAAATGTGACACTGTGCTGGCTGATAGACTGCATGGGGACCTACTTACTACTGTAGCTGGGGTCTGCCTTCCTGCTTTCTTTTAGCTCCCATACTCAGCGGTATAACTTAAGAGACAAAATGTATTTTATTCAATGGGAGCTGAGGGGAAAAAGTGTGGTATTGAAGATAGCTCCCACAGGAAAGCAGCTGAAATGTGACACCGTGCTGGCTGATAGACTGCATGGGGATCTACTTACTACTGTAGCTGGGGTCTGCCTTCCTGCTTTCTTGTAGCTCCCATACTCAGTGGCATAACTTAAGAGACAAAATGTATTTTTTTCAATGGGAGCTGAGGAGAACAAGTGTGGTATTGAAGATAGCTCCCACAGGAAAGCAGCTGCAAATGTGACACCGTGCTGGCTGATAGACTGCATGGGGACCTACTTACTACTGTAGCTGGGGTCTGCCTTCCTGCTTTCTTGTAGCTCCCATATTCAGTGGTATACCTTAACAGACAAAATGTATTTTATTCAATGGGAGCTGAACAGAAAAAGTGTGGTATTGAAGATAGCTCCCACAGGAAAGCAGCTGCAAATGTGACACCGTGCTGGCTGATAGACTGCATGGGGACCTACTTACTACTGTAGCTGGGGTCTGCCTTCCTGCTTTCTTGTAGCTCCCATACTCAGTGGCATAACTTAACAGAGAAAATGTATTTTATTCAATGGGAGCTGAGGGGAAAAAGTGTGGTATTGAAGATAGCTCCCACAGGAAAGCAGCTGCAAATGTGACACCGTGCTGGCTGATAGACTGCATGGGGACCTACTTACTACTGTAGCTGGGGTCTGCCTTCCTGCTTTCTTGTAGCTCCGATACTCAGCGGTATAACTTAAGAGACAAAATGTATTTTTTTCAATGGTAGCTGAGGAGAACAAGTGTGGTATTGAAGATAGCTCCCACAGGAAAGCAGCTGCAAATGTGACACCGTGCTGACTGATAGACTGCATGGGGACCTACTTACTACTGGGGTCTGCCTTCCTGCTTTCTTGTAGCTCCCATACTCAGTGGCATAACTTAACAGACACATGTATTTTTTCAATGGGAGCTGAACAGAAAAAGTGTGGTATTGAAGATAGCTCCCACAGGAAAGCAGCTGCAAATGTGACACCGTGCTGACTGATAGACTGCATGGGGACCTACTTACTACTGTAGCTGGGGTCTGCCTTCCTGCTTTCTTGTAGCTCCCATACTCAGTGGCATAACTTAAGAGACAAAATGTATTTTTTTCAATGGGAGCTGAGGAGAACAAGTGTGGTATTGAAGATAGCTCCCACAGGAAAGCAGCTGCAAATGTGACACCGTGCTGGCTGATAGACTGCATGGGGACCTGCTTACTACTGTAGCTGGGGTTTGCCTTCCTGCTTTATTGTAGCTCCCATATTCAGTAGTATACCTTAACGGACACATGTATTTATTGAAAGGAAGCTGAACAGAAAAAGTGTGGTATTGAAGATAGCTCCCACAGGAAAGCAGCTGCAAATGTGACACCGTGCTGGCTGATAGACTGCATGGGGACCTACTTACTACTGTAGCTGGGGTCTGCCTTCCTGTTTTCTTGTAGCTCCCATACTCAGTGGCATAACTTAACAGACAAAATGTATTTTTTCAATGGGGGCAGATGGGAAAAAGCGTGGTATTGAAGATAGTTCCCACATTAAAGCAGCTGCAAATGTGACACTGTGCTGGCTGATAGACTGCATGGGGACCTACTTCCTACTGTAGCTGGGGTCTGCCTTCCTGCTTTCTTGTAGCTCCCATACTCAGTGGCATAACTTAACAGACAAAATGTATTTTATTCAATGGGAGCTGATCAGAAAAAGTGTGGTATTGAAGATAGCTCCCACAGGAAAGCAGCTGCAAATGTGACACCGTGCTGGCTGATAGACTGCATGGGGACCTAGTTAATACTGTAGCTGGGGTCTGCCTTCCTGCTTTCTTGTAGCTCCCATACTCAGTGGCATAACTTAACAGACAAAATGTATTTTAATCAATGGGAGTTGAACAGAAAAAGTGTGGTATTGAAGATAGCTCCCACAGGAAAGGAGCTGCAAATGTGACACCGTGCTGGCTGCTAGACTGCATGGGGACCTAGTTAATACTGTAGCTGGGGTCTGCCTTCCTGCTTTCTTGTAGCTCCCATACTCAGTGGTATACCTTAACAGACATATGTATTTTTTCAATGGGAGCTGAGCAGAAAAAGTGTGGTATTGAAGATAACTCCCACAGGAAAGCAGCTGCAAATGTGACACCGTGCTGGCTGATAGACTGCATGGGGACCTACTTACTACTGTAGCTGGGGTCTGCCTTCCTGCTTTCTTGTAGCTCCCATACTCAGTGGCATAACTTAACAGACAAAATGTATTTTATTCAAAGGAAGCTGAACAGAAAAAGTGTGGTATTGAAGATAGCTCCCACAGGAAAGCAGCTGCAAATGTGACACCGTGCTGGCTGATAGACTGCATGGGGACCTACTTACTACTGTAGCTGGGGTCTGCCTTCCTGCTTTCTTGTAGCTCCCATACTCAGTGGCATAACTTAAGAGACAAAATGTATTTTTTTCAATGGGAGCTGAGGAGAACAAGTGTGGTATTGAAGATAGCTCCCACAGGAAAGCAGCTGCAAATGTGACACCGAGCTGGCTGATAGACTGCATGGGGACCTACTTACTACTGTAGCTGGGGTCTGCCTTCCTGCTTTCTTGTAGCTCCCATACTCAGTGGCATAACTTAACAGACACATGTATTTTTTCAATGGGAGCTGAACAGAAAAAGTGTGGTATTGAAGATAACTCCCACAGGAAAGCAGCTGCAAATGTGACACCGTGCTGACTGATAGACTGCATGGGGACCTACTTACTACTGTAGCTGGGGTCTGCCTTCCTGCTTTCTTGTAGCTCCCATACTCAGTGGCATAACTTAAGAGACAAAATGTATTTTTTTCAATGGGAGCTGAGGAGAACAAGTGTGGTATTGAAGATAGCTCCCACAGGAAAGCAGCTGCAAATGTGACACCGTGCTGGCTGATAGACTGCATGGGGACCTACTTACTACTGTAGCTGGGGTCTGCCTTCCTGCTTTATTGTAGCTCCCATATTCAGTGTATACCTTAACAGACAAAATGTATTTTATTCAATGGGAGCTGAGGGGAAAAAGTGTGGTATTGAAGATAGCTCCCACAGGAAAGCAGCTGCAAATGTGACACCGTGCTGGCTGATAGACTGCATGGGGACCTACTGACTACTGTAGCTGGGGTCTGCCTTCCTGCTTTCTTGTAGCTCCCATATTCAGTGGTATACCTTAACGGACACATGTATTTATTGAAAGGAAGCTGAACAGAAAAAGTGTGGTATTGAAGATAGCTCCCACAGGAAAGCAGCTGCAAATGTGACACCGTGCTGGCTGATAGACTGCATGGGGATCTACTTACTACTGTAGCTGGGGTCTGCCTTCCTGCTTTCTTGTAGCTCCCATACTCAGTGGCATAACTTAACAGAGAAAATGTATTTTATTCAATGGGAGCTGAGGGGAAAAAGTGTGGTATTGAAGATAGCTCCCACAGGAAAGCAGCTGCAAATGTGACACCGTGCTGGCTGATAGACTGCATGGGGACCTACTTACTACTGTAGCTGGGGTCTGCCTTCCTGCTTTCTTGTAGCTCCGATACTCAGCGGTATAACTTAAGAGACAAAATGTATTTTTTTCAATGGTAGCTGAGGAGAACAAGTGTGGTATTGAAGATAGCTCCCACAGGAAAGCAGCTGCAAATGTGACACCGTGCTGACTGATAGACTGCATGGGGACCTACTTACTACTGGGGTCTGCCTTCCTGCTTTCTTGTAGCTCCCATACTCAGTGGCATAACTTAACAGACACATGTATTTTTTCAATGGGAGCTGAACAGAAAAAGTGTGGTATTGAAGATAGCTCCCACAGGAAAGCAGCTGCAAATGTGACACCGTGCTGACTGATAGACTGCATGGGGACCTACTTACTACTGTAGCTGGGGTCTGCCTTCCTGCTTTCTTGTAGCTCCCATACTCAGTGGCATAACTTAAGAGACAAAATGTATTTTTTTCAATGGGAGCTGAGGAGAACAAGTGTGGTATTGAAGATAGCTCCCACAGGAAAGCAGCTGCAAATGTGACACCGTGCTGGCTGATAGACTGCATGGGGACCTGCTTACTACTGTAGCTGGGGTTTGCCTTCCTGCTTTATTGTAGCTCCCATATTCAGTAGTATACCTTAACGGACACATGTATTTATTGAAAGGAAGCTGAACAGAAAAAGTGTGGTATTGAAGATAGCTCCCACAGGAAAGCAGCTGCAAATGTGACACCGTGCTGGCTGATAGACTGCATGGGGATCTACTTACTACTGTAGCTGGGGTCTGCCTTCCTGTTTTCTTGTAGCTCCCATACTCAGTGGCATAACTTAACAGACAAAATGTATTTTTTCAATGGGGGCAGATGGGAAAAAGCGTGGTATTGAAGATAGTTCCCACATTAAAGCAGCTGCAAATGTGACACTGTGCTGGCTGATAGACTGCATGGGGACCTACTTCCTACTGTAGCTGGGGTCTGCCTTCCTGCTTTCTTGTAGCTCCCATACTCAGTGGCATAACTTAACAGACAAAATGTATTTTATTCAATGGGAGCTGATCAGAAAAAGTGTGGTATTGAAGATAGCTCCCACAGGAAAGCAGCTGCAAATGTGACACCCTGCTGGCTGATAGACTGCATGGGGACCTAGTTAATACTGTAGCTGGGGTCTGCCTTCCTGCTTTCTTGTAGCTCCCATACTCAGTGGCATAACTTAACAGACAAAATGTATTTTAATCAATGGGAGCTGAACAGAAAAAGTGTGGTATTGAAGATAGCTCCCACAGGAAAGGAGCTGCAAATGTGACACCGTGCTGGCTGCTAGACTGCATGGGGACCTAGTTAATACTGTAGCTGGGGTCTGCCTTCCTGCTTTCTTGTAGCTCCCATACTCAGTGGTATACCTTAACAGACATATGTATTTTTTCAATGGGAGCTGAGCAGAAAAAGTGTGGTATTGAAGATAACTCCCACAGGAAAGCAGCTGCAAATGTGACACCGTGCTGGCTGATAGACTGCATGGGGACCTACTTACTACTGTAGCTGGGGTCTGCCTTCCTGCTTTCTTGTAGCTCCCATACTCAGTGGCATAACTTAACAGACAAAATGTATTTTATTCAAAGGAAGCTGAACAGAAAAAGTGTGGTATTGAAGATAGCTCCCACAGGAAAGCAGCTGCAAATGTGACACCGTGCTGGCTGATAGACTGCATGGGGACCTACTTACTACTGTAGCTGGGGTCTGCCTTCCTGCTTTCTTGTAGCTCCCATACTCAGTGGCATAACTTAAGAGACAAAATGTATTTTTTTCAATGGGAGCTGAGGAGAACAAGTGTGGTATTGAAGATAGCTCCCACAGGAAAGCAGCTGCAAATGTGACACCGAGCTGGCTGATAGACTGCATGGGGACCTACTTACTACTGTAGCTGGGGTCTGCCTTCCTGCTTTCTTGTAGCTCCCATACTCAGTGGCATAACTTAACAGACACATGTATTTTTTCAATGGGAGCTGAACAGAAAAAGTGTGGTATTGAAGATAACTCCCACAGGAAAGCAGCTGCAAATGTGACACCGTGCTGACTGATAGACTGCATGGGGACCTACTTACTACTGTAGCTGGGGTCTGCCTTCCTGCTTTCTTGTAGCTCCCATACTCAGTGGCATAACTTAACAGACAAAATGTATTTTTTTCAATGGGAGCTGAGGAGAACAAGTGTGGTATTGAAGATAGCTCCCACAGGAAAGCAGCTGCAAATGTGACACCGTGCTGGCTGATAGACTGCATGGGGACCTACTTACTACTGTAGCTGGGGTCTGCCTTCCTGCTTTATTGTAGCTCCCATATTCAGTGTATACCTTAACAGACAAAATGTATTTTATTCAATGGGAGCTGAGGGGAAAAAGTGTGGTATTGAAGATAGCTCCCACAGGAAAGCAGCTGCAAATGTGACACCGTGCTGGCTGATAGACTGCATGGGGACCTACTGACTACTGTAGCTGAGGTCTGCCTTCCTGCTTTCTTGTAGCTCCCATATTCAGTGGTATACCTTAACGGACACATGTATTTATTGAAAGGAAGCTGAACAGAAAAAGTGTGGTATTGAAGATAGCTCCCACAGGAAAGCAGCTGCAAATGTGACACCGTGCTGGCTGCTAGACTGCATGGGGACCTACTTACTACTGTAGCTGGGGTCTGCCTTCCTGCTTTCTTGTAGCTCCCATACTCAGTGGCATAACTTAACAGCCAAAATGTATTTTTTCAATGGGAGCAGAGGGGAAAAAGCGTGGTATTGAAGATAGTTCCCACAGAAAAGCAGCTGCAAATGTGACACTGTGCTGGCTGATAGACTGCATGGGGACCTACTTACTACTGTAGCTGGGGTCTGCCTTCCTGCTTTCTTGTAGCTCCCATACTCAGTGGCATAACTTAACAGACAAAATGTATTTTATTCAATGGGAGCTGATCAGAAAAAGTGTGGTATTGAAGATAGCTCCCACAGGAAAGCAGCTCCAAATGTGACACCGTGCTGGCTGATAGACTGCATGGGGACCTACTTACTACTGTAGCTGGGGTCTGCCTTCCTGCTTTCTTGTAGCTCCCATACTCAGTGGCATAACTTAACAGACAAAATGTATTTTAATCAATGGGAGCTGAACAGAAAAAGTGTGGTATTGAAGATAGCTCCCACAGGAAAGGAGCTGCAAATGTGACACCGTGCTGGCTGATAGACTGCATGGGGACCTAGTTAATACTGTAGCTGGGGTCTGCCTTCCTGCTTTCTTGTAGCTCCCATACTCAGTGGTATACCTTAACAGACATATGTATTTTTTCAATGGGAGCTGAGCAGAAAAAGTGTGGTATTGAAGATAACTCCCACAGGAAAGCAGCTGCAAATGTGACACCGTGCTGGCTGATAGACTGCATGGGGACCTACTTACTACTGTAGCTGGGGTCTGCCTTCCTGCTTTCTTGTAGCTCCCATATTCAGTGGTATACCTTAACAGACAAAATGTATTTTATTCAATGGGAGCTGAACAGAAAAAGTGTGGTATTGAAGATAGCTCCCACAGGAAAGCAGCTGCAAATGTGACACCGTGCTGGCTGATAGACTGCATGGGGACCTACTGACTACTGTATCTGGGGTCTGCCTTCCTGCTTTCTTGTAGCTCCCATATTCAGTGGTATACCTTAACGGACACATGTATTTTTTGAAAGAAAGCTGAACAGAAAAAGTGTGGTATTGAAGATAGCTCCCACAGGAAAGCAGCTGCTAATGTGACACCGTGCTGGCTGATAGACTGCATGGGGACCTACTTACTACTGTAGCTGGGGTCTGCCTTCCTGCTTTCTTGTATCTCCCATACTCAGTGGCATAACTTAACAGACAAAATGTATTTTTTCAATGGGAGCAGAGGGGAAAAAGCGTGGTATTAAAGATAGTTCCCACAGGAAAGCAGCTGCAAATGTGACACTGTGCTGGCTGATAGACTGCATGGGGACCTACTTACTACTGTAGCTGGGGTCTGCCTTCCTGCTTTCTTGTAGCTCCCATACTCAGTGGCATAACTTAACAGACAAAATGTATTTTATTCAATGGGAGCTGAACAGAAAAAGTGTGGTATTGAAGATAGCTCCCACAGGAAAGGAGCTGCAAATGTGACACCGTGCTGGCTGATAGACTGCATGGGGACCTAGTTAATACTGTAGCTGGGGTCTGCCTTCCTGCTTTCTTGTAGCTCCCATACTCAGTGGTATACCTTAACAGACATATGTATTTTTTCAATGGGAGCTGAGCAGAAAAAGTGTGGTATTGAAGATAACTCCCACAGGAAAGCAGCTGCAAATGTGACACCGTGCTGGCTGATAGACTGCATGGGGACCTACTTACTACTGTAGCTGTGGTCTGCCTTCCTGCTTTCTTGTAGCTCCCATACTCAGTGGCATAACTTAACAGCCAAAATGTATTTTTTCAATGGGAGCTGAGGGGAAAAAGTGTGATATTCAAGATAGCTCCCACAGGAAAGCAGCTGCAAATGTGACACCGTGCTGGCTGCTAGACTGCATGGGGACCTACTTACTACTGTAGCTGAGGTCTGCCTTCCTGCTTTCTTGTAGCTCCGATACTCAGCGGTATAACTTAAGAGACAAAATGTATTTTTTTCAATGGGAGCTGAGGAGAACAAGTGTGGTATTGAAGATAGCTCCCACAGGAAAGGAGCTGCAAATGTGACACCGTGCTGGCTGATAGACTGCATGGGGACCTTCTTACTACTGTAGCTGGGGTCTGCCTTCCTGCTTTCTTGTAGCTCCCATATTCAGTGGTATACCTTAACAGACAAAAAGTATTTTATTCAATGGGAGCTGAACAGAAAAAGTGTGGTATTGAAGATAGCTCCCACAGGAAAGCAGCTGCAAATGTGACACCGTGCTGACTGATAGAGTGCATGGGGACCTACTTACTACTGTAGCTGGGGTCTGCCTTCCTGCTTTCTTGTAGCTCCCATACTCAGTGGCATAACTTAACAGACACATGTATTTTTTCAATGGGAGCTGAACAGAAAAAGTGTGGTATTGAAGATAACTCCCACAGGAAAGCAGCGTCAAATGTGACACCGTGCTGGCTGATAGACTGCATGGGGACCTACTTACTACTGTAGCTGCGGTCTGCCTTCCTGCTTTCTTGTAGCTCCCATACTCAGTGGTATACCTTAACAGACACATGTATTTTTTCAATGGGAGCTGAGCAGAAAAAGTGTGGTATTGAAGATAACTCCCACAGGAAAGCAGCTGCAAATGTGACACCGTGCTGGCTGATAGACTGCATGGGGACCTACTTACTACTGTAGCTGGGGTCTGCCTTCCTGCTTTCTTGTAGCTCCCATACTCAGTGGCATAACTTAACAGACAAAATGTATTTTTTCAATGGGAGCTGAACAGAAAAAGTGTGGTATTGAAGATAGCTCCCACAGGAAAGCAGCTGCAAATGTGACACTGTGCTGGCTGATAGACTGCATGGGGACCTACTGACTACTGTAGCTGGGGTCTACCTTCCTGCTTTCTTGTAGCTCCCATACTCAGTGTTATACCTTAACGGACACATGTATTTTTTCAATGGGAGCTGAACAGAAAAAGTGTGGTATTGAATATAACTCCCACAGGAAAGCAGCTGCAAATGTGACACCGTGCTGGCTGATAGACTGCATGGGGACCTACTTACTACTGTAGCTGGGGTCTGCCTTCCTGCTTTCTTGTAGCTCCCATACTCAGTGGCATAACTTAACAGACAAAATGTATTTTTTCAATGGGATCTGAGCAGAAAAAGTGTGGTATTGAATATAACTCCCACAGGAAAGCAGCTGCAAATGTGACACCGTGCTGGCTGATAGACTGCATGGGGACCTACTTACTACTGTAACTGGGGTCTGCCTTCCTGCTTTCTTGTAGCTCCCATACTCAGCGGTATAACTTGAGAGACAAAATGTATTTTTTTCAATGGGAGCTGAGGAGAACATGTGTGGTATTGAAGATAGCTCCCACAGGAAAGCAGCTGCAAATGTGACACCGTGCTGGCTGATAGACTGCATGGGGACCTACTTACTACTGTAGCTGGGTCTGCCTTCCTGCTTTCTTGTAGCTCCCATATTCAGTGGTATACCTTAACAGACAAAAAGTATTTTATTCAATGGGAGCTGAACAGAAAAAGTGTGGTATTGAAGATAGCTCCCACAGGAAAGCAGCTGCAAATGTGACACCGTGCTGGCTGATAGACTGCATGGGGACCTACTTACTACTGTAGCTGGGGTCTGCCTTCCTGCTTTCTTGTAGCTCCCATACTCAGTGGCATAACTTAACAGACACATGTATTTTTTCAATGGGAGCTGAACAGAAAAAGTGTGGTATTGAAGATAGCTCCCACAGGAAAGCAGCTGCAAATGTGACACCGTGCTGGCTGATAGACTGCATGGGGACCTACTGACTACTGTAGCTGGGGTCTGCCTTCCTGCTTTCTTGTAGCTCCCATATTCAGTGGTATACCTTAACAGACAAAAAGTATTTTATTCAATGGGAGCTGAACAGAAAAAGTGTGGTATTGAAGATAGCTCCCACAGGAAAGCAGCTGCAAATGTGACACTGTGCTGACTGATAGACTGCATGGGGACCTACTTACTACTGTAGCTGGGGTCTGCCTTCCTGCTTTCTTGTAGCTCCCATACTCAGTGGCATAACTTAACAGACACATGTATTTTTTCAATGGGATCTGAGCAGAAAAAGTGTGGTATTGAAGATAACTCCAATAGGAAAACAGCTGCAAATGTGACACCGTGCTGGCTGATAGACTGCATGGGGACCTACTTACTACTGTAGCTGCGGTCTGCCTTCCTGCTTTCTTGCAGCTCCCATACTCAGTGGCATAACTTAAGAGACAAAATGTATTTTTTCAATGGGAGCTGAGGGGAAAAAGTGTGGTATTGAAGACAGCTCCCACAGGAAAGCAGCTGCAAATGTGACACCGTGCTGGCTGATAGACTGCATGGGGACCTACTTACTACTGTAGCTGGGGTCTGCCTTCCTGCTTTCTTGTAGCTCCCATATTCAGTGGTATACCTTAACGGACACAAGTATTTTTTCAAAGGAAGCTGGATAAAAAAGTGTGGTATTGAAGATAGCTCCCACAGGAAAGCAGCTGCAAATGTGACACCGTGCTGGCTGATAGACTGCATGGGGACCTACTTACTACTGTAGCTGGGGTCTTTCTTCCTGTTTTCTTGTAGCTCCCATACTCAGTGGCATAACTTAACAGACAAAATCTATTTTTTCAATGGGAGCAGAGGGGAAAAAGCGTGGTATTGAAGATAGTTCCCACAGGAAAGCAGCTGCAAATGTGACACTGTGCTGGCTGATAGACTGCATGGGGACCTACTTACTACTGTAGCTGGGGTCTGCCTTCCTGCTTTCTTGTAGCTCCCATACTAAGTGGCATAACTTAACAGACAAAATGTATTTTATTCAATAGGAGCTGAACAGAAAAAGTGTGGTATTGAAGATAGCTCCCACAGGAAAGCAGCTGCAAATGTGACACCGTGCTGGCTGATAGACTGCATGGGGACCTAGTTAATACTGTAGCTGGGGTCTGCCTTCCTGCTTTCTTGTAGCTCCCATACTCAGTGGCATAACTTAACAGACAAAATGTATTTTAATCAATGGGAGCTGAACAGAAAAAGTGTGGTATTGAAGATAGCTCCCACAGGAAAGGAGCTGCAAATGTGACACCGTGCTGGCTGATAGACTGCATGGGGACCTACTTAATACTGTAGCTGGGGTCTGCCTTCCTGCTTTCTTGTAGCTCCCATACTCAGTGGTATACCTTAACAGACATATGTATTTTTTCAATGGGATCTGAGCAGAAAAAGTGTGGTATTGAAGATAACTCCCACAGGAAAGCAGCTGCAAATGTGACACCGTGCTGGCTGATAGACTGCATGGGGACCTACTTACTACTGTAGCTGGGGTCTGCCTTCCTGCTTTCTTGTAGCTCCCATACTCAGTGGCATAACTTAACAGACAAAATGTATTTTTTCAATGGGAGCTGAACAGAAAAAGTGTGGTATTGAAGATAGCTCCCACAGGAAAGCAGCTGCAAATGTGACACTGTGCTGGCTGATAGACTGCATGGGGACCTACTGACTACTGTAGCTGGGGTCTACCTTCCTGCTTTCTTGTAGCTCCCATACTCAGTGTTATACCTTAACGGACACATGTATTTTTTCAATGGGAGCTGAACAGAAAAAGTGTGGTATTGAATATAACTCCCACAGGAAAGCAGCTGCAAATGTGACACCGTGCTGGCTGATAGACTGCATGGGGACCTACTTACTACTGTAGCTGGGGTCTGCCTTCCTGCTTTCTTGTAGCTCCCATACTCAGTGGCATAACTTAACAGACAAAATGTATTTTTTCAATGGGAGCTGAACAGAAAAAGTGTGGTATTGAATATAACTCCCACAGGAAAGCAGCTGCAAATGTGACACCGTGCTGGCTGATAGACTGCATGGGGACCTACTTACTACTGTAACTGGGGTCTGCCTTCCTGCTTTCTTGTAGCTCCCATACTCAGCGGTATAACTTGAGAGACAAAATGTATTTTTTTCAATGGGAGCTGAGGAGAACATGTGTGGTATTGAAGATAGCTCCCACAGGAAAGCAGCTGCAAATGTGACACCGTGCTGGCTGATAGACTGCATGGGGACCTACTTACTACTGTAGCTGGGTCTGCCTTCCTGCTTTCTTGTAGCTCCCATATTCAGTGGTATACCTTAACAGACAAAAAGTATTTTATTCAATGGGAGCTGAACAGAAAAAGTGTGGTATTGAAGATAGCTCCCACAGGAAAGCAGCTGCAAATGTGACACCGTGCTGGCTGATAGACTGCATGGGGACCTACTTACTACTGTAGCTGGGGTCTGCCTTCCTGCTTTCTTGTAGCTCCCATACTCAGTGGCATAACTTAACAGACACATGTATTTTTTCAATGGGAGCTGAACAGAAAAAGTGTGGTATTGAAGATAGCTCCCACAGGAAAGCAGCTGCAAATGTGACACCGTGCTGGCTGATAGACTGCATGGGGACCTACTGACTACTGTAGCTGGGGTCTGCCTTCCTGCTTTCTTGTAGCTCCCATATTCAGTGGTATACCTTAACAGACAAAAAGTATTTTATTCAATGGGAGCTGAACAGAAAAAGTGTGGTATTGAAGATAGCTCCCACAGGAAAGCAGCTGCAAATGTGACACTGTGCTGACTGATAGACTGCATGGGGACCTACTTACTACTGTAGCTGGGGTCTGCCTTCCTGCTTTCTTGTAGCTCCCATACTCAGTGGCATAACTTAACAGACACATGTATTTTTTCAATGGGATCTGAGCAGAAAAAGTGTGGTATTGAAGATAACTCCAATAGGAAAACAGCTGCAAATGTGACACCGTGCTGGCTGATAGACTGCATGGGGACCTACTTACTACTGTAGCTGCGGTCTGCCTTCCTGCTTTCTTGCAGCTCCCATACTCAGTGGCATAACTTAAGAGACAAAATGTATTTTTTCAATGGGAGCTGAGGGGAAAAAGTGTGGTATTGAAGACAGCTCCCACAGGAAAGGAGCTGCAAATGTGACACCGTGCTGGCTGATAGACTGCATGGGGACCTACTTACTACTGTAGCTGGGGTCTGCCTTCCTGCTTTCTTGTAGCTCCCATATTCAGTGGTATACCTTAACGGACACAAGTATTTTTTCAAAGGAAGCTGGATAAAAAAGTGTGGTATTGAAGATAGCTCCCACAGGAAAGCAGCTGCAAATGTGACACCGTGCTGGCTGATAGACTGCATGGGGACCTACTTACTACTGTAGCTGGGGTCTTTCTTCCTGTTTTCTTGTAGCTCCCATACTCAGTGGCATAACTTAACAGACAAAATCTATTTTTTCAATGGGAGCAGAGGGGAAAAAGCGTGGTATTGAAGATAGTTCCCACAGGAAAGCAGCTGCAAATGTGACACTGTGCTGGCTGATAGACTGCATGGGGACCTACTTACTACTGTAGCTGGGGTCTGCCTTCCTGCTTTCTTGTAGCTCCCATACTAAGTGGCATAACTTAACAGACAAAATGTATTTTATTCAATAGGAGCTGAACAGAAAAAGTGTGGTATTGAAGATAGCTCCCACAGGAAAGGAGCTGCAAATGTGACACCGTGCTGGCTGATAGACTGCATGGGGACCTAGTTAATACTGTAGCTGGGGTCTGCCTTCCTGCTTTCTTGTAGCTCCCATACTCAGTGGCATAACTTAACAGACAAAATGTATTTTAATCAATGGGAGCTGAACAGAAAAAGTGTGGTATTGAAGATAGCTCCCACAGGAAAGGAGCTGCAAATGTGACACCGTGCTGGCTGATAGACTGCATGGGGACCTACTTAATACTGTAGCTGGGGTCTGCCTTCCTGCTTTCTTGTAGCTCCCATACTCAGTGGTATACCTTAACAGACATATGTATTTTTTCAATGGGATCTGAGCAGAAAAAGTGTGGTATTGAAGATAACTCCCACAGGAAAGCAGCTGCAAATGTGACACCGTGCTGGCTGATAGACTGCATGGGGACCTACTTACTACTGTAGCTGGGGTCTGCCTTCCTGCTTTCTTGTAGCTCCCATACTCAGTGGCATAACTTAACAGACAAAATGTATTTTTTCAATGGGAGCTGAGGGGAAAAAGTGTGGTATTGAAGATAGCTCCCACAGGAAAGCAGCTGCAAATGTGACACCGTGCTGGCTGATAGACTGCATGGGGACTTACTTACTACTGCAGCTGGGGTCTGCCTTCCTGCTTTCTTGTAGCTCCGATACTCAGCGGTATAACTTAAGAGACAAAATGTATGTTTTTCAATGGGAGCTGATGAGAACAAGTGTGGTATTGAAGATAGCTCCCACAGGAAAGCAGCTGCAAATGTGACACCGTGCTGGCTGATAGACTGCATGGGGACCTACTTACTACTGTAGCTGGGGTCTGCCTTCCTGCTTTCTTGTAGCTCCCATATTCAGTGGTATACCTTAACAGACAAAAACTATTTTATTCAATGGGAGCTGAACAGAAAAAGTGTGGTATTGAAGATAGCTCCCACAGGAAAGCAGCTGCAAATGTGACACCGTGCTGACTGATAGACTGCATGGGGACCTACTTACTACTGTAGCTGGGGTCTGCCTTCCTGCTTTCTTGTAGCTCCCATACTCAGTAGTATACCTTAACAGACACATGTATTTTTTCAATGGGAGCTGAACAGAAAAAGTGTGGTATTGAAGATAACTCCCACAGGAAAGCAGCTGCAAATGTGACACCGTGCTGACTGATAGACTGCATGGGGACCTACTTACTACTGTAGCTGGGGTCTGCCTTCCTACTTTCTTGTAGCTCCCATACTCAGTGGCATAACTTAAGAGACAAAATGTATTTTTTTCAATGGGAGCTGAGGAGAACAAGTGTGGTATTGAAGATAGCTCCCACAGGAAAGCAGCTGCAAATGTGACACCGTGCTGGCTGATAGACTGCATGGGGACCTACTTACTACTGTAGCTGGGATCTGCCTTCCTGCTTTCTTGTAGCTCTCATATTCAGTGGTATACCTTAACAGACAAAATGTATTTTATTCAATGGGAGCTGAGGAGAAAAAGTGTGGTATTGAAGATAGCTCCCACAGGAAAGCAGCTGCAAATGTGACACCGTGCTGGCTGATAGACTGCATGGGGACCTACTGACTACTGTATCTGGGGTCTGCCTTCCTGCTTTCTTGTAGCTCCTATATTCAGTGGTATACCTTAACGGACACATGTATTTTTTGAAAGGAAGCTGAACAGAAAAAGTGTGGTATTGAAGATAGCTCCCACAGGAAAGCAGCTGCAAATGTAACACCGTGCTGGCTGATAGACTGCATGGGGACCTACTTACTACTGTAGCTGGGGTCTGCCTTCCTGCTTTCTTGTAGCTCCCATACTCAGTGGCATAACTTAACAGACAAAATGTATTTTTTCAATGGGAGCAGAGGGGAAAAAGCGTGGTATTGAAGATAGTTCCCACAGGAAAGCAGCTGCAAATGTGACACTGTGCTGGCTGATAGACTGCATGGGGACCTACTTACTACTGTAGCTGGGGTCTGCCTTCCTGCTTTCTTGTACCTCCCATACTCAGTGGCATAACTTAACAGACAAAATGTATTTTATTCAATGGGAGCTGAACAGAAAAAGTGTGGTATTGAAGATAGCTCCCACAGGAAAGGAGCTGCAAATGTGACACCGTGCTGGCTGATAGACTGCATGGAGACCTAGTTAATACTGTAGCTGGGGTCTGCCTTCCTGCTTTCTTGTAGCTCCCATACTCAGTGGCATAACTTAACAGACACATGTATTTTTTCAATGGGAGCTGAACAGAAAAAGTGTGGTATTGAATATAACTCCCACAGGAAAGCAGCTGCAAATGTGACACCGTGCTGACTGATAGACTGCATGGGGACCTACTTACTACTGTAGCTGGGGTCTGCCTTCCTGCTTTCTTGTAGCTCCCATATTCAGTGGTATACCTTAACGGACACAAGTATTTTTTCAAAGGAAGCTGGATAAAAAAGAGTGGTATTGAAGATAGCTCCCACAGGAAAGCAGCTGCAAATGTGACACCGTGCTGGCTGATAGACTGCATGGGGACCTACTTACTACTGTAGCTGGGGTCTTTCTTCCTGTTTTCTTGTAGCTCCCATACTCAGTGGCATAACTTAACAGACAAAATGTATTTTTTCAATGGGAGCAGAGGGGAAAAAGCGTGGTATTGAAGATAGTTCCCACAGGAAAGCAGCTGCAAATGTGACACTGTGCTGGCTGATAGACTGCATGGGGACCTACTTACTACTGTAGCTGGGGTCTGCCTTCCTGCTTTCTTGTAGCTCCCATACTAAGTGGCATAACTTAACAGACAAAATGTATTTTATTCAATAGGAGCTGAACACAAAAAGAGTGGTATTGAAGATAGCTCCCACAGGAAAGGAGCTGCAAATGTGACACCGTGCTGGCTGATAGACTGCATGGGGACCTAGTTAATACTGTAGCTGGGGTCTGCCTTCCTGCTTTCTTGTAGCTCCCATACTCAGTGGCATAACTTAACAGACAAAATGTATTTTAATCAATGGGAGCTGAACAGAAAAAGTGTGGTATTGAAGATAGCTCCCACAGGAAAGGAGCTGCAAATGTGACACCGTGCTGGCTGATAGACTGCATGGGGACCTACTTAATACTGTAGCTGGGGTCTGCCTTCCTGCTTTCTTGTAGCTCCCATACTCAGTGGTATACCTTAACAGACATATGTATTTTTTCAATGGGATCTGAGCAGAAAAAGTGTGGTATTGAAGATAACTCCCACAGGAAAGCAGCTGCAAATGTGACACCGTGCTGGCTGATAGACTGCATGGGGACCTACTTACTACTGTAGCTGGGGTCTGCCTTCCTGCTTTCTTGTAGCTCCCATACTCAGTGGCATAACTTAACAGACAAAATGTATTTTTTCAATGGGAGCTGAGGGGAAAAAGTGTGGTATTGAAGATAGCTCCCACAGGAAAGCAGCTGCAAATGTGACACCGTGCTGGCTGATAGACTGCATGGGGACTTACTTACTACTGTAGCTGGTGTCTGCCTTCCTGCTTTCTTGTAGCTCCGATACTCAGCGGTATAACTTAAGAGACAAAATGTATTTTTTTCAATGGGAGCTGATGAGAACAAGTGTGGTATTGAAGATAGCTCCCACAGGAAAGCAGCTGCAAATGTGACACCGTGCTGGCTGATAGACTGCATGGGGACCTACTTACTACTGTAGCTGGGGTCTGCCTTCCTGCTTTCTTGTAGCTCCCATATTCAGTGGTATACCTTAACAGACAAAAACTATTTTATTCAATGGGAGCTGAACAGAAAAAGTGTGGTATTGAAGATAGCTCCCACAGGAAAGCAGCTGCAAATGTGACACCGTGCTGACTGATAGACTGCATGGGGACCTACTTACTACTGTAGCTGGGGTCTGCCTTCCTGCTTTCTTGTAGCTCCCATACTCAGTAGTATACCTTAACAGACACATGTATTTTTTCAATGGGAGCTGAACAGAAAAAGTGTGGTATTGAAGATAACTCCCACAGGAAAGCAGCTGCAAATGTGACACCGTGCTGACTGATAGACTGCATGGGGACCTACTTACTACTGTAGCTGGGGTCTGCCTTCCTGCTTTCTTGTAGCTCCCATACTCAGTGGCATAACTTAAGAGACAAAATGTATTTTTTTCAATGGGAGCTGAGGAGAACAAGTGTGGTATTGAAGATAGCTCCCACAGGAAAGCAGCTGCAAATGTGACACCGTGCTGGCTGCTAGACTGCATGGGGACCTACTTACTACTGTAGCTGGGATCTGCCTTCCTGCTTTCTTGTAGCTCTCATATTCAGTGGTATACCTTAACAGACAAAATGTATTTTATTCAATGGGAGCTGAGGAGAAAAAGTGTGGTATTGAAGATAGCTCCCACAGGAAAGCAGCTGCAAATGTGACACCGTGCTGGCTGATAGACTGCATGGGGACCTACTGACTACTGTATCTGGGGTCTGCCTTCCTGCTTTCTTGTAGCTCCTATATTCAGTGGTATACCTTAACGGACACATGTATTTTTTGAAAGGAAGCTGAACAGAAAAAGTGTGGTATTGAAGATAGCTCCCACAGGAAAGCAGCTGCAAATGTGACACCGTGCTGGCTGATAGACTGCATGGGGACCTACTTACTACTGTAGCTGGGGTCTGCCTTCCTGTTTTCTTGTAGCTCCCATACTCAGTGGCATAACTTAACAGACAAAATGTATTTTTTCAATGGGAGCAGAGGGGAAAAAGCGTGGTATTGAAGATAGTTCCCACAGGAAAGCAGCTGCAAATGTGACACTGTGCTGGCTGATAGACTGCATGGGGACCTACTTACTACTGTAGCTGGGGTCTGCCTTCCTGCTTTCTTGTACCTCCCATACTCAGTGGCATAACTTAACAGACAAAATGTATTTTATTCAATGGGAGCTGAACAGAAAAAGTGTGGTATTGAAGATAGCTCCCACAGGAAAGGAGCTGCAAATGTGACACCGTGCTGGCTGATAGACTGCATGGGGACCTAGTTAATACTGTAGCTGGGGTCTGCCTTCCTGCTTTCTTGTAGCTCCCATACTCAGTGGCATAACTTAACAGACACATGTATTTTTTCAATGGGAGCTGAACAGAAAAAGTGTGGTATTGAATATAACTCCCACAGGAAAGCAGCTGCAAATGTGACACCGTGCTGACTGATAGACTGCATGGGGACCTACTTACTACTGTAGCTGGGGTCTGCCTTCCTGCTTTCTTGTAGCTCCCATACTCAGTGGCATAACTTAAGAGACAAAATGTATTTTTTTCAATGGGAGCTGAGGAGAACAAGTGTGGTATTGAAGATAGCTCCCACAGGAAAGCAGCTGCAAATGTGACACCGTGCTGGCTGATAGATTGCATGGGGACCTACTTACTACTGTAGCTGGGGTCTGCCTTCCTGCTTTCTTGTAGCTCCCATACTCAGTGGTATACCTTAACGGACACATGTATTTTTTCAAAGGAAGCTGAACAGAAAAAGTGTGGTATTGAAGATAGCTCCCACAGGAAAGCAGCTGCAAATGTGACACCGTGCTGGCTGATAGACTGCATGGGGACCTACTTACTACTGTAGCTGGGGTCTGCCTTCCTGTTTTCTTGTAGCTCCCATACTCAGTGGCATAACTTAACAGACAAAATGTATTTTTTCAATGGGAGCAGAGGGGAAAAAGCGTGGTATTGAATATAGCTCCCACAGGAAAGCAGCTGCAAATGTGACACTGTGCTGGCTGATAGACTGCATGGGGACCTACTTACTACTGTAGCTGGGGTCTGCCTTCCTGCTTTCTTGTAGCTCCCATACTCAGTGGCATAACTTAACAGACAAAATGTATTTTTTCAATGGGAGCTGAGGGGAAAAAGTGTGGTATTGAAGATAGCTCCCACAGGAAAGCAGCTGCAAATGTGACACCGTGCTGGCTGATAGACTGCATGGGGACCTACTTACTACTGTAGCTGGGGTCTGCCTTCCTGCTTTCTTGTAGCTCCGATACTCAGCGGTATAACTTAAGAGACAAAATGTATTTTTTTCAATGGGAGCTGAGGAGAACAAGTGTGGTATTGAAGATAGCTCCCACAGGAAAGCAGCTGCAAATGTGACACCGTGCTGGCTGATAGACTGCATGGGGACCTACTTACTACTGTAGCTGGGGTCTGCCTTCCTGCTTTCTTGTAGCTCCCATATTCAGTGGTATACCTTAATAGACAAAAAGTATTTTATTCAATGGGAGCTGAACAGAAAAAGTGTGGTATTGAAGATAGCTCCCACAGGAAAGCAGCTGCAAATGTGACACCGTGCTGGCTGATAGACTGCATGGGGACCTACTTACTACTGTAGCTGGGGTCTGCCTTCCTGCTTTCTTGTAGCTCCCATATTCAGTGGTATACCTTAACAGACAAAAAGTATTTTATTCAATGGGAGCTGAACAGAAAAAGTGTGGTATTGAAGATAGCTCCCACAGGAAAGCAGCTGCAAATGTGACACCGTGCTGACTGATAGACTGCATGGGGACCTACTTACTACTGTAGCTGGGGTCTGCCTTCCTGCTTTCTTGTAGCTCCCATACTCAGTGGCATAACTTAACAGACAAAATGTATTTTTTCAACGGGAGCTGAACAGAAAAAGTGTGGTATTGAAGATAACTCCCACAGGAAAGCAGCTGCAAATGTGACACCGTGCTGGCTGATAGACTGCATGGGGACCTACTTACTACTGTAGCTGGGGTCTGCCTTCCTGCTTTCTTGTAGCTCCCATACTCAGTGGCATAACTTAACAGACAAAATGTATTTTATTCAATGGGAGCTGAGGGGAAAAAGTGTGGTATTGAAGATAGCTCCCACAGGAAAGCAGCTGCAAATGTGACACTGTGCTGGCTGATAGACTGCATGGGGACCTACTTACTACTGTAGCTGGGGTCTGCCTTCCTGCTTTCTTGTAGCTCCCATACTCAGTGGCATAACTTAAGAGACAAAATGTATTTTTTTCAATGGGAGCTGAGGAGAACAAGTGTGGTATTGAAGATAACTCCCACAGGAAAGCAGCTGCAAATGTGACACCGTGCTGACTGATAGACTGCATGGGGACCTACTTACTACTGTAGCTGGGGTCTGCCTTCCTGCTTTCTTGTAGCTCCCATACTCAGTGGCATAACTTAAGAGACAAAATGTATTTTTTTCAATGGGAGCTGAGGAGAACAAGGGTGGTATTGAAGATAGCTCCCACAGGAAAGCAGCTGCAAATGTGACACCGTGCTGGCTGATAGACTGCATGGGGACCTACTTACTACTGTAGCTGGGATCTGCCTTCCTGCTTTCTTGTAGCTCTCATATTCAGTGGTATACCTTAACAGACAAAATGTATTTTATTCAATGGGAGCTGAGGAGAAAAAGTGTGGTATTGAAGATAGCTCCCACAGGAAAGCAGCTGCAAATGTGACACCGTGCTGGCTGATAGACTGCATGGGGACCTACTGACTACTGTATCTGGGGTCTGCCTTCCTGCTTTCTTGTAGCTCCTATATTCAGTGGTATACCTTAACGGACACATGTATTTTTTGAAAGGAAGCTGAACAGAAAAAGTGTGGTATTGAAGATAGCTCCCACAGGAAAGCAGCTGCAAATGTGACACCGTGCTGGCTGATAGACTGCATGGGGACCTACTTACTACTGTAGCTGGGGTCTGCCTTCCTGTTTTCTTGTAGCTCCCATACTCAGTGGCATAACTTAACAGACAAAATGTATTTTTTCAATGGGAGCAGAGGGGAAAAAGCGTGGTATTGAAGATAGTTCCCACAGGAAAGCAGCTGCAAATGTGACACTGTGCTGGCTGATAGACTGCATGGGGACCTACTTACTACTGTAGCTGGGGTCTGCCTTCCTGCTTTCTTGTACCTCCCATACTCAGTGGCATAACTTAACAGACAAAATGTATTTTATTCAATGGGAGCTGAACAGAAAAAGTGTGGTATTGAAGATAGCTCCCACAGGAAAGGAGCTGCAAATGTGACACCGTGCTGGCTGATAGACTGCATGGGGACCTAGTTAATACTGTAGCTGGGGTCTGCCTTCCTGCTTTCTTGTAGCTCCCATACTCAGTGGCATAACTTAACAGACACATGTATTTTTTCAATGGGAGCTGAACAGAAAAAGTGTGGTATTGAATATAACTCCCACAGGAAAGCAGCTGCAAATGTGACACCGTGCTGACTGATAGACTGCATGGGGACCTACTTACTACTGTAGCTGGGGTCTGCCTTCCTGCTTTCTTGTAGCTCCCATACTCAGTGGCATAACTTAAGAGACAAAATGTATTTTTTTCAATGGGAGCTGAGGAGAACAAGTGTGGTATTGAAGATAGCTCCCACAGGAAAGCAGCTGCAAATGTGACACCGTGCTGGCTGATAGATTGCATGGGGACCTACTTACTACTGTAGCTGGGGTCTGCCTTCCTGCTTTCTTGTAGCTCCCATACTCAGTGGCATAAATAACAGACAAAATGTATTTTTTCAATGGGAGCAGAGGGGAAAAAGCGTGGTATTGAATATAGCTCCCACAGGAAAGCAGCTGCAAATGTGACACCGTGCTGGCTGATAGACTGCATGGGGACCTACTTACTACTGTAGCTGGGGTCTGCCTTCCTGCTTTCTTGTAGCTCCCATACTCAGTGGCATAACTTAACAGACAAAATGTATTTTTTCAATGGGAGCTGAGGGGAAAAAGTGTGGTATTGAAGATAGCTCCCACAGGAAAGCAGCTGCAAATGTGACACCGTGCTGGCTGATAGACTGCATGGGGACCTACTTACTACTGTAGCTGGGGTCTGCCTTCCTGCTTTCTTGTAGCTCCCATACTCAGCGGTATAACTTAAGAGACAAAATGTATTTTTTTCAATGGGAGCTGAGGAGAACAAGTGTGGTATTGAAGATAGCTCCCACAGGAAAGCAGCTGCAAATGTGACACCGTGCTGGCTGATAGACTGCATGGGGACCTACTTACTACTGTAGCTGGGGTCTGCCTTCCTGCTTTCTTGTAGCTCCCATATTCAGTGGTATACCTTAACAGACAAAAAGTATTTTATTCAATGGGAGCTGAACAGAAAAAGTGTGGTATTGAAGATAGCTCCCACAGGAAAGCAGCTGCAAATGTGACACCGTGCTGGCTGATAGACTGCATGGGGACCTACTTACTACTGTAGCTGGGGTCTGCCTTCCTGCTTTCTTGTAGCTCCCATATTCAGTGGTATACCTTAACAGACAAAAAGTATTTTATTCAATGGGAGCTGAACAGAAAAAGTGTGGTATTGAAGATAGCTCCCACAGGAAAGCAGCTGCAAATGTGACACCGTGCTGACTGATAGACTGCATGGGGACCTACTTACTACTGTAGCTGGGGTCTGCCTTCCTGCTTTCTTGTAGCTCCCATACTCAGTGGCATAACTTAACAGACAAAATGTATTTTTTCAACGGGAGCTGAACAGAAAAAGTGTGGTATTGAAGATAACTCCCACAGGAAAGCAGCTGCAAATGTGACACCGTGCTGGCTGATAGACTGCATGGGGACCTACTTACTACTGTAGCTGGGGTCTGCCTTCCTGCTTTCTTGTAGCTCCCATACTCAGTGGCATAACTTAACAGAGAAAATGTATTTTATTCAATGGGAGCTGAGGGGAAAAAGTGTGGTATTGAAGATAGCTCCCACAGGAAAGCAGCTGCAAATGTGACACTGTGCTGGCTGATAGACTGCATGGGGACCTACTTACTACTGTAGCTGGGGTCTGCCTTCCTGCTTTCTTGTAGCTCCCATACTCAGTGGCATAACTTAAGAGACAAAATGTATTTTTTTCAATGGGAGCTGAGGAGAACAAGTGTGGTATTGAAGATAGCTCCCACAGGAAAGCAGCTGCAAATGTGACACCGTGCTGGCTGATAGACTGCATGGGGACCTACTTACTACTGTAGCTGGGGTCTGCCTTCCTGCTTTATTGTAGCTCCCATATTCAGTGGTATACCTTAACAGACAAAATGTATTTTATTCAATGGGAGCTGAACAGAAAAAGTGTGGTATTGAAGATAGCTCCCACAGGAAAGGAGCTGCAAATGTGACACCGTGCTGGCTGATAGACTGCATGGGGACCTACTGACTACTGCAGCTGGGGTCTGTCTTCCTGCTTTCTTGTAGCTCCCATACTCAGTGGTATACCTTAACGGACACATGTATTTTTTCAAAGGAAGCTGAACAGAAAAAGTGTGGTATTGAAGATAGCTCCCACAGGAAAGCAGCTGCAAATGTGACACCGTGCTGGCTGATAGACTGCATGGGGACCTACTTACTACTGTAGCTGGGGTCTGCCTTCCTGCTTTCTTGTACCTCCCATACTCAGTGGCATAACTTGACAGACACATGTATTTTTTCAATGGGAGCTGAACAGAAAAAGTGTTGTATTGAAGATAGCTCCCACAGGAAAGCAGCTGCAAATGTGACACCGTGCTGGCTGATAGACTGCATGGGGACCTACTTACTACTGTAGCTGGGGTCTACCTTCCTGTTTTCTTGTAGCTCCCATACTCAGTGGCATAACTTAACAGACAAAATGTATTTTTTCAATGGGAGCAGAGGGGAAAAAGCGTGGTATTGAAGATAGTTCCCACAGGTAAGCAGCTGCAAATGTGACACCGTGCTGACTGATAGACTGCATGGGGACCTACTTACTACTGTAGCTGGGGTCTGCCTTCCTGCTTTCTTGTAGCTCCCATACTAAGTGGCATAACTTAACAGACAAAATGTATTTTATTCAATAGGAGCTGAACAGAAAAAGTGTGGTATTGAAGATAGCTCCCACAGGAAAGGAGCTGCAAATGTGACACCGTGCTGGCTGATAGACTGCATGGGGACCTAGTTAATACTGTAGCTGGGGTCTGCCTTCCTGCTTTCTTGTAGCTCCCATACTCAGTGGCATAACTTAACAGACAAAATGTATTTTAATCAATGGGAGCTGAACAGAAAAAGTGTGGTATTGAAGATAGCTCCCACAGGAAAGGAGCTGCAAATGTGACACCGTGCTGGCAGATAGACTGCATGGGGACCTAGTTAATACTGTAGCTGGGGTCTGCCTTCCTGCTTTCTTGTAGCTCCCATACTCAGTGGCATAACTTAACAGACATATGTATTTTTTCAATGGGAGCTGAGCAGAAAAAGTGTGGTATTGAAGATAACTCCCACAGGAAAGCAGCTGCAAATGTGACACCGTGCTGGCTGATAGACTGCATGGGGACCTACTTACTACTGTAGCTGCGATCTGCCTTCCTGCTTTCTTGTAGCTCCCATACTCAGTGGCATAACTTAAGAGACAAAATGTATTTTTTCAATGGGAGCTGAGGGGAAAAAGTGTGGTATTGAAGATAGCTCCCACAGGAAAGCAGCTGCAAATGTGACACCGTGCTGGCTGATAGACTGCATTGGGACCTACTTACTACTGTAGCTGGGGTCTGCCTTCCTGTTTTCTTGTAGCTCCCATACTCAGTGGCATAACTTAACAGACAAAATGTATTTTTTCAATGGGAGCAGAGGGGAAAAAGCGTGGTATTGAAGATAGTTCCCACAGGAAAGCAGCTGCAAATGTGACACTGTGCTGGCTGATAGACTGCATGGGGACCTACTTACTACTGTAGCTGGGGTCTGCCTTCCTGCTTTCTTGTAGCTCCCATACTAAGTGGCATAACTTAACAGACAAAATGTATTTTATTCAATAGGAGCTGAACAGAAAAAGTGTGGTATTGAAGATAGCACCCACAGGAAAGGAGCTGCAAATGTGACACCGTGCTGGCTGATAGACTGCATGGGGACCTAGTTAATACTGTAGCTGGGGTCTGCCTTCCTGCTTTCTTGTAGCTCCCATACTCAGTGGCATAACTTAACAGACAAAATGTATTTTAATCAATGGGAGCTGAACAGAAAAAGTGTGGTATTGAAGATAGCTCCCACAGGAAAGGAGCTGCAAATGTGACACCGTGCTGGCTGATAGACTGCATGGGGACCTAGTTAATACTGTAGCTGGGGTCTGCCTTTCTGCTTTCTTGTAGCTCCCATACTCAGTGGCATAACTTAACAGACACATGTATTTTTTCAATGGGAGCTGAACAGAAAAAGTGTGGTATTGAATATAACTCCGACAGGAAAGCAGCTGCAAATGTGACACCGTGCTGGCTGATAGACTGCATGGGGACCTACTTACTACTGTAGCTGGGGTCTGCCTTCCTGCTTTCTTGTAGCTCCCATACTCAGTGGCATAACTTAACAGACAAAATGTATTTTTTCAATGGGAGCTGAACAGAAAAAGTGTGGTATTGAAGATAGTTCCCTCAGGAAAGCAGCTGCAAATGTGACACCGTGCTGGCTGATAGACTGCATGGGGACCTACTTACTACTGTAGCTGGGGTCTGCCTTCCTGCTTTCTTGTAGCTCCCATACTCAGTGGCATAACTTAACAGACAAAATGTATTTTATTCAATGGGAGCTGAGGAGAACAAGTGTGGTATTGAAGATAGCTCCCACAGGAAAGCAGCTGCAAATGTGACACCGTGCTGGCTGATAGACTGCATGGGGACCTACTTACTACTGTAGCTGGGGTCTGCCTTCCTGCTTTATTGTAGCTCCCATATTCAGTGGTGTACCTTAACAGACAAAAAGTATTTTATTCAATGGGAGCTGAACAGAAAAAGTGTGGTATTGAAGATAGCTCCCACAGGAAAGCAGCTGCAAATGTGACACCGTGCTGGCTGATAGACTGCATGGGGACCTACTGACTACTGTAGCTGGGGTCTGCCTTCCTGCTTTCTTGTAGCTCCCATATTCAGTGGTATACCTTAACAGACACATGTATTTTTTCAATGTGAGCTGAGGAGAAAAACTGTGGTATTGAAGATAGCTCCCACAGGAAAGCAGCTGCAAATGTGACACCGTGCTGGCTGATAGACTGCATGGAGACCTACTTACTACTGTAGCTGGGGTCTGCCTTCCTGCTTTCTTGTAGCTCCCATACTCAGTGGCATAACTTAACAGACAAAATGTATTTTTTCAATGGGAGCTGAGGGGAAAAAGTGTGGTATTGAAGATAGCTCCCACAGGAAAGCAGCTGCAAATGTGACACCGTGCTGGCTGATAGACTGCATGGGGACCTACTTACTACTGTAGCTGGGGTCTGCCTTCCTGCTTTCTTGTAGCTCCCATACTCAGTGGCATAACTTAACAGACAAAATGTATTTTAATCAATGGGAGCTGAACAGAAAAAGTGTGGTATTGAAGATAGCTCCCACAGAAAAGGAGCTGCAAATGTGACACCGTGCTGGCTGATAGACTGCATGGGGACCTAGTTAATACTGTAGCTGGGGTCTGCCTTCCTGCTTTCTTGTAGCTCCCATACTCAGTGGCATAACTTAACAGACACATGTATTTTTTCAATGGGAGCTGAACAGAAAAAGTGTGGTATTGAATATAACTCCGACAGGAAAGCAGCTGCAAATGTGACACCGTGCTGGCTGATAGACTGCATGGGGACCTACTTACTATTGTAGCTGGGGTCTGCCTTCCTGCTTTCTTGTAGCTCCCATACTCAGTGGCATAACTTAACAGACAAAATGTATTTTTTCAATGGGAGCTGAACAGAAAAAGTGTGGTATTGAAGATAGTTCCCTCAGGAAAGCAGCTGCAAATGTGACACCGTGCTGGCTGATAGACTGCATGGGGACCTACTTACTACTGTAGCTGGGGTCTGCCTTCCTGCTTTCTTGTAGCTCCCATACTCAGTGGCATAACTTAACAGACAAAATGTATTTTATTCAATGGGAGCTGAGGAGAACAAGTGTGGTATTGAAGATAGCTCCCACAGGAAAGCAGCTGCAAATGTGACACCGTGCTGGCTGATAGACTGCATGGGGACCTACTTACTACTGTAGCTGGGGTCTGCCTTCCTGCTTTATTGTAGCTCCCATATTCAGTGGTGTACCTTAACAGACAAAAAGTATTTTATTCAATGGGAGCTGAACAGAAAAAGTGTGGTATTGAAGATAGCTCCCACAGGAAAGCAGCTGCAAATGTGACACCGTGCTGGCTGATAGACTGCATGGGGACCTACTGACTACTGTAGCTGGGGTCTGCCTTCCTGCTTTCTTGTAGCTCCCATATTCAGTGGTATACCTTAACAGACACATGTATTTTTTCAATGTGAGCTGAGGAGAAAAACTGTGGTATTGAAGATAGCTCCCACAGGAAAGCAGCTGCAAATGTGACACCGTGGTGGCTGATAGACTGCATGGAGACCTACTTACTACTGTAGCTGGGGTCTGCCTTCCTGCTTTCTTGTAGCTCCCATACTCAGTGGCATAACTTAACAGACAAAATGTATTTTTTCAATGGGAGCTGAGGGGAAAAAGTGTGGTATTGAAGATAGCTCCCACAGGAAAGCAGCTGCAAATGTGACACCGTGCTGGCTGATAGACTGCATGGGGACCTACTTACTACTGTAGCTGGGGTCTGCCTTCCTGCTTTCTTGTAGCTCCCATACTCAGCGGTATACCTTAACAGACACATGTATTTTTTCAATGGGAGCTGAGGAGAAAAAGTGTGGTATTGAAGATAGCTCCCACAGGAAAGCAGCTGCAAATGTGACACCGTGCTGGCTGATAGACTGCATGGGGACCACTTACTACTGTAGCTGGGGTCTGCCTTCCTGCCTTCTTGTAGCTCCCATACTCAGTGGCATAACTTAACAGACAAAATGTATTTTATTCAATGGGAGCTGAACAGAAAAAGTGTGGTATTGAAGATAGTTCCCACAGGAAAGCAGCTGCAAATGTGACACCGTGCTGGCTGATAGACTGCATGGGGACCTACTTACTACTGTAGCTGGGGTCTGCCTTCCTGCTTTCTTGTAGCTCCCATTCTCAGCGGTATACCTTAACAGGCATATGTATTTTTTAAATGGCAGCTGAGGGGAAAAAGTGTGGTATTGAAGATAGCTCCCACATGAAAGGAGCTGCAAATGTGACACCGTGCTGGCTGATAGACTGCATGGGGACCTACTTACTACTGTAGCTGGGGTCTGCCTTCCTGCTTTCTTGTAGCTCCCATACTCAGCGGTATACCTTAACAGAAACATGTATTTTTTCAAAGGGAGCTGAACAGAAAAAGTGTGGTATTGAAGATAGCTCCCACAGGAAAGCAGCTGCAAATGTGACACCGTGCTGGCTGATAGACTGCATGGGGACCTACTTACTACTGTAGCTGGGGTCTGCCTTCCTGCTTTCTTGTAGCTCCCATACTCATTGGCATAACTTCACAGACACATGTATTTTTTGAATGGGAGCTGAACAAAAAAAGTGTGGTATTGAAGTTAACTCCCACAGGAAAGCAGCTGCAAATGTGACACTGTGCTGGCTGATAGACTGCATGGGGACCTACTTACTACTGTAGCTGGGGTCTGCCTTCCTGCTTTCTTGTAGCTCCCATACTCAGTGGCATAACTTAACAGACAAAATGTATTTTTTCAATGGGAGCTGAGGGGAAAAAGTGTGGTATTGAAGATAGCTCCCACAGGAAAGCAGCTGCAAATGTGACACCGTGCTGGCTGATAGACTGCATGGGGACCTACTTACTACTGTAGCTGGGGTCTGCCTTCCTGCTTTCTTGTAGCTCCCATACTCAGTGGCATAACTTAACAGACACATGTATTTTTTCAATGGGAGATGAACAGAAAAAGTGTGGTATTGAAGATAGCTCCCACAGGAAAGCAGCTGCAAATGTGACACCGTGCTGGCTGATAGACTGCATGGGGACCTACTTACTACTGTAGCTGGGGTCTGCCTTCCTGCTTTCTTGTAGCTCCCATACTCTGCGGTATACCTTAACAGACACATGTATTTTTTCAATGGGAGCTGAGGAGAAAAACTGTGGTATTGAAGATAGCACCCACAGGAAAGGAGCTGCAAATGTGACACCGTGCTGGCTGATAGACTGCATGGGGACCTACTTACTACTGTAGCTGGGGTCTGCCTTCCTGCTTTCTTGTAGCTCCCATACTCAGTGGCATAATTTAATAGACACATGTATTTTTTCAAAGGGAGCTGAACAGAAAAAGTGTGGTATTGAAGATAGCTCCCACAGGAAAGCAGCTGCAAATGTGACACCGTGCTGGCTGATAGACTGCATGGGGACCTACTTACTACTGTAACTGGGGTCTGCCTTCCTGCTTTCTTGTAGCTCCCATACTCACTGGCATAACTTCAGAGACACATGTATTTTTTGAATGGGAGCTGAACAAAAAAAGTGTGGTATTACAGATAACTCCCACAGGAAAGCAGCTGCAAATGTGACACCGTGCTGGCTGATAGACTGCATGGGGACCTACTTACTACTGTAGCTGGGGTCTACCTTCCTGCTTTCTTGTAGCTCCCATACTCAGTGGCATAACTTAACAGACACATGTATTTTTTCAATGGGAGATGAACAGAAAAAGTGTGGTATTGAAGATAGCTCCCACAGGAAAGCAGCTGCAAATGTGACACCGTGCTGGCTGATAGACTGCATGGGGACCTACTGACTACTGTAGCTGGGGTCTGCCTTCCTGCTTTCTTGTAGCTCCCATACTCTGCGGTATACCTTAACAGACACATGTATTTTTTCAATGGGAGCTGAACAGAAAAAGTGTGGTATTGAAGATAGCACCCACAGGAAAGGAGCTGCAAATGTGACACCGTGCTGGCTGATAGACTGCATGGGGACCTACTTACTACTGTAGCTGGGGTCTGCCTTCCTGCTTTCTTGTAGCTCCCATACTCAGTGGCATAATTTAACAGACACATGTATTTTTTCAATGGGAGCTGAACAGAAAAAGTGTGGTATTGAAGATAGCTCCCACAGGAAAGCAGCTGCAAATGTGACACCGTGCTGGCTGATAGACTGCATGGGGACCTACTTACTACTGTAGCTGGGCTCTGCCTTCCTGCTTTCTTGTAGCTCCCATATTCAGTGGTATACCTTAAGAGACACATGTATTTTTTCAATGGGAGCTGAGGAGAAAAAGTGTGGTATTGAAGATAGCTCCCACAGGAAAGCAGCTGCAAATGTGACACCGTGCTGGCTGATAGACTGCATGGGGACCTAGTTAATACTGTAGCTGGGGTCTACCTTCCTGCTTTCTTGTACCTCCCATACTCAGTGGCATAATTTAACAGACACATGTATTTTTTCAATGGGAGATGAACAGAAAAAGTGTGGTATTGAAGATAGCTCCCACAGGAAAGCAGCTGCAAATGTGACACCGTGCTGGCTGCTAGACTGCATGGGGACCTACTTACTACTGTAGCTGGGGTCTGCCTTCCTGCTTTCTTGTAGCTCCCATACTCTGCGGTATACCTTAACAGACACATGTATTTTTTCAATGGGAGCTGAGGAGAAAAACTGTGGTATTGAAGATAGCACCCACAGGAAAGGAGCTGCAAATGTGACACCGTGCTGGCTGATAGACTGCATGGGGACCTACTTACTACTGTAGCTGGGGTCTGCCTTCCTGCTTTCTTGTAGCTCCCATACTCAGTGGCATAATTTAACAGACACATGTATTTTTTCAAAGGGAGCTGAACAGAAAAAGTGTGGTATTGAAGATAGCTCCCACAGGAAAGCAGCTGCAAATGTGACACCGTGCTGGCTGATAGACTGCATGGGGACCTACTTACTACTGTAGCTGGGGTCTGCCTTCCTGCTTTCTTGTAGCTCCCATACTCACTGGCATAACTTCACAGACACATGTATTTTTTGAACGGGAGCTGAACAAAAAAAGTGTGGTATTACAGATAACTCGCACAGGAAAGCAGCTGCAAATGTGACACCGTGCTGGCTGATAGACTGCATGGGGACCTACTTACTACTGTAGCTGGGGTCTGCCTTCCTGCTTTCTTGTAGCTCCCATACTCAGTGGCATAACTTAACAGACACATGTATTTTTTCAATGGGAGATGAACAGAAAAAGTGTGGTATTGAAGATAGCTCCCACAGGAAAGCAGCTGCAAATGTGACACCGTGCTGGCTGATAGACTGCATGGGGACCTACTGACTACTGTAGCTGGGGTCTGCCTTCCTGCTTTCTTGTAGCTCCCATACTCTGCGGTATACCTTAACAGACACATGTATTTTTTCAATGGGAGCTGAGGAGAAAAACTGTGGTATTGAAGATAGCACCCACAGGAAAGGAGCTGCAAATGTGACACCGTGCTGGCTGATAGACTGCATGGGGACCTACTTACTACTGTAGCTGGGGTCTGCCTTCCTGCTTTCTTGTAGCTCCCATACTCAGTGGCATAATTTAACAGACACATGTATTTTTTCAAAAGGAGCTGAACAGAAAAAGTGTGGTATTGAAGATAGCTCCCACAGGAAAGCAGCTGCAAATGTGACACCGTGCTGGCTGATAGACTGCATGGGGACCTACTGACTACTGTAGCTGGGGTCTGCCTTCCTGCTTTCTTGTAGCTCCCATATTCAGTGGTATACCTTAACAGACACATGTATTTTTTCAATGGGAGCTGATGAGAAAAAGTGTGGTATTGAAGATAGCTCCCACAGGAAAGCAGCTGCAAATGTGACACCGTGCTGGCTGATAGACTGCATGGGGACCTACTTACTACTGTAGCTGGGGTCTGCCTTCCTGCTTTCTTGTAGCTCCCATACTCAGTGGCATAACTTCACAGACACATGTATTTTTTCAAAGGAAGCTGAACAGAAAAAGTATGGTATTGAAGATAGCTCCCACAGGAAAGCAGCTGCAAATGTGACACCGTGCTGGCTGATAGACTGCATGGGGACCTAGTTAATACTGTAGCGGGGATCTGCCTTCCTGCTTTCTTGTAGCTCCCATACTCAGTGGCATAACTTCACAGACACATGTATTTTTTCAAAGGAAGCTGAACAGAAAAAGTATGGTATTGAAGATAGCTCCCACAGGAAAGCAGCTGCAAATGTGACACCGTGCTGGCTGATAGACTGCATGGGGACCTACTTACTACTGTAGCTGGGGTCTGCCTTCCTGCTTTCTTGTAGCTCCCATATTCAGTGGTATACCTTAACAGACAAAATGTATTTTATTCAATGGAAGCTGAGGGGAAAAAGTGTGGTATTGAAGATAGCTACCACATGAAAGGAGCTGCAAATGTGACACCGTGCTGGCTGATAGAGTGCATGGAGACCTACTTACTACTGTAGCTGGGGTCTGCCTTCCTGCTTTCTTGTAGCTCCCATACTCAGTGGCATAACTTAACAGACAAAATGTATTTTATTCAATGGGAGCTGAGGGGAAAAAGTGTGGTATTGAAGATAGCTCCCACAGGAAAGCAGCTGCAAATGTGACACCGTGCTGGCTGATAGACTGCATGGGGACCTACTTACTACTGTAGCTGGGGTCTGCCTTTCTGCTTTCTTGTAGCTCCCATACTCAGTGGCATAACTTAACAGACACATGTATTTTTTCAAAGGGAGCTGAACAGAAAAAGTGTGGTATTGAAGATAGCTCCCACAGGAAAGCAGCTGCAAATGTGACACCGTGCTGGCTGATAGACTGCATGGGGACCTACTGACTACTGTAGCTGGGGTCTGCCTTCCTGCTTTCTTGTAGCTCCCATATTCAGTGGTATACCTTAACAGACACATGTATTTTTTCAATGGGAGCTGATGAGAAAAAGTGTGGTATTGAAGATAGCTCCCACAGGAAAGCAGCTGCAAATGTGACACCGTGCTGGCTGATAGACTGCATGGGGACCTACTTACTACTGTAGCTGGGGTCTGCCTTCCTGCTTTCTTGTAGCTCCCATACTCAGTGGCATAACTTAACAGAGAAAATGTGTTTTTTCAATGGGAGCTGAGGGGAAAATGTGTGGTATTGAAGATAGCTCCCACAGGAAAGCAGCTGCAAACGTGACACCGTGCTGGCTGATAGACTGCATGGGGACCTACTGACTACTGTAGCTGGGGTCTGCCTTCCTGCTTTCTTGTAGCTCCCATACTCAGTGCAATAACTTAACAGACAAAATGTATTTTATTCAATGGGAGTTGAACAGAAAAAGTGTGGTATTGAAGATAGCTCCCACAGGAAAGCAGCTGCAAATGTGACACCGTGCTGGCTGATAGACTGCATGGAGACCTACTTACTACTGTAGCTGGGGTCTGCCTTCCTGCTTTCTTGTAGCTCCCATACTCAGTGGCATAACTTAACAGAAAAAATGTATGTTTTTAATGGGAGCTGAGGGGAAAAAGTGTGGTATTGAAGTTAACTCCCACAGGAAAGCAGCTGCAAATGTGACACTGTGCTGGCTGATAGACTGCATGGGGACCTACTTACTACTGTAGCTGGGGTCTGCCTTCCTGCTTTCTTGTAGCTCCCATACTCAGTGGCATAACTTAACAGACAAAATGTATTTTTTCAATGGGAGCTGAGGGGAAAAAGTGTGGTATTGAAGATAGCTCCCACAGGAAAGCAGCTGCAAATGTGACACCGTGCTGGCTGATAGACTGCATGGGGACCTACTTACTACTGTAGCTGGGGTCTGCCTTCCTGCTTTCTTGTAGCTCCCATACTCAGTGGCATAACTTAACAGACACATGTATTTTTTCAATGGGAGATGAACAGAAAAAGTGTGGTATTGAAGATAGCTCCCACAGGAAAGCAGCTGCAAATGTGACACCGTGCTGGCTGATAGACTGCATGGGGACCTACTTACTACTGTAGCTGGGGTCTGCCTTCCTGCTTTCTTGTAGCTCCCATACTCTGCGGTATACCTTAACAGACACATGTATTTTTTCAATGGGAGCTGAGGAGAAAAACTGTGGTATTGAAGATAGCACCCACAGGAAAGGAGCTGCAAATGTGACACCGTGCTGGCTGATAGACTGCATGGGGACCTACTTACTACTGTAGCTGGGGTCTGCCTTCCTGCTTTCTTGTAGCTCCCATACTCAGTGGCATAATTTAATAGACACATGTATTTTTTCAAAGGGAGCTGAACAGAAAAAGTGTGGTATTGAAGATAGCTCCCACAGGAAAGCAGCTGCAAATGTGACACCGTGCTGGCTGATAGACTGCATGGGGACCTACTTACTACTGTAACTGGGGTCTGCCTTCCTGCTTTCTTGTAGCTCCCATACTCACTGGCATAACTTCAGAGACACATGTATTTTTTGAATGGGAGCTGAACAAAAAAAGTGTGGTATTACAGATAACTCCCACAGGAAAGCAGCTGCAAATGTGACACCGTGCTGGCTGATAGACTGCATGGGGACCTACTTACTACTGTAGCTGGGGTCTACCTTCCTGCTTTCTTGTAGCTCCCATACTCAGTGGCATAACTTAACAGACACATGTATTTTTTCAATGGGAGATGAACAGAAAAAGTGTGGTATTGAAGATAGCTCCCACAGGAAAGCAGCTGCAAATGTGACACCGTGCTGGCTGATAGACTGCATGGGGACCTACTGACTACTGTAGCTGGGGTCTGCCTTCCTGCTTTCTTGTAGCTCCCATACTCTGCGGTATACCTTAACAGACACATGTATTTTTTCAATGGGAGCTGAACAGAAAAAGTGTGGTATTGAAGATAGCACCCACAGGAAAGGAGCTGCAAATGTGACACCGTGCTGGCTGATAGACTGCATGGGGACCTACTTACTACTGTAGCTGGGGTCTGCCTTCCTGCTTTCTTGTAGCTCCCATACTCAGTGGCATAATTTAACAGACACATGTATTTTTTCAATGGGAGATGAACAGAAAAAGTGTGGTATTGAAGATAGCTCCCACAGGAAAGCAGCTGCAAATGTGACACCGTGCTGGCTGATAGACTGCATGGGGACCTACTTACTACTGTAGCTGGGCTCTGCCTTCCTGCTTTCTTGTAGCTCCCATATTCAGTGGTATACCTTAAGAGACACATGTATTTTTTCAATGGGAGCTGAGGAGAAAAAGTGTGGTATTGAAGATAGCTCCCACAGGAAAGCAGCTGCAAATGTGACACCGTGCTGGCTGATAGACTGCATGGGGACCTAGTTAATACTGTAGCTGGGGTCTACCTTCCTGCTTTCTTGTACCTCCCATACTCAGTGGCATAACTTAACAGACACATGTATTTTTTCAATGGGAGATGAACAGAAAAAGTGTGGTATTGAAGATAGCTCCCACAGGAAAGCAGCTGCAAATGTGACACCGTGCTGGCTGCTAGACTGCATGGGGACCTACTTACTACTGTAGCTGGGGTCTGCCTTCCTGCTTTCTTGTAGCTCCCATACTCTGCGGTATACCTTAACAGACACATGTATTTTTTCAATGGGAGCTGAGGAGAAAAACTGTGGTATTGAAGATAGCACCCACAGGAAAGGAGCTGCAAATGTGACACCGTGCTGGCTGATAGACTGCATGGGGACCTACTTACTACTGTAGCTGGGGTCTGCCTTCCTGCTTTCTTGTAGCTCCCATACTCAGTGGCATAATTTAACAGACACATGTATTTTTTCAAAGGGAGCTGAACAGAAAAAGTGTGGTATTGAAGATAGCTCCCACAGGAAAGCAGCTGCAAATGTGACACCGTGCTGGCTGATAGACTGCATGGGGACCTACTTACTACTGTAGCTGGGGTCTGCCTTCCTGCTTTCTTGTAGCTCCCATACTCACTGGCATAACTTCACAGACACATGTATTTTTTGAACGGGAGCTGAACAAAAAAAGTGTGGTATTACAGATAACTCGCACAGGAAAGCAGCTGCAAATGTGACACCGTGCTGGCTGATAGACTGCATGGGGACCTACTTACTACTGTAGCTGGGGTCTGCCTTCCTGCTTTCTTGTAGCTCCCATACTCAGTGGCATAACTTAACAGACACATGTATTTTTTCAATGGGAGATGAACAGAAAAAGTGTGGTATTGAAGATAGCTCCCACAGGAAAGCAGCTGCAAATGTGACACCGTGCTGGCTGATAGACTGCATGGGGACCTACTGACTACTGTAGCTGGGGTCTGCCTTCCTGCTTTCTTGTAGCTCCCATACTCTGCGGTATACCTTAACAGACACATGTATTTTTTCAATGGGAGCTGAGGAGAAAAACTGTGGTATTGAAGATAGCACCCACAGGAAAGGAGCTGCAAATGTGACACCGTGCTGGCTGATAGACTGCATGGGGACCTACTTACTACTGTAGCTGGGGTCTGCCTTCCTGCTTTCTTGTAGCTCCCATACTCAGTGGCATAACTTAACAGACACATGTATTTTTTCAATGGGAGCTGAACAGAAAAACTGTGGTATTGAAGATAGCTCCCACAGGAAAGCAGCTGCAAATGTGACACCGTGCTGGCTGATAGACTGCATGGGGACCTACTTACTACTGTAGCTGGGGTCTGCCTTCCTGCTTTCTTGTAGCTCCCATACTCAGTGGCATAACTTAACAGACACATGTATTTTTTCAATGGGAGCTGAGGAGAAAAAGTGTGGTATTGAAGATAGCTCCCACAGGAAAGCAGCTGCAAATGTGACACCGTGCTGGCTGATAGACTGCATGGGGACCTACTTACTACTGTAGCTGGGGTCTGCCTTCCTGCTTTCTTGTAGCTCCCATACTCAGTGGCATAACTTCACAGACACATGTATTTTTTCAAAGGAAGCTGAACAGAAAAAGTATGGTATTGAAGATAGCTCCCACAGGAAAGCAGCTGCAAATGTGACACCGTGCTGGCTGATAGACTGCATGGGGACCTAGTTAATACTGTAGCGGGGATCTGCCTTCCTGCTTTCTTGTAGCTCCCATACTCAGTGGCATAACTTCACAGACACATGTATTTTTTCAAAGGAAGCTGAACAGAAAAAGTATGGTATTGAAGATAGCTCCCACAGGAAAGCAGCTGCAAATGTGACACCGTGCTGGCTGATAGACTGCATGGGGACCTACTTACTACTGTAGCTGGGGTCTGCCTTCCTGCTTTCTTGTAGCTCCCATATTCAGTGGTATACCTTAACAGACAAAATGTATTTTATTCAATGGAAGCTGAGGGGAAAAAGTGTGGTATTGAAGATAGCTACCACATGAAAGGAGCTGCAAATGTGACACCGTGCTGGCTGATAGAGTGCATGGAGACCTACTTACTACTGTAGCTGGGGTCTGCCTTCCTGCTTTCTTGTAGCTCCCATACTCAGTGGCATAACTTAACAGACAAAATGTATTTTATTCAATGGGAGCTGAGGGGAAAAAGTGTGGTATTGAAGATAGCTCCCACAGGAAAGCAGCTGCAAATGTGACACCGTGCTGGCTGATAGACTGCATGGGGACCTACTTACTACTGTAGCTGGGGTCTGCCTTTCTGCTTTCTTGTAGCTCCCATACTCAGTGGCATAACTTAACAGACACATGTATTTTTTCAAAGGGAGCTGAACAGAAAAAGTGTGGTATTGAAGATAGCTCCCACAGGAAAGCAGCTGCAAATGTGACACCGTGCTGGCTGATAGACTGCATGGGGACCTACTGACTACTGTAGCTGGGGTCTGCCTTCCTGCTTTCTTGTAGCTCCCATATTCAGTGGTATACCTTAACAGACACATGTATTTTTTCAATGGGAGCTGATGAGAAAAAGTGTGGTATTGAAGATAGCTCCCACAGGAAAGCAGCTGCAAATGTGACACCGTGCTGGCTGATAGACTGCATGGGGACCTACTTACTACTGTAGCTGGGGTCTGCCTTCCTGCTTTCTTGTAGCTCCCATACTCAGTGGCATAACTTAACAGAGAAAATGTGTTTTTTCAATGGGAGCTGAGGGGAAAATGTGTGGTATTGAAGATAGCTCCCACAGGAAAGCAGCTGCAAACGTGACACCGTGCTGGCTGATAGACTGCATGGGGACCTACTGACTACTGTAGCTGGGGTCTGCCTTCCTGCTTTCTTGTAGCTCCCATACTCAGTGCAATAACTTAACAGACACATGTATTTTTTCAATGTGAGCTGAGGAGAAAAACTGTGGTATTGAAGATAGCTCCCACAGGAAAGCAGCTGCAAATGTGACACCGTGCTGGCTGATAGACTGCATGGAGACCTACTTACTACTGTAGCTGGGGTCTGCCTTCCTGCTTTCTTGTAGCTCCCATACTCAGTGGCATAACTTAACAGAAAAAATGTATGTTTTTAATGGGAGCTGAGGGGAAAAAGTGTGGTATTGAAGATAGCTCCCACAGGAAAGCAGCTGCAAATGTGACACCGTGCTGGCTGATAGACTGCATGGGGACCTACTTACTACTGTAGCTGGGGTCTGCCTTCCTGCTTTCTTGTAGCTCCCATACTCAGTGGCATAACCTAACAGACAAAATGTATTTTTTCAATGTGAGCTGAGGGGAAAAAGTGTGGTATTGAAGATAGCTCCCACAGAAAAGCAGCTGCAAATGTGACACCGTGCTGGCTGATAGACTGCATGGGGACCTACTTACTACTGTAGCTGGGGTCTGCCTTCCTGCTTTCTTGTAGCTCCCATACTCAGTGGCATAACTTAATAGACAAAATGTGTTTTATTCAATGTGAGCTGAGGGGAAAAAGTGTGGTATTGAAGATAGCTCCCACAGGAAAGCAGCTCCAAATGTGACACCGTGCTGGCTGATAGACTGCATGGGGACCTACTTACTACTGTAGCTGGGGTCTGCCTTCCTGCTTTCTTGTAGCTCCCATACTCAGTGGTATACCTTAAGAGACAAAATGTATTTTATTCAATGGGAGCTGAGGAGAAAAAGTGTGGTATTGAAGATAGCTCCCACAGGAAAGCAGCTGCAAATGTGACACCGTGCTGGCTGATAGACTGCATGGGGACCTACTTACTACTGTAGCTGGGGTCTGCCTTCCTGCTTTCTTGTAGCTCCCATACTCAGTGGCATAACTTCACAGACACATGTATTTTTTCAATGGGAGCTGAACAGAAAAAGTGTGGTATTGAAGACAACTCCCACAGGAAAGCAGCTGCAAATGTGACACCGTGCTGGCTGATAGACTGCATGGGGACCTACTTACTACTGTAGCTGGGGTCTGCCGTCCTGTTTTCTTGTAGCTCCCATACTCAGTGGCATAACTTAACAGACAAAATATATTTTTTCAATGGGAGCTGAGGGGAAAAAGCGTGGTATTGAAGATAGCTCCCACAGGAAAGCAGCTGCAAATGTGACACTGTGCTGGCTGATAGACTGCATGGGGACCTACTTACTACTGTAGCTGGGGTCTGCCTTCCTGCTTTCTTGTAGCTCCCATACTCAGTGGCATAACTTAACAGACAAAATGTATTTTATTCAATGGGAGCTGAACAGAAAAAGTGTGGTATTGAAGATAGCTCCCACAGGAAAGCAGCTGCAAATGTGACACCGTGCTGGCTGATAGACTGCATGGAGACCTACTTACTACTGTAGCTGGGGTCTGCCTTCCTGCTTTCTTGTAGCTCCGATACTCAGCGGTATAACTTAAGACACAAAATCTATTTTTTTCAATGGGAGCTGAGGAGAACAAGTGTGGTATTGAAGATAGCTCCCAGAGGAAAGCAGCTGCAAATGTGACACCGTGCTGGCTGATAGACTGCATGGGGACCTACTTACTACTGTAGCTGGGGTCTGCCTTCCTGCTTTCTTGTAGCTCCCATACTCAGTGGTATACCTTAACAGACATATGTATTTTTTCAATGGGAGCTGAACAGAAAAAGTGTGGTATTGAAGATAACTCCCACAGGAAAGCAGCTGCAAATGTGACACCGTGCTGGCTGATAGACTGCATGGGGACCTACTTACTACTGTAGCTGGGGTCTGCCTTCCTGCTTTCTTGTAGCTCCCATACTCAGTGGCATAACTTAATAGACAAAATGTGTTTTATTCAATGTGAGCTGAGGGGAAAAAGTGTGGTATTGAAGATAGCTCCCACAGGAAAGCAGCTCCAAATGTGACACCGTGCTGGCTGATAGACTGCATGGGGACCTACTTACTACTGTAGCTGGGGTCTGCCTTCCTGCTTTCTTGTAGCTCCCATACTCAGTGGTATACCTTAACAGACATATGTATTTTTTCAATGGGAGCTGAACAGAAAAAGTGTGGTATTGAAGATAACTCCCACAGGAAAGCAGCTGCAAATGTGACACCGTGCTGGCTGATAGACTGCATGGGGACCTACTTACTACTGTAGCTGGGGTCTGCCTTCCTGCTTTCTTGTAGCTCCCATACTCAGTGGCATAACTTAACAGACAAAATGTATTTTATTCAATGGGAGCTGAACAGAAAAAGTGTGGTATTGAAGATAGCTCCCACAGGAAAGCAGCTGCAAATGTGACACCGTGCTGGCTGATAGACTGCATGGGGACCTACTTACTACTGTAGCTGGGCTCTGCCTTCCTGCTTTCTTGTAGCTCCCATACTCAGTGGCATAACTTAACAGACACATGTATTTTTTCAATGGGAGCTGAACAGAAAAAGTGTGGTATTGAAGATAGCTCCCACAGGAAAGCAGCTGCAAATGTGACACCGTGCTGGCTGATAGACTGCATGGGGACCTACTTACTACTGTAGCTGGGGTCTGCCTTCCTGCTTTCTTGTAGCTCCCATACTCAGTGGCATAACTTAACAGACACATGTATTTTTTCAATGGGAGCTGAACAGAAAAAGTGTGGTATTGAAGATACCTCCCACATGAAAGGAGCTGCAAATGTGACACCGTGCTGGCTGATAGACTGCATGGGGACCTACTTACTACTGTAGCTGGGGTCTGCCTTTCTGCTTTCTTGTAGCTCCCATACTCAGTGGCATAACTTAACAGACACATGTATTTTTACATTGGGAGGTGAACAAAAAAAGTGTGATATTGAAGATAGTTCCCACAGGAAAGCAGCTGCAAATGTGACACCGTGCTGGCTGATAGACTGCATGGGGACCTAGTTAATACTGTAGCTGGGGTCTGCCTTCCTGCTTTCTTGTAGCTCCCATACTCAGTGGCATAACTTAACAGACAAAATGTATTTTTTCAATGGGAGCTGAGGGGAAAAAGTGTGATATTGAAGATAGTTCACACAGGCAAGTAGCTGCAAATGTGACACCGTGCTGGTTGATAGTCTGCATGGAGACCTACTTACTACTGTAGCTGGGGTCTGCCTTCCTGCTTTCTTGTAGCTCCCATACTCAGTGGCATAACTTAACAGACAAAATGTATTTTTTTCAATGGTAGCTGAGGAGAACAAGGTGTGGTATTGAAGATAGCTCCCACAGGAAAGCAGCTGCAAATGTGACACCGTGCTGACTGATAGACTGCATGGGGACCTACTTACTACTGTAGCTGGGGTCTGCCTTCCTGCTTTCTTGTAGCTCCCAAACTCATTGGCATAACTTAACAGACAAAATGTATTTTTTTCAATGGGAGCTGAGGAGAAAAAGTGTGGTATTGAAGATAGCTCCCACAGGAAAGCAGCTGCAAATGTGACACCGTGCTGGCTGATAGACTGCATGGGGACCTACTTACTACTGTAGCTGGGGTCTGCCTTCCTGCTTTCTTGTAGCTCCCATACTCAGTGGCATAACTTAACAGACAAAATGTATTTTTTCAATGGGAGCTGAGGGGAAAAAGTGTGGTATTGAAGATAGCTCCCACAGGAAAGGAGCTGCAAATGTAATACCGTGCTGGCTGATAGACTGCATGGGGACCTACTTACTACTGTAGCTGGGGTCTGCCTTCCTGCTTTCTTGTAGCTCCGATACTCAGCGGTATAACTTAAGAGACAAAATGTATTTTTTTCAATGGGAGCTGAGGAGAACAAGTGTGGTATTGAAGATAGCTCCCACAGGAAAGCAGCTGCAAATGTGACACCGTGCTGGCTGATAGACTGCATGGGGACCTACTTACTACTGTAGCTGGGGTCTGCCTTCCTGCTTTCTTGTAGCTCCCATATTCAGTGGTATACCTTAACAGACAAAATGTATTTTATTCAATGGGAGCTGAACAGAAAAAGTGTGGTATTGAAGATAGCTCTCACAGGAAAGCAGCTGCAAATGTGACACCGTGCTGGCTGATAGACTGCATGGGGACCTACTTACTACTGTAGCTGGGGTCTGCCTTCCTGCTTTCTTGTAGCTCCCATACTCAGTGGCATAACTTAACAGACAAAATGTGTTTTTTCAATGGGAGCTGAGGGGAAAACGTGTGGTATTGAAGATAGCTCCCACAGGAAAGCAGCTGCAAATGTGACACCGTGCTGGCTGATAGACTGCATGGGGACCTACTTACTACTGTAGCTAGGGTCTGCCTTCCTGCTTTCTTGTAGCTCCCATACTCAGTGGCATAACTTAACAGACACATGTATTTTTTCAATGTGAGCTGAGGAGAAAAACTGTGGTATTGAAGATAGCTCCCACAGGAAAGCAGCTGCAAATGTGACACCGTGCTGGCTGATAGACTGCATGGAGACCTACTTACTACTGTAGCTGCGGTCTGCCTTCCTGCTTTCTTGTAGCTCCCATACTCAGTGGCATAACTTAACAGACAAAATGTATTTTATTCAATGGGAGCTGAACAGAAAAAGTGTGGTATTGAAGATAGCTCCCACAGGAAAGCAGCTGCAAATGTGACACCGTGCTGGCTGATAGACTGCATGGGGACCTACTTACTACTGTAGCTGGGGTCTGCCTTCCTGCTTTCTTGTAGCTCCCATACTCAGTGGCATAACTTAACAGACACATGTATTTTTACATTGGGAGCTGAACAAAAAAAGTGTGGTATTGAAGATAACTCCCACAGGAAAGCAGCTGCAAATGTGACACCGTGCTGGCTGATAGACTGCATGGGGACCTACTTACTACTGTAGCTGGGGTCTGCATTCCTGCTTTCTTGTAGCTCCCATACTCAGTGGCATAACTTAACAGACAAAATGTATTTTTTTCAATGGGAGCTGAGGGGAAAAAGTGTGGTATTGAAGATAGCTCCCACAGGAAAGCAGCTGCAAATGTGACACCGTGCTGGCTGATAGACTGCATGGGGACCTACTTACTACTGTAGCTGCGGTCTGCCTTCCTGCTTTCTTGTAGCTCCCATACTCAGTGGCATAACTTAACAGACAAAATGTATTTTTTAAAAGGGAGCTGAACAGAAAAAGTGTGGTATTTAAGATAGCTCCCACAGGAAAGCAGCTGCAAATGTGACACCGTGCTGGCTGATAGACTGCATGGGGACCTACTTACTACTGTAGCTGGGGTCTGCCTTCCTGCTTTCTTGTAGCTCCCATACTCAGTGGTATACCTTAACAGACACATGTATTTTTTCAATGGGAGCTGAACAGAAAAAGTGTGGTATTGAAGATAGCTCCCACAGGAAAGCAGCTGCAAATGTGACACCGTGCTGGCTGATACACTGCATGGGGACCTACTTACTACTGTAGCTGGGGTCTGCCTTCCTGCTTTCTTGTAGCTCCCATATTCAGTGGTATACCTTAACAGACAAAATGTATTTTATTCAATGGGAGCTGAGGAGAAAAAGTGTGGTATTGAAGATAGCTCCCACAGGAAAGCAGCTGCAAATGTGACACCGTGCTGGCTGATAGACTGCATGGGGACCTACTTACTACTGTAGCTGGGCTCTACCTTCCTGCTTTCTTGTAGCTCCCATACTCAGTGGCATAACTTCACAGACACATGTATTTTTTCAATGGGAGCTGAACAGAAAAAGTGTGGTATTGAAGACAACTCCCACAGGAAAGCAGCTGCAAATGTGACACCGTGCTGGCTGATAGACTGCATGGGGACCTACTTACTACTGTAGCTGGGGTCTGCCGTCCTGTTTTCTTCTAGCTCCCATACTCAGTGGCATAACTTAACAGACAAAATATATTTTTTCAATGGGAGCTGAGGGGAAAAAGCGTGGTATTGAAGATAGCTCCCACAGGAAAGCAGCTGCAAATGTGACACTGTGCTGGCTGATAGACTGCATGGGGACCTACTTACTACTGTAGCTGGGGTCTGCCTTCCTGCTTTCTTGTAGCTCCCATACTCAGTGGCATAACTTAACAGACAAAATGTATTTTATTCAATGGGAGCTGAACAGAAAAAGTGTGGTATTGAAGATAGCTCCCACAGGAAAGCAGCTGCAAATGTGACACCGTGCTGGCTGATAGACTGCATGGGGACCTACTTACTACTGTAGCTGGGGTCTGCCTTCCTGCTTTCTTGTAGCTCCCATACTCAGTGGCATAACTTAACAGACAAAATGTGTTTTTTCAATGGGAGCTGAGGGGAAAACGTGTGGTATTGAAGATAGCTCCCACAGGAAAGCAGCTGCCAATGTGACACCGTGCTGGCTGATAGACTGCATGGGGACCTACTTACTACTGTAGCTAGGGTCTGCCTTCCTGCTTTCTTGTAGCTCCCATACTCAGTGGCATAACTTAACAGACACATGTATTTTTTCAATGTGAGCTGAGGAGAAAAACTGTGGTATTGAAGATAGCTCCCACAGGAAAGCAGCTGCAAATGTGACACCGTGCTGGCTGATAGACTGCATGTAGACCTACTTACTACTGTAGCTGGGGTCTGCCTTCCTGCTTTCTTGTAGCTCCCATACTCAGTGGCATAACTTAACAGACAAAATGTATTTTATTCAATGGGAGCTGAACAGAAAAAGTGTGGTATTGAAGATAGCTCCCACAGGAAAGCAGCTGCAAATGTGACACCGTGCTGGCTGATAGACTGCATGGGGACCTACTTACTACTGTAGCTGGGGTCTGCCTTCCTGCTTTCTTGTAGCTCCCATACTCAGTGGCATAACTTAACAGACACATGTATTTTTACATTGGGAGCTGAACAAAAAAAGTGTGGTATTGAAGATAACTCCCACAGGAAAGCAGCTGCAAATGTGACACCGTGCTGGCTGATAGACTGCATGGGGACCTACTTACTACTGTAGCTGGGGTCTGCATTCCTGCTTTCTTGTAGCTCCCATACTCAGTGGCATAACTTAACAGACAAAATGTATTTTTTTCAATGGGAGCTGAGGGGAAAAAGTGTGGTATTGAAGATAGCTCCCACAGGAAAGCAGCTGCAAATGTGACACCGTGCTGGCTGATAGACTGCATGGGGACCTACTTACTACTGTAGCTGGGGTCTGCCTTCCTGCTTTCTTGTAGCTCCCATACTCAGTGGTATACCTTAACAGACACATGTATTTTTTCAAAGGGAGCTGAACAGAAAAAGTGTGGTATTGAAGATAGCTCCCACAGGAAAGCAGCTGCAAATGTGACACCGTGCTGGCTGATAGACTGCATGGGGACCTACTTACTACTGTAGCTGGGCTCTGCCTTCCTGCTTTCTTGTAGCTCCCATACTCAGTGGCATAACTTCACAGACACATGTATTTTTTCAATGGGAGCTGAACAGAAAAAGTGTGGTATTGAAGACAACTCCCACAGGAAAGCAGCTGCAAATGTGACACCGTGCTGGCTGATAGACTGCATGGGGACCTACTTACTACTGTAGCTGGGGTCTGCCGTCCTGTTTTCTTATAGCTCCCATACTCAGTGGCATAACTTAACAGACAAAATATATTTTTTCAATGGGAGCTGAGGGGAAAAAGCGTGGTATTGAAGATAGCTCCCACAGGAAAGCAGCTGCAAATGTGACACTGTGCTGGCTGATAGACTGCATGGGGACCTACTTACTACTGTAGCTGGGGTCTGCCTTCCTGCTTTCTTGTAGCTCCCATACTCAGTGGCATAACTTAACAGACAAAATGTATTTTATTCAATGGGAGCTGAACAGAAAAAGTGTGGTATTGAAGATAGCTCCCACAGGAAAGCAGCTGCAAATGTGACACCGTGCTGGCTGATAGACTGCATGGAGACCTACTTACTACTGTAGCTGGGGTCTGCCTTCCTGCTTTCTTGTAGCTCCGATACTCAGCGGTATAACTTAAGAGACAAAATCTATTTTTTTCAATGGGAGCTGAGGAGAACAAGTGTGGTATTGAAGATAGCTCCCACAGGAAAGCAGCTGCAAATGTGACACCGTGCTGGCTGATAGACTGCATGGGGACCTAGTTAATACTGTAGCTGGGGTCTGCCTTCCTGCTTTCTTGTAGCTCCCATACTCAGTGGCATAACTTAACAGACAAAATGTATTTTTTTCAAAGGGAGCTGAGGAGAAAAAGTGTGGTACTGAAGATAGCTCCCACAGGAAAGCAGCTGCAAATGTGACACCGTGCTGGCTGATAGACTGCATGGGGACCTACTTACTACTGTAGCTGGGGTCTGCCTTCCTGCTTTCTTGTAGCTCCCATACTCAGTGGTATACCTTAACAGACATATGTATTTTTTCAATGGGAGCTGAGGGGAAAAAGTGTGGTATTGAAGATAACTCCCACAGGAAAGCAGCTGCAAATGTGACACCGTGCTGGCTGATAGACTGCATGGGGACCTACTTACTACTGTAGCTGGGGTCTGCCTTCCTGCTTTCTTGTAGCTCCCATACTCAGTGGTATACCTTAACAGACATATGTATTTTTTCAATGGGAGCTGAACAGAAAAAGTGTGGTATTGAAGATAACTCCCACAGGAAAGCAGCTGCAAATGTGACACCGTGCTGGCTGATAGACTGCATGGGGACCTACTTACTACTGTAGCTGGGGTCTGCCTTCCTGCTTTCTTGTAGCTCCCATACTCAGTGGCATAACTTAACAGACAAAATGTATTTTATTCAATGGGAGCTGAACAGAAAAAGTGTGGTATTGAAGATAGCTCCCACAGGAAAGCAGCTGCAAATGTGACACCGTGCTGGCTGATAGACTGCATGGGGACCTACTTACTACTGTAGCTGGGGTCTGCCTTCCTGCTTTCTTGTAGCTCCCATACTCAGTGGCATAACTTAACAGACACATGTATTTTTTCAATGGGAGCTGAACAGAAAAAGTGTGGTATTTAAGATAGCTCCCACAGGAAAGCAGCTGCAAATGTGACACCGTGCTGGCTGATAGACTGCATGGGGACCTACTTACTACTGTAGCTGGGGTCTGCCTTCCTGCTTTCTTGTAGCTCCCATACTCAGTGGCATAACTTAACAGACACATGTATTTTTTCAATGGGAGCTGAACAGAAAAAGTGTGGTATTGAAGATAGCTCCCACATGAAAGGAGCTGCAAATGTGACACCGTGCTGGCTGATAGACTGCATGGGGACCTACTTACTACTGTAGCTGGGGTCTGCCTTCCTGCTTTCTTGTAGCTCCCATACTCAGTGGCATAACTTAACAGACACATGTATTTTTACATTGGGAGGTGAACAAAAAAAGTGTGATATTGAAGATAACTCCCACAGGAAAGCAGCTGCAAATGTGACACCGTGCTGGCTGATAGACTGCATGGGGACCTAGTTAATACTGTAGCTGGGGTCTGCCTTCCTGCTTTCTTGTAGCTCCCATACTCAGTGGCATAACTTAACAGACAAAATGTATTTTTTCAATGGGAGCTGAGGGGAAAAAGTGTGGTATTGAAGATAGTTCACACAGGAAAGTAGCTGCAAATGTGACACCGTGCTGACTGATAGACTGCATGGGGACCTACTTACTACTGTAGCTGGGGTCTGCCTTCCTGCTTTCTTGTAGCTCCCAAACTCATTGGCATAACTTAACAGACAAAATGTATTTTTTTCAATGGGAGCTGAGGAGAAAAAGTGTGGTATTGAAGATAGCTCCCACAGGAAAGCAGCTGCAAATGTGACACCGTGCTGGCTGATAGACTGCATGGAGACCTACTTACTACTGTAGCTGGGGTCTGTCTTCCTGCTTTCTTGTAGCTCCCATACTTAGTGGTATACCTTAACAGACACATGTATTTTTTCAAAGGAAGCTGAACAGAAAAAGTGTGGTATTGAAGATAGCTCCCACAGGAAAGCAGTTGCAAATGTGACACCGTGCTGGCTGATAGACTGCATGGGGACCTACTTACTACTGTAGCTGGGGTCTGCCTTCCTGCTTTCTTGTAGCTCCCATATTCAGTGGTATACCTTAACAGACAAAATGTATTTTATTCAATGGGAGCTGAACAGAAAAAGTGTGGTATTGAAGATAGCTCTCACAGGAAAGCAGCTGCAAATGTGACACCGTGCTGGCTGATAGACTGCATGGGGACCTACTTACTACTGTAGCTGGGGTCTGCCTTCCTGCTTTCTTGTAGCTCCCATACTCAGTGGCATAACTTAACAGACAAAATGTGTTTTTTCAATGGGAGCTGAGGGGAAAACGTGTGGTATTGAAGATAGCTCCCACAGGAAAGCAGCTGCAAATGTGACACCGTGCTGGCTGATAGACTGCATGGGGACCTACTTACTACTGTAGCTAGGGTCTGCCTTCCTGCTTTCTTGTAGCTCCCATACTCAGTGGCATAACTTAACAGACACATGTATTTTTTCAATGTGAGCTGAGGAGAAAAACTGTGGTATTGAAGATAGCTCCCACAGGAAAGCAGCTGCAAATGTGACACCGTGCTGGCTGATAGACTGCATGGAGACCTACTTACTACTGTAGCTGGGGTCTGCCTTCCTGCTTTCTTGTAGCTCCCATACTCAGTGGCATAACTTAACAGACAAAATGTATTTTATTCAATGGGAGCTGAACAGAAAAAGTGTGGTATTGAAGATAGCTCCCACAGGAAAGCAGCTGCAAATGTGACACCGTGCTGGCTGATAGACTGCATGGGGACCTACTTACTACTGTAGCTGGGGTCTGCCTTCCTGCTTTCTTGTAGCTCCCATACTCAGTGGCATAACTTAACAGACACATGTATTTTTACATTGGGAGCTGAACAAAAAAAGTGTGGTATTGAAGATAACTCCCACAGGAAAGCAGCTGCAAATGTGACACCGTGATGGCTGATAGACTGCATGGGGACCTACTTACTACTGTAGCTGGGGTCTGCCTTCCTGCTTTCTTGTAGCTCCCATACTCAGTGGCATAACTTAACAGACAAAATGTATTTTTTTCAATGGGAGCTGAGGGGAAAAAGTGTGGTATTGAAGATAGCTCCCACAGGAAAGCAGCTGCAAATGTGACACCGTGCTGGCTGATAGACTGCATGGGGACCTACTTACTACTGTAGCTGGGGTCTGCCTTCCTGCTTTCTTGTAGCTCCCATACTCAGTGGCATAACTTAACAGACAAAATGTATTTTTTTAAAAGGGAGCTGAACAGAAAAAGTGTGGTATTGAAGATATCTCCCACAGGAAAGCAGCTGCAAATGTGACACCGTGCTGGCTGATAGACTGCATGGGGACCTACTTACTACTGTAGCTGGGGTCTGCCTTCCTGCTTTCTTGTAGCTCCCATACTCAGTGGTATACCTTAACAGACACATGTATTTTTTCAATGGGAGCTGAGGAGAAAAAGTGTGGTATTGAAGATAGCTCCCACAGGAAAGCAGCTGCAAATGTGACACCGTGCTGGCTGATAGACTGCATGGGGACCTACTTACTACTGTAGCTGGGGTCTGCCTTCCTGCTTTCTTGTAGCTCCCATATTCAGTGGTATACCTTAACAGACAAAATGTATTTTATTCAATGGGAGCTGAGGAGAAAAAGTGTGGTATTGAAGATAACTCCCACAGGAAAGCAGCTGCAAATGTGACACCGTGCTGGCTGATAGACTGCATGGGGACCTACTTACTACTGTAGCTGGGCTCTGCCTTCCTGCTTTCTTGTAGCTCCCATACTCAGTGGCATAACTTCACAGACACATGTATTTTTTCAATGGGAGCTGAACAGAAAAAGTGTGGTATTGAAGACAACTCCCACAGGAAAGCAGCTGCAAATGTGACACCGTGCTGGCTGATAGACTGCATGGGGACCTACTTACTACTGTAGCTGGGGTCTGCCGTCCTGTTTTCTTGTAGCTCCCATACTCAGTGGCATAACTTAACAGACAAAATATATTTTTTCAATGGGAGCTGAGGGGAAAAAGCGTGGTATTGAAGATAGCTCCCACAGGAAAGCAGCTGCAAATGTGACACCGTGCTGGCTGATAGACTGCATGGGGACCTACTTACTACTGTAGCTGGGGTCTGCCTTCCTGCTTTCTTGTAGCTCCCATACTCAGTGGCATAACTTAACAGACAAAATGTATTTTATTCAATGGGAGCTGAACAGAAAAAGTGTGGTATTGAAGATAGCTCTCACAGGAAAGCAGCTGCAAATGTGACACCGTGCTGGCTGATAGACTGCATGGGGACCTACTTACTACTGTAGCTGGGGTCTGCCTTCCTGCTTTCTTGTAGCTCCCATACTCAGTGGCATAACTTAACAGACAAAATGTGTTTTTTCAATGGGAGCTGAGGGGAAAACGTGTGGTATTGAAGATAGCTCCCACAGGAAAGCAGCTGCCAATGTGACACCGTGCTGGCTGATAGACTGCATGGGGACCTACTTACTACTGTAGCTGGGGTCTGGCTTCCTGCTTTCTTGTAGCTCCCATTCTCAGCGGTATACCTTAACAGACACATGTATTTTTTGAATGGGAGCTGAACAGAAAAAGTGTGGTATTGAAGATAGCTCCCACATGAAAGGAGCTGCAAATGTGACACCGTGCTGGCTGATAGACTGCATGGAGACCTACTTACTACTGTAGCTGGGGTCTGCCTTCCTGCTTTCTTGTAGCTCCCATACTCAGTGGCATAACTTAACAGACAAAATGTATTTATTTCAATGTGAGCTGAACAGAAAAAGTGTGGTATTGAAGATAGCTCCCACAGGAAAGCAGCTGCAAATGTGACACCGTGCTGGCTGATAGACTGCATGGAGACCTACTTACTACTGTAGCTGGGGTCTGCCTTCCTGCTTTCTTGTAGCTCCCATACTCAGTGGCATAACTTAATAGACACATGTATTTTTACATTGGGAGCTGAACAAAAAAAGTGTGGTATTGAAGATAACTCCCACAGGAAAGCAGCTGCAAATGTGACACCGTGCTGGCTGATAGACTGCATGGGGACCTAGTTAATACTGTAGCTGGGGTCTGCCTTCCTGCTTTCTTGTAGCTCCCATACTCAGTGGCATAACTTAACAGACAAAATATATTTTTTCAATGGGAGCTGAGGGGAAAAAGCGTGGTATTGAAGATAGCTCCCACAGGAAAGCAGCTGCAAATGTGACACCGTGCTGGCTGATAGACTGCATGGGGACCTACTTACTACTGTAGCTGGGCTCTGCCTTCCTGCTTTCTTGTAGCTCCCATACTCAGTGGCATAACTTCACAGACACATGTATTTTTTCAATGGGAGCTGAACAGAAAAAGTGTGGTATTGAAGACAACTCCCACAGGAAAGCAGCTGCAAATGTGACACCGTGCTGGCTGTTAGACTGCATGGGGACCTACTTACTACTGTAGCTGGGGTCTGCCGTCCTGTTTTCTTGTAGCTCCAATACTAAGTGGCATAACTTAACAGACAAAATATATTTTTTCAATGGGACCTGACGGGAAAAAGCGTGGTATTGAAGATAGCTCCCACAGGAAAGCAGCTGCAAATGTGACACCGTGCTGGCTGATAGACTGCATGGAGACCTACTTACTACTGTAGCTGGGGTCTGCCTTCCTGCTTTCTTGTAGCTCCGATACTCAGCGGTATAACTTAAGAGACAAAATCCATTTTTTTCAATGGGAGCTGAGGAGAACAAGTGTGGTATTGAAGATAGCTCCCAAAGGAAAGCAGCTGCAAATGTGACACCGTGCTGGCTGATAGACTGCATGGGGACCTACTTACTACTGTAGCTGGGGTCTGCCTTCCTGCTTTCTTGTAGCTCCCATACTCAGTGGCATAACTTAACAGACAAAATGTATTTTTTTCAAAGGGAGCTGAGGAGAAAAAGTGTGGTACTGAAGATAGCTCCCACAGGAAAGCAGCTGCAAATGTGACACCGTGCTGGCTGATAGACTGCATGGGGACCTACTTACTACTGTAGCTGGGGTCTGCCTTCCTGCTTTCTTGTAGCTCCCATACTCAGTGGTATACCTTAACAGACATATGTATTTTTTCAATGGGAGCTGAACAGAAAAAGTGTGGTATTGAAGATAACTCCCACAGGAAAGCAGCTGCAAATGTGACACCGTGCTGGCTGATAGACTGCATGGGGACCTACTTACTACTGTAGCTGGGGTCTGCCTTCCTGCTTTCTTGTAGCTCCCATACTCAGTGGCATAACTTAATAGACAAAATGTATTTTATTCAATGGGAGCTGAACAGAAAAAGTGTGGTATTGAAGATAGCTCCCACAGGAAAGCAGCTCCAAATGTGACACCGTGCTGGCTGATAGACTGCATGGGGACCTACTTACTACTGTAGCTGGAGTCTGCCTTCCTGCTTTCTTGTAGCTCCCATACTCAGTGGTATACCTTAACAGACATATGTATTTTTTCAATGGGAGCTGAACAGAATAAGTGTGGTATTGAAGATAACTCCCACAGGAAAGCAGCTGCAAATGTGACACCGTGCTGGCTGATAGACTGCATGGGGACCTACTTACTACTGTAGCTGGGGTCTGCCTTCCTGCTTTCTTGTAGCTCCCATACTCAGTGGCATAACTTAACAGACAAAATGTATTTTATTCAATGGGAGCTGAACAGAAAAAGTGTGGTATTGAAGATAGCTCCCACAGGAAAGCAGCTGCAAATGTGACACCGTGCTGGCTGATAGACTGCATGGGGACCTACTTATTATTATAGCTGGGGTCTGCCTTCCTGCTTTCTTGTAGCTCCCATACTCAGTGGCATAACTTAACAGACACATGTATTTTTTCAATGGGAGCTGAACAGAAAAAGTGTGGTATTTAAGATAGCTCCCACATGAAAGGAGCTGCAAATGTGACACCGTGCTGGCTGATAGACTGCATGGGGACCTACTTACTACTGTAGCTGGGGTCTGCCTTCCTGCTTTCTTGTAGCTCCCATACTCAGTGGCATAACTTAACAGACACATGTATTTTTTCAATGGGAGTTGAGGGGAAAAAGTGTGGTATTGAAGATAGCTCCCACAGGAAAGCAGCTGCAAATGTGACACCGTGCTGGCTGATAGACTGCATGGGGACCTACTTACTACTGTAGCTGGGGTCTGCCTTCCTGCTTTCTTGTAGCTCCCATACTCAGTGGCATAATTTAACAGACACATGTATTTTTACATTGGGAGCTGAACAAAAAAAGTGTGGTATTGAAGATAACACCCACAGGAAAGCAGCTGCAAATGTGACACCGTGCTGGCTGATAGACTGCATGGGGACCTACTTACTACTGTAGCTGGGGTCTGCCTTCCTGCTTTCTTGTAGCTCCCATACTCAGTGGTATACCTTAACAGACACATGTATTTTTTCAAAGGAAGCTGAACAGAAAAAGTGTGGTATTGAAGATAGCTCCCACAGGAAAGCAGCTGCAAATGTGACACCGTGCTGGCTGATAGACTGTATGGGGACCTAGTTAATACTATAGCTGGGATCTGCCTTCCTGCTTTCTTGTAGCTCCCATACTCAGTGGTATACCTTAACAGACATATGTATTTTTTCAAAGGGAGCTGAACAGAAAAAGTGTGGTATTGAAGATAACTCCCACAGGAAAGCAGCTGCAAATGTGACACCGTGCTGGCTGATAGACTGCATGGGGACCTACTTACTACTGTAGCTGGGGTCTGCCTTCCTGCTTTCTTGTAGCTCCCATACTCAGTGGCATAACTTAACAGACAAAATGTATTTTATTCAATGGGAGCTGAACAGAAAAGGTGTGGTATTGAAGATATCTCCCACAGGAAAGCAGCTGCAAATGTGACACCGTGCTGGCTGATAGACTGCATGGGGACCTACTTACTACTGTAGCTGGGGTCTGCCTTCCTGCTTTCTTGTAGCTCCCATACTCAGTGGCATAACTTAATAGACAAAATGTGTTTTATTCAATGTGAGCTGAGGGGAAAAAGTGTGGTATTGAAGATAGCTCCCACATGAAAGGAGCTGCAAATGTGACACCGTGCTGGCTGATAGACTGCATGGGGACCTACTTACTACTGTAGCTGGGGTCTGCCTTCCTGCTTTCTTGTAGCTCCCATACTCAGTGGCATAACTTAACAGACACATGTATTTTTTCAATGGGAGCTGAGGGGAAAAAGTGTGGTATTGAAGATAGCTCCCACAGGAAAGCAGCTGCAAATGTGACACCGTGCTGGCTGATAGACTGCATGGGGACCTACTTACTACTGTAGCTGGGGTCTGCCTTCCTGCTTTCTTGTAGCTCCCATACTCAGTGGCATAATTTAACAGACACATGTATTTTTACATTGGGAGCTGAACAAAAAAAGTGTGGTATTGAAGATAACACCCACAGGAAAGCAGCTGCAAATGTGACACCGTGCTGGCTGATAGACTGCATGGGGACCTACTTACTACTGTAGCTGGGGTCTGCCTTCCTGCTTTCTTGTAGCTCCCATACTCAGTGGCATAACCTAACAGACAAAATGTATTTTTTCAATGTGAGCTGAGGGGAAAAAGTGTGGTATTGAAGATAGCTCCCACAGAAAAGCAGCTGCAAATGTGACACCGTGCTGGCTGATAGACTGCATGGGGACCTACTTACTACTGTAGCTGGGGTCTGCCTTCCTGCTTTCTTGTAGCTCCCATACTCAGTGGTATACCTTAACAGACACATGTATTTTTTCAAAGGAAGCTGAACAGAAAAAGTGTGGTATTGAAGATAGCTCCCACAGGAAAGCAGCTGCAAATGTGACACCGTGCTGGCTGATAGACTGTATGGGGACCTAGTTAATACTATAGCTGGGATCTGCCTTCCTGCTTTCTTGTAGCTCCCATACTCAGTGGTATACCTTAACAGACATATGTATTTTTTCAAAGGGAGCTGAACAGAAAAAGTGTGGTATTGAAGATAACTCCCACAGGAAAGCAGCTGCAAATGTGACACCGTGCTGGCTGATAGACTGCATGGGGACCTACTTACTACTGTAGCTGGGGTCTGCCTTCCTGCTTTCTTGTAGCTCCCATACTCAGTGGCATAACTTAACAGACAAAATGTATTTTATTCAATGGGAGCTGAACAGAAAAGGTGTGGTATTGAAGATATCTCCCACAGGAAAGCAGCTGCAAATGTGACACCGTGCTGGCTGATAGACTGCATGGGGACCTACTTACTACTGTAGCTGGGGTCTGGCTTCCTGCTTTCTTGTAGCTCCCATTCTCAGCGATATACCTTAACAGACACATGTATTTTTTCAATGGGAGCTGAACAGAAAAAGTGTGGTATTGAAGATAGCTCCCACATGAAAGGAGCTGCAAATGTGACACCGTGCTGGCTGATAGACTGCATGGAGACCTACTTACTACTGTAGCTGGGGTCTGCCTTCCTGCTTTCTTGTAGCTCCCATACTCAGTGGCATAACTTAACAGACAAAATGTATTTTTTTCAATGTGAGCTGAAAAGAAAAAGTGTGGTATTGAAGATAGCTCCCACAGGAAAGCAGCTGCAAATGTGACACCGTGCTGGCTGATAGACTGCATGGAGACCTACTTACTACTGTAGCTGGGGTCTGCCTTCCTGCTTTCTTGTAGCTCCCATACTCAGTGGCATAACTTAATAGACAAAATGTATTTTTTCAATGTGAGCTGAGGGGAAAAAGTGTGGTATTGAAGATAGCTCCCACAGGAAAGTAGCTGCAAATGTGACACCGTGCTGGCTGCTAGACTGCATGGGGACCTACTTACTACTGTAGCTGGGGTCTGCCTTCCTGCTTTCTTGTAGCTCCCATACTCAGTGGCATAACTTAACAGACAAAATGTATTTTTTTCAATGGGAGCTGAGGGGAAAAAGTGTGGTATTGAAGATAGCTCCCACAGGAAAGCAGCTGCAAATGTGACACCGTGCTGGCTGATAGACTGCATGGGGACCTACTTACTACTGTAGCTGGGGTCTGCCTTCCTGCTTTCTTGTAGCTCCCATACTCAGTGGCATAACTTAACAGACAAAATGTATTTTTTCAATGGGAGCTGAACAGAAAAAGTCTGGTATTGAAGATAGCTCCCACAGGAAAGCAGCTGCAAATGTGACACCGTGCTGGCTGATAGACTGCATGGGGACCTACTTACTACTGTAGCTGGGGTCTGCCTTCCTGCTTTCTTGTAGCTCCCATACTCAGTGGTATACCTTAACAGACACATGTATTTTTTCAAAGGGAGCTGAAAAGAAAAAGTGTGGTATTGAAGATAGCTCCCACAGGAAAGCAGCTGCAAATGTGACACCGTGCTGGCTGATAGACTGCATGGGGACCTACTTACTACTGTAGCTGGGGTCTGCCTTCCTGCTTTCTTGTAGCTCCCATACTCAGTGGCATAACTTAACAGACAAAATGTATTTTATTCAATGGGAGCTGAACAGAAAAGGTGTGGTATTGAAGATAGCTCCCACAGGAAAGCAGCTGCAAATGTGACACCGTGCTGGCTGATAGACTGCATGGGGACCTACTTACTACTGTAGCTGGGGTCTGCCTTCCTGCTTTCTTGTAGCTCCCATTCTCAGCGGTATACCTTAACAGACACATGTATTTTTTCAATGGGAGCTGAACAGAAAAAGTGTGGTATTGAAGACAACTCCCACAGGAAAGCAGCTGCAAATGTGACACCGTGCTGGCTGATAGACTGCATGGGGACCTACTGACTACTGTAGCTGGGGTCTGCCGTCCTGTTTTCTTGTAGCTCCCATACTCAGTGGCATAACTTAACAGACAAAATATATTTTTTCAATGGGAGCTGAGGGGAAAAAGCGTGGTATTGAAGATAGCTCCCACAGGAAAGCAGCTGCAAATGTGACACTGTGCTGGCTGATAGACTGCATGGGGACCTACTTACTACTGTAGCTGGGGTCTGCCTTCCTGCTTTCTTGTAGCTCCCATACTCAGTGGCATAACTTAACAGACAAAATGTATTTTATTCAATGGGAGCTGAACAGAAAAAGTGTGGTATTGAAGATAGCTCCCACAGGAAAGCAGCTGCAAATGTGACACCGTGCTGGCTGATAGACTGCATGGAGACCTACTTACTACTGTAGCTGGGGTCTGCCTTCCTGCTTTCTTGTAGCTCCGATACTCAGCGGTATAACTTAAGAGACAAAATCTATTTTTTTCAATGGGAGCTGAGGAGAACAAGTGTGGTATTGAAGATAGCTCCCACAGGAAAGCAGCTGCAAATGTGACACCGTGCTGGCTGATAGACTGCATGGGGACCTACTTACTACTGTAGCTGGGGTCTGCCTTCCTGCTTTCTTGTAGCTCCCATACTCAGTGGTATACCTTAACAGACATATGTATTTTTTCAATGGGAGCTGAACAGAAAAAGTGTGGTATTGAAGATAACTCCCACAGGAAAGCAGCTGCAAATGTGACACCGTGCTGGCTGATAGACTGCATGGGGACCTACTTACTACTGTAGCTGGGGTCTGCCTTCCTGCTTTCTTGTAGCTCCCATACTCAACGGTATAACTTAATAGACAAAATGTATTTTATTCAATGGGAGCTGAACAGAAAAAGTGTGGTATTGAAGATAGCTCCCACAGGAAAGCAGCTCCAAATGTGACACCGTGCTGGCTGATAGACTGCATGGGGACCTACTTACTACTGTAGCTGGGGTCTGCCTTCCTGCTTTCTTGTAGCTCCCATACTCAGTGGTATACCTTAACAGACATATGTATTTTTTCAATGGGAGCTGAACAGAAAAAGTGTGGTATTGAAGATAACTCCCACAGGAAAGCAGCTGCAAATGTGACACCGTGCTGGCTGATAGACTGCATGGGGACCTACTTACTACTGTAGCTGGGGTCTGCCTTCCTGCTTTCTTGTAGCTCCCATACTCAGTGGCATAACTTAACAGACAAAATGTATTTTATTCAATGGGAGCTGAACAGAAAAAGTGTGGTATTGAAGATAGCTCCCACAGGAAAGCAGCTGCAAATGTGACACCGTGCTGGCTGATAGACTGCATGGGGACCTACTTACTACTGTAGCTGGGGTCTGGCTTCCTGCTTTCTTGTAGCTCCCATTCTCAGCGGTATACCTTAACAGACACATGTATTTTTTCAATGGGAGCTGAACAGAAAAAGTGTGGTATTGAAGATAGCTCCCACATGAAAGGAGCTGCAAATGTGACACCGTGCTGGCTGATAGACTGCATGGAGACCTACTTACTACTGTAGCTGGGGTCTGCCTTCCTGCTTTCTTGTAGCTCCCATACTCAGTGGCATAACTTAACAGACAAAATGTATTTTTTTCAATGTGAGCTGAACAGAAAAAGTGTGGTATTGAAGATAGCTCCCACAGGAAAGCAGCTGCAAATGTGACACCGTGCTGGCTGATAGACTGCATGGAGACCTACTTACTACTGTAGCTGGGGTCTGCCTTCCTGCTTTCTTGTAGCTCCCATACTCAGTGGCATAACTTGACAGACACATGTATTTTTTCAATGGGAGCTGAACAGAAAAAGTGTGGTATTGAAGATAGCTCCCACAGGAAAGTAGCTGCAAATGTGACACCGTGCTGGCTGATAGACTGCATGGGGACCTACTTACTACTGTAGCTGGGGTCTGCCTTCCTGCTTTCTTGTAGCTCCCATACTCAGTGGCATAACTTAACAGACAAAATGTATTTTATTCAATGGGAGCTGAACAGAAAAAGTGTGGTATTGAAGATAGCTCCCACAGGAAAGCAGCTGCAAATGTGACACCGTGCTGGCTGATAGACTGCATGGGGACCTACTTACTACTGTAGCTGGGGTCTGCCTTCTTGCTTTCTTGTAGCTCCCATACTCAGTGGCATAACTTAACAGACACATGTATTTTTACATTGGGAGCTGAACAAAAACAGTGTGGTATTGAAGATAACTCCCACAGGAAAGCAGCTGCAAATGTGACACCGTGCTGGCTGATAGACTGCATGGGGACCTAGTTACTACTGTAGCTGGGGTCTGCCTTCCTGCTTTCTTGTAGCTCCCATACTCAGTGGCATAACTTAACAGACAAAATGTATTTTTTCAATGGGAGCTGAGGGGAAAAAGTGTGATATTTAAGATAGTTCCCACAGGAAAGTAGCTGCAAATGTGACACCGTGCTGGTTGATAGACTGCATGGGGACCTACTTACTACTGTAGCTGGGGTCTGCCTTCCTGCTTTCTTGTAGCTCCCATACTCAGTGGCATAACTTAACAGACAAAATGTATTTTTTCAATGGGAGCTGAGGGGGAAAAGTGTGGTATTGAAGATAGCTCCCACAGGAAAGTAGCTGCAAATGTGACACCGTGCTGGCTGATAGACTGCATGGGGACCTACTTACTACTGTAGCTGGGATCTGCCTTCCTGCTTTCTTGTAGCTCCCATACTCAGTGGCATAACTTAACAGACAAAATGTATTTTATTCAATGGGAGCTGAACAGAAAAAGTGTGGTATTGAAGATAGCTCCCACAGGAAAGCAGCTGCAAATGTGACACCGTGCTGGCTGATAGACTGCATGGGGACCTACTTACTACTGTAGCTGGGGTCTGCCTACCTGCTTTCTTGTAGCTCCCATACTCAGTGGCATAACTTAACAGACACATGTATTTTTACATTGGGAGCTGAACAAAAAAAGTGTGGTATTGAAGATAACTCCCACAGGAAAGTAGCTGCAAATGTGACACCGTGCTGGCTGCTAGACTGCATGGGGACCTACTTACTACTGTAGCTGCGGTCTGCCTTCCTGCTTTCTTGTAGCTCCCATACTCAGTGGCATAACTTAACAGACACATGTATTTTTTCAAAGGAAGCTGAACAGAAAAAGTGTGGTATTGAAGATAGCTCCCACAGGAAAGCAGCTGCAAATGTGACAACGTGCTGGCTGATAGACTGCATGGGGACCTAGTTAATACTGTAGCTGGGGTCTGCCTTCCTGCTTTCTTGTAGCTCCGATACTCAGTGGTATACCTTAACAGACATATGTATTTTTTCAAAGGGAGCTGAACATAAAAAGTGTGGTATTGAAGATAGCTCCCACAGGAAAGCAGCTGCAAATGTGACACCGTGCTGACTGATAGACTGCATGGGGACCTAGTTAATACTGTAGATGGGGTCTGCCTTCCTGCTTTCTTGTAGCTCCCATACTCAGTGGTATACCTTAACAAACATATGTATTTTTTCAATGGGAGCTGAACAGAAAGAGTGTGGTATTGAAGATAACTCCCACAGGAAAGCAGCTGCAAATGTGACACCGTGCTGGCTGATAGACTGCATGGGGACCTACTTACTACTGTAGCTGGGGTCTGCCTTCCTGCTTTCTTGTAGCTCCCATACTCAGTGGCATAACTTAACAGACAAAATGTATTTTTTTCAATGTGAGCTGAACAGAAAAAGTGTGGTATTGAAGATAGCTCCCACAGGAAAGCAGCTGCAAATGTGACACCGTGCTGGCTGATAGACTGCATGGGGACCTACTTACTACTGTAGCTGGGGTCTGCCTTCCTGCTTTCTTGTAGCTCCGATACTCAACGGTATAACTTAAGAGACAAAATGTATTTTTTTCAATGGGAGCTGAGGAGAACAAGTGTGGTATTGAAGATAGCTCCCACATGAAAGGAGCTGCAAATGTGACACCGTGCTGGCTGATAGACTGCATGGAGACCTATTTACTACTGTAGCTGGGGTCTGCCTTCCTGCTTTCTTGTAGCTCCCATACTCAGTGGCATAACTTCACAGACAAAATGTATTTTATTCAATGGGAGCTGAACAGAAAAAGTGTGGTATTGAAGATAGCTCCCACAGGAAAGCAGCTGCAAATGTGACACCGTGCTGGCTGATAGACTGCATGGGGACCTACATACTACTGCAGCTGCGGTCTGCCTTCCTGCTTTCTTGTAGCTCCCATACTCAGTGGTATAACTTAACAGACAAAATGTATTTTTTCAATGGGAGCTGAGGGGAAAAAGTGTGCTCTTGAAGATAGCTCCCACAGGAAAGCAGCTGCAAATGTGACACCGTGCTGGCTGATAGACTGCATGGGGACCTACTTACTACTGTAGCTGGGGTCTGCCTTCCTGCTTTCTTGTAGCTCCCATACTCAGTGGCATAACTTAACAGACAAAATGTATTTTATTCAATGGGAGCTGAACAGAAAAAGTGTGGTATTGAAGATAGCTCCCACAGGAAAGCAGCTGCAAATGTGACACCGTGCTGGCTGATAGACTGCATGGGGACCTACTTACTACTGTAGCTGGGGTCTGCCTTCCTGCTTTCTTGTAGCTCCCATATTCAGTGGTATACCTTAACAGACACAGGTATTTTTTCAATGGGAGCTGAACAGAAAAAGTGTGGTATTGAAGATAGCTCCCACATGAAAGGAGCTGCAAATGTGACACCGTGCTGGCTGATAGACTGCATGGGGACCTACTTACTACTGTAGCTGGGGTCTGCCTTCCTGCTTTCTTGTAGCTCCCATACTCAGTGGCATAACTTAACAGACACATGTATTTTTACATTGGGAGCTGAACAAAAAAAGTGTGGTATTGAAGATAACTCCCACAGGAAAGTAGCTGCAAATGTGACACCGTGCTGGCTGATAGACTGCATGGGGACCTAGTTACTACTGTAGCTGGGGTCTGCCTTCCTGCTTTCTTGTAGCTCCCATACTCAGTGGCATAACTTAACACACAAAATGTATTTTATTCAATGGGAGCTGAACAGAAAAAGTGTGGTATTGAAGATAGCTCCCACAGGAAAGCAGCTGCAAATGTGACACCGTGCTGGCTGATAGACTGCATGGGGACCTACTTACTACTGTAGCTGGGGTCTGCCTTCCTGCTTTCTTGTAGCTCCCATACTCAGTGGTATACCTTAACGGACATATGTATTTTTTCAACGGGAGCTGAGCAGAAAAAGTGTGGTATTGAAGATAACTCCCACATGAAAGGAGCTGCAAATGTAACACCGTGCTGGCTGATAGACTGCATGGGGACCTACTTACTACTGTAGCTGGGGTCTGCCTTCCTGCTTTCTTGTAGCTCCGATACTCAACGGTATAACTTAAGAGACAAAATGTATTTTTTTCAATGGGAGCTGAGGAGAACAAGTGTGGTATTGAAGATAGCTCCCACATGAAAGGAGCTGCAAATGTGACACCGTGCTGTCTGATAGACTGCATGGAGACCTATTTATTACTGTAGCTGGGGTCTGCCTTCCTGCTTTCTTGTAGCTCCCATACTCAGTGGCATAACTTCACAGACAAAATGTATTTTATTCAATGGGAGCTGAACAGAAAAAGTGTGGTATTGAAGATAGCTCCCACAGGAAAGCAGCTGCAAATGTGACACCGTGCTGGCTGATAGACTGCATGGGGACCTACTTACTACTGTAGCTGGGCTCTGCCTTCCTGCTTTCTTGTAGCTCCCATACTCAGTGGCATAACTTAACAGACATATGTATTTTTTCAATGGGAGCTGAACAGAAAAAGTGTGGTATTGAAGATAGCTCCCACAGGAAAGCAGCTGCAAATGTGACACCGTGCTGGCTGATAGACTGCATGGGGACCTACTTACTACTGTAGCTGCGGTCTGCCTTCCTGCTTTCTTGTAGCTCCCATACTCAGTGGCATAACTTCACAGACACATGTATTTTTTCAATGAGAGCTGAACAGAAAAACTGTGGTATTGAAGATAACTCCCACAGGAAAGGAGCTGCAAATGTGACACCGTGCTGGCTGATAGACTGCATGGGGACCTACATACTACTGCAGCTGCGATCTGCCTTCCTGCTTTCTTGTAGCTCCCATACTCAGTGGTATAACTTAACAGACAAAATGTATTTTTTCAATGGGAGCTGAGGGGAAAAAGTGTGCTATTGAAGATAGCTCCCACAGGAAAGTAGCTGCAAATGTGACACCGTGCTGGCTGATAGACTGCATGGGGACCTACTTACTACTGTAGCTGGGGTCTGTCTTCCTGCTTTCTTGTAGCTCCCATACTCAGTGGCATAACTTAACAGACAAAATGTATTTTATTCAATGGGAGCTGAACAGAAAAAGTGTGGTATTGAAGATAGCTCCCACAGGAAAGCAGCTGCAAATGTGACACCGTGCTGGCTGATAGACTGCATGGGGACCTACTTACTACTGTAGCTGGGGTCTGCCTTCCTGCTTTCTTGTAGCTCCCATATTCAGTGGTATACCTTAACAGACACAGGTATTTTTTCAATGGGAGCTGAACAGAAAAAGTGTGGTATTGAAGATAGCTCCCACATGAAAGGAGCTGCAAATGTGACACCGTGCTGGCTGATAGACTGCATGGGGACCTACTTACTACTGTAGCTGGGGTCTGCCTTCCTGCTTTCTTGTAGCTCCCATACTCAGTGGCATAACTTAACAGACACATGTATTTTTACATTGGGAGCTGAACAAAAAAAGTGTGGTATTGAAGATAACTCCCACAGGAAAGTAGCTGCAAATGTGACACCGTGCTGGCTGATAGACTGCATGGGGACCTAGTTACTACTGTAGCTGGGGTCTGCCTTCCTGCTTTCTTGTAGCTCCCATACTCAGTGGCATAACTTAACACACAAAATGTATTTTATTCAATGGGAGCTGAACAGAAAAAGTGTGGTATTGAAGATAGCTCCCACAGGAAAGCAGCTGCAAATGTGACACCGTGCTGGCTGATAGACTGCATGGGGACCTACTTACTACTGTAGCTGGGGTCTGCCTTCCTGCTTTCTTGTAGCTCCCATACTCAGTGGTATACCTTAACGGACATATGTATTTTTTCAACGGGAGCTGAGCAGAAAAAGTGTGGTATTGAAGATAACTCCCACATGAAAGGAGCTGCAAATGTAACACCGTGCTGGCTGATAGACTGCATGGGGACCTACTTACTACTGTAGCTGGGGTCTGCCTTCCTGCTTTCTTGTAGCTCCGATACTCAACGGTATAACTTAAGAGACAAAATGTATTTTTTTCAATGGGAGCTGAGGAGAACAAGTGTGGTATTGAAGATAGCTCCCACATGAAAGGAGCTGCAAATGTGACACCGTGCTGTCTGATAGACTGCATGGAGACCTATTTACTACTGTAGCTGGGGTCTGCCTTCCTGCTTTCTTGTAGCTCCCATACTCAGTGGCATAACTTCACAGACAAAATGTATTTTATTCAATGGGAGCTGAACAGAAAAAGTGTGGTATTGAAGATAGCTCCCACAGGAAAGCAGCTGCAAATGTGACACCGTGCTGGCTGATAGACTGCATGGGGACCTACTTACTACTGTAGCTGGGCTCTGCCTTCCTGCTTTCTTGTAGCTCCCATACTCAGTGGCATAACTTAACAGACATATGTATTTTTTCAATGGGAGCTGAACAGAAAAAGTGTGGTATTGAAGATAGCTCCCACAGGAAAGCAGCTGCAAATGTGACACCGTGCTGGCTGATAGACTGCATGGGGACCTACTTACTACTGTAGCTGCGGTCTGCCTTCCTGCTTTCTTGTAGCTCCCATACTCAGTGGCATAACTTCACAGACACATGTATTTTTTCAATGAGAGCTGAACAGAAAAACTGTGGTATTGAAGATAACTCCCACAGGAAAGGAGCTGCAAATGTGACACCGTGCTGGCTGATAGACTGCATGGGGACCTACATACTACTGCAGCTGCGATCTGCCTTCCTGCTTTCTTGTAGCTCCCATACTCAGTGGTATAACTTAACAGACAAAATGTATTTTTTCAATGGGAGCTGAGGGGAAAAAGTGTGCTATTGAAGATAGCTCCCACAGGAAAGTAGCTGCAAATGTGACACCGTGCTGGCTGATAGACTGCATGGGGACCTACTTACTACTGTAGCTGGGGTCTGTCTTCCTGCTTTCTTGTAGCTCCCATACTCAGTGGCATAACTTAACAGACAAAATGTATTTTATTCAATGGGAGCTGAACAGAAAAAGTGTGGTATTGAAGATAGCTCCCACAGGAAAGCAGCTGCAAATGTGACACCGTGCTGGCTGATAGACTGCATGGGGACCTACTTACTACTGTAGCTGGGGTCTGCCTTCCTGCTTTCTTGTAGCTCCCATATTCAGTGGTATACCTTAACAGACACAGGTATTTTTTCAATGGGAGCTGAACAGAAAAAGTGTGGTATTGAAGATAGCTCCCACATGAAAGGAGCTGCAAATGTGACACCGTGCTGGCTGATAGACTGCATGGGGACCTACTTACTACTGTAGCTGGGGTCTGCCTTCCTGCTTTCTTGTAGCTCCCATACTCAGTGGCATAACTTAACTGACACATGTATTTTTACATTGGGAGCTGAACAAAAAAAGTGTGGTATTGAAGATAACTCCCACAGGAAAGCAGCTGCAAATGTGACACCGTGCTGGCTGATAGACTGCATGGGGACCTAGTTACTACTGTAGCTGGGGTCTGCCTTCCTGCTTTCTTGTAGCTCCCATACTCAGTGGCATAACTTAACACACAAAATGTATTTTATTCAATGGGAGCTGAACAGAAAAAGTGTGGTATTGAAGATAGCTCCCACAGGAAAGCAGCTGCAAATGTGACACCGTGCTGGCTGATAGACTGCATGGGGACCTACTTACTACTGTAGCTGGGGTCTGCCTTCCTGCTTTCTTGTAGCTCCCATACTCAGTGGTATACCTTAACAGACATATGTATTTTTTCAATGGGAGCTGAGCAGAAAAAGTGTGGTATTGAAGATAACTCCCACAGGAAAGGAGCTGCAAATGTAACACCGTGCTGGCTGATAGACTGCATGGGGACCTACTTACTACTGTAGCTGGGGTCTGCCTTCCTGCTTTCTTGTAGCTCCGATACTCAACGGTATAACTTAAGAGACAAAATGTATTTTTTTCAATGGGAGCTGAGGAGAACAAGTGTGGTATTGAAGATAGCTCCCACAGGAAAGCAGCTGCAAATGTGACACCGTGCTGGCTGATAGACTGCATGGAGACCTATTTACTACTGTAGCTGGGGTCTGCCTTCCTGCTTTCTTGTAGCTCCCATACTCAGTGGCATAACTTCACAGACAAAATGTATTTTATTCAATGGGAGCTGAACAGAAAAAGTGTGGTATTGAAGATAGCTCCCACAGGAAAGCAGCTGCAAATGTGACACCGTGCTGGCTGATAGACTGCATGGGGACCTACTTACTACTGTAGCTGCGGTCTGCCTTCCTGCTTTCTTGTAGCTCCCATACTCAGTGGCATAACTTCACAGACACATGTATTTTTTCAATGAGAGCTGAACAGAAAAACTGTGGTATTGAAGATAACTCCCACAGGAAAGGAGCTGCAAATGTGACACCGTGCTGGCTGATAGACTGCATGGGGACCTACATACTACTGCAGCTGCTGTCTGCCTTCCTGCTTTCTTGTAGCTCCCATACTCAGTGGTATAACTTAACAGACAAAATGTATTTTTTCAATGGGAGCTGAGGGGAAAAAGTGTGCTATTGAAGATAGCTCCCACAGGAAAGTAGCTGCAAATGTGACACCGTGCTGGCTGATAGACTGCATGGGGACCTACTTACTACTGTAGCTGGGGTCTGCCTTCCTGCTTTCTTGTAGCTCCCATACTCAGTGGCATAACTTAACAGACAAAATGTATTTTATTCAATGGGAGCTGAACAGAAAAAGTGTGGTATTGAAGATAGCTCCCACAGGAAAGCAGCTGCAAATGTGACACCGTGCTGGCTGATAGACTGCATGGGGACCTACTTACTACTGTAGCTGGGGTCTGCCTTCCTGCTTTCTTGTAGCTCCCATACTCAGTGGCATAATTTAACAGACACATGTATTTTTACATTGGGAGCTGAACAAAAAAAGTGTGGTATTGAAGATAGCTCCCACAGGAAAGCAGCTGCAAATGTGACACTGTGCTGGCTGATAGACTGCATGGGGACCTAGTTAATACTGTAGCTGGGGTCTGCCTTCCTGCTTTCTTGTAGCTCCCATACTCAGTGGTATACCTTAACAGACATATGTATTTTTTCAATGGGAGCTGAACAGAAAAACTGTGGTATTGAAGATAACTCCCACAGGAAAGCAGCTGCAAATGTGACACCGTGCTGGCTGCTAGACTGCATGGGGACCTACTTACTACTGTAGCTGGGGTCTGCCTTCCTGCTTTCTTGTAGCTCCCATACTCAGTGGCATAACTTAACAGAGAAAATGTATTTTATTCAGTGGGAGCTGAACAGAAAAAGTGTGGTATTGAAGATAACTCCCACAGGAAAGCAGCTGCAAATGTGACACCGTGCTGGCTGATAGACTGCATGGGGACCTACTTACTACTGTAGCTGGGGTCTGCCTTCCTGCTTTCTTGTAGCTCCCATACTCAGTGGTATACCTTAACAGACACATGTATTTTTTCAAAGGAAGCTGAACAGAAAAAGTGTGGTATTGAAGATAGCTCCCACAGGAAAGCAGCTGCAAATGTGACACCGTGCTGGCTGATAGACTGCATGGGGACCTAGTTAATACTGTAGCTGGGGTCTGCCTTCCTGCTTTCTTGTAGCTCCCATACTTAGTGGTATACCTTAAGAGACATATGTATTTTTTCAATGGGAGCTGAACAAAAAAAGTGTGGTATTGAAGATAACTCCCACAGGAAAGCAGCTGCAAATGTGACACCGTGCTGGCTGATAGACTGCATGGGGACCTAGTTAATACTGTAGCTGGGGTCTGCCTTCCTGCTTTCTTGTAGCTCCCATACTCAGTGGTATACCTTAACAGACATATGTATTTTTTCAATGGGAGCTGAACAGAAAAAGTGTGGTATTGAAGAAAACTCCCACAGGAAAGCAGCTGCAAATGTGACACCGTGCTGGCTGATAGACTGCATGGGGACCTACTTACTACTGTAGCTGGTGTCTGCCTTCCTGCTTTCTTGTAGCTCCCATACTCAGTGGCATAACTTAACAGACAAAATGTATTTTATGCAATGGGAGCTGAACAGAAAAAGTGTGGTATTGAAGATAGCTCCCACAGGAAAGCAGCTGCAAATGTGACACCGTGCTGGCTGATAGACTGCATGGGGACCTACTTACTAGTGTAGCTGGGGTCTGCCTTCCTGCTTTCTATTAGCTCCCATTCTCAGCGGTATACCTTAACAGACACATGTATTTTTTCAATGGGAGCTTAACAGAAAAAGTGTGGTATTGAAGATAGCTCCCACATGAAAGCAGCTGCAAATGTGACACCGTGCTGGCTGATAGACTGCATGGGGACCTAGTTAATACTGTAGCTGGGGTCTGCCTTCCTGCTTTCTTGTAGCTCCCATACTCAGTGGCATAACTTAACAGACAAAATGTATTTTTTTCAATGGGAGCTGAGGAGAACAAGGTGTGGTATTGAAGATAGCTCCCACAGGAAAGCAGCTGCAAATGTGACACCGTGCTGGCTGATAGACTGCATGGGGACCTACTTACTACTGTAGCTGGGGTCTGCCTTCCTGCTTTCTTGTAGCTCCCATACTCAGTGGCATAACTTAACAGACATATGTATTTTTTCAATGGGAGCTGAACAGAAAAACTGTGGGGTTGAAGATAGCTCCCACAGGAAAGCAGCTGCAAATGTGACACCGTGCTGGCTGATAGACTGCATGGGGACCTACTTACTACTGTAGCTGGGGTCTGCCTTCCTGCTTTTTTGTAGCTCCCATACTCAGTGGCATAACTTCACAGACACATGTATTTTTTCAATGAGAGCTGAACAGAAAAACTGTGGTATTGAAGATAACTCCCACAGGAAAGGAGCTGCAAATGTGACACCGTGCTGGCTGCTAGACTGCATGGGGACCTACTTACTACTGTAGCTGGGGTCTGCCTTCCTGCTTTCTTGTAGCTCCCATACTCAGTGGCATAACTTAACAGACAAAATGTATTTTTTCAATGGGAGCTGAACAGAAAAAGTGTGGTATTGAAGATAGCTCCCACAGGAAAGCAGCTGCAAATGTGACACCGTGCTGGCTGATAGACTGCATGGGGACCTACTTACTACTGTAGCTGCGGTCTGCCTTCCTGCTTTCTTGTAGCTCCCATACTCAGTGGCATAACTTCACAGACACATGTATTTTTTCAATGAGAGCTGAACAGAAAAACTGTGGTATTGAAGATAACTCCCACAGGAAAGGAGCTGCAAATGTGACACCGTGCTGGCTGATAGACTGCATGGGGACCTACATACTACTGCAGCTGCGGTCTGCCTTCCTGCTTTCTTGTAGCTCCCATACTCAGTGGTATAACTTAACAGACAAAATGTATTTTTTCAATGGGAGCTGAGGGGAAAAAGTGTGCTATTGAAGATAGCTCCCACAGGAAAGTAGCTGCAAATGTGACACCGTGCTGGCTGATAGACTGCATGGGGACCTACTTACTACTGTAGCTGGGGTCTGCCTTCCTGCTTTCTTGTAGCTCCCATACTCAGTGGCATAATTTAACAGACACATGTATTTTTACATTGGGAGCTGAACAAAAAAAGTGTGGTATTGAAGATAGCTCCCACAGGAAAGCAGCTGCAAATGTGACACTGTGCTGGCTGATAGACTGCATGGGGACCTAGTTAATACTGGAGCTGGGGTCTGCCTTCCTGCTTTCTTGTAGCTCCCATACTCAGTGGTATACCTTAACAGACACATGTATTTTTTCACAGGAAGCTGAACAGAAAAAGTGTGGTATTGAAGATAACTCCCACAGGAAAGCAGCTGCAAATGTGACACCGTGCTGGCTGATAGACTGCATGGGGACCTACTTACTACTGTAGCTGGGGTCTGCCTTCCTGCTTTCTTGTAGCTCCCATACTCAGTGGCATAACTTAACAGACAAAATGTATTTTATTCAGTGGGAGCTGAACAGAAAAAGTGTGGTATTGAAGATAGCTCCCACAGGAAAGCAGCTGCAAATGTGACACCGTGCTGGCTGATAGACTGCATGGGGACCTACTTACTACTGTAGCTGGGGTCTGCCTTCCTGCTTTCTTGTAGCTCCCATACTCAGTGGTATACCTTAACAGACACATGTATTTTTTCAAAGGAAGCTGAACAGAAAAAGTGTGGTATTGAAGATAGCTCCCACAGGAAAGCAGCTGCAAATGTGACACCGTGCTGGCTGATAGACTGCATGGGGACCTAGTTAATACTGTAGCTGGGGTCTGCCTTCCTGCTTTCTTGTAGCTCCCATACTTAGTGGTATACCTTAACAGACATATGTATTTTTTTAATGGGAGCTGAACAAAAAAAGTGTGGTATTGAAGATAACTCCCACAGGAAAGCAGCTGCAAATGTGACACTGTGCTGGCTGATAGACTGCATGGGGACCTAGTTAATACTGTAGCTGGGGTCTGCCTTCCTGCTTTCTTGTAGCTCCCATACTCAGTGGTATACCTTAACAGACATATGTATTTTTTCAATGGGAGCTGAACAGAAAAATTGTGGTATTGAAGATAACTCCCACAGGAAAGCAGCTGCAAATGTGACACCGTGCTGGCTGATAGACTGCATGGGGACCTACTTACTACTGTAGCTGGGGTCTGCCTTCCTGCTTTCTTGTAGCTCCCATACTCAGTGGCATAACTTAACAGACAAAATGTATTTTTTTCAATGGGAGCTGAGGAGAACAAGGTGTGGTATTGAAGATAGCTCCCACAGGAAAGCAGCTGCAAATGTGACACCGTGCTGGCTGATAGACTGCATGGGGACCTACTTACTACTGTAGCTGGGGTCTGCCTTCCTGCTTTCTTGTAGCTCCGATACTCAACGATATAACTTAAGAGACAAAATGTATTTTTTTCAATGGGAGCTGAGGATAACAAGGTGTGGTATTGAAGATAGCTCCCACAGGAAATTAGCTGCAAATGTGACACCGTGCTGGCTGATAGACTGCATGGGGACCTACTTACTACTGTAGCTGGGGTCTGCCTTCCTGCTTTCTTGTAGCTCCCATACTCAGTGGCATAACTTAACAGACATATGTATTTTTGCAATGAGAGCTGAACAGAAAAACTGTGGGGTTGAAGATAGCTCCCACAGGAAAGCAGCTGCAAATGTGACACCGTGCTGGCTGATAGACTGCATGGGGACCTACTTACTACTGTAGCTGCGGTCTGCCTTCCTGCTTTCTTGTAGCTCCCATACTCAGTGGCATAACTTCACAGACACATGTATTTTTTCAATGAGAGCTGAACAGAAAAACTGTGGTATTGAAGATAACTCCCACAGGAAAGGAGCTGCAAATGTGACACCGTGCTGGCTGCTAGATTGCATGGGGACCTACTTACTACTGTAGCTGGGGTCTGCCTTCCTGCTTTCTTGTAGCTCCCATACTCAGTGGCATAACTTAACAGACAAAATGTATTTTTTCAATGGGAGCTGAACAGAAAAAGTGTGGTATTGAAGATAGCTCCCACAGGAAAGCAGCTGCAAATGTGACACCGTGCTGGCTGATAGACTGCATGGGGACCTACTTACTACTGTAGCTGGGGTCTGCCTTCCTGCTTTCTTGTAGCTCCCATACTCAGTGGTATACCTTAACAGACATATGTATTTTTTCAATGGGAGCTGAGCAGAAAAAGTGTGGTATTGAAGATAACTCCCACAGGAAAGCAGCTGCAAATGTGACACCGTGCTGGCTGATAAACTGCATGGGGACCTATTTACTACTGTAGCTGGGGTCTGCCTTCCTGCTTTCTTGTAGCTCCCATACTCAGTGGCATAACTTAACAGACAAAATGTATTTTTTCAATGGGAGCTGAGGGGAAAAAGTGTGGTATTGAAGATAGCTCCCACAGGAAAGGATCTGCAAATGTAACACCGTGCTGGCTGATAGACTGCATGGGGACCTACTTACTACTGTAGCTGGGGTCTGCCTTCCTGCTTTCTTGTAGCTCCCATACTCAGTGGCATAACTTAACAGACACATGTATTTTTTCAATGGGAGCTGAGGAGAAAAACTGTGGTATTGAAGATAGCTCCCACAGGAAAGCAGCTGCAAATGTGACACCGTGCTGGCTGATAGACTGCATGGGGACCTACTTACTACTGTAGCTGCGGTTTGCCTTCCTGCTTTCTTGTAGCTCCCATATTCAGTGGTATACCTTAACAGACAAAATGTATTTTATTCAATGGGAGCTGAACAGAAAAAGTGTGCTATTGAAGATAGCTCCCACAGGAAAGCAGCTGCAAATGTGACACCGTGCTGGCTGATAGACTGCATGGGGACCTACTTACTACTGTAGCTGGGGTCTGCCTTCCTGCTTTCTTGTAGCTCCCATACTCAGTGGCATAACTTAACAGACAAAATGTGTTTTTTCAATGGGAGCTGAGGGGAAAACGTGTGGTATTGAAGATAGCTCCCACAGGAAAGAAGCTGCAAATGTGACACCGTGCTGGCTGATAGACTGCATGGTGACCTACTTACTACTGTAGCTGGGGTCTGCCTTCCTGCTTTCTTGTAGCTCCCATACTCAGTGGCATAACTTAACAGACACATGTATTTTTACATTGGGAGTTGAACAAAAAAAGTGTGGTATTGAAGATAGCTCCCACAGGAAAGCAGCTGCAAATGTGACACCGTGCTGGCTGATAGACTGCATGGGGACCTACTTACTACTGTAGCTGGGGTCTGCCTTCCTGCTTTCTTGTAGCTCCCATACTCAGTGGCATAACTTAACAGACACATGTATTTTTACATTGGGAGCTGAACAAAAAAAGTGTGGTATTGAAGATAGCTCCCACAGGAAAGCAGCTGCAAATCTGACACCGTGCTGGCTGATAGACTGCATGGGGACCTAGTTAATACTGTAGCTAGGGTCTGCCTTCCTGCTTTCTTGTAGCTCCCATACTCAGTGGCATAACTTCACAGACACATGTATTTTTTCAATGAGAGCTGAACAGAAAAAGTGTGGTATTGAAGATAAGTCCCACAGGAAAGGAGCTGCAAATGTGACACCGTGCTGGCTGATAGACTGCATGGGGACCTACTTACTACTGTAGCTGCGGTCTGCCTTCCTGCTTTCTTGTAGCTCCCATACTCAGTGGTATAACTAAACAGACAAAATGTATTTTTTCAATGGGAGCTGAGGGGAAAAAGTGTGGTATTGAAGATAGCTCCCACAGGAAAGCAGCTGCAAATGTGACACCGTGCTGGCTGATAGACTGCATGGGGACCTACTTACTACTGTAGCTGCGGTTTGCCTTCCTGCTTTCTTGTAGCTCCCATATTCAGTGGTATACCTTAACAGACAAAATGTATTTTATTCAATGGGAGCTGAACAGAAAAAGTGTGCTATTGAAGATAGCTCCCACAGGAAAGCAGCTGCAAATGTGACACCGTGCTGGCTGATAGACTGCATGGGGACCTACTTACTACTGTAGCTGGGGTCTGCCTTCCTGCTTTCTTGTAGCTCCCATACTCAGTGGCATAACTTAACAGACAAAATGTGTTTTTTCAATGGGAGCTGAGGGGAAAACGTGTGGTATTGAAGATAGCTCCCACAGGAAAGAAGCTGCAAATGTGACACCGTGCTGGCTGATAGACTGCATGGGGACCTACTTACTACTGTAGCTGGGGTCTGCCTTCCTGCTTTCTTGTAGCTCCCATACTCAGTGGCATAACTTAACAGACACATGTATTTTTACATTGGGAGTTGAACAAAAAAAGTGTGGTATTGAAGATAGCTCCCACAGGAAAGCAGCTGCAAATGTGACACCGTGCTGGCTGATAGACTGCATGGGGACCTACTTACTACTGTAGCTGGGGTCTGCCTTCCTGCTTTCTTGTAGCTCCCATACTCAGTGGCATAACTTAACAGACACATGTATTTTTACATTGGGAGCTGAACAAAAAAAGTGTGGTATTGAAGATAGCTCCCACAGGAAAGCAGCTGCAAATCTGACACCGTGCTGGCTGATAGACTGCATGGGGACCTAGTTAATACTGTAGCTAGGGTCTGCCTTCCTGCTTTCTTGTAGCTCCCATACTCAGTGGCATAACTTCACAGACACATGTATTTTTTCAATGAGAGCTGAACAGAAAAAGTGTGGTATTGAAGATAAGTCCCACAGGAAAGGAGCTGCAAATGTGACACCGTGCTGGCTGATAGACTGCATGGGGACCTACTTACTACTGTAGCTGCGGTCTGCCTTCCTGCTTTCTTGTAGCTCCCATACTCAGTGGTATAACTAAACAGACAAAATGTATTTTTTCAATGGGAGCTGAGGGGAAAAAGTGTGGTATTGAAGATAGCTCCCACAGGAAAGCAGCTGCAAATGTGACACCGTGCTGGCTGCTAGACTGCATGGGGACCTACTTACTACTGTAGCTGGGGTCTGCCTTCCTGCTTTCTTGTAGCTCCCATACTCAGTGGCATAACTTAACAGACAAATGTATTTTTTCAAAGGGAGCTGAGGGGAAAAAGTGTGGTATTGAAGATAGCTCCCACAGGAAAGCAGCTGCAAATGTGACACCGTGCTGGCTGATAGACTGCATGGGGACCTACTTACTACTGTAGCTGGGGTCTGCCTTCCTGCTTTCTTGTAGCTCCCATACTCAGTGGCATAACTTCACAGACAAATGTATTTTTTCAATGGGAGCTGAACAGTAAAAGTGTGGTATTGAAGATAGCTCCCACAGGAAAGCAGCTGCAAATGTGACACCGTGCTGGCTGATAGACTGCATGGGGACCTACTTACTACTGTAGCTGGGGTCTGTCTTCCTGCTTTCTTGTAGCTCCCATACTCAGTGGCATAACTTAACAGACACATGTATTTTTTCAATGGGAGCTGAACAGAAAAAGTGTGGTATTGAAGATAGCTCCCACAGGAAAGCAGCTGCAAATGTGACACCGTGCTGGCTGATAGACTGCATGGGGACCTACTTACTACTGTAGCTGGGGTCTGCCTTCCTGCTTTCTTGTAGCTCCCATACTCAGTGGCATAACTTAACAGACACATGTATTTTTTCAATGGGAGCTGAGGAGAAAAAGTGTGGTATTGAAGATAGCTCCCACAGGAAAGCAGCTGCAAATGTGACACCGTGCTGGCTGATAGACTGCATGGGGACCTACTTACTACTGTAGCTGGGGTCTGCCTTCCTGCTTTCTTGTAGCTCCCATACTCAGCGGTATACCTTAACAGACACATGTATTTTTTCAATGGGAGCTGAACAGAAAAAGTGTGGTATTGAAGATAGCTCCCACATGAAAGGAGCTGCAAATGTGACACCGTGCTGGCTGATAGACTGCATGGAGACCTACTTACTACTGTAGCTGGGGTCTGCCTTCCTGCTTTCTTGTAGCTCCCATACTCAGTGGCATAACTTAACAGACAAAATGTATTTTATTCAATGGGAGCTGAACCGAAAAAGTGTGGTATTGAAGATAGCTCCCACAGGAAAGCAGCTGCAAATGTGACACCGTGCTGGCTGATAGACTGCATGGGGACCTACTTACTACTGTAGCTGGGGTCTGCCTTCCTGCTTTCTTGTAGCTCCCATTATCAGCGGTATACCTTAACAGACACATGTATTTTTTCAATGGGAGCTGAACAGAAAAAGTGTGGTATTGAAGATACCTCCCACATGAAAGGAGCTGCAAATGTGACACCGTGCTGGCTGATAGACTGCATGGGGACCTACTTACTACTGTAGCTGGGGTCTGCCTTCCTGCTTTCTTGTAGCTCCCATACTCAGTGGCATAACTTAACAGACACATGTATTTTTTCAATGGGAGCTGAGGAGAAAAACTGTGGTATTGAAGATAGCTCCCACAGGAAAGCAGCTGCAAATGTGACACCGTGCTGGCTGATAGACTGCATGGGGACCTACTTACTACTGTAGCTGGGGTCTGCCTTCCTGCTTTCTTGTAGCTCCCATACTCAGCGGTATACCTTAACAGACACATGTATTTTTTCAATGGGAGCTGAACAGAAAAAGTGTGGTATTGAAGATAGCTCCCACATGAAAGGAGCTGCAAATGTGGCACCGTGCTGGCTGATAGACTGCATGGAGATCTACTTACTACTGTAGCTGGGGTCTGCCTTCCTGCTTTCTTGTAGCTCCCATACTCAGTGGCATAACTTAACAGACAAAATGTATTTTATTCAATGGGAGCTGAACCGAAAACGTGTGGTATTGAAGATAGCTCCCACAGGAAAGCAGCTGCAAATGTGACACTGTGCTGGCTGATAGACTGCATGGGGACCTACTTACTACTGTAGCTGGGGTCTGCCTTCCTGCTTTCTTGTAGCTCCCATTATCAGCGGTATACCTTAACAGTCACATGTATTTTTTCAATGGGAGCTGAACAGAAAAAGTGTGGTATTGAAGATAGCTCCCACATGAAAGGAGCTGCAAATGTGACACCGTGCTGGCTGATAGACTGCATGGGGACCTACTTACTACTGTAGCTGGGGTCTGCCTTCCTGCTTTCTTGTAGCTCCCATACTCAGTGGCATAACTTAACAGACAAATGTATTTTTTCAATGGGAGCTGAACAGAAAAAGTGTGGTATTGAAGATAGCTCCCACAGGAAAGCAGCTGCAAATGTGACACCGTGCTGGCTGATAGACTGCATGGGGACCTACTTACTACTGTAGCTGGGGTCTGCCTTCCTGCTTTCTTGTAGCTCCCATACTCAGTGGCATAACTTAACAGACACATGTATTTTTTCAATGGGAGCTGAACAGAAAAACTGTGGTATTGAAGATAGCTCCCACAGGAAAGCAGCTGCAAATGTGACACCGTGCTGGCTGCTAGACTCCATGGGGACCTACTTACTACTGTAGCTGGGGTCTGCCTTCCTGCTTTCTTGTAGCTCCCATACTCAGTGGCATAACTTAACAGACACATGTATTTTTTCAATGGGAGCTGAACAGAAAAAGTGTGGTATTGAAGATAGCTCCCACAGGAAAGCAGCTGCAAATGTGACACCGTGCTGGCTGATAGACTGCATGGGGACCTACTTACTACTGTAGCTGGGGTCTGCCTTCCTGCTTTCTTGTAGCTCCCATACTCAGTGGCATAACTTAACAGACACATGTATTTTTTCAATGGGAGCTGTGGAGAAAAACTGTGGTATTGAAGATAGCTCCCACAGGAAAGCAGCTGCAAATGTGACACCGTGCTGGCTGATAGACTGCATGGGGACCTACTTACTACTGTAGCTGGGGTCTGCCTTCCTGCTTTCTTGTAGCTCCCATACTCAGTGGCATAACTTAACAGACACATGTATTTTTTCAATGGGAGCTGAGGAGAAAAACTGTGGTATTGAAGATAGCTCCCACAGGAAAGCAGCTGCAAATGTGACACCGTGCTGGCTGATAGACTGCATGGGGACCTACTTACTACTGTAGCTGGGGTCTGCCTTCCTGCTTTCTTGTAGCTCCCATACTCAGTGGCATAACTTAACAGACAAAATGTATTTTATTCAATGGGAGCTGAACAGAAAAAGTGTGGTATTGAAGATAGCTCCCACATGAAAGGAGCTGCAAATGTGACACCGTGCTGGCTGATAGACTGCATGGGGACCTACTTACTACTGTAGCTGGGGTCTGCCTTCCTGCTTTCTTGTAGCTCCCATACTCAGTGGCATAACTTAACAGACAAATGTATTTTTTCAATGGGAGCTGAACAGAAAAAGTCTGGTATTGAAGATAGCTCCCACAGGAAAGCAGCTGCAAATGTGACACCGTGCTGGCTGCTAGACTGCATGGGGACCTACTTACTACTGTAGCTGGGGTCTGCCTTCCTGCTTTCTTGTAGCTCCCATACTCAGTGGCATAACTTAACAGACAAAATGTATTTTATTCAATGGGAGCTGAGGAGAAAAAGTGTGGTATTGAAGATAGCTCCCACAGGAAAGCAGCTGCAAATGTGACACCGTGCTGGCTGATAGACTGCATGGGGACCTACTTACTACTGTAGCTGGGGTCTGCCTTCCTGCTTTCTTGTAGCTCCCATACTCAGTGGCATAACTTAACAGACAAATGTATTTTTTCAATGGGAGCTGAACAGAAAAAGTGTGGTATTGAAGATAGCTCCCACAGGAAAGCAGCTGCAAATGTGACACCGTGCTGGCTGATAGACTGCATGGGGACCTACTTACTACTGTAGCTGGGTTCTGCCTTCCTGCTTTCTTGTAGCTCCCATACTCAGTGGCATAACTTAACAGACACATGTATTTTTTCAATGGGAGCTGAACATAAAAACTGTGGTATTGAAGATAACTCCCACAGGAAAGCAGCTGCAAATGTGACACCGTGCTGGCTGCTAGACTCCATGGGGACCTACTTACTACTGTAGCTGGGGTCTGCCTTCCTGCTTTCTTGTAGCTCCCATACTCAGTGGCATAACTTAACAGACACATATATTTTTTCAATGGGAGCTGAACAGAAAAAGTGTGGTATTGAAGATAGCTCCCACAGGAAAGCAGCTGCAAATGTGACACCGTGCTGGCTGATAGACTGCATGGGGACCTACTTACTACTGTAGCTGGGGTCTGCCTTCCTGCTTTCTTGTAGCTCCCATACTCAGTGGCATAACTTAACAGACACATGTATTTTTTCAATGGGAGCTGAGGAGAAAAACTGTGGTATTGAAGATAGCTCCCACAGGAAAGCAGCTGCAAATGTGACACCGTGCTGGCTGATAGACTGCATGGGGACCTACTTACTACTGTAGCTGGGGTCTGCCTTCCTGCTTTCTTGTAGCTCCCATACTCAGTGGCATAACTTAACAGACAAAATGTATTTTATTCAATGGGAGCTGAACAGAAAAACTGTGGTATTGAAGATAGCTCCCACATGAAAGGAGCTGCAAATGTGACACCGTGCTGGCTGATAGACTGCATGGGGACCTACTTACTACTGTAGCTGGGGTCTGCCTTCCTGCTTTCTTGTAGCTCCCATACTCAGTGGCATAACTTAACAGACAAATGTATTTTTTCAATGGGAGCTGAACAGAAAAAGTGTGGTATTGAAGATAACTCCCACAGGAAAGCAGCTGCAAATGTGACACCGTGCTGGCTGCTAGACTGCATGGGGACCTACTTACTACTGTAGCTGGGGTCTGCCTTCCTGCTTTCTTGTAGCTCCCATACTCAGTGGCATAACTTAACAGACACATGTATTTTTTCAATGGGAGCTGAACAGAAAAACTGTGGTATTGAAGATAGCTCCCACAGGAAAGCAGCTGCAAATGTGACACCGTGCTGGCTGATAGACTGCATGGGGACCTACTTACTACTGTAGCTGGGGTCTGCCTTCCTGCTTTCTTGTAGCTCCCATACTCAGTGGCATAACTTCACAGACACATGTATTTTTTCAATGAGAGCTGAACAGAAAAAGTGTGGTATTGAAGATAACTCCCACAGGAAAGGAGCTGCAAATGTGACACCGTGCTGGCTGATAGACTGCATGGGGACCTACTTACTACTGTAGCTGCGGTCTGCCTTCCTGTTTTCTTGTAGCTCCCATACTCAGTGGTATAACTAAACAGACAAAATGTATTTTTTCAATGGGAGCTGAGGGGAAAAAGTGTGGTATTGAAGATAGCTCCCACAGGAAAGCAGCTGCAAATGTGACACCGTGCTGGCTGATAGACTGCATGGGGACCTACTTACTACTGTAGCTGGGGTCTGCCTTCCTGCTTTCTTGTAGCTCCCATACTCAGTGGTATACCTTAACAGACACATGTATTTTTTCAAAGGAAGCTGAACAGAAAAAGTGTGGTATTGAAGATAGCTCCCACAGGAAAGCAGCTGCAAATGTGACACCGTGCTGGCTGATAGACTGCATGGGGACCTACTTACTACTGTAGCTGGGCTCTGCCTTCCTGCTTTCTTGTAGCTCCCATACTCAGTGGCATAACTTAACAGACACATGTATTTTTTCAATGGGAGCTGAACAGAAAAAGTGTGGTATTGAAGATAGCTCCCACAGGAAAGCAGCTGCAAATGTGACACCGTGCTGGCTGATAGACTGCATGGGGACCTACTTACTACTGTAGCTGGGGTCTGCCTTCCTGCTTTCTTGTAGCTCCCATACTCAGTGGCATAACTTCACAGACACATGTATTTTTTCAATGAGAGCTGAACAGAAAAAGTGTGGTATTGAAGATAACTCCCACAGGAAAGGAGCTGCAAATGTGACACCGTGCTGGCTGATAGACTGCATGGGGACCTACTTACTACTGTAGCTGCGGTCTGCCTTCCTGCTTTCTTGTAGCTCCCATACTCAGTGGTATAACTAAACAGACAAAATGTATTTTTTCAATGGGAGCTGAGGGGAAAAAGTGTGGTATTGAAGATAGCTCCCACAGGAAAGCAGCTGCAAATGTGACACCGTGCTGGCTGATAGACTGCATGGGGACCTACTTACTACTGTAGCTGGGGTCTGCCTTCCTGCTTTCTTGTAGCTCCCATACTCAGTGGCATAATTAACAGACACATGTATTTTTTCAATGGGAGCTGAGGAGAAAAACTGTGGTATTGAAGATAGCTCCCACAGGAAAGCAGCTGCAAATGTGACACCGTGCTGGCTGATAGACTGCATGGGGACCTACTTACTACTGTAGCTGGGGTCTGCCTTCCTGCTTTCTTGTAGCTCCCATACTCAGTGGCATAACTTAACAGACAAAATGTATTTTATTCAATGGGAGCTGAACAGAAAAAGTGTGGTATTGAAGATAGCTCCCACATGAAAGGAGCTGCAAATGTGACACCGTGCTGGCTGATAGACTGCATGGGGACCTACTTACTACTGTAGCTGGGGTCTGCCTTCCTGCTTTCTTGTAGCTCCCATACTCAGTGGCATAACTTAACAGACAAATGTATTTTTTCAATGGGAGCTGAACAGAAAAAGTGTGGTATTGAAGATAACTCCCACAGGAAAGCAGCTGCAAATGTGACACCGTGCTGGCTGCTAGACTGCATGGGGACCTACTTACTACTGTAGCTGGGGTCTGCCTTCCTGCTTTCTTGTAGCTCCCATACTCAGTGGCATAACTTAACAGACACATGTATTTTTTCAATGGGAGCTGAACAGAAAAACTGTGGTATTGAAGATAGCTCCCACAGGAAAGCAGCTGCAAATGTGACACCGTGCTGGCTGATAGACTGCATGGGGACCTACTTACTACTGTAGCTGGGGTCTGCCTTCCTGCTTTCTTGTAGCTCCCATACTCAGTGGCATAACTTCACAGACACATGTATTTTTTCAATGAGAGCTGAACAGAAAAAGTGTGGTATTGAAGATAACTCCCACAGGAAAGGAGCTGCAAATGTGACACCGTGCTGGCTGATAGACTGCATGGGGACCTACTTACTACTGTAGCTGCGGTCTGCCTTCCTGTTTTCTTGTAGCTCCCATACTCAGTGGTATAACTAAACAGACAAAATGTATTTTTTCAATGGGAGCTGAGGGGAAAAAGTGTGGTATTGAAGATAGCTCCCACAGGAAAGCAGCTGCAAATGTGACACCGTGCTGGCTGATAGACTGCATGGGGACCTACTTACTACTGTAGCTGGGGTCTGCCTTCCTGCTTTCTTGTAGCTCCCATACTCAGTGGTATACCTTAACAGACACATGTATTTTTTCAAAGGAAGCTGAACAGAAAAAGTGTGGTATTGAAGATAGCTCCCACAGGAAAGCAGCTGCAAATGTGACACCGTGCTGGCTGATAGACTGCATGGGGACCTACTTACTACTGTAGCTGGGCTCTGCCTTCCTGCTTTCTTGTAGCTCCCATACTCAGTGGCATAACTTAACAGACACATGTATTTTTTCAATGGGAGCTGAACAGAAAAAGTGTGGTATTGAAGATAGCTCCCACAGGAAAGCAGCTGCAAATGTGACACCGTGCTGGCTGATAGACTGCATGGGGACCTACTTACTACTGTAGCTGGGCTCTGCCTTCCTGCTTTCTTGTAGCTCCCATACTCAGTGGTATACCTTAACAGACATATGTATTTTTTCAATGGGAACTGAGCAGAAAAAGTGTGGTATTGAAGATAACTCCAACAGGAAAGCAGCTGCAAATGTGACACCGTGCTGGCTGCTAGACTGCATGGGGACCTACTTACTACTGTAGCTGGGGTCTGCCTTCCTGCTTTCTTGTAGCTCCCATACTCAGTGGCATAACTTAACAGACACATGTATTTTTTCAATGGGAGCTGAACAGAAAAACTGTGGTATTGAAGATAGCTCCCACAGGAAAGCAGCTGCAAATGTGACACCGTGCTGGCTGATAGACTGCATGGGGACCTACTTACTACTGTAGCTGGGGTCTGCCTTCCTGCTTTCTTGTAGCTCCCATACTCAGTGGCATAACTTAACAGACACATGTATTTTTTCAATGGGAGCTGAGGAGAAAAACTGTGGTATTGAAGATAGCTCCCACAGGAAAGCAGCTGCAAATGTGACACCGTGCTGGCTGATAGACTGCATGGGGACCTACTTACTGCTGTAGCTGGGGTCTGCCTTCCTGCTTTCTTGTAGCTCCCATACTCAGCGGTATACCTTAACGGACACATGTATTTTTTCAATGGGAGCTGAACAGAAAAAGTGTGGTATTGAAGATAGCTCCCACATGAAAGGAGCTGCAAATGTGACACCGTGCTGGCTGATAGACTGCATGGAGACCTACTTACTACTGTAGCTGGGGTCTGCCTTCCTGCTTTCTTGTAGCTCCCATACTCAGTGGCATAACTTAACAGACAAAATGTATTTTATTCAATGGGAGCTGAACCGAAAAAGTGTGGTGTTGAAGATAGCTCCCACAGGAAAGCAGCTGCAAATGTGACACCGTGCTGGCTGATAGACTGCATGGGGACCTACTTACTACTGTAGCTGGGGTCTGCCTTCCTGCTTTCTTGTAGCTCCCATACTCAGCGGTATACCTTAACAGACACATGTATTTTTTCAATGGGAGCTGAACAGAAAAAGTGTGGTATTGAAGATAGCTCCCACATGAAAGGAGCTGCAAATGTGACACCGTGCTGGCTGATAGACTGCATGGGGACCTACTTACTACTGTAGCTGGGGTCTGCCTTCCTGCTTTCTTGTAGCTCCCATACTCAGTGGCATAACTTAACAGACACATGTATTTTTTCAATGGGAGCTGAGGAGAAAAACTGTGGTATTGAAGATAGCTCCCACAGGAAAGCAGCTGCAAATGTGACACCGTGCTGGCTGATAGACTGCATGGGGACCTACTTACTACTGTAGCTGGGGTCTGCCTTCCTGCTTTCTTGTAGCTCCCATACTCAGTGGCATAACTTCACAGACACATGTATTTTTTCAATGAGAGCTGAACAGAAAAAGTGTGGTATTGAAGATAACTCCCACAGGAAAGGAGCTGCAAATGTGACACCGTGCTGGCTGATAGACTGCATGGGGACCTACTTACTACTGTAGCTGCGGTCTGCCTTCCTGCTTTCTTGTAGCTCCCATACTCAGTGGTATAACTAAACAGACAAAATGTATTTTTTCAATGGGAGCTGAGGGGAAAAAGTGTGGTATTGAAGATAGCTCCCACAGGAAAGCAGCTGCAAATGTGACACCGTGCTGGCTGATAGACTGCATGGGGACCTACTTACTACTGTAGCTGGGGTCTGCCTTCCTGCTTTCTTGTAGCTCCCATACTCAGTGGCATAACTTAACAGACACATGTATTTTTTCAATGGGAGCTGAGGAGAAAAACTGTGGTATTGAAGATAGCTCCCACAGGAAAGCAGCTGCAAATGTGACACCGTGCTGGCTGATAGACTGCATGGGGACCTACTTACTACTGTAGCTGGGGTCTGCCTTCCTGCTTTCTTGTAGCTCCCATACTCAGCGGTATACCTTAACAGACACATGTATTTTTTCAATGGGAGCTGAACAGAAAAAGTGTGGTATTGAAGATAGCTCCCACATGAAAGGAGCTGCAAATGTGACACCGTGCTGGCTGATAGACTGCATGGAGACCTACTTACTACTGTAGCTGGGGTCTGCCTTCCTGCTTTCTTGTAGCTCCCATACTCAGTGGCATAACTTAACAGACAAAATGTATTTTATTCAATGGGAGCTGAACCGAAAAAGTGTGGTGTTGAAGATAGCTCCCACAGGAAAGCAGCTGCAAATGTGACACCGTGCTGGCTGATAGACTGCATGGGGACCTACTTACTACTGTAGCTGGGGTCTGCCTTCCTGCTTTCTTGTAGCTCCCATACTCAGCGGTATACCTTAACAGACACATGTATTTTTTCAATGGGAGCTGAACAGAAAAAGTGTGGTATTGAAGATAGCTCCCACATGAAAGGAGCTGCAAATGTGACACCGTGCTGGCTGATAGACTGCATGGGGACCTACTTACTACTGTAGCTGGGGTCTGCCTTCCTGCTTTCTTGTAGCTCCCATACTCAGTGGCATAACTTAACAGACACATGTATTTTTTCAATGGGAGCTGAGGAGAAAAACTGTGGTATTGAAGATAGCTCCCACAGGAAAGCAGCTGCAAATGTGACACCGTGCTGGCTGATAGACTGCATGGGGACCTACTTACTACTGTAGCTGGGGTCTGCCTTCCTGCTTTCTTGTAGCTCCCATACTCAGTGGCATAACTTAACAGACAAAATGTATTTTATTCAATGGGAGCTGAACAGAAAAAGTGTGGTATTGAAGATAGCTCCCACATGAAAGGAGCTGCAAATGTGACACCGTGCTGGCTGATAGACTGCATGGGGACCTACTTACTACTGTAGCTGGGGTCTGCCTTCCTGCTTTCTTGTAGCTCCCATACTCAGTGGCATAACTTAACAGACACATGTATTTTTTCAATGGGAGCTGAGGAGAAAAACTGTGGTATTGAAGATAGCTCCCACAGGAAAGCAGCTGCAAATGTGACACCGTGCTGGCTGATAGACTGCATGGGGACCTACTTACTACTGTAGCTGGGGTCTGCCTTCCTGCTTTCTTGTAGCTCCCATACTCAGTGGCATAACTTAACAGACACATGTATTTTTTCAATGGGAGCTGAACAGAAAAACTGTGGTATTGAAGATAGCTCCCACAGGAAAGCAGCTGCAAATGTGACACCGTGCTGGCTGATAGACTGCATGGGGACCTACTTACTACTGTAGCTGGGGTCTGCCTTCCTGCGTTCTTGTAGCTCCCATACTCAGTGGCATAACTTCACAGACACATGTATTTTTTCAATGAGAGCTGAACAGAAAAAGTGTGGTATTGAAGATAACTCCCACAGGAAAGGAGCTGCAAATGTGACACCGTGCTGGCTGATAGACTGCATGGGGACCTACTTACTACTGTAGCTGGGGTCTGCCTTCCTGCTTTCTTGTAGCTCCCATACTCAGTGGTATAACTAAACAGACAAAATGTATTTTTTCAATGGGAGCTGAGGGGAAAAAGTGTGGTATTGAAGATAACTCCCACAGGAAAGCAGCTGCAAATGTGACACCGTGCTGGCTGCTAGACTGCATGGGGACCTACTTACTACTGTAGCTGGGGTCTGCCTTCCTGCTTTCTTGTAGCTCCCATACTCAGTGGTATAACTTAACAGACACATGTATTTTTTCAACGGGAGCTGAACAGAAAAACTGTGGTATTGAAGATAGCTCCCACAGGAAAGCAGCTGCAAATGTGACACCGTGCTGGCTGATAGACTGCATGGGGACCTACTTACTACTGTAGCTGGGGTCTGCCTTCCTGCTTTCTTGTAGCTCCAATACTCAGTGGCATAACTTAACAGACACATGTATTTTTTCAATGGGAGCTGAGGAGAAAAACTGTGGTATTGAAGATAGCTCCCACAGGAAAGCAGCTGCAAATGTGACACCGTGCTGGCTGATAGACTGCATGGGGACCTACTTACTACTGTAGCTGGGGTCTGCCTTCCTGCTTTCTTGTAGCTCCCATACTCAGCGGTATACCTTAACAGACACATGTATTTTTTCAATGGGAGCTGAACAGAAAAAGTGTGGTATTGAAGATAGCTCCCACATGAAAGGAGCTGCAAATGTGACACCGTGCTGGCTGATAGACTGCATGGAGACCTACTTACTACTGTAGCTGGGGTCTGCCTTCCTTCTTTCTTGTAGCTCCCATACTCAGTGGCATAACTTAACAGACAAAATGTATTTTATTCAATGGGAGCCGAACCGAAAAAGTGTGGTGTTGAAGATAGCTCCCACATGAAAGGAGCTGCAAATGTGACACCGTGCTGGCTGATAGACTGCATGGGGACCTACTTACTACTGTAGCTGGGGTCTGCCTTCCTGCTTTCTTGTAGCTCCCATACTCAGTGGCATAACTTAACAGACAAATGTATTTTTTCAATGGGAGCTGAACAGAAAAAGTGTGGTATTGAAGATAGCTCCCACAGGAAAGCAGCTGCAAATGTGACACCGTGCTGGCTGCTAGACTGCATGGGGACCTACTTACTACTGTAGCTGGGGTCTGCCTTCCTGCTTTCTTGTAGCTCCCATACTCAGTGGCATAACTTAACAGACACATATATTTTTTCAATGGGAGCTGAACAGAAAAACTGTGGTATTGAAGATAGCTCCCACAGGAAAGCAGCTGCAAATGTGACACCGTGCTGGCTGATAGACTGCATGGGGACCTACTTACTACTGTAGCTGGGGTCTGCCTTCCTGCTTTCTTGTAGCTCCCATACTCAGTGGCATAACTTCACAGACACATGTATTTTTTCAATGAGAGCTGAACAGAAAAAGTGTGGTATTGAAGATAACTCCCACAGGAAAGCAGCTGCAAATGTGACACCGTGCTGGCTGATAGACTGCATGGGGACCTACTTACTACTGTAGCTGGGGTCTGCCTTCCTGCTTTCTTGTAGCTCCCATACTCAGTGGTATAACTAAACAGACAAAATGTATTTTTTCAATGGGAGCTGAGGGGAAAAAGTGTGGTATTGAAGATAGCTCCCACTGGAAAGCAGCTGCAAATGTGACACCGTGCTGGCTGATAGACTGCATGGGGACCTACTTACTACTGTAGCTGGGGTCTGCCTTCCTGCTTTCTTGTAGCTCCCATACTCAGTGGTATACCTTAACAGACACATGTATTTTTTCAAAGGTAGCTGAACAGAAAAAGTGTGGTATTGAAGATAACTCCCACAGGAAAGCAGCTGCAAATGTGACACCGTGCTGGCTGATAGACTGCATGGGGACCTACTTACTACTGTAGCTGGGGTCTGCCTTCCTGCTTTCTTGTAGCTCCCATACTCCGTGGTATACCTTAACAGACATATGTATTTTTTCAATGGGAGCTGAGGGGAAAAAGTGTGGTATTGAAGATAACTCCCACAGGAAAGCAGCTGCAAATGTGACACCGTGCTGGCTGATAGACTGCATGGGGACCTACTTACTACTGTAGCTGGGGTCTGCCTTCCTGCTTTCTTGTAGCTCCCATACTCAGTGGCATAACTTAACAGACACATGTATGTTTACATTGGGAGCTGAACAAAAAAAGTGTGGTATTGAAGATAGCTCCCACAGGAAAGCAGCTGCAAATGTGACACCGTGCTGGCTGCTAGACTGCATGGGGACCTACTTACTACTGTAGCTGGGGTCTGCCTTCCTGCTTTCTTGTAGCTCCCATACTCAGTGGCATAACTTAACAGACACATGTATTTTTTCAATGGGAGCTGAACAGAAAAAGTGTGGTATTGAAGATAGCTCCCACAGGAAAGCAGGTGCAAACGTGACAACGTGCTGGCTGATAGACTGCATGGGGACCTACTTACTACTGTAGCTGGGGTCTGCCTTCCTGCTTTCTTGTAGCTCCCATACTCAGTGGCATAACTTAACAGACACATGTATTTTTTCAATGGGAGCTGAGGAGAAAAACTGTGGTATTGAAGATAGCTCCCACAGGAAAGCAGCTGCAAATGTGACACCGTGCTGGCTGATAGACTGCATGGGGACCTACTTACTACTGTAGCTGGGGTCTGCCTTCCTGCTTTCTTGTAGCTCCCATACTCAGCGGTATACCTTAACAGACACATGTATTTTTTCAATGGGAGCTGAACAGAAAAAGTGTGGTATTGAAGATAGCTCCCACATGAAAGCAGCTGCAAATGTGACACCGTGCTGGCTGATAGACTGCATGGAGACCTACTTACTACTGTAGCTGGGGTCTGCCTTCCTGCTTTCTTGTAGCTCCCATACTCAGTGGCATAACTTAACAGACAAAATGTATTTTATTCAATGGGAGCTGAACCGAAAAAGTGTGGTATTGAAGATAGCTCCCACATGAAAGGAGCTGCAAATGTGACACCGTGCTGGCTGATAGACTGCATGGGGACCTACTTACTACTGTAGCTGGGGTCTGCCTTCCTGCTTTCTTGTAGCTCCCATACTCAGTGGCATAACTTAACAGACACATGTATTTTTTCAATGGGAGCTGAGGAGAAAAACTGTGGTATTGAAGATAGCTCCCACAGGAAAGCAGCTGCAAATGTGACACCGTGCTGGCTGCTAGACTGCATGGGGACCTACTTACTACTGTAGCTGGGGTCTGCCTTCCTGCTTTCTTGTAGCTCCCATACTCAGCGGTATACCTTAACAGACACATGTATTTTTTCAATGGGAGCTGAACAGAAAAAGTGTGGTATTGAAGATAGCTCCCACATGAAAGGAGCTGCAAATGTGGCACCGTGCTGGCTGATAGACTGCATGGAGATCTACTTACTACTGTAGCTGGGGTCTGCCTTCCTGCTTTCTTGTAGCTCCCATACTCAGTGGCATAACTTAACAGACAAAATGTATTTTATTCAATGGGAGCTGAACCGAAAACGTGTGGTATTGAAGATAGCTCCCACAGGAAAGCAGCTGCAAATGTGACACCGTGCTGGCTGATAGACTGCATGGGGACCTACTTACTACTGTAGCTGGGGTCTGCCTTCCTGCTTTCTTGTAGCTCCCATTATCAGCGGTATACCTTAACAGACACATGTATTTTTTCAATGGGAGCTGAACAGAAAAAGTGTGGTATTGAAGATAGCTCCCACATGAAAGGAGCTGCAAATGTGACACCGTGCTGGCTGATAGACTGCATGGGGACCTACTTAATACTGTAGCTGGGGTCTGCCTTCCTGCTTTCTTGTAGCTCCCATACTCAGTGGCATAACTTAACAGACAAATGTATTTTTTCAATGGGAGCTGAACAGAAAAAGTGTGGTATTGAAGATAGCTCCCACAGGAAAGCAGCTGCAAATGTGACACCGTGCTGGCTGATAGACTGCATGGGGTCCTACTTACTACTGTAGCTGGGGTCTGCCTTCCTGCTTTCTTGTAGCTCCCATACTCAGTGGCATAACTTAACAGACACATGTATTTTTTCAATGGGAGCTGAACAGAAAAACTCTGGTATTGAAGATAGCTCCCACAGGAAAGCAGCTGCAAATGTGACACCGTGCTGGCTGCTAGACTCCATGGGGACCTACTTACTACTGTAGCTGGGGTCTGCCTTCCTGCTTTCTTGTAGCTCCCATACTCAGTGGCATAACTTAACAGACACATGTATTTTTTCAATGGGAGCTGAACAGAAAAAGTGTGGTATTGAAGATAGCTCCCACAGGAAAGCAGCTGCAAATGTGACACCGTGCTGGCTGATAGACTGCATGGGGACCTACTTACTACTGTAGCTGGGGTCTGCCTTCCTGCTTTCTTGTAGCTCCCATACTCAGTGGCATAACTTAACAGACACATGTATTTTTTCAATGGGAGCTGAGGAGAAAAACTGTGGTATTGAAGATAGCTCCCACAGGAAAGCAGCTGCAAATGTGACACCGTGCTGGCTGATAGACTGCATGGGGACCTACTTACTACTGTAGCTGGGGTCTGCCTTCCTGCTTTCTTGTAGCTCCCATACTCAGTGGCATAACTTAACAGACAAAATGTATTTTATTCAATGGGAGCTGAACAGAAAAAGTGTGGTATTGAAGATAGCTCCCACATGAAAGGAGCTGCAAATGTGACATCGTGCTGGCTGATAGACTGCATGGGGACCTACTTACTACTGTAGCTGGGGTCTGCCTTCCTGCTTTCTTGTAGCTCCCATACTCAGTGGCATAACTTAACAGACAAATGTATTTTTTCAATGGGAGCTGAACAGAAAAAGTGTGGTATTAAAGATAGCTCCCACAGGAAAGCAGCTGCAAATGTGACACCGTGCTGGCTGATAGACTGCATGGGGACCTACTTACTACTGTAGCTGGGGTCTGCCTTCCTGCTTTCTTGTAGCTCCCATACTCAGTGGCATAACTTAACAGACAAAATGTATTTTATTCAATGGGAGCTGAGGAGAAAAAGTGTGGTATTGAAGATAGCTCCCACAGGAAAGCAGCTGCAAATGTGACACCGTGCTGGCTGATAGACTGCATGGGGACCTACTTACTACTGTAGCTGGGGTCTGCCTTCCTGCTTTCTTGTAGCTCCCATTATCAGCGGTATACCTTAACAGACACATGTATTTTTTCAATGGGAGCTGAACAGAAAAAGTGTGGTATTGAAGATAGCTCCCACATGAAAGGAGCTGCAAATGTGACACCGTGCTGGCTGATAGACTGCATGGGGACCTACTTACTACTGTAGCTGGGGTCTGCCTTCCTGCTTTCTTGTAGCTCCCATACTCAGTGGCATAACTTAACAGACACATGTATTTTTACATTGGGAGCTGAACAAAAAAAGTGTGGTATTGAAGATAGCTCCCACAGGAAAGCAGCTGCAAATGTGACACCGTGCTGGCTGCTAGACTGCATGGGGACCTACTTACTACTGTAGCTGGGGTCTGCCTTCCTGCTTTCTTGTAGCTCCCATACTCAGTGGCATAACTTAACAGACACATGTATTTTTTCAATGGGAGCTGAACAGAAAAAGTGTGTTATTGAAGATAGCTCCCACAGGAAAGCAGCTGCAAATGTGACACCATGCTGGCTGATAGACTGCATGGGGACCTACTTACTACTGTAGCTGGGGTCTGCCTTCCTGCTTTCTTGTAGCTCCCATACTCAGTGGCATAACTTAACAGACACATGTATTTTTTCAATGGGAGCTGAGGAGAAAAACTGTGGTATTGAAGATAGCTCCCACAGGAAAGCAGCTGCAAATGTGACACCGTGCTGGCTGCTAGACTGCATGGGGACCTACTTACTACTGTAGCTGGGGTCTGCCTTCCTGCTTTCTTGTAGCTCCAATACTCAGCGGTATACCTTAACAGACACATGTATTTTTTCAATGGGAGCTGAACAGAAAAAGTGTGGTATTGAAGATAGCTCCCACATGAAAGGAGCTGCAAATGTGACACCGTGCTGGCTGATAGACTGCATGGAGACCTACTTACTACTGTAGCTGGGTTCTGCCTTCCTGCTTTCTTGTAGCTCCCATACTCAGTGGCATAACTTAACAGACAAAATGTATTTTATTCAATGGGAGCTGAACCGAAAACGTGTGGTATTGAAGATAGCTCCCACAGGAAAGCAGCTGCAAATGTGACACCGTGCTGGCTGATAGACTGCATGGGGACCTACTTACTACTGTAGCTGGGGTCTGCCTTCCTGCTTTCTTGTAGCTCCCATACTCAGTGGCATAACTTAACAGACACATGTATTTTTTCAATGGGAGCTGAGGAGAAAAACTGTGGTATTGAAGATAGCTCCCACAGGAAAGCAGCTGCAAATGTGACACCGTGCTGGCTGATAGACTGCATGGGGACCTACTTACTACTGTAGCTGGGGTCTGCCTTCCTGCTTTCTTGTAGCTCCCATACTCAGTGGCATAACTTCACAGACACATGTATTTTTTCAATGAGAGCTGAACAGAAAAAGTGTGGTATTGAAGATAACTCCCACATGAAAGGAGCTGCAAATGTGACACCGTGCTGGCTGATAGACTGCATGGGGACCTACTTACTACTGTAGCTGGGGTCTGCCTTCCTGCTTTCTTGTAGCTCCCATACTCAGTGGCATAACTTAACAGACAAATGTATTTTTTCAATGGGAGCTGAACAGAAAAAGTGTGGTATTGAAGATAGCTCCCACAGGAAAGCAGCTGCAAATGTGACACCGTGCTGGCTGCTAGACTGCATGGGGACCTACTTACTACTGTAGCTGGGGTCTGCCTTCCTGCTTTCTTGTAGCTCCCATACTCAGTGGCATAACTTAACAGACACATGTATTTTTTCAATGGGAGCTGAACAGAAAAACTGTGGTATTGAAGATAGCTCCCACAGGAAAGCAGCTGCAAATGTGACACCGTGCTGGCTGATAGACTGCATGGGGACCTACTTACTACTGTAGCTGGGGTCTGCCTTCCTGCTTTCTTGTAGCTCCCATACTCAGTGGCATAACTTCACAGACACATGTATTTTTTCAATGAGAGCTGAACAGAAAAAGTGTGGTATTGAAGATAACTCCCACAGGAAAGGAGCTGCAAATGTGACACCGTGCTGGCTGATAGACTGCATGGGGACCTACTTACTACTGTAGCTGCGGTCTGCCTTCCTGCTTTCTTGTAGCTCCCATACTCAATGGTATAACTAAACAGACAAAATGTATTTTTTCAATGGGAGCTGAGGGGAAAAAGTGTGGTATTGAAGATAGCTCCCACAGGAAAGCAGCTGCAAATGTGACACCGTGCTGGCTGATAGACTGCATGGGGACCTACTTACTACTGTAGCTGGGGTCTGCCTTCCTGCTTTCTTGTAGCTCCCATACTCAGTGGTATACCTTAACAGACACATGTATTTTTTCAAAGGAAGCTGAACAGAAAAAGTGTGGTATTGAAGATAGCTCCCACAGGAAAGCAGCTGCAAATGTGACACCGTGCTGGCTGATAGACTGCATGGGGACCTACTTACTACTGTAGCTGGGCTCTGCCTTCCTGCTTTCTTGTAGCTCCCATACTCAGTGGCATAACTTAACAGACACATGTATTTTTTCAATGGGAGCTGAACAGAAAAACTGTGGTATTGAAGATAGCTCCCACAGGAAAGCAGCTGCAAATGTGACACCGTGCTGGCTGATAGACTGCATGGGGACCTACTTACTACTGTAGCTGGGGTCTGCCTTCCTGCTTTCTTGTAGCTCCCATACTCAGTGGCATAACTTCACAGACACATGTATTTTTTCAATGAGAGCTGAACAGAAAAAGTGTGGTATTGAAGATAACTCCCACAGGAAAGGAGCTGCAAATGTGACACCGTGCTGGCTGATAGACTGCATGGGGACCTACTTACTACTGTAGCTGCGGTCTGCCTTCCTGCTTTCTTGTAGCTCCCATACTCAGTGGTATAACTAAACAGACAAAATGTATTTTTTCAATGGGAGCTGAGGGGAAAAAGTGTGGTATTGAAGATAACACCCACAGGAAAGCAGCTGCAAATGTGACACCGTGCTGGCTGATAGACTGCATGGGGACCTACTTACTACTGTAGCTGGGGTCTGCCTTCCTGCTTTCTTGTAGCTCCCATACTCAGTGGTATACCTTAACAGACACATGTATTTTTTCAAAGGAAGCTGAACAGAAAAAGTGTGGTATTGAAGATAGCTCCCACAGGAAAGCAGCTGCAAATGTGACACCGTGCTGGCTGATAGACTGCATGGGGACCTACTTACTACTGTAGCTGCGGTCTGCCTTCCTGCTTTCTTGTAGCTCCCATACTCAGTGGCATAACTTAACAGACACATGTATTTTTTCAATGGGAGCTGAGGAGAAAAACTGTGGTATTGAAGATAGCTCCCACAGGAAAGCAGCTGCAAATGTGACACCGTGCTGGCTGATAGACTGCATGGGGACCTACTTACTACTGTAGCTGGGGTCTGCCTTCCTGCTTTCTTGTAGCTCCCATACTCAGCGGTATACCTTAACAGACACATGTATTTTTTCAATGGGAGCTGAACAGAAAAAGTGTGGTATTGAAGATAGCTCCCACATGAAAGGAGCTGCAAATGTGACACCGTGCTGGCTGATAGACTGCATGGAGACCTACTTACTACTGTAGCTGGGGTCTGCCTTCCTGCTTTCTTGTAGCTCCCATACTCAGTGGCATAACTTAACAGACAAAATGTATTTTATTCAATGGGAGCTGAACCGAAAAAGTGTGGTGTTGAAGATAGCTCCCACAGGAAAGCAGCTGCAAATGTGACACCGTGCTGGCTGATAGACTGCATGGGGACCTACTTACTACTGTAGCTGGGGTCTGCCTTCCTGCTTTCTTGTAGCTCCCATACTCAGCGGTATACCTTAACAGACACATGTATTTTTTCAATGGGAGCTGAACAGAAAAAGTGTGGTATTGAAGATAGCTCCCACATGAAAGGAGCTGCAAATGTGACACCGTGCTGGCTGATAGACTGCATGGGGACCTACTTACTACTGTAGCTGGGGTCTGCCTTCCTGCTTTCTTGTAGCTCCCATACTCAGTGGCATAACTTAACAGACACATGTATTTTTTCAATGGGAGCTGAGGAGAAAAACTGTGGTATTGAAGATAGCTCCCACAGGAAAGCAGCTGCAAATGTGACACCGTGCTGGCTGATAGACTGCATGGGGACCTACTTACTACTGTAGCTGGGGTCTGCCTTCCTGCTTTCTTGTAGCTCCCATACTCAGTGGCATAACTTAACAGACAAAATGTATTTTATTCAATGGGAGCTGAACAGAAAAAGTGTGGTATTGAAGATAGCTCCCACATGAAAGGAGCTGCAAATGTGACACCGTGCTGGCTGATAGACTGCATGGGGACCTACTTACTACTGTAGCTGGGGTCTGCCTTCCTGCTTTATTGTAGCTCCCATATTCAGTGGTATACCTTAACAGACAAAATGTATTTTATTCAATGGGAGCTGAACAAAAAAAGTGTGGTATTGAAGATAGCTCCCACAGGAAAGTAGCTGCAAATGTGACACCATGCTGGCTGATAGACTGCATGGGGACCTACTTACTACTGTAGCTGGGGTCTGCCTTCCTGCTTTCTTGTAGCTCCCATACTCAGTGGTTTACCTTAACGGACACATGTATTTTTTAAAGGAAGCTGAACAGAAAAAGTGTGGTATTGAAGATAGCTCCCACAGGAAAGCAGCTGCAAATGTGACACCGTGCTGGCTGATAGACTGCATGGGGACCTACTTACTACTGTAGCTGGGGTCTGCCTTCCTGCGTTCTTGTAGCTCCCATATTCAGTGGCATAACTTCACAGACACATGTATTTTTTCAATGAGAGCTGAACAGAAAAAGTGTGGTATTGAAGATAACTCCCACAGGAAAGGAGCTGCAAATGTGACACCGTGCTGGCTGATAGACTGCATGGGGACCTACTTACTACTGTAGCTGGGGTCTGCCTTCCTGCTTTCTTGTAGCTCCCATACTCAGTGGTATAACTAAACAGACAAAATGTATTTTTTCAATGGGAGCTGAGGGGAAAAAGTGTGGTATTGAAGATAACTCCCACAGGAAAGCAGCTGCAAATGTGACACCGTGCTGGCTGCTAGACTGCATGGGGACCTACTTACTACTGTAGCTGGGGTCTGCCTTCCTGCTTTCTTGTAGCTCCCATACTCAGTGGTATAACTTAACAGACACATGTATTTTTTCAACGGGAGCTGAACAGAAAAACTGTGGTATTGAAGATAGCTCCCACAGGAAAGGAGCTGCAAATGTGACACCGTGCTGGCTGATAGACTGCATGGGGACCTACTTACTACTGTAGCTGGGGTCTGCCTTCCTGCTTTCTTGTAGCTCCAATACTCAGTGGCATAACTTAACAGACACATGTATTTTTTCAATGGGAGCTGAGGAGAAAAACTGTGGTATTGAAGATAGCTCCCACAGGAAAGGAGCTGCAAATGTGACACCGTGCTGGCTGATAGACTGCATGGAGACCTACTTACTACTGTAGCTGGGGTCTGCCTTCCTGCTTTCTTGTAGCTCCCATACTCAGTGGCATAACTTAACAGACAAAATGTATTTTATTCAATGGGAGCTGAACCGAAAAAGTGTGGTGTTGAAGATAGCTCCCACATGAAAGGAGCTGCAAATGTGACACCGTGCTGGCTGATAGACTGCATGGGGACCTACTTACTACTGTAGCTGGGGTCTGCCTTCCTGCTTTCTTGTAGCTCCCATACTCAGTGGCATAACTTAACAGACAAAATGTATTTTATTCAATGGGAGCTGAACAGAAAAAGTGTGGTATTGAAGATAGCTCCCACATGAAAGGAGCTGCAAATGTGACACCGTGCTGGCTGATAGACTGCATGGGGACCTACTTACTACTGTAGCTGGGGTCTGCCTTCCTGCTTTCTTGTAGCTCCCATACTCAGTGGCATAACTTAACAGACAAATGTATTTTTTCAATGGGAGCTGAACAGAAAAAGTGTGGTATTGAAGATAGCTCCCACAGGAAAGCAGCTGCAAATGTGACACCGTGCTGGCTGCTAGACTGCATGGGGACCTACTTACTACTGTAGCTGGGGTCTGCCTTCCTGCTTTCTTGTAGCTCCCATACTCAGTGGCATAACTTAACAGACACATATATTTTTTCAATGGGAGCTGAACAGAAAAACTGTGGTATTGAAGATAGCTCCCACAGGAAAGCAGCTGCAAATGTGACACCGTGCTGGCTGATAGACTGCATGGGGATCTACTTACTACTGTAGCTGGGGTCTGCCTTCCTGCTTTCTTGTAGCTCCCATACTCAGTGGCATAACTTCACAGACACATGTATTTTTTCAATGAGAGCTGAACAGAAAAAGTGTGGTATTGAAGATAACTCCCACAGGAAAGCAGCTGCAAATGTGACACCGTGCTGGCTGATAGACTGCATGGGGACCTACTTACTACTGTAGCTGGGGTCTGCCTTCCTGCTTTCTTGTAGCTCCCATACTCAGTGGCATAACTTCACAGACACATGTATTTTTTCAATGAGAGCTGAACAGAAAAAGTGTGGTATTGAAGATAACTCCCACAGGAAAGGAGCTGCATATGTGACATCGTGCTGGCTGATAGACTGCATGGGGACCTACTTACTACTGTAGCTGCGGTCTGCCTTCCTGCTTTCTTGTAGCTCTCATACTCAGTGGTATAACTAAACAGACAAAATGTATTTTTTCAATGGGAGCTGAGGGGAAAAAGTGTGGTATTGAAGATAGCTCCCACAGGAAAGCAGCTGCAAATGTGACACCGTACTGGCCGATAGACTGCATGGGGACCTACTTACTACTGTAGCTGGGGTCTGCCTTCCTGCTTTCTTGTAGCTCCCATACTCAGTGGCATAACTTAACAGACAAAATGTATTTTATTCAATGGGAGCTGAACCGAAAAAGTGTGGTGTTGAAGATAGCTCCCACAGGAAAGCAGCTGCAAATGTGACACCGTGCTGGCTGATAGACTGCATGGGGACCTACTTACTACTGTAGCTGGGGTCTGCCTTCCTGCTTTCTTGTAGCTCCCATACTCAGCGGTATACCTTAAAAGACACATGTATTTTTTCAATGGGAGCTGAACAGAAAAAGTGTGGTATTGAAGATAGCTCCCACATGAAAGGAGCTGCAAATGTGACACCGTGCTGGCTGATAGACTGCATGGAGACCTACTTACTACTGTAGCTGGGGTCTGCCTTCCTGCTTTCTTGTAGCTCCCATACTCAGTGGCATAACTTAACAGACAAAATGTATTTTATTCAATGGGAGCTGAACCGAAAAAGTGTGGTGTTGAAGATAGCTCCCACAGGAAAGCAGCTGCAAATGTGACACCGTGCTGGCTGATAGACTGCATGGGGACCTACTTACTACTGTAGCTGGGGTCTGCCTTCCTGCTTTCTTGTAGCTCCCATACTCAGCGGTATACCTTAACAGACACATGTATTTTTTCAATGGGAGCTGAACAGAAAAAGTGTGGTATTGAAGATAGCTCCCACATGAAAGGAGCTGCAAATGTGACACCGTGCTGGCTGATAGACTGCATGGGGACCTACTTACTACTGTAGCTGGGGTCTGCCTTCCTGCTTTCTTGTAGCTCCCATACTCAGTGGCATAACTTAACAGACACATGTATTTTTTCAATGGGAGCTGAGGAGAAAAACTGTGGTATTGAAGATAGCTCCCACAGGAAAGCAGCTGCAAATGTGACACCGTGCTGGCTGATAGACTGCATGGGGACCTACTTACTACTGTAGCTGGGGTCTGCCTTCCTGCTTTCTTGTAGCTCCCATACTCAGTGGCATAACTTAACAGACAAAATGTATTTTATTCAATGGGAGCTGAACAGAAAAAGTGTGGTATTGAAGATAGCTCCCACATGAAAGGAGCTGCAAATGTGACACCGTGCTGGCTGATAGACTGCATGGGGACCTACTTACTACTGTAGCTGGGGTCTGCCTTCCTGCTTTCTTGTAGCTCCCATACTCAGTGGTATACCTTAACAGACACATGTATTTTTTCAATGGGAGCTGAACAGAAAAAGTGTGGTATTGAAGATAACTCCCACAGGAAAGCAGCTGCAAATGTGACACCGTGCTGGCTGATAGACTGCATGGGGACGTACTTACTACTGTAGCTGGGGTCTGCCTTCCTGCTTTCTTGTAGCTCCCATACTCAGTGGCATAACTTAACAGACACATGTATTTTTACATTGGGAGCTGAACAAAAAAAGTGTGGTATTGAAGATAGCTCCCACAGGAAAGCAGCTGCAAATGTGACACCGTGCTGGCTGATAGACTGCATGGGGACCTACTTACTACTGTAGCTGGGGTCTGCCTTCCTGCGTTCTTGTAGCTCCCATATTCAGTGGCATAACTTCACAGACACATGTATTTTTTCAATGAGAGCTGAACAGAAAAAGTGTGGTATTGAAGATAACTCCCACAGGAAAGGAGCTGCAAATGTGACACCGTGCTGGCTGATAGACTGCATGGGGACCTACTTACTACTGTAGCTGGGGTCTGCCTTCCTGCTTTCTTGTAGCTCCCATACTCAGTGGTATAACTAAACAGACAAAATGTATTTTTTCAATGGGAGCTGAGGGGAAAAAGTGTGGTATTGAAGATAACTCCCACAGGAAAGCAGCTGCAAATGTGACACCGTGCTGGCTGCTAGACTGCATGGGGACCTACTTACTACTGTAGCTGGGGTCTGCCTTCCTGCTTTCTTGTAGCTCCCATACTCAGTGGCATAACTTAACAGACACATATATTTTTTCAATGGTAGCTGAACAGAAAAACTGTGGTATTGAAGATAGCTCCCACAGGAAAGCAGCTGCAAATGTGACACCGTGCTGGCTGATAGACTGCATGGGGACCTACTTACTACTGTAGCTGGGGTCTGCCTTCCTGCTTTCTTGTAGCTCCCATACTCAGTGGCATAACTTCACAGACACATGTATTTTTTCAATGAGAGCTGAACAGAAAAAGTGTGGTATTGAAGATAACTCCCACAGGAAAGCAGCTGCAAATGTGACACCGTGCTGGCTGATAGACTGCATGGGGACCTACTTACTACTGTAGCTGGGGTCTGCCTTCCTGCTTTCTTGTAGCTCCCATACTCAGTGGTATAACTAAACAGACAAAATGTATTTTTTCAATGGGAGCTGAGGGGAAAAAGTGTGGTATTGAAGATAGCTCCCACTGGAAAGCAGCTGCAAATGTGACACCGTGCTGGCTGATAGACTGCATGGGGACCTACTTACTACTGTAGCTGGGGTCTGCCTTCCTGCTTTCTTGTAGCTCCCATACTCAGTGGTATACCTTAACAGACACATGTATTTTTTCAATGGGAGCTGAACAGAAAAAGTGTGGTATTGAAGATAACTCCCACAGGAAAGCAGCTGCAAATGTGACACCGTGCTGGCTGATAGACTGCATGGGGACGTACTTACTACTGTAGCTGGGGTCTGCCTTCCTGCTTTCTTGTAGCTCCCATACTCAGTGGCATAACTTAACAGACACATGTATTTTTACATTGGGAGGTGAACAAAAAAAGTGTGGTATTGAAGATAGCTCCCACAGGAAAGCAGCTGCAAATGTGACACCGTGCTGGCTGATAGACTGCATGGGGACCTACTTACTACTGTAGCTGGGGTCTGCCTTCCTGCTTTCTTGTAGCTCCCATACTCAGTGGCATAACTTCACAGACACATGTATTTTTTCAATGAGAGCTGAACAGAAAAAGTGTGGTATTGAAGATAACTCCCACAGGAAAGGAGCTGCATATGTGACATCGTGCTGGCTGATAGACTGCATGGGGACCTACTTACTACTGTAGCTGCGGTCTGCCTTCCTGCTTTCTTGTAGCTCTCATACTCAGTGGTATAACTAAACAGACAAAATGTATTTTTTCAATGGGAGCTGAGGGGAAAAAGTGTGGTATTGAAGATAGCTCCCACAGGAAAGCAGCTGCAAATGTGACACCGTACTGGCCGATAGACTGCATGGGGACCTATTTACTACTGTAGCTGGGGTCTGCCTTCCTGCTTTCTTGTAGCTCCCATACTCAGTGGCATAACTTAACAGACAAAATGTATTTTATTCAATGGGAGCTGAACCGAAAAAGTGTGGTGTTGAAGATAGCTCCCACAGGAAAGCAGCTGCAAATGTGACACCGTGCTGGCTGATAGACTGCATGGGGACCTACTTACTACTGTAGCTGGGGTCTGCCTTCCTGCTTTCTTGTAGCTCCCATACTCAGCGGTATACCTTAACAGACACATGTATTTTTTCAATGGGAGCTGAACAGAAAAAGTGTGGTATTGAAGATAGCTCCCACATGAAAGGAGCTGCAAATGTGACACCGTGCTGGCTGATAGACTGCATGGAGACCTACTTACTACTGTAGCTGGGGTCTGCCTTCCTGCTTTCTTGTAGCTCCCATACTCAGTGGCATAACTTAACAGACAAAATGTATTTTATTCAATGGGAGCTGAACCGAAAAAGTGTGGTGTTGAAGATAGCTCCCACAGGAAAGCAACTGCAAATGTGACACCGTGCTGGCTGATAGACTGCATGGGGACCTACTTACTACTGTAGCTGGGGTCTGCCTTCCTGCTTTCTTGTAGCTCCCATACTCAGCGGTATACCTTAACAGACACATGTATTTTTTCAATGGGAGCTGAACAGAAAAAGTGTGGTATTGAAGATAGCTCCCACATGAAAGGAGCTGCAAATGTGACACCGTGCTGGCTGATAGACTGCATGGGGACCTACTTACTACTGTAGCTGGGGTCTGCCTTCCTGCTTTCTTGTAGCTCCCATACTCAGTGGCATAACTTAACAGACACATGTATTTTTTCAATGGGAGCTGAGGAGAAAAACTGTGGTATTGAAGATAGCTCCCACAGGAAAGCAGCTGCAAATGTGACACCGTGCTGGCTGATAGACTGCATGGGGACCTACTTACTACTGTAGCTGGGGTCTGCCTTCCTGCTTTCTTGTAGCTCCCATACTCAGCGGTATACCTTAACAGACACATGTATTTTTTCAATGGGAGCTGAACAGAAAAAGTGTGGTATTGAAGATAGCTCCCACATGAAAGGAGCTGCAAATGTGACACCGTGCTGGCTGATAGACTGCATGGAGACCTACTTACTACTGTAGCTGGGGTCTGCCTTCCTGCTTTCTTGTAGCTCCCATACTCAGTGGCATAACTTAACAGACAAAATGTATTTTATTCAATGGGAGCTGAACCGAAAAAGTGTGGTGTTGAAGATAGCTCCCACATGAAAGGAGCTGCAAATGTGACACCGTGCTGGCTGATAGACTGCATGGGGACCTACTTACTACTGTAGCTGGGGTCTGCCTTCCTGCTTTCTTGTAGCTCCCATACTCAGTGGCATAACTTAACAGACAAAATGTATTTTATTCAATGGGAGCTGAACAGAAAAAGTGTGGTATTGAAGATAGCTCCCACATGAAAGGAGCTGCAAATGTGACACCGTGCTGGCTGATAGACTGCATGGGGACCTACTTACTACTGTAGCTGGGGTCTGCCTTCCTGCTTTCTTGTAGCTCCCATACTCAGCGGTATACCTTAACAGACACATGTATTTTTTCAATGGGAGCTGAACAGAAAAAGTGTGGTATTGAAGATAGCTCCCACAGGAAAGCAGCTGCAAATGTGACACCGTGCTGGCTGATAGACTGCATGGGGACCTACTTACTACTGTAGCTGGGGTCTGCCTTCCTGCTTTCTTGTAGCTCCCATACTCAGTGGCATAACTTAACAGACACATGTATTTTTACATTGGGAGCTGAACAAAAAAAGTGTGGTATTGAAGATAGCTCCCACAGGAAAGCAGCTGCAAATGTGACACCGTGCTGGCTGATAGACTGCATGGGGACCTACTTACTACTGTAGCTGGGGTCTGCCTTCCTGCTTTCTTGTAGCTCCCATACTCAGTGGCCTAACTTCACAGACACATGTATTTTTTCAATGAGAGCTGAACAGAAAAAGTGTGGTATTGAAGATAACTCCCACAGGAAAGGAGCTGCATATGTGACATCGTGCTGGCTGATAGACTGCATGGGGACCTACTTACTACTGTAGCTGCGGTCTGCCTTCCTGCTTTCTTGTAGCTCTCATACTCAGTGGTATAACTAAACAGACAAAATGTATTTTTTCAATGGGAGCTGAGGGGAAAAAGTGTGGTATTGAAGATAGCTCCCACAGGAAAGCAGCTGCAAATGTGACACCGTACTGGCCGATAGACTGCATGGGGACCTACTTACTACTGTAGCTGGGGTCTGCCTTCCTGCTTTCTTGTAGCTCCCATACTCAGTGGCATAACTTAACAGACAAAATGTATTTTATTCAATGGGAGCTGAACCGAAAAAGTGTGGTGTTGAAGATAGCTCCCACAGGAAAGCAGCTGCAAATGTGACACCGTGCTGGCTGATAGACTGCATGGGGACCTACTTACTACTGTAGCTGGGGTCTGCCTTCCTGCTTTCTTGTAGCTCCCATACTCAGCGGTATACCTTAACAGACACATGTATTTTTTCAATGGGAGCTGAACAGAAAAAGTGTGGTATTGAAGATAGCTCCCACATGAAAGGAGCTGCAAATGTGACACCGTGCTGGCTGATAGACTGCATGGGGACCTACTTACTACTGTAGCTGGGGTCTGCCTTCCTGCTTTCTTGTAGCTCCCATACTCAGTGGCATAACTTAACAGACAAAATGTATTTTATTCAATGGGAGCTGAACCGAAAAAGTGTGGTGTTGAAGATAGCTCCCACAGGAAAGCAACTGCAAATGTGACACCGTGCTGGCTGATAGACTGCATGGGGACCTACTTACTACTGTAGCTGGGGTCTGCCTTCCTGCTTTCTTGTAGCTCCCATACTCAGCGGTATACCTTAACAGACACATGTATTTTTTCAATGGGAGCTGAACAGAAAAAGTGTGGTATTGAAGATAGCTCCCACATGAAAGGAGCTGCAAATGTGACACCGTGCTGGCTGATAGACTGCATGGGGACCTACTTACTACTGTAGCTGGGGTCTGCCTTCCTGCTTTCTTGTAGCTCCCATACTCAGTGGCATAACTTAACAGACACATGTATTTTTTCAATGGGAGCTGAGGAGAAAAACTGTGGTATTGAAGATAGCTCCCACAGGAAAGCAGCTGCAAATGTGACACCGTGCTGGCTGATAGACTGCATGGGGACCTACTTACTACTGTAGCTGGGGTCTGCCTTCCTGCTTTCTTGTAGCTCCCATACTCAGCGGTATACCTTAACAGACACATGTATTTTTTCAATGGGAGCTGAACAGAAAAAGTGTGGTATTGAAGATAGCTCCCACATGAAAGGAGCTGCAAATGTGACACCGTGCTGGCTGATAGACTGCATGGAGACCTACTTACTACTGTAGCTGGGGTCTGCCTTCCTGCTTTCTTGTAGCTCCCATACTCAGTGGCATAACTTAACAGACAAAATGTATTTTATTCAATGGGAGCTGAACCGAAAAAGTGTGGTGTTGAAGATAGCTCCCACATGAAAGGAGCTGCAAATGTGACACCGTGCTGGCTGATAGACTGCATGGGGACCTACTTACTACTGTAGCTGGGGTCTGCCTTCCTGCTTTCTTGTAGCTCCCATACTCAGTGGCATAACTTAACAGACAAAATGTATTTTATTCAATGGGAGCTGAACAGAAAAAGTGTGGTATTGAAGATAGCTCCCACATGAAAGGAGCTGCAAATGTGACACCGTGCTGGCTGATAGACTGCATGGGGACCTACTTACTACTGTAGCTGGGGTCTGCCTTCCTGCTTTCTTGTAGCTCCCATACTCAGTGGCATAACTTAACAGACAAATGTATTTTTTCAATGGGAGCTGAACAGAAAAAGTGTGGTATTGAAGATAGCTCCCACAGGAAAGCAGCTGCAAATGTGACACCGTGCTGGCTGCTAGACTGCATGGGGACCTACTTACTACTGTAGCTGGGGTCTGCCTTCCTGCTTTCTTGTAGCTCCCATACTCAGTGGCATAACTTAACAGACACATATATTTTTTCAATGGGAGCTGAACAGAAAAACTGTGGTATTGAAGATAGCTCCCACAGGAAAGCAGCTGCAAATGTGACACCGTGCTGGCTGATAGACTGCATGGGGACCTACTTACTACTGTAGCTGGGGTCTGCCTTCCTGCTTTCTTGTAGCTCCCATACTCAGTGGCATAACTTCACAGACACATGTATTTTTTCAATGAGAGCTGAACAGAAAAAGTGTGGTATTGAAGATAACTCCCACAGGAAAGCAGCTGCAAATGTGACACCGTGCTGGCTGATAGACTGCATGGGGACGTACTTACTACTGTAGCTGGGGTCTGCCTTCCTGCTTTCTTGTAGCTCCCATACTCAGTGGCATAACTTAATAGACACATGTATTTTTACATTGGGAGCTGAACAAAAAAAGTGTGGTATTGAAGATAGCTCCCACAGGAAAGCAGCTGCAAATGTGACACCGTGCTGGCTGATAGACTGCATGGGGACCTACTTACTACTGTAGCTGGGGTCTGCCTTCCTGCTTTCTTGTAGCTCCCATACTCAGTGGCATAACTTCACAGACACATGTATTTTTTCAATGAGAGCTGAACAGAAAAAGTGTGGTATTGAAGATAACTCCCACAGGAAAGGAGCTGCATATGTGACATCGTGCTGGCTGATAGACTGCATGGGGACCTACTTACTACTGTAGCTGCGGTCTGCCTTCCTGCTTTCTTGTAGCTCTCATACTCAGTGGTATAACTAAACAGACAAAATGTATTTTTTCAATGGGAGCTGAGGGGAAAAAGTGTGGTATTGAAGATAGCTCCCACAGGAAAGCAGCTGCAAATGTGACACCGTACTGGCCGATAGACTGCATGGGGACCTACTTACTACTGTAGCTGGGGTCTGCCTTCCTGCTTTCTTGTAGCTCCCATACTCAGTGGCATAACTTAACAGACAAAATGTATTTTATTCAATGGGAGCTGAACCGAAAAAGTGTGGTGTTGAAGATAGCTCCCACAGGAAAGCAGCTGCAAATGTGACACCGTGCTGGCTGATAGACTGCATGGGGACCTACTTACTACTGTAGCTGGGGTCTGCCTTCCTGCTTTCTTGTAGCTCCCATACTCAGCGGTATACCTTAACAGACACATGTATTTTTTCAATGGGAGCTGAACAGAAAAAGTGTGGTATTGAAGATAGCTCCCACATGAAAGGAGCTGCAAATGTGACACCGTGCTGGCTGATAGACTGCATGGAGACCTACTTACTACTGTAGCTGGGGTCTGCCTTCCTGCTTTCTTGTAGCTCCCATACTCAGTGGCATAACTTAACAGACAAAATGTATTTTATTCAATGGGAGCTGAACCGAAAAAGTGTGGTGTTGAAGATAGCTCCCACAGGAAAGCAGCTGCAAATGTGACACCGTGCTGGCTGCTAGACTGCATGGGGACCTACTTACTACTGTAGCTGGGGTCTGCCTTCCTGCTTTCTTGTAGCTCCCATAATCAGCGGTATACCTTAACAGACACATGTATTTTTTCAATGGGAGCTGAACAGAAAAAGTGTGGTATTGAAGATAGCTCCCACATGAAAGGAGCTGCAAATGTGACACCGTGCTGGCTGATTAACTGCATGGGGACCTACTTACTACTGTAGCTGGGGTCTGCCTTCCTGCTTTCTTGTAGCTCCCATACTCAGTGGTATAACTAAACAGACAAAATGTATTTTTTCAATGGGAGCTGAGGGGAAAAAGTGTGGTATTGAAGATAACTCCCACAGGAAAGCAGCTGCAAATGTGACACCGTGCTGGCTGCTAGACTGCATGGGGACCTACTTACTACTGTAGCTGGGGTCTGCCTTCCTGCTTTCTTGTAGCTCCCATACTCAGTGGCATAACTTAACAGACACATGTATTTTTTCAATGGGAGCTGAACAGAAAAACTGTGGTATTGAAGATAGCTCCCACAGGAAAGCAGCTGCAAATGTGACACCGTGCTGGCTGATAGACTGCATGGGGACCTACTTACTACTGTAGCTGGGGTCTGCCTTCCTGCTTTCTTGTAGCTCCCATACTCAGTGGCATAACTTAACAGACACATGTATTTTTTCAATGGGAGCTGAACAGAAAAACTGTGGTATTGAAGATAGCTCCCACAGGAAAGCAGCTGCAAATGTGACACCGTGCTGGCTGATAGACTGCATGGGGACCTACTTACTACTGTAGCTGGGGTCTGCCTTCCTGCTTTCTTGTAGCTCCCATACTCAGTGGCATAACTTCACAGACACATGTATTTTTTCAGTGAGAGCTGAACAGAAAAAGTGTGGTATTGAAGATAACTCCCACAGGAAAGCAGCTGCAAATGTGACACCGTGCTGGCTGATAGACTGCATGGGGACCTACTTACTACTGTAGCTGCGGTCTGCCTTCCTGCTTTCTTGTAGCTCCCATACTCAGTGGTATAACTAAACAGACAAAATGTATTTTTTCAATGGGAGCTGAGGGGAAAAAGTGTGGTATTGAAGATAGCTCCCACAGGAAAGCAGCTGCAAATGTGACACCGTGCTGGCTGCTAGACTGCATGGGGACCTACTTACTACTGTAGCTGGGGTCTGCCTTCCTGCTTTCTTGTAGCTCCCATACTCAGTGGTATACCTTAACAGACACATGTATTTTTTCAAAGGTAGCTGAACAGAAAAAGTGTGGTATTGAAGATAACTCCCACAGGAAAGCAGCTGCAAATGTGACACCGTGCTGGCTGATAGACTGCATGGGGACGTACTTACTACTGTAGCTGGGGTCTGCCTTCCTGCTTTCTTGTAGCTCCCATACTCAGTGGCATAACTTAACAGACACATGTATTTTTACATTGGGAGCTGAACAAAAAAAGTGTGGTATTGAAGATAGCTCCCACAGGAAAGCAGCTGCAAATGTGACACCGTGCTGGCTGATAGACTGCATGGGGACCTACTTACTACTGTAGCTGGGGTCTGCCTTCCTGCTTTCTTGTAGCTCCCATACTCAGTGGCATAACTTCACAGACACATGTATTTTTTCAATGCGAGCTGAACAGAAAAAGTGTGGTATTGAAGATAACTCCCACAGGAAAGGAGCTGCATATGTGACATCGTGCTGGCTGATAGACTGCATGGGGACCTACTTACTACTGTAGCTGCGGTCTGCCTTCCTGCTTTCTTGTAGCTCTCACACTCAGTGGTATAACTAAACAGACAAAATGTATTTTTTCAATGGGAGCTGAGGGGAAAAAGTGTGGTATTGAAGATAGCTCCCACAGGAAAGCAGCTGCAAATGTGACACCGTGCTGGCTGATAGACTGCATGGGGACCTACTTACTACTGTAGCTGAGGTCTGCCTTCCTGCTTTCTTGTAGCTCCCATACTCAGTGGTATACCTTAACAGACATATGTATTTTTTCAATGGGAGCTGAGCAGAAAAAGTGTGGTATTGAAGATAACTCCCACAGGAAAGCAGCTGCAAATGTGACACCGTGCTGGCTGATAGACTGCATGGGGACCTACTTACTACTGTAGCGGGGATCTGCCTTCCTGCTTTCTTGTAGCTCCCATACTCAGTGGTATACCTTAACAGATACATATATTTTTTCAAAGGAAGCTGAGCAGAAAAACTGTGGTATTGAAGATAGCTCCCACAGGAAAGCAGCTGCAAATGTGACACCGTGCTGGCTGATTAACTGCATGGGGACCTACTTACTACTGTAGCTGGGGTCTGCCTTCCTGCTTTCTTGTAGCTCCCATACTCAGTGGCATAACTTAACAGACAAAATGTATTTTTTCAATGGGAGCTGAGGGGAAAAAGTGTGGTATTTAAGATAGCTCCCACAGGAAAGCATCTGCAAATGTAACACCGTGCTGGCTGATAGACTGCATGGGGACCTACTTACTACTGTAGCTGGGGTCTGCCTTCCTGCTTTCTTGTAGCTCCCATACTCAGTGGCATAACTTAACAGACACATGTATTTTTACATTGGGAGCTGAACAAAAAAAGTGTGGTATTGAAGATAGCTCCCACAGGAAAGCAGCTGCAAATGTGACACCGTGCTGGCTGATAGACTGCATGGGGACCTAGTTAATACTGTAGCTAGGGTCTGCCTTCCTGCTTTCTTGTAGCTCCCATACTCAGTGGCATAACTTAACAGACACATGTATTTTTTCAATGGGAGCTGAGGAGAAAAACTGTGGTATTGAAGATAGCTCCCACAGGAAAGCAGCTGCAAATGTGACACCGTGCTGGCTGATAGACTGCATGGGGACCTACTTACTACTGTAGCTGGGGTCTGCCTTCCTGCTTTCTTGTAGCTCCCATTATCAGCGGTATACCTTAACAGACACATGTATTTTTTCAATGGGAGCTGAACAGAAAAAGTGTGGTATTGAAGATAGCTCCCACATGAAAGGAGCTGCAAATGTGACACCGTGCTGGCTGATAGACTGCATGGGGACCTACTTACTACTGTAGCTGGGTTCTGCCTTCCTGCTTTCTTGTAGCTCCCATACTCAGTGGTATACCTTAACAGACACATGTATTTTTTCAAAGGAAGCTGAACAGAAAAAGTGTGGTATTGAAGATAGCTCCCACAGGAAAGCAGCTGCAAATGTGACACCGTGCTGGCTGATAGACTGCATGGGGACCTACTTACTACTGTAGCTGGGGTCTGCCTTCCTGCTTTCTTGTAGCTCCCATTATCAGCGGTATACCTTAACAGACACATGTATTTTTTCAATGGGAGCTGAACAGAAAAAGTGTGGTATTGAAGATAGCTCCCACATGAAAGGAGCTGCAAATGTGACACCGTGCTGGCTGATAGACTGCATGGGGACCTACTTACTACTGTAGCTGGGTTCTGCCTTCCTGCTTTCTTGTAGCTCCCATACTCAGTGGTATACCTTAACAGACATATGTATTTTTTCAATGGGAGCTGAGGGGAAAAAGTGTGGTATTGAAGATAACTCCCACAGGAAAGCAGCTGCAAATGTGACACCGTGCTGGCTGATAGACTGCATGGGGACCTACTTACTACTGTAGCGGGGATCTGCCTTCCTGCTTTCTTGTAGCTCCCATACTCAGTGGTATACCTTAACAGATACATATATTTTTTCAAAGGAAGCTGAGCAGAAAAACTGTGGTATTGAAGATAGATCCCACAGGAAAGCAGCTGCAAATGTGACACCGTGCTGGCTGATTAACTGCATGGGGACCTACTTACTACTGTAGCTGGGGTCTGCCTTCCTGCTTTCTTGTAGCTCCCATACTCAGTGGCATAACTTAACAGAGAAAATGTATTTTTTCAATGGGAGCTGAGGGGAAAAAGTGTGGTATTTAAGATAGCTCCCACAGGAAAGCAGCTGCAAATGTAACACCGTGCTGGCTGATAGACTGCATGGGGACCTACTTACTACTGTAGCTGGGGTCTGCCTTCCTGCTTTCTTGTAGCTCCCATACTCAGTGGCATAACTTAACAGACACATGTATTTTTACATTGGGAGCTGAACAAAAAAAGTGTGGTATTGAAGATAGCTCCCACAGGAAAGCAGCTGCAAATGTGACACCGTGCTGGCTGATAGACTGCATGGGGACCTAGTTAATACTGTAGCTAGGGTCTGCCTTCCTGCTTTCTTGTAGCTCCCATACTCAGTGGCATAACTTAACAGACACATGTATTTTTTCAATGGGAGCTGAGGAGAAAAACTGTGGTATTGAAGATAGCTCCCACAGGAAAGCAGCTGCAAATGTGACACCGTGCTGGCTGATAGACTGCATGGGGACCTACTTACTACTGTAGCTGGGGTCTGCCTTCCTGCTTTCTTGTAGCTCCCATACTCAGTGGCATAATTTAACAGACAAAATGTATTTTATTCAATGGGAGCTGAAACGAAAAAGTGTGGTATTGAAGATAGCTCCCACAGGAAAGCAGCTGCAAATGTGACACCGTGCTGGCTGATAGACTGCATGGGGACCTACTTACTACTGTAGCTGGGGTCTGCCTTCCTGCTTTCTTGTAGCTCCCATAATCAGCGGTATACCTTAACAGACACATGTATTTTTTCAATGGGAGCTGAACAGAAAAAGTGTGGTATTGAAGATAGCTCCCACATGAAAGGAGCTGCAAATGTGACACCGTGCTGGCTGATAGACTGCATGGGGACCTACTTACTACTGTAGCTGGGTTCTGCCTTCCTGCTTTCTTGTAGCTCCCAGACTCAGTGGTATACCTTAACAGACACATGTATTTTTTCAAAGGAAGCTGAACAGAAAAAGTGTGGTATTGAAGATAGCTCCCACAGGAAAGCAGCTGCAAATGTGACACCGTGCTGGCTGATAGACTGCATGGGGACCTACTTACTACTGTAGCTGGGGTCTGCCTTCCTGCTTTCTTGTAGCTCCCATACTCAGTGGTATACCATAACAGACATATGTATTTTTTCAATGGGAGCTGAACAGAAAAAGTGTGGTATTGAAGATAACTCCCACAGGAAAGCAGCTGCAAATGTGACACCGTGCTGGCTGATAGACTGCATGGGGACCTACTTACTACTGTAGCTGGGGTCTGCCTTCCTGCTTTCTTGTAGCTCCCATACTCAGTGGCATAACTTAACAGACACATGTATTTTTACATTGGGAGCTGAACAAAAAAAGTGTGGTATTGAAGATAGCTCCCACAGGAAAGGAGCTGCATATGTGACATCGTGCTGGCTGATAGACTGCATGGGGACCTACTTACTACTGTAGCTGCGGTCTGCCTTCCTGCTTTCTTGTAGCTCTCATACTCAGTGGTATAACTAAACAGACAAAATGTATTTTTTCAATGGGAGCTGAGGGGAAAAAGTGTGGTATTGAAGATAGCTCCCACAGGAAAGCAGCTGCAAATGTGACACCGTGCTGGCTGATAGACTGCATGGGGACCTACTTACTACTGTAGCTGGGGTCTGCCTTCCTGCTTTCTTGTAGCTCCCATACTCAGTGGTATACCTTAACAGACATATGTATTTTTTCAATGGGAGCTGAGCAGAAAAAGTGTGGTATTGAAGATAACTCCCACAGGAAAGCAGCTGCAAATGTGACACCGTGCTGGCTGATAGACTGCATGGGGACCTACTTACTACTGTAGCGGGGATCTGCCTTCCTGCTTTCTTGTAGCTCCCATACTCAGTGGTATACCTTAACAGATACATATATTTTTTCAAAGGAAGCTGAGCAGAAAAACTGTGGTATTGAAGATAGCTCCCACAGGAAAGCAGCTGCAAATGTGACACCGTGCTGGCTGATTAACTGCATGGGGACCTACTTACTACTGTAGCTGGGGTCTGCCTTCCTGCTTTCTTGTAGCTCCCATACTCAGTGGCATAACTTAACAGACAAAATGTATTTTTTCAATGGGAGCTGAGGGGAAAAAGTGTGGTATTTAAGATAGCTCCCACAGGAAAGCAGCTGCAAATGTAACACCGTGCTGGCTGATAGACTGCATGGGGACCTACTTACTACTGTAGCTGGGGTCTGCCTTCCTGCTTTCTTGTAGCTCCCATACTCAGTGGCATAACTTAACAGACACATGTATTTTTACATTGGGAGCTGAACAAAAAAAGTGTGGTATTGAAGATAGCTCCCACAGGAAAGCAGCTGCAAATGTGACACCGTGCTGGCTGATAGACTGCATGGGGACCTAGTTAATACTGTAGCTAGTGTCTGCCTTCCTGCTTTCTTGTAGCTCCCATACTCAGTGGCATAACTTAACAGACACGTATTTTTTCAATGGGAGCTGAGGAGAAAAACTGTGGTATTGAAGATAGCTCCCACAGGAAAGCAGCTGCAAATGTGACACCGTGCTGGCTGATAGACTGCATGGGGACCTACTTACTACTGTAGCTGGGGTCTGCCTTCCTGCTTTCTTGTAGCTCCCATACTCAGTGGCATAACTTAACAGACACATGTATTTTTTCAATGGGAGCTGAGGAGAAAAACTGTGGTATTGAAGATAGCTCCCACAGGAAAGCAGCTGCAAATGTGACACCGTGCTGGCTGATAGACTGCATGGGGACATACTTACTACTGTAGCTGGGGTCTGCCTTCCTGCTTTCTTGTAGCTCCCATACTCAGCGGTATACCTTAACAGACACATGTATTTTTTCAATGGGAGCTGAACAGAAAAAGTGTGGTATTGAAGATAGCTCCCACATGAAAGGAGCTGCAAATGTGACACCGTGCTGGCTGATAGACTGCATGGAGACCTACTTACTACTGTAGCTGGGGTCTGCCTTCCTGCTTTCTTGTAGCTCCCATACTCAGTGGCATAACTTAACAGACAAAATGTATTTTATTCAATGGGAGCTGAACCGAAAAAGTGTGGTATTGAAGATAGCTCCCACAGGAAAGGAGCTGCAAATGTGACACCGTGCTGGCTGATAGACTGCATGGGGACCTACTTACTACTGTAGCTGGGGTCTGCCTTCCTGCTTTCTTGTAGCTCCCATTATCAGCGGTATACCTTAACAGACACATGTATTTTTTCAATGGGAGCTGAACAGAAAAAGTGTGGTATTGAAGATAGCTCCCACATGAAAGGAGCTGCAAATGTGACACCGTGCTGGCTGCTAGACTGCATGGGGACCTACTTACTACTGTAGCTGGGGTCTGCCTTCCTGCTTTCTTGTAGCTCCCATACTCAGTGGCATAACTTAACAGACAAATGTATTTTTTCAATGGGAGCTGAACAAAAAAAGTGTGGTATTGAAGATAGCTCCCACAGGAAAGCAGCTGCAAATGTGACACCGTGCTGGCTGATAGACTGCATGGGGACCTACTTACTACTGTAGCTGGGGTCTGCCTTCCTGCTTTCTTGTAGCTCCCATACTCAGTGGCATAACTTAACAGACACATGTATTTTTACATTGAGAGCTGAACAAAAAAAGTGTGGTATTGAAGATAGCTCCCACAGGAAAGCAGCTGCAAATGTGACACCGTGCTGGCTGCTAGACTGCATGGGGACCTACTTACTAGTGTAGCTGGGGTCTGCCTTCCTGCTTTCTTGTAGCTCCCATACTCAGTGGCATAACTTAACAGACAGATGTATTTTTTCAATGGGAGCTGAGGAGAAAAACTGTGGTATTGAAGATAGCTCCCACAGGAAAGCAGCTGCAAATGTGACACCGTGCTGGCTGATAGACTGCATGGGGACCTACTTACTACTGTAGCTGGGGTCTGCCTTCCTGCTTTCTTGTAGCTCCCATACTCAGTGGCATAACTTAACAGACACATGTATTTTTTCAATTGGAGCTGAGGTGAAAAACTGTGGTATTGAAGATAGCTCCCACAGGAAAGCAGCTGCAAATGTGACACCGTGCTGGCTGATAGACTGCATGGGGACCTACTTACTACTGTAGCTGGGGTCTGCCTTCCTGCTTTCTTGTAGCTCCCATACTCAGTGGCATAACTTAACAGACACATGTATTTTTTCAATTGGAGCTGAGGTGAAAAACTGTGGTATTGAAGATAGCTCCCACAGGAAAGCAGCTGCAAATGTGACACCGTGCTGGCTGATAGACTGCATGGGGACCTACTTACTACTGTAGCTGGGGTCTGCCTTCCTGCTTTCTTGTAGCTCCCATACTCAGTGGCATAACTTAACAGACAAAATGTATTTTATTCAATGGGAGCTGAACCGAAAAAGTGTGGTATTGAAGATAGCTCCCACAGGAAAGCAGCTGCAAATGTGACACCGTGCTGGCTGATAGACTGCATGGGGACCTACTTACTACTGTAGCTGGGGTCTGCCTTCCTGCTTTCTTGTAGCTCCCATTATCAGCGGTATACCTTAACAGACACATGTATTTTTTCAATGGGAGCTGAACAGAAAAAGTGTGGTATTGAAGATAGCTCCCACATGAAAGGAGCTGCAAATGTGACACCGTGCTGGCTGATAGACTGCATGGGGACCTACTTACTACTGTAGCTGGGGTCTGCCTTCCTGCTTTCTTGTAGCTCCCATACTCAGTGGCATAACTTAAGAGACAAAATGTATTTTTTCAATGGGAGCTGAACAAAAAAAGTGTGGTATTGAAGATAGGTCCCGCAGGAAAGCAGCTGCAAATGTGACACCGTGCTGGCTGATAGACTGCATGGGGACCTACTTACTACTGTAGCTGGGGTCTGCCTTCCTGCTTTCTTGTAGCTCCCATACTCAGTGGCATAACTTAACAGACACATGTATTTTTTCAATGGGAGCTGAACAGAAAAAGTGTGGTATTGAAGATAGCTCCCACAGGAAAGCAGCTGCAAATGTGACACCGTGCTGGCTGATAGACTGCATGGGGACCTACTTACTACTGTAGCTGGGGTCTGCCTTCCTGCTTTCTTGTAGCTCCCACACTCAGTGGCATAACTTAACAGACAAAATGTATTTTTTCAATGGGAGCTGAGGAGAAAAACTGTGGTATTGAAGATAGCTCCCACAGGAAAGCAGCTGCAAATGTGACACCGTGCTGGCTGATAGACTGCATGGGGACCTACTTACTACTGTAGCTGGGGTCTGCCTTCCTGCTTTCTTGTAGCTGCCATACTCAGTGGTATACCTTAACAGACATATGTATTTTTTCAATGGGAGCTGAACAGAAAAAGTGTGGTATTGAAGATAACTCCCACAGGAAAGCAGCTGCAAATGTGACACCGTGCTGGCCGATAGACTGCATGGGGACCTACTTACTACTGTAGCTGGGGTCTGCCTTCCTGCTTTCTTGTAGCTCCCATACTCAGTGGCATAACTTAACAGACAAAATGTATTTTTTCAATGGGAGCTGAACAGAAAAAGTGTGGTATTGAAGATAGCTCCCACAGGAAAGCAGCTGCAAATGTGACACCGTGCTGGCTGATAGACTGCATGGGGACCTACTTACTACTGTAGCTGGGGTCTGCCTTCCTGCTTTCTTGTAGCTCCCATATTCAGTGCTATACCTTAACAGACAAAATGTATTTTATTCAATGGGAGCTGAACAGAAAAAGTGTGGTATTGAAGATAGCTCCCACAGGAAAGCAGCTGCAAATGTGACACCGTGCTGGCTGATAGACTGCATGGGGACCTACTTACTACTGTAGCTGGGGTCTGCCTTCCTGCTTTCTTGTAGCTCCCATACTCAGTGGTATACCTTAACAGACAAAATGAATTTTATTCAATGGGAGCTGAACAGAAAAAGTGTGGTATTGAAGATAGCTCCCACAGGAAAGCATCTGCAAATGTGACACCGTGCTGGCTGATAGACTGCATGGGGACCTACTTACTACTGTAGCTGGGGTCTGCCTTCCTGCTTTCTTGTAGCTCCCATACTCAGTGGCATAACTTAACAGACAAAATGTATTTTTTCAATGGGAGCTGAGGGGAAAAACTGTGGTATTGAAGATAGCTCCCACAGGAAAGCAGCTGCAAATGTGACACCGTGCTGGCTGATAGACTGCATGGGGACCTACTTACTACTGTAGCTGGGGTCTGCCTTCCTGCTTTCTTGTAGCTCCCATACTCAGTGGCATAACTTAAGAGACACATGTATTTTTACATTGGGAGCTGAACAAAAAAAGTGTGGTATTGAAGATAGCTCCCACAGGAAAGCAGCTGCAAATGTGACACCGTGCTGGCTGATAGACTGCATGGGGACCTACTTACTACTGTAGCTGGGGTCTGCCTTCCTGCTTTCTTGTAGCTCCCATACTCAGTGGCATAACTTAACAGACAAAATGTATTTTTTCAATGGGAGCTGAGGGGAAAAAGTGTGGTATTGAAGATAGTTCCCAAAGGAAAGTAGCTGCAAATGTGACACCGAGCTGGTTGATAGACTGCATGGGGACCTACTTACTACTGTAGCTGGGGTCTGCCTTCCTGCTTTCTTGTAGCTCCCATACTTAGTGGCATAACTTAACAGACAAAATGCATTTTTTTCAATGGGAGCTGAGGAGAACAAGGTGTGGTATTGAAGATAGCTCCCACAGGAAAGCAGCTGCAAATGTGACACCGTGCTGGCTGATAGACTGCATGGAGACCTACTTACTACTGTAGCTGGGGTCTGCCTTCCTGCTTTCTTGTAGCTCCCATACTCAGTGGCATAACTTAACAGACAAAATGTATTTTATTTAATGGGAGCTGAACAGAAAAAGTGTGGTATTGAAGATAGCTCCCACAGGAAAGCAGCTGCAAATGTGACACCGTGCTGGCTGATAGACTGCATGGGGACCTACTTACTACTGTAGCTGGGGTCTGCCTTCCTGCTTTCTTGTAGCTCCCATTATCAGCGGTATACCTTAACAGACACATGTATTTTTTCAATGGGAGCTGAACAGAAAAAGTGTGGTATTGAAGATAGCTCCCACAGGAAAGCAGCTGCAAATGTGACACCGTGCTGGCTGATAGACTGCATGGGGACCTACTTACTACTGTAGCTGGGGTCTGCCTTCCTGCTTTCTTGTAGCTCCCATACTCAGTGGCATAACTTAACAGACACATGTATTTTTACATTGGGAGCTGAACAAAAAAAGTGTGGTATTGAAGATAACTCCCACAGGAAAGGAGCTGCAAATGTGACATCGTGCTGGCTGATAGACTGCATGGGGACCTACTTACTACTGTAGCTGCGGTCTGCCTTCCTGCTTTCTTGTAGCTCTCATACTCAGTGGTATAACTAAACAGACAAAATGTATTTTTTCAATGGGAGCTGAGGAGAAAAACTGTGGTATTGAAGATAGCTCCCACAGGAAAGCAGCTGCAAATGTGACACCGTGCTGGCTGATAGACTGCATGGGGACCTACTTACTACTGTAGCTGGGGTCTGCCTTCCTGCTTTCTTGTAGCTGCCATACTCAGTGGTATACCTTAACAGACATATGTATTTTTTCAATGGGAGCTGAACAGAAAAAGTGTGGTATTGAAGATAACTCCCACAGGAAAGCAGCTGCAAATGTGACACCGTGCTGGCCGATAGACTGCATGGGGACCTACTTACTACTGTAGCTGGGGTCTGCCTTCCTGCTTTCTTGTAGCTCCCATACTCAGTGGCATAACTTAACAGACAAAATGTATTTTATTCAATGGGAGCTGAACAGAAAAAGTGTGGTATTGAAGATAGCTCCCACAGGAAAGCAGCTGCAAATGTGACACCGTGCTGGCTGCTAGACTGCATGGGGACCTACTTACTACTGTAGCTGGGGTCTGCCTTCCTGCTTTCTTGTAGCTCCCATACTCAGTGGTATACCTTAACAGACAAAATGAATTTTATTCAATGGGAGCTGAACAGAAAAAGTGTGGTATTGAAGATAGCTCCCACAGGAAAGCAGCTGCAAATGTGACACCGTGCTGGCTGATAGACTGCATGGGGACCTACTTACTACTGTAGCTGGGGTCTGCCTTCCTGCTTTCTTGTAGCTCCCATACTCAGTGGCATAACTTAACAGACAAAATGTATTTTTTCAATGGGAGCTGAGGGGAAAAACTGTGGTATTGAAGATAGCTCCCACAGGAAAGCAGCTGCAAATGTGACACCGTGCTGGCTGATAGACTGCATGGGGACCTACTTACTACTGTAGCTGGGGTCTGCCTTCCTGCTTTCTTGTAGCTCCCATATTCAGTGGTATACCTTAACAGACAAAATGTATTTTATTCAATGGGAGCTGAACAGAAAAAGTGTGGTATTGAAGATAGCTCCCACAGGAAAGCAGCTGCAAATGTGACACCGTGCTGGCTGATAGACTGCATGGGGACCTACTTACTACTGTAGCTAGGGTCTGCCTTCCTGCTTTCTTGTAGCTCCCATACTCAGCGGTATACCATAACAGATACATGTATTTTTTCAATGGGAGCTGAACAGAAAAAGTGTGGTATTGAAGATAGCTCCCACATGAAAGGAGCTGCAAATGTGACACCGTGCTGGCTGATAGACTGCATGGGGACCTACTTACTACTGTAGCTGGGGTCTGCCTTCCTGCTTTCTTGTAGCTCCCATACTCAGTGGCATAACTTAAGAGACACATGTATTTTTACATTGGGAGCTGAACAAAAAAAGTGTGGTATTGAAGATAGCTCCCACAGGAAAGCAGCTGCAAATGTGACACCGTGCTGGCTGATAGACTGCATGGGGACCTACTTACTACTGTAGCTGGGGTCTGCCTTCCTGCTTTCTTGTAGCTCCCATACTCAGTGGCATAACTTAACAGACAAAATGTATTTTTTCAATGGGAGCTGAGGGGAAAAAGTGTGGTATTGAAGATAGTTCCCAAAGGAAAGTAGCTGCAAATGTGACACCGAGCTGGTTGCTAGACTGCATGGGGACCTACTTACTACTGTAGCTGGGGTCTGCCTTCCTGCTTTCTTGTAGCTCCCATACTTAGTGGCATAACTTAACAGACAAAATGCATTTTTTTCAATGGGAGCTGAGGAGAACAAGGTGTGGTATTGAAGATAGCTCCCACAGGAAAGCAGCTGCAAATGTGACACCGTGCTGGCTGATAGACTGCATGGAGACCTACTTACTACTGTAGCTGGGGTCTGCCTTCCTGCTTTCTTGTAGCTCCCATACTCAGTGGAATAACTTAACAGACAAAATGTATTTTATTTAATGGGAGCTGAACAGAAAAAGTGTGGTATTGAAGATAGCTCCCACAGGAAAGCAGCTGCAAATGTGACACCGTGCTGGCTGATAGACTGCATGGGGACCTACTTACTACTGTAGCTGGGGTCTGCCTTCCTGCTTTCTTGTAGCTCCCATTATCAGCGGTATACCTTAACAGACACATGTATTTTTTCAATGGGAGCTGAACAGAAAAAGTGTGGTATTGAAGATAGCTCCCACAGGAAAGCAGCTGCAAATGTGACACCGTGCTGGCTGATAGACTGCATGGGGACCTACTTACTACTGTAGCTGGGGTCTGCCTTCCTGCTTTCTTGTAGCTCCCATACTCAGTGGCATAACTTAACAGACACATGTATTTTTACATTGGGAGCTGAACAAAAAAAGTGTGGTATTGAAGATAGCTCCCACAGTAAAGCAGCTGCAAATGTGACACCGTGCTGGCTGATAGACTGCATGGGGACCTAGTTAATACTGTAGCTGGGGTCTGCCTTCCTGCTTTCTTGTAGCTCCCATACTCAGTGGCATAACTTAACAAGCAAAATGTATTTTTTCAATGGGAGCTGAGGGGAAAAAGTGTGATATTGAAGATAGTTCCCACAGGAAAGTAGCTGCAAATGTGACACCGTGCTGGCTGATAGACTGCATGGGGACCTACTTACTACTGTAGCTGGGGTCTGCCTTCCTGCTTTCTTGTAGCTCCCATACTCAGTGGCATAACTTAACAGACACATGTATTTTTACATTGGGAGCTGAACAAAAAAAGTGTGGTATTGAAGATAGCTCCCACAGGAAAGCAGCTGCAAATGTGACACCGTGCTGGCTGCTAGACTGCATGGGGACCTACTTACTACTGTAGCTGCGGTCTGCCTTCCTGCTTTCTTGTAGCTCCCATACTCAGTGGCATAACTTAACAGACACATGTATTTTTTCAATGGGAGCTGAACAGAAAAAGTGTGGTATTGAAGATAGCTCCCACAGGAAAGCAGCTGCAAATGTGACACCGTGCTGGCTGATAGACTGCATGGGGACCTACTTACTACTGTAGCTGGGGTCTGCCTTCCTGCTTTCTTGTAGCTCCCATACTCAGTGGCATAACTTAACAGACACATGTATTTTTTCAATGGGAGCTGAGGAGAAAAACTGTGGTATTGAAGATAGCTCCCACAGGAAAGCAGCTGCAAATGTGACACCGTGCTGGCTGATAGACTGCATGGGGACCTACTTACTACTGTAGCTGGGGTCTGCCTTCCTGCTTTCTTGTAGCTCCCATACTCAGCGGTATACCTTAACAGACACATGTATTTTTTCAATGGGAGCTGAACAGAAAAAGTGTGGTATTGAAGATAGCTCCCACATGAAAGGAGCTGCAAATGTGACACCGTGCTGGCTGATAGACTGCATGGAGACCTACTTACTACTGTAGCTGGGGTCTGCCTTCCTGCTTTCTTGTAGCTCCCATACTCAGTGGCATAACTTAACAGAAAAAATGAATTTTATTCAATGGGAGCTGAACCGAAAAAGTGTGGTATTGAAGATAGCTCCCACAGGAAAGCAGCTGCAAATGTGACACCGTGCTGGCTGATAGACTGCATGGGGACCTACTTACTACTGTAGCTGGGGTCTGCCTTCCTGCTTTCTTGTAGCTCCCATTATCAGCGGTATACCTTAACAGACACATGTATTTTTTCAATGGGAGCTGAACAGAAAAAGTGTGGTATTGAAGATAGCTCCCACATGAAAGGAGCTGCAAATGTGACACCGTGCTGGCTGATAGACTGCATGGAGACCTACTTACTACTGTAGCTGGGGTCTGCCTTCCTTCTTTCTTGTAGCTCCCATACTCAGTGGCATAACTTCACAGACACATGTATTTTTTCAATGGGAGCTGAACAAAAAAAGTGTGGTATTGAAGATAGCTCCCACAGGAAAGCAGCTGCAAATGTGACACCGTGCTGGCTGCTAGACTGCATGGGGACCTACTTACTACTGTAGCTGGGGTCTGCCTTCCTGCTTTCTTGTAGCTCCCATACTCAGTGGCATAACTTAACAGACACATGTATTTTTTCAATGGGAGCTGAACAGAAAAAGTGTGGTATTGAAGATAGCTCCCACAGGAAAGCAGCTGCAAATGTGACACCGTGCTGGCTGATAGACTGCATGGGGACCTACTTACTACTGTAGCTGGGGTCTGCCTTCCTGCTTTCTTGTAGCTCCCATACTCAGTGGCATAACTTCACAGACACATGTATTTTTTCAATGAGAGCTGAGGGGAAAAAGTGTGGTATTGAAGATAGCTCCCACAGGAAAGCAGCTGCAAATGTGACACCGTGCTGGCTGATAGACTGCATGGGGACCTACTTACTACTGTAGCTGGGGTCTGCCTTCCTGCTTTCTTGTAGCTCCCATACTCAGTGGTATACCTTAACAGACATATGTATTTTTTCAATGGGAACTGAGCAGAAAAAGTGTGGTATTGAAGATAACTCCCAAAGGAAAGCAGCTGCAAATGTGACACCGTGCTGGCTGATAGACTGCATGGGGACCTACTTACTACTGTAGCTGGGGTCTGCCTTCCTGCTTTCTTGTAGCTCCCATACTGAGTGGCATAACTTAAGAGACAAAATGTATTTTTTCAATGGGAGCTGAACAGAAAAAGTGTGGTATTGAAGATAGCTCCCACAGGAAAGCAGCTGCAAATGTGACACCGTGCTGGCTGATAGACTGCATGGGGACCTACTGACTACTGTAGCTGGGGTCTGCCTTCCTGCTTTCTTGTAGCTCCCATATTCAGTGGTATACCTTAACAGACAAAATGAATTTTATTCAATGGGAGCTGAACAGAAAAAGTGTGGTATTGAAGATAGCTCCCACAGGAAAGCAGCTGCAAATGTGACACCGTGCTGGCTGATAGACTGCATGGGGACCTACTTACTACTGTAGCTGGGGTCTGCCTTCCTGCTTTCTTGTAGCTCCCATACTCAGTGGCATAACTTAACAGACAAAATGTATTTTTTCAATGGGAGCTGAGGGGAAAAAGTGTGGTATTGAAGATAGCTCCCACAGGAAAGGAGCTGCAAATGTAACACGGTGCTGGCTGATAGACTGCATGGGGACCTACTTACTACTGTAGCTGGGGTCTGCCTTCCTGCTTTCTTGTAGCTCCCATACTCAGCGGTATAACTTAAGAGACAAAATGTATTTTTTTCAATGGGAGCTGAGGAGAACAAGTGTGGTATTGAAGATAGCTCCCACAGGAAAGCAGCTACAAATGTGACACCGTGCTGGCTGATAGACTGCATGGGGACCTACTTACTACTGTAGCTGGGGTCTGCCTTCCTGCTTTCTTGTAGCTCCCATATTCAGTGGTATACCTTAACAGACAAAATGTATTTTATTCAATGGGAGCTGAACAGAAAAAGTGTGGTACTGAAGATAGCTCCCACAGGAAAGCATTTGCAAATGTGACACCGTGCAAGCTGATAGACTGCATGGGGACCTACTTACTACTGTAGCTGGGGTCTGCCTTCCTGCTTTCTTGTAGTCCCATACTCAGTGGTATACCTTAACAGACACATGTATTTTATTCAATGGGAGCTGAACAGAAAAAGTGTGGTATTGAAGATAGCTCCCACAGGAAAGCAGCTGCAAATGTGACACTGTGCTGGCTGATAGACTGCATGGGGACCTAGTTAATACTGTAGCTGGGGTCTGCCTTCCTGCTTTCTTGTAGCTCCCATACTCAGTGGCATAACTTAACAGACAAAATGTGTTTTTTCAATGGGAGCTGAGGGGAAAACGTGTGGTATTGAAGATAGCTCCCACAGGAAAGCATCTGCAAATGTGACACCGTGCTGGCTGATAGACTGCATGGGGACCTACTTACTACTGTAGCTGGGGTCTGCCTTCCTGCTTTCTTGTAGCTCCCATACTCAGTGGCATAACTTAACAGACACATGTATTTTATTCAATGGGAGCTGAACAGAAAAAGTGTGGTATTGAAGATAGCTCCCACAGGAAAGCAGCTGCAAATGTGACACCGTGCTGGCTGCTAGACTGCATGGGGACCTACTTACTACTGTAGCTGGGGTCTGCCTTCCTGCTTTCTTGTAGCTCCCATACTCAGTGGCATAACTTAACAGACACATGTATTTTTTCAATGGGAGCTGAGGAGAAAAACTGTGGTATGGAAGATAGCTCCCACAGGAAAGCAGCTGCAAATGTGACACCGTGCTGGCTGATAGACTGCATGGGGACCTACTTACTACTGTAGCTGGGGTCTGCCTTCCTGCTTTCTTGTAGCTCCCATACTCAGTGGCATAACTTAACAGACAAAATGTATTTTTTTCAATGGGAGCTGAGGAGAACAAGGTGTGGTATTGAAGATAGCTCCCACAGGAAAGCAGCTGCAAATGTGACACCGTGCTGGCTGATAGACTGCATGGGGACCTACTTACTACTGTAGCTGGGGTCTGCCTTCCTGCTTTCTTGTAGCTCCCATACTCAGTGGCATAACTTAACAGACACATGTATTTTTTCAATGGGAGCTGAACAGAAAAACTGTGGGGTTGAAGATAGCTCCCACAGGAAAGCAGCTGCAAATGTGACACCGTGCTGGCTGATAGACTGCATGGGGACCTACTGACTACTGTAGCTGCGGTCTGCCTTCCTGCTTTCTTGTAGCTCCCATACTCAGTGGCATAACTTCACAGACACATGTATTTTTTCAATGGGAGCTGAACAGAAAAAGTGTGGTATTGAAGATAACTCCCACAGGAAAGGAGCTGCAAATGTGACACCGTGCTGGCTGATAGACTGCATGGGGACCTACTTACTACTGTAGCTGGGGTCTGCCTTCCTGCTTTCTTGTAGCTCCCATACTCAGTGGCATAACTTAACAGACACATGTATTTTTACATTGGGAGCTGAACAAAAAAAGTGTGGTATTGAAGATAGCTCCCACAGGAAAGCAGCTGCAAATGTGACACCGTGCTGGCTGATAGACTGCATGGAGACCTAGTTAATACTGTAGCTAGGGTCTGCCTTCCTGCTTTCTTGTAGCTCCCATACTCAGTGGCATAACTTAACAGACAAAATGTATTTTTTCAATGGGAGCTGAGGGGAAAAAGTGTGATATTGAAGATAGTTCCCACAGGAAAGTAGCTGCAAATGTGACACCGTGCTGGTTGATAGACTGCATGGGGACCTACTTACTACTGTAGCTGGGGTCTGCCTTCCTGCTTTCTTGTAGCTCCCATACTCAGTGGCATAACTTAACAAACAAAATGTATTTTTTTCAATGGGAGTTGAGGAGAACAAGGTGTGGTATTGAAGATAGCTCCCACATGAAAGCAGCTGCAAATGTGACACCGTGCTGGCTGATAGACTGCATGGGGACCTACTTACTACTGTAGCTGGGGTCTGCCTTCCTGCTTTCTTGTAGCTCCCATACTCAGTGGCATAACTTAACAGACACATGTATTTTTTCAATGGGAGCTGAACAGAAAAACTGTGGTATTGAAGATAGCTCCCACAGGAAAGCAGCTGCAAATGTGACACCGTGCTGGCTGATAAACTGCATGGGGACCTACTTACTACTGTAGCTGGTGTCTGCCTTCCTGCTTTCTTGTAGCTCCCATACTCAGTGGCATAACTTAACAGAGAAAATGTATTTTTTCAATGGGAGCTGAGGGGAAAAAGTGTGGTATTTAAGATAGCTCCCACAGGAAAGCATCTGCAAATGTAACACCGTGCTGGCTGATAGACTGCATGGGGACCTACTTACTACTGTAGCTGCGGTCTGCCTTCCTGCTTTCTTGTAGCTCCCATATTCAGTGGTATACCTCAACAGACAAAATGTATTTTATTCAATGTGAGCTGAGGAGAAAAAGTGTGGTATTGAAGATAGCTCCCACAGGAAAGCAGCTGCAAATGTGACACCGTGCTGGCTGATAGACTGCATGGGGACCTACTTACTACTGTAGCTGGGGTCTGCCTTCCTGCTTTCTTGTAGCTCCCATACTCAGTGGCATAACTTAACAGACAAAATGTGTTTTTTCAATGGGAGCTGAGGGGAAAACGTGTGGTATTGAAGATAGCTCCCACAGGAAAGCATCTGCAAATGTGACACCGTGCTGGCTGATAGACTGCATGGGGACCTACTTACTACTGTAGCTGGGGTCTGCCTTCCTGCTTTCTTGTAGCTCCCATACTCAGTGGCATAACTTAACAGACACATGTATTTTATTCAATGGGAGCTGAACAGAAAAAGTGTGGTATTGAAGATAGCTCCCACAGGAAAGCAGCTGCAAATGTGACACCGTGCTGGCTGATAGACTGCATGGGGACCTACTTACTACTGTAGCTGGGGTCTGCCTTCCTGCTTTCTTGTAGCTCCCATACTCAGTGGCATAACTTAACAGACACATGTATTTTATTCAATGGGAGCTGAACAGAAAAAGTGTGGTATTGAAGATAGCTCCCACAGGAAAGCAGCTGCAAATGTGACACCGTGCTGGCTGATAGACTGCATGGGGACCTACTTACTACTGTAGCTGGGGTCTGCCTTCCTGCTTTCTTGTAGCTCCCATACTCAGTGGCATAACTTAACAGACACATGTATTTTATTCAATGGGAGCTGAACAGAAAAAGTGTGGTATTGAAGATAGCTCCCACAGGAAAGCAGCTGCAAATGTGACACCGTGCTGGCTGATAGACTGCATGGGGACCTACTTACTACTGTAGCTGGGGTCTGCCTTCCTGCTTTCTTGTAGCTCCCATACTCAGTGGCATAAATAACAGACAAAATGTATTTTTTCAATGGGAGCTGAGGGGAAAAAGTGTGATATTGAACATAGTTCCCACAGGAAAGTAGCTGCAAAAGTGACACCGTGCTGGCTGATAGACTGCATGGGGACCTACTTACTACTGTAGCTGCGGTCTGCCTTCCTGCTTTCTTGTAGCTCCCATACTCAGTGGCATAACTTAACAGACAAAATGTATTTTTTCAATGGGAGGTGAGGGGAAAAAGGTGTGGTATTGAAGATAGCTCCCACAGGAAAGCAGCTGCAAATGTGACACCGTGCTGGCTGATAGACTGCATGGGGACCTACTTACTACTGTAGCTGGGGTCTGCCTTCCTGCTTTCTTGTAGCTCCCATACTCAGTGGCATAACTTAACAGACACATGTATTTTTTCAATGGGAGCTGAGGAGAAAAACTGTGGTATGGAAGATAGCTCCCACAGGAAAGCAGCTGCAAATGTGACACCGTGCTGGCTGATAGACTGCATGGGGACCTAATTACTACTGTAGCTGCGGTCTGCCTTCCTGCTTTCTTGTAGCTCCCATACTCAGTGGCATAACTTCACAGACACATGTATTTTTTCAATGAGAGCTGAACAGAAAAACTGTGGTATTGAAGATAACTCCCAAAGGAAAGCAGCTGCAAATGTGACACCGTGCTGGCTGATAGACTGCATGGGGACCTACTTACTACTGTAGCTGGGGTCTGCCTTCCTGCTTTCTTGTAGCTCCCATACTCAGTGGCATAACTTAACAGACAAAATGTATTTTTTCAAAGGAAGCTGAACAGAAAAAGTGTGGTATTGAAGATAGCTCCCATAGGATAGCAGCTGCAAATGTGACACCGTGCTGGCTGATAGACTGCATGGGGACGTAGTTAATACTGTAGCTGGGGTCTGCCTTCCTGCTTTCTTGTAGCTCCCATACTCAGTGGTATACCTTAACAGACATATGTATTTTTTCAATGGGAGCTGAGCAGAAAAAGTGTGGTATTGGAGATAGCTCCCACAGGAAAGCAGCTGCAAATGTGACACCGTGCTGGCTGCTAGACTGCATGGGGACCTACTTACTACTGTAGCTGGGGTCTGCCTTCCTGCTTTCTTGTAGCTCCCATACTCAGTGGCATAACTTAACAGACAAAATGTGTTTTTTCAATGGGAGCTGAGGGGAAAACGTGTGGTATTGAAGATAGCTCCCACAGGAAAGCAGCTGCAAATGTGACACCGTGCTGGCTGATAGACTGCATGGGGACCTACTTACTACTGTAGCTGGGGTCTGCCTTCCTGCTTTCTTGTAGCTCCCATACTCAGTGGCATAAATAACAGACAAAATGTATTTTTTCAATGGGAGCTGAGGGGAAAAAGTGTGATATTGAACATAGTTCCCACAGGAAAGTAGCTGCAAAAGTGACACCGTGCTGGCTGATAGACTGCATGGGGACCTACTTACTACTGTAGCTGCGGTCTGCCTTCCTGCTTTCTTGTAGCTCCCATACTCAGTGGCATAACTTAACAGACAAAATGTATTTTTTCAATGGGAGGTGAGGGGAAAAAGGTGTGGTATTGAAGATAGCTCCCACAGGAAAGCAGCTGCAAATGTGACACCGTGCTGGCTGATAGACTGCATGGGGACCTACTTACTACTGTAGCTGGGGTCTGCCTTCCTGCTTTCTTGTAGCTCCCATACTCAGTGGCATAACTTAACAGACACATGTATTTTTTCAATGGGAGCTGAGGAGAAAAACTGTGGTATGGAAGATAGCTCCCACAGGAAAGCAGCTGCAAATGTGACACCGTGCTGGCTGATAGACTGCATGGGGACCTAATTACTACTGTAGCTGCGGTCTGCCTTCCTGCTTTCTTGTAGCTCCCATACTCAGTGGCATAACTTCACAGACACATGTATTTTTTCAATGAGAGCTGAACAGAAAAACTGTGGTATTGAAGATAACTCCCACAGGAAAGCAGCTGCAAATGTGACACCGTGCTGGCTGATAGACTGCATGGGGACCTACTTACTACTGTAGCTGGGGTCTGCCTTCCTGCTTTCTTGTAGCTCCCATACTCAGTGGCATAACTTAACAGACAAAATGTATTTTTTCAATGGGAGCTGAACAGAAAAAGTGTGGTATTGAAGATAGCTCCCACAGGAAAGGAGCTGCAAATGTGACACCGTGCTGGCTGATAGACTGCATGGGGACCTACTTACTACTGTAGCTGGGGTCTGCCTTCCTGCTTTCTTGTAGCTCCCATACTCAGTGGTATACCTTAACAGACACATGTATTTTTTCAAAGGAAGCTGAACAGAAAAAGTGTGGTATTGAAGATAGCTCCCATAGGAAAGCAGCTGCAAATGTGACACCGTGCTGGCTGATAGACTGCATGGGGACGTAGTTAATACTGTAGCTGGGGTCTGCCTTCCTGCTTTCTTGTAGCTCCCATACTCAGTGGTATACCTTAACAGACATATGTATTTTTTCAATGGGAGCTGAGCAGAAAAAGTGTGGTATTGGAGATAGCTCCCACAGGAAAGCAGCTGCAAATGTGACACCGTGCTGGCTGCTAGATTGCATGGGGACCTACTTACTACTGTAGCTGGGGTCTGCCTTCCTGCTTTCTTGTAGCTCCCATACTCAGTGGCATAACTTAACAGACAAAATGTGTTTTTTCAATGGGAGCTGAGGGGAAAACGTGTGGTATTGAAGATAGCTCCCACAGTAAAGCAGCTGCAAATGTGACACCGTGCTGGCTGATAGACTGCATGGGGACCTACTTACTACTGTAGCTGGGGTCTGCCTTCCTGCTTTCTTGTAGCTCCCATACTCAGTGGCATAACTTAACAGACACATGTATTTTATTCAATGGGAGCTGAACAGAAAAAGTGTGGTATTGAAGATAGCTCCCACAGGAAAGCAGCTGCAAATGTGACACCGTGCTGGCTGATAGACTGCATGGGGACGTACTTACTACTGTAGCTGGGGTCTGCCTTCCTGCTTTCTTGTAGCTCCCATACTCAGTGGCATAACTTAACAGACACATGTATTTTTACATTGGGAGCTGAACAAAAAAAGTGTGGTATTGAAGATAGCTCCCACAGGAAAGCAGCTGCAAATGTGACACCGTGCTGGCTGATAGACTGCATGGGGACCTAGTTAATACTGTAGCTGGGGTCTGCCTTCCTGCTTTCTTGTAGCTCCCATACTCAGTGGCATAAATAACAGACAAAATGTATTTTTTCAATGGGAGCTGAGGGGAAAAAGTGTGATATTGAAGATAGTTCCCACAGCAAAGTAGCTGCAAATGTGACACCGTGCTGGCTGATAGACTGCATGGGGACCTACTTACTACTGTAGCTGGTGTCTGCGTTCCTGCTTTCTTGTACCTCCCATACTCAGTGGCATAACTTAACAGACAAAATGTATTTTTTCAATGGGAGGTGAGGGGAAAAAGTGTGGTATTGAAGATAGCTCCCACAGGAAAGCAGCTGCAAATGTGACACCGTGCTGGCTGATAGACTGCATGGGGAGCTACTTACTACTGTAACTGGGCTCTGCCGTCCTGCTTTCTTGTAGCTCCCATACTCACTGGCATAACTTAACAGACACATGTATTTTTACATTGGGAGCTGAACAAAAAAAGTGTGGTATTGAAGATAGCTCCCACAGGAAAGCAGCTGCAAATGTGACACCGTGCTGGCTGCTAGACTGCATGGGGACCTACTTACTACTGTAGCTGGGGTCTGCCTTCCTGCTTTCTTGTAGCTCCCATACTCAGTGGCATAACTTAACAGACAAAATGTATTTTTTCAATGGGAGCTGAGGGGAAAAAGTGTGGTATTGAAGATAGTTCCCACAGGAAAGTAGCTGCAAATGTGACACCGTGCTGGTTGATAGACTGCATGGGGACCTACTTACTACAGTAGCTGGGGTCTGCCTTCCTGCTTTCTTGTAGCTCCCATACTCAGTGGTATACCTTAACTGACAAAATACATTTTTTTCAATGGGAGCTGAGGAGAACAAGGTGTGGTATTGAAGATAGCTCCCACAGGAAAGCAGCTGCAAATGTGACACCGTGCTGGCTGATAGACTGCATGGGGACCTACTTACTACTGTAGCTGGGGTCTGCCTTCCTGCTTTCTTGTATCTCCCATACTCAGTGGCATAACTTAACAGACAAAATGTATTTTATTTAATGGGAGCTGAACAGAAAAAGTGTGGTATTGAAGATAGCTCCCACAGGAAAGCATCTGCAAATGTGACACCGTGCTGGCTGATAGACTGCATGGGGACCTACTTACTACTGTAGCTGGGGTCTGCCTTCCTGCTTTCTTGTAGCTCCCATTATTAGCGGTAGACCTTAACAGACACATGTATTTTTTCAATGGGAGCTGAACAGAAAAAGTGTGGTATTGAAGATAGCTCCCACAGGAAAGCAGCTGCAAATGTGACACCGTGCTGGCTGATAGACTGCATGGGGACCTACTTACTACTGTAGCTGGGGTCTGCCTTCGTGCTTTCTTGTAGCTCCCATACTCAGTGGCATAACTTAACAGACACATGTATTTTTTCAATGGGAGCTGAGGAGAAAAACTGTGGTATGGAAGATAGCTCCCACAGGAAAGCAGCTGCAAATGTGACACCGTGCTGGCTGATAGACTGCATGGGGACCTACTTACTACTGTAGCTGGGGTCTGCCTTCCTGCTTTCTTGTAGCTCCCATACTCAGTGGCATAACTTAACAGACACATGTATTTTTACATTGGGAGCTGAACAAAAAAAGTGTGGTATTAAAGATAGCTCCCACAGGAAAGCAGCTGCAAATGTGACACCGTGCTGGCTGATAGACTGCATGGGGACCTAGTTAATACTGTAGCTGGGGTCTGCCTTCCTGCTTTCTTGTAGCTCCCATACTCAGTGGCATAACTTAACAGACAAAATGTATTTTTTCAATGGGAGCTGAGGGGAAAAAGTGTGGTATTGAAGATAGTTCCCACAGGAAAGTAGCTGCAAATGTGACACCGTGCTGGTTGATAGACTGCATGGGGACCTACTTACTACAGTAGCTGGGGTCTGCCTTCCTGCTTTCTTGTAGCTCCCATACTCAGTGGTATACCTTAACTGACAAAATACATTTTTTTCAATGGGAGCTGAGGAGAACAAGGTGTGGTATTGAAGATAGCTCCCACAGGAAAGCAGCTGCAAATGTGACACCGTGCTGGCTGATAGACTGCATGGGGACCTACTTACTACTGTAGCTGGGGTCTGCCTTCCTGCTTTCTTGTAGCTCCCATTATTAGCGGTAGACCTTAACAGACACATGTATTTTTTCAATGGGAGCTGAACAGAAAAAGTGTGGTATTGAAGATAGCTCCCACAGGAAAGCAGCTGCAAATGTGACACCGTGCTGGCTGATAGACTGCATGGGGACCTACTTACTACTGTAGCTGGGGTCTGCCTTCCTGCTTTCTTGTAGCTCCCATACTCAGTGGCATAACTTAACAGACACATGTATTTTTACATTGGGAGCTGAACAAAAAAAGTGTGGTATTGAAGATAGCTCCCACAGGAAAGCAGCTGCAAATGTGACACCGTGCTGGCTGATAGACTGCATGGGGACCTAGTTAATACTGTAGCTGGGGTCTGCCTTCCTGCTTTCTTGTAGCTCCCATACTCAGTGGCATAACTTCACAGACACATGTATTTTTTCAATGAGAGCTGAACAGAAAAAGTGTGGTATTGAAGATAACTCCCACAGGAAAGGAGCTGCAAATGTGACACCATGCTGGCTGATAGACTGCATGGGGACCTACTTACTACTGTAGCTGCGGTCTGCCTTCCTGCTTTCTTGTAGCTCCCATATTCAGTGGTATACCTTAACAGACAAAATGTATTTTATTCAATGGGAGCTGAACAGAAAAAGTGTGGTATTGAAGATAGCTCCCACAGGAAAGCAGCTGCAAATGTGACACCGTGCTGGCTGCTAGACTGCATGGGGACCTACTTACTACTGTAGCTGGGGTCTGCCTTCCTGCTTTCTTGTAGCTCCCATACTCAGTGGCATAACTTAACAGACAAAATGTATTTTTTCAATGGGAGCTGAGGGGAAAAAGTGTGGTATTGAAGATAGCTCCCACAGGAAAGCAGCTGCAAATGTAACACCGTGCTGGCTGATAGACTGCATGGGGACCTACTTACTACTGTAGCTGGTGTCTGCCTTCCTGCTTTCTTGTAGCTCCGATACTCAGCGGTATAACTTAAGAGACAAAATGTATTTTTTTCAATGGGAGCTGAGGAGAACAAGTGTGGTATTGAAGATAGCTCCCACAGGAAAGCAGCTGCAAATGTGACACCGTGCTGGCTGATAGACTGCATGGGGACCTACTTACTATTGTAGCTGGGGTCTGCCTTCCTGCTTTCTTGTAGCTCCCATATTCAGTGGTATACCTTAACAGACAAAATGTATTTTATTCAATGGGAGCTGAACAGAAAAAGTGTGGTATTGAAGATAGCTCCCACAGGAAAGCAGCTGCAAATGTGACACCGTGCTCGCTGATAGACTGCATGGGGATCTAGTTACTACTGTAGCTGGGGTCTGCCTTCCTGCTTTCTTGTAGCTCCCATATTCAGTGGTATACCTTAACAGACAAAATGTATTTTATTCAATGGGAGCTGAACAGAAAAAGTGTGGTATTGAAGATAGCTCCCACAGGAAAGCAGCTGAAATGTGACACCGTGCTGGCTGCTAGACTGCATGGGGACCTAGTTAATACTGTAGCTGGGGTCTGCCTTCCTGCTTTCTTGTAGCTCCCATACTCAGTGGTATACCTTAACAGACATATGTATTTTTTCAATGGGAGCTGAACAGAAAAAGTGTGGTATTGAAGATAACTCCCACAGGAAAGCAGCTGCAAATGTGACACCGTGCTGGCTGATAGACTGCATGGAGACCTACTTACTACTGTAGCTGGGGTCTGCCTTCCTGCTTTCTTGTAGCTCCCATATGCAGTGGTGTAACTTAACAGACAAAATGTATTTTATTCAATGGGAGCTGAACAGAAAAAGTGTGGTATTGAAGATAGCTCCCACAGGAAAGCAGCTGCAAATGTGACACCGTGCTGGCTGATAGACTGCATGGGGACCTAGTTAATACTGTAGCTGGGGTCTGCCTTCCTGCTTTCTTGTAGCTCCCATACTCAGTGGCATAACTTAACAGACAAAATGTATTTTTTCAATGGGAGCTGAGGGGAAAAAGTGTGGTATTGAAGATAGCTCCCACAGGAAAGCAGCTGCAAATGTGACACCGTGCTGGCTGATAGACTGCATGGGGACCTACTTACTACTGTAGCTGGGGTCTGCCTTCCTGCTTTCTTGTAGCTCCCATATGCAGTGGTGCTGGCTGATAGACTGCATGGGGACCTACTGACTACTGTAGCTGGGGTCTGCCTTCCTGCTTTCTTGTAGCTCCCATACTCAGTGGTTTACCTTAACGGACACATGTATTTTTTAAAGGAAGCTGAACAGAAAAAGTGTGGTATTGAAGATAGCTCCCACAGGAAAGCAGCTGCAAATGTGACACCGTGCTGGCTGATAGACTGCATGGAGACCTACTTACTACTGTAGCTGGGGTCTGCCTTCCTGCTTTCTTGTAGCTCCCATATGCAGTGGTGTAACTTAACAGACAAAATGTATTTTATTCAATGGGAGCTGAACAGAAAAAGTGTGGTATTGAAGATAGCTCCCACAGGAAAGCAGCTGCAAATGTGACACCGTGCTGGCTGATAGACTGCATGGGGACCTAGTTAATACTGTAGCTGGGGTCTGCCTTCCTGCTTTCTTGTAGCTCCCATACTCAGTGGCATAACTTAACAGACAAAATGTATTTTTTCAATGGGAGCTGAGGGGAAAAAGTATGGTATTGAAGATAGCTCCCACAGGAAAGCAGCTGCAAATGTGACACCGTGCTGGCTGATAGACTGCATGGGGACCTACTTACTACTGTAGCTGGGGTCTGCCTTCCTGCTTTCTTGTAGCTCCCATACTCAGTGGTATAACTTAACAGACAAAATGTATTTTATTCAATGGGAGCTGAACAGAAAAAGTGTGGTATTGAAGATAGCTCCCACAGGAAAGCAGCTGCAAATGTGACACCGTGCTGGCTGATAGACTGCATGGGGACCTAGTTAATACTGTAGCTGCGGTCTGCCTTCCTGCTTTCTTGTAGCTCCCATACTCAGTGGCATAACTTAACAGACAAAATGTATTTTTTCAATGGGAGCTGAGGGGAAAAAGTGTGGTATTGAAGATAGCTCCCACAGGAAAGCAGCTGCAAATGTGACACCGTGCTGGCTGATAGACTGCATGGGGACCTACTTACTACTGTAGCCTGGGTCTGCCTTCCTGCTTTATTGTAGCTCCCATATTCAGTGGTATACCTTAACAGACAAAATGTATTTTATTCAATGGGAGCTGAACAGAAAAAGTGTGGTATTGAAGATAGCTCCCACAGGAAAGTAGCTGCAAATGTGACACCATGCTGGCTGATAGACTGCATGGGGACCTACTGACTACTGTAGCTGGGGTCTGCCTTCCTGCTTTCTTGTAACTCCCATACTCAGTGGTTTACCTTAACGGACACATGTATTTTTTAAAGGAAGCTGAACAGAAAAAGTGTGGTATTGAAGATAGCTCCCACAGGAAAGCAGCTGCAAATGTGACACCGTGCTGACTGATAGACTGCATGGGGACCTACTTACTACTGTAGCTGGGGTCTGCCTTCCTGCTTTCTTGTAGCTCCCATACTCAGTGGCATAACTTAACAGACACATGTATTTTTTCAATGGGAGCTGAACAGAAAAAGTGTGGTATTGAAGATAGCTCCCACAGGAAAGCAGCTGCAAATGTGACACCGTGCTGGCTGATAGACTGCATGGGGACCTACTTACTACTGTAGCTGGGGTCTGCCTTCCTGCTTTCTTGTAGCTCCCATATTCAGTGGTATACCTTAACAGACAAAATGTATTTTATTCAATGGGAGCTGAACAGAAAAAGTGTGGTATTGAAGATAGCTCCCACAGGAAAGCAGCTGCAAATGTGACACCGTGCTGGCTGATAGACTGCATGGGGACTAGTTAATACTGTAGCTGGGGTCTGCCTTCCTGCTTTCTTGTAGCTCCCATACTCAGTGGCATAACTTCACAGACACATGTATTTTTTCAATGAGAGCTGAACAGAAAAAGTGTGGTATTGAAGATAACTCCCACAGGAAAGGAGCTGCAAATGTGACACCATGGTGGCTGATAGACTGCATGGGGACCTACTTACTACTGTAGCTGCGGTCTGCCTTCCTGCTTTCTTGTAGCTCCCATATTCAGTGGTATACCTTAACAGACAAAATGTATTTTATTCAATGGGAGCTGAACAGAAAAAGTGTGGTATTGAAGATAGCTCCCACAGGAAAGCAGCTGCAAATGTGACACCGTGCTGGCTGCTAGACTGCATGGGGACCTACTTACTACTGTAGCTGGGGTCTGCCTTCCTGCTTTCTTGTAGCTCCCATACTCAGTGCATAACTTAACAGACAAAATGTATTTTTTCAATGGGAGCTGAGGGGAAAAAGTGTGGTATTGAAGATAGCTCCCACAGGAAAGCAGCTGCAAATGTAACACCGTGCTGGCTGATAGACTGCATGGGGACCTACTTACTACTGTAGCTGGTGTCTGCCTTCCTGCTTTCTTGTAGCTCCGATACTCAGCGGTATAACTTAAGAGACAAAATGTATTTTTTTCAATGGGAGCTGAGGAGAACAAGTGTGGTATTGAAGATAGCTCCCACAGGAAAGCAGCTGCAAATGTGACACCGTGCTGGCTGATAGACTGCATGGGGACCTACTTACTATTGTAGCTGGGGTCTGCCTTCCTGCTTTCTTGTAGCTCCCATATTCAGTGGTATACCTTAACAGACAAAATGTATTTTATTCAATGGGAGCTGAACAGAAAAAGTGTGGTATTGAAGATAGCTCCCACAGGAAAGCAGCTGCAAATGTGACACCGTGCTCGCTGATAGACTGCATGGGGATCTAGTTACTACTGTAGCTGGGGTCTGCCTTCCTGCTTTCTTGTAGCTCCCATACTCAGTGGTATACCTTAACAAACACATGTATTTTTTCAATGGGAGCTGAACAGAAAAAGTGTGGTATTGAAGATAGCTCCCACAGGAAAGCAGCTGCAAATGTGACACCGTGCTGGCTGATAGACTGCATTGGGACTAGTTAATACTGTAGCTGGGGTCTGCCTTCCTGCTTTCTTGTAGCTCCCATACTCAGTGGCATAACTTAACAGACAAAATGTATTTTATTTAATGGGAGCTGAACAGAAAAAGTGTGGTATTGAAGATAGCTCCCACAGGAAAGCAGCTGCAAATGTGACACCGTGCTGGCTGATAGACTGCATGGGGACCTACTTACTACTGTAGCTGGGGTCTGCCTTCCTGCTTTCTTGTAGCTCCCATACTCAGTGGCATAACTTAACAGACAAAATGTATTTTTTCAATGGGAGCTGAACAGAAAAAGTGTGGTATTGAAGATAGTTCCCACAGGAAAGTAGCTGCAAATGTGACACCGTGCTGGCTGATAGACTGCATGGGGACCTACTTACTACTGTAGCTCGGGTCTGCCTTCCTGCTTTCTTGTAGCTCCCATACTCAGTGGCATAACTTAACAGACAAAATGTATTTTTTTAAATGGGAGCTGAGGAGAACAAGGTGTGGTATTGAAGATAGCTCCCACAGGAAAGCAGCTGCAAATGTGACACCGTGCTGGCTGATAGACTGCATGGGGACCTACTTACTACTGTAGCTGGGGTCTGCCTTCCTGCTTTCTTGTAGCTCCCATACTCAGTGGCATAACTTCACAGACACATGTATTTTTTCAATGAGAGCTGAACAGAAAAAGTGTGGTATTGAAGATAACTCCCACAGGAAAGGAGCTGCAAATGTGACACCGTGCTGGCTGATAGACTGCATGGGGACCTACTTACTACTGTAGCTGGGGTCTGCCTTCCTGCTTTCTTGTAGCTCCCATACTCAGTGGCATAACTTAACAGACACATGTATTTTTTCAATGGGACCTGAACAAAAAAAGTGTGGTATTGAAGATAGCTCCCACAGGAAAGCAGCTGCAAATGTGACACTGTGCTGGCTGATAGACTGCATGGGGACCTACTGACTACTGTAGCTGGGGTCTGCCTTCCTGCTTTCTTGTAGCTCCCATACTCAGTGGTATACCTTAACGGACACATGTATTTTTTCAATGGGAGCTGAACAGAAAAAGTGTGGTATTGAAGATAGCTCCCACAGGAAAGCAGCTGCAAATGTGACACCGTGCTGGCTGATATACTGCATGGGGACCTACTTACTACTGTAGCTGGGGTCTGCCTTCCTGCTTTCTTGTAGCTCCCATATTCAGTGGTATACCTTAACAGACAAAATGTATTTTATTCAATGGGAGCTGAACAGAAAAAGTGTGGTATTGAAGATAGCTCCCACAGGAAAGCAGCTGCAAATGTGACACCGTGCTGGCTGATAGATTGCATGGGGACCTACTTACTACTGTAGCTGGGGTCTGCCTTCCTGCTTTCTTGTAGCTCCCATACTCAGTGGCATAACTTAACAGACACATGTATTTTTTCAATGGGAGCTGAACAGAAAAAGTGTGGTATTGAATATAACTCCCACAGGAAAGCAGCTGCAAATGTGACACCGTGCTGGCTGATAGACTGCATGGGGACCTACTTACTACTGTAGCTGGGGTCTGCCTTCCTGCTTTCTTGTAGCTCCCATACTCAGTGGCATAACTTAACAGACAAAATGTATTTTTTCAATGGGAGCTGAACAGAAAAAGTGTGGTATTGAATATAACTCCCACAGGAAAGCAGCTGCAAATGTGACACCGTGCTGGCTGATAGACTGCATGGGGACCTACTTACTACTGTAGCTGGGGTCTGCCTTCCTGCTTTCTTGTAGCTCCCATACTCAGTGGCATAACTTAACAGACACATGTATTTTTTCAATGGGAGCTGAACAGAAAAAGTGTGGTATTGAATATAACTCCCACAGGAAAGCAGCTGCAAATGTGACACCGTGCTGGCTGATAGACTGCATGGGGACCTACTTACTACTGTAGCTGGGGTCTGCCTTCCTGCTTTCTTGTAGCTCCCATACTCAGTGGCATAACTTAACAGACAAAATGTATTTTTTCAATGGGAGCTGAACAGAAAAAGTGTGGTATTGAATATAACTCCCACAGGAAAGCAGCTGCAAATGTGACACCGTGCTGGCTGATAGACTGCATGGGGACCTACTTACTACTGTAGCTGGGGTCTGCCTTCCTGCTTTCTTGTAGCTCCCATACTCAGTGGCATAACTTAACAGACAAAATGTATTTTTTCAATGGGAGCTGAACAGAAAAAGTGTGGTATTGAATATAACTCCCACAGGAAAGCAGCTGCAAATGTGACACCGTGCTGGCTGATAGACTGCATGGGGACCTACTTACTACTGTAGCTGGGGTCTGCCTTCCTGCTTTCTTGTAGCTCCCATACTCAGCGGTATAACTTAAGAGACAAAATGTATTTTTTTCAATGGGAGCTGAGGAGAACATGTGTGGTATTGAAGATAGCTCCCACAGGAAAGCAGCTGCAAATGTGACACCGTGCTGGCTGATAGACTGCATGGGGACCTACTTACTACTGTAGCTGGGGTCTGCCTTCCTGCTTTCTTGTAGCTCCCATATTCAGTGGTATACCTTAACAGACAAAAAGTATTTTATTCAATGGGAGCTGAACAGAAAAAGTGTGGTATTGAAGATAGCTCCCACAGGAAAGCAGCTGCAAATGTGACACCGTGCTGGCTGATAGACTGCATGGGGACCTACTTACTACTGTAGCTGGGGTCTGCCTTCCTGCTTTCTTGTAGCTCCCATACTCAGTGGCATAACTTAACAGACACATGTATTTTTTCAATGGGAGCTGAACAGAAAAAGTGTGGTATTGAAGATAGCTCCCACAGGAAAGCAGCTGCAAATGTGACACCGTGCTGGCTGATAGACTGCATGGGGACCTACTTACTACTGTAGCTGGGGTCTGCCTTCCTGCTTTATTGTAGCTCCCATACTCAGTGGTATACCTTAACGGACACATGTATTTTTTCAAAGGAAGCTGAACAGAAAAAGTGTGGTATTGAAGATAGCTCCCACAGGAAAGCAGCTGCAAATGTGACACCGTGCTGGCTGATAGACTGCATGGGGACCTACTTACTACTGTAGCTGGGGTCTGCCTTCCTGCTTTCTTGTAGCTCCCATATTCAGTGGTATACCTTAACAGACAAAAAGTATTTTATTCAATGGGAGCTGAACAGAAAAAGTGTGGTATTGAAGATAGCTCCCACAGGAAAGCAGCTGCAAATGTGACACTGTGCTGACTGATAGACTGCATGGGGACCTACTTACTACTGTAGCTGGGGTCTGCCTTCCTGCTTTCTTGTAGCTCCCATACTCAGTGGCATAACTTAACAGACACATGTATTTTTTCAATGGGAGCTGAACAGAAAAAGTGTGGTATTGAAGATAACTCCCACAGGAAAGCAGCTGCAAATGTGACACCGTGCTGGCTGATAGACTGCATGGGGACCTACTGACTATGTAGCTGGGGTTTGCCTTCCTGCTTTCTTGTAGCTCCCATACTCAGTGGCATAACTTAACAGACACGTGTATTTTTTCAATGGGAGATGAACAGAAAAAGTGTGGTATTAAAGATAGCTCCCACAGGAAAGCAGCTGCAAATGTGACACCGTGCTGGCTGATAGACTGCATGGGGACCTACTTACTACTGTAGCTGGGGTCTGCCTTCCTGCTTTCTTGTAGCTCCCATACTCAGTGGCATAACTTAACAGACACATGTATTTTTTCAATGGGAGCTGAACAGAAAAAGTGTGGTATTGAATATAACTCCCACAGGAAAGCAGCTGCAAATGTGACACCGTGCTGGCTGATAGACTGCATGGGGACGTACTTACTACTGTAGCTGGGGTCTGCCTTCCTGCTTTCTTGTAGCTCCCATACTCAGTGGCATAACTTAACAGACAAAATGTATTTTTTCAATGGGAGCTGAACAGAAAAAGTGTGGTATTGAAGATAGTTCCCACAGGAAAGCAGCTGCAAATGTGACACCGTGCTGGCTGATAGACTGCATGGGGACCTACTTACTACTGTAGCTGGGGTCTGCCTTCCTGCTTTCTTGTAGCTCCCATACTCAGTGGCATAACTTAAGACACAAAATGTATTTTTTTCAATGGGAGCTGAGGAGAACAAGTGTGGTATTGAAGATAGCTCCCACAGGAAAGCAGTTGCAAATGTGACACCGTGCTGACTGATAGACTGCATGGGGACCTACTTACTACTGTAGCTGGGGTCTGCCTTCCTGCTTTCTTGTAGCTCCCATACTCAGTGGCATAACTTAACAGACACATGTATTTTTTCAATGGGAGCTGAACAGAAAAAGTGTGGTATTGAAGATAACTCCCACAGGAAAGCAGCTGCAAATGTGACGTCGTGCTGGCTGATAGACTGCATGGGGACCTACTTACTACTGTAGCTGGGGTCTGCCTTCCTGCTTTCTTGTAGCTCCCATATTCAGTGGTATACCTTAACGGACACAAGTATTTTTTCAAAGGAAGCTGGACAGAAAAAGTGTGGTATTGAAGATAACTCCCACAGGAAAGCAGCTGCAAATGTGACACCGTGCTGGCTGATAGACTACATGGGGACCTACTTACTACTGTAGCTGGGGTCTGCCTTCCTGTTTTCTTGTAGCTCCCATACTCAGTGGCATAACTTAACAGACAAAATGTATTTTTTCAATGGGAGCAGAGGGGAAAAAGCGTGGTATTGAAGATAGTTCCCACAGGAAAGCAGCTGCAAATGTGACACTGTGCTGGCTGATAGACTGCATGGGGACCTACTTACTACTGTAGCTGGAGTCTGCCTTCCTGCTTTCTTGTAGCTCCCATACTAAGTGGCATAACTTAACAGACAAAATGTATTTTATTCAAAAGGAGCTGAACAGAAAAAGTGTGGTATTGAAGATAGCTCCCACAGGAAAGGAGCTGCAAATGTGACACCGTGCTGGCTGATAGACTGCATGGGGACCTAGTTAATACTGTAGCTGGGGTCTGCCTTCCTGCTTTCTTGTAGCTCCCATACTCAGTGGCATAACTTAACAGACAAAATGTATTTTAATCAATGGGAGCTGAACAGAAAAAGTGTGGTATTGAAGATAGCTCCCACAGGAAAGGAGCTGCAAATGTGACACCGTGCTGGCTGATAGACTGCATGGGGACCTACTTAATACTGTAGCTGGGGTCTGCCTTCCTGCTTTCTTGTAGCTCCCATACTCAGTGGTATACCTTAACAGACATATGTATTTTTTCAATGGGATCTGAGCAGAAAAAGTGTGGTATTGAAGATAACTCCAATAGGAAAACAGCTGCAAATGTGACACCGTGCTGGCTGATAGACTGCATGGGGACCTACTTACTACTGTAGCTGCGGTCTGCCTTCCTGCTTTCTTGTAGCTCCCATACTCAGTGGCATAACTTAAGAGACAAAATGTATTTTTTCAATGGGAGCTGAGGGGAAAAAGTGTGGTATTGAAGATAGCTCCCACAGGAAAGCAGCTGCAAATGTGACACCGTGCTGGCTGATAGACTGCATGGGGACCTACTTACTACTGTAGCTGGGGTCTGCCTTCCTGCTTTCTTGTAGCTCCCATATTCAGTGGTATACCTTAACGGACACAAGTATTTTTTCAAAGGAAGCTGGACAAAAAAGTGTGGTATTGAAGATAGCTCCCACAGGAAAGCAGCTGCAAGTGTGACACCGTGCTGTCTGATAGACTGCATGGGGACCTACTTACTACTGTAGCTGGGGTCTTTCTTCCTGTTTTCTTGTAGCTCCCATACTCAGTGGCATAACTTAACAGACAAAATGTATTTTTTCAATGGGAGCTGAGGGGAAAAAGTGTGGTATTGAAGATAGTTCCCACAGGAAAGCAGCTGGAAATGTGACACTGTGCTGGCTGATAGACTGCATGGGGACCTACTTACTACTGTAGCTGGGGTCTGCCTTCCTGCTTTCTTGTAGCTCCCATACTCAGCGGTATAACTTAAGAGACAAAATGTATTTTATTCAATGGGAGCTGAGGGGAAAAAGTGTGGTATTGAAGATAGCTCCCACAGGAAAGCAGCTGAAATGTGACACCGTGCTGGCTGATAGACTGCATGGGGATCTACTTACTACTGTAGCTGGGGTCTGCCTTCCTGCTTTCTTGTAGCTCCCATACTCAGTGGCATAACTTAAGAGACAAAATGTATTTTTTTCAATGGGAGCTGAGGAGAACAAGTGTGGTATTGAAGATAGCTCCCACAGGAAAGCAGCTGCAAATGTGACACCGTGCTGGCTGATAGACTGCATGGGGACCTACTTACTACTGTAGCTGGGGTCTGCCTTCCTGCTTTCTTGTAGCTCCCATATTCAGTGGTATACCTTAACAGACAAAATGTATTTTATTCAATGGGAGCTGAACAGAAAAAGTGTGGTATTGAAGATAGCTCCCACAGGAAAGCAGCTGCAAATGTGACACCGTGCTGGCTGATAGACTGCATGGGGACCTACTTACTACTGTAGCTGGGGTCTGCCTTCCTGCTTTCTTGTAGCTCCCATACTCAGTGGCATAACTTAACAGACAAAATGTATTTTATTCAATGGGAGCTGAGGGGAAAAAGTGTGGTATTGAAGATAGCTCCCACAGGAAAGCAGCTGCAAATGTGACACCGTGCTGGCTGATAGACTGCATGGGGACCTACTTACTACTGTAGCTGGGGTCTGCCTTCCTGCTTTTTTGTAGCTCCGATACTCAGCGGTATAACTTAAGAGACAAAATGTATTTTTTTCAATGGTAGCTGAGGAGAACAAGTGTGGTATTGAAGATAGCTCCCACAGGAAAGCAGCTGCAAATGTGACACCGTGCTGACTGATAGACTGCATGGGGACCTACTCACTACTGGGGTCTGCCTTCCTGCTTTCTTGTAGCTCCCATACTCAGTGGCATAACTTAACAGACACATGTATTTTTTCAATGGGAGCTGAACAGAAAAACTGTGGTATTGAAGATAGCTCCCACAGGAAAGCAGCTGCAAATGTGACACCGTGCTGGCTGATAGACTGCATGGGGACCTACTTACTACTGTAGCTGGGGTCTGCCTTCCTGCTTTCTTGTAGCTCCCATACTCAGTGGCATAACTTAAGAGACAAAATGTATTTTTTTCAATGGGAGCTGAGGAGAACAAGTGTGGTATTGAAGATAGCTCCCACAGGAAAGCAGCTGCAAATGTGACACAGTGCTGGCTGATAGACTGCATGGGGACCTACTTACTACTGTAGCTGGGGTTTGCCTTCCTGCTTTATTGTAGCTCCCATATTCAGTGGTATACCTTAACGGACACATGTATTTATTGAAAGGAAGCTGAACAGAAAAAGTGTGGTATTGAAGATAGCTCCCACAGGAAAGGAGCTGCAAATGTGACACCGTGCTGGCTGATAGACTGCATGGGGACCTACTTACTACTGTAGCTGGGGTCTGCCTTCCTGTTTTCTTGTAGCTCCCATACTCAGTGGCATAACTTAACAGACAAAATGTATTTTTTCAATGGGGGCAGATGGGAAAAAGCGTGGTATTGAAGATAGTTCCCACAGGAAAGCAGCTGCAAATGTGACACTGTGCTGGCTGATAGACTGCATGGGGACCTACTTCCTACTGTAGCTGGGGTCTGCCTTCCTGCTTTCTTGTAGCTCCCATACTCAGTGGCATAACTTAACAGACAAAATGTATTTTATTCAATGGGAGCTGATCAGAAAAAGTGTGGTATTGAAGATAGCTCCCACAGGAAAGCAGCTGCAAATGTGACACCGTGCTGGCTGATAGACTGCATGGGGACCTAGTTAATACTGTAGCTGGGGTCTGCCTTCCTGCTTTCTTGTAGCTCCCATACTCAGTGGCATAACTTAACAGACAAAATGTATTTTAATCAATGGGAGTTGAACAGAAAAAGTGTGGTATTAAAGATAGCTCCCACAGGAAAGGAGCTGCAAATGTGACACCGTGCTGGCTGCTAGACTGCATGGGGACCTAGTTAATACTGTAGCTGGGGTCTGCCTTCCTGCTTTCTTGTAGCTCCCATACTCAGTGGTATACCTTAACAGACATATGTATTTTTTCAATGGGAGCTGAGCAGAAAAAGTGTGGTATTGAAGATAACTCCCACAGGAAAGCAGCTGCAAATGTGACACCGTGCTGGCTGATAGACTGCATGGGGACCTACTTACTACTGTAGCTGGGGTCTGCCTTCCTGCTTTCTTGTAGCTCCCATACTCAGTGGCATAACTTAAGAGACAAAATGTATTTTTTTCAATGGGAGCTGAGGAGAACAAGTGTGGTATTGAAGATAGCTCCCACAGGAAAGCAGCTGCAAATGTGACACCGAGCTGGCTGATAGACTGCATGGGGACCTACTTACTACTGTAGCTGGGGTCTGCCTTCCTGCTTTCTTGTAGCTCCCATACTCAGTGGCATAACTTAACAGACACATGTATTTTTTCAATGGGAGCTGAACAGAAAAAGTGTGGTATTGAAGATAACTCCCACAGGAAAGCAGCTGCAAATGTGACACCGTGCTGACTGATAGACTGCATGGGGACCTACTTACTACTGTAGCTGGGGTCTGCCTTCCTGCTTTCTTGTAGCTCCCATACTCAGTGGCATAACTTAAGAGACAAAATGTATTTTTTTCAATGGGAGCTGAGGAGAACAAGTGTGGTATTGAAGATAGCTCCCACAGGAAAGCAGCTGCAAATGTGACACCGTGCTGGCTGATAGACTGCATGGGGACCTACTTACTACTGTAGCTGGGGTCTGCCTTCCTGCTTTCTTGTAGCTCCCATACTCAGTGGCATAACTTAACAGACAAAATGTATTTTATTCAATGGGAGCTGAACAGAAAAAGTGTGGTATTGAAGATAGCTCCCACAGGAAAGGAGCTGCAAATGTGACACCGTGCTGGCTGATAGACTGCATGGGGACCTAGTTAATACTGTAGCTGGGGTCTGACTTCCTGCTTTCTTGTAGCTCCCATACTCAGTGGTATACCTTAACAGACATATGTATTTTTTCAATGGGAGCTGAGCAGAAAAAGTGTGGTATTGAAGATAACTCCCACAGGAAAGCAGCTGCAAATGTGACACCGTGCTGGCTGATAGACTGCATGGGGACCTACTTACTACTGTAGCTGTGGTCTGCCTTCCTGCTTTCTTGTAGCTCCCATACTCAGTGGCATAACTTAACAGCCAAAATGTATTTTTTCAATGGGAGCTGAGGGGAAAAAGTGTGATATTGAAGATAGCTCCCACAGGAAAGCAGCTGCAAATGTGACACCGTGCTGGCTGCTAGACTGCATGGGGACCTACTTACTACTGTAGCTGGGGTCTGCCTTCCTCTTTTCTTGTAGCTCCCATACTCAGCGGTATAACTTAAGAGACAAAATGTATTTTTTTCAATGGGAGCTGAGGAGAACAAGTGTGGTATTGAAGATAGCTCCCACAGGAAAGGAGCTGCAAATGTGACACCGTGCTGGCTGATAGACTGCATGGGGACCTACTTACTACTGTAGCTGGGGTCTGCCTTCCTGCTTTCTTGTAGCTCCCATATTCAGTGGTATACCTTAACAGACAAAAAGTATTTTATTCAATGGGAGCTGAACAGAAAAAGTGTGGTATTGAAGATAGCTCCCACAGGAAAGCAGCTGCAAATGTGACACCGTGCTGACTGATAGAGTGCATGGGGACCTACTTACTACTGTAGCTGGGGTCTGCCTTCCTGCTTTCTTGTAGCTCCCATACTCAGTGGCATAACTTAACAGACACATGTATTTTTTCAATGGGAGCTGAACAGAAAAAGTGTGGTATTGAAGATAACTCCCACAGGAAAGCAGCGTCAAATGTGACACCGTGCTGGCTGATAGACTGCATGGGGACCTACTTACTACTGTAGCTGCGGTCTGCCTTCCTGCTTTCTTGTAGCTCCCATACTCAGTGGTATACCTTAACAGACACATGTATTTTTTCAATGGGAGCTGAGCAGAAAAAGTGTGGTATTGAAGATAACTCCCACAGGAAAGCAGCTGCAAATGTGACACCGTGCTGGCTGATAGACTGCATGGGGACCTACTTACTACTGTAGCTGGGGTCTGCCTTCCTGCTTTCTTGTAGCTCCCATACTCAGTGGCATAACTTAACAGACAAAATGTATTTTTTCAATGGGAGCTGAACAGAAAAAGTGTGGTATTGAAGATAGCTCCCACAGGAAAGCAGCTGCAAATGTGACACTGTGCTGGCTGATAGACTGCATGGGGACCTACTGACTACTGTAGCTGGGGTCTACCTTCCTGCTTTCTTGTAGCTCCCATACTCAGTGGTATACCTTAACGGACACATGTATTTTTTCAATGGGAGCTGAACAGAAAAAGTGTGGTATTGAATATAACTCCCACAGGAAAGCAGCTGCAAATGTGACACCGTGCTGGCTGATAGACTGCATGGGGACCTACTTACTACTGTAGCTGGGGTCTGCCTTCCTGCTTTCTTGTAGCTCCCATACTCAGTGGCATAACTTAACAGACAAAATGTATTTTTTCAATGGGAGCTGAACAGAAAAAGTGTGGTATTGAATATAACTCCCACAGGAAAGCAGCTGCAAATGTGACACCGTGCTGGCTGATAGACTGCATGGGGACCTACTTACTACTGTAGCTGGGGTCTGCCTTCCTGCTTTCTTGTAGCTCCCATACTCAGCGGTATAACTTAAGAGACAAAATGTATTTTTTTCAATGGGAGCTGAGGAGAACATGTGTGGTATTGAAGATAGCTCCCACAGGAAAGCAGCTGCAAATGTGACACCGTGCTGGCTGATAGACTGCATGGGGACCTACTTACTACTGTAGCTGGGGTCTGCCTTCCTGCTTTCTTGTAGCTCCCATATTCAGTGGTATACCTTAACAGACAAAAAGTATTTTATTCAATGGGAGCTGAACAGAAAAAGTGTGGTATTGAAGATAGCTCCCACAGGAAAGCAGCTGCAAATGTGACACCGTGCTGGCTGATAGACTGCATGGGGACCTACTTACTACTGTAGCTGGGGTCTGCCTTCCTGCTTTCTTGTAGCTCCCATACTCAGTGGCATAACTTAACAGACACATGTATTTTTTCAATGGGAGCTGAACAGAAAAAGTGTGGTATTGAAGATAGCTCCCACAGGAAAGCAGCTGCAAATGTGACACCGTGCTGGCTGATAGACTGCATGGGGACCTACTGACTACTGTAGCTGCGGTCTGCCTTCCTGCTTTCTTGTAGCTCCCATATTCAGTGGTATACCTTAACAGACAAAAAGTATTTTATTCAATGGGAGCTGAACAGAAAAAGTGTGGTATTGAAGATAGCTCCCACAGGAAAGCAGCTGCAAATGTGACACTGTGCTGACTGATAGACTGCATGGGGACCTACTTACTACTGTAGCTGGGGTCTGCCTTCCTGCTTTCTTGTAGCTCCCATACTCAGTGGCATAACTTAACAGACACATGTATTTTTTCAATGGGAGCTGAACAGAAAAAGTGTGGTATTGAAGATAACTCCCACAGGAAAGCAGCTGCAAATGTGACACCGTGCTGGCTGATAGACTGCATCGGGACCTACTGACTATGTAGCTGGGGTTTGCCTTCCTGCTTTCTTGTAGCTCCCATACTCAGTGGCATAACTTAACAGACACGTGTATTTTTTCAATGGGAGATGAACAGAAAAAGTGTGGTATTAAAGATAGCTCCCACAGGAAAGCAGCTGCAAATGTGACACCGTGCTGGCTGATAGACTGCATGGGGACCTACTTACTACTGTAGCTGGGGTCTGCCTTCCTGCTTTCTTGTAGCTCCCATACTCAGTGGCATAACTTAACAGACACATGTATGTTTACATTGGGAGCTGAACAGAAAAAGTGTGGTATTGAATATAACTCCCACAGGAAAGCAGCTGCAAATGTGACACCGTGCTGGCTGATACACTGCATGGGGACGTACTTACTACTGTAGCTGGGGTCTGCCTTCCTGCTTTCTTGTAGCTCCCATACTCAGTGGCATAACTTAACAGACAAAATGTATTTTTTCAATGGGAGCAGAGGGGAAAAAGCGTGGTATTGAAGATAGTTCCCACAGGAAAGCAGCTGCAAATGTGACACTGTGCTGGCTGATAGACTGCATGGGGACCTACTTACTACTGTAGCTGGAGTCTGCCTTCCTGCTTTCTTGTAGCTCCCATACTAAGTGGCATAACTTAACAGACAAAATGTATTTTATTCAATAGGAGCTGAACAGAAAAAGTGTGGTATTGAAGATAGCTCCCACAGGAAAGGAGCTGCAAATGTGACACCGTGCTGGCTGATAGACTGCATGGGGACCTAGTTAATACTGTAGCTGGGGTCTGCCTTCCTGCTTTCTTGTAGCTCCCATACTCAGTGGCATAACTTAACAGACAAAATGTATTTTAATCAATGGGAGCTGAACAGAAAAAGTGTGGTATTGAAGATAGCTCCCACAGGAAAGGAGCTGCAAATGTGACACCGTGCTGGCTGATAGACTGCATGGGGACCTACTTAATACTGTAGCTGGGGTCTGCCTTCCTGCTTTCTTGTAGCTCCCATACTCAGTGGTATACCTTAACAGACATATGTATTTTTTCAATGGGATCTGAGCAGAAAAAGTGTGGTATTGAAGATAACTCCAATAGGAAAACAGCTGCAAATGTGACACCGTGCTGGCTGATAGACTGCATGGGGACCTACTTACTACTGTAGCTGCGGTCTGCCTTCCTGCTTTCTTGTAGCTCCCATACTCAGTGGCATAACTTAAGAGACAAAATGTATTTTTTCAATGGGAGCTGAGGGGAAAAAGTGTGGTATTGAAGATAGCTCCCACAGGAAAGCAGCTGCAAATGTGACACCGTGCTGGCTGATAGACTGCATGGGGACCTACTTACTACTGTAGCTGGGGTCTGCCTTCCTGCTTTCTTGTAGCTCCCATATTCAGTGGTATACCTTAACGGACACAAGTATTTTTTCAAAGGAAGCTGGATAAAAAAGTGTGGTATTGAAGATAGCTCCCACAGGAAAGCAGCTGCAAATGTGACACCGTGCTGACTGATAGACTGCATGGGGACCTACTTACTACTGTAGCTGGGGTCTTTCTTCCTGTTTTCTTGTAGCTCCCATACTCAGTGGCATAACTTAACAGACAAAATGTATTTTTTCAATGGGAGCAGAGGGGAAAAAGCGTGGTATTGAAGATAGTTCCCACAGGAAAGCAGCTGCAAATGTGACACTGTGCTGGCTGATAGACTGCATGGGGACCTACTTACTACTGTAGCTGCGGTCTGCCTTCCTGCTTTCTTGTAGCTCCCATACTAAGTGGCATAACTTAACAGACAAAATGTATTTTATTCAATAGGAGCTGAACAGAAAAAGTGTGGTATTGAAGATAGCTCCCACAGGAAAGGAGCTGCAAATGTGACACCGTGCTGGCTGATAGACTGCATGGGGACCTAGTTAATACTGTAGCTGGGGTCTGCCTTCCTGCTTTCTTGTAGCTCCCATACTCAGTGGCATAACTTAACAGACAAAATGTATTTTAATCAATGGGAGCTGAACAGAAAAAGTGTGGTATTGAAGATAGCTCCCACAGGAAAGGAGCTGCAAATGTGACACCGTGCTGGCTGATAGACTGCATGGGGACCTACTGACTACTGTAGCTGGGGTCTGCCTTCCTGCTTTCTTGTAGCTCCCATACTCAGTGGTATACCTTAACAGACATATGTATTTTTTCAATGGGATCTGAGCAGAAAAAGTGTGGTATTGAAGATAACTCCCACAGGAAAGCAGCTGCAAATGTGACACCGTGCTGGCTGATAGACTGCATGGGGACCTACTTACTACTGTAGCTGGGGTCTGCCTTCCTGCTTTCTTGTAGCTCCCATACTCAGTGGCATAACTTAACAGACAAAATGTATTTTTTCAATGGGAGCTGAGGGGAAAAAGTGTGGTATTGAAGATAGCTCCCACAGGAAAGCAGCTGCAAATGTGACACCGTGCTGGCTGATAGACTGTATGGGGACTTACTTACTACTGTAGCTGGGGTCTGCCTTCCTGCTTTCTTGTAGCTCCGATACTCAGCGGTATAACTTAAGAGACAAAATGTATTTTTTTCAATGGGAGCTGATGAGAACAAGTGTGGTATTGAAGATAGCTCCCACAGGAAAGCAGCTGCAAATGTGACACCGTGCTGGCTGATAGACTGCATGGGGACCTACTTACTACTGTAGCTGGGGTCTGCCTTCCTGCTTTCTTGTAGCTCCCATATTCAGTGGTATACCTTAACAGACAAAAACTATTTTATTCAATGGGAGCTGAACAGAAAAAGTGTGGTATTGAAGATAGCTCCCACAGGAAAGCAGCTGCAAATGTGACACCGTGCTGACTGATAGACTGCATGGGGACCTACTTACTACTGTAGCTGGGGTCTGCCTTCCTGCTTTCTTGTAGCTCCCATACTCAGTAGTATACCTTAACAGACACATGTATTTTTTCAATGGGAGCTGAACAGAAAAAGTGTGGTATTGAAGATAACTCCCACAGGAAAGCAGCTGCAAATGTGACACCGTGCTGACTGATAGACTGCATGGGGACCTACTTACTACTGTAGCTGGGGTCTGCCTTCCTGCTTTCTTGTAGCTCCCATACTCAGTGGCATAACTTAAGAGACAAAATGTATTTTTTTCAATGGGAGCTGAGGAGAACAAGTGTGGTATTGAAGATAGCTCCCACAGGAAAGCAGCTGCAAATGTGACACCGTGCTGGCTGATAGACTGCATGGGGACCTACTTACTACTGTAGCTGGGATCTGCCTTCCTGCTTTCTTGTAGCTCTCATATTCAGTGGTATACCTTAACAGACAAAATGTATTTTATTCAATGGGAGCTGAGGAGAAAAAGTGTGGTATTGAAGATAGCTCCCACAGGAAAGCAGCTGCAAATGTGACACCGTGCTGGCTGATAGACTGCATGGGGACCTACTGACTACTGTATCTGGGGTCTGCCTTCCTGCTTTCTTGTAGCTCCTATATTCAGTGGTATACCTTAACGGACACATGTATTTTTTGAAAGGAAGCTGAACAGAAAAAGTGTGGTATTGAAGATAGCTCCCACAGGAAAGCAGCTGCAAATGTGACACCGTGCTGGCTGATAGACTGCATGGGGACCTACTTACTACTGTAGCTGGGGTCTGCCTTCCTGTTTTCTTGTAGCTCCCATACTCAGTGGCATAACTTAACAGACAAAATGTATTTTTTCAATGGGAGCAGAGGGGAAAAAGCGTGGTATTGAAGATAGTTCCCACAGGAAAGCAGCTGCAAATGTGACACTGTGCTGGCTGATAGACTGCATGGGGACCTACTTACTACTGTAGCTGGGGTCTGCCTTCCTGCTTTCTTGTACCTCCCATACTCAGTGGCATAACTTAACAGACAAAATGTATTTTATTCAATGGGAGCTGAACAGAAAAAGTGTGGTATTGAAGATAGCTCCCACAGGAAAGGAGCTGCAAATGTGACACCGTGCTGGCTGATAGACTGCATGGGGACCTACTTACTACTGTAGCTGGGGTCTGCCTTCCTGCTTTCTTGTAGCTCCCATACTCAGTGGCATAACTTAACAGACACATGTATTTTTTCAATGGGAGCTGAACAGAAAAAGTGTGGTATTGAATATAACTCCCACAGGAAAGCAGCTGCAAATGTGACACCGTGCTGACTGATAGACTGCATGGGGACCTACTTACTACTGTAGCTGGGGTCTGCCTTCCTGCTTTCTTGTAGCTCCCATACTCAGTGGCATAACTTAAGAGACAAAATGTATTTTTTTCAATGGGAGCTGAGGAGAACAAGTGTGGTATTGAAGATAGCTCCCACAGGAAAGCAGCTGCAAATGTGACACCGTGCTGGCTGATAGATTGCATGGGGACCTACTTACTACTGTAGCTGGGGTCTGCCTTCCTGCTTTCTTGTAGCTCCCATATTCAGTGGTATACCTTAACGGACACAAGTATTTTTTCAAAGGAAGCTGGATAAAAAAGTGTGGTATTGAAGATAGCTCCCACAGGAAAGCAGCTGCAAATGTGACACCGTGCTGGCTGATAGACTGCATGGGGACCTACTTACTACTGTAGCTGGGGTCTTTCTTCCTGTTTTCTTGTAGCTCCCATACTCAGTGGCATAACTTAACAGACAAAATGTATTTTTTCAATGGGAGCAGAGGGGAAAAAGCGTGGTATTGAAGATAGTTCCCACAGGAAAGCAGCTGCAAATGTGACACTGTGCTGGCTGATAGACTGCATGGGGACCTACTTACTACTGTAGCTGGGGTCTGCCTTCCTGCTTTCTTGTAGCTCCCATACTAAGTGGCATAACTTAACAGACAAAATGTATTTTATTCAATAGGAGCTGAACAGAAAAAGTGTGGTATTGAAGATAGCTCCCACAGGAAAGGAGCTGCAAATGTGACACCGTGCTGGCTGATAGACTGCATGGGGACCTACTTACTACTGTAGCTGGGGTCTGCCTTCCTGCTTTCTTGTAGCTCCCATACTCAGTGGCATAACTTAACAGACAAAATGTATTTTAATCAATGGGAGCTGAACAGAAAAAGTGTGGTATTGAAGATAGCTCCCACAGGAAAGGAGCTGCAAATGTGACACCGTGCTGGCTGATAGACTGCATGGGGACCTACTTAATACTGTAGCTGGGGTCTGCCTTCCTGCTTTCTTGTAGCTCCCATACTCAGTGGTATACCTTAACAGACATATGTATTTTTTCAATGGGATCTGAGCAGAAAAAGTGTGGTATTGAAGATAACTCCCACAGGAAAGCAGCTGCAAATGTGACACCGTGCTGGCTGATAGACTGCATGGGGACCTACTTACTACTGTAGCTGGGGTCTGCCTTCCTGCTTTCTTGTAGCTCCCATACTCAGTGGCATAACTTAACAGACAAAATGTATTTTTTCAATGGGAGCTGAGGGGAAAAAGTGTGGTATTGAAGATAGCTCCCACAGGAAAGCAGCTGCAAATGTGACACCGTGCTGGCTGATAGACTGCATGGGGACTTACTTACTACTGTAGCTGGGGTCTGCCTTCCTGCTTTCTTGTAGCTCCGATACTCAGCGGTATAACTTAAGAGACAAAATGTATTTTTTTCAATGGGAGCTGATGAGAACAAGTGTGGTATTGAAGATAGCTCCCACAGGAAAGCAGCTGCAAATGTGACACCGTGCTGGCTGATAGACTGCATGGGGACCTACTTACTACTGTAGCTGGGGTCTGCCTTCCTGCTTTCTTGTAGCTCCCATATTCAGTGGTATACCTTAACAGACAAAAACTATTTTATTCAATGGGAGCTGAACAGAAAAAGTGTGGTATTGAAGATAGCTCCCACAGGAAAGCAGCTGCAAATGTGACACCGTGCTGACTGATAGACTGCATGGGGACCTACTTACTACTGTAGCTGGGGTCTGCCTTCCTGCTTTCTTGTAGCTCCCATACTCAGTAGTATACCTTAACAGACACATGTATTTTTTCAATGGGAGCTGAACAGAAAAAGTGTGGTATTGAAGATAACTCCCACAGGAAAGCAGCTGCAAATGTGACACTGTGCTGACTGATAGACTGCATGGGGACCTACTTACTACTGTAGCTGGGGTCTGCCTTCCTGCTTTCTTGTAGCTCCCATACTCAGTGGCATAACTTAAGAGACAAAATGTATTTTTTTCAATGGGAGCTGAGGAGAACAAGTGTGGTATTGAAGATAGCTCCCACAGGAAAGCAGCTGCAAATGTGACACCGTGCTGGCTGATAGACTGCATGGGGACCTACTTACTACTGTAGCTGGGATCTGCCTTCCTGCTTTCTTGTAGCTCTCATATTCAGTGGTATACCTTAACAGACAAAATGTATTTTATTCAATGGGAGCTGAGGAGAAAAAGTGTGGTATTGAAGATAGCTCCCACAGGAAAGCAGCTGCAAATGTGACACCGTGCTGGCTGATAGACTGCATGGGGACCTACTGACTACTGTATCTGGGGTCTGCCTTCCTGCTTTCTTGTAGCTCCTATATTCAGTGGTATACCTTAACGGACACATGTATTTTTTGAAAGGAAGCTGAACAGAAAAAGTGTGGTATTGAAGATAGCTCCCACAGGAAAGCAGCTGCAAATGTGACACCGTGCTGGCTGATAGACTGCATGGGGACCTACTTACTACTGTAGCTGGGGTCTGCCTTCCTGTTTTCTTGTAGCTCCCATACTCAGTGGCATAACTTAACAGACAAAATGTATTTTTTCAATGGGAGCAGAGGGGAAAAAGCGTGGTATTGAAGATAGTTCCCACAGGAAAGCAGCTGCAAATGTGACACTGTGCTGGCTGATAGACTGCATGGGGACCTACTTACTACTGTAGCTGGGGTCTGCCTTCCTGCTTTCTTGTACCTCCCATACTCAGTGGCATAACTTAACAGACAAAATATATTTTATTCAATGGGAGCTGAACAGAAAAAGTGTGGTATTGAAGATAGCTCCCACAGGAAAGGAGCTGCAAATGTGACACCGTGCTGGCTGATAGACTGCATGGGGACCTAGTTAATACTGTAGCTGGGGTCTGCCTTCCTGCTTTCTTGTAGCTCCCATACTCAGTGGCATAACTTAACAGACACATGTATTTTTTCAATGGGAGCTGAACAGAAAAAGTGTGGTATTGAATATAACTCCCACAGGAAAGCAGCTGCAAATGTGACACCGTGCTGACTGATAGACTGCATGGGGACCTACTTACTACTGTAGCTGGGGTCTGCCTTCCTGCTTTCTTGTAGCTCCCATACTCAGTGGCATAACTTAAGAGACAAAATGTATTTTTTTCAATGGGAGCTGAGGAGAACAAGTGTGGTATTGAAGATAGCTCCCACAGGAAAGCAGCTGCAAATGTGACACCGTGCTGGCTGATAGATTGCATGGGGACCTACTTACTACTGTAGCTGGGGTCTGCCTTCCTGCTTTCTTGTAGCTCCCATACTCAGTGTTATACCTTAACGGACACATGTATTTTTTCAAAGGAAGCTGAACAGAAAAAGTGTGGTATTGAAGATAGCTCCCACAGGAAAGCAGCTGCAAATGTGACACCGTGCTGGCTGATAGACTGCATGGGGACCTACTTACTACTGTAGCTGGGGTCTGCCTTCCTGTTTTCTTGTAGCTCCCATACTCAGTGGCATAACTTAACAGACAAAATGTATTTTTTCAATGGGAGCAGAGGGGAAAAAGCGTGGTATTGAAGATAGCTCCCACAGGAAAGCAGCTGCAAATGTGACACTGTGCTGGCTGATAGACTGCATGGGGACCTACTTACTACTGTAGCTGGGGTCTGCCTTCCTGCTTTCTTGTAGCTCCCATACTCAGTGGCATAACTTAACAGACAAAATGTATTTTTTCAATGGGAGCTGAGGGGAAAAAGTGTGGTATTGAAGATAGCTCCCACAGGAAAGCAGCTGCAAATGTGACACCGTGCTGGCTGATAGACTGCATGGGGACCTACTTACTACTGTAGCTGGGGTCTGCCTTCCTGCTTTCTTGTAGCTCCGATACTCAGCGGTATAACTTAAGAGACAAAATGTATTTTTTTCAATGGGAGCTGAGGAGAACAAGTGTGGTATTGAAGATAGCTCCCACAGGAAAGCAGCTGCAAATGTGACACCGTGCTGGCTGATAGACTGCATGGGGACCTACGTACTGCTGTAGCTGGGGTCTGCCTTCCTGCTTTCTTGTAGCTCCCATATTCAGTGGTATACCTTAACAGACAAAAAGTATTTTATTCAATGGGAGCTGAACAGAAAAAGTGTGGTATTGAAGATAGCTCCCACAGGAAAGCAGCTGCAAATGTGACACCGTGCTGACTGATAGACTGCATGGGGACCTACTTACTACTGTAGCTGGGGTCTGCCTTCCTGCTTTCTTGTAGCTCCCATACTCAGTGGCGTAACTTAACAGACACATGTATTTTTTCAATGGGAGCTGAACAGAAAAAGTGTGGTATTGAAGATAACTCCCACAGGAAAGCAGCTGCAAATGTGACACCGTGCTGGCTGATAGACTGCATGGGGACCTACTGACTACTGTAGCTGGGGTTTGCCTTCCTGCTTTCTTGTAGCTCCCATACTCAGTGGCATAACTTAACAGACACATGTATTTTTTCAATGGGAGATGAACAGAAAAAGTGTGGTATTAAAGATAGCTCCCACAGGAAAGCAGCTGCAAATGTGACACCGTGCTGGCTGATAGACTGCATGGGGACCTACTTACTACTGTAGCTGAGGTCTGCCTTCCTGCTTTCTTGTAGCTCCGATACTCAGCGGTATAATTTAAGAGACAAAATGTTATTTTTTCAATGGGAGATGAACAGAAAAAGTGTGGTATTGAAGATAGCTCCCACAGGAAAGCAGCTGCAAATGTGACACCGTGCTGGCTGATAGACTGCATGGGGACCTACTTACTACTGTAGCTGGGGTCTGCCTTCCTGCTTTATGGTAGCTCCCATATTCAGTGGTATACCTTAACAGACAAAATGTATTTTATTCAATGGGAGCTGAACAGAAAAAGTGTGGTATTGAAGATAGCTCCCACAGGAAAGCAGCTGCAAATGTGACACCGTGCTGGCTGATAGACTGCATGGGGACCTACTTACTACTGTAGCTGGGGTCTGCCTTCCTGCTTTCTTGTAGCTCCCATACTCAGTGGCATAACTTAACAGACACATGTATTTTTTCAATGGGAGCTGAACAGAAAAAGTGTGGTATTGAATATAACTCCCACAGGAAAGCAGCTGCAAATGTGACACCGTGCTGGCTGATAGACTGCATGGGGACCTACTTACTACTGTAGCTGGGGTCTGCTTTCCTGCTTTCTTGTAGCTCCCATACTCAGTGGCATAACTTAACAGACAAAATGTATTTTTTCAACGGGAGCTGAACAGAAAAAGTGTGGTATTGAAGATAACTCCCACAGGAAAGCAGCTGCAAATGTGACACCGTGCTGGCTGATAGACTGCATGGGGACCTACTTACTACTGTAGCTGGGGTCTGCCTTCCTGTTTTCTTGTAGCTCCCATACTCAGTGGCATAACTTAACAGACAAAATGTATTTTTTCAATGGGAGCAGAGGGGAAAAAGCGTGGTATTGAAGATAGTTCCCACAGGAAAGCAGCTGCAAATGTGACACTGTGCTGGCTGATAGACTGCATGGGGACCTACTTACTACTGTAGCTGGGGTCTGCCTTCCTGCTTTCTTGTAGCTCCCATACTAAGTGGCATAACTTAACAGACAAAATGTATTTTATTCAATAGGAGCTGAACAGAAAAAGTGTGGTATTGAAGATAGCTCCCACAGGAAAGGAGCTGCAAATGTGACACCGTGCTGGCTGATAGACTGCATGGGGACCTAGTTAATACTGTAGCTGGGGTCTGCCTTCCTGCTTTCTTGTAGCTCCCATACTCAGTGGCATAACTTAACAGACAAAATGTATTTTAATCAATGGGAGCTGAACAGAAAAAGTGTGGTATTGAAGATAGCTCCCACAGGAAAGGAGCTGCAAATGTGACACCGTGCTGGCAGATAAACTGCATGGGGACCTAGTTAATACTGTAGCTGGGGTCTGCCTTCCTGCTTTCTTGTAGCTCCCATATTCAGTGGTATACCTTAACAGACAAAAAGTATTTTATTCAATGGGAGCTGAACAGAAAAAGTGTGGTATTGAAGATAGCTCCCACAGGAAAGCAGCTGCAAATGTGACACCGTGCTGACTGATAGACTGCATGGGGACCTACTTACTACTGTAGCTGGGGTCTGCCTTCCTGCTTTTTTGTAGCTCCCATACTCAGTGGCATAACTTAACAGACACATGTATTTTTTCAATGGGAGCTCAGGAGAAAAAGTGTGGTATTGAAGATAACTCCCACAGGAAAGCAGCTGCAAATGTGACACCGTGCTGGCCGATAGACTGCATGGGGACCTACTGACTACTGTAGCTGGGGTCTGCCTTCCTGCTTTCTTGTAGCTCCCATATTCAGTGGTATACCTTAACAGATAAAAAGTATTTTATTCAATGGGAGCTGAGGAGAAAAAGTGTGGTATTGAAGATAGCTCCCACAGGAAAGGAGCTGCAAATGTGACACCGTGCTGGCTGATAGACTGCATGGGGACCTACTTACTACTGTAGCTGGGGTCTGCCTTCCTGCTTTCTTGTAGCTCCCATACTCAGTGGCATAACTTAACAGACACATGTATTTTTTCAATGGGAGCTGAACAGAAAAAGTGTGGTATTGAAGATAACTCCCACAGGAAAGCAGCTGCAAATGTGACACCGTGCTGGCTGATAGACTGCATGGGGACCTACTTACTACTGTAGCTGAGGTCTGCCTTCCTGCTTTCTTGTAGCTCCGATACTCAGCGGTATAATTTAAGAGACAAAATGTATTTTTTTCAATGGGAGCTGAGGAGAAAAAGTGTGGTATTGAAGATAGCTCCCACAGGAAAGCAGCTGCAAATGTGACACCGTGCTGGCTGATAGACTGCATGGGGACCTACTTACTACTGTAGCTGGGGTCTGCCTTCCTGCTTTATGGTAGCTCCCATATTCAGTGGTATACCTTAACAGACAAAATGTATTTTATTCAATGGGAGCTGAACAGAAAAAGTGTGGTATTGAATATAACTCCCACAGGAAAGCAGCTGCAAATGTGACACCGTGCTGGCTGATAGACTGCATGGGGACCTACTTACTACTGTAGCTGGGGTCTGCTTTCCTGCTTTCTTGTAGCTCCCATACTCAGTGGCATAACTTAACAGACAAAATGTATTTTTTCAACGGGAGCTGAACAGAAAAAGTGTGGTATTGAAGATAACTACCACAGGAAAGCAGCTGCAAATGTGACACCGTGCTGGCTGATAGACTGCATGGGGACCTACTTACTACTGTAGCTGGGGTCTGCCTTACTGCTTTCTTGTAGCTCCCATACTCAGTGGCATAACTTAACAGACAAAATGTATTTTATTCAATGGGAGCTGAGGGGAAAAAGTGTGGTATTGAAGATAGCTCCCACAGGAAAGCAGCTGCAAATGTGACACTGTGCTGGCTGATAGACTGCATGGGGACCTACTTACTACTGTAGCTGGGGTCTGCCTTCCTGCTTTCTTGTAGCTCCCATACTCAGTGGCATAACTTAAGAGACAAAATGTATTTTTTTCAATGGGAGCTGAGGAGAACAAGTGTGGTATTGAAGATAGCTCCCACAGGAAAGCAGCTGCAAATGTGACACCGTGCTGGCTGATAGACTGCATGGGGACCTACTTACTACTGTAGCTGGGGTCTGCCTTCCTGCTTTATTGTAGCTCCCATATTCAGTGGTATACCTTAACAGACAAAATGTATTTTATTCAATGGGAGCTGAACAGAAAAAGTGTGGTATTGAAGATAGCTCCCACAGGAAAGGAGCTGCAAATGTGACACCGTGCTGGCTGATAGACTGCATGGGGACCTACTGACTACTGCAGCTGGGGTCTGTCTTCCTGCTTTCTTGTAGCTCCCATACTCAGTGGTATACCTTAACGGACACATGTATTTTTTCAAAGGAAGGTGAACAGAAAAAGTGTGGTATTGAAGATAGCTCCCACAGGAAAGCAGCTGCAAATGTGACACCGTGCTGGCTGATAGACTGCATGGGGACCTACTTACTACTGTAGCTGGGGTCTGCCTTCCTGCTTTCTTGTAGCTCCCATACTCAGTGGCATAACTTGACAGACACATGTATTTTTTCAATGGGAGCTGAACAGAAAAAGTGTGGTATTGAAGATAGCTCCCACAGGAAAGCAGCTGCAAATGTGACACCGTGCTGGCTGATAGACTGCATGGGGACCTACTTACTACTGTAGCTGGGGTCTGCCTTCCTGTTTTCTTGTAGCTCCCATACTCAGTGGCATAACTTAACAGACAAAATGTATTTTAATCAATGGGAGCTGAACAGAAAAAGTGTGGTATTGAAGATAGCTCCCACAGGAAAGGAGCTGCAAATGTGACACCGTGCTGGCAGATAGACTGCATGGGGACCTAGTTAATACTGTAGCTGGGGTCTGCTTTCCTGCTTTCTTGTAGCTCCCATACTCAGTGGCATAACTTAACAGACATATGTATTTTTTCAATGGGAGATGAGCAGAAAAAGTGTGGTATTGAAGATAACTCCCACAGGAAAGCAGCTGCAAATGTGACACCGTGCTGGCTGATAGACTGCATGGGGACCTACTTACTACTGTAGCTGCGGTCTGCCTTCCTGCTTTCTTGTAGCTCCCATACTCAGTGGCATAACTTAAGAGACAAAATGTATTTTTTCAATGGGAGCTGAGGGGAAAAAGTGTGGTATTGAAGATAGCTCCCACAGGAAAGCAGCTGCAAATGTGACACCGTGCTGGCTGATAGACTGCATTGGGACCTACTTACTACTGTAGCTGGGGTCTGCCTTCCTGTTTTCTTGTAGCTCCCATACTCAGTGGCATAACTTAACAGACAAAATGTATTTTATTCAATGGGAGCTGAACAGAAAAAGTGTGGTATTGAAGATAGCTCCCACAGGAAAGCAGCTGCAAATGTGACACCGTGCTGGCTGATAGACTGCATGGGGACCTACTTACTACTGTAGCTGGGGTCTGCCTTCCTGCTTTCTTGTAGCTCCCATACTCAGTGGCATAACTTAAGAGACAAAATGTATTTTTTTCAATGGGAGCTGAGGAGAACAAGTGTGGTATTGAAGATAGCTCCCACAGGAAAGCAGCTGCAAATGTGACACCGTGCTGGCTGATAGACTGCATGGGGACCTACTTACTACTGTAGCTGGGGTCTGCCTTCCTGCTTTATTGTAGCTCCCATATTCAGTGGTGTACCTTAACAGACAAAATGTATTTTATTCAATGGGAGCTGAACAGAAAAAGTGTGGTATTGAAGATAGCTCCCACAGGAAAGAAGCTGCAAATGTGACACCGTGCTGGCTGATAGACTGCATGGGGACCTACTTAATACTGTAGCTGGGGTCTGCCTTCCTGCTTTCTTGTAGCTCGCATACTCAGTGGTATACCTTAACGGACACATGTATTTTTTCAAAGGAAGCTGAACAGAAAAAGTGTGGTATTGAAGATAGCTCCCACAGGAAAGCAGCTGCAAATGTGACACCGTGCTGGCTGATAGACTGCATGGACACCTACTTACTACTGTAGCTGGGGTCTGCCTTCCTATTTTCTTGTAGCTCCCATACTCAGTGGAATAACTTAAAAGACAAAATGTATTTTTTCAATGGGAGCTGAACAGAAAAAGTGTGGTATTGAAGATAGTTCCCACAGGAAAGCAGCTGCAAATGTGACACTGTGCTGGCTGATAGACTGCATGGGGACCTACTTACTACTGTAGCTGGGGTCTGCCTTCCTGCTTTCTTGTAGCTCCCATACTAAGTGGCATAACTTAACAGACAAAATGTATTTTATTCAATGGGAGCTGAACAGAAAAAGTGTGGTATTGAAGATAGCTCCCACAGGAAAGGAGCTGCAAATGTGACACCGTGCTGGCTGATAGACTGCATGGGGACCTAGTTAATACTGTAGCTGGGGTCTGCCTTCCTGCTTTCTTGTAGCTCCCATACTCAGTGGCATAACTTAACAGACAAAATGTATTTTAATCAATGGGAGCTGAACAGAAAAAGTGTGGTATTGAAGATAGCTCCCACAGGAAAGGAGCTGCAAATGTGACACCGTGCTGGCTGATAGACTGCATGGGGACCTAGTTAATACTGTAGCTGGGGTCTGCCTTCCTGCTTTCTTGTAGCTCCCATACTCAGTGGTATACCTTAACAGACATATGTATTTTTTCAATGGGAGCTGAGCAGAAAAAGTGTGGTATTGAAGATAACTCCCACAGGAAAGCAGCTGCAAATGTGACACCGTGCTGGCTGATAGACTGCATGGGGACCTACTTACTACTGTAGCTGGGGTCTGCCTTCCTGCTTTCTTGTAGCTCCCATATTCAGTGGTATACCTTAACAGACAAAATGTATTTTATTCAATGGGAGCTGAACAGAAAAAGTGTGGTATTGAAGATAACTCCCACAGGAAAGCAGCTGCAAATGTGACACCGTGCTGGCTGATAGACTGCATGGGGACCTACTTACTACTGTAGCTGGGGTCTGCCTTCCTGCTTTCTTGTAGCTCCCATACTCAGTGGCATAACTTCACAGACACATGTATTTTTTCAATGGGAGCTGAACAGAAAAACTGTGGTATTGAAGATAGCTCCCACAGAAAAGCAGCTGCAAATGTGACACCGTGCTGGCTGATAGACTGCATGGGGACCTACTTACTACTGTAGCTGGGGTCTGCCTTCCTGCTTTCTTGTAGCTCCCATACTCAGTGGCATAACTTCACAGACACATGTATTTTTTCAATGGGAGCTGCACAGAAAAACTGTGGTATTGAAGATAACTCCCACAGGAAAGCAGCTGCAAATGTGACACCGTGCTGGCTGATAGACTGCATGGGGACCTACTTACTACTGTAGCTGGGGTCTGCCTTCCTGCTTTCTTGTAGCTCCCATACTCAGTGGCATAACTTAACAGACACATGTATTTTTTCAATGGGAGCTGAACAGAAAAAGTGTGGTATTGAAGATAACTCCCACAGGAAAGCAGCTGCAAATGTGACACCGTGCTGGCTGATAGACTGCATGGGGACCTACTTACTACTGTAGCTGGGGTCTGCCTTCCTGCTTTCTTGTAGCTCCCATACTCAGTGGCATAACTTCACAGACACATGTATTTTTTCAATGGGAGCTGAACAGAAAAAGTGTGGTATTGAAGATAGCTCCCACAGGAAAGCAGCTGCAAATGTGACACCGTGCTGGCTGATAGACTGCATGGGGACCTACTTACTACTGTAGCTGGGGTCTGCCTTCCTGCTTTCTTGTAGCTCCCATATTCAGTGGTATACCTTAACAGACAAAATGTATTTTATTCAATGGGAGTTGAACAGAAAAAGTGTGGTATTGAAGATAGCTCCCACAGGAAAGCAGCTGCAAATGTGACACCGTGCTGGCTGATAGACTGCATGGGGACCTACTTACTACTGTAGCTGGGGTCTGCCTTCCTGCTTTCTTGTAGCTCCCATACTCAGTGGCATAACTTCACAGACACATGTATTTTTTCAATGGGAGCTGAACAGAAAAAGTGTGGTATTGAAGATAACTCCCACAGGAAAGCAGCTGCAAATGTGACACCGTGCTGGCTGATAGACTGCATGGGGACCTACTTACTACTGTAGCTGGGGTCTGCCTTCCTGCTTTCTTGTAGCTCCCATACTCAGTGGCATAACTTCACAGACACATGTATTTTTTCAATGGGAGCTGAACAGAAAAAGTGTGGTATTGAAGATAGCTCCCACAGGAAAGCAGCTGCAAATGTGACACCGTGCTGGCTGATAGACTGCATGGGGACCTACTTACTACTGTAGCTGGGGTCTGCCTTCCTGCTTTCTTGTAGCTCCCATACTCAGTGGCATAACTTCACAGACACATGTATTTTTTCAATGGGAGCTGAACAGAAAAACTGTGGTATTGAAGATAGCTCCCACAGGAAAGCAGCTGCAAATGTGACACCGTGCTGGCTGATAGACTGCATGGGGACCTACTTACTGCTGTAGCTGGGGTCTGCCTTCCTGCTTTCTTGTAGCTCCCATACTGAGTGGCATAACTTAACAGACAAAATGTATTTTTTCAATGGGAGCTGAACAGAAAAAGTGTGGTATTGAAGATAACTCCCACAGGAAAGCAGCTGCAAATGTGACACCGTGCTGGCTGATAGACTGCATGGGGACCTACTTACTACTGTAGCTGGGGTCTGCATTCCTGCTTTCTTGTAGCTCCCATACTCAGTGGCATAACTTCACAGACACATGTATTTTTTCAATGGGAGATGAACAGAAAAACTGTGGTATTGAAGATAGCTCCCACAGGAAAGCAGCTGCAAATGTGACACCGTGCTGGCTGATAGACTGCATGGGGACCTACTTACTACTGTAGCTGGGGTCTGCCTTCCTGCTTTCTTGTAGCTCCCATACTCAGTGGCATAACTTAACAGACACATGTATTTTTTCAATGGGAGCTGAACAGAAAAAGTGTGGTATTGAAGATAACTCCCACAGGAAAGCAGCTGCAAATGTGACACCGTGCTGGCTGCTAGACTGCATGGGGACCTACTTACTACTGTAGCTGGGGTCTGCCTTCCTGCTTTCTTGTAGCTCCCATACTCAGTGGCATAACTTCACAGACACATGTATTTTTTCAATGGGAGCTGAACAGAAAAACTGTGGTATTGAAGATAGCTCCCACAGGAAAGCAGCTGCAAATGTGACACCGTGCTGGCTGATAGACTGCATGGGGACCTACTTACTGCTGTAGCTGGGGTCTGCCTTCCTGCTTTCTTGTAGCTCCCATACTGAGTGGCATAACTTAACAGACAAAATGTATTTTTTCATTGGGAGCTGAACAGAAAAAGTGTGGTATTGAAGATAACTCCCACAGGAAAGCAGCTGCAAATGTGACACCGTGCTGGCTGATAGACTGCATGGGGACCTACTTACTACTGTAGCTGGGGTCTGCATTCCTGCTTTCTTGTAGCTCCCATACTCAGTGGCATAACTTCACAGACACATGTATTTTTTCAATGGGAGATGAACAGAAAAAGTGTGGTATTGAAGATAGCTCCCACAGGAAAGCAGCTGCAAATGTGACACCGTGCTGGCTGATAGACTGCATGGGGACCTACTTACTACTGTAGCTGGGGTCTGCCTTCCTGCTTTCTTGTAGCTCCCATATTCAGTGGTATACCTTAACAGACAAAATGTATTTTATTTAATGGGAGCTGAACTGAAAAAGTGTGGTATTGAAGATAGCTCCCACAGGAAAGCAGCTGCAAATGTGACACCGTGCTGGCTGATAGACTGCATGGGGACCTACTTACTACTGTAGCTGGGGTCTGCCTTCCTGCTTTCTTGTAGCTCCCATACTCAGTGGCATAACTTCACAAACACATGTATTTTTTCAAAGGGAGCTGAACAGAAAAAGTGTGGTATTGAAGATAGCTCCCACAGGAAAGCAGCTGCAAATGTGACACCGTGCTGGCTGATAGACTGCATGGGGACCTACTTACTACTGTAGCTGGGGTCTGCCTTCCTGCTTTCTTGTAGCTCCCATACTCAGTAGTATACCTTAACAGACACATGTATTTTTTCAAAGGAAGCTGAACAAAAAAATTGTGGTATTGAAGATAGCTCCCACAGGAAAGCAGCTGCAAATGTGACACCGTGCTGGCTGATAGACTGCATGGGGACCTACTTACTACTGTAGCTGGGGTCTGCCTTCCTGCTTTCTTGTAGCTCCCATACTCAGTGGCATAACTTCACAGACACATGTATTTTTTCAATGGGAGATGAACAGAAAAACTGTGGTATTGAAGATAGCTCCCACAGGAAAGCAGCTGCAAATGTGACACCGTGCTGGCTGATAGACTGCATGGGGACCTACTTACTACTGTAGCTGGGGTCTGCCTTCCTGCTTTCTTGTAGCTCCCATACTCAGTGGCATAACTTAACAGACACATGTATTTTTTCAATGGGAGCTGAACAGAAAAAGTGTAGTATTGAAGATAACTCCCACAGGAAAGCAGCTGCAAATGTGACACCGTGCTGGCTGATAGACTGCATGGGGACCTACTTACTACTGTAGCTGGGGTCTGCCTTCCTGCTTTCTTGTAGCTCCCATACTCAGTGGCATAACTTCACAGACACATGTATTTTTTCAAAGGGAGCTGAACAGAAAATGTGTGGTATTGAAGATAGCTCCCACAGGAAAGAAGCTGCAAATGTGACACCGTGCTGGCTGATAGACTGCATGGGGACCTACTTACTACTGTAGCTGGGGTCTGCCTTCCTGCTTTCCTGTAGCTCCCATACTCAGTGGCATAACTAAACAGACAAAATGTATTTTTTTTCAATGGGAGCTGAACAGAAAAAGTGTGGTATTGAATATAACTCCCACAGGAAAGCAGCTGCAAATGTGACACCGTGCTGGCTGATAGACTGCATGGGGACCTACTTACTACTGTAGCTGGGGTCTGCCTTCCTGCTTTCTTGTAGCTCCCATACTCAGTGGCATAACTTAACAGACAAAATGTATTTTTTCAATGGGAGCTGAGGGGGAAAAGTGTGGTATTGAAGATAGCTCCCACAGGAAAGGAGCTGCAAATGTGACACCGTGCTGGCTGATAGACTGCATGGGGACCTACTTACTACTGTAGCTGGGGTCTGCCTTCCTGCTTTCTTGTAGCTCCCATATTCAGTGGTATACCTTAACAGACAAAATGTATTTTATTCAATGGGAGTTGAACAGAAAAAGTGTGGTATTGAAGATAGCTCCCACAGGAAAGCAGCTGCAAATGTGACACCGTGCTGGCTGATAGACTGCATGGGGACCTACTTACTACTGTAGCTGGGGTCTGCCTTCCTGCTTTCTTGTAGCTCCCATACTCAGTGGCATAACTTCACAGACACATGTATTTTTTCAATGGGAGCTGAACAGAAAAAGTGTGGTATTGAAGATAACTCCCACAGGAAAGCAGCTGCAAATGTGACACCGTGCTGGCTGATAGACTGCATGGGGACCTACTTACTACTGTAGCTGGGGTCTGCCTTCCTGCTTTCTTGTAGCTCCCATACTCAGTGGCATAACTTCACAGACACATGTATTTTTTCAATGGGAGCTGAACAGAAAAAGTGTGGTATTGAAGATAGCTCCCACAGGAAAGCAGCTGCAAATGTGACACCGTGCTGGCTGATAGACTGCATGGGGACCTACTTACTACTGTAGCTGGGGTCTGCCTTCCTGCTTTCTTGTAGCTCCCATACTCAGTGGCATAACTTCACAGACACATGTATTTTTTCAATGGGAGCTGAACAGAAAAACTGTGGTATTGAAGATAGCTCCCACAGGAAAGCAGCTGCAAATGTGACACCGTGCTGGCTGATAGACTGCATGGGGACCTACTTACTGCTGTAGCTGGGGTCTGCCTTCCTGCTTTCTTGTAGCTCCCATACTGAGTGGCATAACTTAACAGACAAAATGTATTTTTTCAATGGGAGCTGAACAGAAAAAGTGTGGTATTGAAGATAACTCCCACAGGAAAGCAGCTGCAAATGTGACACCGTGCTGGCTGATAGACTGCATGGGGACCTACTTACTACTGTAGCTGGGGTCTGCATTCCTGCTTTCTTGTAGCTCCCATACTCAGTGGCATAACTTCACAGACACATGTATTTTTTCAATGGGAGATGAACAGAAAAACTGTGGTATTGAAGATAGCTCCCACAGGAAAGCAGCTGCAAATGTGACACCGTGCTGGCTGATAGACTGCATGGGGACCTACTTACTACTGTAGCTGGGGTCTGCCTTCCTGCTTTCTTGTAGCTCCCATACTCAGTGGCATAACTTAACAGACACATGTATTTTTTCAATGGGAGCTGAACAGAAAAAGTGTGGTATTGAAGATAACTCCCACAGGAAAGCAGCTGCAAATGTGACACCGTGCTGGCTGCTAGACTGCATGGGGACCTACTTACTACTGTAGCTGGGGTCTGCCTTCCTGCTTTCTTGTAGCTCCCATACTCAGTGGCATAACTTCACAGACACATGTATTTTTTCAATGGGAGCTGAACAGAAAAACTGTGGTATTGAAGATAGCTCCCACAGGAAAGCAGCTGCAAATGTGACACCGTGCTGGCTGATAGACTGCATGGGGACCTACTTACTGCTGTAGCTGGGGTCTGCCTTCCTGCTTTCTTGTAGCTCCCATACTGAGTGGCATAACTTAACAGACAAAATGTATTTTTTCATTGGGAGCTGAACAGAAAAAGTGTGGTATTGAAGATAACTCCCACAGGAAAGCAGCTGCAAATGTGACACCGTGCTGGCTGATAGACTGCATGGGGACCTACTTACTACTGTAGCTGGGGTCTGCATTCCTGCTTTCTTGTAGCTCCCATACTCAGTGGCATAACTTCACAGACACATGTATTTTTTCAATGGGAGATGAACAGAAAAAGTGTGGTATTGAAGATAGCTCCCACAGGAAAGCAGCTGCAAATGTGACACCGTGCTGGCTGATAGACTGCATGGGGACCTACTTACTACTGTAGCTGGGGTCTGCCTTCCTGCTTTCTTGTAGCTCCCATATTCAGTGGTATACCTTAACAGACAAAATGTATTTTATTTAATGGGAGCTGAACTGAAAAAGTGTGGTATTGAAGATAGCTCCCACAGGAAAGCAGCTGCAAATGTGACACCGTGCTGGCTGATAGACTGCATGGGGACCTACTTACTACTGTAGCTGGGGTCTGCCTTCCTGCTTTCTTGTAGCTCCCATACTCAGTGGCATAACTTCACAAACACATGTATTTTTTCAAAGGGAGCTGAACAGAAAAAGTGTGGTATTGAAGATAGCTCCCACAGGAAAGCAGCTGCAAATGTGACACCGTGCTGGCTGATAGACTGCATGGGGACCTACTTACTACTGTAGCTGGGGTCTGCCTTCCTGCTTTCTTGTAGCTCCCATACTCAGTAGTATACCTTAACAGACACATGTATTTTTTCAAAGGAAGCTGAACAAAAAAATTGTGGTATTGAAGATAGCTCCCACAGGAAAGCAGCTGCAAATGTGACACCGTGCTGGCTGATAGACTGCATGGGGACCTACTTACTACTGTAGCTGGGGTCTGCCTTCCTGCTTTCTTGTAGCTCCCATACTCAGTGGCATAACTTCACAGACACATGTATTTTTTCAATGGGAGATGAACAGAAAAACTGTGGTATTGAAGATAGCTCCCACAGGAAAGCAGCTGCAAATGTGACACCGTGCTGGCTGATAGACTGCATGGGGACCTACTTACTACTGTAGCTGGGGTCTGCCTTCCTGCTTTCTTGTAGCTCCCATACTCAGTGGCATAACTTAACAGACACATGTATTTTTTCAATGGGAGCTGAACAGAAAAAGTGTAGTATTGAAGATAACTCCCACAGGAAAGCAGCTGCAAATGTGACACCGTGCTGGCTGATAGACTGCATGGGGACCTACTTACTACTGTAGCTGGGGTCTGCCTTCCTGCTTTCTTGTAGCTCCCATACTCAGTGGCATAACTTCACAGACACATGTATTTTTTCAAAGGGAGCTGAACAGAAAATGTGTGGTATTGAAGATAGCTCCCACAGGAAAGAAGCTGCAAATGTGACACCGTGCTGGCTGATAGACTGCATGGGGACCTACTTACTACTGTAGCTGGGGTCTGCCTTCCTGCTTTCCTGTAGCTCCCATACTCAGTGGCATAACTAAACAGACAAAATGTATTTTTTTTCAATGGGAGCTGAACAGAAAAAGTGTGGTATTGAATATAACTCCCACAGGAAAGCAGCTGCAAATGTGACACCGTGCTGGCTGATAGACTGCATGGGGACCTACTTACTACTGTAGCTGGGGTCTGCCTTCCTGCTTTCTTGTAGCTCCCATACTCAGTGGCATAACTTAACAGACAAAATGTATTTTTTCAATGGGAGCTGAGGGGGAAAAGTGTGGTATTGAAGATAGCTCCCACAGGAAAGGAGCTGCAAATGTGACACCGTGCTGGCTGATAGACTGCATGGGGACCTACTTACTACTGTAGCTGGGGTCTGCCTTCCTGCTTTCTTGTAGCTCCCATATTCAGTGGTATACCTTAACAGACAAAATGTATTTTATTCAATGGGAGTTGAACAGAAAAAGTGTGGTATTGAAGATAGCTCCCACAGGAAAGCAGCTGCAAATGTGACACCGTGCTGGCTGATAGACTGCATGGGGACCTACTTACTACTGTAGCTGGGGTCTGCCTTCCTGCTTTCTTGTAGCTCCCATACTCAGTGGCATAACTTCACAGACACATGTATTTTTTCAATGGGAGCTGAACAGAAAAAGTGTGGTATTGAAGATAACTCCCACAGGAAAGCAGCTGCAAATGTGACACCGTGCTGGCTGATAGACTGCATGGGGACCTACTTACTACTGTAGCTGGGGTCTGCCTTCCTGCTTTCTTGTAGCTCCCATACTCAGTGGCATAACTTCACAGACACATGTATTTTTTCAATGGGAGCTGAACAGAAAAAGTGTGGTATTGAAGATAGCTCCCACAGGAAAGCAGCTGCAAATGTGACACCGTGCTGGCTGATAGACTGCATGGGGACCTACTTACTACTGTAGCTGGGGTCTGCCTTCCTGCTTTCTTGTAGCTCCCATACTCAGTGGCATAACTTCACAGACACATGTATTTTTTCAATGGGAGCTGAACAGAAAAACTGTGGTATTGAAGATAGCTCCCACAGGAAAGCAGCTGCAAATGTGACACCGTGCTGGCTGATAGACTGCATGGGGACCTACTTACTGCTGTAGCTGGGGTCTGCCTTCCTGCTTTCTTGTAGCTCCCATACTGAGTGGCATAACTTAACAGACAAAATGTATTTTTTCAATGGGAGCTGAACAGAAAAAGTGTGGTATTGAAGATAACTCCCACAGGAAAGCAGCTGCAAATGTGACACCGTGCTGGCTGATAGACTGCATGGGGACCTACTTACTACTGTAGCTGGGGTCTGCATTCCTGCTTTCTTGTAGCTCCCATACTCAGTGGCATAACTTCACAGACACATGTATTTTTTCAATGGGAGATGAACAGAAAAACTGTGGTATTGAAGATAGCTCCCACAGGAAAGCAGCTGCAAATGTGACACCGTGCTGGCTGATAGACTGCATGGGGACCTACTTACTACTGTAGCTGGGGTCTGCCTTCCTGCTTTCTTGTAGCTCCTATACTCAGTGGCATAACTTAACAGACACATGTATTTTTTCAATGGGAGCTGAACAGAAAAAGTGTGGTATTGAAGATAACTCCCACAGGAAAGCAGCTGCAAATGTGACACCGTGCTGGCTGCTAGACTGCATGGGGACCTACTTACTACTGTAGCTGGGGTCTGCCTTCCTGCTTTCTTGTAGCTCCCATACTCAGTGGCATAACTTCACAGACACATGTATTTTTTCAATGGGAGCTGAACAGAAAAACTGTGGTATTGAAGATAGCTCCCACAGGAAAGCAGCTGCAAATGTGACACCGTGCTGGCTGATAGACTGCATGGGGACCTACTTACTGCTGTAGCTGGGGTCTGCCTTCCTGCTTTCTTGTAGCTCCCATACTGAGTGGCATAACTTAACAGACAAAATGTATTTTTTCATTGGGAGCTGAACAGAAAAAGTGTGGTATTGAAGATAACTCCCACAGGAAAGCAGCTGCAAATGTGACACCGTGCTGGCTGATAGACTGCATGGGGACCTACTTACTACTGTAGCTGGGGTCTGCATTCCTGCTTTCTTGTAGCTCCCATACTCAGTGGCATAACTTCACAGACACATGTATTTTTTCAATGGGAGATGAACAGAAAAAGTGTGGTATTGAAGATAGCTCCCACAGGAAAGCAGCTGCAAATGTGACACCGTGCTGGCTGATAGACTGCATGGGGACCTACTTACTACTGTAGCTGGGGTCTGCCTTCCTGCTTTCTTGTAGCTCCCATATTCAGTGGTATACCTTAACAGACAAAATGTATTTTATTTAATGGGAGCTGAACTGAAAAAGTGTGGTATTGAAGATAGCTCCCACAGGAAAGCAGCTGCAAATGTGACACCGTGCTGGCTGATAGACTGCATGGGGACCTACTTACTACTGTAGCTGGGGTCTGCCTTCCTGCTTTCTTGTAGCTCCCATACTCAGTGGCATAACTTCACAAACACATGTATTTTTTCAAAGGGAGCTGAACAGAAAAAGTGTGGTATTGAAGATAGCTCCCACAGGAAAGCAGCTGCAAATGTGACACCGTGCTGGCTGATAGACTGCATGGGGACCTACTTACTACTGTAGCTGGGGTCTGCCTTCCTGCTTTCTTGTAGCTCCCATACTCAGTAGTATACCTTAACAGACACATGTATTTTTTCAAAGGAAGCTGAACAAAAAAATTGTGGTATTGAAGATAGCTCCCACAGGAAAGCAGCTGCAAATGTGACACCGTGCTGGCTGATAGACTGCATGGGGACCTACTTACTACTGTAGCTGGGGTCTGCCTTCCTGCTTTCTTGTAGCTCCCATACTCAGTGGCATAACTTCACAGACACATGTATTTTTTCAATGGGAGATGAACAGAAAAACTGTGGTATTGAAGATAGCTCCCACAGGAAAGCAGCTGCAAATGTGACACCGTGCTGGCTGATAGACTGCATGGGGACCTACTTACTACTGTAGCTGGGGTCTGCCTTCCTGCTTTCTTGTAGCTCCCATACTCAGTGGCATAACTTAACAGACACATGTATTTTTTCAATGGGAGCTGAACAGAAAAAGTGTAGTATTGAAGATAACTCCCACAGGAAAGCAGCTGCAAATGTGACACCGTGCTGGCTGATAGACTGCATGGGGACCTACTTACTACTGTAGCTGGGGTCTGCCTTCCTGCTTTCTTGTAGCTCCCATACTCAGTGGCATAACTTCACAGACACATGTATTTTTTCAAAGGGAGCTGAACAGAAAATGTGTGGTATTGAAGATAGCTCCCACAGGAAAGAAGCTGCAAATGTGACACCGTGCTGGCTGATAGACTGCATGGGGACCTACTTACTACTGTAGCTGGGGTCTGCCTTCCTGCTTTCCTGTAGCTCCCATACTCAGTGGCATAACTAAACAGACAAAATGTATTTTTTTTCAATGGGAGCTGAACAGAAAAAGTGTGGTATTGAATATAACTCCCACAGGAAAGCAGCTGCAAATGTGACACCGTGCTGGCTGATAGACTGCATGGGGACCTACTTACTACTGTAGCTGGGGTCTGCCTTCCTGCTTTCTTGTAGCTCCCATACTCAGTGGCATAACTTAACAGACAAAATGTATTTTTTCAATGGGAGCTGAGGGGGAAAAGTGTGGTATTGAAGATAGCTCCCACAGGAAAGGAGCTGCAAATGTGACACCGTGCTGGCTGCTAGACTGCATGGGGACCTACTTACTACTGTAGCTGGGGTCTGCCTTCCTGCTTTCTTGTAGCTCCCATACTCAGTGGTATACCTTAACAGACATATGTATTTTTTCAATGGGAGCTGAACAGAAAAAGTGTGGTATTGAAGATAACTCCCACAGGAAAGCAGCTGCAAATGTGACACCGTGCTGGCTGATAGACTGCATGGGGACCTACTTACTACTGTAGCTGGGGTCTGCCTTCCTGCTTTCTTGTAGCTCCCATACTCAGTGGCATAACTTAACAGACACATGTATTTTTTCAATGGGAGCTGAACAGAAAAACTGTGGTATTGAAGATAACTCCCACAGGAAAGCAGCTGCAAATGTGACACCGTGCTGGCTGATAGACTGCATGGGGACCTACTTACTACTGTAGCTGGGGTCTGCCTTCCTGCTTTCTTGTAGCTCCCATACTCAGTGGCATAACTTAACAGACACATGTATTTTTTCAATGGGAGCTGAGGAGAAAAACTGTGGTATTGAAGATAGCTCCCACAGGAAAGCAGCTGCAAATGTGACACCGTGCTGGCTGATAGACTGCATGGGGACCTACTTACTGCTGTAGCTGGGGTCTGCCTTCCTGCTTTCTTGTAGCTCCCATACTGAGTGGCATAACTTAACAGACAAAATGTATTTTTTCAATGGGAGCTGAACAGAAAAAGTGTGGTATTGAAGATAACTCCCACAGGAAAGCAGCTGCAAATGTGACACCGTGCTGGCTGATAGACTGCATGGGGACCTACTTACTACTGTAGCTGGGGTCTGCATTCCTGCTTTCTTGTAGCTCCCATACTCAGTGGCATAACTTCACAGACACATGTATTTTTTCAATGGGAGATGAACAGAAAAACTGTGGTATTGAAGATAGCTCCCACAGGAAAGCAGCTGCAAATGTGACACCGTGCTGGCTGATAGACTGCATGGGGACCTACTTACTACTGTAGCTGGGGTCTGCCTTCCTGCTTTCTTGTAGCTCCCATACTCAGTGGTATACCTTAACAGACATATGTATTTTTTCAATGGGAGCTGAACAGAAAAAGTGTGGTATTGAAGATAACTCCCACAGGAAAGCAGCTGCAAATGTGACACCGTGCTGGCTGATAGACTGCATGGGGACCTACTTACTACTGTAGCTGGGGTCTGCCTTCCTGCTTTCTTGTAGCTCCCATACTCAGTGGCATAACTTAACAGACAAAATGTATTTTTTCAATGGGAGCTGAGGGGGAAAAGTGTGGTATTGAAGATAGCTCCCACAGGAAAGCAGCTGCAAATGTGACACCGTGCTGGCTGCTAGACTGCATGGGGACCTACTTACTACTGTAGCTGGGGTCTGCCTTCCTGCTTTCTTGTAGCTCCCATACTCAGTGGCATAACTTCACAGACACATGTATTTTTTCAAAGGGAGCTGAACAGAAAAAGTGTGGTATTGAAGATAGCTCCCACAGGAAAGCAGCTGCAAATGTGACACCGTGCTGGCTGATAGACTGCATGGGGACCTACTTACTACTGTAGCTGGGGTCTGCCTTCCTGCTTTCTTGTAGCTCCCATATTCAGTGGTATAACTTAACAGACAAAATGTATTTTATTCAATGGGAGCTGAACAGAAACAGTGTGGTATTGAAGATAACTCCCACAGGAAAGCAGCTGCAAATGTGACACCGTGCTGGCTGATAGACTGCATGGGGACCTACTTACTACTGTAGCTGGGGTCTGCCTTCCTGCTTTCTTGTAGCTCCCATACTCAGTAGTATACCTTAACAGACACATGTATTTTTTCAAAGGAAGCTGAACAGAAAAAGTGTGGTATTGAAGATAGCTCCCACAGGAAAGCAGCTGCAAATGTGACACCGTGCTGGCTGATAGACTGCATGAGGACCTACTTACTGCTGTAGCTGGGGTCTGCCTTCCTGCTTTCTTGTAGCTCCCATACTCAGTGGCATAACTTAACAGACACATGTATTTTTTCAATGGGAGCTGAACAGAAAAAGTGTGGTATTGAAGATAACTCCCACAGGAAAGCAGCTGCAAATGTGACACCGTGCTGGCTGATAGACTGCATGGGGACCTACTTACTACTGTAGCTGGGGTCTGCCTTCCTGCTTTCTTGTAGCTCCCATACTCAGTGGCATAACTTCACAGACACATGTATTTTTTCAATGGGAGCTGAACAGAAAAAGTGTGGTATTGAAGATAACTCCCACAGGAAAGCAGCTGCAAATGTGACACCGTGCTGGCTGATAGACTGCATGGGGACCTACTTACTACTGTAGCTGGGGTCTGCCTTCCTGCTTTCTTGTAGCTCCCATACTCAGTGGCATAACTTCACAGACACATGTATTTTTTCAATGGGAGATGAACAGAAAAACTGTGGTATTGAAGATAGCTCCCACAGGAAAGCAGCTGCAAATGTGACACCGTGCTGGCTGATAGACTGCATGGGGACCTACTTACTACTGTAGCTGGGGTCTGCCTTCCTGCTTTCTTGTAGCTCCCATACTCAGTGGCATAACTTCACAGACAAAATGTATTTTATTCAATGGGAGTTGAACAGAAAAAGTGTGGTATTGAAGATAGCTCCCACAGGAAAGCAGCTGCAAATGTGACACCGTGCTGGCTGATAGACTGCATGGGGACCTACTTACTACTATAGCTGGGGTCTGCCTTCCTGCTTTCTTGTAGCTCCCATACTCAGTGGCATAACTTCACAGACACATGTATTTTTTCAATGGGAGCTGAACAGAAAAACTGTGGTATTGAAGATAACTCCCACAGGAAAGCAGCTGCAAATGTGACACCGTGCTGGCTGATAGACTGCATGGGGACCTACTTACTACTGTAGCTGGGGTCTGCCTTCCTGCTTTCTTGTAGCTCCCATACTCAGTGGCATAACTTCACAGACACATGTATTTTTTCAATGGGAGCTGAACAGAAAAACTGTGGTATTGAAGATAGCTCCCACAGGAAAGCAGCTGCAAATGTGACACCGTGCTGGCTGATAGACTGCATGGGGACCTACTTACTACTGTAGCTGGGGTCTGCCTTCCTGCTTTCTTGTAGCTCCCATACTCAGTGGCATAACTTAACAGACAAAATGTATTTTTTCAATGGGAGCTGAGGTGGAAAAGTGTGGTATTGAAGATAGCTCCCACAGGAAAGCAGCTGCAAATGTGACACCGTGCTGGCTGATAGACTGCATGGGGACCTACTTACTACTGTAGCTGGGGTCTGCCTTCCTGCTTTCTTGTAGCTCCCATACTCAGTGGCATAACTTCACAGACACATGTATTTTTTCAAAGGGAGCTGAACAGAAAAAGTGTGGTATTGAAGATAGCTCCCACAGGAAAGCAGCTGCAAATGTGACACCGTGCTGGCTGATAGACTGCATGGGGACCTACTTACTACTGTAGCTGGGGTCTGCCTTCCTGCTTTCTTGTAGCTCCCATATTCAGTGGTATAACTTAACAGACAAAATGTATTTTATTCAATGGGAGCTGAACAGAAACAGTGTGGTATTGAAGATAACTCCCACAGGAAAGCATCTGCAAATGTGACACCGTGCTGGCTGATAGACTGCATGGGGACCTACTTACTACTGTAGCTGGGGTCTGCCTTCCTGCTTTCTTGTAGCTCCCATACTCAGTAGTATACCTTAACAGACACATGTATTTTTTCAAAGGAAGCTGAACAGAAAAAGTGTGGTATTGAAGATAGCTCCCACAGGAAAGCAGCTGTAAATGTGACACCGTGCTGGCTGATAGACTGCATGAGGACCTACTTACTACTGTAGCTGGGGTCTGCCTTCCTGCTTTCTTGTAGCTCCCATACTCAGTGGCATAACTTCACAGACACATGTATTTTTTCAATGGGAGCTGAACAGAAAAAGTGTGGTATTGAAGATAGCTCCCACAGGAAAGCAGCTGCAAATGTGACACCGTGCTGGCTGATAGACTGCATGGGGACCTACTTACTACTGTAGCTGGGGTCTGCCTTCCTGCTTTCTTGTAGCTCCCATATTCAGTGGTATAACTTAACAGACAAAATGTATTTTATTCAATGGGAGCTGAAGAGAAACAGTGTGGTATTGAAGATAACTCCCACAGGAAAGCAGCTGCAAATGTGACACCGTGCTGGCTGATAGACTGCATGGGGACCTACTTACTACTGTAGCTGGGGTCTGCCTTCCTGCTTTCTTGTAGCTCCCATACTCAGTGGCATAACTTAACAGACAAAATGTATTTTTTCAATGGGAGTTGAGGTGGAAAAGTGTGGTATTGAAGATAGCTCCCACAGGAAAGCAGCTGCAAATGTGACACCGTGCTGGCTGCTAGACTGCATGGGGACCTACTTACTACTGTAGCTGGGGTCTGCCTTCCTGCTTTCTTGTAGCTCCCATACTCAGTGGCATAACTTCATAGACACATGTATTTTTTCAAAGGGAGCTGAACAGAAAAAGTGTGCTATTGAAGATAGCTCCCACAGGAAAGCAGCTGCAAATGTGACACCGTGCTGGCTGATAGACTGCATGGGGACCTACTTACTACTGTAGCTGGGGTCTGCCTTCCTGCTTTCTTGTAGCTCCCATATTCAGTGGTATAACTTAACAGACAAAATGTATTTTATTCAATGGGAGCTGAACAGAAACAGTGTGGTATTGAAGATAACTCCCACAGGAAAGCAGCTGCAAATGTGACACCGTGCTGGCTGATAGACTGCATGGGGACCTACTTACTACTGTAGCTGGGGTCTGCCTTCCTGCTTTCTTGTAGCTCCCATACTCAGTAGTATACCTTAACAGACACATGTATTTTTTCAAAGGAAGCTGAACAGAAAAAGTGTGGTATTGAAGATAGCTCCCACAGGAAAGCAGCTGTAAATGTGACACCGTGCTGGCTGATAGACTGCATGAGGACCTACTTACTACTGTAGCTGGGGTCTGCCTTCCTGCTTTCTTGTAGCTCCCATACTCAGTGGCATAACTTCACAGACACATGTATTTTTTCAAAGGGAGCTGAACAGAAAAAGTGTGGTATTGAAGATAGCTCCCACAGGAAAGCAGCTGCAAATGTGACACCGTGCTGGCTGATAGACTGCATGGGGACCTACTTACTACTGTAGCTGGGGTCTGCCTTCCTGCTTTCTTGTAGCTCCCATATTCAGTGGTATAACTTAACAGACAAAATGTATTTTATTCAATGGGAGCTGAACAGAAACAGTGTGGTATTGAAGATAACTCCCACAGGAAAGCAGCTGCAAATGTGACACCGTGCTGGCTGATAGACTGCATGGGGACGTACTTACTACTGTAGCTGGGGTCTGCCTTCCTGCTTTCTTGTAGCTCCCATACTCAGTAGTATACCTTAACAGACACATGTATTTTTTCAAAGGAAGCTGAACAGAAAAAGTGTGGTATTGAAGATAGCTCCCACAGGAAAGCAGCTGCAAATGTGACACCGTGCTGGCTGATAGACTGCATGAGGACCTACTTACTACTGTAGCTGGGGTCTGCCTTCCTGCTTTCTTGTAGCTCCCATACTCAGTGGCATAACTTAACAGACACATGTATTTTTTCAATGGGAGCTGAACAGAAAAAGTGTGGTATTGAAGATAACTCCCACAGGAAAGCAGCTGCAAATGTGACACCGTGCTGGCTGATAGACTGCATGGGGACCTACTTACTACTGTAGCTGGGGTCTGCCTTCCTGCTTTCTTGTAGCTCCCATACTCAGTGGCATAACTTCACAGACACATGTATTTTTTCAATGGGAGATGAACAGAAAAACTGTGGTATTGAAGATAGCTCCCACAGGAAAGCAGCTGCAAATGTGACACCGTGCTGGCTGATAGACTGCATGGGGACCTACTTACTACTGTAGCTGGGGTCTGCCTTCCTGCTTTCTTGTAGCTCCCATATTCAGTGGTATACCTTAACAGACACATGTATTTTATTCAATGGGAGCTGAGGAGAAAAAGTGTGGTATTGAAGATAGCTCCCACAGGAAAGCAGCTGCAAATGTGACACCGTGCTGGCTGATAGACTGCATGGGGACCTACTTACTACTGTAGCTGGGGTCTGCCTTCCTGCTTTCTTGTAGCTCCCATACTCAGTGGCATAACTTCACAGACACATGTATTTTTTCAATGGGAGATGAACAGAAAAACTGTGGTATTGAAGATAGCTCCCACAGGAAAGCAGCTGCAAATGTGACACCGTGCTGGCTGATAGACTGCATGGGGACCTACTTACTACTGTAGCTGGGGTCTGCCTTCCTGCTTTCTTGTAGCTCCCATACTCAGTGGCATAACTTCACAGACAGATGTATTTTTTCAATGGGAGCTGAACAGAAAAAGTGTGGTATTGAAGATAACTCCCACAGGAAAGCAGCTGCAAATGTGACACCGTGCTGGCTGATAGACTGCATGGGGACCTACTTACTACTGTAGCTGGGGTCTGCCTTCCTGCTTTCTTGTAGCTCCCATACTCAGTGGCATAACTTCACAGACACATGTATTTTTTCAATGGGAGATGAACAGAAAAACTGTGGTATTGAAGATAGCTCCCACAGGAAAGCAGCTGCAAATGTGACACCGTGCTGGCTGATAGACTGCATGGGGACCTACTTACTACTGTAGCTGGGGTCTGCCTTCCTGCTTTCTTGTAGCTCCCATATTCAGTGGTATACCTTAACAGACACATCTATTTTATTCAATGGGAGTTGAACAGAAAAAGTGTGGTATTGAAGATAGCTCCCACAGGAAAGCAGCTGCAAATGTGACACCGTGCTGGCTGATAGACTGCATGGGGACCTACTTACTACTGTAGCTGGGGTCTGCCTTCCTGCTTTCTTGTAGCTCCCATACTCAGTGGCATAACTTCACAGACACATGTATTTTTTCAATGGGAGCTGAACAGAAAAAGTGTGGTATTGAAGATAGCTCCCACAGGAAAGCAGCTGCAAATGTGACACCGTGCTGGCTGATAGACTGCATGGGGACCTACTTACTACTGTAGCTGGGGTCTGCCTTCCTGCTTTCTTGTAGCTCCCATACTCAGTGGCATAACTTAACAGACACATGTATTTTTTCAATGGGAGATGAACAGAAAAACTGTGGTATTGAAGATAACTCCCACAGGAAAGCAGCTGCAAATGTGACACCGTGCTGGCTGATAGACTGCATGGGGACCTACTTACTACTGTAGCTGGGGTCTGCCTTCCTGCTTTCTTGTAGCTCCCATACTCAGTGGCATAACTTAACAGACAAAATGTATTTTTTTCAATGGGAGCTGAGGAGAAAAAGTGTGGTATTGAAGATAGCTCCCACAGGAAAGCAGCTGCAAATGTGACACCGTGCTGGCTGATAGACTGCATGGGGACCTACTTACTACTGTAGCTGGGGTCTGCCTTCCTGCTTTCTTGTAGCTCCCATACTCAGTGGCATAACTTCACAGACACATGTATTTTTTCAATGGGAGATGAACAGAAAAACTGTGGTATTGAAGATAGCTCCCACAGGAAAGCAGCTGCAAATGTGACACCGTGCTGGCTGATAGACTGCATGGGGACCTACTTACTACTGTAGCTGGGGTCTGCCTTCCTGCTTTCTTGTAGCTCCCATATTCAGTGGTATACCTTAACAGACACATCTATTTTATTCAATGGGAGTTGAACAGAAAAAGTGTGGTATTGAAGATAGCTCCCACAGGAAAGCAGCTGCAAATGTGACACCGTGCTGGCTGATAGACTGCATGGGGACCTACTTACTACTGTAGCTGGGGTCTGCCTTCCTGCTTTCTTGTAGCTCCCATACTCAGTGGCATAACTTCACAGACACATGTATTTTTTCAATGGGAGCTGAACAGAAAAAGTGTGGTATTGAAGATAGCTCCCACAGGAAAGCAGCTGCAAATGTGACACCGTGCTGGCTGATAGACTGCATGGGGACCTACTTACTACTGTAGCTGGGGTCTGCCTTCCTGCTTTCTTGTAGCTCCCATACTCAGTGGCATAACTTAACAGACACATGTATTTTTTCAATGGGAGATGAACAGAAAAACTGTGGTATTGAAGATAACTCCCACAGGAAAGCAGCTGCAAATGTGACACCGTGCTGGCTGATAGACTGCATGGGGACCTACTTACTACTGTAGCTGGGGTCTGCCTTCCTGCTTTCTTGTAGCTCCCATACTCAGTGGCATAACTTCACAGACACATGTATTTTTTCAATGGGAGATGAACAGAAAAACTGTGGTATTGAAGATAGCTCCCACAGGAAAGCAGCTGCAAATGTGACACCGTGCTGGCTGATAGACTGCATGGGGACCTACTTACTGCTGTAGCTGGGGTCTGCCTTCCTGCTTTCTTGTAGCTCCCATACTCAGTGGCATAACTTAACAGACAAAATGTATTTTTTTCAATGGGAGCTGAGGAGAAAAAGTGTGGTATTGAAGATAGCTCCCACAGGAAAGCAGCTGCAAATGTGACACCGTGCTGGCTGATAGACTGCATGGGGACCTAGTTAATACTGTAGCTGGGGTCTGCCTTCCTGCTTTCTTGTAGCTCCCATACTCAGTGGTATACCTTAACAGACATATGTATTTTTTCAATGGGAGCTGAACAGAAAAAGTGTGGTATTGAAGATAGCTCCCACAGGAAAGCAGCTGCAAATGTGACACCGTGCTGGCTGATAGACTGCATGGGGACCTAGTTAATACTGTAGCTGGGGTCTGCCTTCCTGCTTTCTTGTAGCTCCCATATTCAGTGGTATACCTTAACAGACAAAATGTATTTTATTCAATGGGAGCTGAACAGAAAAAGTGTGGTATTGAAGATAGCTCCCACAGGAAAGGAGCTGCAAATGTGACACCGTGCTGGCTGATAGACTGCATGGGGACCTACTGACTACTGTAGCTGGGGTCTGCCTTCCTTCTTTCTTGTAGCTCCCATGCTCAGTGGCATAACTTAACAGACAAAATGTATTTTTTCAATGGGAGCTGAGGAGAAAAAGTGTGGTATTGAAGACAGCTCCCACAGGAAAGCTGCTGCAAATGTGACACCGTGCTGGCTGATAGACTGCATGGGGACCTACTTACTACTGTAGCTGGGGTCTGCCTTCCTGCTTTCTTTTAGCTCCTATACTCAGCGGTATAATTTAACAGACAAAATGTATTTTATTCAATGGGAGCTGAGGAGAAAAAGTGTGGTATTGAAGATAGCTCCCACAGGAAAGCAGCTGCAAATGTGACACCGTGCTGGCTGATAGACTGCATGGGGACCTACTTACTACTGTAGCTGCGGTCTGCCTTCCTGCTTTCTTGTAGCTCCCATACTCAGTGGTATACCTTAACAAACACATGTATTTTTTCAATGGGAGCTGAACAGAAAAAGTGTGGTATTGAAGATAGCTCCCACAGGAAAGCAGCTGCAAATGTGACACCGTGCTGGCTGATAGACTGCATGGGGACCTACTTACTACTGTAGCTGGGGTCTGCCTTCCTGCTTTCTTTTAGCTCCCATATTCAGTGGTATACCTTAACAGACAAAATGTATTTTATTCAATGGGAGCTGAACAGAAAAAGTGTGGTATTGAAGATAGCTCCCACAGGAAAGGAGCTGCAAATGTGACACCGTGCTGGCTGATAGACTGCATGGGGACCTACTTACTACTGTAGCTGCGGTCTGCCTTCCTGCTTTCTTGTAGCTCCCATACTCAGTGGCATAACTTAAGAGACACATGTATTTTTTCAGTGGGAGCTGAGCAGAAAAAGTGTGGTATTGAAGATAGCTCCCACAGGAAAGCAGCTGCAAATGTGACACCGTGCTGGCTGATAGACTGCATGGGGACCTACTTAATACTGTAGCTGGGGTCTGCCTTCCTGCTTTCTTGAAGCTCCCATACTCAGTGGCATAACTTAACATACACATGTATTTTTTCAAAGGGATCTGAGGATAAAAACTGTGGTATTGAAGATAGCTCCCACAGGAAAGCAGCTGCAAATGTGACACCGTGCTGGCTGATAGACTGCATGGGGACCTACTTACTACTGTAGCTGGGGTCTGCCTTCCTGTTTTCTTGTAGCTCCCATACTCAGTGGCATAACTTGAGACACATGTATTTTTTCAATGGGAGCTGAACAGAAAAAGTGTGGTATTGAAGATAGCTCCCACAGGAAAGCAGCTGCAAATGTGACACCGTGCTGGCTGATAGACTGCATGGGGACCTACTGACTACTGTAGCTGGGGTCTGCCTTCCTGCTTTCTTGTAGCTCCGATACTCAGTGGTATAACTTAACAGACACATGTATTTTTTCAATGGCAGCTGAGGGGAAAAAGTGTGGTATTGAAGATAGCTCCCACAGGAAAGCAGCTGCAAATGTGACACCGTGCTGGCTGCTAGACTGCATGGGGACCTACTTACTACTGTAGCTGGGGTCTGCCTTCCTGCTTTCTTGTAGCTCCCATACTCAGTGGCATAACTTAACAGACAAAACGTATTTTTTCAATGGGAGCTGAGGAGAAAAAGAGTGGTATTGAAGACAGCTCCCACAGGAAAGCAGCTGCAAATGTGACACCGTGCTGGCTGATAGACTGCATGGGGATCTACTTACTACTGTAGCTGGGGTCTGCCTTCCTGCTTTCTTGTAGCTCCCATACTGAGTTGCATAACTAAACATACACATGTATTTTTTCAAAGGGATCTGAGGATAAAAACTGTTGTATTGAAGATAGCTCCCACAGGAAAGCAGCTGCAAATGTGACACCGTGCTGGCTGATAGACTGCATGGGGACCTACTTACTACTGTAGCTGGGGTCTGCCTTCCTGCTTTCTTGTAGCTCCCATACTCAGCGGTATAACTTAACAGACAAAATGTATTTTATTCAATGGGACCTGAGGAGAACAAGTGTGATATTGAAGATAGCTCCCACAGGAAAGCAGCTGCAAATGTGACACCGTGCTGGCTGATAGACTGCATGGGGACCTACTTACTACTGTAGATGCGGTCTGCCTTCCTGCTTTCTTGTAGCTCCCATACTCAGTGGCATAACTTAACAGACACATGTATTTTTTTCTAAGGGATCTGAGGATAAAAAGTGTGGTATTGAAGATAGCTCCCACAGGAAAACAGCTGCAAATGTGACACCGTGCTGGCTGATAGACTGCATGGGGACCTACTTACTACTGTAGCTGGGGTCTGCCTTCCTGCTTTCTTGTAGCTCCCATATTCAGTGGTATACCTTAACAGACACATGTATTTTATTCAATGGGAGCTGCGAGAAAAAGTGTGGTATTGAAGATAGCTCCCACAGGAAAGCAGCTGCAAATGTGACACCGTGCTGGCTGATAGACTGCATGGGGACCTACTGACTACTGTAGCTGGGGTCTGCCTTCCTGCTTTCTTGTAGCTCCGATACTCAGTGGTATAACTTAACAGACACATGTATTTTTTCAATGGCAGCTGAGGGGAAAAAGTGTGGTATTGAAGATAGCTCCCACAGGAAAGCAGCTGCAAATGTGACACCGTGCTGGCTGCTAGACTGCATGGGGACCTACTTAATACTGTAGCTGGGGTCTGCCTTCCTGCTTTCTTGAAGCTCCCATACTCAGTGGCATAACTTAACATACACATGTATTTTTTCAAAGGGATCTGAGGATAAAAACTGTGGTATTGAAGATAGCTCCCACAGGAAAGCAGCTGCAAATGTGACACCGTGCTGGCTGATAGACTGCATGGGGACCTACTTACTACTGTAGCTGGGGTCTGCCTTCCTGTTTTCTTGTAGCTCCCATACTCAGTGGCATAACTTGAGACACATGTATTTTTTCAATGGGAGCTGAACAGAAAAAGTGTGGTATTGAAGATAGCTCCCACAGGAAAGCAGCTGCAAATGTGACACCGTGCTGGCTGATAGACTGCATGGGGACCTACTGACTACTGTAGCTGGGGTCTGCCTTCCTGCTTTCTTGTAGCTCCGATACTCAGTGGTATAACTTAACAGACACATGTATTTTTTCAATGGCAGCTGAGGGGAAAAAGTGTGGTATTGAAGATAGCTCCCACAGGAAAGCAGCTGCAAATGTGACACCGTGCTGGCTGCTAGACTGCATGGGGACCTACTTACTACTGTAGCTGGGGTCTGCCTTCCTGCTTTCTTGTAGCTCCCATACTCAGTGGCATAACTTAACAGACAAAACGTATTTTTTCAATGGGAGCTGAGGAGAAAAAGAGTGGTATTGAAGACAGCTCCCACAGGAAAGCAGCTGCAAATGTGACACCGTGCTGGCTGATAGACTGCATGGGGATCTACTTACTACTGTAGCTGGGGTCTGCCTTCCTGCTTTCTTGTAGCTCCCATACTGAGTTGCATAACTAAACATACACATGTATTTTTTCAAAGGGATCTGAGGATAAAAACTGTTGTATTGAAGATAGCTCCCACAGGAAAGCAGCTGCAAATGTGACACCGTGCTGGCTGATAGACTGCATGGGGACCTACTTACTACTGTAGCTGGGGTCTGCCTTCCTGCTTTCTTGTAGCTCCCATACTCAGCGGTATAACTTAACAGACAAAATGTATTTTATTCAATGGGACCTGAGGAGAACAAGTGTGATATTGAAGATAGCTCCCACAGGAAAGCAGCTGCAAATGTGACACCGTGCTGGCTGATAGACTGCATGGGGACCTACTTACTACTGTAGATGCGGTCTGCCTTCCTGCTTTCTTGTAGCTCCCATACTCAGTGGCATAACTTAACAGACACATGTATTTTTTTCAAAGGGATCTGAGGATAAAAAGTGTGGTATTGAAGATAGCTCCCACAGGAAAACAGCTGCAAATGTGACACCGTGCTGGCTGATAGACTGCATGGGGACCTACTTACTACTGTAGCTGGGGTCTGCCTTCCTGCTTTCTTGTAGCTCCCATATTCAGTGGTATACCTTAACAGACACATGTATTTTATTCAATGGGAGCTGCGAGAAAAAGTGTGGTATTGAAGATAGCTCCCACAGGAAAGCAGCTGCAAATGTGACACCGTGCTGGCTGATAGACTGCATGGGGACCTACTGACTACTGTAGCTGGGGTCTGCCTTCCTGCTTTCTTGTAGCTCCGATACTCAGTGGTATAACTTAACAGACACATGTATTTTTTCAATGGCAGCTGAGGGGAAAAAGTGTGGTATTGAAGATAGCTCCCACAGGAAAGCAGCTGCAAATGTGACACCGTGCTGGCTGCTAGACTGCATGGGGACCTACTTACTACTGTAGCTGGGGTCTGCCTTCCTGCTTTCTTGTAGCTCCCATACTCAGTGGCATAACTTAACAGACAAAACGTATTTTTTCAATGGGAGCTGAGGAGAAAAAGAGTGGTATTGAAGACAGCTCCCACAGGAAAGCAGCTGCAAATGTGACACCGTGCTGGCTGATAGACTGCATGGGGATCTACTTACTACTGTAGCTGGGGTCTGCCTTCCTGCTTTCTTGTAGCTCCCATACTGAGTTGCATAACTAAACATACACATGTATTTTTTCAAAGGGATCTGAGGATAAAAACTGTTGTATTGAAGATAGCTCCCACAGGAAAGCAGCTGCAAATGTGACACCGTGCTGGCTGATAGACTGCATGGGGACCTACTTACTACTGTAGCTGGGGTCTGCCTTCCTGCTTTCTTGTAGCTCCCATACTCAGCGGTATAACTTAACAGACAAAATGTATTTTATTCAATGGGACCTGAGGAGAACAAGTGTGATATTGAAGATAGCTCCCACAGGAAAGCAGCTGCAAATGTGACACCGTGCTGGCTGATAGACTGCATGGGGACCTACTTACTACTGTAGATGCGGTCTGCCTTCCTGCTTTCTTGTAGCTCCCATACTCAGTGGCATAACTTAACAGACACATGTATTTTTTTCAAAGGGATCTGAGGATAAAAAGTGTGGTATTGAAGATAGCTCCCACAGGAAAACAGCTGCAAATGTGACACCGTGCTGGCTGATAGACTGCATGGGGACCTACTTACTACTGTAGCTGGGGTCTGCCTTCCTGCTTTCTTGTAGCTCCCATATTCAGTGGTATACCTTAACAGACACATGTATTTTATTCAATGGGAGCTGCGAGAAAAAGTGTGGTATTGAAGATAGCTCCCACAGGAAAGCAGCTGCAAATGTGACACCGTCCTTGCTGATAGACTGCATGGGGACCTACTGACTACTGTAGCTGGGGTCTGCCTTCCTGCTTTCTTGTAGCTCCCATACTCTGTGGTATACCTTAACAAACACATGTATTTTTCAATGGGAGCTGAGGAGAAAAAGTGTGGTATTGAAGATAGCTCCCACAGGAAAGGAGCTGCAAATGTGACACCGTGCTGGCTGATAGACTGCATGAGGACCTACTTACTACTGTAGCTGGGGTCTGCCTTCCTGCTTTCTTGTAGCTCCCATATTCAGTGCTATACCTTAACAGACAAAATGTATTTTATTCAATGGGAGCTGAGGGGAAAAAGTGTGGTATTGCAGATAGCTCCCACAGGAAAGCAGCTGCAAATGTGACACCGTGCTGGCTGATAGACTGCATGGGGACCTACTTACTACTGTAGCTGCGGTCTGCCTTCCTGCTTTCTTGTAGCTCCCATACTCAGTGGCATAACTTAACAGACACATGTATTTTTTCAATGGGACCTGAGGATAAAAACTGTGGTATTGAAGATAGCTCCTACAGGAAAGCAGCTGCAAATGTGACACCGTGCTGGCTGATAGACTGCATGGGGACCTACTGACTACTGTAGCTGGGGTCTGCCTTCCTGCTTTCTTGTAGCTCCCATACTCAGCGGTATAATTTAACAGATAAAATGTATTTTATCCAATGGGAGCTGAGGAGAACAAGTGTGGTATTGAAGATAGCTCCCACAGGAAAGGAGCTGCAAATGTGACACCGTGCTGGCTGATAGACTGCATGGGGACCTACTTACTACTGTAGCTGGGGTCTGCCTTCCTGCTTTCTTGTAGCTCCCATACTCAGTGGCATAACTTAACAGACACATGTATTTTTTCAATGGGAGCTGAACAGAAAAAGTGTGGTATTGAAGATAACTCCCACAGGAAAGGAGCTGCAAATGTGACACCGTGCTGGCTGATAGACTGCATGGGGACCTACTTACTACTGTAGCTGGGGTCTGCCTTCCTGCTTTCTTGTAGCTCCCATACTCAGTGGCATAACTTCACAGACACATGTATTTTTTCAATGGGAGATGAACAGAAAAACTGTGGTATTGAAGATAGCTCCCACAGGAAAGCAGCTGCAAATGTGACACCGTGCTGGCTGATAGACTGCATGGGGACCTACTTACTACTGTAGCTGGGGTCTGCCTTCCTGCTTTCTTGTAGCTCCCATACTCAGTGGCATAACTTCACAGACACATGTATTTTTTCAAAGGAAGCTGAACAGAAAAAGTGTGGTATTGAAGATAGCTCCCAAAGGAAAGCAGCTGCAAATGTGACACCGTGCTGGCTGATAGACTGCATGGGGACCTACTTACTACTGTAGCTGGGGTCTGCCTTCCTGCTTTCTTGTAGCTCCCATACTCAGCGGTATAACTTAACAGACAAAATGTATTTTATTCAATGGGAGCTGAACAGAAAAAGTGTGGTATTGAAGATAGCTCCCAGAGGAAAGCAGCTGCAAATGTGACACCGTGCTGGCTGATAGACTGCATGGGGACCTACTTACTACTGTAGCTGGGGTCTGCCTTCCTGCTTTCCTGTAGCTCCCATACTCAGTGGCATAACTTAACAGACACATGTATTTTTTCAAAGGGAGCTGAACAGAAAAAGTGTGGTATTGAAGATAGCTCCCACGGGAAAGCAGCTGCAAATGTGACACCGTGCTGGCTGATAGACTGCATGGGGACCTACTGACTACTGTAGCTGGGGTCTGCCTTCCTGCTTTCTTGTAGCTCCCATACTCAGCGTTATAATTTAACAGATAAAATGTATTTTATCCAATGGGAGCTGAACAGAAACAGTGTGGTATTGAAGATAGCTCCCACAGGAAGGGAGCTGCAAATGTGACACCGTGCTGGCTGATAGACTGCATGGGGACCTACTTACTACTGTAGCTGGGGTCTGCCTTCCGGCTTTCTTGTAGCTCCCATACGCAGTGGTATACCTTTATAGACACATGTATTTTTTCAATGGGAGCTGAGGAGAAAAAGTGTGGTATTGAAGATAGCTCCCACAGGAAAGCAGCTGCAAATGTGACACCGTGCTGGCTGATAGACTGCATGGGGACCTACTTACTACTGTAGCTGGGGTCTGCCTTCCTGCTTTCTTGTAGCTCCCATACTCAGTGGTATACCTTAACAAACACATGTATTTTTTCAATGGGAGCTGAACAGAACAAGTGTGGTATTGAAGATAGCTCCCACAGGAAAGCAGCTGCAAATGTGACACCGTGCTGGCTGATAGACTGCATGGGGACCTACTTACTACTGTAGCTGAGATCTGCCTTCCTGCTTTCTTTTAGCTCCCATATTCAGTGGTATACCTTAACAGACAAAATGTATTTTATACAATGGGAGCTGAACAGAAAAAGTGTGGTATTGCAGATAGCTCCCACAGGAAAGCAGCTGCAAATGTGACACCGTGCTGGCTGATAGACTGCATGGGGACCTACTTACTACTGTAGCTGCGGTCTGCCTTCCAGCTTTCTTGTAGCTCCCATACTCAGTGGCATAACTTAAGAGACACATGTATTTTTTCAAAGGGAGCTGAGCAGAAAAAGTGTGGTATTGAAGATAGCTCCCACAGGAAAGCAGCTGCAAATGTGACACCGTGCTGGCTGATAGACTGCATGGGGACCTACTTAATACTGTAGCTGGGGTCTGCCTTCCTGCTTTCTTGTAGCTCCCATACTGAGTGGCATAACTTAACATACACATGTATTTTTTCAAAGGGATCTGAGGATAAAAACTGTGGTATTGAAGATAGCTCCCACAGGAAAGCAGCTGCAAATGTGACACCGTGCTGGCTGATAGACTGCATGGGGACCTACTTACTACTGTAGCTGGGGTCTGCCTTCCTCCTTTCTTGTAGCTCCCATACTCAGCGGTATAAGTTAACAGACAAAATGTATTTTATTCAATGGGAGCTGAGGAGAACAAGTGTGGTATTGAAGATAGCTCCCACAGGAAAGGAGCTGCAAATGTGACACCGTGCTGGCTGATAGACTGCATGGGGACCTACTTAATACTGTAGCTGCGGTCTGCCTTCCTGCTTTCTTGTAGCTCCCATACTCAGTGGCATAACTTAACAGACACATGTATTTTTTTCAAAGGGATCTGAGGATAAAAAGTGTGGTATTGAAGATAGCTCCCACAGGAAAACAGCTGCAAATGTGACACCGTGCTGGCTGATAGACTGCATGGGGACCTACTTACTACTGTAGCTGGGGTCTGCCTTCCTGCTTTCTTTTAGCTCCCATACTCAGCGGTATAATTTAACAGACAAAATGTATTTTTTTCAAAGGGAGCTGAGGAGAAAAAGTGTGGTATTGAAGATAGCTCCCACAGGAAAGGAGCTGCAAATGTGACACCGTGCTGGCTGATAGACTGCATGGGGACCTACTTACTACTGTAGCTGGGATCTGCCTTCCTGCTTTCTTGTAGCTCCGATACTCAGCGGTATAACTTAACAGACAAAATGTATTTTTTTCAAAGGGAGCTGCAGAGAACAAGTGTGGTATTGAAGATAGCTCCCACAGGAAAGCAGCTGCAAATGTGACACCGTGCTGGCTGATAGACTGCATGGGGACCTAGTTAATACTGTAGCTGGGGTCTACCTTCCTGCTTTCTTGTAGCTCCCATACTCGGCGGTATACCTTAACAAACACATGTATTTTTTCATAGGGAGCTGAGGAGAAAAAGTGTGGTATTGAAGATAGCTCCCACAGGAAAGGAGCTGCAAATGTGACACCGTGCTGGCTGATAGACTGCATGAGGACCTACTTACTACTGTAGCTGGGGTCTGCCTTCCTGCTTTCTTGTAGCTCCCATATTCAGTGCTATACCTTAACAGACAAAATGTATTTTATTCAAAGGGAGCTGAGGGGAAAAAGTGTGGTATTGCAGATAGCTCCCACAGGAAAGCAGCTGCAAATGTGACACCATGCTGGCTGATAGACTAGATGGGGACCTACTTACTACTGTAGCTGCGGTCTGCCTTCCTGCTTTCTTGTAGCTCCCATACTCAGTGGCATAACTTAACAGACACATGTATTTTTTCAATTGGAGCTGAGGATAAAAACTGTGGTATTGAAGATAGCTCCCACAGGAAAGCAGCTGCAAATGTGACACCGTGCTGGCTGATAGACTGCATGGGGACCTACTTACTACTGTAGCTGCGGTCTGCCTTCCTGCTTTCTTGTAGCTCCGATACTCAGTGGTATAACTTAACAGACACATGTATTTTTTCAATGGCAGCTGAGGGGGAAAAGTGTGGTATTGAAGATAGCTCCCACAGGAAAGCAGCTGCAAATGTGACACCGTGCTGGCTGATAGACTGCATGGGGACCTACTTACTACTGTAGCTGGGGTCTGCCTTCCTGCTTTCTTGTAGCTCCCATACTCAGTGGCATAACTTAATAGACACATGTATTTTTTCAATGGGAGCTGAGGAGAAAAAGTGTGGTATTGAAGATAGCTCCCACAGGAAAGCAGCTGCAAATGTGACACCATGCTGGCTGATAGACTGCATGGGGACCTACTGACTACTGTAGCTGGGGTCTGCATTCCTGCTTTCTTGTAGCTCCCATACTCAGTGGTATACCTTAACAAACACATGTATTTTTTCAATGGGAGCTGAACAGAAAAAGTGTGGTATTGAAGATAGCCCCCACAGGAAAGGAGCTGCAAATGTGACACCGTGCTGGCTGATAGACTGCATGGGGACCTACTTACTACTGTAGCTGGGGTCTGCCTTCCTGCTTTCTTGTAGCTCCCATACTCAGTGGCATAACTTAACAGACACATGTATTTTTTTCAACGGGATCTGAGGATAAAAACTGTGGTATTGAAGATAGCTCCCACAGGAAAGCAGCTGCAAATGTGACACCGTGCTGGCTGATAGACTGCATGGGGACCTACTTACTACTGTAGCTGGGGTCTGCCTTCCTGCTTTCTTGTAGCTCCCATGCTCAGTGGCATAACTTAACAGACACATGTATTTTTTCAGTGGGAGCTGAACAGAAAAAGTGTGGTATTGAAGATAGCTCCCACAGGAAAGCAGCTGCAAATGTGACACCGTGCTGGCTGATAGACTGCATGGGGACCTACTGACTACTGTAGCTGGGGTCTGCCTTCTTGCTTTCTTTTAGCTCCCATACTCAGCGGTATAATTTAACAGACAAAATGTATTTTATTCAATGGGAGCTGAGGGGAAAAAGTGTGGTATTAAAGATAGCTCCCACAGGAAAGGAGCTGCAAATGTGACACCGTGCTGGCTGATAGATTGCATGGGGACCTACTTACTACTGTAGCTGGGGTCTGCCTTCCTGCTTTCTTGTAGCTCCGATACTCAGCGGTATAACTTAACAGACAAAATGTATTTTTTTCAAAGGGAGCTGAGGAGAACAAGTGTGGTATTGAAGATAGCTCCCACAGGAAAGCAGCTGCAAATGTGACACCGTGCTGGCTGATAGACTGCATGGGGACCTACTTACTACTGTAGCTGGGGTCTGCCTTCCTGCTTTCTTGTAGCTCCCATACTCAGTGGCATAACTTAACAGACAAAATGTATTTTTAGTCAATGGGGGCTTAATAGAAAAACTGTGGTATTGAAGATAGCTCCCACAGGAAAGGAGCTGCAAATGTGACACCGTGCTGGCTGATAGACTGCATGGGGACCTACTTACTACTGTAGCTGGGGTCTGCCTTCCTGCTTTCTTGTAGCTCCCATACTCAGTGGCATAACTTAACAGACACATGTATTTTTTTCAACGGGATCTGAGGATAAAAACTGTGGTATTGAAGATAGCTCCCACAGGAAAGCAGCTGCAAATGTGACACCGTGCTGGCTGATAGACTGCATGGGGACCTACTTACTACTGTAGCTGGGGTCTGCCTTCCTGCTTTCTTGTAGCTCCCATACTCAGTGGCATAACTTAATAGACACATGTATTTTTTCAATGGGAGCTGAGGAGAAAAAGTGTGGTATTGAAGATAGCTCCCACAGGAAAGCAGCTGCAAATGTGACACCATGCTGGCTGATAGACTGCATGGGGACCTACTGACTACTGTAGCTGGGGTCTGCCTTCCTGCTTTCTTGTAGCTCCCATACTCAGTGGTATACCTTAACAAACACATGTATTTTTTCAATGGGAGCTGAACAGAAAAAGTGTGGTATTGAAGATAGCCCCCACAGGAAAGGAGCTGCAAATGTGACACCGTGCTGGCTGATAGACTGCATGGGGACCTACTTACTACTGTAGCTGGGGTCTGCCTTCCTGCTTTCTTTTAGCTCCCATATTCAGTGGTATACCTTAACAGACAAAATGTATTTTATTCAATGGCAGCTGAACAGAAAAAGTGTGGTATTGAAGATAGCTCCCACAGGAAAGCAGCTGCAAATGTGACACCGTGCTGGCTGATAGACTGCATGGGGACCTACTTACTACTGTAGCTGGGGTCTGCCTTCCTGCTTTCTTGTAGCTCCCATGCTCAGTGGCATAACTTAACAGACACATGTATTTTTTCAGTGGGAGCTGAACAGAAAAAGTGTGGTATTGAAGATAGCTCCCACAGGAAAGCAGCTGCAAATGTGACACCGTGCTGGCTGATAGACTGCATGGGGACCTACTTAGTACTGTAGCTGGGGTCTGCCTTCCTGCTTTCTTGAAGCTCCCATACTCAGTGGCATAACTTAACATACGCATGTATTTTTTCAAAGGGATCTGAGGATAAAAACTGTGGTATTGAAGATAACTCCCACAGGAAAGCAGCTGCAAATGTGACACCGTGCTGGCTGATAGACTGCATGGGGATCTACTGACTACTGTAGGTGGGCTCTGCCTTCCTGCTTTCTTGTAGCTCCCATACTGAGTGGCATAACTTAAGAGACACATGTATTTTTTCAATGGGAGCTGAACAGAAAAAGTGTGGTATTGAAGATAGCTCCCACAGGAAAGCAGCTGCAAATGTGACACCGTGCTGGCTGATAGACTGCATGGGGACCTACTGACTACTGTAGCTGGGGTCTGCCTTCTTGCTTTCTTTTAGCTCCCATACTCAGCGGTATAATTTAACAGACAAAATGTATTTTATTCAATGGGAGCTGAGGGGAAAAAGTGTGGTATTAAAGATAGCTCCCACAGGAAAGGAGCTGCAAATGTGACACCGTGCTGGCTGATAGATTGCATGGGGACCTACTTACTACTGTAGCTGGGGTCTGCCTTCCTGCTTTCTTGTAGCTCCGATACTCAGCGGTATAACTTAACAGACAAAATGTATTTTTTTCAAAGGGAGCTGAGGAGAACAAGTGTGGTATTGAAGATAGCTCCCACAGGAAAGCAGCTGCAAATGTGACACCGTGCTGGCTGATAGACTGCATGGGGACCTACTTACTACTGTAGCTGGGGTCTGCCTTCCTGCTTTCTTGTAGCTCCCATACTCAGTGGCATAACTTAACAGACAAAATGTATTTTTAGTCAATGGGGGCTTAATAGAAAAACTGTGGTATTGAAGATATCTCCCACAGGAAAGGAGCTGCAAATGTGACACCGTGCTGGCTGATAGACTGCATGGGGACCTACTTACTACTGTAGCTGGGTTCTGCCTTCCTGCTTTCTTGTAGCTCCCATACTCAGTGGCATAACTTAACAGACAAAACGTATTTTTTCAATGGGAGCTGAGGAGAAAAAGAGTGGTATTGAAGACAGCTCCCACAGGAAAGGAGCTGCAAATGTGACACCGTGCTGGCTGATAGACTGCATGGGGACCTACTTACTACTGTAGCTGGGGTCTGCCTTCCTGCTTTCTTGTAGCTCCCATACTCAGTGGCATAACTTAACAGACAAAACGTATTTTTTCAATGGGAGCTGAGGAGAAAAAGAGTGGTATTGAAGATAGCTCCCACAGGAAAGGAGCTGCAAATGTGACACCGTGCTGGCTGATAGACTGCATGGGGACCTACTTACTACTGTAGGTGGGCTCTGCCTTCCTGCTTTCTATTAGCTCCCATACTCAGCGGTATAATTTATCAGACAAAATGTATTTTATTCAATGGGAGCTGAGGAGAAAAAGTGTGGTATTAAAGATAGCTCCCACAGGAAAGCAGCTGCAAATGTGACACCGTGCTGGCTGATAGAGTGCATGGGGACCTACTTAATACTGTAGCTGGGGTCTGCCTTCCTGCTTTCTTTTAGCTCCCATACTCAGCGGTATAATTTAACAGACAAAATGTATTTTATTCAATGGGAGCTGAGGAGAAAAAGTGTGGTATTGAAGATAGCTCCCACAGGAAAGGAGCTGCAAATGTGACACCGTGCTGGCTGATAGACTGCATGGGGACCTACTTACTACTGTAGCTGGGGTCTGCCTTCCTGCTTTCTTTTAGCTCCCATATTCAGTGGTATACCTTAACAGACAAAATGTATTTTATTCAATGGGAGCTGAACAGAAAAAGTGTGGTATTGAAGATAGCTCCCACAGGAAAGCAGCTGCAAATGTGACACCGTGCTGGCTGATAGACTGCATGGGGACCTACTTAGTACTGTAGCTGGGGTCTGCCTTCCTGCTTTCTTGAAGCTCCCATACTCAGTGGCATAACTTAACATACACATGTATTTTTTCAAAGGGATCTGAGGATAAAAACTGTGGTATTGAAGATAACTCCCACAGGAAAGCAGCTGCAAATGTGACACCGTGCTGGCTGATAGACTGCATGGGGATCTACTGACTACTGTAGGTGGGCTCTGCCTTCCTGCTTTCTTGTAGCTCCCATACTCAGTGGTATACCTTAACAGACACATGTATTTTATTCAATGGGAGCTGCGAGAAAAAGTGTGGTATTGAAGATAGCTCCCACAGGAAAGCAGCTGCAAATGTGACACCGTGCTGGCTGATAGACTGCATGGGGACCTACTTACTACTGTAGCTGGGGTCTGCCTTCCTGCTTTCTTGTAGCTCCCATATTCAGTGCTATACCTTAACAGACAAAATGTATTTTATACAATGGGAGCTGAACAGAAAAACTGTGGTATTGCAGATAGCTCCCACAGGAAAGCAGCTGCAAATGTGACACCGTGCTGGCTGATAGACTGCATGGGGACCTACTTACTACTGTAGCTGCGGTCTGCCTTCCAGCTTTCTTGTAGCTCCCATACTCAGTGGTATAAGTTAACAAACACATGTATTTTTTCAAAGGCAGCTGAGGAGAAAAAGTGTGGTATTGAAGATAGCTCCCACAGGAAAGCAGCTGCAAATGTGACACCGTGCTGGCTGATAGACTGCATGGGGACCTACTTACTACTGTAGCTGGGGTCTGCCTTCCTCCTTTCTTGTAGCTCCCATACTCAGCGGTATAACTTAACAGACAAAATGTATTTTATTCAATGGGAGCTGAGGAGAACAAGTGTGGTATTGAAGATAGCTCCCACAGGAAAGCAGCTGCAAATGTGACACCGTGCTGGCTGATAGACTGCATGGGGACCTACTTACTACTGTAGCTGCGGTCTGCCTTCCTGCTTTCTTGTAGCTCCCATACTCAGTGGCATAACTTAACAGACACATGTATTTTTTTCAAAGGGATCTGAAGATAAAAAGTGTGGTATTGAAGATAGCTCTCACAGGAAAGGAGCTGCAAATGTGACACCGTGCTGGCTGATAGACTGCATGGGGACCTACTTACTACTGTAGCTGGGATCTGCCTTCCTGCTTTCTTGTAGCTCCGATACTCAGCGGTATAACTTAACAGACAAAATGTATTTTTTTCAAAGGGAGCTGCGGAGAACAAGTGTGGTATTGAAGATAGCTCCCACAGGAAAGCAGCTGCAAATGTGACACCGTGCTGGCTGATAGACTGCATGGGGACCTAGTTAATACTGTAGCTGGGGTCTACCTTCCTGCTTTCTTGTAGCTCCCATACTCGGCGGTATACCTTAACAAACACATGTATTTTTTCATAGGGAGCTGAGGAGAAAAAGTGTGGTATTGAAGATAGCTCCCACAGGAAAGGAGCTGCAAATGTGACACCGTGCTGGCTGATAGACTGCATGAGGACCTACTTACTACTGTAGCTGGGGTCTGCCTTCCTGCTTTCTTGTAGCTCCCATATTCAGTGCTATACCTTAACAGACAAAATGTATTTTATTCAAAGGGAGCTGAGGGTAAAAAGTGTGGTATTGCAGATAGCTCCCACAGGAAAGCAGCTGCAAATGTGACACCGTGCTGGCTGATAGACTAGATGGGGACCTACTTACTACTGTAGCTGCGGTATGCTTTCCTGCTTTCTTGTAGCTCCCATATTCAGTGCTATACCTTAACAGACAAAATGTATTTTATTCAAAGGGAGCTGAGGGTAAAAAGTGTGGTATTGCAGATAGCTCCCACAGGAAAGCAGCTGCAAATGTGACACCGTGCTGGCTGATAGACTAGATGGGGACCTACTTACTACTGTAGCTGCGGTATGCCTTCCTGCTTTCTTGTAGCTCCCATACTCAGTGGCATAACTTAACAGACACATGTATTTTTTCAATTGGAGCTGAGGAGAACAAGTGTGGTATTGATGATAGCTCCCACAGGAAAGCAGCTGCAAATGTGACACCGTGCTGGCTGATAGACTGCATGGGGACCTACTTACTACTGTAGCTGGGGTCTGCCTTCCTGCTTTCTTGTAGCTCCCATACTCAGTGGCATAAGTTAACAGACAAAATGTATTTTATTTAATGGGAGCTTAACAGAAAAACTGTGGTATTGAAGATAGCTCCCACAGGAAAGGAGCTGCAAATGTGACACCGTGCTGGCTGATAGACTGCATGGGGACCTACTTACTACTGTAGCTGGGGTCTGCCTTCCTCCTTTGTTGTAGCTCCCATACTCAGCGGTATAACTTAACAGACAAAATGTATTTTATTCAATGGGAGCTGAGGAGAACAAGTGTGGTATTGAAGATAGCTCCCACAGGAAAGCAGCTGCAAATGTGACACCGTGCTGGCTGATAGACTGCATGGGGACCTACTGACTACTGTAGCTGAGGTCTGCCTTCCTGCTTTCTTGTAGCTCCCATACTCAGTGGTATACCTTAACAAACACATGTATTTTTTCAATGGGAGCTGAGGAGAAAAACTGTGGTACTGAAGATAGCTCCCACAGGAAAGCAGCTGCAAATGTGACACCGTGCTGGCTGATAGACTGCATGGGGACCTACTTACTACTGTAGCTGGGGTCTGCCTTCCTGCTTTCTTGTAGCTCCCATACTGAGTGGCATAACTTCACAGACAAAATGTATTTTTATTCAATGGGGGCTTAACAGAAAAAGTGTGGTATTGAAGATAGCTCCCACAGGAAAGCAGCTGCAAATGTGACACCGTGCTGGCTGATAGACTGCATGGGGACCTACTTACTACTGTAGCTGCGGTCTGCCTTCCTGCTTTCTTGTAGCTCCCATACTCAGTGGCATAACTTCACAGACACATGTATTTTTTTCAAAGGGATCTGAGGATAAAAACTGTGGTATTGAAGATAGCTCCCACAGGAAAGCAGCTGCAAATGTGACACCGTGCTGGCTGATAGACTGCATGGGGACCTACTTAGTACTGTAGCTGGGGTCTGCCTTCCTGCTTTCTTGTAGCTCCCATACTCTGTGGTATACCTTAACAAACACATGTATTTTTTCAATGGGAGCTGAGGAGAAAAAGTGTGGTATTGCAGATAGCTCCCACAGGAAAGCAGCTGCAAATGTGACACCGTGCTGGCTGATAGACTGCATGGGGACCTACTTACTACTGTAGCTGCGGTCTGCCTTCCTGCTTTCTTGTAGCTCCCATACTCTGTGGTATACCTTAACAAACACATGTATTTTTTCAATGGGAGCTGAGGAGAAAAAGTGTGGTATTGCAGATAGCTCCCACAGGAAAGCAGCTGCAAATGTGACACCGTGCTGGCTGATAGACTGCATGGGGACCTACTTACTACTGTAGCTGCGGTCTGCCTTCCTGCTTTCTTGTAGCTCCCATACTCAGTGGCATAACTTAACAGACACATGTATTTTTTCAATGGGAGCTGAGGAGAAAAAGTGTGGTATTGAAGACAACTCCCACAGGAAAGCAGCTGCAAATGTGACACCGTGCTGGCTGCTAGACTGCATGGGGACCTACTTACTACTGTAGCTGCGGTCTGCCTTCCTGCTTTCTTGTAGCTCCCATACTCAGTGGCATAACTTAACAGACACATGTATTTTTTTCAAAGGGATCTGAGGATAAAAACTGTGGTATTGAAGATAGCTCCCACAGGAAAGCAGCTGCAAATGTGACACCGTGCTGGCTGATAGACTGCATGGGGACCTACTTACTACTGTAGCTGGGGTCTGCCTTCCTGCTTTCTTGTAGCTCCCATACTCTGTGGTATACCTTAACAAACACATGTATTTTTTCAATGGGAGCTGAGGAGAAAAAGTGTGGTATTGCAGATAGCTCCCACAGGAAAGCAGCTGCAAATGTGACACCGTGCTGGCTGATAGACTGCATGGGAACCTACTTAATACTGTAGCTGCGGTCTGCCTTCCTGCTTTCTTGTAGCTCCCATACTCAGTGGCATAACTTAACAGACAAAATGTATTTTTTCAATGGGAGCTGAGGAGAAAAAGTGTGGTATTGAAGACAGGTCCCACAGGAAAGCAGCTGCAAATGTGACACCGTGCTGGCTGATAGACTGCATGGGGACCTACTTACTACTGTAGCTGGGGTCTGCTTTCCTGCTTTCTTTTAGCTCCCATACTCAGCGGTATAATTTAACAGACAAAATGTATTTTATTCAATGGGAGCTGAGGAGAAAAAGTGTGGTATTGAAGATAGCTCCCACAGGAAAGGAGCTGCAAATGTGACACCGTGCTGGCTGATAGACTGCATGGGGACATACTTACTACTGTAGCTGGGGTCTGCCTTCCTGCTTTCTTTTACCTCCCATACTCAGCGGTATAATTTAACAGACAAAATGTATTTTTTTCAAAGGGAGTTGAGGAGAAAAAGTGTGGTATTGAAGATAGCTCCCATAGGAAAAGAGCTGCAAAAGTGACACCGTGCTGGCTGATAGACTGCATGGGGACCTAGTTACTACTGTAGCTGGGGTCTGCCTTCCTGCTTTCTTTTAGCTCCCATACTCAGCGGTATAATTTAACAGACAAAATGTATTTTATTCAATGGGAGCTGAGGAGAAAAAGTGTGGTATTGAAGATAGCTCCCACAGGAAAGGAGCTGCAAATGTGACACCGTGCTGGCTGATAGACTGCATGGGGACCTACTTACTACTGTAGCTGGGGTCTGCCTTCCTGCTTTCTTTTAGCTCCCATACTCAGCGGTATAATTTAACAGACAAAATGTATTTTTTTCAATGGGAGCTGAACAGAAAACGTGTGGTATTGAAGATAGCTCCCACAGGAAAGGAGCTGCAAAAGTGACACCGTGCTGGCTGAAAGACTGCATGGGGACCTACTTACTACTGTAGCTGGGATCTGCCTTCCTGCTTTCTTGTAGCCCCGATACTCAGCGATATAACTTAACAGACAAAATGTATTTTTTTCAATGGGAGCTGAACAGTAAAAGTGTGGTATTGATGATAGCTCCCACAGGAAAGCAGCTGCAAATGTGACACCGTGCTGGCTGATAGACTGCATGGGGACCTACTTACTACTGTAGCTGGGGTCTGCCTTCCTGCTTTCTTGTAGCTCCCATACTCAGTGGCATAAGTTAACAGACAAAATGTATTTTATTCAATGGGAGCTTAACAGAAAAACTGTGGTATTGAAGATAGCTCCCACAGGAAAGGAGCTGCAAATGTGACACCGTGCTGGCTGATAGACTGCATGGGGACCTACTTACTACTGTAGCTGGGGTCTGCCTTCCTGCTTTCTTGTAGCTCCCATACTGAGTGGCATAAATAAACATACATATATATTTTTTCAAAGGGATCTGAGGATAAAAACTGTTGTATTGAAGATAGCTCCCACAGGGAAGCAGCTGCAAATGTGACACCGTGCTGGCTGATAGACTGCATGGGGACCTACTTACTACTGTAGCTGGGGTCTGCCTTCCTCCTTTGTTGTAGCTCCCATACTCAGCGGTATAACTTAACAGACAAAATGTATTTTATTCAATGGGAGCTGAGGAGAACAAGTGTGGTATTGAAGATAACTCCCACAGGAAAGCAGCTGCAAATGTGACACCGTGCTGGCTGATAGACTGCATGGGGACCTACTGACTACTGTAGCTGAGGTCTGCCTTCCTGCTTTCTTGTAGCTCCCATACTCAGTGGTATACCTTAACAAAAACATGTATTTTTTCAATGGGAGCTGAGGAGAAAAACTGTGGTATTGAAGATAGCTCCCACAGGAAAGCAGCTGCAAATGTGACACCGTGCTGGCTGATAGACTGCATGGGGACCTACTTACTACTGTAGCTGGGGTCTGCCTTCCTGCTTTCTTGTAGCTCCCATAATCAGTGGCATAACTTCACAGACAAAATGTATTTTTATTCAATGGGGGCTTAACAGAAAAAGTGTGGTATTGAAGATAGCTCCCACAGGAAAGCAGCTGCAAATGTGACACCGTGCTGGCTGATAGACTGCATGGGGACCTACTTACTACTGTAGCTGGGGTCTGCCTTCCTGCTTTCTTGTAGCTCCCATACTCAGTGGTATACCTTAACAGACAAAATGTATTTTATTCAATGGGAGCTGCGAGAAAAAGTGTTGTATTGAAAATAGCTCCCACAGGAAAGCAGCTGCAAATGTGACACCGTGCTGGCTGATAGACTGCATGGGGACCTACTTACTACTGTAGCTGGGGTCTGCCTTCCTGCTTTCTTGTAGCTCCCATACTCTGTGGTATACCTTAACAAACACATGTATTTTTTCAATGGGAGCTGAGGAGAAAAAGTGTGGTATTGCAGATAGCTCGCACAGGAAAGCAGCTGCAAATGTGACACCGTGCTGGCTGATAGACTGCATGGGGACCTACTTACTACTGTAGCTGCGGTCTGCCTTCCTGCTTTCTTGTAGCTCCCATACTCAGTGGCATAACTTAACAGACAAATGTATTTTTTCAATGGGAGCTGAGGAGAAAAAGTGTGGTATTGAAGATAGCTCCCACAGGAAAGCAGCTGCAAATGTGACACCGTGCTGGCTGATAGACTGCATGGGGACCTACTTACTACTGTAGCTGGGGTCTGCCTTCCTGCTTTCTTGTAGCTCCCATACTCAGTGGCATAACTTAACAGACACATGTATTTTTTCAATGGGAGCTGAGGAGAAAAAGTGTGGTATTAAAGATAGCTCCCACAGGAAAGCAGCTGCAAATGTGACACCGTTCTGGCTGATAGACTGCATGGGGACCTACTTACTACTGTAGCTGGGGTCTGCCTTCCTGCTTTCTTGTAGCTCCCATACTCAGCGGTATAATTTAACAGACAAAATGTATTTTTATTTAATGGGGGCTTAACAGAAAAACTGTGGTATTGAAGATAGCTCCCACAGGAAAGGAGCTGCAAATGTGACACCGTGCTGGCTGATAGACTGCATGGGGACCTACTTACTACTGAAGCTGCGGTCTGCCTTCCTGCTTTCTCGTAGCTCCCATACTCAGCGGTATAATTTAACAGACAAAATGTGTTTTATTCAATGGGAGCTGAGGAGCAAAAGTGTGGTATTGAAGATAGCTCCCACAGGAAAGGAGCTGCAAATGTGACACCGTTCTGGCTGATAGACTGCATGGGGACCTACTTACTACTGTAGCTGGGGTCTGCCTTCCTGCTTTCTTGTAGCTCCCATACTCAGCGGTATAATTTAACAGACAAAATGTATTTTTATTTAATGGGGGCTTAACAGAAAAACTGTGGTATTGAAGATAGCTCCCACAGGAAAGGAGCTGCAAATGTGACACCGTGCTGGCTGATAGACTGCATGGGGACCTACTTACTACTGAAGCTGCGGTCTGCCTTCCTGCTTTCTCGTAGCTCCCATACTCAGCGGTATAATTTAACAGACAAAATGTATTTTATTCAATGGGAGCTGAGGAGCAAACGTGTGGTATTGAAGATAGCTCCCACAGGAAAGGAGCTGCAAATGTGACACCGTGCTGGCTGATAGACTGCATGGGGACCTACTTACTACTGTAGCTGGGGTCTGCCTTCCTGCTTTCTTTTAGCTCCCATACTCAGCGGTATAATTTAACAGACAAAATGTATTTTTTTCATAGGGAGCTGAGGAGAAATAGTGTGGTATTGAAGATAGCTCCCACAGGAAAGCAGCTGAAAAAGTGACACCGTGCTGGCTGATAGACTGCATGGGGACCTACTTACTACTGTAGCTGGGGTCTGCCTTCCTGCTTTCTTGTAGCTCCAGTACTCAGCGGTATAACTTAACAGACAAAATGTATTTTTTTCAAAGGGAGCTGCGGAGAACAAGTGTGGTATTGAAGATAGCTCCCACAGGAAAGCAGCTGCAAATGTGACACCATGCTGGCTGATAGACTGCATGGGGACCTACTTACTACTGTAGCTGGGGTCTGCCTTCCTGCTTTCTTGTAACTCCCATACTCAGTGGCATAACTTAACAGACAAAATGTATTTTTTCATGGGAGCTGAGGGGAAAAAGTGTGGTATTGAAGATAACTCCCACAGGAAAGCAGCTGCAAATGTGACACCGTGCTGGCTGATAAACTGCATGGGGATCTACTGACTACTGTAGCTGGGCTCTGCCTTCCTGCTTTCTTGTAGCTCCCATACTGAGTGGCATAACTTAAGAGACACATGTATTTTTTCAATTGGAGCTGAGGATAAAAACTGTGGTATTGAAGATAGCTCCCACAGGAAAGCAGCTGCAAATGTGACACCGTGCTGGCTGATAGACTGCATGGGGACCTACTGACTACTGTAGCTGGGGTCTGCCTTCCTGCTTTCTTGTAGCTCCCATACTCAGTGGCATAACTTAACAGACAAAATGTATTTTTATTCAATGGGGGCTTAACAGAAAAACTGTGGTATTGAAGATAGCTCCCACAGGAAAGGAGCTGCAAATGTGACACCGTGCTGGCTGATAGACTGCATGGGGACCTACTTACTACTGTAGCTGGGGTCTGCCTTCCTGCTTTCTTGTAGCTCCCATACTCAGTGGCATAACTTAACAGACACATGTATTTTTTCAATGGGAGCTGAGGAGAAAAAGTGTGGTATTAAAGATAGCTCCCACAGGAAAGCAGCTGCAAATGTGACACCGTGCTGGCTGATAGACTGCATGGGGACCTACTTACTACTGTAGCTGCGGTCTGCCTTCCTGCTTTCTTGTAGCTCCCATACTCAGTGGCATAACTTAACAGACACATGTATTTTTTCAATGGGAGCTGAGGAGAAAAAGTGTGGTATTGAAGATAGCTCCCACAGGAAAGCAGCTGCAAATGTGACACCGTGCTGGCTGCTAGACTGCATGGGGACCTACTTACTACTGTAGCTGGGGTCTGCCTTCCTGCTTTCTTGTAGCTCCGATACTCAGCGATATAACTTAACAGACAAAATGCATTTTTTTCAATGGGAGCTGAACAGTAAAAGTGTGGTATTGATGATAGCTCCCACAGGAAAGCAGCTGCAAATGTGACACCGTGCTGGCTGATAGACTGCATGGGGACCTACTTACTACTGTAGCTGCGGTCTGCCTTCCTGCTTTCTTGTAGCTCCCATACTCAGTGGCATAAGTTAACAGAAAAAATGTATTTTATTCAATGGGAGTTTAACAGAAAAAGTGTGGTATTGAAGATAGCTCCCACAGGAAAGGAGCTGCAAATGTGACACCGTGCTGGCTGATAGACTGCATGGGGACCTACTTACTACTGTAGCTGGGGTCTGCCTTCCTGCTTTCTTGTAGCTCCCATACTCAGTGGCATAACTTAACAGACACATGTATTTTTTTCAAAGGGATCTGAGGAGAAAAAGTGTGGTATTGAAAATAGCTCCCACAGGAAAGCAGCTGCAAATGTGACACCGTGCTGGCTGATAGACTGCATGGGGACCTACTTACAACTGTAGCTGGGGTCTGCCTTCCTGCTTTCTTGTAGCTCCCATATTCAGTGGTATACCTTAACAGACAAAATGTATTTTATTCAATGGGAGCTGCGAGAAAAAGTGTGGTATTGAAGATAGCTCCCACAGGAAAGCAGCTGCAAATGTGACACCGTGCTGGCTGATAGACTGCATGGGGACCTACTTACTACTGTAGCTGGGGTCTGCCTTCCTGCTTTCTTGTAGCTCCCATACTCAGTGGCATAACTTAACAGACACATGTATTTTTTCAATGGGAGCTGAGGAGAACAAGTGTGGTATTGAAGATAGCTCCCACAGGAAAGCAGCTGCAAATGTGACACCGTGCTGGCTGATAGACTGCATGGGGACCTACTTACTACTGTAGCTGCGGTCTGCCTTCCTGCTTTCTTGTAGCTCCCATACTCACTGGCATAACTTAACAGACACATGTATTTTTTCAATGGGAGCTGAGGAGAAAAAGTGTGGTATTGAAGATAGCTCCCACAGGAAAGCAGCTGCAAATGTGACACCGTGCTGGCTGCTAGACTGCATGGGGACCTACTTACTACTGTAGCTGGGGTCTGCCTTCCTGCTTTCTTGTAGCTCCGATACTCAGCGATATAACTTAACAGACAAAATGTATTTTTTTCAATGGGAGCTGAACAGTATAAGTGTGGTATTGATGATAGCTCCCACAGGAAAGCAGCTGCAAATGTGACACCGTGCTGGCTGATAGACTGCATGGGGACCTACTTACTACTGTAGCTGGGGTCTGCCTTCCTGCTTTCTTGTAGCTCCCATACTCAGTGGCATAAGTTAACAGACAAAATGTATTTTATTCAATGGGAGCTTAACAGAAAAACTGTGGTATTGAAGATAGCTCCCACAGGAAAGGAGCTGCAAATGTGACACCGTGCTGGCTGATAGACTGCATGGGGACCTACTTACTACTGTAGCTGGGGTCTGCCTTCCTGCTTTCTTGTAGCTCCCATACTGAGTGGCATAACTAAACATACACATATATTTTTTCAAAGGGATCTGAGGATAAAAACTGTTGTATTGAAGATAGCTCCCACAGGGAAGCAGCTGCAAATGTGACACCGTGCTGGCTGATAGACTGCATGGGGACCTACTTACTACTGTAGCTGGGGTCTGCCTTCCTCCTTTGTTGTAGCTCCCATACTCAGCGGTATAACTTAACAGACAAAATGTATTTTATTCAATGGGAGCTGAGGAGAACAAGTGTGGTATTGAAGATAACTCCCACAGGAAAGCAGCTGCAAATGTGACACCGTGCTGGCTGATAGACTGCATGGGGACCTACTGACTACTGTAGCTGAGGTCTGCCTTCCTGCTTTCTTGTAGCTCCCATACTCAGTGGTATACCTTAACAAACACATGTATTTTTTCAATGGGAGATGAGGAGAAAAACTGTGGTATTGAAGATAGCTCCCACAGGAAAGCAGCTGCAAATGTGACACCGTGCTGGCTGATAGACTGCATGGGGACCTACTTACTACTGTAGCTGGGGTCTGCCTTCCTGCTTTCTTGTAGCTCCCATACTCAGTGGTATACCTTAACAGACAAAATGTATTTTATTCAATGGGAGCTGCGAGAAAAAGTGTTGTATTGAAGATAGCTCCCACAGGAAAGCAGCTGCAAATGTGACACCGTGCTGGCTGATAGACTGCATGGGGACCTACTTACTACTGTAGCTGGGGTCTGCCTTCCTGCTTTCTTGTAGCTCCCATACTCTGTGGTATACCTTAACAAACACATGTATTTTTTCAATGGGAGCTGAGGAGAAAAAGTGTGGTATTGCAGATAGCTCGCACAGGAAAGCAGCTGCAAATGTGACACCGTGCTGGCTGATAGACTGCATGGGGACCTACTTACTACTGTAGCTGCGGTCTGCCTTCCTGCTTTCTTGTAGCTCCCATACACAGTGGCATAACTTAACAGACACATGTATTTTTTCAATGGGAGCTGAGGAGAAAAAGTGTGGTATTGAAGATAGCTCCCACAGGAAAGCAGCTGCAAATGTGACACCGTGCTGGCTGATAGACTGCATGGGGACCTACTTACTACTGTAGCTGGGGTCTGCCTTCCTGCTTTCTTGTAGCTCCCATACTCAGTGGTATACCTTAACAGACAAAATGTATTTTATTCAATGGGAGCTGAGGAGAAAAAGTGTGGTATTGAAGATAGCTCCCACAGGAAAGCAGCTGCAAATGTGACACCGTGCTGGCTGATAGACTGCATGGGGACCTACTTACTACTGTAGCTGGGGTCTGCCTTCCTGCTTTCTTGTAGCTCCCATACTCTGTGGTATACCTTAACAAACACATGTATTTTTTCAATGGGAGCTGAGGAGAAAAAGTGTGGTATTGCAGATAGCTCCCACAGGAAAGCAGCTGCAAATGTGACACCGTGCTGGCTGATAGACTGCATGGGGACCTACTTACTACTGTAGCTGCGGTCTACCTTCCTGCTTTCTTGTAGCTCCCATACTCAGTGGCATAACTTAACAGACACATGTATTTTTTCAATGGGAGCTGAGGAGAAAAATTGTGGTGTTGAAGATAGCTCCCACAGGAAAGCAGCTGCAAATGTGACTCCGTGCTGGCTGATAGACTGCATGGGGACCTACTTACTACTGTAGCTGGGGTCTGCCTTCCTGCTTTCTTGTAGCTCCCATACTCAGTGGCATAACTTAACAGACACATGTATTTTTTCAAAGGGAGCTGAGGAGAAAAAGTGTGGTATTGAAGATAGCTCCCACAGGAAAGCAGCTGCAAATGTGACACCGTGCTGGCTGATAGACTGCATGGGGACCTACTTACTACTGTAGCTGGGGTCTGCCTTCCTGCTTTCTTGTAGCTCCCATACTCAGTGGTATACCTTAACAAACACATGTATTTTTTCAATGGGAGCTGAGGAGAAAAAGTGTGGTATTGCAGATAGCTCCCACAGGAAAGCAGCTGCAAATGTGACACCGTGCTGGCTGATAGACTGCATGGGGACCTACTTACTACTGTAGCTGCGGTCTACCTTCCTGCTTTCTTGTAGCTCCCATACTCAGTGGCATAACTTAACAGACACATGTATTTTTTCAATGGGAGCTGAGGAGAAAAATTGTGGTGTTGAAGATAGCTCCCACAGGAAAGCAGCTGCAAATGTGACTCCGTGCTGGCTGATAGACTGCATGGGGACCTACTTACTACTGTAGCTGGGGTCTGCCTTCCTGCTTTCTTGTAGCTCCCATACTCAGTGGCATAACTTAACAGACACATGTATTTTTTCAAAGGGAGCTGAGGAGAAAAAGTGTGGTATTGAAGATAGCTCCCACAGGAAAGCAGCTGCAAATGTGACACCGTGCTGGCTGATAGACTGCATGGGGACCTACTTACTACTGTAGCTGGGGTCTGCCTTCCTGCTTTCTTGTAGCTCCCATACTCTGTGGTATACCTTAACAAACACATGTATTTTTTCAATGGGAGCTGAGGAGAAAAAGTGTGGTATTGCAGATAGCTCCCACAGGAAAGCAGCTGCAAATGTGACACCGTGCTGGCTGATAGACTGCATGGGGACCTACTTACTACTGTAGCTGCGGTCTACCTTCCTGCTTTCTTGTAGCTCCCATACTCAGTGGCATAACTTAACAGACACATGTATTTTTTCAATGGGAGCTGAGGAGAAAAATTGTGGTGTTGAAGATAGCTCCCACAGGAAAGCAGCTGCAAATGTGACTCCGTGCTGGCTGATAGACTGCATGGGGACCTACTTACTACTGTAGCTGGGGTCTGCCTTCCTGCTTTCTTGTAGCTCCCATACTCAGTGGCATAACTTAACAGACACATGTATTTTTTCAAAGGGAGCTGAGGAGAAAAAGTGTGGTATTGAAGATAGCTCCCACAGGAAAGCAGCTGCAAATGTGACACCGTGCTGGCTGATAGACTGCATGGGGACCTACTTACTACTGTAGCTGGGGTCTGCCTTCCTGCTTTCTTGTAGCTCCCATACTCAGCGGTATAATTTAACAGACAAAATGTATTTTTATTCAATGGGGGCTTAACAGAAAAAGTGTGGTATTGAAGATAGCTCCCACAGGAAAGGAGCTGCAAATGTGACACCGTGCTGGCTGATAGACTGCATGGGGACCTACTTACTACTGTAGCTGGGGTCTGCCTTCCTGCTTTCTTGTAGCTCCCATACTCAGTGGCATAACTTAACAGACAAAATGTATTTTTTCATGGGAGCTGAGGGGAAAAAGTGTGGTATTGAAGATAACTCCCACAGGAAAGCAGCTGCAAATGTGACACCGTGCTGGCTGATAAACTGCATGGGGATCTACTGACTACTGTAGCTGGGCTCTGCCTTCCTGCTTTCTTGTAGCTCCCATACTGAGTGGCATAACTTAAGAGACACATGTATTTTTTCAATTGGAGCTGAGGATAAAAACTGTGGTATTGAAGATAGCTCCCACAGGAAAGCAGCTGCAAATGTGACACCGTGCTGGCTGATAGACTGCATGGGGACCTACTTACTACTGTAGCTGGGGTCTGCCTTCCTGCTTTCTTGTAGCTCCCATACTCAGTGGCATAACTTAACAGACAAAATGTATTTTTATTCAATGGGGGCTTAACAGAAAAACTGTGGTATTGAAGATAGCTCCCACAGGAAAGCAGCTGCAAATGTGACACCGTGCTGGCTGATAGACTGCATGGGGACCTACTTACTACTGTAGCTGGGGTCTGCCTTCCTGCTTTCTTGTAGCTCCCATACTCAGTGGCATAACTTAACAGACACATGTATTTTTTCAATGGGAGCTGAGGAGAAAAAGTGTGGTATTAAAGATAGCTCCCACAGGAAAGCAGCTGCAAATGTGACACCGTGCTGGCTGATAGACTGCATGGGGACCTACTTACTACTGTAGCTGCGGTCTGCCTTCCTGCTTTCTTGTAGCTCCCATACTCAGTGGCATAACTTAACAGACACATGTATTTTTTCAATGGGAGCTGAGGAGAAAAAGTGTGGTATTGAAGATAGCTCCCACAGGAAAGCAGCTGCAAATGTGACACCGTGCTGGCTGCTAGACTGCATGGGGACCTACTTACTACTGTAGCTGGGGTCTGCCTTCCTGCTTTCTTGTAGCTCCGATACTCAGCGATATAACTTAACAGATAAAATGCATTTTTTTCAATGGGAGCTGAACAGTAAAAGTGTGGTATTGATGATAGCTCCCACAGGAAAGCAGCTGCAAATGTGACACCGTGCTGGCTGATAGACTGCATGGGGACCTACTTACTACTGTAGCTGCGGTCTGCCTTCCTGCTTTCTTGTAGCTCCCATACTCAGTGGCATAAGTTAACAGACAAAATGTATTTTATTCAATGGGGGCTTAACAGAAAAAGTGTGGTATTGAAGATAGCTCCCACAGGAAAGCAGCTGCAAATGTGACACCGTGCTGGCTGATAGACTGCATGGGGACCTACTTACTACTGTAGCTGGGGTCTGCCTTCCTGCTTTCTTGTAGCTCCCATACTCAGTGGTATACCTTAACAGACAAAATGTATTTTATTCAATGGGAGCTGCGAGAAAAAGTGTTGTATTGAAGATAGCTCCCACAGGAAAGCAGCTGCAAATGTGACACCGTGCTGGCTGATAGACTGCATGGGGACCTACTTACTACTGTAGCTGGGGTCTGCCTTCCTGCTTTCTTGTAGCTCCCATACTCTGTGGTATACCTTAACAAACACATGTATTTTTTCAATGGGAGCTGAGGAGAAAAAGTGTGGTATTGCAGATAGCTCGCACAGGAAAGCAGCTGCAAATGTGACACCGTGCTGGCTGATAGACTGCATGGGGACCTACTTACTACTGTAGCTGCGGTCTGCCTTCCTGCTTTCTTGTAGCTCCCATACACAGTGGCATAACTTAACAGACACATGTATTTTTTCAATGGGAGCTGAGGAGAAAAAGTGTGGTATTGAAGATAGCTCCCACAGGAAAGCAGCTGCAAATGTGACACCGTGCTGGCTGATAGACTGCATGGGGACCTACTTACTACTGTAGCTGGGGTCTGCCTTCCTGCTTTCTTGTAGCTCCCATACTCAGTGGTATACCTTAACAGACAAAATGTATTTTATTCAATGGGAGCTGCGAGAAAAAGTGTGGTATTGAAGATAGCTCCCACAGGAAAGCAGCTGCAAATGTGACACCGTGCTGGCTGATAGACTGCATGGGGACCTACTTACTACTGTAGCTGGGGTCTGCCTTCCTGCTTTCTTGTAGCTCCCATACTCTGTGGTATACCTTAACAAACACATGTATTTTTTCAATGGGAGCTGAGGAGAAAAAGTGTGGTATTGCAGATAGCTCCCACAGGAAAGCAGCTGCAAATGTGACACCGTGCTGGCTGATAGACTGCATGGGGACCTACTTACTACTGTAGCTGCGGTCTACCTTCCTGCTTTCTTGTAGCTCCCATACTCAGTGGCATAACTTAACAGACACATGTATTTTTTCAATGGGAGCTGAGGAGAAAAATTGTGGTGTTGAAGATAGCTCCCACAGGAAAGCAGCTGCAAATGTGACTCCGTGCTGGCTGATAGACTGCATGGGGACCTACTTACTACTGTAGCTGGGGTCTGCCTTCCTGCTTTCTTGTAGCTCCCATACTCAGTGGCATAACTTAACAGACACATGTATTTTTTCAAAGGGAGCTGAGGAGAAAAAGTGTGGTATTGAAGATAGCTCCCACAGGAAAGCAGCTGCAAATGTGACACCGTGCTGGCTGATAGACTGCATGGGGACCTACTTACTACTGTAGCTGGGGTCTGCCTTCCTGCTTTCTTGTAGCTCCCATACTCAGCGGTATAATTTAACAGACAAAATGTATTTTTATTCAATGGGGGCTTAACAGAAAAAGTGTGGTATTGAAGATAGCTCCCACAGGAAAGGAGCTGCAAATGTGACACCGTGCTGGCTGATAGACTGCATGGGGACCTACTTACTACTGTAGCTGGGGTCTACCTTCCTGCTTTCTTGTAGCTCCCATACTCAGTGGCATAACTTAACAGACAAAATGTATTTTTTCATGGGAGCTGAGGGGAAAAAGTGTGGTATTGAAGATAACTCCCACAGGAAAGCAGCTGCAAATGTGACACCGTGCTGGCTGATAAACTGCATGGGGATCTACTGACTACTGTAGCTGGGCTCTGCCTTCCTGCTTTCTTGTAGCTCCCATACTGAGTGGCATAACTTAAGAGACACATGTATTTTTTCAATTGGAGCTGAGGATAAAAACTGTGGTATTGAAGATAGCTCCCACAGGAAAGCAGCTGCAAATGTGACACCGTGCTGGCTGATAGACTGCATGGGGACCTACTTACTACTGTAGCTGGGGTCTGCCTTCCTGCTTTCTTGTAGCTCCCATACTCAGTGGCATAACTTAACAGACAAAATGTATTTTTATTCAATGGGGGCTTAACAGAAAAACTGTGGTATTAAAGATAGCTCCCACAGGAAAGCAGCTGCAAATGTGACACCGTGCTGGCTGATAGACTGCATGGGGACCTACTTACTACTGTAGCTGGGGTCTGCCTTCCTGCTTTCTTGTAGCTCCCATACTCAGTGGCATAACTTAACAGACACATGTATTTTTTCAATGGGAGCTGAGGAGAAAAAGTGTGGTATTAAAGATAGCTCCCACAGGAAAGCAGCTGCAAATGTGACACCGTGCTGGCTGATAGACTGCATGGGGACCTACTTACTACTGTAGCTGCGGTCTGCCTTCCTGCTTTCTTGTAGCTCCCATACTCAGTGGCATAACTTAACAGACACATGTATTTTTTCAATGGGAGCTGAGGAGAAAAAGTGTGGTATTGAAGATAGCTCCCACAGGAAAGCAGCTGCAAATGTGACACCGTGCTGGCTGCTAGACTGCATGGGGACCTACTTACTACTGTAGCTGGGGTCTGCCTTCCTGCTTTCTTGTAGCTCCGATACTCAGCGATATAACTTAACAGATAAAATGCATTTTTTTCAATGGGAGCTGAACAGTAAAAGTGTGGTATTGATGATAGCTCCCACAGGAAAGCAGCTGCAAATGTGACACCCTGCTGGCTGATAGACTGCATGGGGACCTACTTACTACTGTAGCTGCGGTCTGCCTTCCTGCTTTCTTGTAGCTCCCATACTCAGTGGCATAAGTTAACAGACAAAATGTATTTTATTCAATGGGAGTTTAACAGAAAAAGTGTGGTATTGAAGATAGCTCCTTCAGGAAAGGAGCTGCAAATGTGACACCGTGCTGGCTGATAGACTGCATGGGGACCTACTTACTACTGTAGCTGGGGTCTGCCTTCCTGCTTTCTTGTAGCTCCCATACTCAGTGGCATAACTTAACAGACACATGTATTTTTTTCAAAGGGATCTGAGGAGAAAAAGTGTGGTATTGAAAATAGCTCCCACAGGAAAGGAGCTGCAAATGTGACACCGTTCTGGCTGATAGACTGCATGGGGACCTATTTACAACTGTAGCTGGGGTCTGCCTTCCTGCTTTCTTGTAGCTCCCATATTCAGTGGTATACCTTAACAGACAAAATGTATTTTATTCAATGGGAGCTGCGAGAAAAAGTGTGGTATTGAAGATAGCTCCCACAGGAAAGCAGCTGCAAATGTGACACCGTGCTGGCTGATAGACTGCATGGGGACCTACTTACTACTGTAGCTGGGGTCTGCCTTCCTGCTTTCTTGTAGCTCCCATACTCAGTGGCATAACTTAACAGACACATGTATTTTTTCAATGGGAGCTGAGGAGAACAAGTGTGGTATAGAAGATAGCTCCCACAGGAAAGCATCTGCAAATGTGACACCGTGCTGGCTGATAGACTGCATGGGGACCTACTTACTACTGTAGCTGCGGTCTGCCTTCCTGCTTTCTTGTAGCTCCCATACTCACTGGCATAACTTAACAGACACATGTATTTTTTCAAAGGGAGCTGAGGAGAAAAAGTGTGGTATTGAAGATAGCTCCCACAGGAAAGCAGCTGCAAATGTGACACCGTGCTGGCTGATAGACTGCATGGGGACCTACTTACTACTGTAGCTGCGGTCTGCCTTCCTGCTTTCTTGTAGCTCCCATACTCAGTGGCATAAGTTAACAGACAAAATGTATTTTATTCAATGGGAGCTTAACAGAAAAACTGTGGTATTGAAGATAGCTCCCACAGGAAAGGAGCTGCAAATGTGACACCGTGCTGGCTGATAGACTGCATGGGGACCTACTTACTACTGTAGCTGGGGTCTGCCTTCCTGCTTTCTTGTAGCTCCCATACTCAGTGGCATAACTAAACATACACATGTATTTTTTCAAAGGGATCTGAGGATAAAAACTGTTGTATTGAAGATAGCTCCCACAGGGAAGCAGCTGCAAATGTGACACCGTGCTGGCTGATAGACTGCATGGGGACCTACTTAGTACTGTAGCTGGGGTCTGCCTTCCTGCTTTCTTTTAGCTCCCATACTCAGCGGTATAATTTAACAGACAAAATGTATTTTTTTCAAAGGGAGTTGAGGAGAAAAAGTGTGGTTTTGAAGATAGCTCCCATAGGAAAAGAGCTGCAAAATGACACCGTGCTGGCTGATAGACTGCATGGGGACCTACTTACTACTGTAGCTGGGGTCTGCCTTCCTGCTTTCTTTTAGCTCCCATACTCAGCGGTATAATTTAACAGACAAAATGTATTTTATTCAATGGGAGCTGAGGAGAAAAAGTGTGGTATTGAAGATAGCTCCCACAGGAAAGCAACTGCAAATGTGACACCGTGCTGGCTGATAGACTGCATGGGGACCTACTTAGTACTGTAGCTGGGGTCTGCCTTCCTGCTTTCTTTTAGCTCCCATACTCAGCGGTATAATTTAACAGACAAAATGTATTTTTTTCAATGGGAGCTGAACAGAAAACGTGTGGTATTGAAGATAGCTCCCACAGGAAAGGAGCTGCAAAAGTGACACCGTGCTGGCTGAAAGACTGCATGGGGACCTACTTACTACTGTAGCTGGGATCTGCCTTCCTGCTTTCTTGTAGCTCCGATACTCAGCGATATAACTTAACAGACAAAATGTATTTTTTTCAATGGGACCTGAGGAGAAAAAGTGTGGTATTGAAGATAGCTCCCACAGGAAAGCAGCTGCAAATGTGACACCGTGCTGGCTGATAGACTGCATGGGGACCTACTTACTACTGTAGCTGGGGTCTGCCTTCCTGCTTTCTTGTAGCTCCCATACTGAGTGGCATAACTAAACATACACATGTATTTTTTCAAAGGGAACTGAGGATAAAAACTGTTGTATTGAAGACAGCTCCCACAGGGAAGCAGCTGCAAATGTGACACCGTGCTGGCTGATAGACTGCATGGGGACCTACTTACTACTGTAGCTGGGGTCTGCCTTCCTCCTTTGTTGTAGCTCCCATACTCAGTGGCATAACTTAACAGACACATGTATTTTTTCAATGGGAGCTGAGGAGAAAAACTGTGGTATTGAAGATAGCTCCCACAGGAAAGCAGCTGCAAATGTGACACCGTGCTGGCTGATAGACTGCATGGGGACCTACTTACTACTGTAGCTGGGGTCTGCCTTCCTGCTTTCTTGTAGCTCCCATAATCAGTGGCATAACTTCACAGACAAAATGTATTTTTATTCAATGGGGGCTTAACAGAAAAAGTGTGGTATTGAAGATAGCTCCCACAGGAAAGCAGCTGCAAATGTGACACCGTGCTGGCTGATAGACTGCATGGGGACCTACTTACTACTGTAGCTGCGGTCTGCCTTCCTGCTTTCTTGTAGCTCCCATACTCAGTGGCATAACTTAACAGACACATGTATTTTTTCAATGGGAGCTGAGGAGAAAAAGTGTGGTATTGAAGATAGCTCCCACAGGAAAGCAGCTGCAAATGTGACACCGTGCTGGCTGATAGACTGCATGGGGACCTACTTACTACTGTAGCTGGGGTCTGCCTTCCTGCTTTCTTGTAGCTCCCATACTCAGTGGTATACCTTAACACACAAAATGTATTTTATTCAATGGGAGCTGCGAGAAAAAGTGTGGTATTGAAGATAGCTCCCACAGGAAAGCAGCTGCAAATGTGACACCGTGCTGGCTGATAGACTGCATGGGGACCTACTTACTACTGTAGCTGGGGTCTGCCTTCCTGCTTTCTTGTAGCTCCCATACTCAGTGGCATAACTTAAGAGACAAAATGTATTTTTTTAAAAGGGAGCTGAGGAGAACAAGTGTGGTATTGAAGATAGCTCCCACAGGAAAGCAGCTGCAAATGTGACACCGTGCTGGCTGATAGACTGCATGGGGACCTACTTACTACTGTAGCTGGGGTCTGCCTTCCTGCTTTCTTGTAGCTCCCATACTCAGTGGCATAACTTAACAGACAAAATGTATTTTTATTCAATGGGGGCTTAAAAGAAAAACTGTGGTATTGAAGATAGCTCCCACAGGAAAGGAGCTGCAAATGTGACACCGTGCTGGCTGATAGACTGCATGGGGACCTACTTACTACTGTAGCTGGGGTCTGCCTTCCTGCTTTCTTGTAGCTCCCATACTCTGTGGTATACCTTAACAAACACATGTATTTTTTCAATGGGAGCTGAGGAGAAAAAGTGTGGTATTGCAGATAGCTCCCACAGGAAAGCAGCTGCAAATGTGACACCGTGCTGGCTGATAGACTGCATGGGGACCTACTTACTACTGTAGCTGGGGTCTGCCTTCCTGCTTTCTTTTAGCTCCCATACTCAGCGGTATAATTTAACAGACAAAATGTATTTTTTTCAAAGGGAGTTGAGGAGAAAAAGTGTGGTATTGAAGATAGCTCCCATAGGAAAAGAGCTGCAAAAGTGACACCGTGCTGGCTGATAGACTGCATGGGGACCTACTTACTACTGTAGCTGGGATCTGCCTTCCTGCTTTCTTTTAGCTCCCATACTCAGCGGTATAATTTAACAGACAAAATGTATTTTATTCAATGGGAGCTGAGGAGAAAAAGTGTGGTATTGAAGATAGCTCCCACAGGAAAGCAGCTGCAAATGTGACACTGTGCTGGCTGATAGACTGCATGGGGACCTACTTACTACTGTAGCTGGGGTCTGCCTTCCTGCTTTCTTTTAGCTCCCGTACTCAGCGGTATAATTTAACAGACAAAATGTATTTTTTTCAAAGGGAGCTGAGGAGAAAAAGTGTGGTATTGAAGATAGCTCCCACAGGAAAGGAGCTGCAAATGTGACACCGTGCTGGCTGATAGACTGCATGGGGACCTACTTACTACTGTAGCTGGGGTCTGCCTTCCTGCTTTCTTGTAGCTCCCATACTCAGTGGTATAACTTAACAGACACATGTATTTTTTTCAATTAGAGCTGAGGAGAAAAAGTGTGGTATTGAAGATAGCTCCCACAGGAAAGCAGCTGCAAATGTGACACCGTGCTGGCTGCTAGACTGCATGGGGACCTACTTACTACTGTAGCTGGGGTCTGCCTTCCTGCTTTCTTGTAGCTCCGATACTCAGCGATATAACTTAACAGATAAAATACATTTTTTTCAATGGGAGCTGAACAGTAAAAGTGTGGTATTGATGATAGCTCCCACAGGAAAGCAGCTGCAAATGTGACACCCTGCTGGCTGATAGACTGCATGGGGACCTACTTACTACTGTAGCTGCGGTCTGCCTTCCTGCTTTCTTGTAGCTCCCATACTCAGTGGCATAAGTTAACAGACAAAATGTATTTTATTCAATGGGAGTTTAACAGAAAAAGTGTGGTATTGAAGATAGCTCCCACAGGAAAGGAGCTGCAAATGTGACACCGTGCTGGCTGATAGACTGCATGGGGACCTACTTACTACTGTAGCTGGGGTCTGCCTTCCTGCTTTCTTGTAGCTCCCATACTCAGTGGCATAACTTAACAGACACATGTATTTTTTTCAAAGGGATCTGAGGAGAAAAAGTGTGGTATTGAAAATAGCTCCCACAGGAAAGGAGCTGCAAATGTGACACCGTGCTGGCTGATAGACTGCATGGGGACCTATTTACAACTGTAGCTGGGGTCTGCCTTCCTGATTTCTTGTAGCTCCCATATTCAGTGGTATACCTTAACAGACAAAATGTATTTTATTCAATGGGAGCTGCGAGAAAAAGTGTGGTATTGAAGATAGCTCCCACAGGAAAGCAGCTGCAAATGTGACACCGTGCTGGCTGATAGACTGCATGGGGACCTACTTACTACTGTAGCTGGGGTCTGCCTTCCTGCTTTCTTGTAGCTCCCACACTCAGTGGCATAACTTAACAGACACATGTATTTTTTCAATGGGAGCTGAGGAGAACAAGTGTGGTATTGAAGATAGCTCCCACAGGAAAGCATCTGCAAATGTGACACCGTGCTGGCTGATAGACTGCATGGGGACCTACTTACTACTGTAGCTGCGGTCTGCCTTCCTGCTTTCTTGTAGCTCCCATACTCACTGGCATAACTTAACAGACACATGTATTTTTTCAAAGGGAGCTGAGGAGAAAAAGTGTGGTATTGAAGATAGCTCCCACAGGAAAGCAGCTGCAAATGTGACACCGTGCTGGCTGATAGACTGCATGGGGACCTACTTACTACTGTAGCTGCGGTCTGCCTTCCTGCTTTCTTGTAGCTCCCATACTCAGTGGCATAAGTTAACAGACAAAATGTATTTTATTCAATGGGAGCTTAACAGAAAAACTGTGGTATTGAAGATAGCTCCCACAGGAAAGGAGCTGCAAATGTGACACCGTGCTGGCTGATAGACTGCATGGGGACCTACTTACTACTGTAGCTGGGGTCTGCCTTCCTGCTTTCTTGTAGCTCCCATACTCAGTGGCATAACTAAACATACACATGTATTTTTTCAAAGGGATCTGAGGATAAAAACTGTTGTATTGAAGATAGCTCCCACAGGGAAGCAGCTGCAAATGTGACACCGTGCTGGCTGATAGACTGCATGGGGACCTACTTAGTACTGTAGCTGGGGTCTGCCTTCCTGCTTTCTTTTAGCTCCCATACTCAGCGGTATAATTTAACAGACAAAATGTATTTTATTCAATGGGAGCTGAGGAGAAAAAGTGTGGTATTGAAGATAGCTCCCACAGGAAAGTAGCTGCAAATGTGACACCGTGCTGGCTGATAGACTGCATGGGGACCTACTTACTACTGTAGCTGGGGTCTGCCTTCTTGCTTTCTTTTACCTCCCATACTCAGCGGTATAATTTAACAGACAAAATGTATTTTTTTCAAAGGGAGTTGAGGAGAAAAAGTGTGGTTTTGAAGATAGCTCCCATAGGAAAAGAGCTGCAAAAGTGACACCGTGCTGGCTGATAGACTGCATGGGGACCTACTTACTACTGTAGCTGGGGTCTGCCTTCCTGCTTTCTTTTAGCTCCCATACTCAGCGGTATAATTTAACAGACAAAATGTATTTTATTCAATGGGAGCTGAGGAGAAAAAGTGTGGTATTGAAGATAGCTCCCACAGGAAAGCAACTGCAAATGTGACACCGTGCTGGCTGATAGACTGCATGGGGACCTACTTAGTACTGTAGCTGGGGTCTGCCTTCCTGCTTTCTTTTAGCTCCCATACTCAGCGGTATAATTTAACAGACAAAATGTATTTTTTTCAATGGGAGCTGAACAGAAAACGTGTGGTATTGAAGATAGCTCCCACAGGAAAGGAGCTGCAAAAGTGACACCGTGCTGGCTGAAAGACTGCATGGGGACCTACTTACTACTGTAGCTGGGATCTGCCTTCCTGCTTTCTTGTAGCTCCGATACTCAGCGATATAACTTAACAGACAAAATGTATTTTTTTCAATGGGACCTGAGGAGAAAAAGTGTGGTATTGAAGATAGCTCCCACAGGAAAGCAGCTGCAAATGTGACACCGTGCTGGCTGATAGACTGCATGGGGACCTACTTACTACTGTAGCTGGGGTCTGCCTTCCTGCTTTCTTGTAGCTCCCATACTGAGTGGCATAACTAAACATACACATGTATTTTTTCAAAGGGATCTGAGGATAAAAACTGTTGTATTGAAGACAGCTCCCACAGGGAAGCAGCTGCAAATGTGACACCGTGCTGGCTGATAGACTGCATGGGGACCTACTTACTACTGTAGCTGGGGTCTGCCTTCCTCCTTTGTTGTAGCTCCCATACTCAGCGGTATAACTTAACAGACAAAATGTATTTTATTCAATGGGAACTGAGGAGAACAAGTGTGGTATTGAAGATAGCTCCCACAGGAAAGCATCTGCAAATGTGACACCGTGCTGGCTGATAGACTGCATGGGGACCTACTGACTACTGTAGCTGAGGTCTGCCTTCCTGCTTTCTTGTAGCTCCCATACTCAGTGGTATACCTTAACAAACACATGTATTTTTTCAATGGGAGCTGAGGAGAAAAACTGTGGTATTGAAGATAGCTCCCACAGGAAAGCAGCTGCAAATGTGACACCGTGCTGGCTGATAGACTGCATGGGGACCTACTTACTACTGTAGCTGGGGTCTGCCTTCCTGCTTTCTTGTAGCTCCCATAATCAGTGGCATAACTTCACAGACAAAATGTATTTTTATTCAATGGGGGCTTAACAGAAAAAGTGTGGTATTGAAGATAGCTCCCACAGGAAAGCAGCTGCAAATGTGACACCGTGCTGGCTGATAGACTGCATGGGGACCTACTTACTACTGTAGCTGGGGTCTGCCTTCCTGCTTTCTTGTAGCTCCCATACTGAGTGGCATAACTAAACATACACATGTATTTTTTCAAAGGGATCTGAGGATAAAAACTGTTGTATTGAAGACAGCTCCCACAGGGAAGCAGCTGCAAATGTGACACCGTGCTGGCTGATAGACTGCATGGGGACCTACTTACTACTGTAGCTGGGGTCTGCCTTCCTCCTTTGTTGTAGCTCCCATACTCAGCGGTATAACTTAACAGACAAAATGTATTTTATTCAATGGGAACTGAGGAGAACAAGTGTGGTATTGAAGATAGCTCCCACAGGAAAGCATCTGCAAATGTGACACCGTGCTGGCTGATAGACTGCATGGGGACCTACTGACTACTGTAGCTGAGGTCTGCCTTCCTGCTTTCTTGTAGCTCCCATACTCAGTGGTATACCTTAACAAACACATGTATTTTTTCAATGGGAGCTGAGGAGAAAAACTGTGGTATTGAAGATAGCTCCCACAGGAAAGCAGCTGCAAATGTGACACCGTGCTGGCTGATAGACTGCATGGGGACCTACTTACTACTGTAGCTGGGGTCTGCCTTCCTGCTTTCTTGTAGCTCCCATAATCAGTGGCATAACTTCACAGACAAAATGTATTTTTATTCAATGGGGGCTTAACAGAAAAAGTGTGGTATTGAAGATAGCTCCCACAGGAAAGCAGCTGCAAATGTGACACCGTGCTGGCTGATAGACTGCATGGGGACCTACTTACTACTGTAGCTGCGGTCTGCCTTCCTGCTTTCTTGTAGCTCCCATACTCAGTGGCATAACTTAACAGACACATGTATTTTTTCAATGGGAGCTGAGGAGAAAAAGTGTGGTATTGAAGATAGCTCCCACAGGAAAGCAGCTGCAAATGTGACACCGTGCTGGCTGATAGACTGCATGGGGACCTACTTACTACTGTAGCTGGGGTCTGCCTTCCTGCTTTCTTGTAGCTCCCATACTCAGTGGTATACCTTAACACACAAAATGTATTTTATTCAATGGGAGCTGCGAGAAAAAGTGTGGTATTGAAGATAGCTCCCACAGGAAAGCAGCTGCAAATGTGACACCGTGCTGGCTGATAGACTGCATGGGGACCTACTTACTACTGTAGCTGGGGTCTGCCTTCCTGCTTTCTTGTAGCTCCCATACTCAGTGGCATAACTTAAGAGACAAAATGTATTTTTTTAAAAGGGAGCTGAGGAGAACAAGTGTGGTATTGAAGATAGCTCCCACAGGAAAGCAGCTGCAAATGTGACACCGTGCTGGCTGATAGACTGCATGGGGACCTACTTACTACTGTAGCTGGGGTCTGCCTTCCTGCTTTCTTGTAGCTCCCATACTCAGTGGCATAACTTAACAGACAAAATGTATTTTTATTCAATGGGGGCTTAAAAGAAAAACTGTGGTATTGAAGATAGCTCCCACAGGAAAGGAGCTGCAAATGTGACACCGTGCTGGCTGATAGACTGCATGGGGACCTACTTACTACTGTAGCTGGGGTCTGCCTTCCTGCTTTCTTGTAGCTCCCATACTCTGTGGTATACCTTAACAAACACATGTATTTTTTCAATGGGAGCTGAGGAGAAAAAGTGTGGTATTGCAGATAGCTCCCACAGGAAAGCAGCTGCAAATGTGACACCGTGCTGGCTGATAGACTGCATGGGGACCTACTTACTACTGTAGCTGGGGTCTGCCTTCCTGCTTTCTTTTAGCTCCCATACTCAGCGGTATAATTTAACAGACAAAATGTATTTTTTTCAAAGGGAGTTGAGGAGAAAAAGTGTGGTATTGAAGATAGCTCCCATAGGAAAAGAGCTGCAAAAGTGACACCGTGCTGGCTGATAGACTGCATGGGGACCTACTTACTACTGTAGCTGGGATCTGCCTTCCTGCTTTCTTTTAGCTCCCATACTCAGCGGTATAATTTAACAGACAAAATGTATTTTATTCAATGGGAGCTGAGGAGAAAAAGTGTGGTATTGAAGATAGCTCCCACAGGAAAGCAGCTGCAAATGTGACACTGTGCTGGCTGATAGACTGCATGGGGACCTACTTACTACTGTAGCTGGGGTCTGCCTTCCTGCTTTCTTTTAGCTCCCGTACTCAGCGGTATAATTTAACAGACAAAATGTATTTTTTTCAAAGGGAGCTGAGGAGAAAAAGTGTGGTATTGAAGATAGCTCCCACAGGAAAGCAGCTGCAAATGTGACACCGTGCTGGCTGATAGACTGCATGGGGACCTACTTACTACTGTAGCTGGGGTCTGCCTTCCTGCTTTCCTGTAGCTCCCATACTCGGTGGTATACCTTAACAAACACATGTATTTTTTCAATGGAAGCTGAACAGAAAAAGTGTGGTATTGAAGATAGCTCCCACAGGAAAGGAGCTGCAAATGTGACACCGTGCTGGCTGATAGACTGCATGGGGACCTACTTACTACTGTAGCTGCGGTCTGCCTTCCTGCTTTCTTGTAGCTCCCATACTCAGTGGCATAACTTAACAGACAAAATGTATTTTATTCAATGGGAGCTTAACAGAAAAAGTGTGGTATTGAAGATAGCTCCCACAGGAAAGGAGCTGCAAATGTGACACCGTGCTGGCTGATAGACTGCATGGGGACCTACTTACTACTGTAGCTGGGTTCTGCCTTCCTGCTTTCTTGTAGCTCCCATACTCAGCGGTATAATTTAACAGACAAAATGTATTTTATTCAATGGGAGCTGAGGAGAAAAAGTGTGGTATTGAAGATAGCTCCCACAGGAAAGCAACTGCAAATGTGACACCGTGCTGGCTGATAGACTGCATGGGGACCTACTTACTACTGTAGCTGGGGTCTGCCTTCCTGCTTTCTTGTAGCTCCCATACTCTGTGGTATACCTTAACAAACACATGTATTTTTTCAATGGGAGCTGAGGAGAAAAAGTGTGCTATTGAAGATAGCTCCCACAGGAAAGGAGCTGCAAATGTGACACCGTGCTGGCTGATAGACTGCATGGGGACCTACTTACTACTGTAGCTGGGGTCTGCCTTCCTGATTTCTTGTAGCTCCCATACTGAGTGGCATAACTAAACATACACATGTATTTTTTCAAAGGGATCTGAGGATAAAAACTGTTGTATTGAAGATAGCTCCCACAGGAAAGCAGCTGCAAATGTGACACCGTGCTGGCTGATAGACTGCATGGGGACCTACTTACTACTGTAGCTGGGGTCTGCCTTCCTCCTTTCTTGTAGCTCCCATACTCAGCGGTATAATTTAACAGACAAAATGTATTTTATTCAATGGGAGCTGAGGAGAACAAGTGTGGTATTGAAGATAGCTCTCACAGGAAAGCAGCTGCAAATGTGACACTGTGCTGGCTGATAGACTGCATGGGGACCTACTTACTACTGTAGCTGGGGTCTGCCTTCCTGCTTTCTTGTAGCTCCCATACTCAGTGGCATAACTTAACAGACACATGTATTTTTTCAATGGGAGCTGAGGAGGAAAAGTGTGGTATTGAAGATAGCTCCCACAGGAAAGCAGCTGCAAATGTGACACCGTGCTGGCTGATAGACTGCATGGGGACCTACTTACTACTGTAGCTGCGGTCTGCCTTCCTGCTTTCTTGTAGCTCCCATGCTCAGTGGCATAACTTAACAGAAAAAAATGTATTTTTTCAATGGGAGCTGAGGAGAAAAAGTGTGGTATTGAAGACAGCTCCCACAGGAAAGCAGCTGCAAATGTGACACCGTGCTGGCTGATAGACTGCATGGGGACCTACTTAGTACTGTAGCTGGGGTCTGACTTCCTGCTTTCTTTTAGCTCCTATACTCAGCGGTATAATTTAACAGACAAAATGTATTTTATTCAATGGGAGCTGAGGAGAAAAAGTGTGGTATTGAAGATAGCTCCCACAGGAAAGCAGCTACAAATGTGACACCGTGCTGGCTGATAGACTGCATGGGGACCTACTTACTACTGTAGCTGGGGTCTGCCTTCCTGCTATCTTGTAGCTCCCATACTCAGCGGTATAACTTAACAGACAAAATGTATTTTTTTCAAACGGAGCTGAGGAGAACAAGTGTGGTATTGAAGATAGCTCCCACAGGAAAGGAGCTGCAAATGTGACACCGTGCTGGCTGATAGACTGCATGGGGATCTACTTACTACTGTAGCTGGGGTCTGCCTTCCTGCTTTCTTGTAGCTCCCATACTCAGTGGCATAACTTCACAGACACATGTATTTTCTCAAAGGGAGATGAGGAGAAAAAGTGTGGTATTGAAGATAGCTCCCACAGGAAAGCAGCTGCAAATGTGACACCGTGCTGGCTGATAGACTGCATGGGGACCTACTTAATACTGTAGCTGGGGTCTGCCTTCCTGCTTTTTTGTAGCTCCCATATTCAGTGGTATACCTTAACAGACAAAATGTATTTTATTCAATGGGAGCTGAGGAGAAAAAGTGTGGTATTGAAGATAGCTCCCACAGGAAAGCAGCTGCAAATGTGACACCGTGCTGGCTGATAGACTGCATGGGGACCTACTTACTACTGTAGCTGGGTTCTGCCTTCCTGCTTTCTTGAAGCTCCCATACTCAGTGGCATAACTTAACATACACATGTATTATTTCAAAGGGATCTGAGGATAAAAACTGTGGTATTGAAGATAACTCCCACAGGAAAGCAGCTGCAAATGTGACACCGTGCTGGCTGATAGACTGCATGGGGATCTACTGACTACTGTAGCTGGGCTCTGCCTTCCTGCTTTCTTGTAGCTCCCATACTCAGTGGCATAACTTAAGAGACACATGTATTTTTTCAATGGGAGCTGAACAGAAAAAGTGTGGTATTGAAGATAGCTCCCACAGGAAAGCAGCTGCAAATGTGACACCGTGCTGGCTGATAGACTGCATGGGGACCTACTTACTACTGTAGCTGGGGTCTGCCTTCCTGCTTTCTTGTAGCTCCCATACTCAGCGGTATAACTTAACAGACAAAATGTATTTTTTTCAAAGGGAGCTGAGGAGAAAAAGTGTGGTATTGAAGATAGCTCCCACAGGAAAGCAGCTGCAAATGTGACACCGTGCTGGCTGATAGACTGCATGGGGACCTACTTACTACTGTAGCTGGGGTCTGCCTTCCTGCTTTCTTGTAGCTCCCATACTCAGTGGTATACCTTAACAAAAAAATGTATTTTTTCAATGGGAGCTGAACAGAAAAAGTGTGGTATTGAAGATAGCTCCCACAGGAAAGCAGCTGCAAATGTGACACCGTGCTGGCTGATAGACTGCATGGGGACCTACTTACTACTGTAGCTGGGGTCTGCCTTCCTGCTTTCTTGTAGCTCCCATATTCAGTGGTATACCTTAACAGACACATGTATTTTATTCAATGGGAGCTGAACAGAAAAAGTGTGGTATTGAAGATAGCTCCCACAGGAAAGGAGCTGCAAATGTGACACCGTGCTGGCTGATAGACTGCATGGGGACCTACTTACTACTGTAGCTGCGGTCTGCCTTCCTGCTTTCTTGTAGCTCCCATACTCAGTGGAATAACTTAACAGACACATGTATTTTTTCAATGGGAGCTGAGGAGAAAAAGTGTGGTATTGAAGATAGCTCCCACAGGAAAGCAGCTGCAAATGTGACACCGTGCTGGCTGATAGACTGCATGGGGATCTACTGACTACTGTAGCTGGGCTCTGCCTTCCTGCTTTCTTATAGCTCCCATACTCAGTGGCATAACTTAAGAGACACATGTATTTTTTCAATGGGAGCTGAGGAGAAAAAGTGTGGTATTGAAGATAGCTCCCACAGGAAAGCAGCTGCAAATGTGACACCGTGCTGGCTGATAGACTGCATGGGGACCTACTGACTACTGTAGCTGGGGTCTGCCTTCTTGCTTTCTTTTAGCTCCCATACTGAGCGGTATAACTTAACAGACAAAATGTATTTTATTCAATGGGAGCTGAGGAGAACAAGTGTGGTATTGAAGACAGCTCCCACATGAAAGCAGCTGCAAATGTGACACCGTGCTGGCTGATAGACTGCATGGGGACCTACTTACTACTGTAGCTGGGGTCTGCCTTCTTGCTTTCTTGTAGCTCCCATACTCAGTGGCATAACTTAACAGACAAAATGTATTTTTTTCAATTGGAGCTGAGGAGAACAAGTGTGGTATTGAAGATAGCTCCCACAGGAAAGCAGCTGCAAATGTGACACCGTGCTGGCTGATAGACTACATGGGGACCTACTGACTACTGTAGCTGAGGTCTGCCTTCCTGCTTTCTTGTAGCTCCCATATTCAGTGGTATACCTTAACAGACACATGTATTTTATTCAATGGGAGCTGCGAGAAAAAGTGTGGTATTGAAGATAGCTCCCACACGAAAGCAGCTGCAAATGTGACACCGTCCTGGCTGATAGACTGCATGGGGACCTACTTACTACTGTAGCTGGGGTCTGCCTTCCTGCTTTCTTGTAGCTCCCATACTCTGTGGTATACCTTAACAAACACATGTATTTTTTCAATGGGAGCTGAGGAGAAAAAGTGTGGTATTGAAGATAGCTCCCACAGGAAAGGAGCTGCAAATGTGACACCGTGCTGGCTGACAGACTGCATGGGGACCTACTTACTACTGTAGCTGCGGTCTGCCTTCCTGCTTTCTTGTAGCTCCCATACTCAGTGGCATAACTTAACAGACACATGTATTTTTTCAATGGGAGCTGAGGAGAAAAAGTGTGGTATTGAAGATAGCTCCCACAGGAAAGCAGCTGCAAATGTGACACTGTGCTGGCTGATAGACTGCATGGGGACCTACTTACTACTGTAGCTGGGGTCTGCCTTCCTGCTTTCTTGTAGCTCTGATACTCAGTGGTATAACTTAACAGACACATGTATTTTTTCAATGGCAGCTGAGGGGAAAAAGTGTGGTATTGAAGATAGCTCCCACAGGAAAGGAGCTGCAAATGTGACACCGTGCTGGCTGATAGACTGCATGGGGACCTACTTACTACTGTAGCTGGGGTCTGCCTTCCTGCTTTCTTGTAGCTCCCATACTCAGTGGCATAACTTAACAGACAAAATGTATTTTTTCAATGGGAGCTGAGGAGAAAAAGTGTGGTACTGAAGACAGCTCCCACAGGAAAGCAGCTGCAAATGTGACACCGTGCTGGCTGATAGACTGCATGGGGACCTACTTACTACTGTAGCTGGGGTCTGCCTTCCTGCTTTCTTTTAGCTCCCATTATCAGCGGTATAATTTAACAGACAAAATGTATTTTATTCAATGGGATCTGAGGAGAAAAAGTGTGGTATTGAAGATAGCTCTCACAGGAAAGCAGCTGCAAATGTGACACCGTGCTGGCTGATAGACTGCATGGGGACCTACTTACTACTGTAGCTGGGGTCTGCCTTCCTGCTTTCTTTTAGCTCACATACTCAGCGGTATAATTTAACAGACAAAATGTATTTTATTAAATGGGAGCTGAGGAGAAAAAGTGTGGTATTGAAGATAGCTCCCACAGGAAAGGAGCTGCAAAAGTGACACCGTGCTGGCTGATAGACTGCATGGGGACCTACTGACTACTGTAGCTGGGGTCTGCCTTCCTGCTTTCTTGTAGCTCCGATACTCAGCGGTATGACTTAACAGACAAAATGTATTTTTTTCAAAGGGAGCTGAGGAGAAAAAGTGTGGTATTGAAGATAGCTCCCACAGGAAAGCAGCTGCAAATGTGACACCGTGCTGGCTGATAGACTGCATGGGGACCTACTGACTACTGTAGCTGGGGTCTGCCTTCCTGCTTTCCTGTAGCTCCCATACTCGGTATACCTTAACAAACACATGTATTTTTTCAATGGCAGCTGAGGGGAAAAAGTGTGGTATTGAAGATAGCTCCCACAGGAAAGGAGCTGCAAATGTGACACCGTGCTGGCTGATAGACTGCATGGGGACCTACTTACTACTGTAGCTGGGGTCTGCCTTCCTGCTTTCTTGTAGCTCCCATACTCAGTGGCATAACTTAACAGACAAAATGTATTTTTTTCAATGGGAGCTGAACAGTAAAAGTGTGGTATTGATGATAGCTCCCACAGGAAAGCAGCTGCAAATGTGACACCGTGCTGGCTGATAGACTGCATGGGGACCTACTTACTACTGTAGCTGGGGTCTGCCTTCCTGCTTTCTTGTAGCTCCCATACTCAGTGGCATAAGTTAACAGACAAAATGTATTTTATTCAATGGGAGCTTAACAGAAAAACTGTGGTATTGAAGATAGCTCCCACAGGAAAGCAGCTGCAAATGTGACACCGTGCTGGCTGATAGACTGCATGGGGACCTACTTACTACTGTAGCTGGGGTCTGCCTTCCTGCTTTCTTGTAGCTCCCATACTGAGTGGCATAACTAAACATACACATGTATTTTTTCAAAGGGATCTGAGGATAAAAACTGTTGTATTGAAGATAGCTCCCACAGGAAAGCAGCTGCAAATGTGACACCGTGCTGGCTGATAGACTGCATGGGGACCTACTTACTACTGTAGCTGGGGTCTGCCTTCCTGCTTTTTGTAGCTCCCATACTCAGCGGTATAATTTAACACACAAAACGTATTTTTTTCAAAGGGAGTTGAGGAGAACAAGTGTGGTATTGAAGATAGCTCCCACAGGAAAGCAGCTGCAAATGTGACACCGTGCTGGCTGATAGACTGCATGGGGACCTACTTACTACTGTAGCTGGGGTCTGTCTTCCTGCTTTCTTTTAGCTCCCATACTCAGCGGTATAATTTTACAGACAAAATGTATTTTATTCAATGGGAGCTGAGGAGAAAAAGTGTGGTATTGAAGATAGCTCCCACATGAAAGCAGCTGCAAATATGACACCGTGCTGGCTGATAGACTGCATGGAGACCTACTTACTACTGTAGCTGGGGTCTGCCTTCCTGCTTTCTTCTAGCTCCCATACTCAGTGGCATAACTTAACAGACAAAATGTGTCTTTTTCAATGGGAGCTGAGGAGAAAAAATGTGGTATTGAAGATAGCTCCCACATGAAAGCAGCTGCAAATGTGACACCATGCTGGCTGATAGACTGCATGGGGACCTACTTACTACTGTAGCTGGGGTCTGCCTTCCTGCTTTCTTGTAGCTCCCATACTCAGCGGTATAATTTAACAGAAAAAATGTATTTTATTCAATGGCAGCTGAGGAGAAAAAGTGTGGTATTGAAGATAGCTCCCACATGAAAGCAGCTGCAAATGTGACACCGTGCTGGCTGATAGACTGCATGGGGACTTACTACTGTAGCTGGGGTCTGCCTTCCTGCTTTCTTGTAGCTCCCATACTCAGCGGTATAAATTAACAGACAAAATGTATTATATTCAATGGGAGCTTAACAGAAAAAGTGTGGTATTGAAGATAGCTCCCACAGGAAAGGAGCTGCAAATGTGACACCGTGCTGGCTGATAGACTGCATGGGGACCTACTTACTACTGTAGCTGGGGTCTGCCTTCCTCCTTTCTTGTAGCTCCGATAATTAGCGGTATAACTTAACAGACAAAATGTATTTTATTCAATGGGAGCTGAGGAGAACAAGTGTGGTATTGCAGATAGCTCCCACAGGAAAGGAGCTGCAAATGTGACACCGTGCTGGCTGAAAGACTGCATGGAGACCTACTTACTACTGTAGCTGGGGTCTGCCTTCCTGCTTTCTTGTAGCTCCCATACTCAGTGGCATAACTTAACAGACAAAATGTATTTTTTTCAATGGGAGCTGAACAGTAAAAGTGTGGTATTGATGATAGCTCCCACAGGAAAGCAGCTGCAAATGTGACACCGTGCTGGCTGATAGACTGCATGGGGACCTACTTACTACTGTAGCTGGGGTCTGCCTTCCTGCTTGCCTGTAGCTCCCATACTCAGGGGCATAAGTTAACAGACAAAATGTATTTTATTCAATGGGAGCTTAACAGAAAAACTGTGGTATTGAAGATAGCTCCCACAGGAAAGCAGCTGCAAATGTGACACCGTGCTGGCTGACAGACTGCATGGGGACCTACTTACTACTGTAGCTGGGGTCTGCCTTCCTGCTTTCTTATAGCTCCCATACTGAGTGGCATAACTAAACATACACATGTATTTTTTCAAAAGGATCTGAGGATAAAAACTGTTGTATTGAAGATAGCTCCCACAGGAAAGCAGCTACAAATGTGACACCGTGCTGGCTGCTAGACTGCATGGGGACCTACTTACTACTGTAGCTGGGGTCTGCCTTCCTGCTTTTTTGTAGCTCCCATACTCAGTGGTATAACTTAACAGACACACGTATTTTTTCAATGGGAGCTGAACAGAAAAAGTGTGGTATTGAAGATAGCTCCCACAGGAAAGCAGCTGCAAATGTGACACCGTGCTGGCTGATAGACTGCATGGGGACCTACTTACTACTGTAGCTGGGGTCTGCCTTCCTGCTTTCTTGTAGCTCCCATACTCAGTGGCATAACTTAACAGACACATGTATTTTTTCAATGGGAGCTGAGGAGAAAAAGTGTGGTATTGAAGATAGCTCCCACAGGAAAGCAGCTGCAAATGTGACACCGTGCTGGCTGATAGACTGCATGGGGACCTACTTACTACTGTAGCTGGGGTCTGCCTTCCTGCTTTCTTGTAGCTCCCATACTCAGCGGTATAATTTAACAGACAAAATGTATTTTATTCAATGGGAGCTGAGGAGAAAAAGTGTGGTATTGAAGATAGCTCCCACATGAAAGCAGCTGCAAATGTGACACCGTCCTGGCTGATAGACTGCATGGGGACTTGCTACTGTAGCTGGGGTCTGCCTTCCTGCTTTCTTGTAGCTCCGATACTCAGCGGTATAAATTAACAGACAAAATGTATTTTATTCAATGGGAGCTTAACAGAAAAACTGTGGTATTGAAGATAGCTCCCACAGGAAAGGAGCTGCAAATGTGACACCGTGCTGGCTGATAGACTGCATGGGGACTTACTACTGTAGCTGGGGTCTGCCTTCCTGCTTTCTTGTAGCTCCGATACTCAGCGGTATAAATTAACAGACAAAATGTATTTTATTCAATGGGAGCTTAACAGAAAAAGTGTGGTATTGAAGATAGCTCCCACAGGAAAGGAGCTGCAAATGTGACACCGTGCTGGCTGATAGACTGCATGGGGACCTACTTACTACTGTAGCTGGGGTCTGCCTTCCTCCTTTCTTGTAGCTCCGATAATTAGCGGTATAACTTAACAGACAAAATGTATTTTATTCAATGGGAGCTGAGGAGAACAAGTGTGGTATTGCAGATAGCTCCCACAGGAAAGGAGCTGCAAATGTGACACCGTGCTGGCTGATAGACTGCATGGGGACCTACTTACTACTGTAGCTGGGGTCTGCCTTCCTGCTTTCTTTTAGCTCCCATACTCAGGGGCATAAGTTAACAGACAAAATGTATTTTATTCAACTGGAGCTTAACAGAAAAACTGTGGTATTGAAGATAGCTCCCACAGGAAAGCAGCTGCAAATGTGACACCGTGCTGGCTGACAGACTGCATGGGGACCTACTTACTACTGTAGCTGGGGTCTGCCTTCCTGCTTTTTTGTAGCTCCCATACTCAGTGGTATAACTTAACAGACATATGTATTTTTTCAATGGGAGCTGAACAGAAAAAGTGTGGTATTGAAGATAGCTCCCACAGGAAAGCAGCTGCAAATGTGACACCGTGCTGGCTGATAGACTGCATGGGGACCTACTTACTACTGTAGCTGGGGTCTGCCTTCCTGCTTTCTTGTAGCTCCCATACTCAGTGTCATAACTTAACAGACACATGTATTTTTTCAATGGGAGCTGAGGAGAAAAAGTGTGGTATTGAAGATAGCTCCCACAGGAAAGCAGCTGCAAATGTGACACCGTGCTGCCTGATAGACTGCATGGGGACCTACTTACTACTGTAGCTGGGGTCTGCCTTCCTGCTTTCTTGTAGCTCCCATACTCAGCGGTATAATTTAACAGACAAAATGTATTTTATTCAACGGGAGCTGAGGAGAAAAAGTGTGGTATTGAAGATAGCTCCCATATGAAAGCAGCTGCAAATGTGACACCGTGCTGGCTGATAGACTGCATGGGGACCTACTTACTACTGTAGCTGGGGTCTGCCTTCCTCCTTTCTTGTAGCTCCCATACTCAGCGGTATAACTTAACAGACAAAATGTATTTTATTCAATGGGAGCTGAGGAGAACAAGTGTGGTATTGAAGACAGCTCCCACAGGAAAGCAGCTGCAAATGTGACACCGTGCTGGCTGATAGAATGCATGGAGACCTACTTACTACTGTAGCTGGGATCTGCTTTCCTGCTTTCTTGTAGCTCCCATACTGAGTGGCATAACTTAACAGACAAAATGTATTTTTTTCAAAGGGAGCTGAGGAGAAAAAGTGTGGTATTGAAGATAGCTCCCACATGAAAGCAGCTGCAAATATGACACCGTGCTGGCTGATAGACTGCATGGGGACCTACTTACTACTGTAGCTGGGGTCTGCCTTCTTGCTTTCTTGTAGCTCCCATACTCAGTGGCATAACTAAACATACACATGTATTTTTTCAATGGGAGCTGAGGATAAAAACTGTTGTATTGAAGATAGCTCCCACAGGAAAGCAGCTGCAAATGTGACACCGTGCTGGCTGCTAGACTGCATGGGGACCTACTTACTACTGTAGCTGGGGTCTGCCTTCCTGCTTTCTTGTAGCTCCCATACTCAGCGGTATAACTTAACAGACAAAATATATTTTTTTCAAAGGGAGCTGAGGAGAACAAGTGTGGTATTGAAGATAGCTCCCAAAGGAAAGCAGCTGCAAATGTGACACCGTGCTGGCTGATAGACTGCATGGGGACCTACTTACTACTGTATCTGGGGTCTGCCTTCCTGCTTTCTTTTAGCTCCCATACTCAGCGGTATAATTTAACAGACAAAATGTATTTTATTCAATGGGATCTGAGGAGAAAAAGTGTGGTATTGAAGATAGCTCCCACAGGAAAGCAGCTGCAAATGTGACACCGTGCTGGCTGATAGACTGCATGGAGACCTACTTACTACTGTAGCTGGGGTCTGCCTTCCTGCTTTCTTGTAGCTCCCATACTCTGTGGCATAACTTAACAGACAAAATGTATTTTTTTCAATGGGAGCTGAGGAGAAAAAGTGTGGTATTGAAGATAGCTCCCACATGAAAGCAGCTGCAAATGTGACACCGTGCTGGCTGATAGACTGCATGGGGACCTACTTACTACTGTAGCTGGGGTCTGCCTTCCTGCTTTTTTGTAGCTCCCATACTCAGTGGTATAACTTAACAGACATATGTATTTTTTCAATGGGAGCTGAACAGAAAAAGTGTGGTATTGAAGATAGCTCCCACAGGAAAGCAGCTGCAAATGTGACACCGTGCTGGCTGATAGACTGCATGGGGACCTACTTACTACTGTAGCTGGGGTCTGCCTTCCTGCTTTCTTGTAGCTCCCATACTCAGTGTCATAACTTAACAGACACATGTATTTTTTCAATGGGAGCTGAGGAGAAAAAGTGTGGTATTGAAGATAGCTCCCACAGGAAAGCAGCTGCAAATGTGACACCGTGCTGCCTGATAGACTGCATGGGGACCTACTTACTACTGTAGCTGGGGTCTGCCTTCCTGCTTTCTTGTAGCTCCCATACTCAGCGGTATAATTTAACAGACAAAATGTATTTTATTCAACGGGAGCTGAGGAGAAAAAGTGTGGTATTGAAGATAGCTCCCATATGAAAGCAGCTGCAAATGTGACACCGTGCTGGCTGATAGACTGCATGGGGACCTACTTACTACTGTAGCTGGGGTCTGCCTTCCTCCTTTCTTGTAGCTCCCATACTCAGCGGTATAACTTAACAGACAAAATGTATTTTATTCAATGGGAGCTGAGGAGAACAAGTGTGGTATTGAAGACAGCTCCCACAGGAAAGCAGCTGCAAATGTGACACCGTGCTGGCTGATAGAATGCATGGAGACCTACTTACTACTGTAGCTGGGATCTGCTTTCCTGCTTTCTTGTAGCTCCCATACTGAGTGGCATAACTTAACAGACAAAATGTATTTTTTTCAAAGGGAGCTGAGGAGAAAAAGTGTGGTATTGAAGATAGCTCCCACATGAAAGCAGCTGCAAATATGACACCGTGCTGGCTGATAGACTGCATGGGGACCTACTTACTACTGTAGCTGGGGTCTGCCTTCTTGCTTTCTTGTAGCTCCCATACTCAGTGGCATAACTTAACAGACAAAATGTATTTTATTCAATGGGAGATTAACAGAAAAAGTGTGGTATTGAAGATAGCTCCCACAGGAAAGCAGCTGCAAATGTGACACCGTGCTGGCTGATAGACTGCATAGAGACCTACTTACTACTGTAGCTGGGGTCTGCCTTCCTGCTTTCTTGTAGCTCCCATACTCAGTGGCATAACTTAACAGACAAAATGTATTTTTTTCAAAGGGAGCTGAGGAGAACAAGTGTGGTATTGCAGATAGCTCCCACAGGAAAGCAGCTGCAAATGTGACACCGTGCTGGCTGATAGACTGCATGGGGACCTACTTACTACTGTAGCTGGGGTCTGCCTTCCTGCTTTCTTGTAGCTCCCATACTCAGTGGCATAACTTAACAGACACATGTATTTTTTCAATGGGAGCTGAGGAGAAAAAGTGTGGTATTGCAGATAGCTCCCACAGGAAAGCAGCTGCAAATGTGACACCGTGCTGGCTGATAGACTGCATGGGGACCTACTTACTACTGTAGCTGGGGTCTGCCTTCCTCCTTTCTTGTAGCTCCGATAATTAGCGGTATAACTTAACAGACAAAATGTATTTTATTCAATGGCAGGTGAGGAGAACAAGTGTGGTATTGCAGATAGCTCCCACAGGAAAGCAGCTGCAAATGTGACACCGTGCTGGCTGATAGACTGCATGGGGACCTACTTACTACTGTAGCTGGGGTCTGCCTTCCTGCTTTCTTGTAGCTCCCATACTCAGTGGCATAACTTAACAGACACATGTATTTTTTCAATGGGAGCTGAGGAGAAAAAGTGTGGTATTGAAGCTAGCTCCCACAGGAAAGCAGCTGCAAATGTGACACCGTGCTGGCTGATAGACTGCATGGGGACCTACTTACTACTGTAGCTGGGGTCTGCCTTCCTGCTTTCTTGTAGCTCCCATACTCAGCGGTATAACTTAACACACAAAATGTATTTTATTCAATGGGAGCTGAGGAGAACAAGTGTGGTATTGCAGATAGCTCCCACAGTAAAGGAGCTGCAAATGTGACACCGTGCTGGCTGATAGACTGCATGGAGACCTACTTACTACTGTAGCTGGGGTCTGCCTTCCTCCTTTCTTGTAGCTCCGATAATTAGCGGTATAACTTAACAGACAAAATGTATTTTATTCAATGGGAGCTGAGGAGAACAAGTGTGGTATTGCAGATAGCTCCCACAGGAAAGGAGCTGCAAATGTGACACCGTGCTGGCTGATAGACTGCATGGGGACCTACTTACTACTGTAGCTGGGGTCTGCCTTCCTGCTTTCTTGTAGCTCCCATACTCAGGGGCATAAGTTAACAGACAAAATGCATTTTATTCAATGGGAGCTTAACAGAAAAACTGTGGTATTGAAGATAGCTCCCACAGGAAAGCAGCTGCAAATGTGACACCGTGCTGGCTGACAGACTGCATGGGGACCTACTTACTACTGTAGCTGGGGTCTGCCTTCCTGCTTTCTTGTAGCTCCCATACTCAGCGGTATAATTTAACAGACAAAATGTATTTTATTCAATGGGAGCTGAGGAGAAAAAGTGTGGTATTGAAGATAGCTCCCACATGAAAGCAGCTGCAAATGTGACACCGTGCTGGCTGCTAGACTGCATGGGGACCTACTTACTACTGTAGCTGGGGTCTGCCTTCCTCCTTTCTTGTAGCTCCGATAATTAGCGGTATAACTTAACAGACAAAATGTATTTTATTCAATGGGAGCTGAGGAGAACAAGTGTGGTATTGCAGATAGCTCCCACAGTAAAGGAGCTGCAAATGTGACACCGTGCTGGCTGATAGACTGCATGGGGACCTACTTACTACTGTAGCTGGGGTCTGCCTTCCTGCTTTCTTGTAGCTCCCATACTCAGTGGCATAACTTAACAGACAAAATGTATTTTATTCAATGGGAGCTGAGGAGAAAAAGTGTGGTATTGAAGATAGCTCCCACAGGAAAGCAGCTGCAAATGTGACACCGTGCTGGCTGATAGACTGCATGGGGACCTACTTACTACTGTAGCTGGGGTCTGCCTTCCTCCTTTCTTGTAGCTCCGATAATTAGCGGTATAACTTAACAGACAAAATGTATTTTATTCAATGGGAGTTGAGGAGAACAAGTGTGGTATTGCAGATAGCTCCATAGGAAAGGAGCTGCAAATGTGACACCGTGCTGGCTGATAGACTGCATGGAGACCTACTTACTACTGTAGCTGGGGTCTGCCTTCCTGCTTTCTTGTAGCTCCCATGCTCAGTGGCATAAGTTAACAGACAAAATGTATTTTAGTCAATGGGAGCTAAGGAGAAAAAGTGTGGTATTGAAGACAGCTCCCACAGGAAAGCAGCTGCAAATGTGACACCGTGCTGGCTGATAGACTGCATGGGGACCTACTTAGTACTGTAGCTGGGGTCTGCCTTCCTGCTTTCTTTTAGCTCCTATACTCAGCGGTATAATTTAACAGACAAAATGTATTTTATTCAATGGGAGCTGAGGAGAAAAAGTGTGATATTGAAGATAGCTCCCACAGGAAAGCAGCTGCAAATGTGACACCGTGCTGGCTGATAGACTGCATGAGGACCTACTTACTACTGTAGCTGGGGTCTGTCTTCCTGCTTTCTTTTAGCTCCCATATTCAGTGCTATACCTTAACAGACAAAATGTATTTTATTCAATGGGAGCCGAGGGGAAAAAGTGTGGTATTGCAGATAGCTCCCACAGGAAAGCAGCTGCAAATGTGACACCGTGCTGGCTGATAGACTGCATGGGGACCTACTTACTACTGTAGCTGGGGTCTGCCTTCCTGCTTTCTTGTAGCTCCCATACTCAGTGTCATAACTTAACAGACACATGTATTTTTTCAATGGGAGCTGAGGAGAAAAAGTGTGGTATTGAAGATAGCTCCCACAGGAAAGCAGCTGCAAATGTGACACCGTGCTGCCTGATAGACTGCATGGGGACCTACTTACTACTGTAGCTGGGGTCTGCCTTCCTGCTTTCTTGTAGCTCCCATACTCAGTGGTATAACTTAACAGACACATGTATTTTTTCTATGGGATCTGAGGAGAAAAAGTGTGGTATTGAAGATAGCTCCCACAAGAAAGCAGCTGCAAATGTGACACCGTGCTGGCTGATAGACTACATGGGGACCTACTTACTACTGTAGCTGGGGTCTGCCTTCCTGCTTTCTTGTAGCTCCCATGCTCAGTGGCATAACTTAACAGACAAAATGTATTTTATTCAATGGGAGCTGAGGAGAAAAAGTGTGGTATTGAAGATAGCTCCCACAGGAAAGCAGCTGCAAATGTGACACCGTGCTGGCTGATAGAGTGCATGGGGACCTACTTACTACTGTAGCTGGGGTCTGCCTTCCTGCTTTCTTTTAGCTCCTATACTCAGCGGTATAATTTAACAGACAAAATGTATTTTATTCAATGGGAGCTGAGGAGAAAAAGTGTGGTATTGAAAATAGCTCCCACAGGAAAGCAGCTGCAAATGTGACACCGTGCTGGCTGATACACTGCATGGGGACCTACTTACTACTGTAGCTGGGGTCTGCCTTCCTGCTTTCTTGTAGCTCCCATACTCAGCGGTATAACTTAACACACAAAAATGTATTTTTTTCAATGGGAGCTGAGGAGAAAAAGTGTGGTATTGAAGATAGCTCCCACAGGAAAGCAGCTGCAAATGTGACACCGTGCTGACTGATAGACTGCATGGGGACCTACTTACTACTGTAGCTGGGCTCTGCCTTCCTGCTTTCTTGTAGCTCCCATACTCAGTGGCATAACTTAACAGACAAAATGTGTTTTTATTCAATGGGGGCTTAACAGAAAAAGTGTAGTATTGAAGATAGCTCCCACAGGAAAGCAGCTGCAAATGTGACACCGTGCTGGCTGATAGACTGCATGGGGACCTACTTACTACTGTAGCTGCGGTCTGCCTTCCTGCTTTCTTGTAGCTCCCATACTCAGCGGTATACCTTAACAGACATATGTATTTTTTTTCAAAGGGATCTCAGGATAAAAACTGTGGTATTGAAGATAGCTCCCACATGAAAGCAGCTGCAAATGTGACACCGTGCTGGCTGATAGACTGCATAGGGACCTACTTACTACTGTAGCTGGGGTCTGCCTTCTTGCTTTCTTGTAGCTCCCATACTCAGTGGCATAACTTAACAGACAGAATGTATTTTATTCAATGGGGGCTTAACAGAAAAAGTGTGGTATTGAAGATAGCTCCCACAGGAAAGGAGCTGCAAATGTGACACCGTGCTGGCTGATAGACTGCATGGGGACCTACTTACTACTGTAGCTGGGGTCTGCCTTCCTGCTTTCTTGTAGCTCCCATACTCAGCGGTATAACTTAACAGACAAAATGTATTTTATTGAATGGGAGCTGAGGAGAACAAGTGTGGTATTGAAGATAGCTCTCACAGGAAAGCAGCTGCAAATGTGACACCGTGCTGGCTGATAGACTACATGGGGACCTACTGACTACTGTAGCTGAGGTCTGCCTTCCTGCTTTCTTGTAGCTCCCATACTCAGCTGTATAATTTAACAGACAAAATGTGTTTTATTCAATGGGAGCTGAACAGAAAAAGTGTGGTATTGAAGATAGCTCCCACAGGAAAGGAGCTGCAAATGTGACACCGTGCTGGCTGATAGACTGCATGGAGACCTACTTACTACTGTAGCTGGGGTCTGCCTTCCTGCTTTCTTGTAGCTCCCATACTCAGTGGCATAACTTAACAGACAAAATGTATTTTTTTCAAAGGGAGCTGAGGAGAAAAAGTGTGGTATTGAAGATAGCTCCCACATGAAAGCAGCTGCAAATGTGACACCGTGCTGGCTGATAGACTGCATGGGGACCTACTTACTACTGTAGCTGGGGTCTGCCTTCCTGCTTTCTTGTAGCTCCCATACTCAGTGGCATAACTTAACAGACAAAATGTATTTTATTCAATGGGAGCTTAACACAAAAAGTGTGGTATTGAAGATAGCTCCCACAGGAAAGGAGCTGCAAATGTGACACCGTGCTGGCTGATAGACTGCATGGAGACCTACTTACTACTGTAGCTGGGGTCTGCCTTCCTGCTTTCTTGTAGCTCCCATACTCAGTGGCATAACTTAACAGACAAATGTATTTTTTCAATGGGAGCTGAACAGAAAAAGTGTAGTATTGAAGATAGCTCCCACAGGAAAGCAGCTGCAAATGTGACACCGTGCTGGCTGATAGAATGCATGGAGACCTACTTAATACTGTAGTTGGGTCTGCCTTCCTGCTTTCTTGTAGCTCCCATACTCAGTGGCATAACTTAAGAGACAAAATGTATTTTTTTCAAAGGGAGCTGAGGAGAAAAAGTGTGGTATTGAAGATAGCTCCCACATGAAAGCAGCTGCAAATGTGACACCGTGCTGGCTGATACACTGCATGGGGACCTACTTACTACTGTAGCTGGGGTCTGTCTTCCTCCTTTCTTGTAGCTCCGATAATTAGCGGTATAACTTAACAGACAAAATGTATTTTATTCAATGGCAGCTGAGGAGAACAAGTGTGGTATTGAAGATAGCTCCCACAGGAAAGGAGCTGCAAATGTGACACCGTGCTGGCTAATAGACTGCATGGAGACCTACTTACTACTGTAGCTGGGGTCTGCCTTCCTGCTTTCTTGTAGCTCCCATGCTCAGTGGCATAACTTAACAGACAAAATGTGTTTTATTCAATGGGAGCTGAGGAGAAAAAGTGTGGTATTGAAGACAGCTCCCACAGGAAAGCAGCTGCAAATGTGACACCGTGCTGGCTGATAGACTGCATGGGGACCTACTTAGTACTGTAGCTGGGGTCTGCCTTCCTGCTTTCTTTTAGCTCCTATACTCAGTGGCATAACTTAAGAGACACATGTATTTTTTCAATGGGAGCTGAACAGAAAAAGTGTGGTATTGAAGATAGCTCCCACAGGAAAGGAGCTGCAAATGTGACACCGTGCTGGCTGATAGACTGCATGGGGACCTACTTACTACTGTAGCTGCGGTCTGCCTTCCTGCTTTCTTGTAGCTCCCATACTCAGTGGCATAACTTAACAGACACATGTATTTTTTTTCAAAGGGATCTGAGGATAAAAACTGTAGTATTGAAGATAGCTCCCACAGGAAAGGAGCTGCAAATGTGACACCGTGCTGGCTGATAGACTGCATGGGGACCTACTTACTACTGTAGCTGGGGTCTGCCTTCCTGCTTTCTTGTAGCTCCCATATTCAGTGGTATACCTTAACAGACACATGTATTTTATTCAATGGGAGCTGCGAGAAAAAGTGTGGTATTGAAGATAGCTCCCACAGGAAAGCAGCTGCAAATGTGACACCGTGCTGGCTGATAGACTGCATGAGTATCTACTTACTACTGTAGCTGGGGTCTGCCTTCCTGCTTTCTTGTAGCTCCCATATTCAGTGGTATACCTTAACAGACAAAATGTATTTTATTCAATGGGAGTTGAGGAGAAAAAGTGTGGTATTGCAGATAGCTCCCACAGGAAAGCAGCTGCAAATGTGACACCGTGCTGGCTGATAAACTGCATGGGGACCTACTTACTACTGTAGCTGCGGTCTGCCTTCCTGCTTTCTTGTAGCTCCCATACTCAGTGGCATAACTTAACAGACACACGTATTTTTTCAATGGGAGCTGAGGAGAGAAAGTGTGGTATTGAAGATAGCTCCCACAGGAAAGCATCTGCAAATGTGACACCGTGCTGGCTGATAGACTGCATGGGGACCTACTGACTACTGTAACTGGGGTCTGCCTTCCTGCTTTCCTATAGCTCCCATACTCGGTGGTATACCTTAACAAACACATGTATTTTTTCAATGGGAGCTGAAGAGAAAAAGTGTGGTATTGAAGATAGCTCCCACAGGAAAGGAGCTGCAAATGTGACACCGTGCTGGCTGATAGACTGCATGGGGACCTACTTACTACTGTAGCTGGGGTCTGCCTTCCTGCTTTCTTGTAGCTCCCATACTCAGCGGTATAACTTAACAGACAAAATGTATTTTATTCAATGGGAGCTGAGGAGAACAAGTGTGGTATTGAAGATAGCTCTCACAGGAAAGCAGCTGCAAATGTGACACCGTGCTGGCTGATAGACTACATGGGGACCTACTGACTACTGTAGCTGGGGTCTGCCTTTCTGCTTTCTTGTAGCTCCCATACTCAGCGGTATAATTTAACAGACAAAATGTATTTTATTCAATGGGAGCTGAACAGAAAAAGTGTGGTATTGAAGATAGCTCCCACAGGAAAGCAGCTGCAAATGTGACACCGTGCTGGCTGATAGACTGCATGGAGACCTACTTACTACTGTAGCTGGGGTCTGCCTTCCTGCTTTCTTGTAGCTCCCATACTCAGTGGCATAACTTAACAGACAAAATGTATTTTTTTCAATGGGAGCTGAGGAGAAAAACTGTGGTATTGAAGATAGCTCCCACAGGAAAGGAGCTGCAAATGTGACACCGTGCTGGCTGATAGACTGCATGGGGACCTACTTACTACTGTAGCTGGGGTCTGCATTCTTGCTTTTTTGTAGCTCCCATACTCAGTGGTATAACTTAACAGACACATGTATTTTTTCAATGGCAGCTGAGGAGAAAAAGTGTTGTATTGAAGATAGCTCCCACAGGAAAGCAGCTGCAAATGTGACACCGTGCTGGCTGATAGACTGCATGGGGACCTACTTACTACTGTAGCTGGGGTCTGCCTTCCTGCTTTCTTGTAGCTCCCATGCTCAGTGGCATAACTTAACAGACAAAATGTATTTTATTCAATGGGAGCTGAGGAGAAAAAGTGTGGTATTGAAGACAGCTCCCACAGGAAAGCAGCTGCAAATGTGACACCGTGCTGGCTGATAGACTGCATGGGGACCTACTTAGTACTGTAGCTGGGGTCTGCCTTCCTGCTTTCTTTTAGCTCCTATACTCAGTGGCATAACTTAAGAGACACATGTATTTTTTCAATGGGAGCTGAACAGAAAAAGTGTGGTATTGAAGATAGCTCCCACAGGAAAGGAGCTGCAAATGTGACACCGTGCTGGCTGATAGACTGCATGGGGACCTACTTACTACTGTAGCTGGGGTCTGCCTTCCTGCTTTCTTGTAGCTCCCATATTCAGTGGTATACCTTAACAGACAAAATATATTTTATTCAATGGGAGCTGAGGGGAAAAAGTGTGGTATTGCAGATAGCTCCCATAGGAAAGCAGCTGCAAATGTGACACCGTGCTGGCTGATAGACTGCATGGGGACCTACTTACTACTGTAGCTGCGGTCTGCCTTCCTGGTTTCTTGTAGCTCCCATACTCAGTGGCATAACTTAACAGACACATGTATTTTTTCAATGGGAGCTGAGGAGAAAAAGTGTGGTATTGAAGATAGCTCCCACAGGAAATCAGCTTCAAATGTGACACCGTGCTGGCTGCTAGACTGCATGGGGACCTACTTACTACTGTAGCTGGGGTCTGCCTTCCTGCTTTCTTGTAGCTCCCATACTCAGTGGCATAACTTAACAGACACATGTATTTTTTCAATGGGAGCTGAGGAGAAAAAGTGTGGTATTGAAGACAGCTCCCACAGGAAAGCAGCTGCAAATGTGACACCGTGCTGGCTGATAGACTGCATGGGGACCTACTGACTACTGTAGCTGGGGTCTGCCTTCCTGCTTTCTTTTGGCTCCCATACTCAGCGGTATAATTTAACAGACAAAATGTATTTTATTCAAAGGGAGCTGAGGAGAAAAAGTGTGGTATTGAAGATAGCTCCCACAGGAAAGCAGCTGCAAATGTGACACCGTGCTGGCTGATAGACTGCATGGGGACCTACTTACTACTGTAGCTGGGGTCTGCCTTCCTGCTTTCTTTTAGCTCCCATACTCAGTGGCATAATTTAACAGACAAAATGTATTTTATTCAATGGGAGCTTAACAGAAAAACTGTGGTATTGAAGATAGCTCCCACAGGAAAGGAGCTGCAAATGTGACACCGTGCTGGCTGATAGACTGCATGGGGACCTACTTAATACTGTAGCTGGGGTCTGCCTTCCTGCTTTCTTGTAGCTCCCATACTCAGTGGCATACCTTAACTGACACATGTATTTTTTCAATGGGAGCTGAGGAGAAAAAGTGTGGTATTGAAGACAGCTCCCACAGGAAAGCAGCTGCAAATGTGACACCGTGCTGGCTGATAGACTGCATGGGGACCTACTTACTACTGTAGCTGGGGTCTGCCTTCCTGCTTTCTTGTAGCTCCCATACTCAGTGGCATAACTTAACAGACACATATATTTTTTCAATGGGAGCTGAACAGAAAAATGTGGTATTGAAGATAGCTCCCACAGGAAAGGAGCTGCAAATGTGACACCGTGCTGGCTGATAGACTTCATGGGGACCTACTTACTACTGTAGCTGGGGTCTGCCTTCCTCCTTTCTTGTAGCTCCCATACTCAGTGGCATAACTTAACAGACACATGTATTTTTTCAATGGGAGCTGAGGAGAAAAAGTGTGGTATTGAAGATAGCTCCCACAGGAAAGCAGCTGCAAATGTGACACCGTGCTGGCTGATAGACTGCATGGGGACCTACTTACTACTGTAGCTGGGGTCTGCCTTCCTGCTTTCTTGTAGCTCCCATACTCAGTGGCATAACTTAACGGACAAAAATGTATTTTTTCAATGGGAGCTGAGGAGAAAAAGTGTGGTATTGAAGACAGCTCCCACAGGAAAACAGCTGCAAATGTGACACCGTGCTGGCTGATAGACTGCATGGGGACCTACTGACTACTGTAGCTGGGGTCTGCCTTCCTGCTTTCTTGTAGCTCCGATACTCAGTGATATAACTTAACAGACACATGTATTTTTTCAATGGCAGCTGAGGGGAAAAAGTGTGGTATTGAAGATAGCTCCCACAGGAAAGTAGCTGCAAATGTGACACCGTGATGGCTGATAGACTGCATGGGGACCTACTTACTACTGTAGCTGGGGTCTGCCTTCCTGCTTTCTTGTAGCTCCCATACTCAGTGGCATAACTTAACAGACAAAATGTATTTTTTCAATGGGAGCTGAGGAGAACAAGTGTGGTATTGAAGACAGCTCCCACAGGAAAGCAGCTGCAAATGTGACACCGTGCTGGCTGATAGACTGCATGGGGACCTACTTACTACTGTAGCTGGGGTCTGCCTTCCTGCTTTCTTTTAGCTCCCATACTCAGCGGTATGATTTAACAGACAAAATGTATTTTATTCAATGGGAGCTGAGGAGAAAAAGTGTGGTATTGAAGATAGCTCCCACAGGAAAGCAGCTGCAAATGTGACACCGTGCTGGCTGATACACTGCATGGGGACCTACTTACTACTGTAGCTGGGGTCTGTCTTCCTCCTTTCTTGTAGCTCCCATACTCAGCGGTATAATTTAACAGACAAAATGTATTTTATTCAATGGGAGCTGAGGAGAAAAAGTGTGGTATTGAAGATAGCTCCCACAGGAAAGCAACTGCAAAAGTGACACCGTGCTGGCTGATAGACTGCATGGGGACCTACTTACTACTGTAGCTGCGGTCTGCCTTCCTGCTTTCTTGTAGCTCCGATAATCAGCGGTATAACTTAACAGACAAAATGTATTTTTTTCAAAGGGAGCTGCGGAGAACAAGTGTGGTATTGAAGATAGCTCCCACAGGAAAGCAGCTGCAAATGTGACACCGTGCTGGCTGATAGACTGCATGGAGACCTACTTACTACTGTAGCTGGGGTCTGCCTTCCTGCTTTCTTGTAGCTCCCATTCTCAGTGGCAAAACTTAACAGACAAAATGTATTTTTTTCAATGGGAGCTGAGGAGAAAAAGTGTGGTATTGAAGATAGCTCCCACAGGAAAGCAGCTGCAAATGTGACACCGTGCTGGCTGATAGACTGCATGGGGACCTACTTACTACTGTAGCTGGGGTCTGCCTTCCTGCTTTCTTGTAGCTCCCATACTCAGTGGTATAACTTAACAGACACATGTATTTTTTCTATGGGATCTGAGGAGAAAAAGTGTGATATTGAAGATAGCTCCCACAAGAAAGCAGCTGCAAATGTGACACCGTGCTGGCTGATAGACTACATGGGGACCTACTTACTACTGTAGCTGGGGTCTGCCTTCCTGCTTTCTTGTAGCTCCCATGCTCAGTGGCATAACTTAACAGACAAAATGTATTTTATTCAATGGGAGCTGAGGAGAAAAAGTGTGATATTGAAGATAGCTCCCACAGGAAAGCAGCTGCAAATGTGACACCGTGCTGGCTGATAGACTGCATGGGGACCTACTTACTACTGTAGCTGGGGTCTGCCTTCCTGCTTTCTTTTAGCTCCTATACTCAGCGGTATAATTTAACAGACAAAATGTATTTTATTCAATGGGAGCTGAGGAGAAAAAGTGTGGTATTGAAAATAGCTCCCACAGGAAAGCATCTGCAAATGTGACACCGTGCTGGCTGATACACTGCATGGGGACCTACTTACTACTGTAGCTGGGGTCTGCCTTCCTGCTTTCTTGTAGCTCCCATACTCAGCGGTATAACTTAACACACAAAAATGTATTTTTTTCAATGGGAGCTGAGGAGAAAAAGTGTGGTATTGAGGATAGCTCCCACAGGAAAGCAGCTGCAAATGTGACACCGTGCTGACTGATAGACTGCATGGGGACCTACTTACTACTGTAGCTGGGCTCTGCCTTCCTGCTTTCTTGTAGCTCCCATACTCAGTGGCATAACTTAACAGACAAAATGTGTTTTTATTCAATGGGGGCTTAACAGAAAAACTGTAGTATTGAAGATAGCTCCCACAGGAAAGCAGCTGCAAATGTGACACCGTGCTGGCTGATAGACTGCATGGGGACCTACTTACTACTGTAGCTGCGGTCTGCCTTCCTGCTTTCTTGTAGCTCCCATACTCAGCGGTATACCTTAACAGACACATGTATTTTTTTTCAAAGGGATCTCAGGATAAAAACTGTGGTATTGAAGATAGCTCCCACATGAAAGCAGCTGCAAATGTGACACCGTGCTGGCTGATAGACTGCATGGGGACCTACTTACTACTGTAGCTGGGGTCTGCCTTCCTCCTTTCTTGTAGCTCCGATAATTAGCGGTATAACTTAACAGACAAAATGTATTTTATTCAATGGCAGGTGAGGAGAAGAAGTGTGGTATTGAAGATAGCTCCCACAGGAAAGGAGCTGCAAATGTGACACCGTGCTGGCTGATAGACTGCATGGAGACCTACTTAATACTGTAGCTGGGGTCTGCCTTCCTGCTTTCTTGTAGCTCCCATACTCACTGGCATAAATTAACAGACAAAATGTATTTTATTCAATGGGAGCTGAGGAGAACAAGTGTGGTATTGAAGACAGCTCCCACAGGAAAGCAGCTGCAAATGTGACACCGTGCTGGCTGATAGACTGCATGGGGACCTACTTACTACTGTAGCTGGGGTCTGCCTTCCTGCTTTCTTGTAGCTCCCATACTCAGTGGCATAACTTAACAGACTAATTGTATTTTTTTCAAAGGGAGCTGAGGAGAAAAAGTGTGGTATTGAAGATAGCTCCCACATGAAAGCAGCTGCAAATGTGACACCGTGCTGGCTGATAGACTGCATGGGGACCTACTTACTACTGTAGCTGGGGTCTGCCTTCTTGCTTTCTTGTAGCTCCCATACTCAGTGGCATAACTTAACAGACAGAATGTATTTTATTCAATGGGGGCTTAACAGAAAAAGTGTGGTATTGAAGATAGCTCCCACAGGAAAGGAGCTGCAAATGTGACACCGTGCTGGCTGATAGACTGCATGGGGACCTACTTACTACTGTAGCTGGGGTCTGCCTTCCTGCTTTCTTGTAGTTCCCATACTCAGCGGTATAACTTAACAGACAAAATGTATTTTATTGAATGGGAGCTGAGGAGAACAAGTGTGGTATTGAAGATAGCTCTCACAGGAAAGCAGCTGCATATGTGACACCGTGCTGGCTGATAGACTACATGGGGGCCTACTGACTACTGTAGCTGAGGTCTGCCTTCCTGCTTTCTTGTAGCTCCCATACTCAGCTGTATAATTTAACAGACAAAATGTATTTTATTCAATGGGAGCTGAACAGAAAAAGTGTGGTATTGAAGATAGCTCCCACAGGAAAGCAGCTGCAAATGTGACACCGTGCTGGCTGATAGACTGCATGGAGACCTACTTACTACTGTAGCTGGGGTCTGCCTTCCTGCTTTCTTGTAACTCCCATACTCAGTGGCATAACTTCACAGACACATGTATTTTTTTCAATGGGAGCTGAGGAGAACAAGTGTGGTATTGAAGATAGCTCACACAGGAAAGCAGCTCCAATGTAACACCGTGCTGGCTAATAGACTGCATGGGGACCTACTTACTACTGTAGCTGGGGTCTGCCTTCCTGCTTTCTTGTAGCTCTCATACTCAGTGGCATAACTTAACAGACAAAATGTATTTTTTTCAAAGGGAGCTGACAGAAAAAGTGTGGTATTGAAGATAGCTCCCACAGGAAAGGAGCTGCAAATGTGGCACCGTGCTGCCTGACAGACTGCATGGAGACCTACTTACTACTGTAGCTGGGGTCTGCCTTCCTGCTTTCTTGTAGCTCCCATACTCAGTGGCATAACTTAACAGACAAAATGTATTTTTTTCAATGGGAGCTGAGGAGAACAAGTGTGGTATTGAAGATAGCTCCCACAGGAAAGCAGCTGCAAATGTGACACCGTGCTGGCTGATAGACTGCATGGGGACCTACTTACTACTGTAGCTGGGGTCTGCCTTCCTGCTTTCTTGTAGCTCCCATACTCAGTGGCATAACTTAACAGACAAAATGTATTTTTATTCAATGGGGGCTTAACAGAAAAACTGTGGTATTGAAGATAGCTCCCACAGGAAAGCAGCTGCAAATGTGACACCGTGCTGGCTGATAGACTGCATGGGGACCTACTTACTACTGTAGCTGGGGTCTGCCTTCCTGCTTTCTTTTAGCTCCCATACTCAGTGGCATAACTTAACAGACAAATGTATTTTTTCAATGGGAGCTAAACAGAAAAAGTGTAGTATTGAAGATAGCTCCCACAGGAAAGGAGCTGCAAATGTGACACAGTGCTGGCTGATAGACTGCATGGGGACCTACTGACTACTGTAGCTGGGGTCTGCCTTCCTGCTTTCTTTTAGCTCCCATACTCAGTGGCATAACTTAACAGACAAAATGTATTTTATTCAATGGGAGCTGAGGAGAAAAAGTGTGGTATTGAAGATAGCTCCCACATGAAAGCAGCTGCAAATGTGACACCGTGCTGGCTGATAGACTGCATGGGGACCTACTTACTACTGTAGCTGGGGTCTGCCTTCCTGCTTTCTTGTAGCTCCCATGCTCAGTGGCATAACTTAACAGACAAAATGTGTTTTATTCAATGGGAGCTGAGGAGAAAAAGTGTGGTATTGAAGACAGCTCCCACAGGAAAACAGCTGCAAATGTGACACCGTGCTGGCTGATAGACTGCATGGGGACCTACTTAGTACTGTAGCTGGGGTCTGCCTTCCTGCTTTCTTTTAGCTCCTATACTCAGTGGCATAACTTAAGAGACACATGTATTTTTTCAATGGGAGCTGAACAGAAAAAGTGTGGTATTGAAGATAGCTCCCACAGGAAAGGAGCTGCAAATGTGACACCGTGCTGGCTGATAGACTGCATGGGGACCTACTTACTACTGTAGCTGCGGTCTGCCTTCCTGCTTTCTTGTAGCTCCCATACTCAGTGGCATAACTTAACAGACACATGTATTTTTTTTCAAAGGGATCTGAGGATAAAAACTGTAGTATTGAAGATAGCTCCCACAGGAAAGGAGCTGCAAATGTGACACCGTGCTGGCTGATAGACTGCATGGGGACCTACTTACTACTGTAGCTGGGGTCTGCCTTCCTGCTTTCTTGTAGCTCCCATATTCAGTGGTATACCTTAACAGACACATGTATTTTATTCAATGGGAGCTGCGAGAAAAAGTGTGGTATTGAAGATAGCTCCCACAGGAAAGCAGCTGCAAATGTGACACCGTGCTGGCTGATAGACTGCATGAGTATCTACTTACTACTGTAGCTGGGGTCTGCCTTCCTGCTTTCTTGTAGCTCCCATATTCAGTGGTATACCTTAACAGACAAAATGTATTTTATTCAATGGGAGTTGAGGAGAAAAAGTGTGGTATTGCAGATAGCTCCCACAGGAAAGCAGCTGCAAATGTGACACCGTGCTGGCTGATAAACTGCATGGGGACCTACTTACTACTGTAGCTGCGGTCTGCCTTCCTGCTTTCTTGTAGCTCCCATACTCAGTGGCATAACTTAACAGACACACGTATTTTTTCAATGGGAGCTGAGGAGAAAAAGTGTGGTATTGAAGATAGCTCCCACAGGAAAGCATCTGCAAATGTGACACCGTGCTGGCTGATAGACTGCATGGGGACCTACTTACTACTGTAGCTGGGGTCTGCCTTCCTGCTTTCTTGTAGCTCCCATACTCAGTGGCATAACTTAACAGACACATGTATTTTTTCAATGGGAACTGAGGAGTAAAAGTGTGGTATTGAAGATAGCTCCCACAGGAAAGCAGCTGCAAATGTGACACCGTGCTGGCTGATAGACTGCATGGGGACCTACTTACTACTGTAGCTGGGGTCTGCCTTCCTGCTTTCTTTTAGCTCCCATACTCAGCAGTATAATTTAACAGACAAAATGTATTTTATTCAATGGGAGCTGAGGAGAAAAAGTGTGGTATTGAAGATAGCTCCCACAGGAAAGCAGCTGCAAATGTGACACCGTGCTGGCTGATAGACTGCATGGGGACCTACTTACTACTGTAGCTGGGGTCTGCCTTCCTGCTTTCTTGTAGCTCCCATACTCAGCGGTATAATTTAACAGACAAAATGTATTTTATTCAATGGGAGCTGAGGAGAAAAAGTGTGGTATTGAAGATAGCTCCCACAGGAAAGGAGCTGCAAAAGTGACACCGTGCTGGCTGATAGACTGCATGGGGACCTACTTACTACTGTAGTTGGGGTCTGCCTTCCTGCTTTCTTGTAGCTCCGATACTCAGCGGTATAACTTAACAGACAAAATGTATTTTTTTCAAAGGGAGCTGAGGAGAACAAGTGTGGTATTGAAGATAGCTCCCACAGGAAAGCAGCTGCAAATGTGACACCGTGCTGGCTGATAGACTGCATGGGGACCTACTTACTACTGTAGCTGGGGTCTGCCTTCCTGCTTTCTTGTAGCTCCCATACTCAGTGGCATAACTTAACAGACACATGTATTTTTTCAATGGGAGCTGAGGAGAAAAAGTATGGTATTGAAGATAGCTCCCACAGGAAAGCAGCTGCAAATGTGACACCGTGCTGGCTGATAGACTGCATGGGGACCTACTGACTACTGTAACTGGGGTCTGCCTTCCTGCTTTCCTATAGCTCCCATACTCGGTGGTATACCTTAACAAACACATGTATTTTTTCAATGGAAGCTGAACAGAAAAAGTGTGGTATTGAAGATAGCTCCCACAGGAAAGGAGCTGCAAATGTGACACCGTGCTGGCTGATAGACTGCATGGGGACCTACTTACTACTGTAGCTGGGGTCTGCCTTCCTGCTTTCTTGTAGCTCCCATACTCAGCGGTATAACTTAACAGACAAAATGTATTTTATTCAATGGGAGCTGAGGAGAACAAGTGTGGTATTGAAGATAGCTCTCACAGGAAAGCAGCTGCAAATGTGACACCGTGCTGGCTGATAGACTACATGGGGACCTACTGACTACTGTAGCTGGGGTCTGCCTTCCTGCTTTCTTTTAGCTCCTATACTCAGTGGCATAACTTAAGAGACACATGTATTTTTTCAATGGGAGCTGAACAGAAAAAGTGTGGTATTGAAGATAGCTCCCACAGGAAAGGAGCTGCAAATGTGACACCGTGCTGGCTGATAGACTGCATGGGGACCTACTTACTACTGTAGCTGCGGTCTGCCTTCCTGCTTTCTTGTAGCTCCCATACTCAGTGGCATAACTTAACAGACACATGTATTTTTTTTCAAAGGGATCTGAGGATAAAAACTGTAGTATTGAAGATAGCTCCCACAGGAAAGGAGCTGCAAATGTGACACCGTGCTGGCTGATAGACTGCATGGGGACCTACTTACTACTGTAGCTGGGGTCTGCCTTCCTGCTTTCTTGTAGCTCCCATATTCAGTGGTATACCTTAACAGACACATGTATTTTATTCAATGGGAGCTGCGAGAAAAAGTGTGGTATTGAAGATAGCTCCCACAGGAAAGCAGCTGCAAATGTGACACCGTGCTGGCTGATAGACTGCATGAGTATCTACTTACTACTGTAGCTGGGGTCTGCCTTCCTGCTTTCTTGTAGCTCCCATATTCAGTGGTATACCTTAACAGACAAAATGTATTTTATTCAATGGGAGTTGAGGAGAAAAAGTGTGGTATTGCAGATAGCTCCCACAGGAAAGCAGCTGCAAATGTGACACCGTGCTGGCTGATAAACTGCATGGGGACCTACTTACTACTGTAGCTGCGGTCTGCCTTCCTGCTTTCTTGTAGCTCCCATACTCAGTGGCATAACTTAACAGACACACGTATTTTTTCAATGGGAGCTGAGGAGAAAAAGTGTGGTATTGAAGATAGCTCCCACAGGAAAGCATCTGCAAATGTGACACCGTGCTGGCTGCTAGACTGCATGGGGACCTACTTACTACTGTAGCTGCGGTCTGTCTTCCTGCTTTCTTGTAGCTCCCATACTCAGTGGCATAACTTAACAGACACATGTATTTTTTTTCAAAGGGATCTGAGGATAAAAACTGTAGTATTGAAGATAGCTCCCACAGGAAAGGAGCTGCAAATGTGACACCGTGCTGGCTGATAGACTGCATGGGGACCTACTTACTACTGTAGCTGGGGTCTGCCTTCCTGCTTTCTTGTAGCTCCCATATTCAGTGGTATACCTTAACAGACACATGTATTTTATTCAATGGGAGCTGCGAGAAAAAGTGTGGTATTGAAGATAGCTCCCACAGGAAAGCAGCTGCAAATGTGACACCGTGCTGGCTGATAGACTGCATGAGTATCTACTTACTACTGTAGCTGGGGTCTGCCTTCCTGCTTTCTTGTAGCTCCCATATTCAGTGGTATACCTTAACAGACAAAATGTATTTTATTCAATGGGAGTTGAGGAGAAAAAGTGTGGTATTGCAGATAGCTCCCACAGGAAAGCAGCTGCAAATGTGACACCGTGCTGGCTGATAAACTGCATGGGGACCTACTTACTACTGTAGCTGCGGTCTGCCTTCCTGCTTTCTTGTAGCTCCCATACTCAGTGGCATAACTTAACAGACACACGTATTTTTTCAATGGGAGCTGAGGAGAAAAAGTGTGGTATTGAAGATAGCTCCCACAGGAAAGCATCTGCAAATGTGACACCGTGCTGGCTGCTAGACTGCATGGGGACCTACTTACTACTGTAGCTGGGGTCTGCCTTCCTGCTTTCTTGTAGCTCCCATACTCAGTGGCATAACTTAACAGACACATGTATTTTTTCAATGGGAACTGAGGAGTAAAAGTGTGGTATTGAAGATAGCTCCCACAGGAAAGCAGCTGCAAATGTGACACCGTGCTGGCTGATAGACTGCATGGGGACCTACTTACTACTGTAGCTGGGGTCTGCCTTCCTGCTTTCTTTTAGCTCCCATACTCAGCAGTATAATTTAACAGACAAAATGTATTTTATTCAATGGGAGCTGAGGAGAAAAAGTGTGGTATTGAAGATAGCTCCCACAGGAAAGCAGCTGCAAATGTGACACCGTGCTGGCTGATAGACTGCATGGGGACCTACTTACTACTGTAGCTGGGGTCTGCCTTCCTGCTTTCTTGTAGCTCCCATACTCAGCGGTATAATTTAACAGACAAAATGTATTTTATTCAATGGGAGCTGAGGAGAAAAAGTGTGGTATTGAAGATAGCTCCCACAGGAAAGGAGCTGCAAAAGTGACACCGTGCTGGCTGATAGACTGCATGGGGACCTACTTACTACTGTAGTTGGGGTCTGCCTTCCTGCTTTCTTGTAGCTCCGATACTCAGCGGTATAACTTAACAGACAAAATGTATTTTTTTCAAAGGGAGCTGAGGAGAACAAGTGTGGTATTGAAGATAGCTCCCACAGGAAAGCAGCTGCAAATGTGACACCGTGCTGGCTGATAGACTGCATGGGGACCTACTTACTACTGTAGCTGGGGTCTGCCTTCCTGCTTTCTTGTAGCTCCCATACTCAGTGGCATAACTTAACAGGCACATGTATTTTTTCAATGGGAGCTGAGGAGAAAAAGTATGGTATTGAAGATAGCTCCCACAGGAAAGCAGCTGCAAATGTGACACCGTGCTGGCTGATAGACTGCATGGGGACCTACTGACTACTGTAACTGGGGTCTGCTTTCCTGCTTTCCTATAGCTCCCATACTCGGTGGTATACCTTAACAAACACATGTATTTTTTCAATGGAAGCTGAACAGAAAAAGTGTGGTATTGAAGATAGCTCCCACAGGAAAGGAGCTGCAAATGTGACACCGTGCTGGCTGATAGACTGCATGGGGACCTACTTACTACTGTAGCTGGGGTCTGCCTTCCTGCTTTCTTGTAGCTCCCATACTCAGTGGTATAACTTAACAGACAAAATGTATTTTATTCAATGGGAGCTGAGGAGAACAAGTGTGGTATTGAAGATAGCTCTCACAGGAAAGCAGCTGCAAATGTGACACCGTGCTGGCTGATAGACTACATGGGGACCTACTGACTACTGTAGCTGGGGTCTGCCTTCCTGCTTTCTTGTAGCTCCCATACTCAGCGGTATAATTTAACAGACAAAATGTATTTTATTCAATGGGAGCTGAACAGAAAAAGTGTGGTATTGAAGATAGCTCCCACAGGAAAGCAGCTGCAAATGTGACACCGTGCTGGCTGATAGACTGCATGGAGACCTACTTACTACTGTAGCTGGGGTCTGCCTTCCTGCTTTCTTGTAGCTCGCATACTCAGTGGCATAACTTAACAGACAAAATGTATTTTTTTCAATGGGAGCTGAGGAGAAAAACTGTGGTATTGAAGATAGCTCCCACAGGAAAGGAGCTGCAAATGTGACACCGTGCTGGCTGATAGACTGCATGGGGACCTACTTACTACTGTAGCTGGGGTCTGCATTCTTGCTTTTTTGTAGCTCCCATACTCAGTGGTATAACTTAACAGACACATGTATTTTTTCAATGGCAGCTGAGGAGAAAAAGTGTTGTATTGAAGATAGCTCCCACAGGAAAGGAGCTGCAAATGTGACAACGTGCTGGCTGATAGACTTCATGGGGACCTACTTACTACTGTAGCTGGGGTCTGCCTTCCTCCTTTCTTGTAGCTCCCATACTCAGTGGCATAACTTAACAGACAAAATATATTTTATTCAATGGGAGCTGAGGAGAAAAAGTGTGGTATTGCAGATAGCTCCCATAGGAAAGCAGCTGCAAATGTGACACCGTGCTGGCTGATAGACTGCATGGGGACCTACTTACTACTGTAGCTGCGGTCTGCCTTCCTGGTTTCTTGTAGCTCCCATACTCAGTGGCATAACTTAACAGACACATGTATTTCTTTCAAAGGGAGCTGAGGAGAAAAAGTGTGGTATTGAAGATAGCTCCCACAGGAAATCAGCTTCAAATGTGACACCGTGCTGGCTGCTAGACTGCATGGGGACCTACTTACTACTGTAGCTGGGGTCTGCCTTCCTGCTTTCTTGTAGCTCCCATACTCAGTGGCATAACTTAACAGACACATGTATTTTTTCAATGGGAGCTGAGGAGAAAAAGTGTGGTATTGAAGACAGCTCCCACAGGAAAGCAGCTGCAAATGTGACACCGTGCTGGCTGATAGACTGCATGGGGACCTACTTACTACTGTAGCTGGGGTCTGCCTTCCTGCTTTCTTTTGGCTCCCATACTCAGCGGTATAATTTAACAGACAAAATGTATTTTATTCAAAGGGAGCTGAGGAGAAAAAGTGTGGTATTGAAGATAGCTCCCACAGGAAAGCAGCTGCAAATGTGACACCGTGCTGGCTGATAGACTGCATGGGGACCTACTTACTACTGTAGCTGGGGTCTGCCTTCCTGCTTTCTTTTAGCTCCCATACTCAGTGGCATAATTTAACAGACAAAATGTATTTTATTCAATGGGAGCTTAACAGAAAAACTGTGGTATTGAAGATAGCTCCCACAGGAAAGGAGCTGCAAATGTGACACCGTGCTGGCTGATAGACTGCATGGGGACCTACTTAATACTGTAGCTGGGGTCTGCCTTCCTGCTTTCTTGTAGCTCCCATACTCAGTGGCATACCTTAACTGACACATGTATTTTTTCAATGGGAGCTGAGGAGAAAAAGTGTGGTATTGAAGACAGCTCCCACAGGAAAGCAGCTGCAAATGTGACACCGTGCTGGCTGATAGACTGCATGGGGACCTACTTACTACTGTAGCTGGGGTCTGCCTTCCTGCTTTCTTGTAGCTCCCATACTCAGTGGCATAACTTAACAGACACATCTATTTTTTCAATGGGAGCTGAACAGAAAAATGTGGTATTCAAGATAGCTCCCACAGGAAAGGAGCTGCAAATGTGACAACGTGCTGGCTGATAGACTTCATGGGGACCTACTTACTACTGTAGCTGGGGTCTGCCTTCCTCCTTTCTTGTAGCTCCCATACTCAGTGGCATAACTTAACAGACACATGTATTTTTTCAATGGGAGCTGAGGAGAAAAAGTGTGGTATTGAAGATAGCTCCCACAGGAAAGCAGCTGCAAATGTGACACCGTGCTGGCTCATAGACTGCATGGGGACCTACTTACTACTGTAGCTGCAGTCTGCCTTCCTGCTTTCTTGTAGCTCCCATACTCAGTGGCATAACTTAACAGACACATGTATTTTTTCAATGGGAGCTGAAGAGAAAAAGTGTGGTATTAAAGATAGCTCCCACAGGAAAGCAGCTGCAAATGTGACACCGTGCTGGCTGCTAGACTGCATGGGGACCTACTGACTACTGTAGCTGGGGTCTGCCTTCTTGCTTTCTTGTAGCTCCCATACTCAGCGGTATAATTTAACGGACAAAATGTATTTTATTCAATGGGAGCTGATGGGAAAACGTGTGGTATTAAAGATAGCTCCCACAGGAAAGGAGCTGCAAATGTGACACCGTGCTGGCTGATAGATTGCATGGGGACCTACTTAATACTGTAGCTGGGGTCTGCCTTCCTGCTTTCTTGTAGCTCCCATACTCAGCGGTATAACTTAACAGACAAAATGTATTTCTTTCAAAGGGAGCTGAGGAGAAAAAGTGTGGTATTGAAGATAGCTCCCACAGGAAAGCAGCTGCAAATGTGACACCGTGCTGGCTGATAGACTGCATGGGGACCTACTTACTACTGTAGCTGGGGTCTGCCTTCCTGCTTTCTTGTAGCTCCCATACTCAGTGCTATAATTTAACAGACACATGTATGTTTTCAATGGGAGCTGAACAGAAAAAGTGTGGTATTGAAGATAGCTCCCACAGGAAAGCAGCTGCAAATGTGACACCGTGCTGGCTTATAGACTGCATGGGGACCTACTTACTACTGTAGCTGGGGTCTGCCTTCCTGCTTTCTTGTAGCTCCCATACTCAGTGGCATAACTTAACAGACAAAAAGTATTTTTATTCAATGGGGGCTTAACAGAAAAAGTGTGGTATTGAAGATAGCTCCCACAGGAAAGGAGCTGCAAATGTGACACCGTGCTGGCTGATAGACTGCATGGGGACCTACTTACTACTGTAGCTGCGGTCTGCCTTCCTGCTTTCTTGTAGCTCCCATACTCAGTGGCATAACTTAACAGACACATGTATTTTTTTGAAAGGTATCTGAGGATAAAAACTGTGGTATTGAAGATAGCTCCCACAGGAAAGCAGCTGCAAATGTGACACCATGCTGGCTGATAGACTGCATGGGGACCTACTTACTACTGTAGCTGGGGTCTGCCTTCCTGCTTTCTTGTAGCTCCCATATTCAGTGGTATACCTTAACAGACACATGTATTTTATTCAATGGGAGCTGCGAGAAAAAGTGTGGTATTGAAGATAGCTCCCACAGGAAAGCAGCTGCAAATGTGACACCGTCCTGGCTGATAGACTGCATGGGGACCTACTGACTACTGTAGCTGGGGTCTGCCTTCCTGGTTTCTTGTAGCTCCCATACCCTGTGGTATACCTTAACAAACACATGTATTTTTTCAATGGGAGCTGAGGAGAAAAAGTGTGGTATTGAAGATAGCTCCCACAGGAAAGGAGCTGCAAATGTGACACCGTGTTGGCTGATAGACTGCATGAGGACCTACTTACTACTGTAGCTGAGGTCTGCCTTCCTGCTTTCTTGTAGCTCCCATACTCAGTGGCGTAACTTAACAGACAAAATGTATTTTTATTAAATGAGGGCTTAACAGAAAAACTGTGGTATTGAAGATACCTCCCACAGGAAAGGAGCTGCAAATGTGACACCGTGCTGGCTGATAGACTGCATGGGGACCTACTTACTACTGTAGCTGGGGTCTGCCTTCCTGCTTTCTTGTAGCTCCCATACTCAGTGGCATAACTTAACAGACACATGTATTTTTTTCAAAGGGATCTGAGGATAAAAACTGTGGTATTGAAGATAGCTCCCACAGGAAAGTAGCTGCAAATGTGACACCGTGCTGGCTGATAGACTGCATGGGGACCTACTTACTACTGTAGCTGGGGTCTGCCTTCCTGCTTTCTTGTAGCTCCCATACTCAGTGCTATAACTTAACAGACACGTATTTTTTCAATGGGAGCTGAACAGAAAAAGTGTGGTATTGAAGATAGCTCCCACAGGAAAGCAGCTGCAAATGTGACACCGTGCTGGCTGATAGACTGCATGGGGACCTACTGACTACTCTAGCTGAGGTCTGCCTTCCTGCTTTCTTGTAGCTCCCATACTCAGTGGCATAACTTAACAGACAAAATGTATTTTTTTCAATGGGGGCTTAACAGAAAAACTGTGGTATTGAAGATAGCTCCCACAGGAAAGGAGCTGCAAATGTGACACCGTGCTGGCTGATAGACTGCATGGGGACCTACTTACTACTGTAGCTGGGGTCTGCCTTCCTGCTTTCTTGTAGGTCCCATATTCAGTGGTATACCTTAACAGACAAAATGTATTTTATTCAATGGGAGCTGAACAGAAAAAGTGTGGTATTGAAGATAGCTCCCACAGGAAAGGAGCTGCAAATGTGACACCGTGCTGGCTGATAGACTGCATGGGGACCTACTTACTACTGTAGCTGGGGTCTGCCTTCCTGCTTTCTTGTAGCTCCCATATTCAGTGGTATACCTTAACAGACACATGTATTTTATTCAATGGGAGCTGCGAGAAAAAGTGTGGTATTGAAAATAGCTCCCACAGGAAAGCAGCTGCAAATGTGACACCGTGCTGGCTGATAGACTGCATGAGGACCTACTTACTACTGTAGCTGGGGTCTGTCTTCCTGCTTTCTTTTAGCTCCCATATTCAGTGCTATACCTTAACAGACAAAATGTATTTTATTCAATGGGAGCCGAGGGGAAAAAGTGTGGTATTGCAGATAGCTCCCACAGGAAAGCAGCTGCAAATGTGACACCGTGCTGGCTGATAGACTGCATGGGGACCTACTTACTACTGTAGCTGGGGTCTGCCTTCCTGCTTTCTTGTAGCTCCCATACTCAGTGGCATAACTTAACGGACAAAAATGTATTTTTTCAATGGGAGCTGAGGAGAAAAAGTGTGGTATTGAAGACAGCTCCCACAGGAAAACAGCTGCAAATGTGACACCGTGCTGGCTGATAGACTGCATGGGGACCTACTGACTACTGTAGCTGGGGTCTGCCTTCCTGCTTTCTTGTAGCTCCGATACTCAGTGATATAACTTAACAGACACATGTATTTTTTCAATGGCAGCTGAGGGGAAAAAGTGTGGTATTGAAGATAGCTCCCACAGGAAAGTAGCTGCAAATGTGACACCGTGATGGCTGATAGACTGCATGGGGACCTACTTACTACTGTAGCTGGGGTCTGCCTTCCTGCTTTCTTGTAGCTCCCATACTCAGTGGCATAACTTAACAGACAAAATGTATTTTTTCAATGGGAGCTGAGGAGAACAAGTGTGGTATTGAAGACAGCTCCCACAGGAAAGCAGCTGCAAATGTGACACCGTGCTGGCTGATAGACTGCATGGGGACCTACTTACTACTGTAGCTGGGGTCTGCCTTCCTGGTTTCTTGTAGCTCCCATACTCAGCGGTATGATTTAACAGACAAAATGTATTTTATTCAATGGGAGCTGAGGAGAAAAAGTGTGGTATTGAAGATAGCTCCCACAGGAAAGCAGCTGCAAATGTGACACCGTGCTGGCTGATAGACTGCATGGGGACCTACTTACTACTGTAGCTGGGGTCTGCCTTCCTGCTTTCTTTTAGCTCCCATACTCAGCGGTATAATTTAACAGACAAAATGTATTTTATTCAATGGGAGCTGAGGAGAAAAAGTGTGGTATTGAAGATAGCTCCCACAGGAAAGCAACTGCAAAAGTGACACCGTGCTGGCTGATAGACTGCATGGGGACCTACTTACTACTGTAGCTGCGGTCTGCCTTCCTGCTTTCTTGTAGCTCCGATAATCAGCGGTATAACTTAACAGACAAAATGTATTTTTTTCAAAGGGAGCTGCGGAGAACAAGTGTGGTATTGAAGATAGCTCCCACAGGAAAGCAGCTGCAAATGTGACACCGTGCTGGCTGATAGACTGCATGGAGACCTACTTACTACTGTAGCTGGGGTCTGCCTTCCTGCTTTCTTGTAGCTCCCATACTCAGTGGCATAACTTAACAGACAAAATGTATTTTTTTCAATGGGAGCTGAGGAGAAAAAGTGTGGTATTGAAGATAGCTCCCACAGGAAAGCAGCTGCAAATGTGACACCGTGCTGGCTGATAGACTGCATGGGGACCTACTTACTACTGTAGCTGGGGTCTGCCTTCCTGCTTTCTTGTAGCTCCCATACTCAGTGGTATAACTTAACAGACACATGTATTTTTTCTATGGGATCTGAGGAGAAAAAGTGTGGTATTGAAGATAGCTCCCACAAGAAAGCAGCTGCAAATGTGACACCGTGCTGGCTGATAGACTACATGGGGACCTACTTACTACTGTAGCTGGGGTCTGCCTTCCTGCTTTCTTGTAGCTCCCATGCTCAGTGGCATAACTTAACAGACAAAATGTATTTTATTCAATGGGAGCTGAGGAGAAAAAGTGTGGTATTGAAGATAGCTCCCACAGGAAAGCAGCTGCAAATGTGACACCGTGCTGGCTGATAGACTGCATGGGGACCTACTTACTACTGTAGCTGGGGTCTGCCTTCCTGCTTTCTTTTAGCTCCTATACTCAGCGGTATAATTTAACAGACAAAATGTATTTTATTCAATGGGAGCTGAGGAGAAAAAGTGTGGTATTGAAAATAGCTCCCACAGGAAAGCAGCTGCAAATGTGACACCGTGCTGGCTGATACACTGCATGGGGACCTACTTACTACTGTAGCTGGGGTCTGCCTTCCTGCTTTCTTGTAGCTCCCATACTCAGCGGTATAACTTAACACACAAAAATGTATTTTTTTCAATGGGAGCTGAGGAGAAAAAGTGTGGTATTGAAGATAGCTCCCACAGGAAAGCAGCTGCAAATGTGACACCGTGCTGACTGATAGACTGCATGGGGACCTACTTACTACTGTAGCTGGGCTCTGCCTTCCTGCTTTCTTGTAGCTCCCATACTCAGTGGCATAACTTAACAGACAAAATGTGTTTTTATTCAATGGGGGCTTAACAGAAAAAGTGTAGTATTGAAGATAGCTCCCACAGGAAAGCAGCTGCAAATGTGACACCGTGCTGGCTGATAGACTGCATGGGGACCTACTTACTACTGTAGCTGCGGTCTGCCTTCCTGCTTTCTTGTAGCTCCCATACTCAGCGGTATACCTTAACAGACACATGTATTTTTTTTCAAAGGGATCTCAGGATAAAAACTGTGGTATTGAAGATAGCTCCCACATGAAAGCAGCTGCAAATGTGACACCGTGCTGGCTGATAGACTGCATGGGGACCTACTTACTACTGTAGCTGGGGTCTGCCTTCCTCCTTTCTTGTAGCTCCGATAATTAGCGGTATAACTTAACAGACAAAATGTATTTTATTCAATGGCAGGTGAGGAGAAGAAGTGTGGTATTGAAGATAGCTCCCACAGGAAAGGAGCTGCAAATGTGACACCGTGCTGGCTGATAGACTGCATGGAGACCTACTTACTACTGTAGCTGGGGTCTGCCTTCCTGCTTTCTTGTAGCTCCCATACTCACTGGCATAAATTAACAGACAAAATGTATTTTATTCAATGGGAGCTGAGGAGAACAAGTGTGGTATTGAAGACAGCTCCCACAGGAAAGCAGCTGCAAATGTGACACCGTGCTGGCTGATAGACTGCATGGGGACCTACTTACTACTGTAGCTGGGGTCTGCCTTCCTGCTTTCTTGTAGCTCCCATACTCAGTGGCATAACTTAACAGACAAATTGTATTTTTTTCAAAGGGAGCTGAGGAGAAAAAGTGTGGTATTGAAGATAGCTCCCACATGAAAGCAGCTGCAAATGTGACACCGTGCTGGCTGATAGACTGCATGGGGACCTACTTACTACTGTAGCTGGGGTCTGCCTTCTTGCTTTCTTGTAGCTCCCATACTCAGTGGCATAACTTAACAGACAGAATGTATTTTATTCAATGGGGGCTTAACAGAAAAAGTGTGGTATTGAAGATAGCTCCCACAGGAAAGGAGCTGCAAATGTGACACCGTGCCGGCTGATAGACTGCATGGGGACCTACTTACTACTGTAGCTGGGGTCTGCCTTCCTGCTTTCTTGTAGCTCCCATACTCAGCGGTATAACTTAACAGACAAAATGTATTTTATTGAATGGGAGCTGAGGAGAACAAGTGTGGTATTGAAGATAGCTCTCACAGGAAAGCAGCTGCAAATGTGACACCGTGCTGGCTGATAGACTACATGGGGACCTACTGACTACTGTAGCTGAGGTCTGCCTTCCTGCTTTCTTGTAGCTCCCATACTCAGCTGTATAATTTAACAGACAAAATGTATTTTATTCAATGGGAGCTGAACAGAAAAAGTGTGGTATTGAAGATAGCTCCCACAGGAAAGCAGCTGCAAATGTGACACCGTGCTGGCTGATAGACTGCATGGAGACCTACTTACTACTGTAGCTGGGGTCTGCCTTCCTGCTTTCTTGTAACTCCCATACTCAGTGGCATAACTTCACAGACACATGTATTTTTTTCAATGGGAGCTGAGGAGAACAAGTGTGGTATTGAAGATAGCTCCCACAGGAAAGCAGCTGCAAATGTAACACCATGCTGGCTAATAGACTGCATGGGAACCTACTTACTACTGTAGCTGGGGTCTGCCTTCCTGCTTTCTTGTAGCTCCCATACTCAGTGGCATAACTTAACAGACAAAATGTATTTTTTTCAATGGGAGCTGAGGAGAAAAAGTGTGGTATTGAAAATAGCTCCCACAGGAAAGCAGCTGCAAATGTGACACCATGCTGGCTGATAGACTGCATGGGGACCTACTTACTACTGTAGCTGCGGTCTGCCTTCCTGCTTTCTTGTAGCTCCCATACTCAGTGGCATAACTTAACAGACAAAATGTATTTTTTTCAATGGGAGCTGAGGAGAAAAAGTGTGGTATTGAAGATAGCTCCCACAGGAAAGCAGCTGCAAATGTGACACCGTGCTGGCTGATAGACTGCATGGGGACCTACTTACTACTGTAGCTGGGGTCTGCCTTCCTGCTTTCTTGTAGCTCCCATACTCAGTGGTATAACTTAACAGACACATGTATTTTTTCTATGGGATCTGAGGAGAAAAAGTGTGGTATTGAAGATAGCTCCCACAAGAAAGCAGCTGCAAATGTGACACCGTGCTGGCTGATAGACTACATGGGGACCTACTTACTACTGTAGCTGGGGTCTGCCTTCCTGCTTTCTTGTAGCTCCCATGCTCAGTGGCATAACTTAACAGACAAAATGTATTTTATTCAATGGGAGCTGAGGAGAAAAAGTGTGGTATTGAAGATAGCTCCCACAGGAAAGCAGCTGCAAATGTGACACCGTGCTGGCTGATAGACTGCATGGGGACCTACTTACTACTGTAGCTGGGGTCTGCCTTCCTGCTTTCTTTTAGCTCCTATACTCAGCGGTATAATTTAACAGACAAAATGTATTTTATTCAATGGGAGCTGAGGAGAAAAAGTGTGGTATTGAAAATAGCTCCCACAGGAAAGCAGCTGCAAATGTGACACCGTGCTGGCTGATACACTGCATGGGGACCTACTTACTACTGTAGCTGGGGTCTGCCTTCCTGCTTTCTTGTAGCTCCCATACTCAGCGGTATAACTTAACACACAAAAATGTATTTTTTTCAATGGGAGCTGAGGAGAAAAAGTGTGGTATTGAAGATAGCTCCCACAGGAAAGCAGCTGCAAATGTGACACCGTGCTGACTGATAGACTGCATGGGGACCTACTTACTACTGTAGCTGGGCTCTGCCTTCCTGCTTTCTTGTAGCTCCCATACTCAGTGGCATAACTTAACAGACAAAATGTGTTTTTATTCAATGGGGGCTTAACAGAAAAAGTGTAGTATTGAAGATAGCTCCCACAGGAAAGCAGCTGCAAATGTGACACCGTGCTGGCTGATAGACTGCATGGGGACCTACTTACTACTGTAGCTGCGGTCTGCCTTCCTGCTTTCTTGTAGCTCCCATACTCAGCGGTATACCTTAACAGACACATGTATTTTTTTTCAAAGGGATCTCAGGATAAAAACTGTGGTATTGAAGATAGCTCCCACATGAAAGCAGCTGCAAATGTGACACCGTGCTGGCTGATAGACTGCATGGGGACCTACTTACTACTGTAGCTGGGGTCTGCCTTCCTCCTTTCTTGTAGCTCCGATAATTAGCGGTATAACTTAACAGACAAAATGTATTTTATTCAATGGCAGGTGAGGAGAAGAAGTGTGGTATTGAAGATAGCTCCCACAGGAAAGGAGCTGCAAATGTGACACCGTGCTGGCTGATAGACTGCATGGAGACCTACTTACTACTGTAGCTGGGGTCTGCCTTCCTGCTTTCTTGTAGCTCCGATACTCACTGGCATAAATTAACAGACAAAATGTATTTTATTCAATGGGAGCTGAGGAGAACAAGTGTGGTATTGAAGACAGCTCCCACAGGAAAGCAGCTGCAAATGTGACACCGTGCTGGCTGATAGACTGCATGGGGACCTACTTACTACTGTAGCTGGGGTCTGCCTTCCTGCTTTCTTGTAGCTCCCATACTCAGTGGCATAACTTAACAGACAAATTGTATTTTTTTCAAAGGGAGCTGAGGAGAAAAAGTGTGGTATTGAAGATAGCTCCCACATGAAAGCAGCTGCAAATGTGACACCGTGCTGGCTGATAGACTGCATGGGGACCTACTTACTACTGTAGCTGGGGTCTGCCTTCTTGCTTTCTTGTAGCTCCCATACTCAGTGGCATAACTTAACAGACAGAATGTATTTTATTCAATGGGGGCTTAACAGAAAAAGTGTGGTATTGAAGATAGCTCCCACAGGAAAGGAGCTGCAAATGTGACACCGTGCCGGCTGATAGACTGCATGGGGACCTACTTACTACTGTAGCTGGGGTCTGCCTTCCTGCTTTCTTGTAGCTCCCATACTCAGCGGTATAACTTAACAGACAAAATGTATTTTATTGAATGGGAGCTGAGGAGAACAAGTGTGGTATTGAAGATAGCTCTCACAGGAAAGCAGCTGCAAATGTGACACCGTGCTGGCTGATAGACTACATGGGGACCTACTGACTACTGTAGCTGAGGTCTGCCTTCCTGCTTTCTTGTAGCTCCCATACTCAGCTGTATAATTTAACAGACAAAATGTATTTTATTCAATGGGAGCTGAACAGAAAAAGTGTGGTATTGAAGATAGCTCCCACAGGAAAGGAGCTGCAAATGTAACACTGTGCTGGCTGATAGACTGCATGGGGACCTACTGACTACTGTAGCTGGGGTCTGCCTTCCTGCTTTTTTGTAGCTCCCATACTCAGTGGCATAACTTAACAGACAAAATGTATTTCATTCAATGGGAGCTTAGGAGAAAAACTGTGGTATTGAAGATAGCTCCCACAGGAAAGCAGCTGCAAATGTGACACCGTGCTGGCTGATAGAATGCATGGAGACCTACTTAATACTGTAGCTGGGTCTGCCTTCCTGCTTTCTTGTAGCTCCCATACTCAGTGGCATAACTTAAGAGACAAAATGTATTTTTTTCAAAGGGAGCTGAGGAGAAAAAGTGTGGTATTGAAGATAGCTCCCACATGAAAGCAGCTGCAAATGTGACACCGTGCTGGCTGATAGAATGCATGGAGACCTACTTAATACTGTAGTTGGGTCTGCCTTCCTGCTTTCTTGTAGCTCCCATATTCAGTGGCATAACTTAAGAGACAAAATGTATTTTTTTCAAAGGGAGCTGAGGAGAAAAAGTGTGGTATTGAAGATAGCTCCCACATGAAAGCAGCTGCAAATGTGACACCGTGCTGGCTGATACACTGCATGGGGACCTACTTACTACTGTAGCTGGGGTCTGTCTTCCTCCTTTCTTGTAGCTCCGATAATTAGCGGTATAACTTAACAGACAAAATGTATTTTATTCAATGGCAGCTGAGGAGAACAAGTGTGGTATTGAAGATAGCTCCCACAGGAAAGGAGCTGCAAATGTGACACCGTGCTGGCTAATAGACTGCATGGAGACCTACTTACTACTGTAGCTGGGGTCTGCCTTCCTGCTTTCTTGTAGCTCTCATACTCAGTGGCATAACTTAACAGACAAAATGTATTTTTTTCAAAGGGAGCTGACAGAAAAAGTGTGGTATTGAAGATAGCTCCCACAGGAAAGGAGCTGCAAATGTGGCACCGTGCTGCCTGACAGACTGCATGGAGACCTACTTACTACTGTAGCTGGGGTCTGCCTTCCTGCTTTCTTGTAGCTCCCATACTCAGTGGCATAACTTAACAGACAAAATGTATTTTTTTCAATGGGAGCTGAGGAGAACAAGTGTGGTATTGAAGATAGCTCCCACAGGAAAGCAGCTGCAAATGTGACACCGTGCTGGCTGATAGACTGCATGGGGACCTACTTACTACTGTAGCTGGGGTCTGCCTTCCTGCTTTCTTGTAGCTCCCATACTCAGTGGCATAACTTAACAGACAAAATGTATTTTTATTCAATGGGGGCTTAACAGAAAAACTGTGGTATTGAAGATAGCTCCCACAGGAAAGCAGCTGCAAATGTGACACCGTGCTGGCTGATACACTGCATGGGGACCTACTTACTACTGTAGCTGGGGTCTGTCTTCCTCCTTTCTTGTAGCTCCGATAATTAGCGGTATAACTTAACAGACAAAACGTATTTTATTCAATGGCAGCTGAGGAGAACAAGTGTGGTATTGAAGATAGCTCCCACAGGAAAGCAGCTGCAAATGTGACACCGTGCTGGCTGATAGACTGCATGGGGACCTACTTACTACTGTAGCTGGGGTCTGCCTTCCTGCTTTCTTTTAGCTCCCATACTCAGTGGCATAACTTAACAGACAAATGTATTTTTTCAATGGGAGCTGAACAGAAAAAGTGTAGTATTGAAGATAGCTCCCACAGGAAAGGAGCTGCAAATGTAACACTGTGCTGGCTGATAGACTGCATGGGGACCTACTGACTACTGTAGCTGGGGTCTGCCTTCCTGCTTTCTTTTAGCTCCCATACTCAGTGGCATAACTTAACAGACAAAATGTATTTTATTCAATGGGAGCTGAGGAGAAAAAGTGTGGTATTGAAGATAGCTCCCACAGGAAAGCAGCTGCAAATGTGACACCGTGCTGGCTGATAGACTGCATGGAGACCTACTTACTACTGTAGCTGGGGTCTGCCTTCCTGCTTTCTTGTAGCTCCCATACTCAGTGGCATAACTTAACAGACAAAATGTATTTTTTTCAATGGGAGCTGAGGAGAAAAAGTGTGGTATTGAAGATAGCTCCCACAGGAAAGGAGCTGCAAATGTGACACCGTGCTGGCTGATAGACTGCATGGGGACCTACTTACTACTGTAGCTGGGGTCTGCCTTCCTGCTTTCTTGTAGCTCCCATACTCAGTGGCATAACTTAACAGACAAAATGTATTTTTTTCAATGGGAGCTGAGGAGAAAAACTGTGGTATTGAAGATAGCTCCCACAGGAAAGGAGCTGCAAATGTGACACCGTGCTGGCTGATAGACTGCATGGGGACCTACTTACTACTGTAGCTGGGGTCTGCCTTCCTGCTTTCTTGTAGCTCCCATGCTCAGTGGCATAACTTAACAGACAAAATGTATTTTATTCAATGGGAGCTGAGGAGAAAAAGTGTGGTATTGAAGACAGCTCCCACAGGAAAGCAGCTGCAAATGTGACACCGTGCTGGCTGATAGACTGCATGGGGACCTACTTAGTACTGTAGCTGGGGTCTGCCTTCCTGCTTTCTTTTAGCTCCTATACTCAGTGGCATAACTTAAGAGACACATGTATTTTTTCAATGGGAGCTGAACAGAAAAAGTGTGGTATTGAAGATAGCTCCCACAGGAAAGGAGCTGCAAATGTGACACCGTGCTGGCTGATAGACTGCATGGGGACCTACTGACTACTGTAGCTGGGGTCTGCCTTCCTGCTTTCTTGTAGCTCCCATATTCAGTGGTATACCTTAACAGACAAAATATATTTTATTCAATGGGAGCTGAGGGGAAAAAGTGTGGTATTGCAGATAGCTCCCATAGGAAAGCAGCTGCAAATGTGACACCGTGCTGGCTGATAGACTGCATGGGGACCTACTTACTACTGTAGCTGCGGTCTGCCTTCCTGGTTTCTTGTAGCTCCCATACTCAGTGGCATAACTTAACAGACACATGTATTTTTTCAATGGGAGCTGAGGAGAAAAAGTGTGGTATTGAAGATAGCTCCCACAGGAAATCAGCTTCAAATGTGACACCGTGCTGGCTGCTAGACTGCATGGGGACCTACTTACTACTGTAGCTGGGGTCTGCCTTCCTGCTTTCTTGTAGCTCCCATACTCAGTGGCATAACTTAACAGACACATGTATTTTTTCAATGGGAGCTGAGGAGAAAAAGTGTGGTATTGAAGACAGCTCCCACAGGAAAGCAGCTGCAAATGTGACACCGTGCTGGCTGATAGACTGCATGGGGACCTACTGACTACTGTAGCTGGGGTCTGCCTTCCTGCTTTCTTTTAGCTCCCATACTCAGCGGTATAATTTAACAGACAAAATGTATTTTATTCAAAGGGAGCTGAGGAGAAAAAGTGTGGTATTGAAGATAGCTCCCACAGGAAAGCAGCTGCAAATGTGACACCGTGCTGGCTGATAGACTGCATGGGGACCTACTTACTACTGTAGCTGGGTTCTGCCTTCCTGCTTTCTTGTAGCTCCCATACTCAGTGGCATAACTGAACAAACACATGTATTTTTTCAATGGGAGCTAAGGATAAAAAGTGTGGTATTGAAGATAGCTCCCACAGGAAAGCAGCTCCAAATGTGACACCGTGCTGGCTGATAGACTGCATGGGGACCTACTGACTACTGTAGCTGGGGTCTGCCTTCCTGCTTTCTTGTAGCTCCCGTATTCAGTGGTATACCTTAACAAACACATGTATTTTTTCAATGGGAGCTGAGGAGAAAAAGTGTGGTATTGAAGATAGCTCCCACAGGAAAGCAGCTGCAAATGTGACACCGTGCTGGCTGATAGACTGCATGGGGACCTACTTACTACTGTAGCTGGGGTCTGCCTTCCTGCTTTCTTGTAGCTCCCATACTCAGTGGCATAACTGAACAAACACATGTATTTTTTCAATGGGAGCTAAGGATAAAAAGTGTGGTATTGAAGATAGCTCCCACAGGAAAGCAGCTGCAAATGTGACACCGTGCTGGCTGATAGACTGCATGGGGACCTACTTACTACTGTAGCTGGGGTCTGCCTTCCTGATTTCTTATAGCTCCGATACTCAGCGGTATAACTTAACAGACAAAATGTATTTTTTTTAATGGGAGCTGAACAGAAAAACTGTGGTATTGAAGATAGCTCCCACAGGAAAGCAGCTGCAAATGTGACACCGTGCTGGCTGATAGACTGCATGGGGACCTTCTTACTACTGTAGCTGGGGTCTGTCTTCCTCCTTTCTTGTAGCTCCGATACGCAGCTGTATAACTTAACATACAAAATGTATTTTATTCAATGGGAGCTGAGGAGAAAAAGTGTGGTATTGAAGATAGCTCCCACAGGAAAGGAGCTGCAAATGTGACACCGTGTTGGCTGATAGACTGCATGAGGACCTACTTACTACTGTAGCTGAGGTCTGCCTTCCTACTTTCTTGTAGCTCCCATACTCAGTGGCGTAACTTAACAGACAAAATGTATTTTTATTAAATGGGGGCTTAACAGAAAAAGTGTGGTATTGAAGATAGCTCCCACAGGAAAGGAGCTGCAAATGTGACACCGTGCTGGCTGATAGACTTCATGGGGACCTACTTACTACTGTAGCTGGGGTCTGCCTTCCTGCTTTCTTGTAGCTCCCATACTCAGTGGCATAACTTAACAGACACATGTATTTTTTTCAAAGGGATCTGAGGATAAAAACTGTGGTATTGAAGATAGCTCCCACAGGAAAGTAGCTGCAAATGTGACACCGTGCTGGCTGATAGACTGCATGGGGACCTACTTACTACTGTAGCTGGGGTCTGCCTTCCTGCTTTCTTGTAGCTCCCATACTCAGTGCTATAACTTAACAGACACGTATTTTTTCAATGGGAGCTGAACAGAAAAAGTGTGGTATTGAAGATAGCTCCCACAGGAAAGCAGCTGCAAATGTGACACCGTGCTGGCTGATAGACTGCATGGGGACCTACTGACTACTGTAGCTGAGGTCTGCCTTCCTGCTTTCTTGTAGCTCCCATACTCAGTGGCATAACTTAACAGACAAAATGTATTTTTTTCAATGGGGGCTTAACAGAAAAACTGTGGTATTGAAGATAGCTCCCACAGGAAAGGAGCTGCAAATGTGACACCGTGCTGGCTGATAGACTGCATGGGGACCTACTTACTACTGTAGCTGGGGTCTGCCTTCCTGCTGTCTTGTAGGTCCCATATTCAGTGGTATACCTTAACAGACAAAATGTATTTTATTCAATGGGAGCTGAACAGAAAAAGTGTGGTATTGAAGATAGCTCCCACAGGAAAGCAGCTGCAAATGTGACACCGTGCTGGCTGATAGACTGCATGGGGACCTACTGACTACTGTAGCTGAGGTCTGCCTTCCTGTTTTCTTGTAGCTCCCATACTCAGTGGCGTAACTTAACAGACAAAATGTATTTTTATTAAATGGGGGCTTAACAGAAAAAGTGTGGTATTGAAGATAGCTCCCACAGGAAAGGAGCTGCAAATGTGACACCGTGCTGGATGATAGACTGCATGGGGACCTACTGACTACTGTAGCTGGGGTCTGCCTTCCTGCTTTCTTGTAGCTCCCATACTCAGTGGCATAACTTAACAGACACATGTATTTTTTTCAAAGGGATCTGAGGATAAAAACTGTGGTATTGAAGATAGCTCCCACAGGAAAGTAGCTGCAAATGTGACACCGTGCTGGCTGATAGACTGCATGGGGACCTACTTACTACTGTAGCTGGGGTCTGCCTTCCTGCTTTCTTGTAGCTCCCATACTCAGTGCTATAACTTAACAGACACGTATTTTTTCAATGGGAGCTGAACAGAAAAAGTGTGGTATTGAAGATAGCTCCCACAGGAAAGCAGCTGCAAATGTGACACCGTGCTGGCTGATAGACTGCATGGGGACCTACTGACTACTGTAGCTGAGGTCTGCCTTCCTGCTTTCTTGTAGCTCCCATACTCAGTGGCATAACTTAACAGACAAAATGTATTTTTTTCAATGGGGGCTTAACAGAAAAACTGTGGTATTGAAGATAGCTCCCACAGGAAAGCAGCTGCAAATGTGACACCGTGCTGGCTGATAGACTGCATGGGGACGTACTTACTACTGTAGCTGGGGTCTGCCTTCCTGCTTTCTTGTAGCTCCCATACTCAGTGGCATAACTTAACAGACACATGTATTTTTTTCAAAGGGATCTGAGGATAAAAACTGTGGTATTGAAGATAGCTCCCACAGGAAAGCAGCTGCAAATGTGACACTGTGCTGGCTGATAGACTGCATGGAGACCTACTTACTACTGTAGCTGGGGTCTGCCTTCCTGCTTTCTTGTAGCTCCCATGCTCAGTGGCATAACTTAATAGACAAAATGTATTTTTTCAATGGGAGCTGAGGAGAAAAAGTGTGGTATTGAAGATAGCTCCCACAGGAAAGCAGCTGCAAATGTGACACCGTGCTGGCTGATAGACTGCATGGGGACCTACTGACTACTGTAGCTGGGGTCTGCCTTCCTGCTTTCTTGTAGCTGCCATACTCAGTGGCATAACTTAACAGACAAAATGTATTTTTTTCAATGGGAGCTGAGGAGAAAAACTGTGGTATTGAAGATAGCTCCCACAGGAAAGCAGCTGCAAATGTGACACCGTGCTGGCTGATAGACTGCATGGGGACCTACTGACTACTGTAGCTGAGGTCTGCCTTCCTGATTTCTTATAGCTCCGATACTCAGCGGTATAACTTAACAGACAATATGTATTTTATTCAATGGGAGCTGAGGAGAAAAAGTGTGGTATTGAAGATAGCTCCCACAGGAAAGGATCTGCAAATGTTACACCGTGCTGGCTGATAGACTGCATGGGGACCTACTTACTACTGTAGCTGGGGTCTGCATACCTGCTTTCTTGTAGCTCCCATATTCAGTGGTATACCTTAACAGACACATGCATTTTTTCAATGGGAGCTGAGGAGAAAAAGTGTGGTATTGAAGATAGCTCCCACAGGAAAGTAGCTGCAAATGTGACACCGTGCTGGCTGATAGACTACATGGGGACCTACTTACTACTGTAGCTGGGGTCTGCCTTCCTGCTTTCTTGTACCTCCCATACTCAGTGGCATAACTTAACAGACACATGTATTTTTTCAATGGGAGCTGAGGAGAAAAAGTGTGGTATTGAAGATAGCTCCCACAGGAAAGCAGTTGCAAATGTGACACCGTGCTTGCTGATAGACTACATGGGGACCTACTTACTACTGTAGCTGGGGTCTGCCTTGCTGCTTTCTTGTAGCTCCCATATTCAGTGGTATACCTTAACAAACACATGTATTTTTTCAATGGGAGCTGAGGAGAAAAAGTGTGGTATTGAAGATAGCTCCCACAGGAAAGCAGCTGCAAATGTGACACCGTGCTGGCTGATAGACTGCATGGGGACCTACTTACTACTGTAGCTGGGGTCTGCCTTCCTGCTTTCTTGTAGCTCCCATACTCAGTGGCATAACTGAACAAACACATGTATTTTTTCAATGGGAGCTAAGGATAAAAAGTGTGGTATTGAAGATAGCTCCCACAGGAAAGCAGCTGCAAATGTGACACCGTGCTGGCTGATAGACTGCATGGGGACCTACTTACTACTGTAGCTGGGGTCTGCCTTCCTGCTTTCTTGTAGCTCCCATGCTCAGTGGCATAACTTAACAGACAAAATGTATTTTTTCAATGGGAGCTGAGGAGAAAAAGTGTGGTATTGAAGATAGCTCCCACAGGAAAGCAGCTGCAAATGTGACACTGTGCTGGCTGATAGACTGCATGGAGACCTACTTACTACTGTAGCTGGGGTCTGCCTTCCTGATTTCTTATAGCTCCGATACTCAGCGGTATAACTTAACAGACAAAATGTATTTTTTTTAATGGGAGCTGAGGAGAAAAAGTGTGGTATTGAAGATAGCTCCCACAGGAAAGCAGCTGCAAATGTGACACCGTGCTGGCTGATAGACTGCATGGGGACCTTCTTACTACTGTAGCTGGGGTCTGTCTTCCTCCTTTCTTGTAGCTCCGATACGCAGCTGTATAACTTAACATACAAAATGTATTTTATTCAATGGGAGCTGAGGAGAAAAAGTGTGGTATTGAAGATAGCTCCCACAGGAAAGCAGCTGCAAATGTGACACCGTGCTGGCTGATAGACTGCATGGGGACCTACTTACTACAGTAGCTGGTGTCTGCCTTCCTGCTTTCTTGTAGCTCCCATACTCAGTGGCATAACTTAACAGACAAAATATATTTTTTCAATGGGAGCTGAGGAGAAAAAGTGTGGTATTGAAGATAGCTCCCACAGGAAAGCAGCTGCAAATGTGACACCGTGCTGGCTGATAGACTGCATGGGGACCTACTTACTACTGTAGCTGCGGTCTGCCTTCCTGCTTTCTTGTAGCTCCCATACTCAGCGGTATAATTTAACAGACAAAATGTATTTTATTCAAAGGGAGCTGAGGAGAAAAATTGTGGTATTGAAGATAGCTCCCACAGGAAAGGAGCTGCAAATGTGACACCGTGCTGGCTGATAGACTGCATGGAGACCTACTTACTACTGTATCTGGGGTCTGCCTTCCTGCTTTCTTGTAGCTCCCATGCTCAGTGGCATAACTTAACAGACACATGTATTTTTTCAATGGGAGCTGAGGAGAAAAAGTGTGGTATTGAAGATAGCTCCCACAGGAAAGGAACTGCAAATGTGACACCGTGCTGGCTAATAGACTGCATGGGGACCTACTTACTACTGTAGCTGGGGTCTGCCTTCCTGCCTTCTTGTAGCTCCCATACTCAGTGGCATAACTTAACAGACACATGTATTTTTTCAATGGGAGCTGAGGAGAAAAAGTGTGGTATTGAAGATAGCTCCCACAGGAAAGGAGCTGCAAATGTGACACCGTGATGACTGATAGACTGCATGGGGACCTACTGACTACTGTAGCTGGGGTCTGCCTTCCTGCTTTCTTGTAGCTCCCATACTCAGCGGTATACCTTAACAGACACATGTATTTTTTCAATGGGAGCTGAGGAGAAAAAGTGTGGTATTGAAGATAGCTCCCACAGGAAAGCAGTTGCAAATGTGACACCGTGCTGGCTGATAGACTGCATGGGGACCTACTGACTACTGTAGCTGGGGTCTGCCTTCCTGCTTTCTTGTAGCTCCCATGCTCAGTGTCATAACTTAACAGACACATGTATTTTTTCAATGGGAGCTGAACAGAAAAAGTGTGGTATTGAAGATAGCTCCCACAGGAAAGTAGCTGCAAATGTGACACCGTGCTGGCTGATAGACTGCATGGGGACCTACTGACTACTGTAGTTGGGGTCTGCCTTCCTGCTTTCTTGTAGCTCCCATGCTCAGTGGCATAACTTAACAGACACATGTATTTTTTCAATGGGAGCTGAGGAGAAAAAGTGTGGTATTGAAGATAGCTCCCACAGGAAAGGAGCTGCAAATGTGACACCGTGCTGGCTGATAGACTGCATGGGGACCTACTTACTACTGTAGCTGGGGTCTGCCTTCCTGCTTTCTTGTAGCTCCCATACTCAGCGGTATAATTTAACAGACAAAATGTATTTTATTCAATGGGAGCTGAACAGAAAAAGTGTGGTATTAAAGATAGCTCCCACAGGAAAGCAGCTGCAAATGTGACACCGTGCTGGCTGATAGACTGCATGGGGACCTACTTAATACTGTAGCTGGGGTCTGCCTTCCTGCTTTCTTGTAGCTCCCATACTCAGTGGCATAACTTAACAGACAAAATGTATTTTTTCAATGGGAGCTGAGGAGAAAAAGTGTGGTATTGAAGATAGCTCCCACAGGAAAGCAGCTGCAAATGTGACACCGTGCTGGCTGATAGACTGCATGGAGACCTACTTACTACTGTAGCAGGGGTCTGCCTTCCTGCTTTCTTGTAGCTCCCATACTCAGCGGTATAACTTAACAGACAAAATGTATTTTTTTCAATGGGAGCTGAGGAGAAAAAGTGTGGTATTGAAGATAGCTCCCACAGGAAAGCAGCTGCAAATGTGACACCGTGCTGGCTGATAGACTGCATGGGGACCTACTGACTACTGTGGCTGGGGTCTGCCTTCCTGGTTTCTTGTAGCTCCCATACCCTGTGGTATACCTTAACAAACACATGTATTTTTTCAATGGGAGCTGAGGAGAAAAAGTGTGGTATTGAAGATAGCTCCCACAGGAAAGTAGCTGCAAATGTGACACCGTGCTGGCTGATAGACTGCATGGGGACCTACTTACTACTGTAGCTGGGGTCTGCCTTCCTGCTTTCTTGTAGCTCCCATACTCAGTGGCATAACTTAACAGACACATGTATTTTTTCAATGGGAGCTGAGGAGAAAAAGTGTGGTATTGAAGATAGCTCCCACAGGAAAGGAGCTGCAAATGTGACACCGTGCTGGCTGATAGACTGCATGGGGACCTACTTACTACTGTAGCTGGGGTCTGCCTTCCTGCTTTCTTGTAGCTCCCATACTCAGTGGCATAACTTAACAGACACATGTATTTTTTCAATGGGAGCTGAGGAGAAAAAGTGTGGTATTGAAGATAGCTCCCACAGGAAAGGAGCTGCAAATGTGACACCGTGCTGGCTGATAGACTGCATGGGGACCTACTTACTACTGTAGCTGGGGTCTGCCTTCCTGCTTTCTTGTAGCTCCCATACTCAGCGGTATAATTTAACAGACAAAATGCATTTTATTCAATGGGAGCTGAACAGAAAAAGTGTGGTATTGAAGATAGCTCCCACAGGAAAGCAGCTGCAAATGTGACACCGTGCTGGCTGATAGACTGCATGGAGACCTACTTACTACTGTAGCTGGGGTCTGCCTTCCTGCTTTCTTGTAGCTCCCATACTCAGTGGTATACCTTTACAGACACATGTATTTTTTCAATGGGAGCTGAGGAGAAAAAGTGTGGTATTGAAGATAGCTCCCACAGGAAAGGAGCTGCAAATGTGACACCGTTCTGGCTGATGGACTGCATGGAGACCTACTTACTACTGTAGCTGGGGTCTGTCTTCCTCCTTTCTTGTAGCTCCGATACGCAGCGGTATAACTTAACAGACAAAATGTATTTTTTTCAATGGGAGCTGAGGAGAACAATGTGGTATTGAAGATAGCTCCCATAGGAAAGCAGCTGCAAATGTGACACTGTGCTGGCTGATAGACTGCATGGGGACCTACTGACTACTGTAGCTGGTGTCTGCCTTCCTGCTTTCTTGTAGCTCCCATACTCAGTGGCATAACTTAACAGACAAAATGTATTTTTTTCAATGGGAGCTGAACAGAAAAAGTGTGGTATTGAAGATAGCTCCCACAGGAAAGCAGCTGCAAATGTGACACCGTGCTGGCTGATAGACTGCATGGAGACCTACTTACTACTGTAGCTGGGGTCTGCCTTCCTGCTTTCTTGTAGCTCCCATAATCAACGGTATAATTTAACAGACAAAATGTATTTTATTCAATGGGAGCTGAGGAGAAAAAGTGTGGTATTGAAAATAACTCCCACAGGAAAGCAGTTGCAAATGTGACACCGTGCTGGCTGATAGACTGCATGGGGACCTACTTACTACTGTAGCTGGGGTCTGCCTTCCTGCTTTCATGTAGCTCCCATACTCAGCGGTATAACTTAACAGACACATGTATTTTTTCAATGGGAGCTGAGGAGAAAAAATGTGGTATTGAAGATAGCTCCCACAGGAAAGCAACTGCAAATGTGACACCGTGCTGGCTGATAGACTGCATGGGGACCTACTTACTACTGTAGCTGGGGTCTGCCTTCCTGCTTTCTTGTAGCTCCCATACTCAGTGGCATAACTTAACAGACAAAATGTATTTTTTCAATGGGAGCTGAGGAGAACAAGTGTGGTATTGAAGATAGCTCCCACGGGAAAGCAGCTGCAAATGTGACACCGTGCTGGCTGATAGACTGCATGGGCACCTACTTACTACTGTAGCTGGGGTCTGTCTTCCTCCTTTCTTGTAGCTCCGATACGCAGCGGTATAACTTAACAGACAAAATGTATTTTATTCAATGGGAGCTGAGAACAATTGTGGTATTGAAGATAGCTCCCACAGGAAAGCAGCTGCAAATGTGACACCATGCTGGCTGATAGACTGCATGGGGACCTACTTACTACTGTAGCTGGGGTCTGCCTTCCTGCGTTCCTATAGCTCCCATACTCAGTGGTATACCTTAACAGACAAAATGTATTTTTTCAGTGGGAGCTGAGGAGAAAAAGTGTGGTATTGAAGATAGCTCCCACAGGAAAGGAGCTGCAAATGTGACACCGTGCTGGCTGATAGACTGCATGGGGACCTACTTACTACTGTAGCTGGGGTCTGCCTTCCTGCTTTCTTGTAGCTCCCATACTCAGCGGTATAATTTAACAGACAAAATGTGTTTTATTCAATGGGAGCTGAACAGAAAAAGTGTGGTATTGAAGATAGCTCCCACAGGAAAGCAGCTGCAAATGTGACACCGTGCTGGCTGATAGACTGCATGGGGACCTACTTGCTACTGTAGCTGGGGTCTGCCTTCCTGCTTTCTTGTAGCTCCCATACTCAGTGGCATAACTTAACAGACAAAATGTATTTTTTCAATGGGAGCTGAGGAGAAAAAGTGTGGTATTGAAGATAGCTCCCACAGGAAAGCAGCTGCAAATGTGACACCGTGCTGGCTGATAGACTGCATGGAGACCTACTTACTACTGTAGCAGGGGTCTGCCTTCCTGCTTTCTTGTAGCTCCGATACTCTGCGGTATAACTTAACAGACAAAATGTATTTTTTTCAATGGGAGCTGAGGAGAAAAAGTGTGGTATTGAAGATAGCTCCCACAGGAAAGCAGCTGCAAATGTGACACCATGCTGGCTGATAGACTGCATGGGGACCTACTTACTACTGTAGCTGGGGTCTGCCTTCCTGCTTTCTTGTAGCTCCCATACTCAGCGGTATACCTTAACAGACAAAATGTATTTTTTCAGTGGGAGCTGAGGAGAAAAAGTGTGGTATTGAAGATAGCTCCCATAGGAAAGCAGCTGCAAATGTGACAGCGTGCTGGCTGATAGACTGCATGGGGACCTACTTACTACTGTAGCTGGGGTCTGCCTTCCTGCTTTCTTGTAGCTCCCATACTCAGCGGTATAATTTAACAGACAAAATGTATTTTATTCAATGGGAGCTGAACAGAAATAGTGTGGTATTGAAGATAGCTCCCACAGGAAAGGAGCTGCAAATGTGACACCGTGCTGGCTGATAGACTGCATGGAGACCTACTTACTACTGTAGCTGGGGTCTACCTTCCTGCTTTCTTGTTGCTCCGATACTCAGCGGTATAACATAACACACAAAATGTATTTTTTTCAATGGGAGCTGAGGAGAACAATGTGGTATTGAAGATAGCTCCCATAGGAAAGCAGCTGCAAATGTGACACTGTGCTGGCTGATAGACTGCATGGGGACCTACTGACTACTGTAGCTGGTGTCTGCCTTCCTGCTTTCTTGTAGCTCCCATACTCAGTGGCATAACTTAACAGACAAAATGTATTTTTTTCAATGGGAGCTGAACAGAAAAAGTGTGGTATTGAAGATAGCTCCCACAGGAAAGCAGCTGCAAATGTGACACCGTGCTGGCTGATAGACTGCATGGAGACCTACTTACTACTGTAGCTGGGGTCTGCCTTCCTGCTTTCTTGTAGCTCCCATAATCAACGGTATAATTTAACAGACAAAATGTATTTTATTCAATGGGAGCTGAGGAGAAAAAGTGTGGTATTGAAAATAACTCCCACAGGAAAGCAGTTGCAAATGTGACACCGTGCTGGCTGATAGACTGCATGGGGACCTACTTACTACTGTAGCTGGGGTCTGCCTTCCTGCTTTCATGTAGCTCCCATACTCAGCGGTATAACTTAACAGACACATGTATTTTTTCAATGGGAGCTGAGGAGAAAAAATGTGGTATTGAAGATAGCTCCCACAGGAAAGCAGCTGCAAATGTGACACCGTGCTGGCTGATAGACTGCATGGGGACCTACTTACTACTGTAGCTGGGGTCTGCCTTCCTGCTTTCTTGTAGCTCCCATACTCAGTGGCATAACTTAACAGACAAAATGTATTTTTTCAATGGGAGCTGAGGAGAACAAGTGTGGTATTGAAGATAGCTCCCACGGGAAAGCAGCTGCAAATGTGACACCGTGCTGGCTGATAGACTGCATGGGCACCTACTTACTACTGTAGCTGGGGTCTGCCTTCCTGCTTTCTTTTAGCTCCCATACTCAGTGGCATAACTGAACAAACACATGTATTTTTTCAATGGGAGCTAAGGATAAAAAGTGTGGTATTGAAGATAACTCCCACAGGAAAGCAGCTCCAAATGTGACACCGTGCTGGCTGATAGACTGCATGGGGACCTACTGACTACTGTAGCTGGGGTCTGCCTTCCTGCTTTCTTGTAGCTCCCATATTCAGTGGTATACCTTAACAAACACATGTATTTTTTCAATGGGAGCTGAACAGAAAAAGTGTGGTATTGAAGATAGCTCCCACAGGAAAGCAGCTGCAAATGTGACACCGTGCTGGCTGATAGACTGCATGGGGACCTACTTACTACTGTAGCTGGGGTCTGCCTTCCTGCTTTCTTGTAGCTCCCATACTCAGCGGTATAATTTAACAGACAAAATGTGTTTTATTCAATGGGAGCTGAACAGAAAAAGTGTGGTATTGAAGATAGCTCCCACAGGAAAGCAGCTGCAAATGTGACACCGTGCTGGCTGATAGACTGCATGGGGACCTACTTACTACTGTAGCTGGGGTCTGCCTTCCTGCTTTCTTGTAGCTCCCATACTCAGTGGCATAACTTAACAGACAAAATGTATTTTTTCAATGGGAGCTGAGGAGAAAAAGTGTGGTATTGAAGATAGCTCCCACAGGAAAGCAGCTGGAAATGTGACACCGTGCTGGCTGATAGACTGCATGGAGACCTACTTACTACTGTAGCAGGGGTCTGCCTTCCTGCTTTCTTGTAGCTCCGATACTCAGCGGTATAACTTAACAAACAAAATGTATTTTTTTCAATGGGAGCTGAGGAGAAAAAGTGTGGTATTGAAGATAGCTCCCACAGGAAAGCAGCTGCAAATGTGACACCATGCTGGCTGATAGACTGCATGGGGACCTACTTACTACTGTAGCTGGGGTCTGCCTTCCTGCTTTCTTGTAGCTCCCATACTCAGCGGTATAACTTAACAGACAAAATGTATTTTTTCAGTGGGAGCTGAGGAGAAAAAGTGTGGTATTGAAGATAGCTCCCATAGGAAAGCAGCTGCAAATGTGACACCGTGCTGGCTGATAGACTGCATGGGGATCTACTTACTACTGTAGCTGGGGTCTGCCTTCCTGCTTTCTTGTAGCTCCCATGCTCAGTGTCATAACTTAACAGACACATGTATTTTTTCAATGGCAGCTGAGGAGAAAAAGTGTGGTATTGAAGATAGCTCCCACAGGAAAGGAGCTGCAAATGTGACACCGTGCTGGCTGATAGACTGCATGGGGACCTACTTACTACTGTAGCTGGGGTCTGCCTTCCTGCTTTCTTGTAGCTCCCATACTCAGTGGCATAACTTAACAGACAAAATGTATTTTTTTCAATGGGAGCTGAACAGAAAAAGTGTGGTATTGAAGATAGCTCCCACAGGAAAGCAGTTGCAAATGTGACACCGTGCTGGCTGATAGACTGCATGGAGACCTACTTACTACTGTAGCTGGGGTCTGCCTTCCTGCTTTCTTGTAGCTCCCATGCTCAGTGTCATAACTTAACAGACACATGTATTTTTTCAATGGCAGCTGAGGAGAAAAAGTGTGGTATTGAAGATAGCTCCCACAGGAAAGGAGCTGCAAATGTGACACCGTGCTGGCTGATAGACTGCATGGGGACCTACTTACTACTGTAGCTGGGGTCTGCCTTCCTGCTTTCTTGTAGCTCCCATACTCAGTGGCATAACTTAACAGACAAAATGTATTTTTTTCAATGGGAGCTGAACAGAAAAAGTGTGGTATTGAAGATAGCTCCCACAGGAAAGCAGTTGCAAATGTGACACCGTGCTGGCTGATAGACTGCATGGGGACCTACTTACTACTGTAGCTGGGGTCTGCCTTCCTGCTTTCTTGTAGCTCCGATACGCAGCGGTATAACTTAACAGACAAAATGTATTTTTTTCAATGGGAGCTGAGGAGAAAAAGTGTGGTATTGAAGATAGCTCCCACAGGAAAGCAGCTGCAAATGTGACACCGTGCTGGCTGATAGACTGCATGGGGACCTACTTACTACTGTAGCTGGGGTCTGCCTTCCTGCTTTCTTTTAGCTCCCATACTCAGTGGCATAACTTAACAGACACATGTATTTTTTCAATGGGAGCTGAGGAGAAAAAGTGTGGTATTGAAGATAGCTCCCACAGGAAAGTAGCTGCAAATGTGACACCGTGCTGGCTGATAGACTGCATGGGGACCTACTGACTACTGTAGCTGGGGTCTGCCTTCCTGCTTTCTTGTAGCTCCCATACTCAGTGGCATAACTTAACAGACAAAATGTATTTTTATCAATGGGAGATGAACAGAAAAAGTGTGGTATTGAAGATAGCTCCCACAGGAAAGTAGCTGCAAATGTGACACCGTGCTGGCTGATAGACTGCATGGGGACCTACTGACTACTGTAGCTGGGGTCTGCCTTCCTGCTTTCTTGTAGCTCCCATACTCAGTGGCATAACTTAACAGACAAAATGTATTTTTATCAATGGGAGATGAACAGAAAAAGTGTGGTATTGAAGATAGCTCCCACAGGAAAGTAGCTGCAAATGTGACACCGTGCTGGCTGATAGACTGCATGGGGACCTACTGACTACTGTAGCTGGGGTCTGCCTTCCTGCTTTCTTGTAGCTCCCATACTCAGTGGCATAACTTAACAGACAAAATGTATTTTTATCAATGGGAGATGAACAGAAAAAGTGTGGTATTGAAGATAGCTCCCACAGGAAAGCAGCTGCAAATGTGACACCGTGCTGGCTGATAGACTGCATGGAGACCTACTTACTACTGTAGCAGGGGTCTGCCTTCCTGCTTTCTTGTAGCTCCGATACTCAGCGGTATAACTTAACAAACAAAATGTATTTTTTTCAATGGGAGCTGAGGAGAAAAAGTGTGGTATTGAAGATAGCTCCCACAGGAAAGCAGCTGCAAATGTGACACCATGCTGGCTGATAGACTGCATGGGGACCTACTTACTACTGTAGCTGGGGTCTGCCTTCCTGCTTTCTTGTAGCTCCCATACTCAGCGGTATACCTTAACAGACAAAATGTATTTTTTCAGTGGGAGCTGAGGAGAAAAAGTGTGGTATTGAAGATAGCTCCCATAGGAAAGCAGCTGCAAATGTGACACCGTGCTGGCTGATAGACTGCATGGGGACCTACTTACTACTGTAGCTGGGGTCTGCCTTCCTGCTTTCTTGTAGCTCCCATGCTCAGTGTCATAACTTAACAGACACATGTATTTTTTCAATGGCAGCTGAGGAGAAAAAGTGTGGTATTGAAGATAGCTCCCACAGGAAAGGAGCTGCAAATGTGACACCGTGCTGGCTGATAGACTGCATGGGGACCTACTTACTACTGTAGCTGGGGTCTGCCTTCCTGCTTTCTTGTAGCTCCCATACTCAGTGGCATAACTTAACAGACAAAATGTATTTTTTTCAATGGGAGCTGAACAGAAAAAGTGTGGTATTGAAGATAGCTCCCACAGGAAAGCAGTTGCAAATGTGACACCGTGCTGGCTGATAGACTGCATGGAGACCTACTTACTACTGTAGCTGGGGTCTGCCTTCCTGCTTTCTTGTAGCTCCCATGCTCAGTGTCATAACTTAACAGACACATGTATTTTTTCAATGGCAGCTGAGGAGAAAAAGTGTGGTATTGAAGATAGCTCCCACAGGAAAGGAGCTGCAAATGTGACACCGTGCTGGCTGATAGACTGCATGGGGACCTACTTACTACTGTAGCTGGGGTCTGCCTTCCTGCTTTCTTGTAGCTCCCATACTCAGTGGCATAACTTAACAGACAAAATGTATTTTTTTCAATGGGAGCTGAACAGAAAAAGTGTGGTATTGAAGATAGCTCCCACAGGAAAGCAGTTGCAAATGTGACACCGTGCTGGCTGATAGACTGCATGGGGACCTACTTACTACTGTAGCTGGGGTCTGCCTTCCTGCTTTCTTGTAGCTCCGATACTCAGCGGTATAACTTAACAGACAAAATGTATTTTATTCAATGAGAGCTGAGGAGAACAAGTGTGGTATTGAAGATAGCTCCCACAGGAAAGCAGCTGCAAATGTGATACCGTGCTGGCTGATAGACTGCATGGGGACCTACTTACTACTGTAGCTGGGGTCTGCCTTCCTGCTTTCTTGTAGCTCCCATACTCAGTGGTATACCTTAACAGACAAAATGTATTTTTTCAATGGGAGCTGAGGAAAAACTGTGGTATTGAAGATAGCTCCCATAGGAAAGCAGCTGCAAATGTGACACCGTGCTGGCTGATAGACTGCATGGGGACCTACTTACTACTGTAGCTGGGGTCTGCCTTCCTGCTTTCTTGTAGCTCCCATACTCAGCGGTATAATTTAACAGACAAAATGTATTTTATTCAATGGGAGCTGAACAGAAAAAGTGTGGTATTGAAGATAGCTCCCACATGAAAGCAGCTGCAAATGCGGCACCGTGCTGGCTGATTGACTGCATGGAGACCTACTTACTACTGTAGCTGGGGTCTACCTTCCTGCTTTCTTGTTGCTCCGATACTCAGCGGTATAACATAACACACAAAATGTATTTTTTTCAATGGGAGCTGAGGAGAACAATGTGGTATTGAAGATAGCTCCCATAGGAAAGCAGCTGCAAATGTGACACTGTGCTGGCTGATAGACTGCATGGGGACCTACTGACTACTGTAGCTGGGGTCTGCCTTCCTGCTTTCTTGTAGCTCCCATACTCAGTGGCATAACTTAACAGACAAAATGTATTTTTTTCAATGGGAGCTGAACAGAAAAAGTGTGGTATTGAAGATAAATCCCACAGGAAAGCAGCTGCAAATGTGACACCGTGCTGGCTGATAGACTGCATGGAGACCTACTTACTACTGTAGCTGGGGTCTGCCTTCCTGCTTTCTTGTAGCTCCCATAATCAACGGTATAATTTAACAGACAAAATGTATTTTATTCAATGGGAGCTGAGGAGAAAAAGTGTGGTATTGAAAATAACTCCCACAGGAAAGCAGCTGCAAATGTGACACCGTGCTGGCTGATAGACTGCATAGGGACCTACTTACTACTGTAGCTGGGGTCTGCCTTCCTGCTTTCATGTAGCTCCCATACTCAGCGGTATAACTTAACAGACACATGTATTTTTTCAATGGGAGCTGAGGAGAAAAAATGTGGTATTGAAGATAGCTCCCACAGGAAAGCAGCTGCAAATGTGACACCGTGCTGGCTGATAGACTGCATGGGGACCTACTTACTACTGTAGCTGGGGTCTGCCTTCCTGCTTTCTTGTAGCTCCCATACTCAGTGGCATACCTTAACAGACAAAATGTATTTTTTCAATGGGAGCTGAGGAGAACAAGTGTGGTATTGAAGATAGCTCCCACGGGAAAGCAGCTGCAAATGTGACACCGTGCTGGCTGATAGACTGCATGGGCACCTACTTACTACTGTAGCTGGGGTCTGCCTTCCTGCTTTCTTTTAGCTCCCATACTCAGTGGCATAACTGAACAAACACATGTATTTTTTCAATGGGAGCTAAGGATAAAAAGTGTGGTATTGAAGATAGCTCCCACAGGAAAGCAGCTCCAAATGTGACACCGTGCTGGCTGATAGACTGCATGGGGACCTACTTACTACTGTAGCTGGGGTCTGCCTTCCTGCTTTCTTGTAGCTCCCATATTCAGTGGTATACCTTAACAAACACATGTATTTTTTCAATGGGAGCTGAACAGAAAAAGTGTGGTATTGAAGATAGCTCCCACAGGAAAGCAGCTGCAAATGTGACACCGTGCTGGCTGATAGACTGCATGGGCACCTACTTACTACTGTAGCTGGGGTCTGCCTTCCTGCTTTCTTGTAGCTCCCATATTCAGTGGTATACCTTAACAAACACATGTATTTCTTCAATGGGAGCTGAGGAGAAAAAGTGTGGTATTGAAGATAGCTCCCACAGGAAAGCAGCTGCAAATGTGACACCGTGCTGGCTGATAGACTGCATGGGGACCTACTTACTACTGTAGCTGGGGTCTGTCTTCCTGCTTTCTTGTAGCTCCCATACTCAGTTTTATACATTAACAAACATGTATTTTTTCAATGGGAGTTGAGGAGAAAAAGTGTGGTATTGAAGCTAGCTCCCACAGGAAAGCAGCTGCAAATGTGACACCGTGCTGGCTGATAGACTGCATGGGGACCTACTTACTACTGTAGCTGGGGTCTGCCTTCCTGCTTTCTTGTAGCTCCCATACTCAGCGGTATAATTTAACAGACAAAATGTATTTTATTCAATGGGAGCTAAGGATAAAAAGTGTGGTATTGAAGATAGCTCCCACAGGAAAGGAGCTGCAAATATGACACCGTGCTGGCTGATAGAATGCATGGGGACCTACTTACTACTGTAGCTGGGGTCTGCCTTCCTGCTTTCTTGTAGCTCCCATATTCAGTGGTATACCTTAATAGACACATGTATTTTTTCGATGGGAGCTGAGGAGAAAAAGTGTGGTATTGAAGATAGCTCCCACAGGAAAGCAGCTGCAAATGTGACACCGTGCTGGCTGATAAACTGCATGGGGACCTACTTACTACTGTAGCTGGGGTCTGCCTTCCTGCTTTCTTGTAGCTCCCATATTCAGTGGTATACCTTACCAGACACATGATTTTTTCAATGGGAGCTGAACAGAAAAAGTGTGGTATTGAAAATAGCTCCCACAGGAAAGCAGCTGCAAACGTGACACGGTGCTGGCTGATAGACTGCATGGGGACCTACTGACTACTGTAGCTGGGGTCTGTCTTCCTGCTTTCTTGTAGCTCCCATACTCAGTTTTATACATTGACAAACATGTATTTTTTCAATGGGAGCTGAAGAGAAAAAGTGTGGTATTGAAGATAGCTCCCACAGGAAAGCAGCTGCAAATGTGACACCGTGCTGGCTGATAGACTGCATGGGGATCTACTTACCACTGTAGCTGGGGTCTGCCTTCCTGCTTTCTTGTAGCTCCCATACTCAGTGGCATAACTTAACAGACAAAATGTATTTTTTTCAATGGGAGCTGAGGAGAAAAAGTGTGGTATTGAAGATAGCTCCCTCATGAAAGCAGCTGCAAATGTGGCACCGTGCTGGCTGATAGACTGCATGGGGACCTACTTACTACTGTAGCTGGGGTCTGCCTTCCTGCTTTCTTGTAGCTTCCATACTCAGTGGCAAAACTTAACAGACAAAATGTATTTTTTCAATGGGAGCAGAACAGAAAAAGTGTGGTATTGAAGATAGCTCCCACAGGAAAGCAGCTGCAAATGTGACACCGTGCTGGCTGATAGACTGCATGGGGACCTACTTACTACTGTAGCTGGGGTCTGCCTTCCTGCTTTCTTTTAGCTCCCATACTCAGTGGCATAATTTAACAGACACATGTATTTTTTCAATAGGAGCTGAGGAGAAAAAGTCTGATATTGAAGATAGCTCCCACAGGAAAGCAGCTACAAACGTGACACCGTGCTGGCTGATAGACTGCATGGGGACCTACTTACTACTGTAGCTGGGGTCTGCCTTCCTGCTTTCTTGTAGCTCCCATACTCAGCGGTATACCTTAACAGACACATGTATTTTTTCAATGGGAGCTGAGGAGAAAAACTGTGGTATTGAAGATAGCTCCCACAGGAAAGCAGTTGCAAATGTGACACCGTGCTGGCTGATAGACTGCATGGGGACCTACTTACTACTGTAGCTGGGGTCTGCCTTGCTGTTTTCTTGTAGCTCCCATACTCAGTGGCATAACTTAACAGACACATGTATTTTTTCAATGGGAGCTGAGGAGAAAAAGTGTGGTATTGAAGATAGCTCCTACAGGAAAGGAGCTGCAAATGTGACACCGTGCTGGCTGATAGACTGCATGGGGACCTACTTACTACTGTAGCTGGGGTCTGCCTTCCTGCGTTCTTGTAGCTCCCATATTCAGTGGTATACCTTAACAGACATATGTATTTTTTCAATGGGAGCTGAACAGAAAAAGTGTGGTATTGAAGATAGCTCCCACAGGAAAGCAGCTGCAAATGTGACACCGTGCTGGCTGATAGACTGCATGTGGTCCTACAGACTACTGCAGCTGGGGTCTGCCTTCCTGCTTTCTTGTAGCTCCCATACTCAGTGGCATAACTGAACAAACACATGTATTTTTTCAATGGGAGCTAAGGATAAAAAGTGTGGTATTGAAGATAGCTCCCACAGGAAAGCAGCTGCAAATGTGACACCGTGCTGGCTGATAGACTGCATGGGGACCTACTTACTACTGTAGCTGGGGTCTGCCTTCCTGCTTTCTTGTAGCTCCCATACTCAGTGGCATAACTCAACAGACACATGTATTTTTTCAATGGGAGCTGAGGAGAAAAAGTGTGGTATTGAAGATAGCTCCCACAGGAAAGGAGCTGCAAATGTGACACCGTGCTGGCTGATAGACTGCATGGGGACCTACTTACTACTGTAGCTGGGGTCTGCCTTCCTGCTTTCTTGTAGCTCCCATACTCAGTGGCATAACTTCACAGACAAAATGTATTTTTTTCAATGGGAGCTGAACAGAAAAAGTGTGGTATTGAAGATAGCTCCCACAGGAAAGCAGCTGCAAATGTGACACCGTGCTGGCTGATAGACTGCATGGAAACCTACTTACTACTGTAGCTGGGGTCTGCCTTCCTGCTTTCTTGTAGCTCCGATACTCAGCGGTATAATTTAACAGACAAAATGTATTTTTCTCAATGGGAGCTGAGGAGAAAAAGTGTGGTATTGAAGATAGCTCCCACATGAAAGGAGCTGCAAATGTGACACCGTGCTGGCTGCTAGACTGCATGGGGACCTACTTACTACTGTAGCTGGGGTCTGCCTTCCTGCTTACTTGTAGCTCCCATACTCAGCGGTATAATTTAACAGACAAAATGTATTTTATTCAAAGGGAGCTGAGGAGAAAAAGTGTGGTATTGAAGATAGCTCCCACAGGAAAGCAGCTGAAATGTGACACCGTGCTGGCTGATAGACTGCATGGGGACCTACTGACTACTGTAGCTGGGGTCTGTCTTCCTGCTTTCTTGTAGCTCCCATACTCAGTTTTATACATTAACAAACATGTATTCTTTCAATGGGAGTTGAGGAGAAAAAGTGTGGTATTGAAGATAGCTCCCACAGGAAAGCAGCTGCAAATGTGACACCGTGCTGGCTGATAGACTGCATGGGGACCTACTTACTACTGTAGCTGGGGTCTGCCTTCCTGCTTTCTTGTAGCTCCCATACTCAGCGGTATAATTTAACAGACAAAATGTATTTTATTCAATGGGAGCTAAGGATAAAAAGTGTGGTATTGAAGATAGCTCCCACAGGAAAGGAGCTGCAAATGTGACACCGTGCTGGCTGATAGAATGCATGGGGACCTACTTACTACTGTAGCTGGGGTCTGCCTTCCTGCTTTCTTGTAGCTCCCATATTCAGTGGTATACCTTAATAGACACATGTATTTTTTCAATGGGAGCTGAGGAGAAAAAGTGTGGTATTGAAGATAGCTCACACAGGAAAGCAGCTGCAAATGTGACACCGTGCTGGCTGATAAACTGCATGGGGACCTACTTACTACTGTAGCTGAGGTCTGCCTTCCTGCTTTCTTGTAGCTCCCATACTCAGTGGCATAACTTAACAGACACATGTATTTCTTCAATGGGAGCTGAGGAGAAAAAGTGTGGTATTGAAGATAGCTCCCACAGGAAAGCAGCTGCAAATGTGACACCGTGCTGGCTGATAGACTGCATGGGGACCTACTTACTACTGTAGCTGGGGTCTGCCTTCCTGCTTTCTTGTAGCTCCGATACTCAGCGGTATAATTTAACAGACAAAATGTATTTTTCTCAATGGGAGCTGAGGAGAAAAACTGTGGTATTGAAGATAGCTCCCACAGGAAAGCAGCTGCAAATGTGACACCGTGCTGGCTGATAGACTGCATGGGGACCTACTTACTACTGTAGCTGGGGTCTGCCTTCCTGCTTTCTTGTAGCTCCCATACTCAGTGGCATAACTCAACAGACACATGTATTTTTTCAATGGGAGCTGAGGAGAAAAAGTGTGGTATTGAAGATAGCTCCCACAGGAAAGGAGCTGCAAATGTGACACCGTGCTGGCTGATAGACTGCATGGGGACCTACTTACTACTGTAGCTGGGGTCTGCCTTCCTGCTTTCTTGTAGCTCCCATACTCAGTGGCATAATTTCACAGACAAAATGTATTTTTTTTAATGGGAGCTGAACAGAAAAAGTGTGGTATTGAAGATAGCTCCCACAGGAAAGCAGCTGCAAATGTGACACCGTGCTGGCTGATAGACTGCATGGAAACCTACTTACTACTGTAGCTGGGGTCTGCCTTCCTGCTTTCTTGTAGCTCCGATACTCAGCGGTATAATTTAACAGACAAAATGTATTTTTCTCAATGGGAGCTGAGGAGAAAAACTGTGGTATTGAAGATAGCTCCAACAGGAAAGCAGCTGCAAATGTGACACCGTGCTGGCTGATAGACTGCATGGGGACCTACTTACTACTGTAGCTGGGGTCTGCCTTCCTGCTTACTTGTAGCTCCCATACTCAGCGGTATAATTTAACAGACAAAATGTATTTTATTGAAAGGGAGCTGAGGAGAAAAAGTGTGGTATTGAAGATAGCTCCCACAGGAAAGCAGCTGAAATGTGACACCGTGCTGGCTGATAGACTGCATGGGGACCTACTGACTACTGTAGCTGGGGTCTGTCTTCCTGCTTTCTTGTAGCTCCCATACTCAGTTTTATACATTAACAAACATGTATTCTTTCAATGGGAGTTGAGGAGAAAAAGTGTGGTATTGAAGATAGCTCCCACAGGAAAGCAGCTGCAAATGTGACACCGTGCTGGCTGATAGACTGCATGGGGACCTACTTACTACTGTAGCTGGGGTCTGCCTTCCTGCTTTCTTGTAGCTCCCATACTCAGCGGTATAATTTAACAGACAAAATGTATTTTATTCAATGGGAGCTAAGGATAAAAAGTGTGGTATTGAAGATAGCTCCCACAGGAAAGGAGCTGCAAATGTGACACCGTGCTGGCTGATAGAATGCATGGGGACCTACTTACTACTGTAGCTGGGGTCTGCCTTCCTGCTTTCTTGTAGCTCCCATATTCAGTGGTATACCTTAATAGACACATGTATTTTTTCAATGGGAGCTGAGGAGAAAAAGTGTGGTATTGAAGATAGCTCACACAGGAAAGCAGCTGCAAATGTGACACCGTGCTGGCTGATAAACTGCATGGGGACCTACTTACTACTGTAGCTGAGGTCTGCCTTCCTGCTTTCTTGTAGCTCCCATACTCAGTGGCATAACTTAACAGACACATGTATTTCTTCAATGGGAGCTGAGGAGAAAAAGTGTGGTATTGAAGATAGCTCCCACAGGAAAGCAGCTGCAAATGTGACACCGTGCTGGCTGATAGACTGCATGGGGACCTACTTACTACTGTAGCTGGGGTCTGCCTTCCTGCTTTCTTGTAGCTCCGATACTCAGCGGTATAATTTAACAGACAAAATGTATTTTTCTCAATGGGAGCTGAGGAGAAAAACTGTGGTATTGAAGATAGCTCCCACAGGAAAGCAGCTGCAAATGTGACACCGTGCTGGCTGATAGACTGCATGGGGACCTACTTACTACTGTAGCTGGGGTCTGCCTTCCTGCTTACTTGTAGCTCCCATACTCAGCGGTATAATTTAACAGACAAAATGTATTTTATTCAAAGGGAGCTGAGGAGAAAAAGTCTGGTATTGAAGATAGCTCCCACAGGAAAGCAGCTGAAATGTGACACCGTGCTGGCTGATAGACTGCATGGGGACCTACTGACTACTGTAGCTGGGGTCTGTCTTCCTGCTTTCTTGTAGCTCCCATACTCAGTTTTATACATTAACAAACATGTATTCTTTCAATGGGAGTTGAGGAGAAAAAGTGTGGTATTGAAGATAGCTCCCACAGGAAAGCAGCTGCAAATGTGACACCGTGCTGGCTGATAGACTGCATGGGGACCTACTTACTACTGTAGCTGGGGTCTGCCTTCCTGCTTTCTTGTAGCTCCCATACTCAGCGGTATAATTTAACAGACAAAATGTATTTTATTCAATGGGAGCTAAGGATAAAAAGTGTGGTATTGAAGATAGCTCCCACAGGAAAGGAGCTGCAAATGTGACACCGTGCTGGCTGATAGAATGCATGGGGACCTACTTACTACTGTAGCTGGGGTCTGCCTTCCTGCTTTCTTGTAGCTCCCATATTCAGTGGTATACCTTAATAGACACATGTATTTTTTCAATGGGAGCTGAGGAGAAAAAGTGTGGTATTGAAGATAGCTCACACATGAAAGCAGCTGCAAATGTGACACCGTGCTGGCTGATAAACTGCATGGGGACCTACTTACTACTGTAGCTGAGGTCTGCCTTCCTGCTTTCTTGTAGCTCCCATACTCAGTGGCATAACTTAACAGACACATGTATTTCTTCAATGGGAGCTGAGGAGAAAAAGTGTGGTATTGAAGATAGCTCCCACAGGAAAGCAGCTGCAAATGTGACACCGTGCTGGCTGATAGACTGCATGGGGACCTACTTACTACTGTAGCTGGGGTCTGCCTTCCTGCTTTCTTGTAGCTCCGATACTCAGCGGTATAATTTAACAGACAAAATGAATTTTTCTCAATGGGAGCTGAGGAGAAAAACTGTGGTATTGAAGATAGCTCCCACAGGAAAGCAGCTGCAAATGTGACACCGTGCTGGCTGATAGACTGCATGGGGACCTACTTACTACTGTAGCTGGGGTCTGCCTTCCTGCTTTCTTGTAGCTCTGATACTCAGTGGTATAACTTCACAGACACATGTATTTTATTCAATGGGAGCTGAGGAGAAAAAGTGTGGTATTGAAGATAGCTCTCACAGGAAAGCAGCTGCAAATGTGACACGGTGCTGGCTGATAGACTGCATGGGGACCTACTTACTACTGTAGCTGGGGTCTGCCTTCCTGCTTTCTTGTAGCTCCCATACTCAGAGGTATAATTTAACAGACAAAATGTATTTTATTCAATGGGAGCTAAGGATAAAAAGTGTGGTATTGAAGATAGCTCCCACAGGAAAGGAGCTGCAAATGTGACACCGTGCTGGCTGATAGAATGCATGGGGACCTACTTACTACTGTAGCTGGGGTCTGCCTTCCTGCTTTCTTGTAGCTCCCATACTCAGTGGCATACCTTAATAGACACATGTATTTTTTCAATGGGAGCTGAGGAGAAAAAGTGTGGTATTGAAGATAGCTCCCACAGGAAAGCAGCTGCAAATATGACACTGTGCTGGCTGATAGACTGCATGGGGACCTACTTACTACTGTAGCTGGGGTCTGCCTTCCTGCTTTCTTGTAGCTCCCATACTCAGTGGCATAACTTAAGAGACAAAATGTATTTTTTTCAATGGGAGCTGAGGGGAAAAAGTGTGGTATTGAAGATAGCTCCCACAGGAAAGCAGCTGCAAATGTGACACCGTGCTGGCTGATAGACTGCATGGAAACCTACTGACTACTGTAGCTGGGGTCTGCCTTCCTGCTTTCTTGTAGCTCCCATACTCAGCGGTATAATTTAACGGACAAAATGTATTTTATTCAATGGGAGCTGAACAGAAAAACTGTGGTACTGAAGATAGCTCCCACAGGAAAGCAGCTGAAATGTGACACCATGCTGGCTGATAGACTGCATGGGCACCTACTGACTACTGTAGCTGGGGTCTGTCTTCTTGCTTTCTTGTAGTCCCATACTCAGTTTTATACATTAACAAACACATGTATTTTTTCAATGGGAGCTGAGGAGAAAAAGTGTGGTATTGAAGATAGCTCCCACAGGAAAGCAGCTGCAAATGTGACACCGTGCTGGCTGATAGACTGCATGGGGACCTACTGACTACTGTAGCTGGGGTCTGCCTTCCTGCTTTCTTGTAGCTCCCATACTCAGTGGCATAACTGAACAAACACATGTATTTTTTCAATGGGAGCTAAGGATAAAAAGTGTGGTATTGAAGATAGCTCCCACAGGAAAGCAGCTGCAAATGTGACACCGTGCTGGCTGATAGACTGCATGGGGACCTACTGACTACTGTAGCTGGGGTCTGCCTTCCTGCTTTCTTGTAGCTCCCATATTCAGTGGTATACCTTACCAGACACATGTATTTTTTCAATGGGAGCTGAACAGAAAAACTGTGGTATTGAAGATAGCTCCCACAGGAAAGCAGCTGCAAACGTGACACCGTGCTGGCTGATAGACTGCATGGGAACCTACTGACTACTGTAGCTGGGGTCTGTCTTCCTGCTTTCTTGTAGCTCCCATACTCAGTTTTATACATTAAAAAACATGTATTTTTTCAATGGGAGCTGAGGAGAGCAAGTGTGGTATTGAAGATAGCTCCCACAGGAAAGCAGCTGCAAATGTGACACCGTGCTGGCTGATAGACTGTATGGGGACCTACTTACCACTGTAGCTGGGGTCTGCCTTCCTGCTTTCTTGTAGCTCCCATACTCAGTGGCATAACTTAACAGACAAAATGTATTTTTTTCAATGGGAGCTGAGGAGTAAAATTGTGGTATTGAAGATAGCTCCCTCATGAAAGCAGCTGCAAATGTGGCACCGTGCTGGCTGATAGACTGCATGGGGACCTACTTACTACTGTAGCTGGGGTCTGCCTTCCTGCTTACTTGTAGCTCCCATACTCAGCGGTATAATTTAACAGACAAAATGTATTTTATTCAAAGGGAGCTGAGGAGAAAAAGTCTGGTATTGAAGATAGCTCCCACAGGAAAGCAGCTGAAATGTGACACCGTGCTGGCTGATAGACTGCATGGGGACCTACTGACTACTGTAGCTGGGGTCTGTCTTCCTGCTTTCTTGTAGCTCCCATACTCAGTTTTATACATTAACAAACATGTATTCTTTCAATGGGAGTTGAGGAGAAAAAGTGTGGTATTGAAGATAGCTCCCACAGGAAAGCAGCTGCAAATGTGACACCGTGCTGGCTGATAGACTGCATGGGGACCTACTTACTACTGTAGCTGGGGTCTGCCTTCCTGCTTTCTTGTAGCTCCCATACTCAGCGGTATAATTTAACAGACAAAATGTATTTTATTCAATGGGAGCTAAGGATAAAAAGTGTGGTATTGAAGATAGCTCCCACAGGAAAGGAGCTGCAAATGTGACACCGTGCTGGCTGATAGAATGCATGGGGACCTACTTACTACTGTAGCTGGGGTCTGCCTTCCTGCTTTCTTGTAGCTCCCATATTCAGTGGTATACCTTAATAGACACATGTATTTTTTCAATGGGAGCTGAGGAGAAAAAGTGTGGTATTGAAGATAGCTCACACATGAAAGCAGCTGCAAATGTGACACCGTGCTGGCTGATAAACTGCATGGGGACCTACTTACTACTGTAGCTGAGGTCTGCCTTCCTGCTTTCTTGTAGCTCCCATACTCAGTGGCATAACTTAACAGACACATGTATTTCTTCAATGGGAGCTGAGGAGAAAAAGTGTGGTATTGAAGATAGCTCCCACAGGAAAGCAGCTGCAAATGTGACACCGTGCTGGCTGATAGACTGCATGGGGACCTACTTACTACTGTAGCTGGGGTCTGCCTTCCTGCTTTCTTGTAGCTCCGATACTCAGCGGTATAATTTAACAGACAAAATGAATTTTTCTCAATGGGAGCTGAGGAGAAAAACTGTGGTATTGAAGATAGCTCCCACAGGAAAGCAGCTGCAAATGTGACACCGTGCTGGCTGATAGACTGCATGGGGACCTACTTACTACTGTAGCTGGGGTCTGCCTTCCTGCTTTCTTGTAGCTCTGATACTCAGTGGTATAACTTCACAGACACATGTATTTTATTCAATGGGAGCTGAGGAGAAAAAGTGTGGTATTGAAGATAGCTCTCACAGGAAAGCAGCTGCAAATGTGACACGGTGCTGGCTGATAGACTGCATGGGGACCTACTTACTACTGTAGCTGGGGTCTGCCTTCCTGCTTTCTTGTAGCTCCCATACTCAGAGGTATAATTTAACAGACAAAATGTATTTTATTCAATGGGAGCTAAGGATAAAAAGTGTGGTATTGAAGATAGCTCCCACAGGAAAGGAGCTGCAAATGTGACACCGTGCTGGCTGATAGAATGCATGGGGACCTACTTACTACTGTAGCTGGGGTCTGCCTTCCTGCTTTCTTGTAGCTCCCATACTCAGTGGCATACCTTAATAGACACATGTATTTTTTCAATGGGAGCTGAGGAGAAAAAGTGTGGTATTGAAGATAGCTCCCACAGGAAAGCAGCTGCAAATATGACACTGTGCTGGCTGATAGACTGCATGGGGACCTACTTACTACTGTAGCTGGGGTCTGCCTTCCTGCTTTCTTGTAGCTCCCATACTCAGTGGCATAACTTAAGAGACAAAATGTATTTTTTTCAATGGGAGCTGAGGGGAAAAAGTGTGGTATTGAAGATAGCTCCCACAGGAAAGCAGCTGCAAATGTGACACCGTGCTGGCTGATAGACTGCATGGAAACCTACTGACTACTGTAGCTGGGGTCTGCCTTCCTGCTTTCTTGTAGCTCCCATACTCAGCGGTATAATTTAACGGACAAAATGTATTTTATTCAATGGGAGCTGAACAGAAAAACTGTGGTACTGAAGATAGCTCCCACAGGAAAGCAGCTGAAATGTGACACCATGCTGGCTGATAGACTGCATGGGCACCTACTGACTACTGTAGCTGGGGTCTGTCTTCTTGCTTTCTTGTAGTCCCATACTCAGTTTTATACATTAACAAACACATGTATTTTTTCAATGGGAGCTGAGGAGAAAAAGTGTGGTATTGAAGATAGCTCCCACAGGAAAGCAGCTGCAAATGTGACACCGTGCTGGCTGATAGACTGCATGGGGACCTACTGACTACTGTAGCTGGGGTCTGCCTTCCTGCTTTCTTGTAGCTCCCATACTCAGTGGCATAACTGAACAAACACATGTATTTTTTCAATGGGAGCTAAGGATAAAAAGTGTGGTATTGAAGATAGCTCCCACAGGAAAGCAGCTGCAAATGTGACACCGTGCTGGCTGATAGACTGCATGGGGACCTACTGACTACTGTAGCTGGGGTCTGCCTTCCTGCTTTCTTGTAGCTCCCATATTCAGTGGTATACCTTACCAGACACATGTATTTTTTCAATGGGAGCTGAACAGAAAAACTGTGGTATTGAAGATAGCTCCCACAGGAAAGCAGCTGCAAACGTGACACCGTGCTGGCTGATAGACTGCATGGGAACCTACTGACTACTGTAGCTGGGGTCTGTCTTCCTGCTTTCTTGTAGCTCCCATACTCAGTTTTATACATTAAAAAACATGTATTTTTTCAATGGGAGCTGAGGAGAGCAAGTGTGGTATTGAAGATAGTTCCCACAGGAAAGCAGCTGCAAATGTGACACCGTGCTGGCTGATAGACTGTATGGGGACCTACTTACCACTGTAGCTGGGGTCTGCCTTCCTGCTTTCTTGTAGCTCCCATACTCAGTGGCATAACTTAACAGACAAAATGTATTTTTTTCAATGGGAGCTGAGGAGTAAAATTGTGGTATTGAAGATAGCTCCCTCATGAAAGCAGCTGCAAATGTGGCACCGTGCTGGCTGATAGACTGCATGGGGACCTACTTACTACTGTAGCTGGGGTCTGCCTTCCTGCTTTCTTGTAGCTCTGATACTCAGTGGTATAACTTCACAGACACATGTATTTTATTCAATGGGAGCTGAGGAGAAAAAGTGTGGTATTGAAGATAGCTCCCACAGGAAAGCAGCTGCAAATGTGACACCGTGCTGGCTGATAGACTGCATGGGGACCTACTGACTACTGTAGCTGGGGTCTGCCTTCCTACTTTCTTGTAGCTCCCATACTCAGTGGCATAACTTAAGAGACAAAATGTATTTTTTTCAATGGGAGCTGAGGGGAAAAAGTGTGGTATTGAAGATAGCTCCCACAGGAAAGCAGCTGCAAATGTGACACCGTGCTGGCTGATAGATTGCATGGGGACCTACTGACTACTGTAGCTGGGGTCTGCCTTCCTGCTTTCTTGTAGCTCCCATACTCAGTGGCATAACTTAAGAGACAAAATGTATTTTTTTCAATGGGAGCTGAGGGGAAAAAGTGTGGTATTGAAGATAGCTCCCACAGGAAAGCAGCTGCAAATGTGACACCGTGCTGGGTGATAGACTGCATGGAAACCTACTTACTACTGTAGCTGGGGTCTGCCTTCCTGCTTTCTTGTAGCTCCCATACTCAGCGGTATAATTTAACGGACAAAATGTATTTTATTCAATGGGAACTGAACAGAAAAACTGTGGTATTGAAGATAGCTCCCACAGGAAAGCAGCTGAAATGTGACACCGTGCTGGCTGATAGACTGCATGGGCACCTACTGACTACTGTAGCTGGGGTCTGTCTTCTTGCTTTCTTGTAGCTCCCATACTCAGTTTTATACGTTAACAAACAGATGTATTTTTTCAATGGGAGCTGAGGAGAAAAAGTGTGGTATTGAAGATAGCTCCCACAGGAAAGCAGCTGCAAATGTGACACCGTGCTGGCTGATAGACTGCATGGGGACCTAGTTAATACTGTAGCTGGGTCTGCCTTCCTGCTTTCTTGTAGCTCCCATATTCAGTGGTATACCTTAACAGACACTTGTATTTTTTCAATGGGAGCTGAGGAGAAAAAGTGTGGTATTGAAGATAGCTCCCACAGGAAAGCAGCTGCAAATGTGACACCGTGCTGGCTGATAGACTGCATGGGGACCTACTGACTACTGTAGCTGGGGTCTGCCTTCCTGCTTTCTTGTAGCTCCCATACTCAGTGGCATAACTGAACAAACACATGTATTTTTTCAATGGGAGCTAAGGATAAAAAGTGTGGTATTGAAGATAGCTCCCACAGGAAAGTAGCTGCAAATGTGACACCGTGCTGGCTGATAGACTGCATGGGGACCTACTGACTACTGTAGCTGGGCTCTGCCTTCCTGCTTTCTTGTAGCTCCCATACTCTGTGGTATAACTTAACAGACAAAATGTATTTTATTCAATGGGAGCTGAGGAGAACAAGTGTGGTATTGAAGATAGCTCCCACAGGAAAGCAGCTGCAAATATGACACCGTGCTGGCTGATAGACTGCATGGGGACCTACTTACTACTGTAGCTGGGGTCTGCCTTCCTGCTTTCTTGTAGCTCCCATACTCAGTGGCATAACTTAACAGACAAAATGTATTTTTTTCAATGGGAGCTGAGGAGAAAAAGTGTGGTATTGAAGATAGCTCCCTCATGAAAGCAGCTGCAAATGTGGCACCGTGCTGGCTGATAAACTGCATGGAGACCTACTGACTACTGTAGCTGGGGTCTGCCTTCCTGCTTTCTTGTAGCTCCCATACTCAGTGGCATAACTTAACAAACAAAATGTATTTTTTTCAATGGGAGCTGAGGAGAAAAAGTGTGGTATTGAAGATAGCTCCCACAGGAAAGCAGCTGCAAATGTGACACCGTGCTGGCTGATCGACTGCATGGGGACCTACTGACTACTGTAGCTGGGGTCTGCCTTCCTGCTTTCTTGTAGCTCCCATACTCAGCGGTATAATTTAACAGACAAAATGTATTTTATTCAATGGGAGCTAAAGATAAAAAGTGTGGTATTGAAGATAGCTCCCACAGGAAAGCAGCTGCAAATGTGACACCGTGCTGGCTGATAGAATGCATGGGGACCTGCTTACTACTGTAGCTGGGGTCTGCCTTCCTGCTTTCTTGTAGCTCCCATATTCAGTGGTATACCTTAATAGACACATGTATTTTTTCAATGGGAGCTGAGGAGAAAAAGTGTGGTATTGAAGATAGCTCCCACAGGAAAGCAGCTGCAAACGTGACACCGTGCTGGCTGATAGACTGCATGGGGACCTACTGACTACTGTAGCTGGGGTCTGCCTTCCTGCTTTCTTGTAGCTCCCATACTCAGTGGCAAAACTTAACAGACAAAATGTATTTTATTCAATGGGAGCTGAACGGAAAAAGTGTGGTATTTAAGATAGCTCCCACAGGAAAGCAGCTGCAAATGTGACACGGTGCTGGCTGATAGACTGCATGGGGACCTACTTACTACTGTAGCTGGGGTCTGCCTTCCTGCTTTCTTGTAGCTCCCATACTCAGTGGTATACCTTAACAGACAAAATGTATTTTATTCAATGGGAGCTGAACAGAAAAAGTGTGGTATTGAAGATAGCTCCCACATGAAAGCAGCTGCAAATGTGACACCGTGCTCGTTGATAGACTGCATGGGGACCTACTGACTACTGTAGCTGGGGTATACCTTCCTGCTTTCTTGTACCTCCCATGCTCAGTGGCATAACTTAACAGACACATGTATATTTTCAATGGGAGCTGAGGAGAAAAAGTGTGGTATTTAAGATAGCTCCCACAGGAAAGGAGCTGCAAATGTGACACGGTCCTGGCTGATAGACTGCATGGGGACCTACTTACTACTGTAGCTGGGGTCTGCCTTCCTGCTTTCTTGTAGCTCCCATATTCAGTGGTATACCTTACCAGACACATGTATTTTTTCAATGGGAGCTGAGGAGAAAAAGTGTGGTATTGAAGATAGCTCCCTCATGAAAGCAGCTGCAAATGTGGCACCGTGCTGGCTGATAAACTGCATGGAGACCTACTGACTACTGTAGCTGGGGTCTGCCTTCCTGCTTTCTTGTACCTCCCATACTCAGTGGCATAACTTAACAAACAAAATGTATTTTTTTCAATGGGAGCTGAGGAGAAAAAGTGTGGTATTGAAGATAGCTCCCACAGGAAAGCAGCTGCAAATGTGACACCGTGCTGGCTGATAGACTGCATGGGGACCTACTGACTACTGTAGCTGGGGTCTGCCTTCCTGCTTTCTTGTAGCTCCCATACTCAGCGGTATAATTTAACAGACAAAATGTATTTTATTCAATGGGAGCTAAAGATAAAAAGTGTGGTATTGAAGATAGCTCCCACAGGAAAGCAGCTGCAAATGTGACACCGTGCTGACTGATAGAATGCATGGGGACCTGCTTACTACTGTAGCTGCGGTCTGCCTTCCTGCTTTCTTGTAGCTCCCATATTCAGTGGTATACCTTAATAGACACATGTATTATTTCAATGGGAGCTGAGGAGAAAAAGTGTGGTATTGAAGATAGCTCCCACAGGAAAGCAGCTGCAAATGTGACACCGTGCTGGCTGATAGACTGCATGGGGACCTACTTACTACTGTAGCTGGGGTCTGCCTTCCTGCTTTCTTGTAGCTCCCATATTCAGTGGTATACCTTACCAGACACATGTATTTTTTCAATGGGAGCTGAACAGAAAAAGTGTGGTATTGAAGATAGCTCCCACAGGAAAGCAGCTGCAAACGTGACACCGTGCTGGCTGATAGACTGCATGGGGACCTACTGACTACTGTAGCTGGGGTCTGCCTTCCTGCTTTCTTGTAGCTTCCATACTCAGTGGCAAAACTTAACAGACAAAATGTATTTTATTCAATGGGAGCTGAACGGAAAAAGTGTGGTATTTAAGATAGCTCCCACAGGAAAGCAGCTGCAAATGTGACACGGTGCTGGCTGATAGACTGCATGGGGACCTACTTACTACTGTAGCTGGGGTCTGCCTTCCTGCTTTCTTGTAGCTCCCATACTCAGTGGTATACCTTAACAGACAAAATGTATTTTATTCAATGGGAGCTGAACAGAAAAAGTGTGGTATTGAAGATAGCTCCCACAGGAAAGCAGCTGCAAATGTGACACCGTGCTCGTTGATAGACTGCATGGGGACCTACTGACTACTGTAGCTGGGCTCTGCCTTCCTGCTTTCTTGTACCTCCCATGCTCAGTGGCATAACTTAACAGACACATGTATTTTTTCAATGGGAGCTGAGGAGAAAAAGTGTGGTATTGAAGATAGCTCCCACAGGAAAGCAGCTGCAAATGTGACACGGTGCTGGCTGATAGACTGCATGGGGACCTACTTACTACTGTAGCTGGGGTCTGCCTTTCTGCTTTCTTGTAGCTCCCATATTCAGTGGTATACCTTACCAGACACATGTATTTTTTCAATGGGAGCTGAACAGAAAAAGTGTGGTATTGAAGATAGCTCCCACAGGAAAGCAGCTGCAAACGTGACACCGTGCTGGCTGATAGACTGCATGGGGACCTACTGACTACTGTAGCTGGGGTCTGTCTTCCTGCTTTCTTGTAGCTCCCATACTCAGTTTTATACATTAACAAACATGTATTCTTTCAATGGGAGTTGAGGAGAAAAAGTGTGGTATTGAAGATAGCTCCCACAGGAAAGCAGCTGCAAATGTGACACCGTGCTGGCTGATAGACTGCATGGGGACCTACTTACTACTGTAGCTGGGGTCTGCCTTCCTGCTTTCTTGTAGCTCCCATACTCAGCGGTATAATTTAACAGACAAAATGTATTTTATTCAATGGGAGCTAAGGATAAAAAGTGTGGTATTGAAGATAGCTCCCACAGGAAAGGAGCTGCAAATGTGACACCGTGCTGGCTGATAGAATGCATGGGGACCTACTTACTACTGTAGCTGGGGTCTGCCTTCCTGCTTTCTTGTAGCTCCCATATTCAGTGGTATACCTTAATAGACACATGTATTTTTTCAATGGGAGCTGAGGAGAAAAAGTGTGGTATTGAAGATAGCTCACACAGGAAAGCAGCTGCAAATGTGACACCGTGCTGGCTGATAAACTGCATGGGGACCTACTTACTACTGTAGCTGAGGTCTGCCTTCCTGCTTTCTTGTAGCTCCCATACTCAGTGGCATAACATAACAGACACATGTATTTCTTCAATGGGAGCTGAGGAGAAAAAGTGTGGTATTGAAGATAGCTCCCACAGGAAAGCAGCTGCAAATGTGACACCGTGCTGGCTGATAGACTGCATGGGGACCTACTTACTACTGTAGCTGGGGTCTGCCTTCCTGCTTTCTTGTAGCTCCGATACTCAGCGGTATAATTTAACAGACAAAATGTATTTTTCTCAATGGGAGCTGAGGAGAAAAACTGTGGTATTGAAGATAGCTCCCACAGGAAAGCAGCTGCAAATGTGACACCGTGCTGGCTGATAGACTGCATGGGGACCTACTTACTACTGTAGCTGGGGTCTGCCTTCCTGCTTTCTTGTAGCTCCCATACTCAGTGGCATAACTCAACAGACACATGTATTTTTTCAATTGGAGCTGAGGAGAAAAAGTGTGGTATTGAAGATAGCTCCCACAGGAAAGGAGCTGCAAATGTGACACCGTGCTGGCTGATAGACTGCATGGGGACCTACTTACTACTGTAGCTGGGGTCTGCCTTCCTGCTTTCTTGTAGCTCCCATACTCAGTGGCATAACTTCACAGACAAAATGTATTTTTTTCAATGGGAGCTGAACAGAAAAAGTGTGGTATTGAAGATAGCTCCCACAGGAAAGCAGCTGCAAATGTGACACCGTGCTGGCTGATAGACTGCATGGAAACCTACTTACTACTGTAGCTGGGGTCTGCCTTCCTGCTTTCTTGTAGCTCCGATACTCAGCGGTATAATTTAACAAACAAAATGTATTTTTCTCAATGGGAGCTGAGGAGAAAAACTGTGGTATTGAAGATAGCTCCAACAGGAAAGCAGCTGCAAATGTGACACCGTGCTGGCTGATAGACTGCATGGGGACCTACTTACTACTGTAGCTGGGGTCTGCCTTCCTGCTTACTTGTAGCTCCCATACTCAGCGGTATAATTTAACAGACAAAATGTATTTTATTCAAAGGGAGCTGAGGAGAAAAAGTGTGGTATTGAAGATAGCTCCCACAGGAAAGCAGCTGAAATGTGACACCGTGCTGGCTGATAGACTGCATGGGGACCTACTGACTACTGTAGCTGGGGTCTGTCTTCCTGCTTTCTTGTAGCTCCCATACTCAGTTTTATACATTAACAAACATGTATTCTTTCAATGGGAGTTGAGGAGAAAAAGTGTGGTATTGAAGATAGCTCCCACAGGAAAGCAGCTGCAAATGTGACACCGTGCTGGCTGATAGACTGCATGGGGACCTACTTACTACTGTAGCTGGGGTCTGCCTTCCTGCTTTCTTGTAGCTCCCATACTCAGCGGTATAATTTAACAGACAAAATGTATTTTATTCAATGGGAGCTAAGGATAAAAAGTGTGGTATTGAAGATAGCTCCCACAGGAAAGGAGCTGCAAATGTGACACCGTGCTGGCTGATAGAATGCATGGGGACCTACTTACTACTGTAGCTGGGGTCTGCCTTCCTGCTTTCTTGTAGCTCCCATATTCAGTGGTATACCTTAATAGACACATGTATTTTTTCAATGGGAGCTGAGGAGAAAAAGTGTGGTATTGAAGATAGCTCACACAGTAAAGCAGCTGCAAATGTGACACCGTGCTGGCTGATAAACTGCATGGGGACCTACTTACTACTGTAGCTGAGGTCTGCCTTCCTGCTTTCTTGTAGCTCCCATACTCAGTGGCATAACTTAACAGACACATGTATTTCTTCAATGGGAGCTGAGGAGAAAAAGTGTGGTATTGAAGATAGCTCCCACAGGAAAGCAGCTGCAAATGTGACACCGTGCTGGCTGATAGACTGCATGGGGACCTACTTACTACTGTAGCTGGGGTCTGCCTTCCTGCTTTCTTGTAGCTCCGATACTCAGCGGTATAATTTAACAGACAAAATGTATTTTTCTCAATGGGAGCTGAGGAGAAAAACTGTGGTATTGAAGATAGCTCCCACAGGAAAGCAGCTGCAAATGTGACACCGTGCTGGCTGATAGACTGCATGGGGACCTACTTACTACTGTAGCTGGGGTCTGCCTTCCTGCTTACTTGTAGCTCCCATACTCAGCGGTATAATTTAACAGACAAAATGTATTTTATTCAAAGGGAGCTGAGGAGAAAAAGTCTGGTATTGAAGATAGCTCCCACAGGAAAGCAGCTGAAATGTGACACCGTGCTGGCTGATAGACTGCATGGGGACCTACTGACTACTGTAGCTGGGGTCTGTCTTCCTGCTTTCTTGTAGCTCCCATACTCAGTTTTATACATTAACAAACACATGTATTTTTTCAATGGGAGCTGAGGAGAAAAAGTGTGGTATTGAAGATAGCTCCCACAGGAAAGCAGCTGCAAATGTGACACCGTGCTGGCTGATAGACTGCATGGAAACCTACTTACTACTGTAGCTGGGGTCTGCCTTCCTGCTTTCTTGTACCTCCCATGCTCAGTGGCATAACTTAACAGACACATGTATTTTTTCAGTGGGAGCTGAGGAGAAAAAGTGTGGTATTGAAGATAGCTCCCACAGGAAAGGAACTGCAAATGTGACACAGTGCTGGCTGATAGACTGCATGGGGACCTACTTACTACTGTAGCTGGGGTCTGCCTTCCTGCTTTCTTTTAGCTCCCATACTCAGTGGCATAATTTAACAGACACATGTATTTCTTCAATGGGAGCTGAGGAGAAAAAGTGTGGTATTGAAGATAGCTCCCACAGGAAAGCAGCTGCAAATGTGACACCGTGCTGGCTGATAGACTGCATGGGGACCTACTTACTACTGTAGCTGGGGTCTGCCTTCCTGCTTTCTTGTAGCTCCCATATTCAGTGGTATACCTTACCAGACACATGTATTTTTTCAATGGGACCTGAACAGAAAAACTGTGGTATTGAAGATAGCTCCCACAGGAAAGCAGCTGCAAATGTGACACCGTGCTGGCTGATAGACTGCATGGGGACCTACTTACTACTGTAGCTGGGGTCTGTCTTCCTGCTTTCTTGTAGCTCCCATACTCAGTTTTATACATTAACAAACGTGTATTTTTTCAATGGGAGCTGAGGAGAACAAGTGTGGTATTGAAGATAGCTCCCACAGGAAAGCAGCTGCAAATGTGACACCGTGCTGGCTGATAGACTGCATGGGGACCTACTTACCACTGTAGCTGGGGTCTGCCTTCCTGCTTTCTTGTAGCTCCCATACTCAGTGGCATAACTTAACAGACAAAATGTATTTTTTTCAATGGGAGCTGAGGAGTAAAATTGTGGTATTGAAGATAGCTCCCTCATGAAAGCAGCTGCAAATGTGGCACCGTGCTGGCTGATAGACTGCATGGGGACCTACTTACTACTGTAGCTGGGGTCTGCCTTCCTGCTTTCTTGTAGCTCTGATACTCAGTGGTATAACTTCACAGACACATGTATTTTATTCAATGGGAGCTGAGGAGAAAAAGTGTGGTATTGAAGATAGCTCCCACAGGAAAGCAGCTGCAAATGTGACACGGTGCTGGCTGATAGACTGCATGGGGACCTACTTACTACTGTAGCTGGGGTCTGCCTTCCTGCTTTCTTGTAGCTCCCATACTCAGCGGTATAATTTAACAGACAAAATGTATTTTATTCAATGGGAGCTAAGGATAAAAAGTGTGGTATTGAAGATAGCTCCCACAGGAAAGGAGCTGCAAATGTGACACCGTGCTGGCTGATAGAATGCATGGGGACCTACTTACTACTGTAGCTGGGGTCTGCCTTCCTGCTTTCTTGTAGCTCCCATATTCAGTGGTATACCTTAATAGACACATGTATTTTTTCAATGGGAGCTGAGGAGAAAAAGTGTGGTATTGAAGATAGCTCACACAGGAAAGCAGCTGCAAATGTGACACCGTGCTGGCTGATAAACTGCATGGGGACCTACTTACTACTGTAGCTGAGGTCTGCCTTCCTGCTTTCTTGTAGCTCCCATACTCAGTTTTATACATTAACAAACATGTATTCTTTCAATGGGAGTTGAGGAGAAAAAGTGTGGTATTGAAGATAGCTCCCACAGGAAAGCAGCTGCAAATGTGACACCGTGCTGGCTGATAGACTGCATGGGGACCTACTTACTACTGTAGCTGGGGTCTGCCTTCCTGCTTTCTTGTAGCTCCCATACTCAGCGGTATAATTTAACAGACAAAATGTATTTTATTCAATGGGAGCTAAGGATAAAAAGTGTGGTATTGAAGATAGCTCCCACAGGAAAGGAGCTGCAAATGTGACACCGTGCTGGCTGATAGAATGCATGGGGACCTACTTACTACTGTAGCTGGGGTCTGCCTTCCTGCTTTCTTGTAGCTCCCATATTCAGTGGTATACCTTAATAGACACATGTATTTTTTCAATGGGAGCTGAGGAGAAAAAGTGTGGTATTGAAGATAGCTCACACAGGAAAGCAGCTGCAAATGTGACACCGTGCTGGCTGATAAACTGCATGGGGACCTACTTACTACTGTAGCTGAGGTCTGCCTTCCTGCTTTCTTGTAGCTCCCATACTCAGTGGCATAACTTAACAGACACATGTATTTCTTCAATGGGAGCTGAGGAGAAAAAGTGTGGTATTGAAGATAGCTCCCACAGGAAAGCAGCTGCAAATGTGACACCGTGCTGGCTGATAGACTGCATGGGGACCTACTTACTACTGTAGCTGGGGTCTGCCTTCCTGCTTTCTTGTAGCTCCGATACTCAGCGGTATAATTTAACAGACAAAATGTATTTTTCTCAATGGGAGCTGAGGAGAAAAACTGTGGTATTGAAGATAGCTCCCACAGGAAAGCAGCTGCAAATGTGACACCGTGCTGGCTGATAGACTGCATGGGGACCTACTTACTACTGTAGCTGGGGTCTGCCTTCCTGCTTACTTGTAGCTCCCATACTCAGCGGTATAATTTAACAGACAAAATGTATTTTATTCAAAGGGAGCTGAGGAGAAAAAGTCTGGTATTGAAGATAGCTCCCACAGGAAAGCAGCTGAAATGTGACACCGTGCTGGCTGATAGACTGCATGGGGACCTACTGACTACTGTAGCTGGGGTCTGTCTTCCTGCTTTCTTGTAGCTCCCATACTCAGTTTTATACATTAACAAACACATGTATTTTTTCAATGGGAGCTGAGGAGAAAAAGTGTGGTATTGAAGATAGCTCCCACAGGAAAGCAGCTGCAAATGTGACACCGTGCTGGCTGATAGACTGCATGGAAACCTACTTACTACTGTAGCTGGGGTCTGCCTTCCTGCTTTCTTGTACCTCCCATGCTCAGTGGCATAACTTAACAGACACATGTATTTTTTCAGTGGGAGCTGAGGAGAAAAAGTGTGGTATTGAAGATAGCTCCCACAGGAAAGGAACTGCAAATGTGACACAGTGCTGGCTGATAGACTGCATGGGGACCTACTTACTACTGTAGCTGGGGTCTGCCTTCCTGCTTTCTTTTAGCTCCCATACTCAGTGGCATAATTTAACAGACACATGTATTTCTTCAATGGGAGCTGAGGAGAAAAAGTGTGGTATTGAAGATAGCTCCCACAGGAAAGCAGCTGCAAATGTGACACCGTGCTGGCTGATAGACTGCATGGGGACCTACTTACTACTGTAGCTGGGGTCTGCCTTCCTGCTTTCTTGTAGCTCCCATATTCAGTGGTATACCTTACCAGACACATGTATTTTTTCAATGGGAGCTGAACAGAAAAACTGTGGTATTGAAGATAGCTCCCACAGGAAAGCAGCTGCAAATGTGACACCGTGCTGGCTGATAGACTGCATGGGGACCTACTTACTACTGTAGCTGGGGTCTGTCTTCCTGCTTTCTTGTAGCTCCCATACTCAGTTTTATACATTAACAAACATGTATTTTTTCAATGGGAGCTGAGGAGAACAAGTGTGGTATTGAAGATAGCTCCCACAGGAAAGCAGCTGCAAATGTGACACCGTGCTGGCTGATAGACTGCATGGGGACCTACTTACCACTGTAGCTGGGGTCTGCCTTCCTGCTTTCTTGTAGCTCCCATACTCAGTGGCATAACTTAACAGACAAAATGTATTTTTTTCAATGGGAGCTGAGGAGTAAAATTGTGGTATTGAAGATATCTCCCTCATGAAAGCAGCTGCAAATGTGGCACCGTGCTGGCTGATAGACTGCATGGGGACCTACTTACTACTGTAGCTGGGGTCTGCCTTCCTGCTTTCTTGTAGCTCTGATACTCAGTGGTATAACTTCACAAACACATGTATTTTATTCAATGGGAGCTGAGGAGAGAAAGTGTGGTATTGAAGATAGCTCCCACAGGAAAGCAGCTGCAAATGTGACACGGTGCTGGCTGATAGACTGCATGGGGACCTACTTACTACTGTAGCTGGGGTCTGCCTTCCTGCTTTCTTGTAGCTCCCATACTCAGCGGTATAATTTAACAGACAAAATGTATTTTATTCAATGGGAGCTAAGGATAAAAAGTGTGGTATTGAAGATAGCTCCCACAGGAAAGGAGCTGCAAATGTGACACCGTGCTGGCTGATAGAATGCATGGGGACCTACTTATTACTGTAGCTGGGGTCTGCCTTCCTGCTTTCTTGTAGCTCCCATATTCAGTGGTATACCTTAATAGACAGATGTATTTTTTCAATGGGAGCTGAGGAGAAAAAGTGTGGTATTGAAGATAGCTCCCACAGGAAAGCAGCTGCAAATGTGACACCGTGCTGGCTGATAGACTGCATGGGGACCTACTGACTACTGTAGCTGGGGTCTGCCTTCCTGCTTTCTTGTAGCTCCCATACTCAGTGGCATAACTTAAGAGACAAAATGTATTTTTTTCAATGGGAGCTGAGGGGAAAAAGTGTGGTATTGAAGATAGCTCCCACAGGAAAGCAGCTGCAAATGTGACACCGTGCTGGCTGATAGACTGCATGGAAACCTACTGACTACTGTAGCTGGGCTCTGCCTTCCTGCTTTCTTGTAGCTCCCATACTCAGCGGTATAATTTAACGGACAAAATGTATTTTATTCAATGGGAACTGAACAGAAAAACTGTGGTACTGAAGATAGCTCCCACAGGAAAGCAGCTGAAATGTGACACCGTGCTGGCTGATAGACTGCATGGGCACCTACTGACTACTGTAGCTGGGGTCTGTCTTCTTGCTTTCTTGTAGCTCCCATACTCAGTTTTATACATTAACAAACACATGTATTTTTTCAATGGGAGCTGAGGAGAAAAAGTGTGGTATTGAAGATAGCTCCCACAGGAAAGCAGCTGCAAATGTGACACCGTGCTGGCTGATAGACTGCATGGGGACCTACTGACTACTGTAGCTGGGGTCTGCCTTCCTGCTTTCTTGTAGCTCCCATACTCAGTGGCATAACTGAACAAACACATGTATTTTTTCAATGGGAGCTAAGGATAAAAAGTGTGGTATTGAAGATAGCTCCCACAGGAAAGCAGCTGCAAATGTGACACCGTGCTGGCTGATAGACTGCATGGGGACCTACTGACTACTGTAGCTGGGGTCTGCCTTCCTGCTTTCTTGTAGCTCCCATATTCAGTGGTATACCTTACCAGACACATGTATTTTTTCAATGGGAGCTGAACAGAAAAACTGTGGTATTGAAGATAGCTCCCACAGGAAAGCAGCTGCAAACGTGACACCGTGCTGGCTGATAGACTGCATGGGAACCTACTGACTACTGTAGCTGGGGTCTGTCTTCCTGCTTTCTTGTAGCTCCCATACTCAGTTTTATACATTAACAGACACATGTATTTTTTCAATGGGAGCTGAGGAGAGCAAGTGTGGTATTGAAGATAGCTCCCACAGGAAAGCAGCTGCAAATGTGACACCGTGCTGGCTGATAGACTGCATGGGGACCTACTGACTACTGTAGCTGGGGTCTGCCTTCCTACTTTCTTGTAGCTCCCATACTCAGTGGCATAACTTAAGAGACAAAATGTATTTTTTTCAATGGGAGCTGAGGGGAAAAAGTGTGGTATTGAAGATAGCTCCCACAGGAAAGCAGCTGCAAATGTGACACCGTGCTGGCTGATAGATTGCATGGGGACCTACTGACTACTGTAGCTGGGGTCTGCCTTCCTGCTTTCTTGTAGCTCCCATACTCAGTGGCATAACTTAAGAGACAAAATGTATTTTTTTCAATGGGAGCTGAGGGGAAAAAGTGTGGTATTGAAGATAGCTCCCACAGGAAAGCAGCTGCAAATGTGACACCGTGCTGGGTGATAGACTGCATGGAAACCTACTTACTACTGTAGCTGGGGTCTGCCTTCCTGCTTTCTTGTAGCTCCCATACTCAGCGGTATAATTTAACGGACAAAATGTATTTTATTCAATGGGAACTGAACAGAAAAACTGTGGTATTGAAGATAGCTCCCACAGGAAAGCAGCTGAAATGTGACACCGTGCTGGCTGATAGACTGCATGGGCACCTACTGACTACTGTAGCTGGGGTCTGTCTTCTTGCTTTCTTGTAGCTCCCATACTCAGTTTTATACATTAACAAACACATGTATTTTTTCAATGGGAGCTGAGGAGAAAAAGTGTGGTATTGAAGATAGCTCCCACAGGAAAGCAGCTGCAAATGTGACACCGTGCTGGCTGATAGACTGCATGGGGACCTAGTTAATACTGTAGCTGGGTCTGCCTTCCTGCTTTCTTGTAGCTCCCATATTCAGTGGTATACCTTAACAGACACATGTATTTTTTCAATGGGAGCTGAGGAGAAAAAGTGTGGTATTGAAGATAGCTCCCACAGGAAAGCAGCTGCAAATGTGACACCGTGCTGGCTGATAGACTGCATGGGGACCTACTGACTACTATAGCTGGGGTCTGCCTTCCTGCTTTCTTGTAGCTCCCATACTCAGTGGCATAACTGAACAAACACATGTATTTTTTCAATGGGAGCTAAGGATAAAAAGTGTGGTATTGAAGATAGCTCCCACAGGAAAGCAGCTGCAAATGTGACACCGTGCTGGCTGATAGACTGCATGGGGACCTACTGACTACTGTAGCTGGGCTCTGCCTTCCTGCTTTCTTGTAGCTCCCATACTCTGTGGTATAACTTAACAGACAAAATGTATTTTATTCAATGGGAGCTGAGGAGAACAAGTGTGGTATTGAAGATAGCTCCCACAGGAAAGCAGCTGCAAATGTGACACCGTGCTGGCTGATAGACTGCATGGGGACCTACTTACTACTGTAGCTGGGGTCTGCCTTCCTGCTTTCTTGTAGCTCCCATACTCAGTGGCATAACTTAACAGACAAAATGTATTTTTTTCAATGGGAGCTGAGGAGAAAAAGTGTGGTATTGAAGATAGCTCCCTCATGAAAGCAGCTGCAAATGTGGCACCGTGCTGGCTGATAAACTGCATGGAGACCTACTGACTACTGTAGCTGGGGTCTGCCTTCCTGCTTTCTTGTAGCTCCCATACTCAGTGGCATAACTTAACAAACAAAATGTATTTTTTTCAATGGGAGCTGAGGAGAAAAAGTGTGGTATTGAAGATAGCTCCCACAGGAAAGCAGCTGCAAATGTGACACCGTGCTGGCTGATAGACTGCATGGGGACCTACTGACTACTGTAGCTGGGGTCTGCCTTCCTGCTTTCTTGTAGCTCCCATACTCAGCGGTATAATTTAACAGACAAAATGTATTTTATTCAATGGGAGCTAAAGATAAAAAGTGTGGTATTGAAGATAGCTCCCACAGGAAAGCAGCTGCAAATGTGACACCGTGCTGGCTGATAGAATGCATGGGGACCTGCTTACTACTGTAGCTGGGGTCTGCCTTCCTGCTTTCTTGTAGCTCCCATATTCAGTGGTATACCTTAATAGACACATGTATTTTTTCAATGGGAGCTGAGGAGAAAAAGTGTGGTATTGAAGATAGCTCCCACAGGAAAGCAGCTGCAAACGTGACACCGTGCTGGCTGATAGACTGCATGGGGACCTACTGACTACTGTAGCTGGGGTCTGCCTTCCTGCTTTCTTGTAGCTCCCATACTCAGTGGCATAACTTAACAGACACATGTATTTTTTCAATGGGAGCTGAGGAGAAAAAGTGTGGTATTGAAGATAGCTCCCACAGGAAAGGAGCTGCAAATGTGACACCGTGCTGGCTGATAGACTGCATGGGGACCTACTTACTACTGTAGCTGGGGTCTGCCTTCCTGCTTTCTTGTAGCTCCCATATTCAGTGGTATACCTTACCAGACACATGTATTTTTTCAATGGGAGCTGAGGAGAAAAAGTGTGGTATTGAAGATAGCTCCCTCATGAAAGCAGCTGCAAATGTGGCACCGTGCTGGCTGATAAACTGCATGGAGACCTACTGACTACTGTAGCTGGGGTCTGCCTTCCTGCTTTCTTGTACCTCCCATACTCAGTGGCATAACTTAACAAACAAAATGTATTTTTTTCAATGGGAGCTGAGGAGAAAAAGTGTGGTATTGAAGATAGCTCCCACAGGAAAGCAGCTGCAAATGTGACACCGTGCTGGCTGATAGACTGCATGGAAACCTACTTACTACTGTAGCTGGGGTCTGCCTTCCTGCTTTCTTGTAGCTCCCATACTCAGCGGTATAATTTAACAGACAAAATGTATTTTATTCAATGGGAGCTAAGGATAAAAAGTGTGGTATTGAAGATAGCTCCCACAGGAAAGGAGCTGCAAATGTGACACCGTGCTAGCTGATAGAATGCATGGGGACCTGCTTACTACTGTAGCTGCGGTCTGCCTTCCTGCTTTCTTGTAGCTCCCATATTCAGTGGTATACCTTAATAGACACATGTATTATTTCAATGGGAGCTGAGGAGAAAAAGTGTGGTATTGAAGATAGCTCCCACAGGAAAGCAGCTGCAAATGTGACACCGTGCTGGCTGATAGACTGCATGGGGACCTACTTACTACTGTAGCTGGGGTCTGCCTTCCTGCTTTCTTGTAGCTCCCATATTCAGTGGTATACCTTACCAGACACATGTATTTTTTCAATGGGAGCTGAACAGAAAAAGTGTGGTATTGAAGATAGCTCCCACAGGAAAGCAGCTGCAAACGTGACACCGTGCTGGCTGATAGACTGCATGGGGACCTACTGACTACTGTAGCTGGGGTCTGCCTTCCTGCTTTCTTGTAGCTTCCATACTCAGTGGCAAAACTTAACAGACAAAATGTATTTTATTCAATGGGAGCTGAACGGAAAAAGTGTGGTATTTAAGATAGCTCCCACAGGAAAGGAGCTGCAAATGTGACACGGTGCTGGCTGATAGACTGCATGGGGACCTACTTACTACTGTAGCTGGGGTCTGCCTTCCTGCTTTCTTGTAGCTCCCATACTCAGTGGTATACCTTAACAGACAAAATGTATTTTATTCAATGGGAGCTGAACAGAAAAAGTGTGGTATTGAAGATAGCTCCCACAGGAAAGCAGCTGCAAATGTGACACCGTGCTCGTTGATAGACTGCATGGGGACCTACTGACTACTGTAGCTGGGCTCTGCCTTCCTGCTTTCTTGTACCTCCCATGCTCAGTGGCATAACTTAACAGACACATGTATTTTTTCAATGGGAGCTGAGGAGAAAAAGTGTGGTATTGAAGATAGCTCCCACAGGAAAGCAGCTGCAAATGTGACACGGTGCTGGCTGATAGACTGCATGGGGACCTACTTACTACTGTAGCTGGGGTCTGCCTTTCTGCTTTCTTGTAGCTCCCATATTCAGTGGTATACCTTACCAGACACATGTATTTTTTCAATGGGAGCTGAACAGAAAAAGTGTGGTATTGAAGATAGCTCCCACAGGAAAGCAGCTGCAAACGTGACACCATGCTGGCTGATAGACTGCATGGGGACCTACTGACTACTGTAGCTGGGGTCTGTCTTCCTGCTTTCTTGTAGCTCCCATACTCAGTTTTATACATTAACAAACATGTATTTTTTCAATGGGAGCTGAGGAGAAAAAGTGTGGTATTGAAGATAGCTCCCACAGGAAAGCAGCTGCAAATGTGACACCGTGCTGGCTGATAGACTGCATGGGGACCTACTGACTACTGTAGCTGGGGTCTGCCTTCCTGCTTTCTTGTAGCTCCCATACTCAGCGGTATAATTTAACAGACAAAATGTATTTTATTCAATGGGAGCTAAGGATAAAAAGTGTGGTATTGAAGATAGCTCCCACAGGAAAGGAGCTGCAAATGTGACACCGTGCTGGCTGATAGAATGCATAGGGACCTGCTTACTACTGTAGCTGGGGTCTGCCTTCCTGCTTTCTTGTAGCTCCCATATTCAGTGGTATACCTTAATAGACACATGTATTATTTCAATGGGAGCTGAGGAGAAAAAGTGTGGTATTGAAGATAGCTCCCACAGGAAAGCAGCTGCAAATGTGACACCGTGCTGGCTGATAGACTGCATGGGGACCTACTTACTACTGTAGCTGGGGTCTGCCTTCCTGCTTTCTTGTAGCTCCCATATTCAGTGGTATACCTTACCAGACACATGTATTTTTTCAATGGGAGCTGAACAGAAAAAGTGTGGTATTGAAGATAGCTCCCACAGGAAAGCAGCTGCAAACGTGACACCGTGCTGGCTGATAGACTGCATGGGGACCTACTGACTACTGTAGCTGGGGTCTGCCTTCCTGCTTTCTTTTAGCTCCCATACTCAGCGGTATGATTTAACAGACAAAATGTATTTTATTCAATGGGAGCTGAACAGAAAAAGTGTGGTATTGAAGATAGCTCCCACAGGAAAGCAGCTGCAAATGTGACACCGTGCTCGTTGATAGACTGCATGGGGACCTACTGACTACTGTAGCTGGGGTATACCTTCCTGCTTTCTTGTACCTCCCATGCTCAGTGGCATAACTTAACAGACACATGTATTTTTTCAATGGGAGCTGAACAGAAAAAGTGTGGTATTGAAGATAGCTCCCACAGGAAAGGAGCTGCAAACGTGACACCGTGCTGGCTGATAGACTGCATGGGGACCTACTGACTACTGTAGCTGGGGTCTGTCTTCCTGCTTTCTTGTAGCTCCCATACTCAGTTTTATACATTAACAAACATGTATTTTTTCAATGGGAGCTGAGGAGAAAAAGTGTGGTATTGAAGATAGCTCCCACAGGAAAGCAGCTGCAAATGTGACACCGTGCTGGCTGATAGACTGCATGGGGACCTACTGACTACTGTAGCTGGGGTCTGCCTTCCTGCTTTCTTGTAGCTCCCATACTCAGTGGCATAACTTAACAGACACATGTATTTTTTCCATGGGAGCTCAGGAGAAAAAGTGTGGTATTGAAGATAGCTCCCACAGGAAAGGAGCTGCAAATGTGACACCGTGCTGGCTGATAGACTGCATGGGGACCTACTTACTACTGTAGCTGGCGTCTGCCTTCCTGCTTTCTTGTAGCTCCCATACTCAGCGGTATAATTTAACAGACAAAATGTATTTTATTCAATGGGAGCTGAACAGAAAAAGTGTGGTATTGAAGATAGCTCCCACAGGAAAGCAGCTGCAAATGTGACACTGTGCTGGCTGATAGACTGCATGGGGACCTAATTACTACTGTAGCTGGGGTCTGCCTTCCTGCTTTCTTGTAGCTCCCATACTCAGCGGTATACCTTAACAGACACATGTATTTTTTCAATGGGAGCTGAGGAGAAAAAGTGTGCTATTGAAGATAGCTCCCACAGGAAAGCAGCTGCAAATGTGACACCGTGCTGGCTGATAGACTGCATGGGGACCTACTTACTACTGTAGCTGGGGTCTGCCTTGCTGCTTTCTTGTAGCTCCCATACTCAGTGGCATAACTTAACAGACACATGTATTTTTTCAATGGGAGCTGAGGAGAAAAAGTGTGGTATTGAAGATAGCTCCCACAGGAAAGCAGCTGCAAATGTGACACCGTGCTGGCTGATAGACTGCATGGGGACCTACTTACTACTGTAGCTGGGGTCTGCCTTCCTGCTTTCTTGTAGCTCTGATACTCAGTGGTATAACTTAACAGACAAAATGTATTTTATTCAATGGGAGCTAAGGATAAAAAGTGTGGTATTGAAGATAGCTCCCACAGGAAAGGAGCTGCAAATGTGACACCGTGCTGGCTGATAGAATGCATGGGGACCTACTTACTACTGTAGCTGGGGTCTGCCTTCCTGCTTTCTTGTAGCTCCCATATTCAGTGGTATAGCTTAATAGACACATATATTTTTTCAATGGGAGCTGAGGAGAAAAAGTGTGGTATTGAAGATAGCTCCCACAGGAAAGCAGCTGCAAATGTGACACCGTGCTGGCTGATAGACTGCATGGAGACCTACTTACTACTGTAGCTGGGGTCTGCCTTCCTGCTTTCTTTTAGCTCCCATACTCAGTGGCATAACTTAACAGACACATGTATTTTTTCAATGGGAGCTGAGGAGAAAAAGTGTGGTATTGAAGATAGCTCCCACAGGAAAGGAGCTGCAAATGTGACACCGTGCTGGCTGATAGACTGCATGGGGACCTACTTACTACTGTAGCTGGGGTCTGCCTTCCTGCTTTCTTGTAGCTCCCATATTCAGTGGTATACCTTACCAGACACATGTATTTTTTCAATGGGAGCTGAACAGAAAAAGTGTGGTATTGAAGATAGCTCCCACAGGAAAGCAGCTGCAAACGTGACACCGTGCTGGCTGATAGACTGCATGGGGACCTACTGACTACTTTAGCTGGGGTCTGCCTTCCTGCTTTCTTGTAGCTTCCATACTCAGTGGCAAAACTTAACAGACAAAATGTATTTTTTCAATGGGAGCTGAACGGAAAAAGTGTGGTATTTAAGATAGCTCCCACAGGAAAGCAGCTGCAAATGTGACACCGTGCTGGCTGATAGACTGCATGGGGACCTACTTACTACTGTAGCTGGGGTCTGCCTTCCTGCTTTCTTGTAGCTCCCATACTCAGTGGTATACCTTAACAGACAAAATGTATTTTTTCAATGGGAGCTGAACAGAAAAAGTGTGGTATTGAAGATAGCTCCCACAGGAAAGCAGCTGCAAATGTGACACGGTGCTGGCTGATAGACTGCATGGGGACCTACTTACTACTGTAGCTGGGGTCTGTCTTCCTGCTTTCTTGTAGCTCCCATACTCAGTTTTATACATTAACAAACATGTATTTTTTCAATGGGAGCTGAGGAGAAAAAGTGTGGTATTGAAGATAGCTCCCACAGGAAAGCAGCTGCAAATGTGACACCGTGCTGGCTGATAGACTGCATGGGGATCTACTTACCACTGTAGCTGGGGTCTGCCTTCCTGCTTTCTTGTAGCTCCCATACTCAGTGGCATAACTTAACAGACAAAATGTATTTTTTTCAATGGGATCTGAGGAGAAAAAGTGTGGTATTGAAGATAGCTCCCTCATGAAAGCAGCTGCAAATGTGGCACCGTGCTGGCTGATAAACTGCATGGAGACCTACTTACTACTGTAGCTGGGGTCTGCCTTCCTGCTTTCTTGTAGCTCTGATACTCAGTGGTATAACATCACAGACACGTGTATTTTATTCAATGGGAGCTGAACAGAAAAAGTGTGGTATTGAAGATAGCTCCCACAGGAAAGCAGCTGCAAATGTGACACCGTGCTGGCTGATAGACTGCATGGGGACCTACTTACTACTGTAGCTGGGGTCTGCCTTCCTGCTTTCTTGTAGCTCCCATACTCAGCGGTATAATTTAACAGACAAAATGTATTTTATTCAATGGGAGCTGAACAGAAAAAGTGTGGTATTGAAGATAGCTCCCACAGGAAAGCAGTTGCAAATGTGACACCGTGCTGGCTGATAGACTGCATGGGGACCTACTTACTACTGTAGCTGGGGTCTGCCTTCCTGCTTTCTTTTAGCTCCCATACTCAGTGGCATAACTTAACAGACACATGTATTTTTTCAATGGGAGCTGAGGAGAAAAAGTGTGGTATTGAAGATAGCTCCCACAGGAAAGGAGCTGCAAATGTGACACCGTGCTGGCTGATAGACTGCATGGGGACCTACTTACTACTGTAGCTGGGGTCTGCCTTCCTGCTTTCTTGTAGCTCCCATACTCAGCGGTATAATTTAACAGACAAAATGTATTTTATTCAATGGTAGCTAAGGATAAAAAGTGTGGTATTGAAGATAGCTCCCACAGGAAAGGAGCTGCAAATGTGACACCGTGCTGGCTGATAGAATGCATGGGGACCTACTTACTACTGTAGCTGGGGTCTGCCTTCCTGCTTTCTTGTAGCTCCCATATTCCGTGGTATACCTTAACAGACACATGTATTTTTTCAATGGGAGGTGAACGGAAAAAGTGTGGTATTGAAATTAGCTCCCACAGGAAAACAGCTGCAAATGTGACACCGTGCTGGCTGATAGACTGCATGGAGACCTACTTACTACTGTAGCTGGGGTCTGCCTTCCTGCTTTCTTGTAGCTCCCATACTCAGCGATATACCTTAACAGACACATGTATTTTTTCAATGGGAGCTGAGGAGAAAAACTGTGGTATTGAAGATAGCTCCCACAGGAAAGCAGCTGCAAATGTGACACCGTGCTGGCTGATAGACTGCATGGGGACCTACTGACTACTGCAGCTGGGGTCTGCCTTCCTGCTTTCTTGTAGCTCCCATACTCAGTGGTATACCTTAACAAACACATTTATTTTTTCAATGGGAGCTGAACAGAAAAAGTGTGGTATTGAAGATAGCTCCCTCATGAAAGCAGCTGCAAATGTGGCACCGTGATGGCTGATAAACTGCATGGAGAACTACTTACTACTGTAGCTGGGGTCCGCCTTCCTGCTTTCTTGTAGCTCTGATACTCAGTGGTATAACTTCACAGACACATGTATTTTTTCAATGGGAGCTGAGGAGAAAAAGTGTGGTATTGAAATAGCTCCCACAGGAAAGCAGCTGCAAATGTGACACCGTGCTGGCTGATAGACTGCATGGGGACCTACTTACTACTGTAGCTGGGGTCTGCCTTCCTGCTTTCTTGTAGCTCCCATACTCAGTGGTATACCTTAACAGACAAAATGTATTTTTTCAATGGGAGCTGAACAGAAAAAGTGTGGTATTGAAGATAGCTCCCACAGGAAAGGAGCTGCAAAAGTTACACCGTGCTGGCTGATAGACTGCATGGGAACCTACTTACTACTGTAGCTGGGGTCTGCCTTCCTGCTTTCTTGTACCTCCCATGCTCAGTGGAATAACTTAACAGACACATGTATTTTTTCAATGGGAGCTGAGGAGAAAAAGTGTGGTATTGAAGATAACTCCCACAGGAAAGCAGCTGCAAATGTGACACCGTGCTGGCTGATAGACTGCATGGGGACCTACTGACTATGTAGCTGGGGTTTGCCTTCCTGCTTTCTTGTAGCTCCCATACTCAGTGGCATAACTTAACAGACACGTGTATTTTTTCAATGGGAGATGAACAGAAAAAGTGTGGTATTAAAGATAGCTCCCACAGGAAAGCAGCTGCAAATGTGACACCGTGCTGGCTGATAGACTGCATGGGGACCTACTTACTACTGTAGCTGGGGTCTGCCTTCCTGCTTTCTTGTAGCTCCCATACTCAGTGGCATAACTTAACAGACAAAATGTATTTTATTCAATGGGAGCTGAACAGAAAAAGTGTGCTATTGAAGATAGCTCCCACAGGAAAGGAGCTACAAATGTGACACCGTGCTGGCTTATAGACTGCATGGGGACCTATTTACTACTGTAGCTGGGGTCTGCCTTCCTGCTTTCTTGTAGCTCCCATACTCAGTGGTATACCTTAACAGACACATGTATTTTTTCAATGGGAGCTGAGGAGAAAAAGTGTGTTATTGAAGATAGCTCCCACAGGAAAGGAGCTGCAAATGTGACACCGTGCTGGCTGATAGAGTGCATGGGGACCTACTTACTACTGTAGCTGGGGTCTGCCTTCCTGCTTTCTTGTAGCTCCGATACTCAGCGGTATAACTTAACAGACACATGTATTTTTTCAATGGGAGCTGAGGAGAAAAAGTGTGGTATTGAAGATAGCTCCCACAGGAAAGCAGCTGCAAATGTGACACCGTGCTGGCTGATAGACTGCATGGGAACCTACTGACTACTGTAGCTGGGGTCTGTCTTCCTGCTTTCTTGTAGCTCCCATACTCAGTTTTATACATTAACAAACACATGTATTTTTTCAATGGGACCTGAGGAGAAAAAGTGTGGTATTGAAGATAGCTCCCACAGGAAAGCAGCTGCAAATGTGACACCGTGCTGGCTGATAGACTGCATGGGGACCTACTTACTACTGTAGCTGGGGTCTGCCTTCCTACTTTCTTGTAGCTCCCATACTCAGTGGCATAACTTCACAGACAAAATGTATTTTTTTCAATGGGAGCTGAGGAGAAAAAGTGTGGTATTGAAGATAGCTCCCTCATGAAAGCAGCTGCAAATGTGGCACCGTGCTGGCTGATAAACTGCATGGAGACCTACTTACTACTGTAGCTGGGGTCTGCCTTCCTGCTTTCTTGTAGCTCTGATACTCAGTGGTATAACTTCACAGACACATGTACTTTTTAAATGGGAGCTGAGGAGAAAAAGTGTGGTATTGCAGATAGCTCCCACAGGAAAGCAGCTGCAAATGTGACACCGTGCTGGCTGATAGACTGCATGGGGACCTACTTACTACAGTAGCTGGGGTCTGCCTTCCTGCTTTCTTGTAGTTCCCATAGTGAGTGGTATAACTTAACATACACACGTATTTTTTCAAAGGGAGCTGAGGATAAAAACTGTGGTATTGAAGATAGCTCCCACAGGAAAGCAGTTGCAAATGTGACACCGTGCTGGCTGATAGACTGCATGGGGACCTACTGACTACTGTAGCTGGGGTCTGCCTTCCTGCTTTCTTGTAGCTCCCATACTCAGTGGCATAACTTAACAGACACATGTATTTTTTCAATGGGAGCTGAGGAGAAAAAGTGTGGTATTGAAGATAGCTCCCACAGGAAAGCAGCTGCAAATGTGACACCGTGCTGGCTGATAGACTGCATGGGGACCTACTTACTACTGTAGCTGGGGTCTGCCTTCCTGCTTTCTTGTAGTTCCCATACTCAGCGCTATACCTTAACAGACACATGTATTTTTTCAATAGGAGCTGAGGAGAAAAACTATGGCATTGAAGATAGCTCCCACAGGAAAGCAGTTGCAAATATGACACCGTGCTGGCTGATAGACTGCATGGGGACCTAGTTAATACTGTAGCTGGGGTCTGCCTTCCTGCTTTCTTGTAGCTCCCATACTCAGTGGCATAACTTAACAGACAAAATGTATTTTTTCAATGGGAACTGAACAGAAAAAGTGTGGTATTGAAGATAGCTCCCACAGGAAAGCAGCTGCAAATGTGACACCGTGCTCACTGATACACTGCATGGGGACCTACTGACTACTGTAGCTGGGGTCTGCCTTCCTGCTTTCTTGTACCTCCCATGCTCAGTGGCATAACTTAATAGACAAAATGTATTTTTTTCAATGGGAGCTGAACAGAAAACGTGTGGTATTGAAGATAGCTCCCACAGGAAAGGAGCTGCAAATGTGACACCGTGCTGGCTGATAGACTGCATGGGGACCTACTGACTACTGTAGCTGGGGTCTGCCTTCCTGCTTTCTTGTAGCTCCCATACTTAGAGGTATAATTTAACAGACAAAATGTATTTTATTCAATGGGAGCTGAACAGAAAAAGTGTGGTATTGAAGATAGCTCCCACAGGAAAGGAGCTGCAAATGTGACACCGTGCTGGCTGATAGACTGCATGGGGACCTATTTACTACTGTAGCTGGGGTCTGCCTTCCTGCTTTCTTGCAGCTCCCATACTCAGTGGTATACCTTAACAGACACATGTATTTTTTCAATGGGAGCTGAGGAGAAAAAGTGTGGTATTGAAGATAGCTCCCACAGGAAAGCAGCTGCAAATGTGACACCGTGCTGGCTGATAGACTGCATGGGGACCTACTTACTACTGTAGCTGGGGTCTGCCTTCCTGCTTTCTTGTAGCTCCCATACTCAACGGTATAACTTAACAGACACATGTATTTTTTCAATGGGAGCTGAGGAGAAAAAGTGTGGTATTGAAGATAGCTCCCACAGGAAAGCAGCTGCAAATGTGACACCGTGCTGGCTGATAGACTGCATGGGGACCTACTGACTACTGTAGCTGGGGTCTGTCTTCCTACTTTCTTCTAGCTCCCATACTCAGTGGCATAACTTAACAGACAAAATGTATTTTTTTCAATGGGAGCTGAGGAGAAAAAGTGTGGTATTGAAGATAGCTCCCTCATGAAAGCAGCTGCAAATGTGGCACCGTGCTGGCTGATAGACTGCATGGGGACCTACTGACTACTGTAGCTGGGGTCTGTCTTCCTGCTTTCTTGTAGCTCCCATACTCAGCGGTATAATTTAACAGACAAAATGTATTTTATTCAATGGGAACTGAACAGAAAAAGTGTTTTATTGAAGATAGCTCCCACAGGAAAGGAGCTGCAAATGTGACACCGTGCTGGCTGATAGACTGCATGGGGACCTACTTACTACTGTAGCTGGGTCTGCCTTCCTGCTTTCTTGTAGCTCCCATACTCAGCGGTATACCTTAACAGATACATGTATTTTTTCAATGGGAGCTGAGGAGAAAAATTGTGGTATTGAAGATAGCTCCCACAGGAAAGCAGTTGCAAATGTGACACCGTGCTGGCTGATAGACTGCACGGGGACCTACTTACTAATGTAGCTGGGGTCTGCCTTCCTGCTTTCTTGTAGCTCCCATACTCACTTTTATACATTAACAAACAAAATGTATTTTTTCAATGGGAGTTGAACAGAAAAAGTGTGGTATTGAAGATAGCTCCCACAGGAAAGCAGCTGCAAGTGTGACACCGTGCTGGCTGATAGACTGCATGGGGACCTACTTACTACTGTAGCTGGGGTCTGCCTTCCTGCTTTCTTGTAGCTCCCATACTCAGCGGTATAATTTAATAGACAAAATGTATTTTATTCAATGGGAGCTGAACAGAAAAAGTGTGGTATTGAAGATAGCTCCCACAGGAAAGCAGCTGCAAATGTGGCACCGTGCTGGCTGATAGACTGCATGGGGACTTACTACTGTAGCTGGGGTCTGCCTTCCTGCTTTCTTGTAGCTCCCATACTCAGTTTTATACATTAACAAACACATGTATTTTTTCAATGGGAGCTGAGGAGAAAAAGTGTGGTATTGAAGATAGCTCCCACAGGAAAGCAGCTGCAAATGTGATACCGTGCTGGCTGATAGACTGCATGGGGACCTACTTACTAATGTAGCTGGGGTCTGCCTTCCTACTTTCTTGTAGCTCCCATACTCAGTGGCATAACTTCACAGACAAAATGTATTTTTTTCAATGGGAGCTGAGGAGAAAAAGTGTGGTATTGAAGATAGCTCCCTCATGAAAGCAGCTGCAAATGTGGCACCGTGCTGGCTGATAAACTGCATGGAGACCTACTTACTACTGTAGCTGGGGTCTGCCTTCCTGCTTTCTTGTAGCTCTGATACTCAGTGGTATAACTTCACAGACACATGTACTTTTTAAATGGGAGCTGAGGAGAAAAAGTGTGGTATTGCAGATAGCTCCCACAGGAAAGCAGCTGCAAATGTGACACCGTGCTGGCTGATAGACTGCATGGGGACCTACTTACTACAGTAGCTGGGGTCTGCCTTCCTGCTTTCTTGTAGTTCCCATAGTGAGTGGTATAACTTAACATACACACGTATTTTTTCAAAGGGAGCTGAGGATAAAAACTGTGGTATTGAAGATAGCTCCCACAGGAAAGCAGTTGCAAATGTGACACCGTGCTGGCTGATAGACTGCATGGGGACCTACTGACTACTGTAGCTGGGGTCTGCCTTCCTGCTTTCTTGTAGCTCCCATACTCAGTGGCATAACTTAACAGACACATGTATTTTTTCAATGGGAGCTGAGGAGAAAAAGTGTGGTATTGAAGATAGCTCCCACAGGAAAGCAGCTGCAAATGTGACACCGTGCTGGCTGATAGACTGCATGGGGACCTACTTACTACTGTAGCTGGGGTCTGCCTTCCTGCTTTCTTGTAGTTCCCATACTCAGCGCTATACCTTAACAGACACATGTATTTTTTCAATAGGAGCTGAGGAGAAAAACTATGGCATTGAAGATAGCTCCCACAGGAAAGCAGTTGCAAATGTGACACCATGCTGGCTGATAGACTGCATGGGGACCTAGTTAATACTGTAGCTGGGGTCTGCCTTCCTGCTTTCTTGTAGCTCCCATACTCAGTGGCATAACTTAACAGACAAAATGTATTTTTTCAATGGGAGCTGAACAGAAAAAGTGTGGTATTGAAGATAGCTCCCACAGGAAAGCAGCTGCAAATGTGACACCGTGCTCACTGATACACTGCATGGGGACCTACTGACTACTGTAGCTGGGGTCTGCCTTCCTGCTTTCTTGTACCTCCCATGCTCAGTGGCATAACTTAATAGACAAAATGTATTTTTTTCAATGGGAGCTGAACAGAAAACGTGTGGTATTGAAGATAGCTCCCACAGGAAAGGAGCTGCAAATGTGACACCGTGCTGGCTGATAGACTGCATGGGGACCTACTGACTACTGTAGCTGGGGTCTGCCTTCCTGCTTTCTTGTAGCTCCCATACTTAGAGGTATAATTTAACAGACAAAATGTATTTTATTCAATGGGAGCTGAACAGAAAAAGTGTGGTATTGAAGATAGCTCCCACAGGAAAGGAGCTGCAAATGTGACACCGTGCTGGCTGATAGACTGCATGGGGACCTACTGACTACTGTAGCTGGGGTCTGTCTTCCTACTTTCTTCTAGCTCCCATACTCAGTGGCATAACTTAACAGACAAAATGTATTTTATTCAATGGGAGCTGAACAGAAAAAGTGTGGTATTGAAGATAGCTCCCTCATGAAAGCAGCTGCAAATGTGGCACCGTGCTGGCTGATAGACTGCATGGGGACCTACTGACTACTGTAGCTGGGGTCTGTCTTCCTGCTTTCTTGTAGCTCCCATACTCAGCGGTATAATTTAACAGACAAAATGTATTTTATTCAATGGGAACTGAACAGAAAAAGTGTTTTATTGAAGATAGCTCCCACAGGAAAGGAGCTGCAAATGTGACACCGTGCTGGCTGATAGACTGCATGGGGACCTACTTACTACTGTAGCTGGGTCTGCCTTCCTGCTTTCTTGTAGCTCCCATACTCAGCGGTATACCTTAACAGATACATGTATTTTTTCAATGGGAGCTGAGGAGAAAAATTGTGGTATTGAAGATAGCTCCCACAGGAAAGCAGTTGCAAATGTGACACCGTGCTGGCTGATAGACTGCACGGGGACCTACTTACTAATGTAGCTGGGGTCTGCCTTCCTGCTTTCTTGTAGCTCCCATACTCACTTTTATACATTAACAAACAAAATGTATTTTTTCAATGGGAGTTGAACAGAAAAAGTGTGGTATTGAAGATAGCTCCCACAGGAAAGCAGCTGCAAGTGTGACACCGTGCTGGCTGATAGACTGCATGGGGACCTACTTACTACTGTAGCTGGGGTCTGCCTTCCTGCTTTCTTGTAGCTCCCATACTCAGCGGTATAATTTAATAGACAAAATGTATTTTATTCAATGGGAGCTGAACAGAAAAAGTGTGGTATTGAAGATAGCTCCCACAGGAAAGCAGCTGCAAATGTGGCACCGTGCTGGCTGATAGACTGCATGGGGACTTACTACTGTAGCTGGGGTCTGCCTTCCTGCTTTCTTGTAGCTCCCATACTCAGTTTTATACATTAACAAACACATGTATTTTTTCAATGGGAGCTGAGGAGAAAAAGTGTGGTATTGAAGATAGCTCCCACAGGAAAGCAGCTGCAAATGTGATACCGTGCTGGCTGATAGACTGCATGGGGACCTACTTACTACTGTAGCTGGGGTCTGCCTTCCTGCTTTCTTGTAGCTCCCATACTCAGCGGTATAACTTAACAGACACATGTATTTTTTCAATGGGAGCTGAGGAGAAAAAGTGTGGTATTGAAGATAGCTCCCACAGGAAAGCATCTGCAAATGTGACACCGTGCTGGCTGATAGACTGCATGGGGACCTACTGACTACTGTAGCTGGGGTCTGCCTTCCTGCTTTCTTGTAGCTCCCATACTCAGCGGTATAATTTAACAGACAAAATGTATTTTATTCAATGGGAGCTGAACAGAAAAACTGTGGTATTGAAGATAGCTCCCACAGGAAAGGAGCTGCAAATGTGGCACCGTGCTGGCTGATAGACTGCATGGGGACCTACTTACTACTGTAGCTGGGGTCTGCCTTCCTGCTTTCTTGTAGCTCCCATACTCAGCGGCATAACTTAACAGACAAAATGTATTTTATTCAATGGGAGCTGAGGAGAAAAAGTGTGGTATTGAAGATAGCTCCCACATAAAAGCAGCTAAAAATGTGGCACCGTGCTGGCTGATAGACTGCATGGGGACCTACTTACTACTGTAGCTGGGGTCTGCCTTCCTGCTTTCTTGTAGCTCCCATATTCAGTGGTATACCTTTACAGACACATGTATTTTTAAAATGGGAGCTGAGGAGAAAAACTGTGGTATTTAAGATAGCTCCCACAGGAAAGCAGTTGCAAATGTGACACCGTGCTGGCTGATAGACTGCATGGGGACCTACTTACTACTGTAGCTGGGGTCTGCCTTGCTGCTTTCTTGTAGCTCCCATACTCAGTGGCATAACTTAACAGACACATGTATTTTTTCAATGGGAGCTGAACAGAAAAACTGTGGTATTGAAGATAGCTCCCACAGGAAAGCAGCTGCAAATGTGACACCGTGCTGGCTGATAGACTGCATGGGGACCTACTTACTACTGTAGCTGGGGTATGCCTTCCTGCTTTCTTGTAGCTCCCATACTCAGTGGCATAACTTAACCGACACATGTACTTTTCCAAACGAATCTGAGGATAAAAACTGTGGTATTGAAGATAGCTCCCACAGGAAAGCAGCTGCAAATGTGACACCGTGCTGGCTGATAGACTGCCTGGGGACCTACTTACTACTGTAGCTGCGGTCTGCCTTCCTGCTTTCTTGTAGCTCCCATACTCAGTGGCATAACTTAACAGACACATGTATTTTTTCAATGGGAGCTGAGGAGAAAAAGTCTGGTATTGAAGCTAGCTCCCACAGGAAAGCAGCTGCAAATGTGACACCGTGCTGGCTGATAGACTGCATGGGGACCTACTTACTACTGTAGCTGCGGTCTGCCTTCCTGCTTTCTTCTAGCTCCCATACTCAGTGGCACTACTTAACAGACACCTGTATTTTTTCAAAGGAATGTGAGGATAAAAACTGTGGTATTGAAGATAACTCCCACAGGAAAGCAGCTGCAAATGTGACACCGTGCTGGCTGATAGACTGCATGGGGACCTACTTACTACTTTAGCTGGGGTCTGCCTTCCTGCTTTCTTCTAGCTCCCATACTCAGTTTTATACATTAACAAACAAAATGTATTTTTTCATAGGGAGCTGAACAGAAAAAGTATGGTATTGAAGATAGCTCCCACAGGAAAGAAGCTGCAAGTGTGACACCGTGCTGGCTGATAGACTGCATGGGGACCTACTTACTACTATAGCTGCGGTCTGCCTTCCTACTTTCTTGTAACTACCATACTCAGTGGCATAACTTAACAGACACATGTATTTTTTCAATGGGAGCTGAGGAGAAAAAGTGTGGTATTGAAGATAGCTCCCACAGGAAAGCAGCTCCAAATGTGACACCGTGATGGCTGATAGACTGCATGGGGACCTACTTACTACTGTAGCTGGGGTGTGCCGTCCTGCTTTCTTGTAGCTCCCATACTCAGTGGTATAACTTAACATAAATATGTATTTTTTCAAAGGGAGCTGAGGAGAAAAAGTGTGGTATTGAAGATAGCTCCCACAGGAAAGCAGCTGCAAATGTGACACCGTGCTGGCTGATAGACTGCATGGGGACCTACTTACTACTGTAGCTGGGGTCTGCCTTCCTGCTTTCTTGTAGCTCCCATACTCAGCGGTATAACTTAACAGACACATGTATTTTTTCAATGGGAGCTGAGGAGAAAAAGTGTGGTATTGAAGATAGCTCCCACAGGAAAGCAGCTGCAAATGTGACACCGTGCTGGCTGATAGACTGCATGGGGACCTACTGACTACTGTAGCTGCGGTCTGCCTTCCTGCTTTCTTGTAGCTCCCATACTCAGCGGTATAATTTAACAGACAAAATGTATTTTATTCAATGGGAGCTGAACAGAAAAACTGTGGTATTGAAGATAGCTCCCACAGGAAAGGAGCTGCAAATGTGACACCGTGCTGGCTGATAGACTGCATGGGGACCTACTTACTACTGTAGCTGGGGTCTGCCTTCCTGCTTTCTTGTAGCTCCCATATTCAGTGGTATACCTTAACAGACACTGTATTTTTTCAATGGGAGCTGAGGAGAAAAAGTGTGGTATTGAAGATAGCTCCCACAGGAAAGCAGCTGCAAATGTGACACCGTGCTGGCTGATAGACTGCATGGGGACCTACTTACTACTGTAGCTGGGGTCTGCCTTCCTGCTTTCCTATAGCTCCCATACACAGCGGTATTCCTTGACAGACACATGTATTTTTTCAATGGGAGCTGAGGAGAAAAACTGTGGTATTGCAGATAGCTCCCACAGGAAAGCAGTTGCAAATGTGACACCGTGCTGGCTGATAGACTTCATGGGGACCTACTTACTACTGTAGCTGCGGTCTGCCTTGCTGTTTTCTTGTAGCTCCCATACTCAGTGGCATAAGTTAACAGACACATGTATTTTTTCAATGGAAGCTGAGGATAAAAAGTGTGGTATTGAAGATAGCTCCCCAGGAAAGCAGCTGCAAATGTGACACCGTGCTGGCTGATAGAGTGCACGGGGAGCTGCTTACTACTGTAGCTGGGGTCTGCCTTCCTGCTTTCTTGTAGCTCCCATACTCAGTGGCATAACTTAACATACACATGTATTTTTTCAAAGGGAGCTGAGTATAAAAACTGTGGTATTGAAGATAGCTCCCACAGGAAAGCAGCTGCAAATGTGACACCGTGCTGGCTGATAGACTGCATGGGGACCTACTTACTACTGTAGCTGGGGTCTGCGTTCCTGCTTTCTTGTAGCTTTCATATTCAGTGGTATACCTTAACAAACACATGTATTTTTTCAATGGGAGCTGAACAGAAAAAGTGTGGTATTGAAGATAGCTCCCACAGGAAAACACTTGCAAATGTGACACCGTGCTGGCTGATAGACTGCATGGGGACCTACTTACTACTGTAGCTGGGGTCTGCCTTCCTGCTTTCTTGTAGCTCCCATACTCAGCGGTATAATTTAACAGACAAAATGTATTTTATTCAATGGGAGCTGAACAGAAAAAGTGTGGTATTGAAGATAGCTCCCACAGGAAAGCAGCTGCAAATGTGACACCGTGCTGGCTGATAGACTGCATGGGGACCTACTTACTACTTTAGCTGAGGTCTGTCGTACTGCTTTCTTGTAGCTCCCATACTCAGCGGTATACTTTAACAGACAAAATGTATTTTATTCAATGGGAGCTTAACAGAAAAACTGTGGTATTAAAGATAGCTCCCACAGGAAAGCAGCTGCAAATGTGACACCGTGCTGGCTGATAGACTGTATGGGGACCTACTGACTACTGTAACTGGGGTCTGTGTTCCTGCTTTCTTGTAGCTCCCATACTGAGTTTTATACATTAACAAACACATGTATTTTTTCAATGGGAGCTGAGGAGAAAAAGTGTGGTATTGAAGATAGCTCCCACAGGAAAGCAGCTGCAAATGTGACACGGTGCTGGTTGATAGACTGCATGGGGACCTACTTACTACTGTAGCTGGGGTCTGCCTTCCTGCTTTCTTGTACCTCCCATGCTCAGTGGCTTAACTTAACAGACACATGTATTTTTTCAATGGGAGCTGAGGAGAAAAAGTGTGGTATTGAAGATAGCTCCCACAGGAAAGCAGCTGCAAATGTGACACCGTGCTGGCTGATAGATTGCATGGGGACCTACTTACTACTGTAGCTGGGGTCTGCCTTCCTGCTTTCTTGTAGCTCCCATACTCAGTTTTATACATTAACAAACAAAATGTATTTTATTAATGGGAGCTGAGGAGAAAAAGTGTGGTATTGAAGATAGCTCCCACAGGAAAGCAGCTGCAAATGTGACACCATGCTGGCTGATAGACTGTATGGGGACCTACTGACTACTGTAGCTGGGGTCTGTCTTCCTGCTTTCTTGTAGCTCCCATACTCAGTTTTATACATTAACAAACACATGTATTTTTTCAATAGGAGCTGAACAGAAAAAGTGTGGTATTGAAGATAGCTCCCACAGGAAAGCAGCTGCAAATGTGACACTGTGCTGGCTGATAGACTGCATGGGGACCGAATTACTACTGTAGCTGGGGTCTGCCTTCCTGCTTTCTTGTAGCTCCCATACTCAGCGGTATACCTTAACAGACACATGTATTTTTTCAATGGGAGCTGAGGAGAAAAAGTGTGGTATTGAAGATAGCTCCCACAGGAAAGCAGCTGCAAATGTGACACCGTGCTGGCTGATAGACTGCATGGGGACCTACTTACTACTCTAGCTGGAGTCTGCCTTCCTGCTTTCTTGTAGCTCCCATACTCAGTGGCATAACTTAACAGACACCTGTATTTTTTCAAAGGAATCTGAGGATAAAAACTGTGGTATTGAAGATAGCTCCCACAGGAAAGCAGCTGCAAATGTGACACCGTGCTGGCTGATAGACTGCATGGGGACCTACTTTCTACTGTAGCTGGGGTCTGCCTTCCTGCTTTCTTGTAGCTCCCATACTCAGTTTTATACATTAACAAACAAAATGTATTTTTTCAATGAGAGCTGAACAGAAAAAGTGTGGTATTGAAGATAGCTCCCACAGGAAAGCAGCTGCAAGTGTTACACCGTGCTGGCTGATAGACTGCATGGGGACCTACTTACTACTGTAGCTGGGGTCTGCCTTCCTGCTTTCTTCTAGCTCCCATACTCAGTTTTATACATTAATAAACAAAATGTATTTTTTCATAGGGAGCTGAGGAGAAAAAGTATGGTATTGAAGATAGCTCCCACAGGAAAGAAGTTGCAAGTGTGACACCGTGCTGGCTGATAGACTGCATGGGGACCTACTTACTACTGTAGCCGCGGTCTGCCTTCCTGCTTTCTTGTAGCTCCCATACTCAGTGGCATAACTTAACAGACACATGTATTTTTTCAATGGGAGCTGAGGAGAAAAAGTGTGGTATTGAAGATAGCTCCCACAGGAAAGGAGCTCCAAATGTGACACCGTGATGGCTGATAGACTGCATGGGGACCTACTTACTACTGTAGCTGGAGTCTGCCGTCCTGCTTTCTTGTAGCTCCCATACTCAGTGGCATAACTTAACAGACACATGTATTTTTTCAATGGGAGCTGAGGAGAAAAAGTGTGGTATTGAAGATAGCTCCCACAGGAAAGCAGCTCCAAATGTGACACCGTGCTGGCTGATAGACTGCATGGGGACCTACTGACTACTGTAGCTGGGGTCTGCCTTCCTGCTTTCTTGTAGCTCCCATACTCAGCGATATAATTTAACAGACAAAATGTATTTTATTCAATGGGAGCTGAGGAGAAAAAGTGTAGTATTGAAGATAGCTCCCACAGGAAAGCAGCTGCAAATGTGACACCGTGCTGGCTGATAGACTGCATGGGGACCTACTTACTACTGTAGCTGGGGTCTCCCTTCCTGCTTTCTTGTAGCTCACATATTCAGTGGCATAACTTAACAGACACATGTATTTTTTCAATGGGAGCAGAACAAAAAAAGTGTGGTATTGAAGATAGCTCCCACAGGAAAGGAGCTGCAAATGTGACACCGTGCTGGCTGATAGACTGCATGGGGACCTACTTACTACTGTAGCTGGGGTCTGCCGTCCTGCTTTCTTGTAGCTCCAATACTCAGTGGCATAACTTAACAGACACATGTATTTTTTCAAAGGGAGCTGAGGAGAAAAAGTGTGGTATTGAAGATAGCTCCCACAGGAAAGCAGCTGCAAATGTGACACCGTGCTGGCTGATAGACTGCATGGGGACCTACTTACTACTGTAGCTGCGGTCTGCCTTCCTGCTTTCTTCTAGCTCCCATACTCAGTGGCACAACTTAACAGACACATGTATTTTTTCAATGGGAGCTGAGGAGAAAAAGTATGGTATTGAAGATAGCTCCCACAGGAAAGCAGCTGCAAATGTGACACCGTGCTGGCTGATAGACTGCATGGGGACCTACTTACTACTGTAGCTGGGGCCTGCCTTCCTGCTTTCTTGTAACTACCATACTCAGTGGCATAACTTAACAGACACATGTATTTTTTCAATGGGAGCTGAGGAGAAAAAGTGTGGTATTGAAGATAGCTCCCACAGGAAAGCAGCTGCAAATGTGACACCGTGCTGGCTGATAGACTGCCTGGGGACCTACTTACTAGTGTAGCTGGAGTCTGCCTTCCTGCTTTCTTGTAGCTCCCATACTAAGTGGCACAACTTAACAGACACATGTATTTTTTCAATGGGAGCTGAGGAGAAAAAGTGTGGTATTGAAGATAGCTCCCACAGGAAAGCAGCTGCAAATGTGACACCGTGCTGGCTGATAGACTGCATGGGGACCTACTTACTACTGTAGCTGGGGTCTGCCTTCCTGCTTTCTTGTAGCTCCCATACTCAGTTTTATACATTAACAAACAAAATGTATTTTTTCAATGGGAGCTGAACAGAAAAAGTGTGGTATTGAAGATAGCTCCCACAGGAAAGCAGCTGCAAGTGTGACACCGTGCTGGCTGATAGACTGCATGGGGACCTACTTACTACTGTAGCTGGGGTCTGCCTTCCTGCTTTCTTCTAGCTCCCATACTCAGTTTTATACATTAACAAACAAAATGTATTTTTTCATAGGGAGCTGAACAGAAAAAGTATTGTATTGAAGATAGCTCCCACAGGAAAGAAGCTGCAAATGTGACACCGTGATGGCTGATAGACTGCATGGGGACCTACTTACTACTGTAGCTGCGCTCTGCCTTCCTGCTTTCTTGTAACTACCATACTCAGTGGCATAACTTAACAGACACATGTATTTTTTCAATGGGAGCTGAGGAGAAAAAGTGTGGTATTGAAGATAGCTCCCACAGGAAAGCAGCTCCAAATGTGACACCGTGATGGCTGATAGACTGCATGGGGACCTACTTACTACTGTAGCTGGGGTGTGCCGTCCTGCTTTCTTGTAGCTCCCATACTCAGTGGTATAACTTAACAGACACATGTATTTTTTCAATGGGAGCTGAGGAGAAAAAGTGTGGTATTGGAGATAGCTCCCACAGGAAAGCAGCTCCAAATGTGACACCGTGCTGGCTGATAGACTGCATGGGGACCTACTGACTACTGTAGCTGGGTTCTGCCTTCCTGCTTTCTTGTAGCTCCCATACTCAGTGGCATAACTTAACATAAATATGTATTTTTTCAAAGGGAGCTGAGGAGAAAAAGTGTGGTATTGAAGATAGCTCCCACAGGAAAGCAGCTGCAAATGTGACACCGTGCTGGCTGATAGACTGCATGGGGACCTACTTACTACTGTAGCTGGGGTCTGCCTTCCTGCTTTCTTGTAGCTCCCATACTCAGCGGTATAACTTAACAGACACATGTATTTTTTCAATGGGAGCTGAGGAGAAAAAGTGTGGTATTGAAGATAGCTCCCACAGGAAAGCAGCTGCAAATGTGACACCGTGCTGGCTGATAGACTGCATGGGGACCTACTGACTACTGTAGCTGCGGTCTGCCTTCCTGCTTTCTTGTAGCTCCCATACTCAGCGGTATAATTTAACAGACAAAATGTATTTTATTCAATGTGAGCTGAACAGAAAAACTGTGGTATTGAAGATAGCTCCCACAGGAAAGGAGCTGCAAATGTGACACCGTGCTGGCTGATAGACTGCATGGGGACCTACTTACTACTGTAGCTGGGGTCTGCCTTCCTGCTTTCTTGTAGCTCCCATATTCAGTGGTATACCTTAACAGACACTGTATTTTTTCAATGGGAGCTGAGGAGAAAAAGTGTGGTATTGAAGATAGCTCCCACAGGAAAGCAGCTGCAAATGTGACACCGTGCTGGCTGATAGACTGCATGGGGACCTACTTACTACTGTAGCTGGGGTCTGCCTTCCTGCTTTCCTATAGCTCCCATACACAGCGGTATTCCTTAACAGACACATGTATTTTTTCAATGGGAGCTGAGGAGAAAAACTGTGGTATTGCAGATAGCTCCCACAGGAAAGCAGTTGCAAATGTGACACCGTGCTGGCTGATAGACTTCATGGGGACCTACTTACTACTGTAGCTGCGGTCTGCCTTGCTGTTTTCTTGTAGCTCCCATACTCAGTGGCATAAGTTAACAGACACATGTATTTTTTCAATGGGAGCTGAGGATAAAAAGTGTGGTATTGAAGATAGCTCCCCAGGAAAGCAGCTGCAAATGTGACACCGTGCTGGCTGATAGAGTGCACGGGGACCTGCTTACTACTGTAGCTGGGGTCTGCCTTCCTGCTTTCTTGTAGCTCCCATACTCAGTGGCATAACTTAACATACACATGTATTTTTTCAAACGGAGCTGAGTATAAAAACTGTGGTATTGAAGATAGCTCCCACAGGAAAGCAGCTGCAAATGTGACACCGTGCTGGCTGATAGACTGCATGGGGACCTACTTACTACTGTAGCTGGGGTCTGCGTTCCTGCTTTCTTGTAGCTTTCATATTCAGTGGTATACCTTAACAAACACATGTATTTTTTCAATGGGAGCTGAACAGAAAAAGTGTGGTATTGAAGATAGCTCCCACAGGAAAACACTTGCAAATGTGACACCGTGCTGGCTGATAGACTGCATGGGGACCTACTTACTACTGTAGCTGGGGTCTGCCTTCCTGCTTTCTTGTAGCTCCCATACTCAGCGGTATAATTTAACAGACAAAATGTATTTTATTCAATGAGAGCTGAACAGAAAAAGTGTGGTATTGAAGATAGCTCCCACAGGAAAGCAGCTGCAAATGTGACACCGTGCTGGCTGATAGACTGCATGGGGACCTACTGACTACTGTAGCTGGGGTCTGTCTTCCTGCTTTCTTGTAGCTCCCATACTCAGTTTTATACATTAACAAACACATGTATTTTTTCAATGGGATCTGAGGACAACAAGTGTGGTATTGAAGATAGCTCCCACAAAAAAGCAGCTGCAAATGTGACACCGTGGTGGCTGGTAGACTGCATGGGGACCTACTTACTACTGTAGCTGGGGTCTGCCTTCCTGCTTTCTTGTAGCTCCCATACTCAGTGGCATAACTTAACAGACAAAATGTATTTTTTCAATGGGAGCTGAACAGAAAAAGTGTGGTATTGAAGATACCTCCCACAGGAAAGGAGCTGCAAATGTGACACAGTGCTGGCTGATAGACTGCATGGGGACCTACTTACTACTGTAGCTGGGGTCTGCCTTCCTGCTTTCTTGTAGCTCCCATACTCAGCGGTATAACTTAACAGACACATGTATTTTTTCAATGGGAGCTGAGGAGAAGAAGTGTGGTATTGCAGATAGCTCCCACAGGAAAGCAGCTGCAAATGTGACACTGTGCTGGCTGATAGACTGCATGGGGACCTACTTACTACTGTAGCTGGGGTCTGCCTTCCTGCTTTCTTATACCTCCCATGCTCAGTGGCATAACTTAACAGACACATGTAGTTTTTCAATGGGAGCTGCGGAGAAAAAGTGTGGTATTGAAGATAGCTCCCACAGGAAAGCAGCTGCAAATGTGACACCGTGCTGGCTGATAGACTGCATGGGGACCTACTTACTACTTTAGCTGAGGTCTGTCGTACTGCTTTCTTGTAGCTCCCATACTCAGCGGTATACTTTAACAGGCAAAATGTATTTTATTCAATGGGAGCTTAACAGAAAAACTGTGGTATTGAAGATAGCTCCCACAGGAAAGCAGCTGCAAATGTGACACCGTGCTGGCTGATAGACTGTATGGGGACCTACTGACTACTGTAACTGGGGTCTGTGTTCCTGCTTTCTTGTAGCTCCCATACTGAGTTTTATACATTAACAAACACATGTATTTTTTCAATGGGAGCTGAGGAGAAAAAGTGTGGTATTGAAGATAGCTCCCACAGGAAAGCAGCTGCAAATGTGACACGGTGCTGGTTGATAGACTGCATGGGGACCTACTTACTACTGTAGCTGGGGTCTGCCTTCCTGCTTTCTTGTACCTCCCATGCTCAGTGGCTTAACTTAACAGACACATGTATTTTTTCAATGGGAGCTGAGGAGAAAAAGTGTGGTATTGAAGATAGCTCCCACAGGAAAGCAGCTGCAAATGTGACACCGTGCTGGCTGATAGATTGCATGGGGACCTACTTACTACTGTAGCTGGGGTCTGCCTTCCTGCTTTCTTGTAGCTCCCATACTCAGTTTTATACATTAACAAACAAAATGTATTTTATTAATGGGAGCTGAGGAGAAAAAGTGTGGTATTGAAGATAGCTCCCACAGGAAAGCAGCTGCAAATGTGACACCATGCTGGCTGATAGACTGTATGGGGACCTACTGACTACTGTAGCTGGGGTCTGTCTTCCTGCTTTCTTGTAGCTCCCATACTCAGTTTTATACATTAACAAACACATGTATTTTTTCAATGGGAGCTGAACAGAAAAAGTGTGGTATTGAAGATAGCTCCCACAGGAAAGCAGCTGCAAATGTGACACTGTGCTGGCTGATAGACTGCATGGGGACCGAATTACTACTGTAGCTGGGGTCTGCCTTCCTGCTTTCTTGTAGCTCCCATACTCAGCGGTATACCTTAACAGACACATGTATTTTTTCAATGGGAGCTGAGGAGAAAAAGTGTGCTATTGAAGATAGCTCCCACAGGAAAGCAGCTGCAAATGTGACACCGTGCTGGCTGATAGACTGCATGGGGACCTACTTACTACTCTAGCTGGAGTCTGCCTTCCTGCTTTCTTGTAGCTCCCATACTCAGTGGCATAACTTAACAGACACCTGTATTTTTTCAAAGGAATCTGAGGATAAAAACTGTGGTATTGAAGATAGCTCCCACAGGAAAGCAGCTGCAAATGTGACACCGTGCTGGCTGATAGACTGCATGGGGACCTACTTTCTACTGTAGCTGGGGTCTGCCTTCCTGCTTTCTTGTAGCTCCCATACTCAGTTTTATACATTAACAAACAAAATGTATTTTTTCAATGGGAGCTGAACAGAAAAAGTGTGGTATTGAAGATAGCTCCCACAGGAAAGAAGCTGCAAGTGTGACACCGTGCTGGCTGATAGACTGCATGGGGACCTACTTACTACTGTAGCTGGGGTCTGCCTTCCTGCTTTCTTCTAGCTCCCATACTCAGTTTTATACATTAATAAACAAAATGTATTTTTTCATAGGGAGCTGAGGAGAAAAAGTATGGTATTGAAGATAGCTCCCACAGGAAAGAAGTTGCAAGTGTGACACCGTGCTGGCTGATAGACTGCATGGGGACCTACTTACTACTGTAGCCGCGGTCTGCCTTCCTGCTTTCTTGTAGCTCCCATACTCAGTGGCATAACTTAACAGACACATGTATTTTTTCAATGGGAGCTGAGGAGAAAAAGTGTGGTATTGAAGATAGCTCCCACAGGAAAGGAGCTGCAAATGTGACACCGTGATGGCTGATAGACTGCATGGGGACCTACTTACTACTGTAGCTGGGGTCTGCCGTCCTGCTTTCTTGTAGCTCCCATACTCAGTGGCATAACTTAACAGACACATGTATTTTTTCAATGGGAGCTGAGGAGAAAAAGTGTGGTATTGAAGATAGCTCCCACAGGAAAGCAGCTCCAAATGTGACACCGTGCTGGCTGATAGACTGCATGGGGACCTACTGACTACTGTAGCTGGGGTCTGCCTTCCTGCTTTCTTGTAGCTCCCATACTCAGCGATATAATTTAACAGACAAAATGTATTTTATTCAATGGGAGCTGAGGAGAAAAAGTGTAGTATTGAAGATAGCTCCCACAGGAAAGCAGCTGCAAATGTGACACCGTGCTGGCTGATAGACTGCATGGGGACCTACTTACTACTGTAGCTGGGGTCTCCCTTCCTGCTTTCTTGTAGCTCACATATTCAGTGGCATAACTTAACAGACACATGTATTTTTTCAATGGGAGCAGAACAAAAAAAGTGTGGTATTGAAGATAGCTCCCACAGGAAAGGAGCTGCAAATGTGACACCGTGCTGGCTGATAGACTGCATGGGGACCTACTTACTACTGTAGCTGGGGTCTGCCGTCCTGCTTTCTTGTAGCTCCAATACTCAGTGGCATAACTTAACAGACACATGTATTTTTTCAAAGGGAGCTGAGGAGAAAAAGTGTGGTATTGAAGATAGCTCCCACAGGAAAGCAGCTGCAAATGTGACACCGTGCTGGCTGATAGACTTTCTGGGGACCTACTTACTACTGTAGCTGCGGTCTGCCTTCCTGCTTTCTTCTAGCTCCCATACTCAGTGGCACAACTTAACAGACACATGTATTTTTTCAATGGGAGCTGAGGAGAAAAAGTATGGTATTGAAGATAGCTCCCACAGGAAAGCAGCTGCAAATGTGACACCGTGCTGACTGATAGACTGCATGGGGACCTACTTACTACTGTAGCTGCGCTCTGCCTTCCTGCTTTCTTGTAACTACCATACTCAGTGGCATAACTTAACAGACACATGTATTTTTTCAATGGGAGCTGAGGAGAAAAAGTGTGGTATTGAAGATAGCTCCCACAGGAAAGCAGCTGCAAATGTGACACCGTGCTGGCTGATAGACTGCCTGGGGACCTACTTACTAGTGTAGCTGGAGTCTGCCTTCCTGCTTTCTTTTAGCTCCCATACTAAGTGGCACAACTTAACAGACACATGTATTTTTTCAATGGGAGCTGAGGAGAAAAAGTGTGGTATTGAAGATAGCTCCCACAGGAAAGCAGCTGCAAATGTGACACCGTGCTGGCTGATAGACTGCATGGGGACCTACTTACTACTGTAGCTGGGGTCTGCCTTCCTGCTTTCTTGTAGCTCCCATACTCAGTTTTATACATTAACAAACAAAATGTATTTTTTCAATGGGAGCTGAACAGAAAAAGTGTGGTATTGAAGATAGCTCCCACAGGAAAGCAGCTGCAAGTGTGACACCGTGCTGGCTGATAGACTGCATGGGGACCTACTTACTACTGTAGCTGGGGTCTGCCTTCCTGCTTTCTTCTAGCTCCCATACTCAGTTTTATACATTAACAAACAAAATGTATTTTTTCATAGGGAGCTGAACAGAAAAAGTATTGTATTGAAGATAGCTCCCACAGGAAAGAAGCTGCAAATGTGACACCGTGCTGGCTGATAGACTGCATGGGGACCTACTTACTACTGTAGCTGCGCTCTGCCTTCCTGCTTTCTTGTAACTACCATACTCAGTGGCATAACTTAACAGACACATGTATTTTTTCAATGGGAGCTGAGGAGAAAAAGTGTGGTATTGAAGATAGCTCCCACAGGAAAGCAGCTCCAAATGTGACACCGTGCTGGCTGATAGACGGCATGGGGACCTACTGACTACTGTAGCTGGGGTCTGCCTTCCTGCTTTCTTGTACCTCCCATGCTCAGTGGCATAACTTAACAGACACATGTGTTTTTTTACAATGGGAGCTGAGGAGAAAAAGTGTGGTATTGAAGATAGCTCCCACAGGAAAGGAGCTGCAAATGTGACACCGTGCTGGCTGATAGACTGCATGGGGACCTACTTACTACTGTAGCTGGGGTCTGCCTTCCTGCTTTCTTGTAGCTCCCATATTCAGTGGTATACCTTAACAGACAAAATGTATTTTATTCAATGGGAGCTGAACAGAAAAAGAGTGGTATTGAAGATAGCTCCCACAGGAAAGCAGCTGCAAATGTGACACCGTGCTGGCTGATAGACTGCATGGGGACCTACTTACTACTGTAGCTGGGGTCTGCCTTCCTGCTTTCTTGTAGCTCCCATATTCAGTGGCATAACTTAACAGACACATGTATTTTTTCAAAGGGAGCTGAGGAGAAAAAGTGTGGTATTGAAGATAGCTCCCACAGGAAAGCAGCTGCAAATGTGACACCGTGCTGGCTGATAGACTGCATGGGGACCTACTTACTACTGTAGCTGGGGTCTGCCTTCCTGCTTTCTTGTAGCTCCCATACTCAGTGGCATAACTTAACAGACACATGTATTTTTTCAATGGGAGCTGAGGAGAAAAAGTGTGGTATTGAAGATAGCTCCCACAGGAAAGCAGCTGCAAATGTGACACCGTGCTGGCTGATAGACTGCATGGGGACCTACTTACTACTGTAGCTGGGGTCTGCCTTCCTGCTTTCTTGAAGCTCCCATACTCAGTGGCATAACTTAACAGACACATGTATTTTTTCATAGGGAGCTGAACAGAAAAACTGTGGTATTGAAGATAGCTCCCACAGACAAGCAGCTGCAAATGTGACACCGTGCTGGCTGATAGACTGCATGGGGACCTACTTACTACAGTAGCTGGTGTCTGCCTTCCTGCTTTCTTGTAGCTTCCATATTCAGTGGTATACCTTAACAGACACATGTATTTTTTCAATGGGAGCAGAACAGAAAAAGTGTGGTATTGAAGATAGCTCCCACAGGAAAGCAGCTGCAAATGTGACACCGTGCTGGCTGATAGACTGCATGGGGACCTACTTACTACTGTAGCTGGGGTCTTGTCGAGGAGTGGTTAAGGGAGAATGGACATGGATCCCAGGGTATAATGTTAGGCCCGATGGGGCAAGGCAATCTGAGTTCCAGTTATACGAATTTAATGCACAATCAAGACCAGAGTCAGAGCCATGGTTAAAGCAGTTACTGTCACGCAGACAGCAGGCCGCTTTCTCTTCCTTCAAGGTCGGGCTGTTTTCAGCTAACGAGGTAACAGCCCAAGGTGGAAAACAACTACAGGGGAAAAACAAGATGGGAAAATGTGAGGGAGCTTGCTTATCGCAGAAACCGCAAGTAGGATGAGCATAAGAATGTAATCTATTAGCTGCTGTTGCTGAGCTAGCTTTGAAGCTGCTGTGTATATAAGTTAGAGCCTGCTCTCAATGAAGAAGAAGATTTCTGCTATCACTCACATTGAGTAGGACTGATTTCTTCCCACCCAGCTGAGAATCGGACCCTGGGTTGATCGCCGCATGAAGCAGGCTTCGTGCCTGGGTTTTTCAGGCTTTTGTGCCTGGGTTTCAGGCCTTCGTGCCTGGGTTTTTCAGGCCTTTGTGCCTGGGTTTTTCAGGCTTTTGTGCCTGGGTTTCAGGCCTTCATGCCTGGGTTTCAGGCTTCGTGCCTGGGTTTTTCAGGCCTTTGTGCCTGGGTTTTTCAGGCTTTTGTGCCTGGGTTTCAGGCCTTCGTGCCTGGGTTTTTCAGGCTTTTGTGATTGGGTTTCAGGCCTTCGTGCCTGGGTTTCAGGCCTTCGTGCCTGGGTTTCAGGCTTCGTGCCTGGGTTTCAGGCCTTCGTGCCTGGGTTTCAGGCTTCGTGCCTGGGTTCAGGCCTTCGTGCCTGAGTTTCAGGCTTCGTGCCTGGGTTTCAGGTTTCGTGCCTGGGTTTCAGGCCTTCGTGCCTGGATTTCAGGCTTCGTGCCTGGGTTTCAGGCCTTTGTGCCTGGGTTTCAGGCTTCGTGCCTGGGTTTCAGGCTTTGTGCCTGGGTTTCAGGCCTTCGTGCCTGGGTTTCAGGCTTCAAGCCTGGGTTTTTCAGGCCAAGAGCCAAAAACTTCGCGGCAGGGTCTGCCTTCCTGCTTTCTTGTAGCTCCCATACTCAGTGGCATACCTTAACAGACACATGTATTTTTTCAATGGGAGCTGAGGATAAAAACTCTGGTATTGAAGATAGCTCCAACAGGAAAGCAGCTGCAAATGTGACACTGTGCTGGCTGATAGACTGCATGGGGACCTACTTACTACTGTAGCTGCGGTCTGCCTTTCTGCTTTCTTGTAGCTCCCATGTTCAGTGGTATACCTTAACAGACACATGTATTTTTTCAATGGGAGCATAACAGAAAAAGTGTGGTATTGAAGATAGCTCCCACAGGAAAGCAGCTGCAAATGTGACACCGTGCTGGCTGATAGACTGCATGGGGACCTACTTACTACTGTAGCTGGGGTCTTGTCGAGGAGTGGTTAAGGGAGAATGGACCTGGATCCCAGGGTATAATGTTAGGCTCGATGGGGTAAGGCAATCTGAGTTCCAGTTATATGAATTTAATGCACAATCAAGACCAGAGTCAGAGCCATGGTTAAAGCAGTTGCTGTCACGCAGACAGCAGGCCGCTTTCTCTTCCTTCAAGGTCGGGCTGTTTTCAGCTAACGAGGTAACAGCCCAAGGTGGAAAACAACTACGGGGGAAAAACAAGATGGGAAAATGTGAGGGAGCTTGCTTATCGCAGAAACCGCAAGTAGGATGAGCATAAGAATGTAATCTATTAGCTGCTGTTGCTGAGCTAGCTTTGAAGCTGCTGTGTATATAAGTTAGAGCCTGCTCTCAATGAAGAAGAAGATTTCTGCTATCACTCACATTGAGTAGGACTGATTTCTTCCCACCCAGCTGAGAATCGGACCCTGGGTTGATCGCCGCATGAAGTAGGCTTCGTGCCTGGGTTTTTCAGGCTTTTGTGCCTGAGTTTCAGGCCTTCGTGCCTGGGTTTTTCAGGCCTTTGTGCCTGGGTTTTTCAGACCTTTGTGCCTGGGTTTTTCAGGGTTTTGTGATTGGGTTTCAGGCCTTCGTGCCTGGGTTTCAGGCTTCGTGCCTGGGTTTCAGGCCTTCGTGCCTGGGTTTCAGGATTCGTGCCTGGGTTTCAGGCCTTCGTGCCTGAGTTTCAGGCTTCGTGCCTGGGTTTCAGGCCTCGTGCCTGGGTTTCAGGCCTTTGTGCCTGGGTTTCAGGCCTTCGTACCTGGGTTTCAGGCTTCGTGCCTGGGTTTCAGGCTTCGTGCCTGGGTTTCAGGCTTTGTGCCTGGGTTTCAGGCCTTCGTGCCTGGGTTTCAGGCTTCAAGCCTGGGTTTTTCAGGCCAAGAGCCGAAAACTTCGTGGTAGGGTCTTCCTTCCTGCTTTCTTGTAGCTCCCATACTCAGTGGCATAACTTAACGTACACATGTATTTTTTCAATGGGAGCTGAGGATAAAAACTCTGGTATTGAAGATAGCTCGCACAGGAAAGCAGCTGCAAATGTGACACCGTGCTGGCTGATAGACTGCATGGGGACCTACTTACTACTGTAGCTGGGGTCTGCCTTCCTGCTTTCTTGTAGCTCCCATACTCAGTGGTATACCTTAACAAACACATGTATTTCTTCAATGGGAGCTGAGGAGAAAAAGTGTGGTATTGAAGATAGCTCCCAAAGGAAAGCAGCTGCAAATGTGACACCGTGCTGGCTGATAGACGGCATGGGGACCTACTGACTACTGTAGCTGGGGTCTGCCTTCCTGCTTTCTTGTACCTCCCATGCTCAGTGGCATAACTTAACAGACACATGTATTTTTTCAATGGGAGCTGAGGAGAAAAAGTGTGGTATTGAAGATATCTCCCACAGGAAAGGAGCTGCAAATGTGACACCGTGCTGGCTGATAGACTGCATGGGGACCTACTTACTACTGTAGCTGGGGTCTGCCTTCCTGCTTTCTTGTAGCTCCCATATTCAGTGGTATACCTTAACAGACAAAATGTATTTTATTCAATGGGAGCTGAACAGAAAAAGAGTGGTTTTGAAGATAGCTCCCACAGGAAAGCAGCTGCAAATGTGACACCGTGCTGGCTGATAGACTGCATGGGGACCTACTTACTACTGTAGCTGCGGTCTGCCTTCCTGCTTTCTTGTAGCTCCCATACTCACTGGCATAACTTAACAGACACATGTATTTTTTCAATGGGAGCTGAGGAGAAAAAGTGTGGTATTGAAGATAGCTCCCACAGGAAAGCAGCTCCAAATGTGACACCGTGCTGGCTGATAGACTGCATGGGGACCTACTGACTACTGTAGCTGGGGTCTGCCTTCCTGCTTTCTTGTAGCTCCCATACTCAGCGATATAATTTAACAGACAAAATGTATTTTATTCAATGGGAGCTGAGGAGAAAAAGTGTAGTATTGAAGATAGCTCCCACAGGAAAGCAGCTGCAAATGTGACACCGTGCTGGCTGATAGACTGCATGGGGACCTACTTACTACTGTAGCTGGGGTCTCCCTTCCTGCTTTCTTGTAGCTCACATATTCAGTGGCATAACTTAACAGACACATGTATTTTTTCAATGGGAGCAGAACAAAAAAAGTGTGGTATTGAAGATAGCTCCCACAGACAAGCAGCTGCAAATGTGACACCGTGCTGGCTGATAGACTGCATGGGGACCTACTTACTACAGTAGCTGGTGTCTGCCTTCCTGCTTTCTTGTAGCTTCCATATTCAGTGGTATACCTTAACAGACACATGTATTTTTTCAATGGGAGCAGAACAGAAAAAGTGTGGTATTGAAGATAGCTCCCACAGGAAAGCAGCTGCAAATGTGACACCGTGCTGGCTGATAGACTGCATGGGGACCTACTTACTACTGTAGCTGGGGTCTTGTCGAGGAGTTGTTAAGGGAGAATGGACATGGATCCCAGGGTATAATGTTAGGCCCGATGGCGCAAGGCAATCTGAGTTCCAGTTATACGAATTTAATGCACAATCAAGACCAGAGTCAGAGCCATGGTTAAAGCAGTTACTGTCACGCAGACAGCAGGCCGCTTTCTCTTCCTTCAAGGTCGGGCTGTTTTCAGCTAACGAGGTAACAGCCCAAGGTGGAAAACAACTACAGGGGAAAAACAAGATGGGAAAATGTGAGGGAGCTTGCTTATCGCAGAAACCGCAAGTAGGATGAGCATAAGAATGTAATCTATTAGCTGCTGTTGCTGAGCTAGCTTTGAAGCTGCTGTGTATATAAGTTAGAGCCTGCTCTCAATGAAGAAGAAGATTTCTGCTATCACTCACATTGAGTAGGACTGATTTCTTCCCACCCAGCTGAGAATCGGACCCTGGGTTGATCGCCGCATGAAGCAGGCTTCGTGCCTGGGTTTTTCAGGCTTTTGTGCCTGGGTTTCAGGCCTTCGTGCCTGGGTTTTTCAGGCCTTTGTGCCTGGGTTTTTCAGGCTTTTGTGCCTGGGTTTCAGGCCTTCGTGCCTGGGTTTCAGGCTTCGTGCCTGGGTTTTTCAGGCCTTTGTGCCTGGGTTTTTCAGGCTTTTGTGCCTGGGTTTCAGGCCTTCGTGCCTGGGTTTTTCAGGCTTTTGTGATTGGGTTTCAGGCCTTCGTGCCTGGGTTTCAGGCCTTCGTGCCTGGGTTTCAGGCTTCGTGCCTGGGTTTCAGGCCTTCGTGCCTGGGTTTCAGGCTTCGTGCCTGGGTTCAGGCCTTCGTGCCTGAGTTTCAGGCTTCGTGCCTGGGTTTCAGGTTTCGTGCCTGGGTTTCAGGCCTTCGTGCCTGGATTTCAGGCTTCGTGCCTGGATTTCAGGCTTCGTGCCTGGGTTTCAGGCCTTTGTGCCTGGGTTTCAGGCTTCGTGCCTGGGTTTCAGGCTTTGTGCCTGGGTTTCAGGCCTTCGTGCCTGGGTTTCAGGCTTCAAGCCTGGGTTTTTCAGGCCAAGAGCCAAAAACTTCGCGGCAGGGTCTGCCTTCCTGCTTTCTTGTAGCTCCCATACTCAGTGGCATAACTTAACAGACACATGTATTTTTTCAATGGGAGCTGAGGATAAAAACTCTGGTATTGAAGATAGCTCCAACAGGAAAGCAGCTGCAAATGTGACACTGTGCTGGCTGATAGACTGCATGGGGACCTACTTACTACTGTAGCTGCGGTCTGCCTTCTTGCTTTCTTGTAGCTCCCATGTTCAGTGGTATACCTTAACAGACACATGTATTTTTTCAATGGGAGCATAACAGAAAAAGTGTGGTATTGAAGATAGCTCCCACAGGAAAGCAGCTGCAAATGTGACACCGTGCTGGCTGATAGACTGCATGGGGACCTACTTACTACTGTAGCTGGGGTCTTGTCGAGGAGTGGTTAAGGGAGAATGGACCTGGATCCCAGGGTATAATGTTAGGCCCGATGGGGTAAGGCAATCTGAGTTCCAGTTATATGAATTTAATGCACAATCAAGACCAGAGTCAGAGCCATGGTTAAAGCAGTTGCTGTCACGCAGACAGCAGGTCGCTTTCTCTTCCTTCAAGGTCGGGCTGTTTTCAGCTAACGAGGTAACAGCCCAAGGTGGAAAACAACTACGGGGGAAAAACAAGATGGGAAAATGTGAGGGAGCTTGCTTATCGCAGAAACCGCAAGTAGGATGAGCATAAGAATGTAATCTATTAGCTGCTGTTGCTGAGCTAGCTTTGAAGCTGCTGTGTATATAAGTTAGAGCCTGCTCTCAATGAAGAAGAAGATTTCTGCTATCACTCACATTGAGTAGGACTGATTTCGTCCCACCCAGCTGAGAATCGGACCCTGGGTTGATCGCCGCATGAAGTAGGCTTCGTGCCTGGGTTTTTCAAGCTTTTGTTCCTGGGTTTCAGGCCTTCGTGCCTGGGTTTCAGGCTTCGTGCCTGGGTTTTTCAGGCTTTTGTGCCTGAGTTTAAGGCCTTCGTGCCTGGGTTTTTCAGGCCTTTGTGCCTGGGTTTTTCAGACCTTTGTGCCTGGGTTTTTCAGGCTTTTGTGATTGGGTTTCAGGCCTTCGTGCCTGGGTTTCAGGCTTCGTGCCTGGGTTTCAGGCCTTCGTGCCTGGGTTTCAGGATTCGTGCCTGGGTTTCAGGCCTTCGTGCCTGGGTTTCAGGCTTCGTGCCTGGGTTTCAGGCCTCGTGCCTGGGTTTCAGGCCTTTGTGCCTGGGTTTCAGGCCTTCGTACCGGGGTTTCAGGCTTCGTGCCTGGGTTTCAGGATTCGTGCCTGGGTTTCAGGCTTTGTGCCTGGGTTTCAGGCCTTCGTGCCTGGGTTTCAGGCTTCAAGCCTGGGTTTTTCAGGCCAAGAGCCGAAAACTTCGTGGTAGGGTCTTCCTTCCTGCTTTCTTGTAGCTCCCATACTCAGTGGCATAACTTAACGTACACATGTATTTTTTCAATGGGAGCTGAGGATAAAAACTCTGGTATTGAAGATAGCTCCCACAGGAAAGCAGCTGCAAATGTGACACCGTGCTGGCTGATAGACTGCATGGGGACCTACTTACTACTGTAGCTGGGGTCTGCCTTCCTGCTTTCTTGTAGCTCCCATACTCAGTGGTATACCTTAACAAACACATGTATTTCTTCAATGGGAGCTGAGGAGAAAAAGTGTGGTATTGAAAATAGCTCCCAAAGGAAAGCAGCTGCAAATGTGACACCGTGCTGGCTGATAGACGGCATGGGGACCTACTGACTACTGTAGCTGGGGTCTGCCTTCCTGCTTTCTTGTACCTCCCATGCTCAGTGGCATAACTTAACAGACACATGTATTTTTTCAATGGGAGCTGAGGAGAAAAAGTGTGGTATTGAAGATATCTCCCACAGGAAAGGAGCTGCAAATGTGACACCGTGCTGGCTGATAGACTGCATGGGGACCTACTTACTACTGTAGCTGGGGTCTGCCTTCCTGCTTTCTTGTAGCTCCCATATCCAGTGGTATACCTTAACAGACAAAATGTATTTTATTCAATGGGAGCATAACAGAAAAAGAGTGGTATTGAAGATAGCTCCCAAAGGAAAGCAGCTGCAAATGTGACACCGTGCTGGCTGATAGACTGCATGGGGACCTACTTACTACTGTAGCTGCGGTCTGCCTTCCTGCTTTCTTGTAGCTCCCATACTCACTGGCATAACTTAACAGACACATGTATTTTTTAAAGGGATGTGAGTATAAAAACTGTGGTATTGAAGATAGCTCCCACTGGAAAGCAGCTGCAAATGTGACACCGTGCTGGCTGATAGACTGCATGGGGACCTACTTACTACTGTAGCTGGGGTCTGCCTTCCTGCTTTCTTGTAGCTCCCATACTCAGTGGTATACCTTAACAGACACATGTATTTTTTCAATGGGAGCTGAACAGAAAAAGTGTGGTATTGAAGATAGCTCCCAAAGGAAAGCAGCTGCAAATGTGACACCGTGCTGGCTGATAGACGGCATGGGGACCTACTGACTACTGTAGCTGGGGTCTGCCTTCCTGCTTTCTTGTACCTCCCATGCTCAGTGGCATAACTTAACAGACACATGTATTTTTTCAATGGGAGCTGAGGAGAAAAAGTGTGGTATTGAAGATATCTCCCACAGGAAAGGAGCTGCAAATGTGACACCGTGCTGGCTGATAGACTGCATGGGGACCTACTTACTACTGTAGCTGGGGTCTGCCTTCCTGCTTTCTTGTAGCTCCCATATCCAGTGGTATACCTTAACAGACAAAATGTATTTTATTCAATGGGAGCATAACAGAAAAAGAGTGGTATTGAAGATAGCTCCCACAGGAAAGCAGCTGCAAATGTGACACCGTGCTGGCTGATAGACTGCATGGGGACCTACTTACTACTGTAGCTGGGGTCTTGTCGAGGAGTGGTTAAGGGAGAATGGACCTGGATCCCAGGGTATAATGTTAGGCCCGATGGGGTAAGGCAATCTGAGTTCCAGTTATATGAATTTAATGCACAATCAAGACCAGAGTCAGAGCCATGGTTAAAGCAGTTGCTGTCACGCAGACAGCAGGCCGCTTTCTCTTCCTTCAAGGTCGGGCTGTTTTCAGCTAACGAGGTAACAGCCCAAGGTGGAAAACAACTACGGGGGAAAAACAAGATGGGAAAATGTGAGGGAGCTTGCTTATGGCAGAAACCGCAAGTAGGATGAGCATAAGAATGTAATCTATTAGCTGCTGTTGCTGAGCTAGCTTTGAAGCTGCTGTGTATATAAGTTAGAGCCTGCTCTCAATGAAGAAGAAGATTTCTGCTATCACTCACATTGAGTAGGACTGATTTCTTCCCACCCAGCTGAGAATCGGACCCTGGGTTGATCGCCGCATGAAGTAGGCTTCGTGCCTGGGTTTTTCCAGGCTTTTGTGCCTGAGTTTCAGGCCTTCGTGCCTGGGTTTTTCAGGCCTTCGTGCCTGGGTTTTTCAGACCTTTGTGCCTGGGTTTTTCAGGCTTTTGTGACTGGGTTTCAGGCCTTCGTGCCTGGGTTTCAGGCTTCGTGCCTGGGTTTCAGGCCTTCGTGCCTGGGTTTCAGGATTCGTGCCTGGGTTTCAGGCCTTCGTGCCTGAGTTTCAGGCTTCGTGCCTGGGTTTCAGGCCTCGTGCCTGGGTTTCAGGCCTTTGTGCCTGGGTTTCAGGCCTTCGTACCTGGGTTTCAGGCTTCGTGCCTGGGTTTCAGGCTTCGTGCCTGGGTTTCAGGCTTTGTGCCTGGGTTTCAGGCCTTCGTGCCTGGGTTTCAGGCTTCAAGACTGGGTTTTTCAGGCCAAGAGCCGAAAACTTCGTGGTAGGGTCTTCCATCCTGCTTTCTTGTAGCTCCCATACTCAGTGGCATAACTTAACGTACACATGTATTTTTTCAATGGGAGCTGAGGATAAAAACTCTGGTATTGAAGATAGCTCCAACAGGAAAGCAGCTGCAAATGTGACAGCGTGCTGGCTGATAGACTACATGGAGACCTACTTACTACTATAGCTGGGGTCTGCCGTACTGCTTTCTTGTAGGTCCCATTCTCAGTGGTATACCTTAATAGACACATGTATTTCTTCAATGGGAGCTGAGGAGAAAAAGTGTGGTATTGAAGATAGCTCCCACAGGAAAGCAGCTGCAAATGTGACACCGTGCTGGCTGATAGACTGCATGGGGACCTACTTACTACTGTAGCTGGGGTCTGCCTTCCTGCTTTCTTGTAGCTCCCATACTGAGTGGCATAACTTAACATACACATGTATTTTTTAAAGGGATGTGAGTATAAAAACTGTGGTATTGAAGATAGCTCCCACAGGAAAGCAGCTGCAAATGTGACACCGTGCTGGCTGATAGACTGCATGGGGACCTACTTACTACTGTAGCTGGGGTCTTGTCGAGGAGTGGTTAAGGGAGAATGGACCTGGATCCCAGGGTATAATGTTAGGCCCGATGGGGTAAGGCAATCTGAGTTCCAGTTATATGAATTTAATGCACAATGAAGACCAGAGTCAGAGCCATGATTAAAGCTGTTGCTGTCACGCAAACAGCAGGCCGCTTTCTCTTCCTCCAAGGTCGGGCTGTTTTCAGCTAACGAGGTAACAGCCCAAGGTGGAAAACAACTACGGGGGAAAAACAAGATTGGAAAATGTGAGGGAGCTTGCTTATCGCAGAAACCGCAAGTAGGATGAGCATAAGAATGTAATCTATTAGCTGCTGTTGCTGAGCTAGCTTTGAAGCTGCTGTGTATATAAGTTAGAGCCTGCTCTCAATCAAGAAGAAGATTTCTGCTATCACTCACATTGAGTAGGACTGATTTCTTCCCACCCAGCTGAGAATCGGACCCTGGGTTGATCGCCGCATGAAGTAGGCTTCGTGCCTGGGTTTTTCAGGCTTTTGTGCCTGGGTTTCAGGCCTTCGTGCCTGGGTTTTTCAGGCCTTTGTGCCTGGATTTCAGACCTTTGTGCCTGGGTTTTTCAGGCTTTTGTGATTGGGTTTCAGGCCTTCGTGCCTGGGTTTCAGGCTTCGTGCCTGGGTTTCAGGCCTTCGTGCCTGGGATTCAGGATTCGTGCCTGGGTTTCAGGCCTTCGTGCCTGAGTTTCAGGCTTCGTGCCTGGGTTTCAGGCCTCGTGCCTGGGTTTCAGGCCTTTGTGCCTGGGTTTCAGGCCTTCATACCTGGGTTTCAGGCTTCGTGCCTGGGTTTCAGGCTTTGTGCCTGGGTTTCAGGCCTTCGTGCCTGGGTTTCAGGCTTCAAGCCTGGGTTTTTCAGGCCAAGAGCCGAAAACTTCGTGGTAGGGTCTTCCTTCCTGCTTTCTTGTAGCTCCCATACTCAGTGGCATAACTTAACGTACACATGTATTTTTTCAATGGGAGCTGAGGATAAAAACTCTGGTATTGAAGATAGCTCCAACAGGAAAGCAGCTGCAAATGTGACACCGTGCTGACTGATAGACTACATGGAGACCTACTTACTACTATAGCTGGGGTCTGCCGTACTGCTTTCTTGTAGGTCCCATTCTCAGTGGTATACCTTAATAGACCCATGTATTTCTTCAATGGGAGCTGAGGAGAAAAAGTGTGGTATTGAATATAGCTCCCACAGGAAAGCAGCTGCAAATGTGACACCGTGCTGGCTGATAGACGGCATGGGGACCTACTTACTACTGTAGCTGGGGTCTGCCTTCCTGCTTTCTTGTAGCTCCCATACTGAGTGGCATAACTTAACAGACACATGTATATTTTCAATGGGAGCTGAACAGAAAAAGTGTGGTATTGAAGATAGCTCCCACAGGAAAGCAGCTGTAAATGTGACACCGTGCTGGCTGATAGACTGCATGGGGACCTACTTACTACTGTAGCTGGGGTCTGCCTTCCTGCTTTCTTCTACCTCCCATGCTCAGTGGTATAGCTTAACAGACACATGTATTTTTTTCAATGGGAGCTGAACAGAAAAAGTGTTGTATTGAAGATAGCTCCCACAGGAAAGCAGCTGCAAATGTGACACCGTGCTGGCTGATAGACTGCATGGGGACCTACTGACTACTGTAGCTGCGGTCTGCCTTGCTGCTTTCTTGTAGCTCCCATACTCAGTGGCATAACTTAACAGACACCTGTATTTTTTCATAGGGAGCTGAGGAGAAAAAGTGTGGTATTGAAGATAGCTCCCACAGGAAAGCAGCTGCAAATGTGACACCGTGCTGGCTGATAGACTGCATGGGGACCTAGTTAATACTGTAGCTGGGGTCTGCCTTCCTGGTTTCTTGTAGGTCCCATTCTCAGTGGTATACCTTAATAGACACATGTAATTTTTCAATGGGAGGTGAGAAGAAAAAGTGTGGTATTGAAGATAGCTCCCACAGTAAAGGAGCTGCAAATGTGACACCGTGCTGGCTGATAGACTGCATGGGGACCTACTTACTACTGTAGCTGGGGTCTGCCTTCCTGCTTTCTTGTAGCTCCCATACTCAGTGGCATAACTTAACAGACACATGTATTTTTTCAATGAGAGCTGAGGAGAAAAAGTGTGGTATTGAAGATAGCTCCCACAGGAAAGCAGCTGCAAATGTGACACCGTGCTGGCTGATAGACTGCATGGGGACCTAGTTAATACTGTAGCTGGGGTCTGTCTTCCTGCTTTCTTGTAGCTCCCATACTCTGTGGCATACCTTAACAGACACATGTATTTTTTCAATGGGATCTGAACAGAAAACGTGTGGTATTGAAGATAGCTCCCACAGGAAAGCAGCTGCAAATGTGACACCGTGCTGGCTGATAGACTGCATGGGGACCTACTTACTACTGTAGCTGGGGTCTGCCTTCCTGCTTTCTTGTAGCTCCCATACTCACTGGCATAACTTAACAGACACATGTATTTTTTCATAGGGAGCTGAGGAGAAAAAGTGTGGTATTGAAGATAGCTCCCACAGGAAAGCAGCTGCAAATGTGACACCGTGCTGGCTGATAGACTGCATGGGGACCTACTTACTACTGTAGCTGGGGTCTTGTCGAGGAGTGGTTAAGGGAGAATGGACCTGGATCCCAGGGTATAATGTTAGGCCCGATGGGGTAAGGCAATCTGAGTTCCAGTTATATGAATTTAATGCACAATCAAGACCAGAGTCAGAGCCATGGTTAAAGCAGTTGCTGTCACGTAGTCAGCGCAGACAGCAGGCCGCTTTCTCTTCCTTCAAGGTCGGGCTGTTTTCAGCTAACGAGGTAACAGCCCAAGGTGGAAAACAACTACGGGGGAAAAACAAGATGGGAAAATGTGAGGGAGCTTGCTTATGGCAGAAACCGCAAGTAGGATGAGCATAAGAATGTAATCTATTAGCTGCTGTTGCTGAGCTAGCTTTGAAGCTGCTGTGTATATAAGTTAGAGCCTGCTCTCAATGAAGAAGAAGATTTCTGCTATCACTCACATTGAGTAGGACTGATTTCTTCCCACCCAGCTGAGAATCGGACCCTGGGTTGATCGCCGCATGAAGTAGGCTTCGTGCCTGGGTTTTTCCAGGCTTTTGTGCCTGAGTTTCAGGCCTTCGTGCCTGGGTTTTTCAGGCCTTCGTGCCTGGGTTTTTCAGACCTTTGTGCCTGGGTTTTTCAGGCTTTTGTGACTGGGTTTCAGGCCTTCGTGCCTGGGTTTCAGGCTTCGTGCCTGGGTTTCAGGCCTTCGTGCCTGGGTTTCAGGATTCGTGCCTGGGTTTCAGGCCTTCGTGCCTGAGTTTCAGGCTTCGTGCCTGGGTTTCAGGCCTCGTGCCTGGGTTTCAGGCCTTTGTGCCTGGGTTTCAGGCCTTCGTACCTGGGTTTCAGGCTTCGTGCCTGGGTTTCAGGCTTCGTGCCTGGGTTTCAGGCTTTGTGCCTGGGTTTCAGGCCTTCGTGCCTGGGTTTCAGGCTTCAAGCCTGGGTTTTTCAGGCCAAGAGCCGAAAACTTCGTGGTAGGGTCTTCCTTCCTGCTTTCTTGTAGCTCCCATACTCAGTGGCATAACTTAACGTACACATGTATTTTTTCAATGGGAGCTGAGGATAAAAACTCTGGTATTGAAGATAGCTCCAACAGGAAAGCAGCTGCAAATGTGACAGCGTGCTGGCTGATAGACTACATGGAGACCTACTTACTACTATAGCTGGGGTCTGCCGTACTGCTTTCTTGTAGGTCCCATTCTCAGTGGTATACCTTAATAGACACATGTATTTCTTCAATGGGAGCTGAGGAGAAAAAGTGTGGTATTGAAGATAGCTCCCACAGGAAAGCAGCTGCAAATGTGACACCGTGCTGGCTGATAGACTGCATGGGGACCTACTTACTACTGTAGCTGGGGTCTGCCTTCCTGCTTTCTTGTAGCTCCCATACTGAGTGGCATAACTTAACATACACATGTATTTTTTAAAGGGATGTGAGTATAAAAACTGTGGTATTGAAGATAGCTCCCACAGGAAAGCAGCTGCAAATGTGACACCGTGCTGGCTGATAGACTGCATGGGGACCTACTTACTACTGTAGCTGGGGTCTTGTCGAGGAGTGGTTAAGGGAGAATGGACCTGGATCCCAGGGTATAATGTTAGGCCCGATGGGGTAAGGCAATCTGAGTTCCAGTTATATGAATTTAATGCACAATGAAGACCAGAGTCAGAGCCATGATTAAAGCTGTTGCTGTCACACAAACAGCAGGCCGCTTTCTCTTCCTCCAAGGTCGGGCTGTTTTCAGCTAACGAGGTAACAGCCCAAGGTGGAAAACAACTACGGGGGAAAAACAAGATTGGAAAATGTGAGGGAGCTTGCTTATCGCAGAAACCGCAAGTAGGATGAGCATAAGAATGTAATCTATTAGCTGCTGTTGCTGAGCTAGCTTTGAAGCTGCTGTGTATATAAGTTAGAGCCTGCTCTCAATCAAGAAGAAGATTTCTGCTATCACTCACATTGAGTAGGACTGATTTCTTCCCACCCAGCTGAGAATCGGACCCTGGGTTGATCGCCGCATGAAGTAGGCTTCGTGCCTGGGTTTTTCAGGCTTTTGTGCCTGGGTTTCAGGCCTTCGTGCCTGGGTTTTTCAGGCCTTTGTGCCTGGATTTCAGACCTTTGTGCCTGGGTTTTTCAGGCTTTTGTGATTGGGTTTCAGGCCTTCGTGCCTGGGTTTCAGGCTTCGTGCCTGGGTTTCAGGCCTTCGTGCCTGGGATTCAGGATTCGTGCCTGGGTTTCAGGCCTTCGTGCCTGAGTTTCAGGCTTCGTGCCTGGGTTTCAGGCCTCGTGCCTGGGTTTCAGGCCTTTGTGCCTGGGTTTCAGGCCTTCATACCTGGGTTTCAGGCTTCGTGCCTGGGTTTCAGGCTTCGTGCCTGGGTTTCAGGCTTTGTGCCTGGGTTTCAGGCCTTCGTGCCTGGGTTTCAGGCTTCAAGCCTGGGTTTTTCAGGCCAAGAGCCGAAAACTTCGTGGTAGGGTCTTCCTTCCTGCTTTCTTGTAGCTCCCATACTCAGTGGCATAACTTAACGTACACATGTATTTTTTCAATGGGAGCTGAGGATAAAAACTCTGGTATTGAAGATAGCTCCAACAGGAAAGCAGCTGCAAATGTGACACCGTGCTGACTGATAGACTACATGGAGACCTACTTACTACTATAGCTGGGGTCTGCCGTACTGCTTTCTTGTAGGTCCCATTCTCAGTGGTATACCTTAATAGACCCATGTATTTCTTCAATGGGAGCTGAGGAGAAAAAGTGTGGTATTGAATATAGCTCCCACAGGAAAGCAGCTGCAAATGTGACACCGTGCTGGCTGATAGACGGCATGGGGACCTACTTACTACTGTAGCTGGGGTCTGCCTTCCTGCTTTCTTGTAGCTCCCATACTGAGTGGCATAACTTAACAGACACATGTATATTTTCAATGGGAGCTGAACAGAAAAAGTGTGGTATTGAAGATAGCTCCCACAGGAAAGCAGCTGTAAATGTGACACCGTGCTGGCTGATAGACTGCATGGGGACCTACTTACTACTGTAGCTGGGGTCTGCCTTCCTGCTTTCTTCTACCTCCCATGCTCAGTGGTATAGCTTAACAGACACATGTATTTTTTTCAATGGGAGCTGAACAGAAAAAGTGTTGTATTGAAGATAGCTCCCACAGGAAAGCAGCTGCAAATGTGACACCGTGCTGGCTGATAGACTGCATGGGGACCTACTGACTACTGTAGCTGCGGTCTGCCTTGCTGCTTTCTTGTAGCTCCCATACTCAGTGGCATAACTTAACAGACACTTGTATTTTTTCATAGGGAGCTGAGGAGAAAAAGTGTGGTATTGAAGATAGCTCCCACAGGAAAGCAGCTGCAAATGTGACACCGTGCTGGCTGATAGACTGCATGGGGACCTAGTTAATACTGTAGCTGGGGTCTGCCTTCCTGGTTTCTTGTAGGTCCCATTCTCAGTGGTATACCTTAATAGACACATGTAATTTTTCAATGGGAGGTGAGAAGAAAAAGTGTGGTATTGAAGATAGCTCCCACAGTAAAGGAGCTGCAAATGTGACACCGTGCTGGCTGATAGACTGCATGGGGACCTACTTACTACTGTAGCTGGGGTCTGCCTTCCTGCTTTCTTGTAGCTCCCATACTCAGTGGCATAACTTAACAGACACATGTATTTTTTCAATGAGAGCTGAGGAGAAAAAGTGTGGTATTGAAGATAGCTCCCACAGGAAAGCAGCTGCAAATGTGACACCGTGCTGGCTGATAGACTGCATGGGGACCTAGTTAATACTGTAGCTGGGGTCTGTCTTCCTGCTTTCTTGTAGCTCCCATACTCTGTGGCATACCTTAACAGACACATGTATTTTTTCAATGGGATCTGAACAGAAAACGTGTGGTATTGAAGATAGCTCCCACAGGAAAGCAGCTGCAAATGTGACACCGTGCTGGCTGATAGACTGCATGGGGACCTACTTACTACTGTAGCTGGGGTCTGCCTTCCTGCTTTCTTGTAGCTCCCATACTCACTGGCATAACTTAACAGACACATGTATTTTTTCATAGGGAGCTGAGGAGAAAAAGTGTGGTATTGAAGATAGCTCCCACAGGAAAGCAGCTGCAAATGTGACACCGTGCTGGCTGATAGACTGCATGGGGACCTACTTACTACTGTAGCTGGGGTCTTGTCGAGGAGTGGTTAAGGGAGAATGGACCTGGATCCCAGGGTATAATGTTAGGCCCGATGGGGTAAGGCAATCTGAGTTCCAGTTATATGAATTTAATGCACAATCAAGACCAGAGTCAGAGCCATGGTTAAAGCAGTTGCTGTCACGTAGTCAGCGCAGACAGCAGGCCGCTTTCTCTTCCTTCAAGGTCGGGCTGTTTTCAGCTAACGAGGTAACAGCCCAAGGTGGAAAACAACTACGGGGGAAAAACAAGATGGGAAAATGTGAGGGAGCTTGCTTATCGCAGAAACCGCAAGTAGGATGAGCATAAGAATGTAATCTATTAGCTGCTGTTGCTGAGCTAGCTTTGAAGCTGCTGTGTATATAAGTTAGAGCCTGCTCTCAATGAAGAAGAAGATTTCTGCTATCACTCACATTGAGTAGGACTGATTTCTTCCCACCCAGCTGAGAATCGGACCCTGGGTTGATCGCCGCATGAAGTAGGCTTCGTGCCTGGGTTTTTCAGGCTTTTGTGCCTGGGTTTCAGGCCTTCGTGCCTGGGTTTTTCAGGCTTTTGTGCCTGGGTTTCAGGCCTTCGTGCCTGGGTTTTTCAGGCCTTTGTGCCTGGGTTTTTCAGACCTTTGTGCCTGGGTTTTTCAGGGTTTTGTGATTGGGTTTCAGGCCTTCGTGCCTGGGTTTCAGGCTTCGTGCCTGGGTTTCAGGCCTTCGTGCCTGGGTTTTTCAGGCCTTCGTGCCTGGGTTTTTCAGACTTTTGTGATTCGGTTTCAGGCCTTCGTGCCTGGGTTTCAGGCATCGTGCCTGGGTTTTTCAGGCCTTCGTGCCTGGGTTTTAGGCTTCGTGCCTGGGTTTCAGGCCTCGTGCCTGGGTTTCAGGCTTCGTGCCTGGGTTTCAGGCCTTCGTGCCTCGCTTTTAGGCTTTGTGCCTGGGTTTCAGGCCTTCGTGCAAGGGTTTCAGGCTTCAAGCCTGGGTTTTTCAGGCCAAGAGCCTGCATGGGGACCTACTTACTACTGTAGCTGGGGTCTGCCTTCCTGCTTTCTTGTAGCTCCCATACTCAGCGGTATACCTTAAGAGACACATGTATTTTATTCAAAGGGAGCTGAGTATAAAAACTGTGGTATTGAAGATAGCTCCCACAGGAAAGCAGCTGCAAATGTGACACTGTGCTGGCTGATAGACTGCATGGGGACCTACTTACTACTGTAGCTGGGGTCTGCCTTCCTGCTTTTTTGTAGCTCCCATACTCAGTGGTATACCTTAACATACAAAATGTATTTTTTTCAATGGGAGCTGAACAGAAAAAGTGTGGTATTGAAGATAGCTCCCACAGGAAAGCAGCTGCAAATGTGACACCGTGCTGGTTGATAGACTGCATGGGGACCTACTTACTACTGTAGCTGCGGTCTGCCTTCCTGCTTTCTTGTAGCTCCCATACTCAGTGGCATAACTTAACAGACACATGTATTTTTTCAATGGGAGCTGAGGAGAAAAAGTGTGGTATTGAAGATAGCTCCCACAGGAAAGCAGCTGCAAATGTGACACCGTGCTGGCTGCTAGACTTCATGGGGACCTACTTACTACTGTAGCTGGGGTCTGCCTTCCTGTTTCTTGTAGCTCCCATACTCAGTGGCATAACTTAACAGACACATGTATTTTTTCAAAGGTAGCTGAGGATAAAAACTGTGGTATTGAAGATAGCTCCCACAGGAAAGCAGCTGCAAATGTGACACCGTGCTGGCTGATAGACTGCATGGGGACCTACTTACTACTGTAGCTGGGGTCTGCCTTCCTGTTTTCTTGTAGCTCCCATACTCAGTGGTATACCTTAACAGACACATGTATTTTTTCAATGCGAGCTGAGGAGAAAAAGTGTGTTATTGAAGATAGCTCCCACAGGAAAGCAGCTGCAAATGTGACAACGTGCTGGCTGATAGACTGCATGGGGACCTACTTACTACTGTAGCTGGGGTCTGCCTTCCTGCTTTCTTGTAGCTCCCATATTCAGTGGTATACCTTAACAGACACATGTATTTTTTCAATGGGAGATGAACAGAAAAAGTGTGGTATTGAAGATAGATCCCACAGGAAAGGAGCTGCAAATGTGACACCATGCTGGCTGCTAGACTGCATGGGGACCTACTTACTAGTGTAGCTGGGGTCTGCCTTCCTGCTTTCTTGTAGCTCCCATACTCAGTGGCATAACTTAACAGACGCATGTATTTTTTCAATGGGAGCTGAGGAGAAAAAGTCTGGTATTGAAGATAGCTCCCACAGGAAAGCAGCTCCAAATGTGACACCGTGCTGGCTGATAGACTGCATGGGGACCTACTTACTACTGTAGCTGGGGTCTGCCTTCCTGCTTTCTTGTAGCTCCCATACTCAGTGGCATAACTTAACAGACACATGTATTTTTTCAATGGGAGCTCAGGAGAAAAAGTCTGGTATTGAAGATATCTCTCACAGGAAAGCAGCTGCAAATGTGACACCGTGCTGGCTGATAGACTGCATGGGGACCTACTTACTACTGTAGCTGGGGTCTGCCTTCCTGTTTTCTTGTAGTTCCCATACTGAGTGACATAACTTAACAGACACATGTATTTTTTCAAAGGGAGCTTAGAATAAAAACTGTGGTATTGAAGATAGCTCCCACAGGAAAGCAGTTGCAAATGTGACACCGTGCTGGCTGATAGACTGCATGGAGACCTACTTACTACTGTAGCTGGGGTCTGCCTTCCTGCTTTCTTGTAGCTCCCATACTCAGCTGTATAACTTAACAGACAAAATGTATTTTTTTCAAAGGGAGCTGAGGAGAAAAAGTGTGGTATTGAAGATAGCTCCCACAGTAAAGCAGCTGCAAATGTGACACCGTGCTGGCTGATAGACTGCATGGGGACCTACTTACTACTGTAGCTGGGGTCTTGTCGAGGAGTGGTTAAGGGAGAATGGACATGGATCCCAGGGTATAATGTTAGGCCCGATGGGGCAAGGCAATCTGAGTTCCAGTTATATGAATTTAATGCACAATCAAGACCAGAGTCAGAGCCATGGTTAAAGCTGTTGCTGTCACGCAGACAGCAGCCCGCTTTCTCTTCCTCCAAGGTCGGGCTGTTTTCAGCTAACGAGGTAACAGCCTAAGGTCGAAACAACTACGGGGGAAAAACCAGATGGGAAAATGTGAGGGAGCTTGCTTATCGCAGAAACCGCAAGTAGGATGAGCATAAGAATGTAATCTATTAGCTGCTGTTGCTGAGCTAGCTTTGAGGCTGCTGTGTATATAAGTTAGAGCCTGCTCTCAATGAAGAGGAAGATTCCTGCTATCACTCACATTGAGTAGGACTGATTTCTTCCCACCCAGCTGAGAATCGGACCCTGGGTTGATCGCTGCATGAAGTAGGCTTCGTGCCTGGTTTTTCAGGCTTTTGTGCCTGGGTTTCAGGCCTTCGTGCCTGGGTTTTTCAAGCCTTTGTGCCTGGGTTTTTCAGGCTTTTGTGCCTGGGTTTCAAGCCTTCGTGCCTGGGTTTCAGCCTTCGTGCCTGGGTTTTCAGACTTCGTGCCTGGGTTTCAGGCCTTCGTGCCTGGGTTTTTCAGGCCTTCGTGCCTGAGTTTCAGGCCTTTGTGCCTAGGTTTCAGGCTTCGTGCCTGGGTTTCAGACCTTCGTGCCTGGGTTTCAGGCTTCGTGCCTGGGTTTCAGGCCTTCGTGCCTGGGTTTAAGGCTTCGTGCCTGGGTTTCAGGCCTTCGTGCCTGGGTTTCAGGCTTCGTGCCTGGGTTTCAGGCTTTGTGCCTGGGTTTCAGGCCTTCGTGCCTGGGTTTCAGGCTTCAAGCCTGGGTTTTTCAGGCCAAGAGCCGAAAACTTCGCGGCAGGGTCTGCCTTCCTGCTTTCTTGTAGCTCCCATACTCAGTGGCATAACTTAACATACACATGTATTTTTTCAATGGGAGCTGAGGATAAAAACTCTGGTATTGAAGATAGCTCCAACAGGAAAGCAGCTGCAAATGTTACACCGTGCTGGCTGATAGACTACATGGAGACCTACTTACTACTATAGCTGGGGTCTGCCGTACTGCTTTCTTGTAGGTCCCTTTCTCAGTGGTATACCTTAATAGACACATGTATTTTTTCAATGGGAGCTGAGGAGAAAAAGTGTGGTATTGAAGATATCTCTCACAGGAAAGCAGCTGCAAATGTGACACCGTGCTGGCTGAGAGACTGCATGGAGACCTACTTACTACTGTAGCTGGGGTCTGCCTTCCTGCTTTCTTGTAGCTCCCATACTCAGCGGTATAACTTAACAGACAAATGTATTTTTTTCAAAGGGATCTGAGGATAAAAACTGTGGTATTGAAGATATCTCTCACAGGAAAGCAGCTGCATATGTGACAACGTGCTGGCTGATAGACTGCATGGGGACCTACTGACTACTGTAGCTGGGGTCTGCCTTCCTGCTTTCTTGTAGCTCCCATACTCAGTGGCATACCTTAACAGACACATGTATTTTTTCAATGGGAGCTGAGGATAAAAACTCTGGTATTGAAGATAGCTCCAACAGGAAAGCAGCTGCAAATGTGACACTGTGCTGGCTGATAGACTGCATGGGGACCTACTTACTACTGTAGCTGCGGTCTGCCTTTCTGCTTTCTTGTAGCTCCCATGTTCAGTGGTATACCTTAACAGACACATGTATTTTTTCAATGGGAGCATAACAGAAAAAGTGTGGTATTGAAGATAGCTCCCACAGGAAAGCAGCTGCAAATGTGACACCGTGCTGGCTGATAGACTGCATGGGGACCTACTTACTACTGTAGCTGGGGTCTTGTCGAGGAGTGGTTAAGGGAGAATGGACCTGGATCCCAGGGTATAATGTTAGGCTCGATGGGGTAAGGCAATCTGAGTTCCAGTTATATGAATTTAATGCACAATCAAGACCAGAGTCAGAGCCATGGTTAAAGCAGTTGCTGTCACGCAGACAGCAGGCCGCTTTCTCTTCCTTCAAGGTCGGGCTGTTTTCAGCTAACGAGGTAACAGCCCAAGGTGGAAAACAACTACGGGGGAAAAACAAGATGGGAAAATGTGAGGGAGCTTGCTTATCGCAGAAACCGCAAGTAGGATGAGCATAAGAATGTAATCTATTAGCTGCTGTTGCTGAGCTAGCTTTGAAGCTGCTGTGTATATAAGTTAGAGCCTGCTCTCAATGAAGAAGAAGATTTCTGCTATCACTCACATTGAGTAGGACTGATTTCTTCCCACCCAGCTGAGAATCGGACCCTGGGTTGATCGCCGCATGAAGTAGGCTTCGTGCCTGGGTTTTTCAGGCTTTTGTGCCTGAGTTTCAGGCCTTCGTGCCTGGGTTTTTCAGGCCTTTGTGCCTGGGTTTTTCAGACCTTTGTGCCTGGGTTTTTCAGGGTTTTGTGATTGGGTTTCAGGCCTTCGTGCCTGGGTTTCAGGCTTCGTGCCTGGGTTTCAGGCCTTCGTGCCTGGGTTTCAGGATTCGTGCCTGGGTTTCAGGCCTTCGTGCCTGAGTTTCAGGCTTCGTGCCTGGGTTTCAGGCCTCGTGCCTGGGTTTCAGGCCTTTGTGCCTGGGTTTCAGGCCTTCGTACCTGGGTTTCAGGCTTCGTGCCTGGGTTTCAGGCTTCGTGCCTGGGTTTCAGGCTTTGTGCCTGGGTTTCAGGCCTTCGTGCCTGGGTTTCAGGCTTCAAGCCTGGGTTTTTCAGGCCAAGAGCCGAAAACTTCGTGGTAGGGTCTTCCTTCCTGCTTTCTTGTAGCTCCCATACTCAGTGGCATAACTTAACGTACACATGTATTTTTTCAATGGGAGCTGAGGATAAAAACTCTGGTATTGAAGATAGCTCGCACAGGAAAGCAGCTGCAAATGTGACACCGTGCTGGCTGATAGACTGCATGGGGACCTACTTACTACTGTAGCTGGGGTCTGCCTTCCTGCTTTCTTGTAGCTCCCATACTCAGTGGTATACCTTAACAAACACATGTATTTCTTCAATGGGAGCTGAGGAGAAAAAGTGTGGTATTGAAGATAGCTCCCAAAGGAAAGCAGCTGCAAATGTGACACCGTGCTGGCTGATAGACGGCATGGGGACCTACTGACTACTGTAGCTGGGGTCTGCCTTCCTGCTTTCTTGTACCTCCCATGCTCAGTGGCATAACTTAACAGACACATGTATTTTTTCAATGGGAGCTGAGGAGAAAAAGTGTGGTATTGAAGATATCTCCCACAGGAAAGGAGCTGCAAATGTGACACCGTGCTGGCTGATAGACTGCATGGGGACCTACTTACTACTGTAGCTGGGGTCTGCCTTCCTGCTTTCTTGTAGCTCCCATATTCAGTGGTATACCTTAACAGACAAAATGTATTTTATTCAATGGGAGCTGAACAGAAAAAGAGTGGTTTTGAAGATAGCTCCCACAGGAAAGCAGCTGCAAATGTGACACCGTGCTGGCTGATAGACTGCATGGGGACCTACTTACTACTGTAGCTGCGGTCTGCCTTCCTGCTTTCTTGTAGCTCCCATACTCACTGGCATAACTTAACAGACACATGTATTTTTTCAATGGGAGCTGAGGAGAAAAAGTGTGGTATTGAAGATAGCTCCCACAGGAAAGCAGCTCCAAATGTGACACCGTGCTGGCTGATAGACTGCATGGGGACCTACTGACTACTGTAGCTGGGGTCTGCCTTCCTGCTTTCTTGTAGCTCCCATACTCAGCGATATAATTTAACAGACAAAATGTATTTTATTCAATGGGAGCTGAGGAGAAAAAGTGTAGTATTGAAGATAGCTCCCACAGGAAAGCAGCTGCAAATGTGACACCGTGCTGGCTGATAGACTGCATGGGGACCTACTTACTACTGTAGCTGGGGTCTCCCTTCCTGCTTTCTTGTAGCTCACATATTCAGTGGCATAACTTAACAGACACATGTATTTTTTCAATGGGAGCAGAACAAAAAAAGTGTGGTATTGAAGATAGCTCCCACAGACAAGCAGCTGCAAATGTGACACCGTGCTGGCTGATAGACTGCATGGGGACCTACTTACTACAGTAGCTGGTGTCTGCCTTCCTGCTTTCTTGTAGCTTCCATATTCAGTGGTATACCTTAACAGACACATGTATTTTTTCAATGGGAGCAGAACAGAAAAAGTGTGGTATTGAAGATAGCTCCCACAGGAAAGCAGCTGCAAATGTGACACCGTGCTGGCTGATAGACTGCATGGGGACCTACTTACTACTGTAGCTGGGGTCTTGTCGAGGAGTTGTTAAGGGAGAATGGACATGGATCCCAGGGTATAATGTTAGGCCCGATGGCGCAAGGCAATCTGAGTTCCAGTTATACGAATTTAATGCACAATCAAGACCAGAGTCAGAGCCATGGTTAAAGCAGTTACTGTCACGCAGACAGCAGGCCGCTTTCTCTTCCTTCAAGGTCGGGCTGTTTTCAGCTAACGAGGTAACAGCCTAAGGTCGAAACAACTACGGGGGAAAAACCAGATGGGAAAATGTGAGGGAGCTTGCTTATCGCAGAAACCGCAAGTAGGATGAGCATAAGAATGTAATCTATTAGCTGCTGTTGCTGAGCTAGCTTTGAGGCTGCTGTGTATATAAGTTAGAGCCTGCTCTCAATGAAGAGGAAGATTCCTGCTATCACTCACATTGAGTAGGACTGATTTCTTCCCACCCAGCTGAGAATCGGACCCTGGGTTGATCGCTGCATGAAGTAGGCTTCGTGCCTGGTTTTTCAGGCTTTTGTGCCTGGGTTTCAGGCCTTCGTGCCTGGGTTTTTCAAGCCTTTGTGCCTGGGTTTTTCAGGCTTTTGTGCCTGGGTTTCAAGCCTTCGTGCCTGGGTTTCAGCCTTCGTGCCTGGGTTTTCAGACTTCGTGCCTGGGTTTCAGGCCTTCGTGCCTGGGTTTTTCAGGCCTTCGTGCCTGAGTTTCAGGCCTTTGTGCCTAGGTTTCAGGCTTCGTGCCTGGGTTTCAGACCTTCGTGCCTGGGTTTCAGGCTTCGTGCCTGGGTTTCAGGCCTTCGTGCCTGGGTTTAAGGCTTCGTGCCTGGGTTTCAGGCCTTCGTGCCTGGGTTTCAGGCTTCGTGCCTGGGTTTCAGGCTTTGTGCCTGGGTTTCAGGCCTTCGTGCCTGGGTTTCAGGCTTCAAGCCTGGGTTTTTCAGGCCAAGAGCCGAAAACTTCGCGGCAGGGTCTGCCTTCCTGCTTTCTTGTAGCTCCCATACTCAGTGGCATAACTTAACATACACATGTATTTTTTCAATGGGAGCTGAGGATAAAAACTCTGGTATTGAAGATAGCTCCAACAGGAAAGCAGCTGCAAATGTTACACCGTGCTGGCTGATAGACTACATGGAGACCTACTTACTACTATAGCTGGGGTCTGCCGTACTGCTTTCTTGTAGGTCCCTTTCTCAGTGGTATACCTTAATAGACACATGTATTTTTTCAATGGGAGCTGAGGAGAAAAAGTGTGGTATTGAAGATATCTCTCACAGGAAAGCAGCTGCAAATGTGACACCGTGCTGGCTGAGAGACTGCATGGAGACCTACTTACTACTGTAGCTGGGGTCTGCCTTCCTGCTTTCTTGTAGCTCCCATACTCAGCGGTATAACTTAACAGACAAATGTATTTTTTTCAAAGGGATCTGAGGATAAAAACTGTGGTGTTGAAGATATCTCTCACAGGAAAGCAGCTGCATATGTGACAACGTGCTGGCTGATAGACTGCATGGGGACCTACTGACTACTGTAGCTGGGGTCTGCCTTCCTGCTTTCTTGTAGCTCCCATACTCAGTGGCATACCTTAACAGACACATGTATTTTTTCAATGGGAGCTGAGGATAAAAACTCTGGTATTGAAGATAGCTCCAACAGGAAAGCAGCTGCAAATGTGACACTGTGCTGGCTGATAGACTGCATGGGGACCTACTTACTACTGTAGCTGCGGTCTGCCTTTCTGCTTTCTTGTAGCTCCCATGTTCAGTGGTATACCTTAACAGACACATGTATTTTTTCAATGGGAGCATAACAGAAAAAGTGTGGTATTGAAGATAGCTCCCACAGGAAAGCAGCTGCAAATGTGACACCGTGCTGGCTGATAGACTGCATGGGGACCTACTTACTACTGTAGCTGGGGTCTTGTCGAGGAGTGGTTAAGGGAGAATGGACCTGGATCCCAGGGTATAATGTTAGGCCCGATGGGGTAAGGCAATCTGAGTTCCAGTTATATGAATTTAATGCACAATCAAGACCAGAGTCAGAGCCATGGTTAAAGCAGTTGCTGTCACGCAGACAGCAGGTCGCTTTCTCTTCCTTCAAGGTCGGGCTGTTTTCAGCTAACGAGGTAACAGCCCAAGGTGGAAAACAACTACGGGGGAAAAACAAGATGGGAAAATGTGAGGGAGCTTGCTTATCGCAGAAACCGCAAGTAGGATGAGCATAAGAATGTAATCTATTAGCTGCTGTTGCTGAGCTAGCTTTGAAGCTGCTGTGTATATAAGTTAGAGCCTGCTCTCAATGAAGAAGAAGATTTCTGCTATCACTCACATTGAGTAGGACTGATTTCGTCCCACCCAGCTGAGAATCGGACCCTGGGTTGATCGCCGCATGAAGTAGGCTTCGTGCCTGGGTTTTTCAAGCTTTTGTTCCTGGGTTTCAGGCCTTCGTGCCTGGGTTTCAGGCTTCGTGCCTGGGTTTTTCAGGCTTTTGTGCCTGAGTTTAAGGCCTTCGTGCCTGGGTTTTTCAGGCCTTTGTGCCTGGGTTTTTCAGACCTTTGTGCCTGGGTTTTTCAGGCTTTTGTGATTGGGTTTCAGGCCTTCATGCCTGGGTTTCAGGCTTCGTGCCTGGGTTTCAGGCCTTCGTGCCTGGGTTTCAGGATTCGTGCCTGGGTTTCAGGCCTTCGTGCCTGGGTTTCAGGCTTCGTGCCTGGGTTTCAGGCCTCGTGCCTGGGTTTCAGGCCTTTGTGCCTGGGTTTCAGGCCTTCGTACCTGGGTTTCAGGCTTCGTGCCTGGGTTTCAGGCTTCGTGCCTGGGTTTCAGGCTTTGTGCCTGGGTTTCAGGCCTTCGTGCCTGGGTTTCAGGCTTCAAGCCTGGGTTTTTCAGGCCAAGAGCCGAAAACTTCGTGGTAGGGTCTTCCTTCCTGCTTTCTTGTAGCTCCCATACTCAGTGGCATAACTTAACGTACACATGTATTTTTTCAATGGGAGCTGAGGATAAAAACTCTGGTATTGAAGATAGCTCCCACAGGAAAGCAGCTGCAAATGTGACACCGTGCTGGCTGATAGACTGCATGGGGACCTACTTACTACTGTAGCTGGGGTCTGCCTTCCTGCTTTCTTGTAGCTCCCATACTCAGTGGTATACCTTAACAAACACATGTATTTCTTCAATGGGAGCTGAGGAGAAAAAGTGTGGTATTGAAAATAGCTCCCAAAGGAAAGCAGCTGCAAATGTGACACCGTGCTGGCTGATAGACGGCATGGGGACCTACTGACTACTGTAGCTGGGGTCTGCCTTCCTGCTTTCTTGTACCTCCCATGCTCAGTGGCATAACTTAACAGACACATGTATTTTTTCAATGGGAGCTGAGGAGAAAAAGTGTGGTATTGAAGATATCTCCCACAGGAAAGGAGCTGCAAATGTGACACCGTGCTGGCTGATAGACTGCATGGGGACCTACTTACTACTGTAGCTGGGGTCTGCCTTCCTGCTTTCTTGTAGCTCCCATATCCAGTGGTATACCTTAACAGACAAAATGTATTTTATTCAATGGGAGCATAACAGAAAAAGAGTGGTATTGAAGATAGCTCCCAAAGGAAAGCAGCTGCAAATGTGACACCGTGCTGGCTGATAGACTGCATGGGGACCTACTTACTACTGTAGCTGCGGTCTGCCTTCCTGCTTTCTTGTAGCTCCCATACTCACTGGCATAACTTAACAGACACATGTATTTTTTAAAGGGATGTGAGTATAAAAACTGTGGTATTGAAGATAGCTCCCACTGGAAAGCAGCTGCAAATGTGACACCGTGCTGGCTGATAGACTGCATGGGGACCTACTTACTACTGTAGCTGGGGTCTGCCTTCCTGCTTTCTTGTAGCTCCCATACTCAGTGGTATACCTTAACAGACACATGTATTTTTTCAATGGGAGCTGAACAGAAAAAGTGTGGTATTGAAGATAGCTCCCAAAGGAAAGCAGCTGCAAATGTGACACCGTGCTGGCTGATAGACGGCATGGGGACCTACTGACTACTGTAGCTGGGGTCTGCCTTCCTGCTTTCTTGTACCTCCCATGCTCAGTGGCATAACTTAACAGACACATGTATTTTTTCAATGGGAGCTGAGGAGAAAAAGTGTGGTATTGAAGATATCTCCCACAGGAAAGGAGCTGCAAATGTGACACCGTGCTGGCTGATAGACTGCATGGGGACCTACTTACTACTGTAGCTGGGGTCTGCCTTCCTGCTTTCTTGTAGCTCCCATATCCAGTGGTATACCTTAACAGACAAAATGTATTTTATTCAATGGGAGCATAACAGAAAAAGAGTGGTATTTAAGATAGCTCCCACAGGAAAGCAGCTGCAAATGTGACACCGTGCTGGCTGATAGACTGCATGGGGACCTACTTACTACTGTAGCTGGGGTCTTGTCGAGGAGTGGTTAAGGGAGAATGGACCTGGATCCCAGGGTATAATGTTAGGCCCGATGGGGTAAGGCAATCTGAGTTCCAGTTATATGAATTTAATGCACAATCAAGACCAGAGTCAGAGCCATGGTTAAAGCAGTTGCTGTCACGCAGACAGCAGGCCGCTTTCTCTTCCTTCAAGGTCGGGCTGTTTTCAGCTAACGAGGTAACAGCCCAAGGTGGAAAACAACTACGGGGGAAAAACAAGATGGGAAAATGTGAGGGAGCTTGCTTATGGCAGAAACCGCAAGTAGGATGAGCATAAGAATGTAATCTATTAGCTGCTGTTGCTGAGCTAGCTTTGAAGCTGCTGTGTATATAAGTTAGAGCCTGCTCTCAATGAAGAAGAAGATTTCTGCTATCACTCACATTGAGTAGGACTGATTTCTTCCCACCCAGCTGAGAATCGGACCCTGGGTTGATCGCCGCATGAAGTAGGCTTCGTGCCTGGGTTTTTCCAGGCTTTTGTGCCTGAGTTTCAGGCCTTCGTGCCTGGGTTTTTCAGGCCTTCGTGCCTGGGTTTTTCAGACCTTTGTGCCTGGGTTTTTCAGGCTTTTGTGACTGGGTTTCAGGCCTTCGTGCCTGGGTTTCAGGCTTCGTGCCTGGGTTTCAGGCCTTCGTGCCTGGGTTTCAGGATTCGTGCCTGGGTTTCAGGCCTTCGTGCCTGAGTTTCAGGCTTCGTGCCTGGGTTTCAGGCCTCGTGCCTGGGTTTCAGGCCTTTGTGCCTGGGTTTCAGGCCTTCGTACCTGGGTTTCAGGCTTCGTGCCTGGGTTTCAGGCTTCGTGCCTGGGTTTCAGGCTTTGTGCCTGGGTTTCAGGCCTTCGTGCCTGGGTTTCAGGCTTCAAGCCTGGGTTTTTCAGGCCAAGAGCCGAAAACTTCGTGGTAGGGTCTTCCTTCCTGCTTTCTTGTAGCTCCCATACTCAGTGGCATAACTTAACGTACACATGTATTTTTTCAATGGGAGCTGAGGATAAAAACTCTGGTATTGAAGATAGCTCCAACAGGAAAGCAGCTGCAAATGTGACAGCGTGCTGGCTGATAGACTACATGGAGACCTACTTACTACTATAGCTGGGGTCTGCCGTACTGCTTTCTTGTAGGTCCCATTCTCAGTGGTATACCTTAATAGACACATGTATTTCTTCAATGGGAGCTGAGGAGAAAAAGTGTGGTATTGAAGATAGCTCCCACAGGAAAGCAGCTGCAAATGTGACACCGTGCTGGCTGATAGACTGCATGGGGACCTACTTACTACTGTAGCTGGGGTCTGCCTTCCTGCTTTCTTGTAGCTCCCATACTGAGTGGCATAACTTAACATACACATGTATTTTTTAAAGGGATGTGAGTATAAAAACTGTGGTATTGAAGATAGCTCCCACAGGAAAGCAGCTGCAAATGTGACACCATGCTGGCTGATAGACTGCATGGGGACCTACTTACTACTGTAGCTGGGGTCTTGTCGAGGAGTGGTTAAGGGAGAATGGACCTGGATCCCAGGGTATAATGTTAGGCCCGATGGGGTAAGGCAATCTGAGTTCCAGTTATATGAATTTAATGCACAATGAAGACCAGAGTCAGAGCCATGATTAAAGCTGTTGCTGTCACGCAAACAGCAGGCCGCTTTCTCTTCCTCCAAGGTCGGGCTGTTTTCAGCTAACGAGGTAACAGCCCAAGGTGGAAAACAACTACGGGGGAAAAACAAGATTGGAAAATGTGAGGGAGCTTGCTTATCGCAGAAACCGCAAGTAGGATGAGCATAAGAATGTAATCTATTAGCTGCTGTTGCTGAGCTAGCTTTGAAGCTGCTGTGTATATAAGTTAGAGCCTGCTCTCAATCAAGAAGAAGATTTCTGCTATCACTCACATTGAGTAGGACTGATTTCTTCCCACCCAGCTGAGAATCGGACCCTGGGTTGATCGCCGCATGAAGTAGGCTTCGTGCCTGGGTTTTTCAGGCTTTTGTGCCTGGGTTTCAGGCCTTCGTGCCTGGGTTTTTCAGGCCTTTGTGCCTGGATTTCAGACCTTTGTGCCTGGGTTTTTCAGGCTTTTGTGATTGGGTTTCAGGCCTTCGTGCCTGGGTTTCAGGCTTCGTGCCTGGGTTTCAGGCCTTCGTGCCTGGGATTCAGGATTCGTGCCTGGGTTTCAGGCCTTCGTGCCTGAGTTTCAGGCTTCGTGCCTGGGTTTCAGGCCTCGTGCCTGGGTTTCAGGCCTTTGTGCCTGGGTTTCAGGCCTTCATACCTGGGTTTCAGGCTTCGTGCCTGGGTTTCAGGCTTCGTGCCTGGGTTTCAGGCTTTGTGCCTGGGTTTCAGGCCTTCGTGCCTGGGTTTCAGGCTTCAAGCCTGGGTTTTTCAGGCCAAGAGCCGAAAACTTCGTGGTAGGGTCTTCCTTCCTGCTTTCTTGTAGCTCCCATACTCAGTGGCATAACTTAACGTACACATGTATTTTTTCAATGGGAGCTGAGGATAAAAACTCTGGTATTGAAGATAGCTCCAACAGGAAAGCAGCTGCAAATGTGACACCGTGCTGACTGATAGACTACATGGAGACCTACTTACTACTATAGCTGGGGTCTGCCGTACTGCTTTCTTGTAGGTCCCATTCTCAGTGGTATACCTTAATAGACCCATGTATTTCTTCAATGGGAGCTGAGGAGAAAAAGTGTGGTATTGAATATAGCTCCCACAGGAAAGCAGCTGCAAATGTGACACCGTGCTGGCTGATAGACGGCATGGGGACCTACTTACTACTGTAGCTGGGGTCTGCCTTCCTGCTTTCTTGTAGCTCCCATACTGAGTGGCATAACTTAACAGACACATGTATATTTTCAATGGGAGCTGAACAGAAAAAGTGTGGTATTGAAGATAGCTCCCACAGGAAAGCAGCTGTAAATGTGACACCGTGCTGGCTGATAGACTGCATGGGGACCTACTTACTACTGTAGCTGGGGTCTGCCTTCCTGCTTTCTTCTACCTCCCATGCTCAGTGGTATAGCTTAACAGACACATGTATTTTTTTCAATGGGAGCTGAACAGAAAAAGTGTTGTATTGAAGATAGCTCCCACAGGAAAGCAGCTGCAAATGTGACACCGTGCTGGCTGATAGACTGCATGGGGACCTACTGACTACTGTAGCTGCGGTCTGCCTTGCTGCTTTCTTGTAGCTCCCATACTCAGTGGCATAACTTAACAGACACCTGTATTTTTTCATAGGGAGCTGAGGAGAAAAAGTGTGGTATTGAAGATAGCTCCCACAGGAAAGCAGCTGCAAATGTGACACCGTGCTGGCTGATAGACTGCATGGGGACCTAGTTAATACTGTAGCTGGGGTCTGCCTTCCTGGTTTCTTGTAGGTCCCATTCTCAGTGGTATACCTTTATAGACACATGTAATTTTTCAATGGGAGGTGAGAAGAAAAAGTGTGGTATTGAAGATAGCTCCCACAGTAAAGGAGCTGCAAATGTGACACCGTGCTGGCTGATAGACTGCATGGGGACCTACTTACTACTGTAGCTGGGGTCTGCCTTCCTGCTTTCTTGTAGCTCCCATACTCAGTGGCATAACTTAACAGACACATGTATTTTTTCAATGAGAGCTGAGGAGAAAAAGTGTGGTATTGAAGATAGCTCCCACAGGAAAGCAGCTGCAAATGTGACACCGTGCTGGCTGATAGACTGCATGGGGACCTAGTTAATACTGTAGCTGGGGTCTGTCTTCCTGCTTTCTTGTAGCTCCCATACTCTGTGGCATACCTTAACAGACACATGTATTTTTTCAATGGGATCTGAACAGAAAACGTGTGGTATTGAAGATAGCTCCCACAGGAAAGCAGCTGCAAATGTGACACCGTGCTGGCTGATAGACTGCATGGGGACCTACTTACTACTGTAGCTGGGGTCTGCCTTCCTGCTTTCTTGTAGCTCCCATACTCACTGGCATAACTTAACAGACACATGTATTTTTTCATAGGGAGCTGAGGAGAAAAAGTGTGGTATTGAAGATAGCTCCCACAGGAAAGCAGCTGCAAATGTGACACCGTGCTGGCTGATAGACTGCATGGGGACCTACTTACTACTGTAGCTGGGGTCTTGTCGAGGAGTGGTTAAGGGAGAATGGACCTGGATCCCAGGGTATAATGTTAGGCCCGATGGGGTAAGGCAATCTGAGTTCCAGTTATATGAATTTAATGCACAATCAAGACCAGAGTCAGAGCCATGGTTAAAGCAGTTGCTGTCACGTAGTCAGCGCAGACAGCAGGCCGCTTTCTCTTCCTTCAAGGTCGGGCTGTTTTCAGCTAACGAGGTAACAGCCCAAGGTGGAAAACAACTACGGGGGAAAAACAAGATGGGAAAATGTGAGGGAGCTTGCTTATGGCAGAAACCGCAAGTAGGATGAGCATAAGAATGTAATCTATTAGCTGCTGTTGCTGAGCTAGCTTTGAAGCTGCTGTGTATATAAGTTAGAGCCTGCTCTCAATGAAGAAGAAGATTTCTGCTATCACTCACATTGAGTAGGACTGATTTCTTCCCACCCAGCTGAGAATCGGACCCTGGGTTGATCGCCGCATGAAGTAGGCTTCGTGCCTGGGTTTTTCAGGCTTTTGTGCCTGGGTTTCAGGCCTTCGTGCCTGGGTTTTTCAGGCCTTCGTGCCTGGGTTTTTCAGGCTTTTGTGTCTGGGTTTCAGGCCTTCGTGCCTGGGTTTCAGGCGTCGTGCCTGGGTTTTCAGGCTTCGTGCCTGGGTTTCAGGCCTTCGTGCCTGGGTTTTTCAGGCCTTCGTGCCTGGGTTTTTCAGACTTTTGTGATTCGGTTTCAGGCCTTCGTGCCTGGGTTTCAGGCATCGTGCCTGGGTTTTTCAGGCCTTCGTGCCTGGGTTTTAGGCTTCGTGCCTGGGTTTCAGGCCTCGTGCCTGGGTTTCAGGCTTCGTGCCTGGGTTTCAGGCCTTCGTGCCTCGCTTTCAGGCTTTGTGCCTGGGTTTCAGGCCTTCGTGCAAGGGTTTCAGGCTTCAAGCCTGGGTTTTTCAGGCCAAGAGCCTGCATGGGGACCTACTTACTACTGTAGCTGGGGTCTGCCTTCCTGCTTTCTTGTAGCTCCCATACTCAGCGGTATACCTTAAGAGACACATGTATTTTATTCAAAGGGAGCTGAGTATAAAAACTGTGGTATTGAAGATAGCTCCCACAGGAAAGCAGCTGCAAATGTGACACTGTGCTGGCTGATAGACTGCATGGGGACCTACTTACTACTGTAGCTGGGGTCTGCCTTCCTGCTTTTTTGTAGCTCCCATACTCAGTGGTATACCTTAACATACAAAATGTATTTTTTTCAATGGGAGCTGAACAGAAAAAGTGTGGTATTGAAGATAGCTCCCACAGGAAAGCAGCTGCAAATGTGACACCGTGCTGGTTGATAGACTGCATGGGGACCTACTTACTACTGTAGCTGCGGTCTGCCTTCCTGCTTTCTTGTAGCTCCCATACTCAGTGGCATAACTTAACAGACACATGTATTTTTTCAATGGGAGCTGAGGAGAAAAAGTGTGGTATTGAAGATAGCTCCCACAGGAAAGCAGCTGCAAATGTGACACCGTGCTGGCTGCTAGACTTCATGGGGACCTACTTACTACTGTAGCTGGGGTCTGCCTTCCTGTTTCTTGTAGCTCCCATACTCAGTGGCATAACTTAACAGACACATGTATTTTTTCAAAGGTAGCTGAGGATAAAAACTGTGGTATTGAAGATAGCTCCCACAGGAAAGCAGCTGCAAATGTGACACCGTGCTGGCTGATAGACTGCATGGGGACCTACTTACTACTGTAGCTGGGGTCTGCCTTCCTGTTTTCTTGTAGCTCCCATACTCAGTGGTATACCTTAACAGACACATGTATTTTTTCAATGCGAGCTGAGGAGAAAAAGTGTGTTATTGAAGATAGCTCCCACAGGAAAGCAGCTGCAAATGTGACAACGTGCTGGCTGATAGACTGCATGGGGACCTACTTACTACTGTAGCTGGGGTCTGCCTTCCTGCTTTCTTGTAGCTCCCATATTCAGTGGTATACCTTAACAGACACATGTATTTTTTCAATGGGAGATGAACAGAAAAAGTGTGGTATTGAAGATAGATCCCACAGGAAAGGAGCTGCAAATGTGACACCATGCTGGCTGCTAGACTGCATGGGGACCTACTTACTAGTGTAGCTGGGGTCTGCCTTCCTGCTTTCTTGTAGCTCCCATACTCAGTGGCATAACTTAACAGACGCATGTATTTTTTCAATGGGAGCTGAGGAGAAAAAGTCTGGTATTGAAGATAGCTCCCACAGGAAAGCAGCTCCAAATGTGACACCGTGCTGGCTGATAGACTGCATGGGGACCTACTTACTACTGTAGCTGGGGTCTGCCTTCCTGCTTTCTTGTAGCTCCCATACTCAGTGGCATAACTTAACAGACACATGTATTTTTTCAATGGGAGCTCAGGAGAAAAAGTCTGGTATTGAAGATATCTCTCACAGGAAAGCAGCTGCAAATGTGACACCGTGCTGGCTGATAGACTGCATGGGGACCTACTTACTACTGTAGCTGGGGTCTGCCTTCCTGTTTTCTTGTAGTTCCCATACTGAGTGACATAACTTAACAGACACATGTATTTTTTCAAAGGGAGCTTAGAATAAAAACTGTGGTATTGAAGATAGCTCCCACAGGAAAGCAGTTGCAAATGTGACACCGTGCTGGCTGATAGACTGCATGGAGACCTACTTACTACTGTAGCTGGGGTCTGCCTTCCTGCTTTCTTGTAGCTCCCATACTCAGCTGTATAACTTAACAGACAAAATGTATTTTTTTCAAAGGGAGCTGAGGAGAAAAAGTGTGGTATTGAAGATAGCTCCCACAGTAAAGCAGCTGCAAATGTGACACCGTGCTGGCTGATAGACTGCATGGGGACCTACTTACTACTGTAGCTGGGGTCTTGTCGAGGAGTGGTTAAGGGAGAATGGACATGGATCCCAGGGTATAATGTTAGGCCCGATGGGGCAAGGCAATCTGAGTTCCAGTTGTATGAATTTAATGCACAATCAAGACCAGAGTCAGAGCCATGGTTAAAGCTGTTGCTGTCACGCAGACAGCAGTCCGCTTTCTCTTCCTCCAAGGTCGGGCTGTTTTCAGCTAACGAGGTAACAGCCTAAGGTCGAAACAACTACGGGGGAAAAACCAGATGGGAAAATGTGAGGGAGCTTGCTTATCGCAGAAACCGCAAGTAGGATGAGCATAAGAATGTAATCTATTAGCTGCTGTTGCTGAGCTAGCTTTGAGGCTGCTGTGTATATAAGTTAGAGCCTGCTCTCAATGAAGAGGAAGATTCCTGCTATCACTCACATTGAGTAGGACTGATTTCTTCCCACCCAGCTGAGAATCGGACCCTGGGTTGATCGCTGCATGAAGTAGGCTTCGTGCCTGGTTTTTCAGGCTTTTGTGCCTGGGTTTCAGGCCTTCGTGCCTGGGTTTTTCAAGCCTTTGTGCCTGGGTTTTTCAGGCTTTTGTGCCTGGGTTTCAAGCCTTCGTGCCTGGGTTTCAGCCTTCGTGCCTGGGTTTTCAGACTTCGTGCCTGGGTTTCAGGCCTTCGTGCCTGGGTTTTTCAGGCCTTCGTGCCTGAGTTTCAGGCCTTTGTGCCTAGGTTTCAGGCTTCGTGCCTGGGTTTCAGACCTTCGTGCCTGGGTTTCAGGCTTCGTGCCTGGGTTTCAGGCCTTCGTGCCTGGGTTTAAGGCTTCGTGCCTGGGTTTCAGGCCTTCGTGCCTGGGTTTCAGGCTTCGTGCCTGGGTTTCAGGCTTTGTGCCTGGGTTTCAGGCCTTCGTGCCTGGGTTTCAGGCTTCAAGCCTGGGTTTTTCAGGCCAAGAGCCGAAAACTTCGCGGCAGGGTCTGCCTTCCTGCTTTCTTGTAGCTCCCATACTCAGTGGCATAACTTAACATACACATGTATTTTTTCAATGGGAGCTGAGGATAAAAACTCTGGTATTGAAGATAGCTCCAACAGGAAAGCAGCTGCAAATGTTACACCGTGCTGGCTGATAGACTACATGGAGACCTACTTACTACTATAGCTGGGGTCTGCCGTACTGCTTTCTTGTAGGTCCCTTTCTCAGTGGTATACCTTAATAGACACATGTATTTTTTCAATGGGAGCTGAGGAGAAAAAGTGTGGTATTGAAGATATCTCTCACAGGAAAGCAGCTGCAAATGTGACACCGTGCTGGCTGAGAGACTGCATGGAGACCTACTTACTACTGTAGCTGGGGTCTGCCTTCCTGCTTTCTTGTAGCTCCCATACTCAGCGGTATAACTTAACAGACAAATGTATTTTTTTCAAAGGGATCTGAGGATAAAAACTGTGGTATTGAAGATATCTCTCACAGGAAAGCAGCTGCATATGTGACAACGTGCTGGCTGATAGACTGCATGGGGACCTACTGACTACTGTAGCTGGGGTCTGCCTTCCTGCTTTCTTGTAGCTCCCATACTCAGTGGCATAACTTAACAGACACATGTATTTTTTAAATGGGAGATGAACAGAAAAAGTGTGGTATTGAAGATAGCTCCCACAGGAAAGCAGCTGCAAATGTGACACCGTGCTGGCTGATAGACTGCATGGGGACCTACTTACTACTGTAGCTGGGGTCTGCCTTCCTGCTTTCTTGTAGCTCCCATACTCAGTGGCATAACTTAACAGACACATGTATTTTTTCAATGGAAGCTGAGGAGAAAAAGTCTGGTATTGAAGATAGCTTCCACAGGAAAGCAGCTCCAAATGTGACACCGTGCTGGCTGATAGACTGCATGGGGACCTACTTACTACTGTAGCTGGGGTCTGCCTTCCTGCTTTCTTGTAGCTCCCATACTCAGTCGTATACCTTAACAGACACATGTATTTTTTCAATGGGAGATGAACAGAAAAAGTTTGGTATTGAAGATAGCTCCCACAGGAAAGCAGTTGCAAATGTGACACCGTGCTGGCTGATAGACTGCATGGGGACCTACTTACTACTGTAGCTGGGGTCTGCCTTCCTGTTTTCTTGTAGTTCCCATACTGAGTGACATAACTTAACAGACACATGTATTTTTTCAAAGGGAGCTGAGGAGAAAAAGTGTGGTATTGAAGATAGCTCCCACAGGAAAGCAGCTGCAAATGTGACACCGTGCTGGCTGCTAGACTGCATGGGGACCTACTTACTACTGTAGCTGGGGTCTTGTCGAGGAGTGGTTAAGGGAGAATGGACATGGATCCCAGGGTATAATGTTAGGCCCGATGGGGCAAGGCAATCTGAGTTCCAGTTATATGAATTTAATGCACAATCAAGACCAGAGTCAGAGCCATGGTTAAAGCAGTTGCTGTCACGCAAACAGCAGGCCGCTTTCTCTTCCTCCAAGGTCGGGCTGTTTTCAGCTAACGAGGTAACAGCCCAAGGTGGAAAACAACTACAGGGGAAAAACAAGATTGGAAAATGTGAGGGAGCTTGCTTATCGCAGAAACCGCAAGTAGGATGAGCATAAGAATGTAATCTATTAGCTGCTGTTGCTGAGCTAGCTTTGAAGCTGCTGTGTATATAAGTTAGAGCCTGCTCTCAATGAAGAAGAAGATTTCTGCTATTACTCACATTGAGTAGGACTGATTTCTTCCCACCCAGCTGAGAATCGGACCCTGGGTTGATCGCTGCATGAAGTAGGCTTCGTGCCTGGGTTTTTCAGGCTTTTGTGCCTGGGTTTCAGGCCTTCGTGCCTGGGTTTTTCAAGCCTTTGTGCCTGGGTTTTTCAGGCTTTTGTGCCTGGGTTTCAGGCCTTCGTACCTGGGTTTCAGGCTTCGTGCCTGGGTTTTCAGGCTTCGTGCCTGGGTTTCAGGCCTTTGTGCCTGGGTTTTTCAGGCCTTCGTGCCTGGGTTTCAGGCCTTCGTGCCTGGGTTTCAGGCTTCGTGCCTGGGTTTCAGGCCTTCGTGCCTGGGTTTAAGGCTTCGTGCCTGGATTGCAGGCCTTCGTGCCTGGGTTTCAGTCTTCAAGCCTGGGTTTTTCAGGCCAAGAGCCGAAAACTTCGCGGCAGGGTCTGCCTTCCTGCTTTCTTGTAGCTCCCATACTCAGTGGCATAACTTAACATACACATATATTTTTTCAATGGGAGCTGAGGATAAAAACTCTGGTATTGAAGATAGCTCCAACAGGAAAGCAGCTGCAAATGTTACACCGTGCTGGCTGATAGACTACATGAAGACCTACTTACTACTATAGCTGGGGTCTGCCTTCCTGCTTTCTTGTAGCTCCCATTCTCAGTGGTATACCTTAATAGACACATGTATTTTTTCAATGGGAGCTGAGGAGAAAAAGTGTGGTATTGAAGATAGCTCCCACAGGAAAGGAGCTCCAAATGTGACACCGTGCTGGCTGATAGACTGCATGGGGACCTACTTACTACTGTAGCTGGGGTCTGCCTTCCTGTTTTCTTGTAGCTCCCATACTCAGTGGCATAACTGAACAGACACATGTATTTTTTCAATGGGAGCTGAGGATTAAAACTGTGGTATTGAAGATATCTCTCACAGGAAAGCAGCTGCAAATGTGACACCGTGCTGGCTGATAGACTGCATGGAGACCTACTTACTACTGTAGCTGGGGTCTGCCTTCCTGCTTTCTTGTAGCTCCCATACTCAGCGGTATAACTTAACAGACAAAATGCATTTTTTTCAAAGGGAGCTGAGGATAAAAACTGTGGTATTGAAGATATCTCTCACAGGAAAGCAGCTGCATATGTGACAACGTGCTGGCTAATAGACTGCATGGGGACCTACTTACTACTGTAGCTGGGGTCTGCCTTCCTGTTTTCTTGTAGCTGCCATACTGAGTGGCATAACTTAACAGACACATGTATTTTTTCAATGGGAGGTGAGAATAAAAACTGTGGTATTGAAGATAGCTCCCACAGGAAAGCAGCTGCAAATGTGACACCGTGCTGGCTGATAGACTGCATGGGGACCTACTGACTACTGTAGCTGGGGTCTGCCTTCCTGCTTTCTTGTAACTCCCATATTCAGTGGCATAAATTAACAGACACATGTATTTTTCAAAGGTAGCTGAGGATAAAAACTGTGGTATTGAAGATAGCTCCCACAGGAAAGCAGCTGCAAATGTGACACCGTGCTGGCTGATAGACTGCATGGGGACCTACTTACTACTGTAGCTGGGGTCTGCCTTCCTGCTTTCTTGTAGCTCCCATACTCAGTGGCATAACTTAACAGACACATGTATTTTTTCAAAGGGAGCATAGAAAAAAACTCTGGTATTGAAGATAGCTCCGAAAGGAAAGCAGCTGCAAATGTGACACCATGCTGGCTGATAGACTGCATGGGGACCTCCTTACTACTGCAGCTGGGGTCTGCCTTCCTGCTTTCTTGTAGCTCCCATACTTAGTGGCATAACTTAACAGACACATGTATTTTTTCAATGGGAGCTGATGAGAAAAAGTGTGGTATTGAAGATAGCTCCCACAGGAAAGCAGCTGCAAATGTGACACCGTGCTGGCTGATAGACTGCATGGGGACCTACATACTACTGTAGGTGGGGTCTGCCTTCCTGCTTTCTTGTAGCTCCCATATTCAGTGGCATAACTTAACAGACACATTTATTTTTTCAATGGCATGTGAACAGAAAAAGTGTGGTATTGAAGATAGCTCCCTCAGGAAATCAGCTGCAAATGTGACACCGTGCTGGCTGATAGACTGCATGGGGACCTACTTACTACTGTAGCTGGGGTCTTGTCGAGGAGTGGTTAAGGGAGAATGGACATGGACCCCAGGGTATAATGTTAGGCCCGACGGGGCAAGGCAATCTGAGTTCTAGTTATATGAATTTAATGCACAATCAAGACCAGAGTCAGAGCCTTGGTTAAAGCAGTTGCTGTCACGTAGTCAGCGCAGACAGCAGGCCTCTTTCTGCTCCTTCAAGGTCGGGCTGTTTTCAGCTAACGAGCTAACAGCCCATGGTGGAAAACAACTACGGGGGAAAAACAAGATGGGAAAATGTGAGGGAGCTTGCTTATCGCAGAAACCGCAAGTAGGATGAGCATAAGAATGTAATCTATTAGCTGCTGTTGCTGAGCTAGCTTTGAAGCTGCTGTGTATATAAGTTAGAGCCTGCTCTCAATAAAAAAGAAGATTTCTGCTATCACTCACATTGAGTAGGACTGATTTCTTCCCACCCAGCTGAGAATCGGACCCTGGGTTGATCGCCGCATGAAGTAGGCTTCGTGCCTGGGTTTTTCTGGCTTTTGTGCCTAGGTTTCAGGCCTTCGTGCCTGGGTGTTTTTCAGGCCTTTGTGCCTGGGTTTCAGGCCTTCGTGCCTGGGTTTTTCAGGCTTCGTGCCTGGGTTTCAGGCCTTCGTGCCTGGGTTTTTCAGGCTTCGTGCCTGGGTTTCAGGCTTCGTGCCTGGGTTTTTCAGGCTTCGTGCCTGGGTTTTTCAGGCCAAGAGCCGAAAACTTCGCGGCATATGGCACCCGAACAGGGACCTTTCACTGGGTGTTACCGGGTAAGGAGCCTGCCTGCGGGGAGCTGAGACTTGAAAACCCAGAGGCAGAGGCAGTCGTCGGAGGAAGCCTGCCGGATTCCAAGCAGAGGTTGCTGTACCCGGGGGAGTGACTACAGGTTGCGGTGAGACAAGGATCCGACAACATTGAAAAGGAGGTAGCACTCTCACTTTTACATCGCTTTTTAGAAAAACAGGGGGTGGACTTTAAACTGACCGATTTGTCTGGTCTACTTGTACATAGTAATTGTAAAGGCTTTTTTAAAGACTCTGAGAAATATTTTGATGAGAAGGAGTGGAGAGCATATGGGACTTGTCTTTGGGACTTGGTTATAGACGAAGATAAGACTGCTCGGAAACTGATGAAACCATGGAGAGAAGTAATTAACTGTTTGAAAAAGTACAAGTTGGAAAAGGATTTGGCCGCTGCTGTAACTCAGCGGCTTGATATGCCCGAGACTGTAGCCGAGCCAACAGGTGGACTGTTTGGTATCGGGACTAATTATATCTCACCTCCCTTTTCTAGTGAGTGGCGAGAAATTGGAAACCTTTTCTGGGAAGCCACTATTAGTGGCGATAAGGACAATAGTAAGATCAGTAAAAATTTAGGTCTCGTTTGGAGAGACGTGAGAAATACTTTAAAAGAAATGCAAGCAGAACAGCGTGTGGCCATGCCTGCAGCCCAGGCGTTGACTTTTGCACCGAGGCTGAAGGAGACAGACAAGGGAACGGACAGGTTCCTGCAGGAAGTATTAAAGAAACTGGAGCGACAAGAGACCATGGAAACACAGCCTGTCGCCACTGAAAGCCAGCCCGGTGCGCGGCCCCTCGCGGAGCGGGGCGTGCTGAGAAGAGAAAAAAAAAAAAAAAAAAAAAAAAAAAAGTTCTTCTCTACACAAGAGTTTTTACAAAGTCAGAGAGGCGAAGGGGCTTCGGAGCAGAGCCCCCGCGGGAGAGCTACTCCCCATTCAGAGCCCAACCCGACGAGTTACCCCTGGGACGACTTGCAGGGGAATGCCGAGCGGGCAGAGTCGGGCGGGGGTGCAGCGCAGGACGATCAGAGGAGAGTGGGGGAGCGCGACCCCGTGTTAGACTGGGCACCATCCGGCACGAGAGGGGAGACAAAGAAAACACAGGAGGGACTAATCCCGACTGCGCCGCCGGCGCCGGCACGGAGTGAGCCAGACCCCCCCCGCCCCTTCCATCCGCAGCCGCCGCCGCGCAGCCGCTTCCCGCGCCCAGTCAGTGTCTCCGGAGCACCCCCACACACACCGCACCGACACCGCCAGCCCCGGCCCTCACGGACCGCTGGGCTCGTCCTTTCCATCCTCAATCCCTTGCCTCAAAGAGTGTAAAAACTGTTGGTCGTGATGTTATGCATTTTGCTGTAAATGTGATGATGAATACTGGTTTTCTTACAGTGGAAACTTTCTAAGGTGTTTTAGGTGTCAGGAACAGAACATTTTGACATTGAGAAGCTAAAAGGTGGTTTGTGTTTTAGACTCATCGGTGAAGGGTTTTCTTTTATCAGAAGTAAAAAAAAAAAAAAAAAAAAAAGGATTTTGTCATACTGTTGATGCTTCAAATGATTGTGGTAAATGGTTTTAGGCAATTTCAACAAACCAAGCAAAACATGTGGGTTACACTGGCCAAAGCAATCAGTCAGTCTACAATATGTTTATCAATGACCACTCCAGATAATCCTTTTTCTACCTGTTTGGTGGGAGTTCCATCAGATGTGGCACAATGGCCTGTATCAAATGCATTAAAAACAAATCCCTTAGTTAAGGGTAATGGCAAAGTTGACAGCTGGGATTTGATCATTTCATGGTTGCCAATAATGACAACAGAGCCACAGGAGTTAGAATTATTGGGATCTATAAAGATGGATTTTTGTGTTATGTTTAATTTTACCAGTAGTACCAAAACATTTGGGACAGAATGTGGATCCCATCCTGGGCGTGTATAAGAATACAACATCTCGGTGCAATTATACTTCACCAAAAAGACCCAGGTCTAGTCTTGTGCCTGTACAGTTACCAAAGGGAATTTTTCTGATCTGTGGGGACCAGGCATGGCCTGGAATACCCTTGAGATTACAAAGGGAACCATGCAGTTTGGGACAACTGACGATCTTGATGCCTAATCACACAATGATTTAGAAACATCATTGTCCAAAACAATTTGTGCATGCATTTACTGGTGAATGTGATGACCATGTTACCTTTGGTCTTCCTCAGCAATAATAGCAACTAGTATATTTGCTCCAGATGTAAGAGTATCTGCTTTATTAACTCAGCTATGCAAATTAGGATGCTGGCTTAGCAAACAAAGTAACCAAACTTCAATGACATTAGAAGGCTTGATTAGTGATGTAAGTAGTATTAGACATGCACTTGTGCATCATTGTATGCATGATATCCTCATTGCTCAGGAGGAGGCATTTACTGTAGATCAAGAGAGAGATCTAGAAACCAAGTTATTTAGGGAAACTAACTTTGTTTGCTCCTCGACAGCAGGAATGGTTAAAAATTCCCAAGTTACGGAAAACAAGAGATACCCACAACTTAAAAGGAGATTGTGATGGTAAAGTACAATTGTGGTCCATTACGGCGAATGTATTTGCTTCAGCATTTGTACCTGGGTTGGCTGCAGCCCAGGCCTTACGACAGTTAGAAAAACTAGTGTGTTGGTCGGAACAGCAAGCTAATGTTACTACTGATGTTATTGAAAAATTGTTAGCAGACCAAAAAAGCCTTAGACATGCCTTATTACAAGATCGTGCAGCTATTGATTTTTTGCTATTGGCACAAGGGCATGGATGACAAGACTTTGAAGGCATGTGTTGTTTTAATCTTTCTGATCATAGTGAATCTATTCACAAAGCTTTGGCATATTTAAAGGTTCATGCTAAGAATATTATGGTGGGTTATAACCCTTTTGATAATTGGCTTCAATCAGCTTTTGGGGGGTTGTCACCTTGGTTGACTATGTTAATCAAAGAAGGGTTAAGATGGATATTGGTTATTTTGCTTTTGCTTGTAATGTTTAGAATAGTATATAGTTGTATTATGAAGGCAGTGCATACATTGACTGACTCAGTCTTGATTGTGCAAAAACAAAACGGGGGATTTGTCGAGGAGTGGTTAAGGGAGAATGGACATGGACCCCAGGGTATAATGTTAGGCCCGACGGGGCAAGGCAATCTGAGTTCTAGTTATATGAATTTAATGCACAATCAAGACCAGAGTCAGAGCCTTGGTTAAAGCAGTTGCTGTCACGTAGTCAGCGCAGACAGCAGGCCGCTTTCTGCTCCTTCAAGGTCGGGCTGTTTTCAGCTAACGAGGTAACAGCCCAAGGTGGAAAACAACTACGGGGGAAAAACAAGATGGGAAAATGTGAGGGAGCTTGCTTATGGCAGAAACCGCAAGTAGGATGAGCATAAGAATGTAATCTATTAGCTGCTGTTGCTGAGCTAGCTTTGAAGCTGCTGCGTATATAAGTTAGAGCCTGCTCTCAATAAAAAAGAAGATTTTTGCTATCATTCACATTGAGTAGGACTGATTTCTTCCCACCTAGCTGAGAATCGGACCCTGGGTTGATCGCCGCATGAAGTAGGCTTCGTGCCTGGGTTTTTCAGGCTTTTGTGCCTAGGTTTCAGGCCTTCGTGCCTGGGTTTCAGGCCTTTGTGCCTGGGTGTTTTTCAGGACTTTGTGCCTGGGTGTTTTTCAGGCCTTTGTGCCTGGGTTTCAGGCCTTCGTGCCTGGGTTTTTCAGGCTTCGTGCCTGGGTTTCAGGCTTCGTGCCTGGGTTTCAGGCTTTGTGCCTGGGTATTTCAGGCCAAGAGCCGAAAACTTCGCGGCAGGGTCTGCCTTTTTGTTTTCTTGTAGCTCCCATATTCAGTGCTATACCTTAACAGACACATTTATTTTTTCAATGGGAGCTGAGGAGAAAAACGTGTGGTATTGAAGATAGCTCCCACAGGAAAGCAGCTGCAAATGTGACACCGTGCTGGCTGATAGAGTGCATGGGGACCTACTTACTACTGTAGCTGGGGTCTGCCTTCCTGCTTTCTTGTAGCTCCCATACTCAGTGGTATACCTTAACAGACAAAATGTATTTTTTTCAATGGGAGCTGAACAGAAAAAGTGTGGTATTGAAGATAGCTCCCACAGGAAAGGAGCTGCAAATTTGACACCGTGCTAGCTGATAGACTGCATGGGGACCTACTTACTACTGTAGCTGGGGTCTGCCTTCCTGCTTTCTTGTAGCTCCCATACTCAGTGGCATAACTTAACAGACACATGTATTTTTTCAATGGGAGCTGAGGAGAAAAAGTGTGGTATTGAAGATAGCTCCCACAGGAAAGCAGCTGCAAATGTGACACCGTGCTGGCTGATAGACTGCATGGGGACCTACTGACTACTGTAGCTGGGGTCTGCCTTCCTGCTTTCTTGTAGCTCCCATATTCAGTGGCATAACTTAACAGACACATTTATTTTTTCAATGGCATCTGAACAGAAAAAGTGTGGTATTGAAGATAGCTCCCTCAGGAAATCAGCTGCAAATGTGACACCGTGCTGGCTGATAGACTGTATGGGGACCCATTTACTTCTGTAGCTGGGGTCTGCCTTCCTGCTTTCTTGTAGCTCCCATATTCAGTGGTATACCTTAACAGACACATGTATTTTTTCAATGGGAGCTGAGGAGAAAAAGTGTGATATTGAAGATAGCTCCCACAGGAAAGCAGCTGCAAATGTGACACCGTGCTGGCTGATAGACTGCATGGGGACCTACTTACTACTGTAGCTGGGGTCTTGTCGAGGAGTGGTTAAGGGAGAATGGACATGGACCCCAGGGTATAATGTTAGGCCCGACGGGGCAAGGCAATCTGAGTTCTAGTTATATGAATTTAATGCACAATCAAGACCAGAGTCAGAGCCTTGGTTAAAGCAGTTGCTGTCACGTAGTCAGCGCAGACAGCAGGCCTCTTTCTGCTCCTTCAAGGTCGGGCTGTTTTCAGCTAACGAGCTAACAGCCCATGGTGGAAAACAACTACGGGGGAAAAACAAGATGGGAAAATGTGAGGGAGCTTGCTTATGGCAGAAACCGCAAGTAGGATGAGCATAAGAATGTAATCTATTAGCTGCTGTTGCTGAGCTAGCTTTGAAGCTGCTGTGTATATAAGTTAGAGCCTGCTCTCAATAAAAAAGAAGATTTCTGCTATCACTCACATTGAGTAGGACTGATTTCTTCCCACCCAGCTGAGAATCGGACCCTGGGTTGATCGCCGCATGAAGTAGGCTTCGTGCCTGGGTTTTTCTGGCTTTTGTGCCTAGGTTTCAGGCCTTCGTGCCTGGGTGTTTTTCAGGCCTTTGTGCATGGGTTTCAGGCCTTCGTGCCTGGGTTTTTCAGGCTTCGTGCCTGGGTTTCAGGCCTTCGTGCCTGGGTTTTTCAGGCTTCGTGCCTGGGTTTCAGGCTTCGTGCCTGGGTTTTTCAGGCTTCGTGCCTGGGTTTTTCAGGCCAAGAGCCGAAAACTTCGCGGCATATGGCACCCGAACAGGGACCTTTCACTGGGTGTTACCGGGTAAGGAGCCTGCCTGCGGGGAGCTGAGACTTGAAAACCCAGAGGCAGAGGCAGTCGTCGGAGGAAGCCTGCCGGATTCCAAGCAGAGGTTGCTGTACCCGGGGGAGTGACTACAGGTTGCGGTGAGACAAGGATCCGACAACATTGAAAAGGAGGTAGCACTCTCACTTTTACATCGCTTTTTAGAAAAACAGGGGGTGGACTTTAAACTGACCGATTTGTCTGGTCTACTTGTACATAGTAATTGTAAAGGCTTTTTTAAAGACTCTGAGAAATATTTTGATGAGAAGGAGTGGAGAGCATATGGGACTTGTCTTTGGGACTTGGTTATAGACGAAGATAAGACTGCTCGGAAACTGATGAAACCATGGAGAGAAGTAATTAACTGTTTGAAAAAGTACAAGTTGGAAAAGGATTTGGCCGCTGCTGTAACTCAGCGGCTTGATATGCCCGAGACTGTAGCCGAGCCAACAGGTGGACTGTTTGGTATCGGGACTAATTATATCTCACCTCCCTTTTCTAGTGAGTGGCGAGAAATTGGAAACCTTTTCTGGGAAGCCACTATTAGTGGCGATAAGGACAATAGTAAGATCAGTAAAAATTTAGGTCTCGTTTGGAGAGACGTGAGAAATACTTTAAAAGAAATGCAAGCAGAACAACGTGTGGCCATGCCTGCAGCCCAGGCGTTGACTTTTGCACCGAGGCTGAAGGAGACAGACAAGGGAACGGACAGGTTCCTGCAGGAAGTATTAAAGAAACTGGAGCGACAAGAGACCATGGAAACACAGCCTGTCGCCACTGAAAGCCAGCCCGGTGCGCGGCCCCTCGCGGAGCGGGGCGTGCTGAGAAGAGAAAAAAAAAAAAAAAAAAAAAAAAAAAAGTTCTTCTCTACACAAGAGTTTTTACAAAGTCAGAGAGGCGAAGGGGCTTCGGAGCAGAGCCCCCGCGGGAGAGCTACTCCCCATTCAGAGCCCAACCCGACGAGTTACCCCTGGGACGACTTGCAGGGGAATGCCGAGCGGGCAGAGTCGGGCGGGGGTGCAGCGCAGGACGATCAGAGGAGAGTGGGGGAGCGCGACCCCGTGTTAGACTGGGCACCATCCGGCACGAGAGGGGAGACAAAGAAAACACAGGAGGGACTAATCCCGACTGCGCCGCCGGCGCCGGCACGGAGTGAGCCAGACCCCCCCCGCCCCTTCCATCCGCAGCCGCCGCCGCGCAGCCGCTTCCCGCGCCCGGTCAGTGTCTCCGGAGCACCCCCACACACACCGCACCGACACCGCCAGCCCCGGCCCTCACGGACCGCTGGGCTCGTCCTTTCCATCCTCAATCCCTTGCCTCAAAGAGTGTAAAAACTGTTGGTCGTGATGTTATGCATTTTGCTGTAAATGTGATGATGAATACTGGTTTTCTTACAGTGGAAACTTTCTAAGGTGTTTTAGGTGTCAGGAACAGAACATTTTGACATTGAGAAGCTAAAAGGTGGTTTGTGTTTTAGACTCATCGGTGAAGGGTTTTCTTTTATCAGAAGTAAAAAAAAAAAAAAAAAAAAAAGGATTTTGTCATACTGTTGATGCTTCAAATGATTGTGGTAAATGGTTTTAGGCAATTTCAACAAACCAAGCAAAACATGTGGGTTACACTGGCCAAAGCAATCAGTCAGTCTACAATATGTTTATCAATGACCACTCCAGATAATCCTTTTTCTACCTGTTTGGTGGGAGTTCCATCAGATGTGGCACAATGGCCTGTATCAAATGCATTAAAAACAAATCCCTTAGTTAAGGGTAATGGCAAAGTTGACAGCTGGGATTTGATCATTTCATGGTTGCCAATAATGACAACAGAGCCACAGGAGTTAGAATTATTGGGATCTATAAAGATGGATTTTTGTGTTATGTTTAATTTTACCAGTAGTACCAAAACATTTGGGACAGAATGTGGATCCCATCCTGGGCGTGTATAAGAATACAACATCTCGGTGCAATTATACTTCACCAAAAAGACCCAGGTCTAGTCTTGTGCCTGTACAGTTACCAAAGGGAATTTTTCTGATCTGTGGGGACCAGGCATGGCCTGGAATACCCTTGAGATTACAAAGGGAACCATGCAGTTTGGGACAACTGACGATCTTGATGCCTAATCACACAATGATTTAGAAACATCATTGTCCAAAACAATTTGTGCATGCATTTACTGGTGAATGTGATGACCATGTTACCTTTGGTCTTCCTCAGCAATAATAGCAACTAGTATATTTGCTCCAGATGTAAGAGTATCTGCTTTATTAACTCAGCTATGCAAATTAGGATGCTGGCTTAGCAAACAAAGTAACCAAACTTCAATGACATTAGAAGGCTTGATTAGTGATGTAAGTAGTATTAGACATGCACTTGTGCATCATTGTATGCATGATATCCTCATTGCTCAGGAGGAGGCATTTACTGTAGATCAAGAGAGAGATCTAGAAACCAAGTTATTTAGGGAAACTAACTTTGTTTGCTCCTCGACAGCAGGAATGGTTAAAAATTCCCAAGTTACGGAAAACAAGAGATACCCACAACTTAAAAGGAGATTGTGATGGTAAAGTACAATTGTGGTCCATTACGGCGAATGTATTTGCTTCAGCATTTGTACCTGGGTTGGCTGCAGCCCAGGCCTTACGACAGTTAGAAAAACTAGTGTGTTGGTCGGAACAGCAAGCTAATGTTACTACTGATGTTATTGAAAAATTGTTAGCAGACCAAAAAAGCCTTAGACATGCCTTATTACAAGATCGTGCAGCTATTGATTTTTTGCTATTGGCACAAGGGCATGGATGACAAGACTTTGAAGGCATGTGTTGTTTTAATCTTTCTGATCATAGTGAATCTATTCACAAAGCTTTGGCATATTTAAAGGTTCATGCTAAGAATATTATGGTGGGTTATAACCCTTTTGATAATTGGCTTCAATCAGCTTTTGGGGGGTTGTCACCTTGGTTGACTATGTTAATCAAAGAAGGGTTAAGATGGATATTGGTTATTTTGCTTTTGCTTGTAATGTTTAGAATAGTATATAGTTGTATTATGAAGGCAGTGCATACATTGACTGACTCAGTCTTGATTGTGCAAAAACAAAACGGGGGATTTGTCGAGGAGTGGTTAAGGGAGAATGGACATGGACCCCAGGGTATAATGTTAGGCCCGACGGGGCAAGGCAATCTGAGTTCTAGTTATATGAATTTAATGCACAATCAAGACCAGAGTCAGAGCCTTGGTTAAAGCAGTTGCTGTCACGTAGTCAGCGCAGACAGCAGGCCGCTTTCTGCTCCTTCAAGGTCGGGCTGTTTTCAGCTAACGAGGTAACAGCCCAAGGTGGAAAACAACTACGGGGGAAAAACAAGATGGGAAAATGTGAGGGAGCTTGCTTATCGCAGAAACCGCAAGTAGGATGAGCATAAGAATGTAATCTATTAGCTGCTGTTGCTGAGCTAGCTTTGAAGCTGCTGCGTATATAAGTTAGAGCCTGCTCTCAATAAAAAAGAAGATTTTTGCTATCATTCACATTGAGTAGGACTGATTTCTTCCCACCCAGCTGAGAATCGGACCCTGGGTTGATCGCCGCATGAAGTAGGCTTCGTGCCTGGGTTTTTCAGGCTTTTGTGCCTAGGTTTCAGGCCTTCGTGCCTGGGTTTCAGGCCTTTGTGCCTGGGTGTTTTTCAGGACTTTGTGCCTGGGTGTTTTTCAGGCCTTTGTGCCTGGGTTTCAGGCCTTCGTGCCTGGGTTTTTCAGGCTTCGTGCCTGGGTTTCAGGCTTCGTGCCTGGGTTTCAGGCTTTGTGCCTGGGTATTTCAGGCCAAGAGCCGAAAACTTCGCGGCAGGGTCTGCCTTTTTGTTTTCTTGTAGCTCCCATATTCAGTGCTATACCTTAACAGACACATTTATTTTTTCAATGGGAGCTGAGGAGAAAAATGTGTGGTATTGAAGATAGCTCCCACAGGAAAGCAGCTGCAAATGTGACACCGTGCTGGCTGATAGAGTGCATGGGGACCTACTTACTACTGTAGCTGGGGTCTGCCTTCCTGCTTTCTTGTAGCTCCCATACTCAGTGGTATACCTTAACAGACAAAATGTATTTTTTTCAATGGGAGCTGAGGAGAAAAAGTGTGGTATTGAAGATAGCTCCCACAGGAAAGCAGCTGCAAATGTGACACCGTGCTGGCTGATAGACTGCATGGGGACCTACTGACTACTGTAGCTGGGGTCTGCCTTCCTGCTTTCTTGTAGCTCCCATACTCAGTGGCATAACTTAACAGACACATTTATTTTTTCAATGGCATCTGAACAGAAAAAGTGTGGTATTGAAGATAGCTCCCTCAGGAAATCAGCTGCAAATGTGACACCGTGCTGGCTGATAGACTGTATGGGGACCCATTTACTTCTGTAGCTGGGGTCTGCCTTCCTGCTTTCTTGTAGCTCCCATATTCAGTGGTATACCTTAACAGACACATGTATTTTTTCAATGGGAGCTGAGGAGAAAAAGTGTGATATTGAAGATAGCTCCCACAGGAAAGCAGCTGCAAATGTGACACCGTGCTGGCTGATAGACTGCATGGGGACCTACTTACTACTGTAGCTGGGGTCTTGTTGAGGAGTGGTTAAGGGAGAATGGACATGGACCCCAGGGTATAATGTTAGGCCCGACGGGGCAAGGCAATCTGAGTTCTAGTTATATGAATTTAATGCACAATGAAGACCAGAGTCAGAGCCTTGGTTAAAGCAGTTGCTGTCACGTAGTCAGCGCAGACAGCAGGCCTCTTTCTGCTCCTTCAAGGTCGGGCTGTTTTCAGCTAACGAGCTAACAGCCCATGGTGGAAAACAACTACGGGGGAAAAACAAGATGGGAAAATGTGAGGGAGCTTGCTTATCGCAGAAACCGCAAGTAGGATGAGCATAAGAATGTAATCTATTAGCTGCTGTTGCTGAGCTAGCTTTGAAGCTGCTGTGTATATAAGTTAGAGCCTGCTCTCAATAAAAAAGAAGATTTCTGCTATCACTCACATTGAGTAGGACTGATTTCTTCCCACCCAGCTGAGAATCGGACCCTGGGTTGATCGCCGCATGAAGTAGGCTTCGTGCCTGGGTTTTTCTGGCTTTTGTGCCTAGGTTTCAGGCCTTCGTGCCTGGGTGTTTTTCAGGCCTTTGTGCATGGGTTTCAGGCCTTCGTGCCTGGGTTTTTCAGGCTTCGTGCCTGGGTTTCAGGCCTTCGTGCCTGGGTTTTTCAGGCTTCGTGCCTGGGTTTCAGGCTTCGTGCCTGGGTTTTTCAGGCTTCGTGCCTGGGTTTTTCAGGCCAAGAGCCGAAAACTTCGCGGCATATGGCACCCGAACAGGGACCTTTCACTGGGTGTTACCGGGTAAGGAGCCTGCCTGCGGGGAGCTGAGACTTGAAAACCCAGAGGCAGAGGCAGTCGTCGGAGGAAGCCTGCCGGATTCCAAGCAGAGGTTGCTGTACCCGGGGGAGTGACTACAGGTTGCGGTGAGACAAGGATCCGACAACATTGAAAAGGAGGTAGCACTCTCACTTTTACATCGCTTTTTAGAAAAACAGGGGGTGGACTTTAAACTGACCGATTTGTCTGGTCTACTTGTACATAGTAATTGTAAAGGCTTTTTTAAAGACTCTGAGAAATATTTTGATGAGAAGGAGTGGAGAGCATATGGGACTTGTCTTTGGGACTTGGTTATAGACGAAGATAAGACTGCTCGGAAACTGATGAAACCATGGAGAGAAGTAATTAACTGTTTGAAAAAGTACAAGTTGGAAAAGGATTTGGCCGCTGCTGTAACTCAGCGGCTTGATATGCCCGAGACTGTAGCCGAGCCAACAGGTGGACTGTTTGGTATCGGGACTAATTATATCTCACCTCCCTTTTCTAGTGAGTGGCGAGAAATTGGAAACCTTTTCTGGGAAGCCACTATTAGTGGCGATAAGGACAATAGTAAGATCAGTAAAAATTTAGGTCTCGTTTGGAGAGACGTGAGAAATACTTTAAAAGAAATGCAAGCAGAACAACGTGTGGCCATGCCTGCAGCCCAGGCGTTGACTTTTGCACCGAGGCTGAAGGAGACAGACAAGGGAACGGACAGGTTCCTGCAGGAAGTATTAAAGAAACTGGAGCGACAAGAGACCATGGAAACACAGCCTGTCGCCACTGAAAGCCAGCCCGGTGCGCGGCCCCTCGCGGAGCGGGGCGTGCTGAGAAGAGAAAAAAAAAAAAAAAAAAAAAAAAAAAAGTTCTTCTCTACACAAGAGTTTTTACAAAGTCAGAGAGGCGAAGGGGCTTCGGAGCAGAGCCCCCGCGGGAGAGCTACTCCCCATTCAGAGCCCAACCCGACGAGTTACCCCTGGGACGACTTGCAGGGGAATGCCGAGCGGGCAGAGTCGGGCGGGGGTGCAGCGCAGGACGATCAGAGGAGAGTGGGGGAGCGCGACCCCGTGTTAGACTGGGCACCATCCGGCACGAGAGGGGAGACAAAGAAAACACAGGAGGGACTAATCCCGACTGCGCCGCCGGCGCCGGCACGGAGTGAGCCAGACCCCCCCCGCCCCTTCCATCCGCAGCCGCCGCCGCGCAGCCGCTTCCCGCGCCCGGTCAGTGTCTCCGGAGCACCCCCACACACACCGCACCGACACCGCCAGCCCCGGCCCTCACGGACCGCTGGGCTCGTCCTTTCCATCCTCAATCCCTTGCCTCAAAGAGTGTAAAAACTGTTGGTCGTGATGTTATGCATTTTGCTGTAAATGTGATGATGAATACTGGTTTTCTTACAGTGGAAACTTTCTAAGGTGTTTTAGGTGTCAGGAACAGAACATTTTGACATTGAGAAGCTAAAAGGTGGTTTGTGTTTTAGACTCATCGGTGAAGGGTTTTCTTTTATCAGAAGTAAAAAAAAAAAAAAAAAAAAAAGGATTTTGTCATACTGTTGATGCTTCAAATGATTGTGGTAAATGGTTTTAGGCAATTTCAACAAACCAAGCAAAACATGTGGGTTACACTGGCCAAAGCAATCAGTCAGTCTACAATATGTTTATCAATGACCACTCCAGATAATCCTTTTTCTACCTGTTTGGTGGGAGTTCCATCAGATGTGGCACAATGGCCTGTATCAAATGCATTAAAAACAAATCCCTTAGTTAAGGGTAATGGCAAAGTTGACAGCTGGGATTTGATCATTTCATGGTTGCCAATAATGACAACAGAGCCACAGGAGTTAGAATTATTGGGATCTATAAAGATGGATTTTTGTGTTATGTTTAATTTTACCAGTAGTACCAAAACATTTGGGACAGAATGTGGATCCCATCCTGGGCGTGTATAAGAATACAACATCTCGGTGCAATTATACTTCACCAAAAAGACCCAGGTCTAGTCTTGTGCCTGTACAGTTACCAAAGGGAATTTTTCTGATCTGTGGGGACCAGGCATGGCCTGGAATACCCTTGAGATTACAAAGGGAACCATGCAGTTTGGGACAACTGACGATCTTGATGCCTAATCACACAATGATTTAGAAACATCATTGTCCAAAACAATTTGTGCATGCATTTACTGGTGAATGTGATGACCATGTTACCTTTGGTCTTCCTCAGCAATAATAGCAACTAGTATATTTGCTCCAGATGTAAGAGTATCTGCTTTATTAACTCAGCTATGCAAATTAGGATGCTGGCTTAGCAAACAAAGTAACCAAACTTCAATGACATTAGAAGGCTTGATTAGTGATGTAAGTAGTATTAGACATGCACTTGTGCATCATTGTATGCATGATATCCTCATTGCTCAGGAGGAGGCATTTACTGTAGATCAAGAGAGAGATCTAGAAACCAAGTTATTTAGGGAAACTAACTTTGTTTGCTCCTCGACAGCAGGAATGGTTAAAAATTCCCAAGTTACGGAAAACAAGAGATACCCACAACTTAAAAGGAGATTGTGATGGTAAAGTACAATTGTGGTCCATTACGGCGAATGTATTTGCTTCAGCATTTGTACCTGGGTTGGCTGCAGCCCAGGCCTTACGACAGTTAGAAAAACTAGTGTGTTGGTCGGAACAGCAAGCTAATGTTACTACTGATGTTATTGAAAAATTGTTAGCAGACCAAAAAAGCCTTAGACATGCCTTATTACAAGATCGTGCAGCTATTGATTTTTTGCTATTGGCACAAGGGCATGGATGACAAGACTTTGAAGGCATGTGTTGTTTTAATCTTTCTGATCATAGTGAATCTATTCACAAAGCTTTGGCATATTTAAAGGTTCATGCTAAGAATATTATGGTGGGTTATAACCCTTTTGATAATTGGCTTCAATCAGCTTTTGGGGGGTTGTCACCTTGGTTGACTATGTTAATCAAAGAAGGGTTAAGATGGATATTGGTTATTTTGCTTTTGCTTGTAATGTTTAGAATAGTATATAGTTGTATTATGAAGGCAGTGCATACATTGACTGACTCAGTCTTGATTGTGCAAAAACAAAACGGGGGATTTGTCGAGGAGTGGTTAAGGGAGAATGGACATGGACCCCAGGGTATAATGTTAGGCCCGACGGGGCAAGGCAATCTGAGTTCTAGTTATATGAATTTAATGCACAATCAAGACCAGAGTCAGAGCCTTGGTTAAAGCAGTTGCTGTCACGTAGTCAGCGCAGACAGCAGGCCGCTTTCTGCTCCTTCAAGGTCGGGCTGTTTTCAGCTAACGAGGTAACAGCCCAAGGTGGAAAACAACTACGGGGGAAAAACAAGATGGGAAAATGTGAGGGAGCTTGCTTATGGCAGAAACCGCAAGTAGGATGAGCATAAGAATGTAATCTATTAGCTGCTGTTGCTGAGCTAGCTTTGAAGCTGCTGCGTATATAAGTTAGAGCCTGCTCTCAATAAAAAAGAAGATTTTTGCTATCATTCACATTGAGTAGGACTGATTTCTTCCCACCTAGCTGAGAATCGGACCCTGGGTTGATCGCCGCATGAAGTAGGCTTCGTGCCTGGGTTTTTCAGGCTTTTGTGCCTAGGTTTCAGGCCTTCGTGCCTGGGTTTCAGGCCTTTGTGCCTGGGTGTTTTTCAGGACTTTGTGCCTGGGTGTTTTTCAGGCCTTTGTGCCTGGGTTTCAGGCCTTCGTGCCTGGGTTTTTCAGGCTTCGTGCCTGGGTTTCAGGCTTCGTGCCTGGGTTTCAGGCTTTGTGCCTGGGTATTTCAGGCCAAGAGCCGAAAACTTCGCGGCAGGGTCTGCCTTTTTGTTTTCTTGTAGCTCCCATATTCAGTGCTATACCTTAACAGACACATTTATTTTTTCAATGGGAGCTGAGGAGAAAAACGTGTGGTATTGAAGATAGCTCCCACAGGAAAGCAGCTGCAAATGTGACACCGTGCTGGCTGATAGAGTGCATGGGGACCTACTTACTACTGTAGCTGGGGTCTGCCTTCCTGCTTTCTTGTAGCTCCCATACTCAGTGGTATACCTTAACAGACAAAATGTATTTTTTTCAATGGGAGCTGAACAGAAAAAGTGTGGTATTGAAGATAGCTCCCACAGGAAAGGAGCTGCAAATTTGACACCGTGCTAGCTGATAGACTGCATGGGGACCTACTTACTACTGTAGCTGGGGTCTGCCTTCCTGCTTTCTTGTAGCTCCCATACTCAGTGGCATAACTTAACAGACACATGTATTTTTTCAATGGGAGCTGAGGAGAAAAAGTGTGGTATTGAAGATAGCTCCCACAGGAAAGCAGCTGCAAATGTGACACCGTGCTGGCTGATAGACTGCATGGGGACCTACTGACTACTGTAGCTGGGGTCTGCCTTCCTGCTTTCTTGTAGCTCCCATATTCAGTGGCATAACTTAACAGACACATTTATTTTTTCAATGGCATCTGAACAGAAAAAGTGTGGTATTGAAGATAGCTCCCTCAGGAAATCAGCTGCAAATGTGACACCGTGCTGGCTGATAGACTGTATGGGGACCCATTTACTTCTGTAGCTGGGGTCTGCCTTCCTGCTTTCTTGTAGCTCCCATATTCAGTGGTATACCTTAACAGACACATGTATTTTTTCAATGGGAGCTGAGGAGAAAAAGTGTGATATTGAAGATAGCTCCCACAGGAAAGCAGCTGCAAATGTGACACCGTGCTGGCTGATAGACTGCATGGGGACCTACTTACTACTGTAGCTGGGGTCTTGTCGAGGAGTGGTTAAGGGAGAATGGACATGGACCCCAGGGTATAATGTTAGGCCCGACGGGGCAAGGCAATCTGAGTTCTAGTTATATGAATTTAATGCACAATCAAGACCAGAGTCAGAGCCTTGGTTAAAGCAGTTGCTGTCACGTAGTCAGCGCAGACAGCAGGCCTCTTTCTGCTCCTTCAAGGTCGGGCTGTTTTCAGCTAACGAGCTAACAGCCCATGGTGGAAAACAACTACGGGGGAAAAACAAGATGGGAAAATGTGAGGGAGCTTGCTTATGGCAGAAACCGCAAGTAGGATGAGCATAAGAATGTAATCTATTAGCTGCTGTTGCTGAGCTAGCTTTGAAGCTGCTGTGTATATAAGTTAGAGCCTGCTCTCAATAAAAAAGAAGATTTCTGCTATCACTCACATTGAGTAGGACTGATTTCTTCCCACCCAGCTGAGAATCGGACCCTGGGTTGATCGCCGCATGAAGTAGGCTTCGTGCCTGGGTTTTTCTGGCTTTTGTGCCTAGGTTTCAGGCCTTCGTGCCTGGGTGTTTTTCAGGCCTTTGTGCATGGGTTTCAGGCCTTCGTGCCTGGGTTTTTCAGGCTTCGTGCCTGGGTTTCAGGCCTTCGTGCCTGGGTTTTTCAGGCTTCGTGCCTGGGTTTCAGGCTTCGTGCCTGGGTTTTTCAGGCTTCGTGCCTGGGTTTTTCAGGCCAAGAGCCGAAAACTTCGCGGCATATGGCACCCGAACAGGGACCTTTCACTGGGTGTTACCGGGTAAGGAGCCTGCCTGCGGGGAGCTGAGACTTGAAAACCCAGAGGCAGAGGCAGTCGTCGGAGGAAGCCTGCCGGATTCCAAGCAGAGGTTGCTGTACCCGGGGGAGTGACTACAGGTTGCGGTGAGACAAGGATCCGACAACATTGAAAAGGAGGTAGCACTCTCACTTTTACATCGCTTTTTAGAAAAACAGGGGGTGGACTTTAAACTGACCGATTTGTCTGGTCTACTTGTACATAGTAATTGTAAAGGCTTTTTTAAAGACTCTGAGAAATATTTTGATGAGAAGGAGTGGAGAGCATATGGGACTTGTCTTTGGGACTTGGTTATAGACGAAGATAAGACTGCTCGGAAACTGATGAAACCATGGAGAGAAGTAATTAACTGTTTGAAAAAGTACAAGTTGGAAAAGGATTTGGCCGCTGCTGTAACTCAGCGGCTTGATATGCCCGAGACTGTAGCCGAGCCAACAGGTGGACTGTTTGGTATCGGGACTAATTATATCTCACCTCCCTTTTCTAGTGAGTGGCGAGAAATTGGAAACCTTTTCTGGGAAGCCACTATTAGTGGCGATAAGGACAATAGTAAGATCAGTAAAAATTTAGGTCTCGTTTGGAGAGACGTGAGAAATACTTTAAAAGAAATGCAAGCAGAACAACGTGTGGCCATGCCTGCAGCCCAGGCGTTGACTTTTGCACCGAGGCTGAAGGAGACAGACAAGGGAACGGACAGGTTCCTGCAGGAAGTATTAAAGAAACTGGAGCGACAAGAGACCATGGAAACACAGCCTGTCGCCACTGAAAGCCAGCCCGGTGCGCGGCCCCTCGCGGAGCGGGGCGTGCTGAGAAGAGAAAAAAAAAAAAAAAAAAAAAAAAAAAAGTTCTTCTCTACACAAGAGTTTTTACAAAGTCAGAGAGGCGAAGGGGCTTCGGAGCAGAGCCCCCGCGGGAGAGCTACTCCCCATTCAGAGCCCAACCCGACGAGTTACCCCTGGGACGACTTGCAGGGGAATGCCGAGCGGGCAGAGTCGGGCGGGGGTGCAGCGCAGGACGATCAGAGGAGAGTGGGGGAGCGCGACCCCGTGTTAGACTGGGCACCATCCGGCACGAGAGGGGAGACAAAGAAAACACAGGAGGGACTAATCCCGACTGCGCCGCCGGCGCCGGCACGGAGTGAGCCAGACCCCCCCCGCCCCTTCCATCCGCAGCCGCCGCCGCGCAGCCGCTTCCCGCGCCCGGTCAGTGTCTCCGGAGCACCCCCACACACACCGCACCGACACCGCCAGCCCCGGCCCTCACGGACCGCTGGGCTCGTCCTTTCCATCCTCAATCCCTTGCCTCAAAGAGTGTAAAAACTGTTGGTCGTGATGTTATGCATTTTGCTGTAAATGTGATGATGAATACTGGTTTTCTTACAGTGGAAACTTTCTAAGGTGTTTTAGGTGTCAGGAACAGAACATTTTGACATTGAGAAGCTAAAAGGTGGTTTGTGTTTTAGACTCATCGGTGAAGGGTTTTCTTTTATCAGAAGTAAAAAAAAAAAAAAAAAAAAAAGGATTTTGTCATACTGTTGATGCTTCAAATGATTGTGGTAAATGGTTTTAGGCAATTTCAACAAACCAAGCAAAACATGTGGGTTACACTGGCCAAAGCAATCAGTCAGTCTACAATATGTTTATCAATGACCACTCCAGATAATCCTTTTTCTACCTGTTTGGTGGGAGTTCCATCAGATGTGGCACAATGGCCTGTATCAAATGCATTAAAAACAAATCCCTTAGTTAAGGGTAATGGCAAAGTTGACAGCTGGGATTTGATCATTTCATGGTTGCCAATAATGACAACAGAGCCACAGGAGTTAGAATTATTGGGATCTATAAAGATGGATTTTTGTGTTATGTTTAATTTTACCAGTAGTACCAAAACATTTGGGACAGAATGTGGATCCCATCCTGGGCGTGTATAAGAATACAACATCTCGGTGCAATTATACTTCACCAAAAAGACCCAGGTCTAGTCTTGTGCCTGTACAGTTACCAAAGGGAATTTTTCTGATCTGTGGGGACCAGGCATGGCCTGGAATACCCTTGAGATTACAAAGGGAACCATGCAGTTTGGGACAACTGACGATCTTGATGCCTAATCACACAATGATTTAGAAACATCATTGTCCAAAACAATTTGTGCATGCATTTACTGGTGAATGTGATGACCATGTTACCTTTGGTCTTCCTCAGCAATAATAGCAACTAGTATATTTGCTCCAGATGTAAGAGTATCTGCTTTATTAACTCAGCTATGCAAATTAGGATGCTGGCTTAGCAAACAAAGTAACCAAACTTCAATGACATTAGAAGGCTTGATTAGTGATGTAAGTAGTATTAGACATGCACTTGTGTATCATTGTATGCATGATATCCTCATTGCTCAGGAGGAGGCATTTACTGTAGATCAAGATCTAGAAACCAAGTTATTTAGGGAAACTAACTTTGTTTGCTCCTCGACAGCAGGAATGGTTAAAAATTCCCAAGTTACGGAAAACAAGAGATACCCACAACTTAAAAGGAGATTGTGATGGTAAAGTACAATTGTGGTCCATTACGGCGAATGTATTTGCTTCAGCATTTGTACCTGGGTTGGCTGCAGCCCAGGCCTTACGACAGTTAGAAAAACTAGTGTGTTGGTCGGAACAGCAAGCTAATGTTACTACTGATGTTATTGAAAAATTGTTAGCAGACCAAAAAAGCCTTAGACATGCCTTATTACAAGATCGTGCAGCTATTGATTTTTTGCTATTGGCACAAGGGCATGGATGACAAGACTTTGAAGGCATGTGTTGTTTTAATCTTTCTGATCATAGTGAATCTATTCACAAAGCTTTGGCATATTTAAAGGTTCATGCTAAGAATATTATGGTGGGTTATAACCCTTTTGATAATTGGCTTCAATCAGCTTTTGGGGGGTTGTCACCTTGGTTGACTATGTTAATCAAAGAAGGGTTAAGATGGATATTGGTTATTTTGCTTTTGCTTGTAATGTTTAGAATAGTATATAGTTGTATTATGAAGGCAGTGCATACATTGACTGACTCAGTCTTGATTGTGCAAAAACAAAACGGGGGATTTGTCGAGGAGTGGTTAAGGGAGAATGGACATGGACCCCAGGGTATAATGTTAGGCCCGACGGGGCAAGGCAATCTGAGTTCTAGTTATATGAATTTAATGCACAATCAAGACCAGAGTCAGAGCCTTGGTTAAAGCAGTTGCTGTCACGTAGTCAGCGCAGACAGCAGGCCGCTTTCTACTCCTTCAAGGTCGGGCTGTTTTCAGCTAACGAGGTAACAGCCCAAGGTGGAAAACAACTACGGGGGAAAAACAAGATGGGAAAATGTGAGGGAGCTTGCTTATCGCAGAAACCGCAAGTAGGATGAGCATAAGAATGTAATCTATTAGCTGCTGTTGCTGAGCTAGCTTTGAAGCTGCTGCGTATATAAGTTAGAGCCTGCTCTCAATAAAAAAGAAGATTTTTGCTATCATTCACATTGAGTAGGACTGATTTCTTCCCACCCAGCTGAGAATCGGACCCTGGGTTGATCGCCGCATGAAGTAGGCTTCGTGCCTGGGTTTTTCAGGCTTTTGTGCCTAGGTTTCAGGCCTTCGTGCCTGGGTTTCAGGCCTTTGTGCCTGGGTGTTTTTCAGGCCTTTGTGCCTGGGTTTCAGGCCTTCGTGCCTGGGTTTTTCAGTCTTCGTGCCTGGGTTTCTTGTAGCTCCCATATTCAGTGCTATACCTTAACAGACACATTTATTTTTTCAATGGGAGCTGAGGAGAAAAATGTGTGGTATTGAAGATAGCTCCCACAGGAAAGGAGCTGCAAATGTTACACCGTGCTGGCTGATAGAGTGCATGGGGACCTACTTACTACTGTAGCTGGGGTCTGCCTTCCTGCTTTCTTGTAGCTCCCATACTCAGTGGTATACCTTAACAGACAAAATGTATTTTTTTCAATGGGAGCTGAGGATAAAAAGTGTGGTATTGAAGATAGCTCCCACAGGAAAGCAGCTGCAAATGTGACACCGTGCTGGCTGATAGACTGCATGGGGACCTACTTACTACTGTAGCTGGGGTCTGCCTTCCTGCTTTCTTGTAGCTCCAATATTCAGTGGTATACCTTAACAGACACATGTATTTTTTGAATGGGAGTTGAGGAGAAAAAGTGTGGTATTGAAGATAGCTCCCACAGGAAAGCAGCTGCATATGTGACACCATGCTGGCTGTGGTTTTTATCCACAGTTTTTATCCTCAGCTCCCATTTAAAAAATACATGTGTCTGTTAAGTTATGCCACTGAGTGTGTGAGCTACAAGAAAGCAGGAAGGCAGACACCAGCTATAGTAGTAAGTAGGTCCCCATGCACTCTATCAGCCAGCACGGTGTCACATTTGCAGCTCCTTTCCTGTGGGAGCTATCTTCAATACCACACTTCTTCTGTTCAGTTCCCATTGAAAAAATACATGTGTCTGTTAACGTATACCACTGAGTATGGGAGCTACAAGAAAGCAGAAGGCAGACCCCAGCTACAGTAGTCAGTAGGTCCCCAAGCAGTCTATCAGCCAGCACGGTGTCACATTTGCAGCTGCTTTCTTGTGGGAGCTATCTTCAGCTACAGTAATAAATATGTCCCCATGCAGTCTATCAGTCAGCACGGTGTCACATTTGCAGCTGCTTTACTTTCGTAGCTATCTTCAATACCACTCACTTTGACTCCTCAACTACATTGAAAAAATACAGACTGTCGGTAGAAGTTATACCAGTGTGTATGGGAGCTACAAAAAGCAGGAAGGCAGACCCCAGCTACAGTAGTTAGTAGGTCCCCATGCAGTCTATTAGCCGGTACTGTCTCTTGCAACTCCTTTCCTATCGGAGCTATCTTGAATCCCACTCATTTCGACTGCTCCCTTCGCATTGAAATAATACATGTTGTCAATTAACGTATACCACTGCGTATGGTATGTACAAGAGAGCAGGAAGCAGACCCCAGTTACCTTAGGAAGTATGTCCTCATGCAGTCTATCTGCCAGCACTGTTTCACATTTGAAGCTGCTTTCCTGTGGGAGCTATCTTTAATTCCACTCACTTGGATTGTTCAGCTCCAATTGATATAACATCATGACCTACAGTTTTTACAGTCTATGAGACACGGGACTGAGGATGGAAAGGACGAGCCCAGCGGTCCGTGAGGGCCGGGGCCGGCGGTGTCGGCGCGCGGTCTGTGGGGGGGGGGCTCCGGAGACACCGACCGGGCGCGGGAAGCGGCTGCGCGGTGGCGGCTGCGGATGGAAGGGACGGGGGGGCGTCTGGCTCACTCCGGGCCGTCCCCGGCGCCGGCGGCGCAGCCGCTATTACTCTCTCCTGGTTTTCTTTTTCTTCCCTCGCATGCCCGATGGTGCCCAGTCTAACACGGGTTCGCGCTCCCCCACTCTACTCTGATCATCCTGCGCTGCAGCCCGGCCCGACTCCGCCCGCTCGGCATTCCCCTGCAAGTCGTACCAGGGGTAACTCGGCGGGTTGGGCTCGAATGGGAAGCAGCTCTCCCTCGGGGGCTCTGCTCTGAAGCCCCTTCGCCTCTCTGACTTTGTAAAAACTCCTGTGTAGAGAAGAACTTTTTTCTTCACTCCGCGTACCCACACTACCCCCTGTCCCCTCACCACACTCCGTCTTCTAGCTCTCATTTCTGCCACTCCTCCACGTAGATCACTCATCTTCGGTGGCCAACGAGGCGCCTGACTTTTCCCCTATGTCCCGCCTCCATTTCCTTCGGGCGCCAACTTTGGCGGATCGTGGGGTGGCTGACTTTTCTCGGTATCATCGGCCTCAGCGCCGCTCCCGGCACTACTCTCGGCGCCTCTCCCGGCACTGCTCTCAGCCCGTCTCCCGGCTCTTCTCCCGGTGCCTCTCCCGGCACTTCTCCCGGCGCTTCACGCCAGGGGGAGGGGAGCATTACTTTTGAGACGGTAGGAGCCAGCGAGGTGGATTGGAACCAGTCACGCTCATCATTTTTGTTCTTACTGTGTGTTGCTGATGTGTGCTCAGCAGCCTTCTTTTCTGCATGACGTTGCAACAACTCATTGTGCACTATCCTCCAAAGCTTACCTAACTTTTCAGCTATCTCATCGTCATCCAGGGTAACTTCCCACAGCAAATCCCCAAATTTACGCCATTACCTAAATTCATGAACTGTATGTGAATTCTGAAACACTCCCTTAGGAAGCAGACCCCAGCTACAGTAGTAAATAGGTCCCCATGCAGTCTATCAGCCAGCACTGTTAAAAACTTGCGACTGCTTTCCTGTGAGAGCTATTTTTAATCCCACTCATTTGGAATGTTCAGCTCCCATTAAAAAATACCTGTTATCGGTTAAGTTATAACACTGCGTCTGGGAGCTACAACAAAGCAGGAAGGCAGACCCCAGCTACAGTAGTAAGTAGGTCCCCATGCACACTATCAGCCAGCACAGTGTCACATTTGCAGCTCCTTTCCTGTGGGAGCTATCTTCAATAAGACACTTTTTTCTCCTCAGCTCCCATTCAAAAAATACATTGTGTCTCTTAAGCTATACCACTGAGTATGGGACCTACAAGAAAGCAGGAAGGCAGACCCCACCTACAGTAGTAAGTAGGTCCCCATGCAGTCTATCAGCCAGCACGGTGTCACATTTGCAGCTGCTTTCCTGTGGGAGCTATCTTCAATAAAACAGTTTTCATCCTCATCTGCCTTTGAAAAAATACATTTCTATGTTAAGGTATACGACTGAGTATGGGAGCTACAAGAAAGCAGGAAGGCAGACCCCAGCTACAGTAGTAAGTAGGTCCACATGCAGTCTATCAGCCAGCACGATGTCACATTTGCAGCTGCTTTCCTGTGGGAGTTATCTTCAATACCACACTTTTTCTGTTCAGGTCCCATTTAAAAAATACATGTGTCTGTGAAGTTATGCCACTGAGTATGGGAGCTACAAGAAAGCAGGAAGGCAGAGCCCAGCTACAGTAGTAAGTAGGTCCCCATGCAGTCTATCAGCCAGCACGGTGTCACATTTGTAGCTGCTTTCCTGTGGGAGTTATCTTCAATACCACACTTTTTCTGTTCAGGTCCCATTTAAAAAATACATGTGTCTGTGAAGTTATGCCACTGAGTATGGGAGCTACAAGAAAGCAGGAAGGCAGACCCCAGCTACAGTAGTAAGTAGGTCCCCATGCAGTCTATCAGCCAGCACGGTGTCACATTTGCAGCTGCTTTCCTGTGGGAGCTATCTTCAATACCACACTTTTTCTGTTCAGCTCCCATTGAATAAAATACATTTTGTCTGTTAAGGTATACCACTGAGTATGGGAGCTACAAGAAAGCAGGAAGGCAGACCCCAGCTACAGTATTAACTAGGTCCCCATGCAGTCTATCAGCCAGCACGGTGTCACATTTGCAGCTGCTTTCCTGTGGGAGCTATCTTCAATACCATGCTTGTTCTCCTCAGCTCCCATTGAAAAAAATACATTTTGTCTCTTAAGTTATACCGCTGAGTATCGGAGCTACAAGAAAGCAGGAAGGCAGATCCCAGCTACAGTAGTAAGTAGGTCCCCATGCAGTCTATGAGCCAGCACGGTGTTACATTTGCAGCTCCTTTCCTGTGGGAGCTATCTTCAATACCACACTTTTTCCCCTCAGCTCCCATTGAAAAAATACATGTGTCTGTTAAGGTATACCACTGACTATGGGAAGTACAGGAAAGCAGGAAGGCTGTCCCCAGCTACAGTATTAACTAGGTCCCCATGCAGTCTATCAGCCAGCACGGTGTCACATTTGCAGCTGCTTTCCTGTGGGAGCTATCTTCAATACCACGCTTGTTCTCCTCAGCTCCCATTGAAAAAATACATGTGTCTGTGAAGTTATGCCACTGAGTATGGGAGCTACAAGAAAGCAGGAAGGCAGACCCCAGCTACAGTAGTAAGTAGGTCCCCATGCAGTCTATCAGCCAGCACGGTGTCACATTTGCAGCTGCTTTCCTGTGGGAGCTATCTTCAATACCACAGTTTTTCTGTTCAGCTCCCATTGAAAAAATACATGTGGCTGTTAAGTTATGCCACTGAGTATGGGAGCTACAAGAAAGCAGGAAGGCAGACCCCAGCTGCAGTAGTAAGTAGGACGCCATGCAGTCTATCAGCCAGCACGGTGTCACATTTGCAGCTGCTTTCCTGTGGGAGCTATCTTCAATACCACACTTTTTCTCCTCAGCTCCCATTGAAAAAATACATGTGTCTGTTAAGGTATACCACTGAATATGGGAGCTACAAGAAAGCAGGAAGGCAGACCCCAGCTACAGTATTAACTAGGTCCCCATGCAGTCTATCAGCCAGCACGGTGTCACATTTGCAGCTGCTTTCCTGTGGGAGCTATCTTCAATACCACAGTTTTTATCCTCAGCTCCCTTTGAAAAAATACATGTGTCTGTTAAGTTATGCCACTGAGTATGGGAGCTACAAGAAAGCAGGAAGGCAGACCCCAGCTACAGTAGTAAGTAGGTCCGCATGCAGTCTATCAGCCAGCACGATGTCACATTTGCAGCTGCTTTCCTGTGGGAGTTATCTTCAATACCACACTTTTTCTGTTCAGGTCCCATTTAAAAAATACATGTGTCTGTGAAGTTATGCCACTGAGTATGGGAGCTACAAGAAAGCAGGAAGGCAGAGCCCAGCTACAGTAGTAAGTAGGTCCCCATGCAGTCTATCAGCCAGCACGGTGTCACATTTGTAGCTGCTTTCCTGTGGGAGTTATCTTCAATACCACACTTTTTCTGTTCAGGTCCCATTTAAAAAATACATGTGTCTGTGAAGTTATGCCACTGAGTATGGGAGCTACAAGAAAGCAGGAAGGCAGACCCCAGCTACAGTAGTAAGTAGGTCCCCATGCAGTCTATCAGCCAGCACGGTGTCACATTTGCAGCTGCTTTCCTGTGGGAGCTATCTTCAATACCACACTTTTTCTGTTCAGCTCCCATTGAATAAAATACATTTTGTCTGTTAAGGTATACCACTGAGTATGGGAGCTACAAGAAAGCAGGAAGGCAGACCCCAGCTACAGTAGTAAGTAGGTCCCCATGCAGTCTATCAGCCAGCACGGTGTCACATTTGCAGCTGCTTTCCTGTGGGAGCTATCTTCAATACCACGCTTGTTCTCCTCAGCTCCCATTGAAAAAAATACATTTTGTCTCTTAAGTTATACCGCTGAGTATCGGAGCTACAAGAAAGCAGGAAGGCAGACCCCAGCTACAGTAGTAAGTAGGTCCTCATGCAGTCTATCAGCCAGCACGGTGTCACATTTGCAGCTGCTTTCCTGTGGGAGCTATCTTCAATACCACACTTTTTCTGTTCAACTCCCATTGAATAAAATACATTTTTTCTGTTAAGGTATACCACTGAGTATGGGAGCTACAAGAAAGCAGGAAGGCAGACCCCAGCTACAGTAGTAAGTAGGTCCCCATGCAGTCTATCAGCCAGCACGGTGTCACATTTGCAGCTGCTTTCCTGTGGGAGCTATATTCAATACCACACTTTTTCTCCTCAGCTCCCATTGAAAAAATACATTTTGTCTGTTACGTTATGCCACTGAGTATGGGAGCTACAAGAAAGCAGGAAGGCAGACCCCAGCTACAGTAGTAAGTAGGTCCCCATGCAGTCTATCAGCCAGCACGGTGTCACATTTGCAACTGCTTTCCTGTGGGAGCTATCTTCAATACCACACTTTTTCTGTTCAGGTCCCATTGAAAAAATACATGTGTCTGTTAAGGTATACCGCAGAGTATGGGAGCTACAAGAAAGCAGGAAGGCAGACCCCAGCTACAGTATTAACTAGGTCCCCATGCAGTCTATCAGCCAGCACGGTGTCACATTTGCAGCTGCTTTCCTGTGGGAGCTATCTTCAATACCATGCTTGTTCTCCTCAGCTCCCATTGAAAAAAATACATTTTGTCTCTTAAGTTATACCGCTGAGTATCGGAGCTACAAGAAAGCAGGAAGGCAGACCCCAGCTACAGTAGTAAGTAGGTCCTCATGCAGTCTATCAGCCAGCACGGTGTCACATTTGCAGCTGCTTTCCTGTGGGAGCTATCTTCAATACCACACTTTTTCTGTTCAACTCCCATTGAATAAAATACATTTTTTCTGTTAAGGTATACCACTGAGTATGGGAGCTACAAGAAAGCAGGAAGGCAGACCCCAGCTACAGTAGTAAGTAGGTCCCCATGCAGTCTATCAGCCAGCACGGTGTCACATTTGCAGCTGCTTTCCTGTGGGAGCTATATTCAATACCACACTTTTTCTCCTCAGCTCCCATTGAAAAAATACATTTTGTCTGTTACGTTATGCCACTGAGTATGGGAGCTACAAGAAAGCAGGAAGGCAGACCCCAGCTACAGTAGTAAGTAGGTCCCCATGCAGTCTATCAGCCAGCACGGTGTCACATTTGCAACTGCTTTCCTGTGGGAGCTATCTTCAATACCACACTTTTTCTGTTCAGGTCCCATTGAAAAAATACATGTGTCTGTTAAGGTATACCGCAGAGTATGGGAGCTACAAGAAAGCAGGAAGGCAGACCCCAGCTACAGTATTAACTAGGTCCCCATGCAGTCTATCAGCCAGCACGGTGTCACATTTGCAGCTGCTTTCCTGTGGGAGCTATCTTCAATACCATGCTTGTTCTCCTCAGCTCCCATTGAAAAAAATACATTTTGTCTCTTAAGTTATACCGCTGAGTATCGGAGCTACAAGAAAGCAGGAAGGCAGATCCCAGCTACAGTAGTAAGTAGGTCCCCATGCAGTCTATGAGCCAGCACGGTGTTACATTTGCAGCTCCTTTCCTGTGGGAGCTATCTTCAATACCACACTTTTTCCCCTCAGCTCCCATTGAAAAAATACATGTGTCTGTTAAGGTATACCACTGACTATGGGAAGTACAGGAAAGCAGGAAGGCTGTCCCCAGCTACAGTATTAACTAGGTCCCCATGCAGTCTATCAGCCAGCACGGTGTCACATTTGCAGCTGCTTTCCTGTGGGAGCTATCTTCAATACCACGCTTGTTCTCCTCAGCTCCCATTGAAAAAATACATGTGTCTGTGAAGTTATGCCACTGAGTATGGGAGCTACAAGAAAGCAGGAAGGCAGACCCCAGCTACAGTAGTAAGTAGGTCCCCATGCAGTCTATCAGCCAGCACGGTGTCACATTTGCAGCTGCTTTCCTGTGGGAGCTATCTTCAATACCACAGTTTTTCTGTTCAGCTCCCATTGAAAAAATACATGTGGCTGTTAAGTTATGCCACTGAGTATGGGAGCTACAAGAAAGCAGGAAGGCAGACCCCAGCTGCAGTAGTAAGTAGGACGCCATGCAGTCTATCAGCCAGCACGGTGTCACATTTGCAGCTGCTTTCCTGTGGGAGCTATCTTCAATACCACACTTTTTCTCCTCAGCTCCCATTGAAAAAATACATGTGTCTGTTAAGGTATACCACTGAATATGGGAGCTACAAGAAAGCAGGAAGGCAGACCCCAGCTACAGTATTAACTAGGTCCCCATGCAGTCTATCAGCCAGCACGGTGTCACATTTGCAGCTGCTTTCCTGTGGGAGCTATCTTCAATACCACAGTTTTTATCCTCAGCTCCCTTTGAAAAAATACATGTGTCTGTTAAGTTATGCCACTGAGTATGGGAGCTACAAGAAAGCAGGAAGGCAGACCCCAGCTACAGTAGTAAGTAGGTCCGCATGCAGTCTATCAGCCAGCACGATGTCACATTTGCAGCTGCTTTCCTGTGGGAGTTATCTTCAATACCACACTTTTTCTGTTCAGGTCCCATTTAAAAAATACATGTGTCTGTGAAGTTATGCCACTGAGTATGGGAGCTACAAGAAAGCAGGAAGGCAGAGCCCAGCTACAGTAGTAAGTAGGTCCCCATGCAGTCTATCAGCCAGCACGGTGTCACATTTGTAGCTGCTTTCCTGTGGGAGTTATCTTCAATACCACACTTTTTCTGTTCAGGTCCCATTTAAAAAATACATGTGTCTGTGAAGTTATGCCACTGAGTATGGGAGCTACAAGAAAGCAGGAAGGCAGACCCCAGCTACAGTAGTAAGTAGGTCCCCATGCAGTCTATCAGCCAGCACGGTGTCACATTTGCAGCTGCTTTCCTGTGGGAGCTATCTTCAATACCACACTTTTTCTGTTCAGCTCCCATTGAATAAAATACATTTTGTCTGTTAAGGTATACCACTGAGTATGGGAGCTACAAGAAAGCAGGAAGGCAGACCCCAGCTACAGTAGTAAGTAGGTCCCCATGCAGTCTATCAGCCAGCACGGTGTCACATTTGCAGCTGCTTTCCTGTGGGAGCTATCTTCAATACCACGCTTGTTCTCCTCAGCTCCCATTGAAAAAAATACATTTTGTCTCTTAAGTTATACCGCTGAGTATCGGAGCTACAAGAAAGCAGGAAGGCAGACCCCAGCTACAGTAGTAAGTAGGTCCTCATGCAGTCTATCAGCCAGCACGGTGTCACATTTGCAGCTGCTTTCCTGTGGGAGCTATCTTCAATACCACACTTTTTCTGTTCAACTCCCATTGAATAAAATACATTTTTTCTGTTAAGGTATACCACTGAGTATGGGAGCTACAAGAAAGCAGGAAGGCAGACCCCAGCTACAGTAGTAAGTAGGTCCCCATGCAGTCTATCAGCCAGCACGGTGTCACATTTGCAGCTGCTTTCCTGTGGGAGCTATATTCAATACCACACTTTTTCTCCTCAGCTCCCATTGAAAAAATACATTTTGTCTGTTACGTTATGCCACTGAGTATGGGAGCTACAAGAAAGCAGGAAGGCAGACCCCAGCTACAGTAGTAAGTAGGTCCCCATGCAGTCTATCAGCCAGCACGGTGTCACATTTGCAACTGCTTTCCTGTGGGAGCTATCTTCAATACCACACTTTTTCTGTTCAGGTCCCATTGAAAAAATACATGTGTCTGTTAAGGTATACCGCAGAGTATGGGAGCTACAAGAAAGCAGGAAGGCAGACCCCAGCTACAGTATTAACTAGGTCCCCATGCAGTCTATCAGCCAGCACGGTGTCACATTTGCAGCTGCTTTCCTGTGGGAGCTATCTTCAATACCATGCTTGTTCTCCTCAGCTCCCATTGAAAAAAATACATTTTGTCTCTTAAGTTATACCGCTGAGTATCGGAGCTACAAGAAAGCAGGAAGGCAGATCCCAGCTACAGTAGTAAGTAGGTCCCCATGCAGTCTATGAGCCAGCACGGTGTTACATTTGCAGCTCCTTTCCTGTGGGAGCTATCTTCAATACCACACTTTTTCCCCTCAGCTCCCATTGAATAAAATACATTTTGTCTGTTAAGTTATGCCACTGAGTATGGGAGCTACAAGAAAGCAGTAAGGCAGACCCCAGCTACAGTAGTAAGTAGGTCCCCATGCAGTCTTTCAGCCAGCACGGTGTCACATTTGCAGCTGCTTTCCTGTGGGAGCTATCTTCAATACCACACTTTTTCTGTTCAGCTCCCATTGAAAAAATACATGTGGCTGTTAAGTTATGCCACTGAGTATGGGAGCTACAAGAAAGCAGGAAGGCAGACCCCAGCTACAGTAGTAAGTAGGTCCCCATGCAGTCTATCAGCCAGCACGTTGTCACATTTGCAGCTGCTTTCCTGTGGGAGCTATCTTCAATACCACACTTTTTCTGTTCAGCTCCCATTGAATTAAATAGATTTTGTCTGTTAAATTATATAGCTGAGTATGGGAGCTACAAGAAAGCAGGAAGGCAGACCCCAGCTACAGTAGTAAGTAGGTCCCCATGCAGTCTATCAGCCAGCACGGTGTCACATTTGCAGCTGCTTTCCTGTGGGAGCTATCTTCAATACCACACTTTTTCTGTTCAGCTCCCATTGAAAAAATACATGTGTCTGTTAAGGTATACCACTGACTATGGGAGGTACAGGAAAGCAGGAAGGCTGTCCCCAGCTACAGTATTAACTAGGTCCCCATGCAGTCTATCAGCCAGCACGGTGTCACATTTGCAGCTGCTTTCCTGTGGGAGCTATCTTCAATACCACGCTTGTTCTCCTCAGCTCCCATTGAAAAAAATACATTTTGTCTCTTAAGTTATACCGCTGAGTATCGGAGCTACAAGAAAGCAGGAAGGCAGACCCCAGCTACAGTAGTAAGTAGGTCCTCATGCAGTCTATCAGCCAGCACGGTGTCACATTTGCAGCTGCTTTCCTGTGGGAGCTATCTTCAATACCACACTTTTTCTATTCAACTCCCATTGAATAAAATACATTTTGTCTGTTAAGGTATACCACTGAGTATGGGAGCTACAAGAAAGCAGGAAGGCAGACCCCAGCTACAGTAGTAAGTAGGTCCCCATGCAGTCTATCAGCCAGCACGGTGTCACATTTGCAGCTGCTTTCCTGTGGGAGCTATATTCAATACCACACTTTTTCTCCTCAGCTCCCATTGAAAAAATACATTTTGTCTGTTAAGTTATGCCACTGAGTATGGGAGCTACAAGAAAGCAGGAAGGCAGACCCCAGCTACAGTAGTAAGTAGGTCCCCATGCAGTCTATCAGCCAGCACGGTGTCACATTTGCAACTGCTTTCCTGTGGGAGCTATCTTCAATACCACACTTTTTCTGTTCAGGTCCCATTGAAAAAATACATGTGTCTGTTAAGGTATACCGCAGAGTATGGGAGCTACAAGAAAGCAGGAAGGCAGACCCCAGCTACAGTATTAACTAGGTCCCCATGCAGTCTATCAGCCAGCACGGTGTCACATTTGCAGCTGCTTTCCTGTGGGAGCTATCTTCAATACCATGCTTGTTCTCCTCAGCTCCCATTGAAAAAAATACATTTTGTCTCTTAAGTTATACCGCTGAGTATCGGAGCTACAAGAAAGCAGGAAGGCAGATCCCAGCTACAGTAGTAAGTAGGTCCCCATGCAGTCTATGAGCCAGCACGGTGTTACATTTGCAGCTCCTTTCCTGTGGGAGCTATCTTCAATACCACACTTTTTCCCCTCAGCTCCCATTGAATAAAATACATTTTGTCTGTTAAGTTATGCCACTGAGTATGGGAGCTACAAGAAAGCAGGAAGGCAGACCCCAGCTACAGTAGTAAGTAGGTCCCCATGTAGTCTTTCAGCCAGCACGGTGTCACATTTGCAGCTGCTTTCCTGTGGGAGCTATCTTCAATACCACACTTTTTCTGTTCAGCTCCCATTGAATTAAATAGATTTTGTCTGTTAAATTATATAGCTGAGTATGGGAGCTACAAGAAAGCAGGAAGGCAGACCCCAGCTACAGTAGTAAGTAGGTCCCCATGCAGTCTATCAGCCAGCACGGTGTCACATTTGCAGCTGCTTTCCTGTGGGAGTTATCTTCAATACCACACTTTTTCTGTTCAGGTCCCATTGAAAAAATACATGTGTCTGTGAAGTTATGCCACTGAGTATGGGAGCTACAAGAAAGCAGGAAGCCAGACCCCCGCTACAGTAGTAAGTAGGTCCCCATGCAGTCTATCAGCCAGCACGGTGTCACATTTGCAACTGCTTTCCTGTGGGAGCTATCTTCAATACCACACTTTTTCTGTTCAGCTCCCATTGAAAAAATACATGTGTCTGTTAAGGTATACCACTGACTATGGGAGGTACAGGAAAGCAGGAAGGCTGTCCCCAGCTACAGTATTAACTAGGTCCCCATGCAGTCTATCAGCCAGCACGGTGTCACATTTGCAGCTGCTTTCCTGTGGGAGCTATCTTCAATACCACGCTTGTTCTCCTCAGCTCCCATTGAAAAAAATACATTTTGTCTCTTAAGTTATACCGCTGAGTATCGGAGCTACAAGAAAGCAGGAAGGCAGATCCCAGCTACAGTAGTAAGTAGGTCCCCATGCAGTCTATCAGCCAGCACGGTGTCACATTTGCAGCTCCTTTCCTGTGGGAGCTATCTTCAATTCCACACTTTTTCCCCTCAGCTCCCATTGAATAAAATACATTTTGTCTGTTAAGTTATGCCACTGAGTATGGGAGCTACAAGAAAGCAGGAAGGCAGACCCCAGCTACAGTAGTAAGTAGGTCCCCATGCAGTCTATCAGCCAGCACGGTGTCACATTTGCAGCTGCTTTCCTGTGGGAGCTATCTTCAATAAAACAGTTTTCATCCTCATCTGCCTTTGAAAAAATACATTTCTATGTTAAGGTATACGACTGAGTATGGGAGCTACAAGAGGGAAGGCAGAGCCCAGCTACAGTAGTAAGTAGGTCCCCATGCAGTCTATCAGCCAGCACGGTGTCACATTTGCAGCTGCTTTCCTGTGGGAGTTATCTTCAATACCACACTTTTTCTGTTCAGGTCCCATTGAATAAAATACATTTTGTCTGTTAAGTTATGCCACTGAGTATGGGAGCTACAAGAAAGCAGGAAGGCAGACCCCAGCTACAGTAGTAAGTAGGTCCCCATGCAGTCTTTCAGCCAGCACGGTGTCACATTTGCAGCTGCTTTCCTGTGGGAGCTATCTTCAATACCACACTTGTTCTGTTTAGCTCCCATTGAAAAAATACATGTGGCTGTTAAGTTATGCCACTGAGTATGGGAGCTACAAGAAAGCAGGAAGGCAGACCTCAGCTACAGTAGTCAGTAGGTCCCCATGCAGTCTATCAGCCAGCACGTTGTCACATTTGCAGCTGCTTTCCTGTGGGAGCTATCTTCAATACCACACTTTTTCTGTTCAGCTCCCATTGAATTAAATACATTTTGTCTGTTAAATTATATAGCTGAGTATGGGAGCTACAAGAAAGCAGGAAGGCAGACCCCAGCTACAGTAGTAAGTAGGTCCCCATGCAGTCTATCAGCCAGCACGGTGTCACATTTGCAGCTGCTTTCCTGTGGGAGTTATCTTCAATACCACACTTTTTCTGTTCAGGTCCCATTGAAAAAATACATGTGTCTGTGAAGTTATGCCACTGAGTATGGGAGCTACAAGAAAGCAGGAAGCCAGACCCCAGCTACAGTAGTAAGTAGGTCCCCATGCAGTCTATCAGCCAGCACGGTGTCACATTTGCAGCTGCTTTCCTGTGGGAGCTATCTTCAATACCACACTTTTTCTGTTCAGCTCCCATTGAATAAAATACATTTTGTCTGTTAAGGTATACCACTGAGTATGGGAGCTACAAGAAAGCAGGAAGGCAGACCCCAGCTACAGTAGTAAGTAGGTCCCCATGCAGTCTATCAGCCAGCACGGTGTCACATTTGCAGCTGCTTTCCTGTGGGAGCTATCTTCAATACCACAGTTTTTCTGTTCAGCTCCCATTGAAAAAATACATGTGGCTGTTAAGTTATGCCACTGAGTATGGGAGCTACAAGAAAGCAGGAAGGCAGACCCCAGCTACAGTAGTAAGTAGGTCCCCATGCAGTCTATCAGCCAGCACGGTGTCACATTTGCAGCTGCTTTCCTGTGGGAGCTATCTTCAATACCACACTTTTTCTGTTCAGCTCCCATTGAATAAAATACATTTTGTCTGTTAAGTTATGCCACTGAGTATGGGAGCTACAAGAAAGCAGGAAGGCAGACCCCAGCTACAGTAGTAAGTAGGTCCCCATGCAGTCTATCAGCCAGCACGGTGTCACATTTGCAGCTGCTTTCCTGTGGGAGCTATCTTCAATAAAACAGTTTTCATCCTCATCTGCCTTTGAAAAAATACATTTCTATGTTAAGGTATACGACTGAGTATGGGAGCTACAAGAGGGAAGGCAGAGCCCAGCTACAGTAGTAAGTAGGTCCCCATGCAGTCTATCAGCCAGCACGGTGTCACATTTGCAGCTGCTTTCCTGTGGGAGTTATCTTCAATACCACACTTTTTCTGTTCAGGTCCCATTGAATAAAATACATTTTGTCTGTTAAGTTATGCCACTGAGTATGGGAGCTACAAGAAAGCAGGAAGGCAGACCCCAGCTACAGTAGTAAGTAGGTCCCCATGCAGTCTTTCAGCCAGCACGGTGTCACATTTGCAGCTGCTTTCCTGTGGGAGCTATCTTCAATACCACACTTGTTCTGTTTAGCTCCCATTGAAAAAATACATGTGGCTGTTAAGTTATGCCACTGAGTATGGGAGCTACAAGAAAGCAGGAAGGCAGACCTCAGCTACAGTAGTCAGTAGGTCCCCATGCAGTCTATCAGCCAGCACGTTGTCACATTTGCAGCTGCTTTCCTGTGGGAGCTATCTTCAATACCACACTTTTTCTGTTCAGCTCCCATTGAATTAAATACATTTTGTCTGTTAAATTATATAGCTGAGTATGGGAGCTACAAGAAAGCAGGAAGGCAGACCCCAGCTACAGTAGTAAGTAGGTCCCCATGCAGTCTATCAGCCAGCACGGTGTCACATTTGCAGCTGCTTTCCTGTGGGAGTTATCTTCAATACCACACTTTTTCTGTTCAGGTCCCATTGAAAAAATACATGTGTCTGTGAAGTTATGCCACTGAGTATGGGAGCTACAAGAAAGCAGGAAGCCAGACCCCAGCTACAGTAGTAAGTAGGTCCCCATGCAGTCTATCAGCCAGCACGGTGTCACATTTGCAGCTGCTTTCCTGTGGGAGCTATCTTCAATACCACACTTTTTCTGTTCAGCTCCCATTGAATAAAATACATTTTGTCTGTAAAGGTATACCACTGAGTATGGGAGCTACAAGAAAGCAGGAAGGCAGACTCCAGCTACAGTAGTAAGTAGGTCCCCATGCAGTCTATCAGCCAGCACGGTGTCACATTTGCAGCTGCTTTCCTGTGGGAGCTATCTTCAATACCACAGTTTTTCTGTTCAGCTCCCATTGAAAAAATACATGTGGCTGTTAAGTTATGCCACTGAGTATGGGAGCTACAAGAAAGCAGGAAGGCAGACCCCAGCTACAGTAGTAAGTAGGTCCCCATGCAGTCTATCAGCCAGCACGGTGTCACATTTGCAGCTGCTTTCCTGTGGGAGCTATCTTCAATACCACACTTTTTCTGTTCAGCTCCCATTGAATAAAATACATTTTGTCTGTTAAGTTATGCCACTGAGTATGGGAGCTACAAGAAAGCAGGAAGGCAGACCCCAGCTACAGTAGTAAGTAGGTCCCCATGCAGTCTATCAGCCAGCACGGTGTCACATTTGCAACTGCTTTCCTGTGGGAGCTATCTTCAATACCACACTTTTTCTCCTCAGATCCCATTGAAAAAATACATGTGTCTTTTAAGGTATACCGCAGAGTATGGGAGCTACAAGAAAACAGGAAGGCAGACCCCAGCTACAGCAGTAAGTAGGTCCCCATGCAGTCTATCAGCCAGCACGGTGTCACATTTGCAGCTGCTTTCCTGTGGGAGCTATCTTCAATACCACACTTTTTCTGTTCAGGTCCCATTGAAAAAATACATGTGTCTGTGAAGTTATGCCACTGAGTATGGGAGCTACAAGAAAGCAGGAAGGCAGACCCCAGCTACAGTAGTAAGTAGGTCCCCATGCAGTCTATCAGCCAGCACGTTGTCACATTTGCAGCTGCTTTCCTGTGGGAGCTATCTTCAATACCACACTTTTTCTGTTCAGCTCCCATTGAATAAAATACATTTTGTCTGTTAAGTTATGCCACTGAGTATGGGAGCTACAAGAAAGCAGGAAGGCAGACCCCAGCTACAGTATTAACTAGGTCCCCATGCAGTCTATCAGCCAGCACGGTGTCACATTTGCAGCTGCTTTCCTGTGGGAGCTATCTTCAATACCACAGTTTTTCTGTTCAGCTCCCATTGAAAAAATACATTTTGTCTGTTAAGTTATGCCACTGAGTATGGGAGCTACAAGAAAGCAGGAAGGCAGACCCCAGCTACAGTACTAAGTAGGTCCCCATGCAGTCTATCAGCCAGCACGGTGTCACATTTGCAGCTGCTTTCCTGTGGGAGCTATCTTCAATACCACACTTTTTCTCCTCAGCTCCCATTGAATAAAATACATTTTGTCTGTAAAGGTATACCACTGAATATGGGAGCTACAAGAAAGCAGGAAGGCAGACCCCAGCTACAGTAGTCAGTAGGTCCCCATGCAGTCTATCAGCCAGCACGGTGTCACATTTGCAGCTCCTTTCCTGTGGGTGCTATATTCAATACCACAGTTTTTCTCCTCAGCTCCCATTGAAAAAATACGTGTGTCTGTTAAGGTATACCGCTGAGTATGGGAGCTACAAGAAAGCAGGAAGGCAGACCCCAGCTACAGCAGTAAGTAGGTCCCCATGCAGTCTATCAGCCAGCACGGTGTCACATTTGCAGCTGCTTTCCTGTGGGAGCTATCTTCAATACCACACTTTTTCTCCTCAGCTCCCATTGAATAAAATACATTTTGTCTGTAAAGGTATACCACTGAATATGGGAGCTACAAGAAAGCAGGAAGGCAGACCCCAGCTACAGTAGTAAGTAGGTCCCCATGCAGTCTATCAGCCAGCACGGTGTCACATTTGCAGCTGCTTTCCTGTGGGAGCTATCTTCAATACCACAGTTTTTCTCCTCAGCTCCCATTGAAAAAATACGTGTGTCTGTTAAGGTATACCGCTGAGTATGGGAGCTACAAGAAAGCAGGAAGGCAGACCCCAGCTACAGCAGTAAGTAGGTCCCCATGCAGTCTATCAGCCAGCACGGTGTCACATTTGCAGCTGCTTTCCTGTGGGAGCTATCTTCAATACCACAGTTTTTCTGTTCAGCTCCCATTGAAAAAATACATTTTGTCTGATAAGGTATACCACTGAATATGGGAGCTACAAGAAAGCAGGAAGGCAGACCCCAGCTACACTAGTAAGTAGGTCCCCATGCAGTCTATCAGCCAGCACGGTGTCACATTTGCAGCTGCTTTCCTGTGGGAGTTATCTTCAATACGACAGTTTTTCTGTTCAGCTCCCATTGAAAAAATACATGTGGCTGTTAAGTTATGCCACTGAGTATGGGAGCTAAAAGAAAGCAGGAAGGCAGACCCCAGCTACAGTAGTAAGTAGGTCCCCATGCAGTCTATCAGCCAGCACGGTGTCACATTTGCAGCTGCTTTCCTGTGAAAGCTATCTTCAATACCACACTTGTTCTCCTCAGCTCCCATTGAAAAAAATACATTTTGTCTCTTAAGTTATACCGCTGAGTATGGGAGCTACAATAAAGTAGGATGGCAGACCCCAGCTACAGTAGTAAGTAGGTCTCCATGCAGTCTATCAGCCAACACGGTGTCACATTTGCAGCTGCTTTCCTGTGGGAGCTATCTTCAATACCACACTTTTTCTCCTCAGCTCCCATTGAAAAAATACATTTTGTCTGTTAAGTTATGCCACTGAGTATGGGAGCTACAAGAAAGCAGGAAGGCAGACCCCAGCTACAGTAGTAAGTAGGACGCCATGCAGTCTATCAGCCAGCACGGTGTCACATTTGCAGCTGCTTTCCTGTGGGAGCTATCTTCAATACCACACTTTTTCTGTTCAGCTCCCATTGAAAGAATACATTTGTCAGTTAAGGTATACCGCTGAGTATGGGAGCTACAAGAAAGCAGGAAGGCAGACCCCAGCTACAGTAGTAAGTAGGTCTCCATGCAGTCTATCAGCCAGCATGGTGTCACATTTGCAGCTGCTTTCCTCTGAGAGCTATCTTCAATACCACACTTTTTCTGTTCAGCTCACATTGAAAAAAATACATTTTGTCTCTTAAGTTATACCGCTGAGTATGGGAGCTACAAGAAAGCAGGAAGGCAGACCCCAGCTACAATAGTAAGTAGGTCCCCATGCAGTCTATCAGCCAGCACGGTGTCACATTTGCAGCTGCTTTCCTGTGGGTGCTATCTTCAATACCACAGTTTTTCTCCTCAGCTCCCATTGAAAAAATACATGTGTCTGTTAAGGTATACCGCAGAGTATGGGAGCTACAAGAAAGCAGGAAGGCAGACCCCAGCTACAGTAGTAAGTAGGTCCCCATGCAGTCTATCAGCCAGCACGGTGTCACATTTGCAGCTGCTTTCCTGTGGGAGTTATCTTCAATACCACACTTTTTCCCCTCAGCTCCCATTGAAAAAATACATTTTGTCTGTTAAGTTATGCCACTGAGTATGGGAGCTACAAGAAAGCAGGAAGGCAGACCCCAGCTACAGTAGTAAGTAGGTCCCCATGCAGTCTATCAGCCAGCACGGTGTCACATTTGCAGCTGCTTTCCTGTGGGAGTTATCTTCAATACCACAGTTTTTATCCTCAGCTCCCTTTAAAAAAATACATGTGTCTGTTAAGTTATGCCACTGAGTATGGGAGCTACAAGAAAGCAGGAAGGCAGACCCCAGCTACAGTAGTAAGTAGGTCCCCATGCAGTCTATCAGCCAGCACGGTGTCACATTTGCAGCTGCTTTCCTGTGGGAGTTATCTTCAATACCACACTTTTTCTGTTCAGGTCCCATTGAAAAAATACATGTGTCTGTGAAGTTATGCCACTGAGTATGGGAGCTACAAGAAAGCAGGAAGGCAGACCCCAGCTACAGTAGTAAGTAGGTCCCCATGCAGTCTATCAGCCAGCACGGTGTCACATTTGCAGCTGCTTTCCTGTGGGAGCTATCTTCAATACCACACTTTTTCTCCTCAGCTCCCATTGAAAAAATACATGTGTCTGTTAAGTTATGCCACTGAGTAGGGGAGCTACAAGAAAGCAGGAAGGCAGACCCCAGCTACAGTAGTAAGTAGGTCCCCATGCAGTCTATCAGCCAGCACGGTGTCACATTTGCAGCTGCTTTCTTGTGGGAGCTATCTTCAATACCACACTTTTTCTGTTCAGCTCCCATTGAAAAAATACGTATGTTTGTTAAGGTATACCACTGAGTATGGGAGCTACAAGAAAGCAGGAAGGCAGACCCCAGCTACAGTAGTAAGTAGGTCTCCATGCAGTCTATCAGCCAGCATGGGGTCACATTTGCAGCTGCTTTCCTCTGAGAGCTATCTTCAATACCACACTTTTTCTGTTCAGGTCCCATTGAAAAAAATACATTTTGTCTCTTAAGTTATACCGCTGAGTATGGGAGCTACAAGAAAGCAGGAAGGCAGACCCCAGCTACAGTAGTAAGTAGGTCCCCATGCAGTCTATCAGCCAGCACGGTGTCACATTTGCAGCTGCTTTCCTGTGGGAGCTATCTTCAATACCACACTTTTTCTGTTCAGCTCCCATTGAAAAAATACATTTTGTCTGATAAGGTATACCACTGAATATGGGAGCTACAAGAAAGCAGGAAGGCAGACCCCAGCTACACTAGTAAGTAGGTCCCCATGCAGTCTATCAGCCAGCACGGTGTCACATTTGCAGCTGCTTTCCTGTGGGAGTTATCTTCAATACGACAGTTTTTCTGTTCAGCTCCCATTGAAAAAATACATGTGGCTGTTAAGTTATGCCACTGAGTATGGGAGCTAAAAGAAAGCAGGAAGGCAGACCCCAGCTACAGTAGTAAGTAGGTCCCCATGCAGTCTATCAGCCAGCACGGTGTCACATTTGCAGCTGCTTTCTTGTGGGAGCTATCTTCAATACCACACTTTTTCTGTTCAGCTCCCATTGAAAAAATACGTATGTTTGTTAAGGTATACCAATGAGTATGGGAGCTACAAGAAAGCAGGAAGGCAGACCCCAGCTACAGTAGTAAGTAGGTCTCCATGCAGTCTATCAGCCAGCATGGTGTCACATTTGCAGCTGCTTTCCTCTGAGAGCTATCTTCAATACCACACTTTTTCTGTTCAGCTCACATTGAAAAAAATACATTTTGTCTCTAAAGTTATACCGCTGAGTATGGGAGCTACAAGAAAGCAGGAAGGCAGACCCCAGCTACAATAGTAAGTAGGTCCCCATGCAGTCTATCAGCCAGCACGTTGTCACATTTGCAGCTGCTTTCCTGTGGGAGCTATCTTCAATACCACACTTTTTCTGTTCAGCTCCCATTGAATAAAATACATTTTGTCTGTTAAGTTATGCCACTGAGTATGGGAGCTACAAGAAAGCAGGAAGGCAGACCCCAGCTACAGTAGTCAGTAGGTCCCCATGCAGTCTATCAGCCAGCACGGTGTCACATTTGCAGCTCCTTTCCTGTGGGTGCTATATTCAATACCACAGTTTTTCTCCTCAGCTGCCATTGAAAAAATACGTGTGTCTGTTAAGGTATACCGCTGAGTATGGGACCTACAAGAAAGCAGGAAGGCAGACTCCAGCTACAGCAGTAAGTAGGTCCCCATGCAGTCTATCAGCCAGCACGGTGTCACATTTGCAGCTGCTTTCCTGTGGGAGCTATCTTCAATACCACACTTTTTCTCCTCAGCTCCCATTGAATAAAATACATTTTGTCTGTAAAGTTATACTACTGAATATGGGAGCTACAAGAAAGCAGGAAGGCAGACCCCAGCTACAGTAGTAAGTAGGTCCCCATGCAGTCTATCAGCCAGCACGGTGTCACATTTGCAGCTCCTTTCCTGTGGGTGCTATCTTCAATACCACAGTTTTTCTCCTCAGCTCCCATTGAAAAAATACGTGTGTCTGTTAAGGTATACCGCTGAGTATGGGAGCTACAAGAAAGCAGAAAGGCAGACCCCAGCTACAGCAGTAAGTAGGTCCCCATGCAGTCTATCAGCCAGCACGGTGTCACATTTGCAGCTGCTTTCCTGTGGGAGCTATCTTCAATACCACACTTTTTCTGTTCAGCTCCCATTGAAAAAATACATTTTGTCTGTTAAGGTATACCACTGAATATGGGAGCTACAAGAAAGCAGGAAGGCAGACCCCAGCTAAACTAGTAAGTAGGTCCCCATGCAGTCTATCAGCCAGCACGGTGTCACATTTGCAGCTGCTTTCCTGTGGGAGTTATCTTCAATACCACAGTTTTTCTGTTCAGCTCCCATTGAAAAAATACATGTGGCTGTTAAGTTATGCCACTGAGTATGGGAGCTACAAGAAAGCAGGAAGGCAGACCCCAGCTACAGTAGTAAGTAGGTCCCCATGCAGTCTATCAGCCAGCACGGTGTCACATTTGCAGCTGCTTTCCTGTGAAAGCTATCTTCAATACCACACTTGTTCTCCTCAGCTCCCATTGAAAAAAATACATTTTGTCTCTTAAGTTATACCGCTGAGTATGGGAGCTACAAGAAAGCAGGAAGGCAGACCCCAGCTACAGTAGTAAGTAGGTCCCCATGCAGTCTATCAGCCAGCACGGTGTCACATTTGCAGCTGCTTTCTTGTGGGAGCTATCTTCAATACCACACTTTTTCTGTTCAGCTCCCATTGAAAAAATACGTATGTTTGTTAAGGTATACCACTGAGTATGGGAGCTACAAGAAAGCAGGAAGGCAGACCCCAGCTACAGTAGTAAGTAGGTCTCCATGCAGTCTATCAGCCAGCATGGTGTCACATTTGCAGCTGCTTTCCTCTGAGAGCTATCTTCAATACCACACTTTTTCTGTTCAGCTCACATTGAAAAAAATACATTTTGTCTCTAAAGTTATACCGCTGAGTATGGGAGCTACAAGAAAGCAGGAAGGCAGACCCCAGCTACAATAGTAAGTAGGTCCCCATGCAGTCTATCAGCCAGCACGGTGTCACATTTGCAGCTGCTTTCCTGTGGGTGCTATCTTCAATACCACAGTTTTTCTCCTCAGCTCCCATTGAAAAAATACATGTGTCTGTTAAGTTATGCCACTGAGTATGGGAGCTACAAGAAAGCAGGAAGGCAGACCCCAGCTACAGTAGTAAGTAGGTCCCCATGCAGTCTATCAGCCAGCACGGTGTCACATTTGCAGCTGCTTTCCTGTGGGAGCTATCTTCAATACCACACTTTTTCTGTTCAGCTCCCATTGAAAAAATACATGTGTCTGTTAAGTTATGCCACTGAGTAGGGGAGCTACAAGAAAGCAGGAAGGCAGACCCCAGCTACAGTAGTAAGTAGGTCCCCATGCAGTCTATCAGCCAGCACGGTGTCACATTTGCAGCTGCTTTCCTGTGGGAGCTATCTTCAATACCACACTTTTTCTCCTCAGCTCCCATTGAAATAATACATATGTCTGTTAAGGTATACCACTGAGTATGGGAGCTACAAAAAAGCAGGAAGGCAGAGCCCAGCTACAGTAGTAAGTAGGTCCCCATGCAGTCTATCAGCCAGCACGGTGTCACATTTGCAGCTGCTTTCCTGTGGGAGTTATCTTCAATACCACACTTTTTCCCCTCAGCTCCCATTGAAAAAATACATTTTGTCTGTTAAGTTATGCCACTGAGTATGGGAGCTACAAGAAAGCAGGAAGGCAGACCCCAGCTACAGTAGTAAGTAGGTCCCCATGCAGTCTATCACCCAGCACGGTGTCACATTTGCAGCTGCTTTCCTGTGGGAGTTATCTTCAATACCACAGTTTTTATCCTCAGCTCCCTTTAAAAAAATACATGTGTCTGTTAAGTTATGCCACTGAGTATGGGAGCTACAAGAAAGCAGGAAGGCAGAGCCCAGCTACAGTAGTAAGTAGGTCCCCATGCAGTCTATCAGCCAGCACGGTGTCACATTTGCAGCTGCTTTCCTGTGGGAGTTATCTTCAATACCACACTTTTTCTGTTCAGGTCCCATTGAAAAAATACATGTGTCTGTGAAGTTATGCCACTGAGTATGGGAGCTACAAGAAAGCAGGAAGGCAGACCCCAGCTACAGTAGTAAGTAGGTCCCCATGCAGTCTATCAGCCAGCACGGTGTCACATTTGCAGCTGCTTTCCTGTGGGAGCTATCTTCAATAACACACTTTTTCTCCTCAGCTCCCATTGAAAAAATACATGTGTCTGTTAAGTTATGCCACTGAGTAGGGGAGCTACAAGAAAGCAGGAAGGCAGACCCCAGCTACAGTAGTAAGTAGGTCCCCATGCAGTCTATCAGCCAGCACGGTGTCACATTTGCAGCTGCTTTCCTGTGGGAGCTATCTTCAATACCACAGTTTTTCTGTTAACCTCCCATTGAAAAAATACATGTGTCTGTTACGTTATGCCACTGAGTATGGGAGCTACAAGAAAGCAGGAAGGCAGACCCCAGCTACAGTAGTAAGTAGGTCCCCATGCAGTCTATCAGCCAGCACGGTGTCACATTTGCAGCTGCTTTCCTGTGGGAGCTATCTTCAATACCACAGTTTTTCTGTTCAGCTCCCATTGAAAAAATACATGTGTCTGTTAAGGTATACCACTGAGTATGGGAGCTACAAGAAAGCAGGAAGGCAGATCCCAGCTACAGTAGTAAGTAGGTCCCCATGCAGTCTATCAGCCAGCACGGTGTTACATTTGCAGCTCCTTTCCTGTGTGAGCTATCTTCAATACCACACTTGTTCTCCTCAGCTCCCATTGAAAAAAATACATTTTGTCTCTTAAGTTATACCGCTGAGTATGGGAGCTACAAGAAAGTAGAATGGCAGACCCCAGCTACAGTAGTAAGTAGGTCTCCATGCAGTCTATCAGCCAACACGGTGTCACATTTGCAGCTGCTTTCCTGTGGGAGCTATCTTCAATACCACACTTTTTCTGTTCAGCTCCCATTGAAAAAATACGTATGTTTGTTAAGGTATACCACTGAGTATGGGAGCTACAAGAAAGCAGGAAGGCAGACCCCAGCTACAATAGTAAGTAGGTCCCCATGCAGTCTATCAGCCAGCACGGTGTCACATTTGCAGCTGCTTTCCTGTGGGTGCTATCTTCAATACCACAGTTTTTCTCCTCAGCTCCAATTGAAAAAATACATGTGTCTGTTAAGGTATACCGCAGAGTATGGGAGCTACAAGAAAGCAGGAAGGCAGACCCCAGCTACAGTAGTAAGTAGGTCCCCATGCAGTCTATCAGCCAGCACGGTGTTACATTTGCAGCTCCTTTCCTGTGTGAGCTATCTTCAATACCACACTTTTTCCCCTCAGCTCCCATTGAATAAAATACATTTTGTCTGTTAAGTTATGCCACTGAGTATGGGAGCTACAAGAAAGCAGGAAGGCAGACCCCAGCTACAGTAGTAAGTAGGTCCCCATGCAGTCTATCAGCCAGCACGGTGTCACATTTGCAGCTGCTTTCCTGTGGGAGCTATCTTCAATACCACACTTTTTCTCCTCAGCTCCCATTGAAAAAAATACATTTTGTCTGTAAAGGTATACCACTGAATATGGGAGCTACAAGAAAGCAGGAAGGCAGACCCCAGCTACAGTAGTCAGTAGGTCCCCATGCAGTCTATCAGCCAGCACGGTGTCACATTTGCAGCTCCTTTCCCGTGGGTGCTATCTTCAATACCACAGTTTTTCTCCTCAGCTCCCATTGAAAAAATACGTGTGTCTGTTAAGTTATACCGCTGAGTATCGGAGCTACAAGAAAGCAGGAAGGCAGACCCCAGCTACAGCAGTAAGTAGGTCCCCATGCAGTCTATCAGCCAGCACGGTGTCACATTTGCAGCTGCTTTCCTGTGGGAGCTATCTTCAATACCACACTTTTTCTGTTCAGCTCCCATTGAAAGAATACATGTGGCTGTTAAGGTATACCACTGAATATGGGAGCTACAAGAAAGCAGGAAGGCAGACCCCAGCTACACTAGTAAGTAGGTCCCCATGCAGTCTATCAGCCAGCACGGTGTCACATTTGCAGCTTCTTTCCTGTGGGAGCTATCTTCAATACCACAGTTTTTCTATTCAGCTCCCATTGAAAAAATACATGTGTCTGTTAAGTTATGCCACTGAGTATGGGAGCTACAAGAAAGCAGGAAGGCAGACCCCAGCTACAGTAGTAAGTAGGTCCCCATGCAGTCTAGCAGCCAGCACGGTGTCACATTTGCAGCTGCTTTCCTGTGGGAGTTATCTTCAATACCACACTTTTTCTCCTCAGCTCCCATTGAAAAAAATACTTTTTGTCTGTTAAGTTATGCCACTGAGTATGGGAGCTACAAGAAAGCAGGAAGGCAGACCCCAGCTACAGTAGTCAGTAGGTCCCCATGCAGTCTAGCAGCCAGCACGGTGTCACATTTGCAGCTGCTTTCCTGTAGGAGCTATCTTCAATACCACACTTTTTCTCCTCAGCTCCCATTGAAAAAATACATTTTGTCTGTTAAGTTATGCCACTGAGTATGGGAGCTACAAGAAAGCAGGAAGGCAGACCCCAGCCACAGTAGTAAGTAGGTCCCCATGCAGTCTATCAGCCGGCACGGTGTCACATTTGCAGCTGCTTTCCTGTAGGAGCTATCTTCAATACCACAGTTTTTCTGTTCAGCTCCCATTGAAAAAATACATGTGGCTGTGAAGTTATGCCACTGAGTATGGGAGCTACAAGAAAGCAGGAAGGCAGACCCCAGCTACAGTAGTAAGTAGGTCCCCATGCAGTCTATCAGCCAGCACGGTGTCACATTTGCAGCTGCTTTCCTGTGGGAGTTATCTTCAGTACCACAGTTTTTCTGTTCAGCTCCCATTGAAAAAATACATGTGTCTGTTAAGGTATACCACTGAATATGGGAGCTACAAGAAAGCAGGAAGGCAGACCCCAGCTACAGTAGTCAGTAGGTCCCCATGCAGTCTATCAGCCAGCACGGTGTCACATTTGCAGCTGCTTTCCTGTGGGAGCTATCTTGAATACCACACTTTTTCTCCTCAGCTCCCATTGAAAAAATACATGTCTGTTAAGTTATGCCACTGAGTATGGGAGCTACAAGAAAGCAGGAAGGCAGACCCCAGCTACAGTAGTAAGTAGGTCTCCATGCAGTCTATCAGCCAGCACGGTGTCACATTTGCAGCTGCTTTCCTGTGGGAGCTATCTTCAATACCACACTTTTTCTGTTCAGCTCCCATTGAATTAAATACATTTTGTCTGTTAAATTATATAGCTGAGTATGGGAGCTACAAGAAAGCAGGAAGGCAGACCCCAGCTACAGTAGTAAGTAGGTCCCCATGCAGTCTATCAGCCAGCACGGTGTCACATTTGCAGCTGCTTTCCTGTGGGAGTTATCTTCAATACCACACTTTTTCTGTTCAGGTCCCATTGAAAAAATACATGTGTCTGTGAAGTTATGCCACTGAGTATGGGAGCTACAAGAAAGCAGGAAGGCAGACCCCAGCTACAGTAGTAAGTAGGTCCCCATGCAGTCTATCAGCCAGCACGGTGTCACATTTGCAGCTGCTTTCCTGTGGGAGCTATCTTCAATACCACAGTTTTTCTGTTCAGCTCCCATTGAAAAAATACATGTGGCTGTTAAGTTATGCCACTGAGTATGGGAGCTACAAGAAAGCAGGAAGGCAGACCCCAGCTACAGTAGTAAGTAGGTCCCCATGCAGTCTATCAGCCAGCACGGTGTCACATTTGCAGCTGCTTTCCTGTGGGAGCTATCTTCAATACCACACTTATTCTGTTCAGCTCCCATTGAATAAAATACATTTTGTCTGTTAAGTTATGTCACTGAGTATGGGAGCTACAAGAAAGCAGGAAGGCAGACCCCAGCTACAGTAGTAAGTAGGTCCCCATGCAGTCTATCAGCCAGCACGGTGTCACATTTGCAGCTCCTTTCCTGTGGGAGCTATCTTCAATACCACAGTTTTTCTGTTCAGCTCCCATTGAAAAAATACATGTGTCTGTTAAGTTATGCCACTGAGTATGGGAGCTACAAGAAAGCAGGAAGGCAGACCCCAGCTACAGTAGTAAGTAGGTCCCCATGCAGTCTATCAGCCAGCACGGTGTTACATTTGCAGCTCCTTTCCTGTGTGAGCTATCTTCAATACCACACTTTTTCCCCTCAGCTCCCATTGAATAAAATACATTTTGTCTGTTAAGTTATGCCACTGAGTATGGGAGCTACAAGAAAGCAGGAAGGCAGACCCCAGCTACAGTAGTCAGTAGGTCCCCATGCAGTCTATCAGCCAGCACGGTGTCACATTTGCAGCTCCTTTCCTGTGGGTGCTATCTTCAATACCACAGTTTTTCTCCTCAGCTCCCATTGAAAAAATACGTGTGTCTGTTAAGGTATACCGCTGAGTATGGGAGCTACAAGAAAGCAGGAAGGCAGACCCCAGCTACAGCAGTAAGTAGGTCCCCATGCAGTCTATCAGCCAGCACGGTGTCACATTTGCAGCTGCTTTCCTGTGGGAGCTATCTTCAATACCACAGTTTTTCTATTCAGCTCCCATTGAAAAAATACATGTGGCTGTTAAGTTATGCCACTGAGTATGGGAGCTACAAGAAAGCAGGAAGGCAGACCCCAGCTACAGTAGTAAGTAGGTCCCCATGCAGTCTATCAGCCAGCACGGTGTCACATTTGCAGCTGCTTTCCTGTGAGAGTTATCTTCAATACCACACTTTTTCTCCTCAGCTCCCATTGAAAAAAATACTTTTTGTCTGTTAAGTTATGCCACTGAGTATGGGAGCTACAAGAAAGCAGGAAGGCAGACCCCAGCTACAGTAGTCAGTAGGTCCCCATGCATTCTATCAGCCAGCACGGTGTCACATTTGCAGCTGCTTTCCTGTGGGAGCTATCTTCAATACCACACTTTTTCTGTTCAGCTCCCATTGAAAAAATACGTGTCTGTTAAGTTATGCCACTGAGTATGGGAGCTACAAGAAAGCAGGAAGGCAGACCCCAGCTACAGTAGTCAGTAGGTCCCCATGCAGTCTATCAGCCAGCACGGTGTCACATTTGCAGCTGCTTTCCTGTGGGAGCTATCTTCAATACCACACTTTTTCTGTTCAGCTCCCATTGAAAAAATACATATGTCTGTTAAGTTATGCCACTGAGTATGGGAGCTACAAGAAAGCAGGAAGGCAGACCCCAGCTACAGTAGTAAGTAGGTCCCCATGCAGTCTATCAGCCAGCACGGTGTCACATTTGCAGCTGCTTTCCTGTAGGAGCTATCTTCAATACCACAGTTTTTCTGTTCAGCTCCCATTGAAAAAATACGTGTGTCTGTTAAGGTATACCGCTGAGTATGGGAGCTACAAGAAAGCAGGAAGGCAGACCCCAGCTACAGCAGTAAGTAGGTCCCCATGCAGTCTATCAGCCAGCACGGTGTCACATTTGCAGCTGCTTTCCTGTGGGAGCTATCTTCAATAACACACTTTTTCCCCTCAGCTCCCATTGAAAAAATACATTTTGTCTGTTAAGGTATACCACTGAATATGGGAGCTACAAGAAAGCAGGAAGACAGACCCCAGCTACACTAGTAAGTAGGTCCCCATGCAGTATATCAGCCAGCACGGTGTCACATTTGCAGCTGCTTTCCTGTGGGAGCTATCTTCAATACCACAGTTTTTCTATTCAGCTCTAAATGAAAAAATCCATGTGTCTGTTAAGGTATACCACTGAATATGGGAGGTACAAGAAAGCAGGAAGGCAGACCCCAGCTACACCAGTAAGTAGGTCCCCATGCAGTCTATCAGCCAGCACGGTGTCACATTTGCAGCTGCTTTCCTGTGGGAGCTATCTTCAATACCACACTTTTTCTCCTCAGCTCCCATTGAAAAAATACATTTTGTCTGTTAAGTTATGCCACTGAGTATGGGAGCTACAAGAAAGCAGGAAGGCAGACCCCAGCCACAGTAGTAAGTAGGTCCCCATGCAGTCTATCAGCCAGCACGGTGTCACATTTGCAGCTGCTTTCCTGTAGGAGCTATCTTCAATACCACAGTTTTTCTCCTCAGCTCCCATTGAAAAAATACATGTGGCTGTGAAGTTATGCCACTGAGTATGGGAGCTACAAGAAAGCAGGAAGGCAGACCCCAGCTACACTAGTAAGTAGGTCCCCATGCAGTCTATCAGCCAGCACGGTGTCACATTTGCAGCTGCTTTCCTGTGGGAGTTATCTTCAGTACCACAGTTTTTCTGTTCAGCTCCCATTGAAAAAATACATGTGTCTGTTAAGGTATACCACTGAATATGGGAGCTACAAGAAAGCAGGAAGGCAGACCCCAGCTACAGTAGTAAGTAGGTCCCCATGCAGTCTATCAGCCAGCACGGTGTCACATTTGCAGCTGCTTTCCTGTGGGAGCTATCTTCAATACCACACTTTTTCTGTTCAGCTCCCATTGAATAAAATACATTTTGTCTGTTAAGGTATACCGCTGAATATGGGAGCTACAAGAAAGCAGGAAGGCAGACCCCAGCCACAGTAGTAAGTAGGTCCCCATGCAGTCTATCAGCCAGCACGGTGTCACATTTGCAGCTGCTTGCCTGTGGGAGCTATCTTCAATACCACACTTTTTCTCCTCAGCTCCCATTGAAAAAATACATGTGTCTGTTAAGGTATACCACTGAATATGGGAGCTACAAGAAAGCAGGAAGGCAGACCCCAGCTACAGTAGTCAGTAGGTCCCCATGCAGTCTATCAGCCAGCACGGTGTCACATTTGCAGCTGCTTTCCTGTGGGAGCTATCTTGAATACCACACTTTTTCTCCTCAGCTCCCATTGAAAAAATACATGTCTGTTAAGTTATGCCACTGAGTATGGGAGCTACAAGAAAGCAGGAAGGCAGACCCCAGCTACAGTAGTAAGTAGGTCCCCATGCAGTCTATCAGCCAGCACGGTGTCACATTTGCAGCTGCTTTCCTGTGGGAGCTATCTTCAATACCACACTTTTTCCCCTCAGCTCCCATTGAAAAAATACATTTTGTCTGTTAAGTTATGCCACTGAGTATGGGAGCTACAAGAAAGCAGGAAGGCAGACCCCAGCTACAGTACTAAGCAGGTCCCCATGCAGTCTATCAGCCAGCACGGTGTCACATTTGCAGCTGCTTTCCTGTGGGAGCTATCTTCAATACCACACTTTTTCTGTTCAGCTCCCATTGAATAAAATACATTTTGTCTGTTAAGGTATACCACTGAATATGGGAGCTACAAGAAAGCAGGAAGGCAGACCGCAGTCACAGTAGTAAGTAGGTCCCCATGCAGTCTATCAGCCAGCACGGTGTCACATTTGCTGCTGCTTTCCTGTGGGAGTTATATTCAATACCACACTTTTTCTGTTCAGCTCCCATTGAAAAAATACATTTGTCTGCTAAGGTATACCGCTGAGTATGAGAGCTACAAGAAAGCAGGAAGGCAGACCCCAGCTACAGTAGTAAGTAGGTCCCCATGCAGTCTATCAACCAGCACGGTGTGTCACATTTGCAGCTGCTTTCCTGTGGGTGCTATCTTCAATACCACACTTTTTCTCCTCAGATCCCACTGAATAAAATACATTTTGTCTGTTAAGGTATACCACTGAATATGGGAGCTACAAGAAAGGAGGAAGGCAGACCCCAGCTACAGTAGTAAGTAGGTCCCCATGCAGTCTATCAACCAGCACGGTGTGTCACATTTGCAGCTGCTTTCCTGTGGGAGCTATCTTCAATACCACACTTTTTCTCGTCAGTTCCCATTTAAAGAATACATTTGTCTCTTAAGGTATACCACTGAGTATGGGAGCTACAAGAAAGCAGGAAGGCAGACCCCAGCTACAGTAGTAAGTAGGTCCCCATGCAGTCTATCAGCCAGCACGGTGTCACATTTGCAGCTGCTTTCCTGTGGAAGCTATCTTCAATACCACAGTTTTTCTGTTCAGCTCCCATTGAAAAAATACATTTTGTCTGTTAAGTTATGCCACTGAGTATGGGAGCTACAAGAAAGCAGGAAGGCAGACCCCAGCTACAGTAGTAAGTAGGTCCCCATGCAGTCTATCAGCCAGCACGGTGTCACATTTGCAGCTGCTTTCCTGTGGGAGCTATCTTCAATACCACAGTTTTTCTGTTCAGCTCCCATTGAAAAAATACATTTTGTCTGTTAAGTTATGCCACTGAGTATGGGAGCTACAAGAAAGCAGGAAGGCAGACCCCAGCTACAGTAGTAAGTAGGTCCCCATGCAGTCTATCAGCCAGCACGGTGTCACATTTGCAGCTGCTTTCCTGTGGGAGCTATCTTCAATACCACACTTTTTCTCCTCAGCTCCCATTGAAAAAAATACTTTTTGTCTGTTAAGTTATGCCACTGAGTATGGGAGCTACAAGAAAGCAGGAAGGCAGACCCCAGCTACAGTAGTAAGTAGGTCCCCATGCAGTCTATCAGCCAGCACGGTGTCACATTTGCAGCTGCTTTCCTGTGGAAGCTATCTTCAATACCACAGTTTTTCTGTTCAGCTCCCATTGAAAAAATACATTTTGTCTGTTAAGTTATGCCACTGAGTATGGGAGCTACAAGAAAGCAGGAAGGCAGACCCCAGCTACAGTAGTAAGTAGGTCCCCATGCAGTCTATCAGCCAGCACGGTGTCACATTTGCAGCTGCTTTCCTGTGGGAGCTATCTTCAATACCACAGTTTTTCTGTTCAGCTCCCATTGAAAAAATACATTTTGTCTGTTAAGTTATGCCACTGAGTATGGGAGCTACAAGAAAGCAGGAAGGCAGACCCCAGCTACAGTAGTAAGTAGGTCCCCATGCAGTCTATCAGCCAGCACGGTGTCACATTTGCAGCTGCTTTCCTGTGGGAGCTATCTTCAATACCACACTTTTTCTGTTCAGCTCACATTGAAAAAATACATGTGTCTGTTAAGGTATACCACTGAATATGGGAGCTACAAGGAAGCAGGAAGGCAGACCCCAGCTACAGTAGTAAGTAGGTCCCCATGCAGTCTATCAGCCAGCACGGTGTCACATTTGCAGCTGCTTTCCTGTGGGAGCTATCTTCAATACCACAGTTTTTCTCCTCAGCTCCCATTGAAAAAATACATTTTGTCTGTTAAGTTATGACACTGAGTATGGGAGCTACAAGAAAGCAGGAAGGCAGACCCCAGCTACAGTAGTAAGTAGGTCCCCATGCAGTCTATCAGCCAGCACAGTGTCACATTTGCAGCTGCTTTCCTGTGGGAGCTATCTTCAATACCACACTTTTTCTGTTCAGCTCCCATTGAATAAAATACATTTTGTCTGTTAAATTATACTGCTGAGTATGGGAGCTACAAGAAAGCAGGAAGGCAGACCCCAGCTACAGTAGTCAGTAGGTCCCCATGCAGTCTATCAGCCAGCACGGTGTCACATTTGCAGCTGCTTTCCTCTGAGAGCTATCTTCAATACCACACGTTTTCTCCTCAGCTCCCATTGAAAAAATACATGTGTCTGTTAAGTTATGCCACTGAGTATGGGAGCTACAAGAAAGCAGGAAGGCAGACCCCAGCTACAGTAGTAAGTAGGTCCCCATGCAGTCTATCAGCCAGCACGGTGTCACATTTGCAGCTGCTTTCCTGTGGGAGTTATATTCAATACCACACTTTTTCTGTTCAGCTCCCATTGAAAAAATACATATGTCTGTTAAGGTATACCGCTGAGTATGGGAGCTACAAGAAAGCAGGAAGGCAGACCCCAGCTACAGTAGTAAGTAGGTCCCCATGCAGTCTATCAGCCAGCATGGTGTCACATTTGCAGCTCCTTTCCTATGGGTGCTATCTTCAATACCACAGTTTTTCTCCTCAGCTCCCATTGAAAAAATACATGTGTCTGTTAAGGTATACTGCTGAGTATGGGAGCTACAAGAAAGCAGGAAGGCAGACCCCAGCTACAGTAGTCAGTAGGTCCCCATGCACTCTATCAGCCAGCACGGTGTCACATTTGCAGCTGCTTTCCTGTGGGTGCTATCTTCAATACCACACTTTTTCTGTTCAGCTCCCATTGAATAAAATACATTTTGTCTGTTAAATTATACCGCTGAGTATGGGAGCTACAAGAAAGCAGGAAGGCAGACCCCAGCTACAGTAGTAAGTAGGTCCCCATGCAGTCTATCAGCCAGCACGGTGTCACATTTGCAGCTGCTTTCCTGTGGGAGCTATCTTCAATACCACAGTTTTTCTGTTCAGCTCCCATTGAAAAAATACATGTGTCTGTTAAGGTATACCGCTGAGTATGGGAGCTACAAGAAAGCAGGAAGGCAGACCCCAGCTACAGTAGTCAGTAGGTCCCCATGCAGTCTATCAGCCAGCACGGTGTCACATTTGCAGCTGCTTTCCTGTGGGAGCTATCTTCAATACCACACTTTTTCTGTTCAGCTCCCATTGAAAAAATACATGTGTCTGTTAAGGTATACCACTCAATATGGGAGCTACAAGAAAGCAGGAAGGCAGACCCCAGCTACAGTAGTAAGTAGGTCCCCATGCAGTCTATCAGCCAGCACGGTGTCACATTTGCAGCTGCTTTCCTGTGGGAGCTATCTTCAATATCACACTTTTTCTGTTCAGCTCCCATTGAATAAAATACATTTTGTCTGTTAAATTATACCGCTGAGTATGGGAGCTACAAGAAAGCAGGAAGGCAGACCCCAGCTACAGTAGTCAGTAGGTACCCATGCAGTCTATCAGCCAGCACGGTGTCACATTTGCAGCTGCTTTCCTGTGGGTGCTATCTTCAATACCACAGTTTTTCTCCTCAGCTCCCATTGAAAAAATACATGTGTCTGTTAAGGTATACTGCTGAGTATGGGAGCTACAAGAAAGCAGGAAGGCAGACCCCAGCTACAGTAGTCAGTAGGTCCCCATGCACTCTATCAGCCAGCACGGTGTCACATTTGCAGCTGCTTTCCTGTGGGTGCTATCTTCAATACCACACTTTTTCTGTTCAGCTCCCATTGAATAAAATACATTTTGTCTGTTAAATTATACCGCTGAGTATGGGAGCTACAAGAAAGCAGGAAGGCAGACCCCAGCTACAGTAGTAAGTAGGTCCCCATGCAGTCTATCAGCCAGCACGGTGTCACATTTGCAGCTGCTTTCCTGTGGGAGCTATCTTCAATACCACAGTTTTTCTGTTCAGCTCCCATTGAAAAAATACATGTGTCTGTTAAGGTATACCGCTGAGTATGGGAGCTACAAGAAAGCAGGAAGGCAGACCCCAGCTACAGTAGTCAGTAGGTCCCCATGCAGTCTATCAGCCAGCACGGTGTCACATTTGCAGCTGCTTTCCTGTGGGAGCTATCTTCAATACCACACTTTTTCTGTTCAGCTCCCATTGAAAAAATACATGTGTCTGTTAAGGTATACCACTCAATATGGGAGCTACAAGAAAGCAGGAAGGCAGACCCCAGCTACAGTAGTAAGTAGGTCCCCATGCAGTCTATCAGCCAGCACGGTGTCACATTTGCAGCTGCTTTCCTGTGGGAGCTATCTTCAATATCACACTTTTTCTGTTCAGCTCCCATTGAATAAAATACATTTTGTCTGTTAAATTATACCGCTGAGTATGGGAGCTACAAGAAAGCAGGAAGGCAGACCCCAGCTACAGTAGTCAGTAGGTACCCATGCAGTCTATCAGCCAGCACGGTGTCACATTTGCAGCTGCTTTCCTGTGGGAGCTATCTTCAATACCACACTTTTTCTGTTCAGCTCCCATTGAAAAAATACATGTGTCTGTTAAGGTATACCACTGAATATGGGAGCTACAAGAAAGCAGGAAGGCAGACCCCAGCTACACTAGTAAGTAGGTCCCCATGCAGTCTATCAGCCAGCACGGTGTCACATTTGCAGCTGCTTTCCTGTGGGAGCTATTTTTAATACCACAGTTTTTAACCTCAGCTTCCATTGAAAAAATACATGTGTCTGTAAAGTTTTGCCACTGAGTATGGGAGCTACAAGAAAGCAGGAAGGCAGACCCCAGCTACAGTAGTAAGTAGGTCCCCATGCAGTCTATCAGCCAGCACGGTGTCACATTTGCAGCTAATTTCCTGTGGGAGCTATCTTCAATACCACACTTTATCTCCTCAGCTCCCATTGAAAAAAATACATTTTGTCTCTTAAGTTATACCGCTGAGTATCGGAGCTACAAGAAAGCAGGAAGGCAGACCCCAGCTATAGTAGTAAGTAGGTCTCCATGCAGTCTATCAGCCAGCACGGTGTCACATTTGCAGCTGCTTTCCTGTGGGAGCTATCTTCAATACCACACTTTTTCTCCTCAGCTCCCATTGAAAAAAATACATTTTGTCTGTTAAGTTATGCCACTGAGTATGGGAGCTACAAGAAAGCAGGAAGGCAGACCCCAGCTACAGTAGTAAGTAGGTCCCCATGCAGTCTATCAGCCAGCACGGTGTCACATTTGCAGCTGCTTTCCTGTGGGAGCTATCTTCAATACCACACTTTTTCTCCTCAGCTCGCATTGAAAAAATACATGTGTCTGTTAAGTTATGCCACTGAGAATGGGAGCTACAAGAAAGCAGGAAGGCAGACCCCAGCTACACTAGTAAGTAGGTCCCCATGCAGTCTATCAGCCAGCACGGTGTCACATTTGCAGCTGCTTTCCTGTGGGAGTTATATTCAATACCACACTTTTTCTGTTCAGCTCCCATTGAAAAAATACATATGTCTGTTAAGGTATACCGCTGAGTATGGGAGCTACAAGAAAGCAGGAAGGCAGACCCCAGCTACAGTAGTAAGTAGGTCCCCATGCAGTCTATCAGCCAGCACGGTGTCACATTTGCAGCTCCTTTCCTGTGGGTGCTATCTTCAATACCACAGTTTTTCTCCTCAGCTCCCATTGAAAAAATACATGTGTCTGTTAAGGTATACTGCTGAGTATGGGAGCTACAAGAAAGCAGGAAGGCAGACCCCAGCTACAGTAGTAAGTAGGTCCCCATGCACTCTATCAGCCAGCACGGTGTCACATTTGCAGCTGCTTTCCTGTGGATGCTATCTTCAATACCACACTTTTTCTGTTCAGCTCCCATTGAATAAAATACATTTTGTTTGTTAAATTATACCGCTGAGTATGGGAGTTACAAGAAAGCAGGAAGGCAGACCCCAGCTACAGTAGTAAATAGGTCCCCATGCAGTCTATCAGCCAGCACGGTGTCACATTTGCAGCTGCTTTCCTGTGGGAGCTATCTTCAATACCACACTTTTTCTCCTCAGCTCCCATTGAAAAAATACATTTTGTCTGTTAAGGTATACCGCTGAGTATGGGAGCTACAAGAAAGCAGGAAGGCAGACCCCAGCTACAGTAGTAAGTAGGTCCCCATGCAGTCTATCAGCCAGCACGGTGTCACATTTGCAGCTGCTTTCCTGTGGGAGCTATCTTCAATACCACACTTTTTCTCCTCAGCTCCCATTGAAAAAATACATGTGTCTGTTAAGGTATACCGCTGAGTATGGGAGCTACAAGAAAGCAGGAAGACAGACCCCAGCTACAGTAGTCAGTAGGTACCCATGCAGTCTATCAGCCAGCACGGTGTCACATTTGCAGCTGCTTTCCTGTGGGAGCTATCTTCAATACCACACTTTTTCTGTTCAGCTCCCATTGAAAAAATACATGTGTCTGTTAAGATATACCACTCAATATGGGAGCTACAAGAAAGCAGGAAGGCAGACCCCAGCTACAGTAGTAAGTAGGTCCCCATGCAGTCTATCAGCCAGCACGGTGTCACATTTGCAGCTGCTTTCCTGTGGGAGCTATCTTCAATATCACACTTTTTCTGTTCAGCTCCCATTGAATAAAATACATTTTGTCTGTTAAATTATACCGCTGAGTATGGGAGCTACAAGAAAGCAGGAAGGCAGACCCCAGCTACAGTAGTCAGTAGGTCCCCATGCAGTCTATCAGCCAGCACGGTGTCACATTTGCAGCTGCTTTCCTGTGGGAGCTATCTTCAATACCACACTTTTTCTGTTCAGCTCCCATTGAAAAAATACATGTGTCTGTTAAGGTATACCACTGAATATGGGAGCTACAAGAAAGCAGGAAGGCAGACCCCAGCTACACTAGTAAGTAGGTCCCCATGCAGTCTATCAGCCAGCACGGTGTCACATTTGCAGCTGCTTTCCTGTGGGAGCTATTTTTAATACCACAATTTTTACCCTCAGCTCCCATTGAAAAAATACATGTGTCTGTAAAGTTTTGCCACTGAGTATGGGAGCTACAAGAAAGCAGGAAGGCAGACCGCAGCTACAGTAGTAAGTAGGTCCCCATGCAGTCTATCAGCCAGCACGGTGTCACATTTGCAGCTGCTTTCCTGTGGGAGCTATCTTCAATACCACACTTGTTCTCCTCAGCTCCCATTGAAAAAACTACATTTTGTCTCTTAGGTTCTACCGCTGAGTATCGGAGCTACAAGAAAGCAGGAAGGCAGACCCCAGCTACAGTAGTAAGTAGGTCTCCATGCAGTCTATCAGCCAGCACGGTGTCACATTTGCAGCTGCTTTCCTGTGGGAGCTATCTTCAATACCACACTTGTTCTCCTCAGCTCCCATTGAAAAAAATACATTTTGTCTGTTAAGTTATGCCACTGAGTATGGGAGCTACAAGAAAGCAGGAAGGCAGACCCCAGCTACATTAGTAAGTAGGTCCCCATGCAGTCTATCAGCCAGCACGGTGTCACATTTGCAGCTGCTTTCCTGTGGAAGCTATCTTCAATACCACACTTTTTCTCCTCAGCTCCCATTGAAAAAATACATGTGTCTGTTAAGGTATACCACTGAATATGGGAGCTACAAGAAAGCAGGAAGGCAGACCCCAGCTACACTAGTAAGTAGGTCCCCATGCAGTCTATCAGCCAGCACGGTGTCACATTTGCAGCTGCTTTCCTGTGGCAACTATCTTTAATACCACAGTTTTTCTGTTCAGCTCCCATTGAAAAAATACGTGTGTCTGTTAAGTTATGCCACTGAGTATGGGAGCTACAAGAAAGCAGGAAGGCAGACCCCAGCTACAGTAGTAAGTAGGTCCCCATGCAGTCTATCAGCCAGCACGGTGTCACATTTGCAGCTGCTTTCCTGTGTGAGTTATCTTCAATACCACACTTTTTATGTTCTGCTCCCATTGAAAAACTACATGTGTCTGTTAAGTTATGCCACTGAGTATGGGAGCTACAAGAAAGCAGGAAGGCAGACCCCAGCTACACTAGTAAGTAGGTCCCTATGCAGTCTATCAGCCAGCACGGTGTCACATTTGCAGCTGCGGGAGCTGCAAAGAAGATAGCTGTGGGAGCTATCTTCAATACCACACTTTTTCTGTTCAGCTGCCATTGAATAAAATACATTTTGTCTGTTAAATTATACCGCTGAGTATGGGAGCTACAAGAAAGCAGGAAGGCAGGCCCCAGCTACAGTAGTCAGTAGGTCCCCATGCAGTCTATCAGCCAGCACGGTGTCACATTTGCAGTTGCTTTCCTGTGGGAGCTATCTTCAATACCACAGTTTTTCTGTTCAGCTCCCATTGAAAAAATACATGTGTCTGTTAAGGTATACCACTGAATATGGGAGCTACAAGAAAGCAGGAAGGCAGACCCCAGCTACAGTAGTAAGTAGGTCCCCATGCAGTCTATCAGCCAGCACGGTGTCACATTTGCAGCTGCTTTCCTGTGGGAGCTATGTTCAATACCACACTTTTTCTATTCAGCTCCCATTGAAAAAATACATGTGTCTGTTAAGGTATACTACTGAGTATGGGAGCTACAAGAAAGCAGGAAGGCAGACCCCAGCTACAGTAGTAAGTAGGTCCCCATGCAGTCTATCAGCCAGCACGGTGTCACATTTGCAGTTGCTTTCCTGTGGGAGCTATCTTCAATACCACACTTTTTCTGTTCAGCTCCCATTGAATAAAATACATTTTGTCTGTTAAATTATACCGCTGAGTATGGGAGCTACAAGAAAGCAGGAAGGCAGACCCCAGCTACAGTAGTAAGTAGGTCCCCATGCAGTCTATCAGCGAGCACGGTGTCACATTTGCAGCTGCTTTCCTGTGGGAGCTATCTTCAATACCACACTTTTTCTCCTCAGCTCCCATTGAAAAAATACATGTGTCTGTTAAGTTATGCCACTGAGTATGGGAGCTACAAGAAAGCAGGAAGGCAGACCCCAGCTACAGTAGTAAGTAGGTCCCCATGCAGTCTATCAGCCAGCACGGTGTCACATTTGCAGCTGCTTTCCTGTGGGAGCTATCTTCAATACCACACTTGTTCTCCTCAGCTCCCATTGAAAAAAATACATTTTGTCTCTTAAGTTACACCGCTGAGTATCGGAGCTACAAGAAAGCAGGAAGGTAGACCCCAGCTACAGTAGTAAGTAGGTCCCCATGCAGTCTATCAGCCAGCACGGTGTTACATTTGCAGCTCCTTTCCTGTGGGAGCTATCTTCAATACCACACTTTTTCCCCTCAGCTCCCATTGAAAAAATATATGTGTCTGTTAAGTTATGCCACTGAGTATGGGAGCTACAAGAAAGCAGGAAGGCAGACCCCAGCTACATTAGTAAGTAGGTCCCCATGCAGTCTATCAGCCAGCATGGTGTCACATTTGCAGCTGCTTTCCTGTGTGAGTTATCTTCAATACCACACTTTTTCTGTTCAGCTCCCATTGAAAAAATATATGTGTCTGTTAAGTTATGCCACTGAGTATGGGAGCTACAAGAAAGCAGGAAGGCAGACCCCAGCTACAGTATTAACTAGGTCCCCATGCAGTCTATCAGTCAGCACGGTGTCACATTTGCAGCTGCTTTCCTGTGGGAGCTATCTTCAATACCACACTTTTTCTGTTCAGCTCCCATTGAAAAAACACATTTTGTCTGTTAAGTTATGCCACTGAGTATGGGAGCTACAAGAAAGCAGGAAGGCAGACCCCAGCTACAGTAGTAAGTAGGTCCCCATGCAGTCTATCAGCCAGCACGGTGTCACATTTGCAGCTGCTTTCCTGTGGGAGCTATCTTCAATACCACACTTTTTATGTTCAGCTCCCATTGAAAAACTACATGTGTCTGTTAAGTTATGCCACTGAGTATGGGAGCTACAAGAAAGCAGGAAGGCAGACCCCAGCTACACTAGTAAGTAGGTCCCTATGCAGTCTATCAGCCAGCACGGTGTCACATTTGCAGCTGCGGGAGCTGCAAAGAAGATAGCTGTGGGAGCTATCTTCAAAACCACACTTTTTCTGTTCAGCTCCCATTGAAAAAATACATGTGTCTGTTAAGTTATGCCACTGAGTATGGGAGCTACAAGAAAGCAGGAAGGCAGACCCCAGCTACAGTAGTAAGTAGGTCCCCATGCAGTCTATCAGCCAGCACGGTGTGACATTTGCAGCTGCTTTCCTGTGGGAGCTATCTTCAATACCACACTTGTTCTCCTCAGCTCCCATTGAAAAAAATACATTTTGTCTCTTAAGTTACACCGCTGAGTATCGGAGCTACAAGAAAGCAGGAAGGCAGACCCCAGCTACAGTAGTAAGTAGGTCCCCATGCAGTCTATCAGCCAGCACGGTGTTACATTTGCAGCTCCTTTCCTGTGGGAGCTATCTTCAATACCACACTTTTTCCCCTCAGCTCCCATTGAAAAAATACATGTGTCTGTTAAGTTATGCCACTGAGTATGGGAGCTACAAGAAAGCAGGAAGGTAGACCCCAGCTACAGTAGTAAGTAGGTCCCCATGCAGTTTATCAGCCAGCATGGTGTCACATTTGCAGCTGCTTTCCTGTGGGAGCTATCTTCAATACCACACTTGTTCTCCTCAGCTCCCATTGAAAAAAATACATTTTGTCTCTTAAGTTATACCGCTGAGTATCGGAGCTACAAGAAAGCAGGAAGGCAGACCCCAGCTACAGTAGTAAGTAGGTCTCCATGCAGTCTATCAGCCAGCACGGTGTCACATTTGCAGCTGCTTTCCTGTGGGAGCTATATTCAATACCACACTTGTTCTCCTCAGCTCCCATTGAAAAAAATACATTTTGTCTCTTAAGTTATACCGCTGAGTATCGGAGCTACAAGAAAGCAGGAAGGCAGACCCCAGCTACATTAGTAAGTAGGTCCCCATGCAGTCTATCAGCCAGCATGGTGTCACATTTGCAGCTGCTTTCCTGTGTGAGTTATCTTCAATACCACACTTTTTCTGTTCAACTCCCATTGAAAAAATACATGTGTCTGTTAAGTTATGCCACTAAGTATGGGAGCTACAAGAAAGCAGGAAGGCAGACCCCAGCTACAGTAGTAAGTAGGTCCCCATGCAGTCTATCAGCCAGCACGGTGTTACATTTGCAGCTCCTTTCGTGTGGGAGCTATCTTCAATACCACACTTTTTCCCCTCAGCTCCCATTGAAAAAATACATGTGTCTGTTAAGTTATGCCACTGAGTATGGGAGCTACAAGAAAGCAGGAATGTAGACCCCAGCTACAGTAGTAAGTAGGTCCCCATGCAGTTTATCAGCCAGCACGGTGTCACATTTGCAGCTGCTTTCCTGTGGGAGCTATCTTCAATACCACACTTTTTCTGTTCAGCTCCCATTGAAAAAAATACATTTTGTCTCTTAAGTTATACCGCTGAGTATCGGAGCTACAAGAAAGCAGGAAGGCAGACCCCAACTACAGTAGTAAGTAGGTCCCCATGCAGTCTATCAGCCAGCACGGTGTCACATTTGCAGCTGCTTTCCTGTGGGAGCTATCTTCAATACCACACTTTTTCTCCTCAGCTCCCATTGAAAAAATACATGTGTCTGTTAAGGTATACCGCTGAGTATCGGAGCTACAAGAAAGCAGGAAGGCAGACCCCAGCTACAGTAGTAAGTAGGTCCCCATGCAGTCTATCAGCCAGCACGGTGTCACATTTGCAGCTGCTTTCCTGTGGGAGCTATCTTCAATACCACACTTTTTCTCCTCAGCTCCCATTGAAAAAATACATGTGTCTGTTAAGGTATACCACTGAGTATGGGAGCTACAAGAAAGCAGGAAGGCAGACCCCAGCTACAGTAGTAAGTAGGTCCCCATGCAGTCTATCAGCCAGCACGGTGTCACATTTGCAGCTGCTTTCCTGTGGGAGCTATCTTCAATACCACACTTTTTCTCCTCAGCTCCCTTTGAAAAAATACATGTGTCTGTTAAGGTATACCACTGAATATGGGAGCTACAAGAAAGCAGGAAGGCAGACCCCAGCTACAGTAGTAAGTAGGTCCCCATGCAGTCTATCAGCCAGCACGGTGTCACATTTGCAGCTGCTTTCCTGTGGGAGTTATCTTCAATACCACAGTTTTTATCCTCAGCTCCCATTGAAAAAATACATGTGTCTGTTTAGGTATACCACTGAGTATGGGAGCTACAAGAAAGCAGGAGGGCAGACCCCAGCTACAGTAGTAAGTAGGTCCCCATGCAGTCTATCAGCCAGCACGGTGTCACATTTGCAGTTGCTTTCCTGTGGGAGCTATCTTCAATACCACACTTTTTCTGTTCAGCTCCCATTGAATAAAATACATTTTGTCTGTTAAAGTATACCGCTGAGTATGGGAGCTACAAGAAAGCAGGAAGGCAGACCCCAGCTACAGTAGTAAGTAGGTCCCCATGCAGTCTATCAGCCAGCACGGTGTCACATTTGCAGCTGCTTTCCTGTGGGAGCTATCTTCAATACCACACTTTTTCTCCTCAGCTCCCATTGAAAAAATACATGTGTCTGTTAAGTTATGCCACTGAGTATGGGAGCTACAAGAAAGCAGGAAGGCAGACCCCAGCTACAGTAGTAAGTAGGTCCCCATGCAGTCTATCAGCCAGCACGGTGTAACATTTGCAGCTGCTTTCCTGTGGGAGCTATCTTCAGTACCACACTTGTTCTCCTCAGCTCCCATTGAAAAAAATACATTTTGTCTCTTAAGTTACACCGCTGAGTATCGGAGCTACAAGAAAGCAGGAAGGCAGACCCCAGCTACAGTAGTAAGTAGGTCCCCATGCAGTCTATCAGCCAGCACGGTGTTACATTTGCAGCTCCTTTCCTGTGGGAGCTATCTTCAATACCACACTTTTTCCCCTCAGCTCCCATTGAAAAAATACATGTGTCTGTTAAGTTATGCCACTGAGTATGGGAGCTACAAGAAAGCAGGAAGGTAGACCCCAGCTACAGTAGTAAGTAGGTCCCCATGCAGTTTATCAGCCAGCATGGTGTCACATTTGCAGCTGCTTTCCTGTGGGAGCTATCTTCAATACCACACTTGTTCTCCTCAGCTCCTATTGAAAAAAATACATTTTGTCTCTTAAGTTATACCGCTGAGTATCGGAGCTACAAGAAAGCAGGAAGGCAGACCCCAGCTACAGTAGTAAGTAGGTCTCCATGCAGTCTATCAGCCAGCATGGTGTCACATTTGCAGCTGCTTTCCTGTGGGAGCTATCTTCAATACCACACTTGTTCTCCTCAGCTCCCATGGAAAAAAATACATTTTGTCTCTTAAGTTATACCGCTGAGTATCGGAGCTACAAGAAAGCAGGAAGGCAGACCCCAGCTACATTAGTAAGTAGGTCCCCATGCAGTCTATCAGCCAGCATGGTGTCACATTTGCAGCTGCTTTCCTGTGTGAGTTATCTTCAATACCACACTTTTTCTGTTCAACTCCCATTGAAAAAATACATGTGTCTGTTAAGTTATGCCACTGAGTATGGGAGCTACAAGAAAGCAGGAAGGCAGACCCCAGCTACAGTAGTAAGTAGGTCCCCATGCAGTCTATCAGCCAGCACGGGGTTACATTTGCAGCTCCTTTCTTGTGGGAGCTATCTTCAATACCACACTTTTTCCCCTCAGCTCCCATTGAAAAAATACATGTGTCTGTTAAGTTATGACACTGAGTATGGGAGCTACAAGAAAGCAGGAATGTGGACCCCAGCTACAGTAGTAAGTAGGTCCCCATGCAGTTTATCAGCCAGCATGGTGTCACATTTGCAGCTGCTTTCCTGTGGGAGCTATCTTCAATACCACACTTTTTCTGTTCATCTCACATTGAAAAAAATACATTTTGTCTCTTAAGTTATACCGCTGAGTATCGGAGCTACAAGAAAGCAGGAAGGCAGACCCCAGCTACAGTAGTAAGTAGGTCCCCATGCAGTCTATCAGCCAGCACGGTGTCACATTTGCAGCTGCTTTCCTGTGGAAGCTATCTTCAATACCACACTTTTTCTGTTCAGCTCCCATTGAAAAAAATACATTTTGTCTCTTAAGTTATACCGCTGAGTATCGGAGCTACAAGAAAGCAGGAAGGCAGACCCCAGCTACAGTAGTAAGTAGGTCCCCATGCAGTCTATCAGCCAGCACGGTGTCACATTTGCAGCTGCTTTCCTGTGGGAGCTATCTTCAATACCACACTTTTTCTGTTCAGCTCCCATTGAAAAAATACATGTGTCTGTTAAGGTATACCACTGAATATGGGAGCTACAAGAAAGTAGGAAGGCAGACCCCAGCTACAGTAGTAAGTAGGTCCCCATGCAGTCTAGCAGCCAGCACGGTGTCCCATTTGCAGCTGCTTTCCTGTGGGAGCTATCTTCAATACCACACTTTTTCTCCTCAGCTCCCATCGAAAAAAATACATTTTGTCTCTTAAGTTATACCGCTGAGTATCGGAGCTACAAGAAAGCAGGAAGGCAGACCCCAACTACAGTAGTAAGTAGGTCCCCATGCAGTCTATCAGCCAGCACGGTGTCACATTTGCAGCTGCTTTCCTGTGGGAGCTATCTTCAATACCACACTTTTTCTCCTCAGCTCCCATTGAAAAAATACATGTGTCTGTTAAGGTATACCACTGAGTATGGGAGCTACAAGAAAGCAGGAAGGCAGACCCCAGCTACAGTAGTAAGTAGGTCCCCATGCAGTCTATCAGCCAGCACGGTGTCACATTTGCAGCTGCTTTCCTGTGGGAGCTATCTTCAATACCACACTTTTTCTCCTCAGCTCCCATTGAAAAAATACATGTGTCTGTTAAGGTATACCACTGAGTATGGGAGCTACAAGAAAGCAGGAAGGCAGACCCCAGCTACAGTAGTAAGTAGGTCCCCATGCAGTCTATCAGCCAGCACGGTGTCACATTTGCAGCTGCTTTCCTGTGGGAGCTATCTTCAATACCACACTTTTTCTCCTCAGCTCCCATTGAAAAAATACATGTGTCTGTTAAGGTATACCACTCAATATGGGAGCTACAAGAAAGCAGGAAGGCAGACCCCAGCTACAGTAGTAAGTAGGTCCCCATGCAGTCTATCAGCCAGCACGGTGTCACATTTGCAGCTGCTTTCCTGTGGGAGTTATCTTCAATACCACAGTTTTTATCCTCAGCTCCCATTGAAAAAATACATGTGTCTGTTAAGGTATACCACTGAGTATGGGAGCTACAAGAAAGCAGGAGGGCAGACCCCAGCTACAGTAGTAAGTAGGTCCCCATGCAGTCTATCAGCCAGCACGGTGTCACATTTGCAGCTGCTTTCCTGTGGGAGCTATCTTCAATACCACACTTTTTCTCCTCAGCTCCCATTGAAAAAATACATGTGTCTGTTAAGTTATGCCACTGAGTATGGGAGCTACAAGAAAGCAGGAAGGCAGACCCCAGCTACAGTAGTAAGTAGGTCCCCATGCAGTCTATCAGCCAGCACGGTGTAACATTTGCAGCTGCTTTCCTGTGGGAGCTATCTTCAGTACCACACTTGTTCTCCTCAGCTCCCATTGAAAAAAATACATTTTGTCTCTTAAGTTACACCGCTGAGTATCGGAGCTACAAGAAAGCAGGAAGGCAGACCCCAGCTACAGTAGTAAGTAGGTCCCCATGCAGTCTATCAGCCAGCACGGTGTTACATTTGCAGCTCCTTTCGTGTGGGAGCTATCTTCAATACCACACTTTTTCCCCTCAGCTCCCATTGAAAAAATACATGTGTCTGTTAAGTTATGCCACTGAGTATGGGAGCTACAAGAAAGCAGGAAGGTAGACCCCAGCTACAGTAGTAAGTAGGTCCCCATGCAGTTTATCAGCCAGCATGGTGTCACACTTGCAGCTGCTTTCCTGTGGGAGCTATCTTCAATACCACACTTGTTCTCCTCAGCTCCTATTGAAAAAAATACATTTTGTCTCTTAAGTTATACCGCTGAGTATGGGAGCTACAAGAAAGCAGGAAGGCAGACCCCAGCTACAGTAGTAAGTAGGTCTCCATGCAGTCTATCAGCCAGCATGGTGTCACATTTGCAGCTGCTTTCCTGTGGGAGCTATCTTCAATACCACACTTGTTCTCCTCAGCTCCCATTGAAAAAAATACATTTTGTCTCTTAAGTTATACCGCTGAGTATCGGAGCTACAAGAAAGCAGGAAGGCAGACCCCAGCTACATTAGTAAGTAGGTCCCCATGCAGTCTATCAGCCAGCATGGTGTCACATTTGCAGCTGCTTTCCTGTGTGAGTTATCTTCAATACCACACTTTTTCTATTCAACTCCCATTGAAAAAATACATGTGTCTGTTAAGTTATGCCACTGAGTATGGGAGCTACAAGAAAGCAGGAAGGCAGACCCCAGCTACAGTAGTAAGTAGGTCCCCATGCAGTCTATCAGCCAGCACGGGGTTACATTTGCAGCTCCTTTCGTGTGGGAGCTATCTTCAATACCACACTTTTTCCCCTCAGCTCCCATTGAAAAAATACATGTGTCTGTTAAGTTATGACACTGAGTATGGGAGCTACAAGAAAGCAGGAATGTGGACCCCAGCTACAGTAGTAAGTAGGTCCCCATGCAGTTTATCAGCCAGCACGGTGTCACATTTGCAGCTGCTTTCCTGTGGGAGCTATCTTCAATACCACACTTTTTCTGTTCATCTCACATTGAAAAAAATACATTTTGTCTCTTAAGTTATACCGCTGAGTATCGGAGCTACAAGAAAGCAGGAAGGCAGACCCCAGCTACAGTAGTAAGTAGGTCCCCATGCAGTCTATCAGCCAGCACGGTGTCACATTTGCAGCTGCTTTCCTGTGGAAGCTATCTTCAATACCACACTTTTTCTGTTCAGCTCCCATTGAAAAAAATACATTTTGTCTCTTAAGTTATACCGCTGAGTATCGGAGCTACAAGAAAGCAGGAAGACAGACCCCAGCTACAGTAGTAAGTAGGTCCCCATGCAGTCTATCAGCCAGCACGGTGTCACATTTGCAGCTGCTTTCCTGTGGGAGTTATCTTCAATACCACAGTTTTTATCCTCAGCTCCCATTGAAAAAATACATGTGTCTGTTAAGGTATACCACTGAGTATGGGAGCTACAAGAAAACAGGAAGGCAGACCCCAGCTACAGTAGTAAGTAGGTCCCCATGCAGTCTATCAGCCAGCACGGTGTCACATTTGGAGCTGCTTTCCTGTGGGAGCTATCTTCAATACCACACTTTTTCTGTTCAGCTCCCATTGAAAAAATACATGTGTCTGTTAAGGTATACCACTGAGTATGGGAGCTACATAAAGCAGGAAGGCAGACCCCAGCTACACTAGTAAGTAGGTCCCCATGCAGTCTATCAGCCAGCACGGTGTCCCATTTGCAGCTGCTTTCCTGTGGGAGCTATCTTCAATACCACACTTTTTCTGTTCAGCTCCCATTGAATAAAATTCATTTTGTCTGTTAAATTATACCGCTGAGTATGGGAGCTACAAGAAAGCAGGAAGGCAGACCCCAGCTACAGTAGTAAGTAGGTCCCCATGCAGTCTATCAGCCAGCACGGTGTCACATTTGCAGCTGCTTTCCTGTGGGAGCTATCTTCAATACCACACTTTTTCTCCTCAGCTCCCATTGAAAAAATACATGTGTATGTTAAGGTATACCGCTGAGTATGGGAGCTACAAGAAAGCAGGAAGGCAGACCCCAGCTACAGTAGTAAGTAGGTCCCCATGCAGTCTATCAGCCAGCACGGTGTCACATTTGCAGCTGCTTTCCTGTGGGAGCTATCTTGAATACCACAGTTTTTATCCTCAGCTCCCATTGAATAAAATACATTTTGTCTGTTAAATTATACCGCTGAGTATGGGAGCTACAAGAAAGCAGGAAGGCAGACCCCAGCTACAGTAGTCAGTAGGTCCCCATGCAGTCTATCAGCCAGCACGGTGTCACATTTGCAGCTGCTTTCCTGTGGGAGCTATCTTCAATACCACACTTTTTCTCCTCAGCTCCCATTGAAAAAATACATGTGTCTGTTAAGTTATGCCACTGAGTATGGGAGCTACAAGAAAGCAGGAAGGCAGACCCCAGCTACAGTAGTAAGTAGGTCCCCATGCAGTCTATCAGCCAGCACGGTGTCACATTTGCAGCTGCTTTCCTGTGGGAGTTATCTTCAATACCACACTTTTTCCCCTCAGCTCCCATTGAAAAAATACATGTGTCTGTTAAGGTATACCACTGAATATGGGAGCTACAAGAAAGCAGGAAGGCAGACCCCAGCTACAGTAGTAAGTAGGTCCCCATGCAGTCTAGCAGCCAGCACGGTGTCACATTTGCAGCTGCTTTCCTGTGGGAGCTATCTTCAATACCACACTTTTTCTTTTCAGCTCCCATTGAAAAAAACTTTTGTCAGTTAAGGTATACCACTGAGTATGGGAGCTACAAGAAAGCAGGAAGGCAGACCCCAGCTACAGTAGTAAGTAGGTCCCCATGCAGTCTAGCAGCCAGCACGGTGTCACATTTGCAGCTGCTTTCGTGTGGGAGCTATCTTCAATACCACATTTTTTTCTTCTCAGCTCCCATTGAAAAAACTACATTTTGTCAGTTAAGGTATACCACTGAGTATGGGAGCTACAAGAAAGCAGGAAGGCAGACCCCAGCTACAGTAGTAAGTAGGTCCCCATGCAGTCTATCAGCCAGCACGGTGTCACATTTGCAGATGCTTTCCTGTGGGAGCTATCTTCAATACCACACTTTTTCTGTTCAGCTCCCATTGAAAGAATACATTTTTCAGTTAAGGTATACCGCTGAGTATGGGAGCTACAAGAAAGCAGGAAGATAGATCCCAGCTACATTAGTAAGTAGGTCCCCATGCAGTCTAGCAGCCAGCACGGTGTCACATTTGCAGCTGCTTTCCTGTGGGAGCTATCTTCAATACCACAGTTTTTCTGTTCAGCTCCCATTGAAAGAATACATTTGTCAGTTAAGGTATACCGCTGAGTATGGGAGCTACAAGAAAGCAGGAAGGCAGACCCCAGCTACAGTAGTAAGTAGGTCCCCATGCAGTCTAGCAGCCAGCACGGTGTCACATTTGCAGCTGCTTCCCTGTGGGAGCTATCTTCAATACCACACTTTTTCTGTTCAGCTCCCATTGAAAAAATACATTTGTCGGTTAACATATACCGCTGAGTATGGGAGCTTCAAGAAAGCAGTAAGATAGATCCCAGCTACAGTAGTAAGTAGGTCCCCATGCAGTCTAGCAGCCAGCACGGTGTCACATTTGCAGCTGCTTTCCTGTGGGAGCTATCTTCAATACCACAATTTATCTGTTCAGCTCCCCTTGAAAGAATACATTTGTCAGTTAAGGTATACCGCTGAGTATGGGAGCTACAAGAAAGCAGGAAGATAAATCCCAGCTACAGTAGTAAGTAGGTCCCCATGCAGTCTAGCAGCCAGCACGGTGTCACATTTGCAGCTGCTTTCCTGTGGGAGCTATCTTCAATACCACACTTTTTCTGTTCAGCTCCCATTGAAAAAATACATTTGTCAGTTAAGGTATACCACTGAGTATGGGAGCTACAAGAAAGTAGGAAGGCAGACCCCAGGTACAGTAGTAAGTAGGTCCCCATGCAGTCTATCAGCCAGCACGGTGTCACATTTGCAGCTGCTTTCCTGTGGGAGCTATCTTCAATACCACACTTTTTCTGTTCAGCTCCCATTGAAAGAATACATTTGTCAGTTAAGGTATACCGCTGAGTATGGGAGCTACAAGAAAGCAGGAAGATAGATGCCAGCTACAGTAGTAAGAAGGTCCCCATGCAGTCTAGCAGCCAGCACGGTTTCACATTTGCAGCTGCTTTCCTGTGGGAGCTATCTTCAATACCACAGTTTTTCTGTTCAGCTCCCATTGAAAGAATACATTTGTCAGTTAAGGTATACCACTGAGTATGGGAGCTACAAGAAAGCAGGAAGGCAGACCCCAGCTACAGTAGTAAGTAGGTCCCCATGCAGTCTAGCAGCTAGCACGGTGTCACATTTGCAGCTGCTTTCCTGTGGGAGCTATCTTCAATAGCACACTTTTTCTGTTCAGCTCCCATTGAAAGAATACATTTGTCAGATAAGGTATACCGCTGAGTATGGGAGCTACAAGAAAGCAGGAAGGCAGACCCCAGCTACAGTAGTAAGTAGGTCCCCATGCAGTCTAGCAGCCAGCACGGTGTCACATTTGCAGCTGCTTTCCTGTGGGAGCTATCTTCAATACCACACTTTTTCTGTTCAGCTCCCATTGAAAGAATACATTTGTCAGTTATGGTATACCGCTGAGTATGGGAGCTACAAGAAAGCAGGAAGATAGATCCCAGCTACAGTAGTAAGTAGGTCCCCATGCAGTCTAGCAGCCAGCACGGTGTCACATTTGCAGCTGCTTTCCTGTGGGAGCTATCTTCAATACCACACTTTTTCAGTTCATCTCCCATTGAAAGAATATATTTGTCAGTTAAGGTATACCACTGAGTATGGGAGCTACAAGTAAGGAGGAAGATAGATCCCAGCTACCGTAGTAAGTAGGTTTCCATGCAGTCTATCAGCTACCACGGTGTCACATTTGCAGCTGCTTTCCTGTGGGAGCTATCTTCAATACCACAGTTTTTCTCCTCAGCTCCCATTGAAAGAATACATTTGTTAGTTAAGGTATACCGTTGAGTATGGGAGCTACAAGAAAGCAGGAAGGCAGACCCCAGCTACAATAGTAAGTAGGTCCCCATGCAGTCTAGCAGCCAGCACGGTGTCACATTTGCAGCTGCTTTCCTGTGGGAGCTATCTTCAATACCACACTTTTTCTGTTCAGCTCCCATTGAAAGAATACATTTTGTCTCTTAAGGTATACAACTGAGTATGGGAGCTACAAGAAAGCAGGAAGATAGATCCCAGCTACAGTAGTAAGTAGGTCCCCATGCAGTGTATCAGCCAGCACGGTGTCACATTTGCAGCTGCTTTCCTGTGGGAGCTATCTTCAATACCACACTTTTTCTGTTCAGCTCCCATTGAAAGAATACATTTGTCATTTAAGGTATACCGCTGAGTATGGGAGCTACAAGAAAGCAGGAAGATAGATCCCAGCTACAGTAGTAAGTAGGTCCCCATGCAGTCTAGCAGCCAGCACGGTGTCACATTTGCAGCTGCTTTCCTGTGGGAGCTATCTTCAATACCACACTTTTTCTGTTCAGCTCCCATTGAAAGAATACATTTGTCAGTTAAGGTATACCGCTGAGTATGGGAGCTACAAGAAAGCAGGAAGGCAGACCCCAGCTACAGTAGTAAGTAGGTCCCCATGCAGTCTAGCAGCCAGCACGGTGTCACATTTGCAGCTGCTTCCCTGTGGGAGCTATCTTCAATACCACACTTTTTCTCCTCAGTTCCCATTGAAAGAATACATTTGTCGGTTAACATATACCGCTGAGTATGGGAGCTTCAAGAAAGCAGGAAGATAGATCCCAGCTACAGTAGTAAGTAGGTCCCCATGCAGTCTAGCAGCCAGCACGGTTTCACATTTGCAGCTGCTTTCCTGTGGGAGCTATCTTCAATACCACACTTTTTCTGTTCAGCTTCCATTGAAAAAACTACATTTTGTCTCTTAAGGTATACAACTGAGTATGGGAGCTACAAGAAAGCAGGAAGATAGATCCCAGCTACAGTAGTAAGTAGGTCCCCATGCAGTCTAGCAGCCAGCACGGTGTCACATTTGCAGCTGCTTTCCTTTGGGAGCTATCTTCAATACCACACTTTTTCTGTTCAGCTCCCATTGAAAGAATACATTTGTCAGTTAAGGTATACCACTGAGTATGGGAGCTACAAGAAAGCAGGAAGGCAGACCCCAGCTACAGTAGTAAGTAGGTCCCCATGCAGTCTAGCAGCCAGCACGGTGTCACATTTGCAGCTGCTTTCCTGTGGGAGCTATCTTCAATACCACACTTTTTCTGTTCAGCTCCCATTGAAAAAACTACATTTTTTCTCTTAAGGTATACAACTGAGTATGGGAGCTACAAGAAAGCAGGAAGATAGATCCCATCTACAGTAGTAAGTAGTTCCCCATGCAGTCTATCAGTCAGCACGGTGTCACATTTGCAGCTGCTTTCCTGTGGGAGCTATCTTCAATACCACACTTTTTCTGTTCAGCTCCCATTGAAAAAATACATTTGTCAGTTAAGGTATACCACTGAGTATGGGAGCTACAAGAAAGCAGGAAGATAGATCCCAGCTACAGTAGTAAGTAGGTCCCCATGCAGTCTAGCAGCCAGCACGGTGTCACATTTGCAGCTGCTTTCCTGTGGGAGCTATCTTCAATACCACACTTTTTCTGTTCAGCTCCCATTGAAAGAATACATTTGTCAGTTAAGGTATACCACTGAGTATGGGAGCTACAAGAAAGCAGAAAGGAAGACCCCAGCTACAGTAGTAAGTAGGTCCCCATGCAGTCTAGCAGCCAGCACGGTGTCACATTTGCAGCTGCTTTCCTGTGGGAGCTATCTTCAATACCACACTTTTTCTGTTCAGCTCCCATTGAAAGAATACATTTGTCAGTTAAGGTATACCGCTGAGTATGGGAGCTACAAGAAAGCAGGAAGATAGATCCCAGCAACAGTAGTAAGTAGGTCCCCATGCAGTCTATCAGCCAGCACGGTGTCACATTTGCAGCTGCTTTCCTGTGGGAGCTATCTTCAATACCACACTTTTTCTTTTCAGCTCCCATTGAAAGAATACTTTTGTCAGTTAAGGTATACCACTGAGTATGGGAGCTACAAGAAAGCAGGAAGGCAGACCGCAGCTACAGTAGTAAGTAGGTCCCCATGCAGTCTAGCAGCCAGCACGGTGTCACATTTGCAGCTGCTTTCCTGTGGGAGCTATCTTCAATACCACACTTTTTTTCTTCTCAGCTCCCATTGAAAAAACTACATTTTGTCAGTTAAGGTATACCGCTGAGTATGGGAGCTACAAGAAAGCAGGAAGGCAGACCCCAGCTACAGTAGTAAGTAGGTCCCCATGCAGTCTAGCAGCCAGCACGGTGTCACATTTGCAGCTGCTTTCCTGTGGGAGCTATCTTCAATACCACACTTTTTCTGTTCAGCTCCCATTGAAAGAATACATTTGTCAGTTAAGGTATACCGCTGAGTATGGGAGCTACAAGAAAGCAGGAAGGCAGACCCCAGCTACAGTAGTAAGTAGGTCCCCATGCAGTCTAGCAGCCAGCACGGTGTCACATTTGCAGCTGCTTCCCTGTGGGAGCTATCTTCAATACCACACTTTTTCTCCTCAGTTCCCATTGAAAGAATACATTTGTCGGTTAACATATACCGCTGAGTATGGGAGCTTCAAGAAAGCAGGAAGATAGATCCCAGCTACAGTAGTAAGTAGGTCCCCATGCAGTCTAGCAGCCAGCACGGTGTCACATTTGCAGCTGCTTTCCTGTGGGAGCTATCTTCAATACCACAGTTTTTCTCCTCAGCTCCCATTGAAAGAATACATTTGTCAGTTAAGGTATACCACTGAGTATGGGAGCTACAAGAAAGCAGGAAGGCAGACCCCAGCTACAGTAGTAAGTAGGTCCCCATGCAGTCTAGCAGCCAGCACAGTGTCGCATTTGCAGCTGCTTTCCTGTGGGAGCTATCTTCAATACCACACTTTTTCTGTTCAGCTCCCATTGAAAGAATACATTTGTCAGTTAAGGTATACCACTGAGTATGGGAGCTACAAGAAAGCAGGAAGGCAGACCCCAGCTACAGTAGTAAGTAGGTCTCCATGCAGTCTATCAGCCAGCACGGTGTCACATTTGCAGCTGCTTTCCTGTGGGAGCTATCTTCAATACCACACTTTTTCTGTTCAGCTCCCATTGAAAGAATACATTTGTCAATTAGGGTATACCGCTGAGTATGGGAGCTACAAGAAAGCAGGAAGATAGATCCCAGGTACAGTAGTAAGTAGGTCCCCATGCAGTCTAGCAGCCAGCACGGTGTCACATTTGCAGCTGCTTTCCTGTGGGAGCTATCTTCAATACCACACTTTTTCTGTTCAGCTCCCATTGAAAGAATACATTTGTCAGTTAAGGTATACCACTGAGTATGGGAGCTACAAGAAAGCAGGAAGATAGATCCCAGCTACAGTAGTAAGTAGGTCTCCATGCAGTCTATCAGCCAGCACGGTGTCACATTTGCAGCTGCTTTCCTGTGGGAGCTATCTTCAATACCACAGTTTTTCTCCTCAGCTCCCATTGAAAGAATACATTTGTTAGTTAAGGTATACCGCTGAGTATGGGAGCTACAAGAAAGCAGGAAGGCAGACCCCAGCTACAGTAGTAAGTAGGTCCCCATGCAGTGTATCAGCCAGCACGGTGTCACATTTGCAGCTGCTTTCCTGTGGGAGCTATCTTCAATACCACACTTTTTCTGTTCAGCTCCCATTGAAAAAACTACATTTTGTCTCTTAAGGTATACAACTGAGTATGGGAGCTACAAGAAAGCAGGAAGGCAGACCCCAGCTACAGTAGTAAGTAGGTCCCCATGCAGTCTAGCAGCTAGCACGGTGTCACATTTGCAGCTGCTTCCCTGTGGGAGCTATCTTCAATACCACACTTTTTCTCCTCAGCTCCCATTGAAAGAATACATTTGTCAGTTAAGGTATACCACTGAGTATGGGAGCTACAAGAAAGCAGGAAGGCAGACCCCAGCTACAGTAGTAAGTAGGTCCCCATGCAGTCTAGCAGCCAGCACAGTGTCGCATTTGCAGCTGCTTTCCTGTGGGAGCTATCTTCAATACCACACTTTTTCTGTTCAGCTCCCATTGAAAGAATACATTTGTCAGTTAAGGTATACCACTGAGTATGGGAGCTACAAGAAAGCAGGAAGGCAGACCCCAGCTACAGTAGTAAGTAGGTCTCCATGCAGTCTATCAGCCAGCACGGTGTCACATTTGCAGCTGCTTTCCTGTGGGAGCTATCTTCAATACCACACTTTTTCTGTTCAGCTCCCATTGAAAGAATACATTTGTCAATTAGGGTATACCGCTGAGTATGGGAGCTACAAGAAAGCAGGAAGATAGATCCCAGGTACAGTAGTAAGTAGGTCCCCATGCAGTCTAGCAGCCAGCACGGTGTCACATTTGCAGCTGCTTTCCTGTGGGAGCTATCTTCAATACCACACTTTTTCTGTTCAGCTCCCATTGAAAGAATACATTTGTCAGTTAAGGTATACCACTGAGTATGGGAGCTACAAGAAAGCAGGAAGATAGATCCCAGCTACAGTAGTAAGTAGGTCTCCATGCAGTCTATCAGCCAGCACGGTGTCACATTTGCAGCTGCTTTCCTGTGGGAGCTATCTTCAATACCACAGTTTTTCTCCTCAGCTCCCATTGAAAGAATACATTTGTTAGTTAAGGTATACCGCTGAGTATGGGAGCTACAAGAAAGCAGGAAGGCAGACCCCAGCTACAGTAGTAAGTAGGTCCCCATGCAGTGTATCAGCCAGCACGGTGTCACATTTGCAGCTGCTTTCCTGTGGGAGCTATCTTCAATACCACACTTTTTCTGTTCAGCTCCCATTGAAAAAACTACATTTTGTCTCTTAAGGTATACAACTGAGTATGGGAGCTACAAGAAAGCAGGAAGGCAGACCCCAGCTACAGTAGTAAGTAGGTCCCCATGCAGTCTAGCAGCTAGCACGGTGTCACATTTGCAGCTGCTTCCCTGTGGGAGCTATCTTCAATACCACACTTTTTCTCCTCAGCTCCCATTGAAAGAATACATTTGTCAGTTAAGGTATACCGCTGAGTATGGGAGCTACAAGAAAGCAGGAAGGCAGACCCCAGCTACAGTAGTAAGTAGGTCCCCATGCAGTCTATCAGCCAGCACGGTGTCACATTTGCAGCTGCTTTCCTGTGGGAGCTATCTTCAATACCACACTTTTTCTGTTCAGCTCCCATTGAAAGAATACATTTGTCAGTTAAGGTATACCGCTGAGTATGGGAGCTACAAGAAAGCAGGAAGGCAGACCCCAGCTACAGTAGTAAGTAGGTCCCCATGCAGTCTAGCAGTCAGCACGGTGTCACATTTGCAGCTGCTTTCCTGTGGGAGCTATCTTCAATACCACACTTTTTCTGTTCAGCTCCCATTGAAAAAACTACATTTTTTCTCTTAAGGTATACAACTGAGTATGGGAGCTACAAGAAAGCAGGAAGATAGATCCCAGCTACAGTAGTAAGTAGTTCCCCATGCAGTCTATCAGCCAGCACGGTGTCACATTTGCAGCTGCTTTCCTGTGGGAGCTATCTTCAATACCACACTTTTTCTGTTCAGCTCCCATTGAAAGAATACATTTGTCAGTTAAGGTATACCGCTGAGTATGGGAGCTACAAGAAAGCAGGAAGATAGATCCCAGCTACAGTAGTAAGTAGATCCCCATGCAGTCTATCAGCCAGCACGGTGTCACATTTGCAGCTGCTTTCCTGTGGGAGCTATCTTCAATACCACACTTTTTCTGTTCAGCTCCCATTGAAAGAATACATTTGTCAGTTAAGGTATACCGCTGAGTATGGGAGCTTCAAGAAAGCAGGAAGATAGATCCCAGCTACAGTAGTAAGTAGGTCCCCATGCAGTCTATCAGCCAGCACGGTGTCACATTTGCAGCTGCTTTCCTGTGGGAGCTATCTTCAATACCAGACTTTTTCTCCTCAGTTCCCATTGAAAGAATACATTTGTCAGTTAAGGTATACAACTGAGTATGGGAGCTACAAGAAAGCAGGAAGGCAGACCCCAGCTACAGTAGTAAGTAGGTCCCCATGCAGTCTAGCAGCCAGCACGGTGTCACATTTGCAGCTGCTTTCCTGTGGGAGCTATCTTCAATACCACAGTTTTTCTCCTCAGCTCCCATTGAAAGAATACATTTGTCAGTTAAGGTATACCACTGAGTATGGGAGCTACAAGAAAGCAGGAAGGCAGACCCCAGCTACAGTAGTAAGTAGGTCCCCATGCAGTCTAGCAGCCAGCAGAGTGTCGCATTTGCAGCTGCTTTCCTGTGGGAGCTATCTTCAATACCACACTTTTTCTGTTCAGCTCCCATTGAAAAAATACATTTGTCAGTTAAGGTATACCACTGAGTATGGGAGCTACAAGAAAGCAGGAAGGCAGACCCCAGCTACAGTAGTAAGTAGGTCTCCATGCAGTCTATCAGCCAGCACGGTGTCACATTTGCAGCTGCTTTCCTGTGGGAGCTATCTTCAATACCACACTTTTTCTGTTCAGCTCCCATTGAAAGAATACATTTGTCAGTTAGGGTATACCGCTGAGTATGGGAGCTACAAGAAAGCAGGAAGATAGATCCCAGGTACAGTAGTAAGTAGGTCCCCATGCAGTCTATCAGCCAGCACGGTGTCACATTTGCAGCTGCTTTCCTGTGGGAGCTATCTTCAATACCACACTTTTTCTGTTCAGCTCCCATTGAAAGAATACATTTGTCAGTTAAGGTATACCACTGAGTATGGGAGCTACAAGAAAGCAGGAAGATAGATCCCAGCTACAGTAGTAAGTAGGTCCCCATGCAGTCTAGCAGCCAGCACGGTGTCACATTTGCAGCTGCTTTCCTGTGGGAGCTATCTTCAATACCACACTTTTTCTGTTCAGCTCCCATTGAAAGAATACATTTGTCAGTTAAGGTATACCACTGAGTATGGGAGCTACAAGAAAGCAGGAAGATAGATCCCAGGTACAGTAGTAAGTAGGTCCCCATGCAGTCTATCAGCCAGCACGGTGTCACATTTGCAGCTGATTTCCTGTGGGAGCTATCTTCAATACCACACTTTTTCTGTTCAGCTCCCATTGAAAGAATACATTTGTCAGTTAAGGTATACCGCTGAGTATGGGAGCTACAAGAAAGCAGGAAGATAGATCCCAGCTACAGTAGTAAGTAGGTCCCCATGCAGTCTAGCAGCCAGCACGGTGTCACATTTGCAGCTGCTTTCCTGTGGGAGCTATCTTCAATACCACACTTTTTCTGTTCAGCTCCCATTGAAAGAATACTTTTGTCAGTTAAGGTATACCACTGAGTATGGGAGCTACAAGAAAGCAGGAAGTCAGACTCCAGCTACAGTAGTAAGTAGGTCCCCATGCAGTCTATCAGCCAGCACGGTGTCACATTTGCAGCTGCTTTCGTGTGGGAGCTATCTTCAATACCACACTTTTTTTCTTCTCAGCTCCCATTGAAAAAACTACATTTTGTCAGTTAAGGTATACCGCTGAGTATGGGAGCTACAAGAAAGCAGGAAGGCAGACCCCAGCTACATTAGTAAGTAGGTCCCCATGCAGTCTATCAGCCAGCACGGTGTCACATTTGCAGCTGCTTTCCTGTGGGAGCTATCTTCAATACCACACTTTTTCTGTTCAGCTCCCATTGAAAGAATACATTTGTCAGTTAAGGTATACCGCTGAGTATGGGAGCTACAAGAAAGCAGGAAGGCAGACCCCAGCTACAGTAGTAAGTAGGTCCCCATGCAGTCTAGCAGTCAGCACGGTGTCACATTTGCAGCTGCTTTCCTGTGGGAGCTATCTTCAATACCACACTTTTTCTGTTCAGCTCCCATTGAAAAAACTACATTTTTTCTCTTAAGGTATACAACTGAGTATGGGAGCTACAAGAAAGCAGGAAGATAGATCCCAGCTACAGTAGTAAGTAGTTCCCCATGCAGTCTATCAGCCAGCACGGTGTCACATTTGCAGCTGCTTTCCTGTGGGAGCTATCTTCAATACCACACTTTTTCTGTTCAGCTCCAATTGAAAAAACTACATTTTGTCTCTTAAGGTATACAACTGAGTATGGGAGCTACAAGAAAGCAGGAAGATAGATCCCAGCTACAGTAGTAAGTAGGTCCCCATGCAGTGTATCAGCCAGCACGGTGTCACATTTGCAGCTGCTTTCCTGTGGGAGCTATCTTCAATACCACACTTTTTCTGTTCAGCTCCCATTGAAAGAATACATTTGTCAGTTAAGGTATACCGCTGAGTATGGGAGCTACAAGAAAGCAGGAAGATAGATCCCAGCTACAGTAGTAAGTAGGTCCCCATGCAGTCTAGCAGCCAGCACGGTGTCACATTTGCAGCTGCTTTCCTGTGGGAGCTATCTTCAATACCACACTTTTTCTGTTCAGCTCCCATTGAAAGAATACATTTGTCAGTTAAGGTATACCACTGAGTATGGGAGCTACAAGAAAGCAGGAAGGCAGACCCCAGCTACAGTAGTAAGTAGGTCCCCATGCAGTCTAGCAGCCAGCACGGTGTCACATTTGCAGCTGCTTTCCTTTGGGAGCTATCTTCAATACCACACTTTTTCTGTTCAGCTCCCATTGAAAGAATACATTTGTCAGTTAAGGTATACCGCTGAGTATGGGAGGTACAAGAAAGCAGGAAGATAGATTCCAGCTACAGTAGTAAGTAGGTCCCCATGCAGTCTAGCAGCCAGCACGGTGTCACATTTGCAGCTGCTTTCCTGTGGGAGCTATCTTCAATACCACACTTTTTCTGTTCAGCTCCCCTTGAAAGAATACATTTGTCAGTTAAGGTATACCGCTGAGTATGGGAGCTACAAGAAAGCAGGAAGATAAATCCCAGCTACAGTAGTAAGTAGGTCCCCATGCAGTCTATCAGCCAGCACGGTGTCACATTTGCAGCTGCTTTCCTGTGGGAGCTATCTTCAATACCACACTTTTTCTGTTCAGCTCCCATTGAAAAAATACATTTGTCAGTTAAGGTATACCACTGAGTATGGGAGCTACAAGAAAGCAGGAAGGCAGACCCCAGCTACAGTAGTAAGTAGGTCCCCATGCAGTCTAGCAGCCAGCACGGTGTCACATTTGCAGCTGCTTTCCTGTGGGAGCTATCTTCAATACCACACTTTTTCTGTTCAGCTCCCATTGAAAGAATACATTTGTCAGTTAAGGTATACCGCTGAGTATGGGAGCTACAAGAAAGCAGGAAGGCAGACCCCAGCTACAGTAGTAAGTAGGTCCCCATGCAGTCTAGCAGCCAGCACGGTGTCACATTTGCAGCTGCTTTCATGTGGGAGCTATCTTCAATACCATACTTTTTCTGTTCAGCTCCCATTGAAAAAACTACATTTTGTCTCTTAAGGTATACAACTGAGTATGGGAGCTACAAGAAAGCAGGAAGGCAGACCCCAGCTACAGTAGTAAGTAGGTCCCCATGCAGTCTTGCAGGCAGCACGGTGTCACATTTGCAGCTGCTTTCCTGTGGGAGCTATCTTCAATACCACACTTTTTCAGTTCAGCTCCCATTGAAAGAATACATTTGTCAGTTAAGGTATACCACTGAGTATGGGACCTACAAGAAAGCAGGAAGGCAGACCCCAGCTACAGTAGTAAGTAGGTCCCCATGCAGTCTTGCAGGCAGCACGGTGTCACATTTGCAGCTGCTTTCCTGTGGGAGCTATCTTCAATACCACACTTTTTCTGTTCAGCTCCCATTGAAAAAATACAGTTGTCTCTTAAGGTATACCACTGAGTATGGGAGCTACAAGAAAGCAGGAAGGCAGACCCCAGCTACTGTAGCAAGTAGGTCCCCATGCAGTCTAGCAGCCAGCACGGTGTCACATTTGCAGCTGCTTTCCTGTGGGAGCTATTTTCAATACCACACTTTTTCTGTTCAGCTCCCATTGAAAAAACTACATTTTGTCAGTTAAGGTATACCACTGAATATGGGAGCTACAAGAAAGCAGGAAGGCAGACCCCAGCTACTGTAGTAAGTAGGTCCCCATGCAGTCTAGCAGCCAGCACGGTGTCACATTTGCAGCTGCTTTCCTGTGGGAGCTATTTTCAATACCACACTTTTTCTGTTCAGCTCCCATTGAAAAAACTACATTTTGTCAGTTAAGGTATACCACTGAATATGGGAGCTACAAGAAAGCAGGAAGGCAGACCCCAGCTACAGTAGTAAGTAGGTCCCCATGCAGTCTATCAGCCAGCACGGTGTCACATTTGCAGCTGCTTTCCTGTGGGAGCTATCTTCAATACCACACTTTTTCTGTTAAGCACCCATTGAAAGAATATATTTGTCAGTTAAGGTATACCACTGAGTATGGGAGCTACAAGAAAGCAGGAAGCAAGACCCCAGCTACAGTAGTTAGTAGGTCCCCATGCAGTCTACCAGCCCGCACGGTGTCACATTTGCAGCTGCTTTCCTGTGGGAGCTATTTTCAATACCACAATTTTTCTTCTCAGCTCCATTGAAAAAACTACATTTTGTCAGTTAAGGTATACCGCTGAGTATGGAAGCTACAAGAAAGCAGGAAGATAGATCCCAGCTACAGTAGCAAGTAGGTCCCCATGCAGTCTAGCAGCCAGCACGGTGTCACATTTGCAGCTGCTTTCCTGTGGGAGCTATCTTCAATACCACACTTTTTCTGTTCAGCTCCCATTGAAAAAACTACATTTTTTCTCTTAAGGTATACAACTGAGAATGGGAGCTACAAGAAAGCAGGAAGATAGATCCCAGCTACAGTAGCAAGTAGGTCCCCATGCAGTCTAGCAGCCAGCACGGTGTCACATTTGCAGCTGCTTTCCTGTGGGAGCTATCTTCAATACCACACTTTTTCTGTTCAGCTCCCATTGAAAAAACTACATTTTGTCTCTTAAGGTATACAACTGAGTATGGGAGCTACAAGAAAGCAGGAAGGCAGACCCCAGCTACAGTAGTAAGTAGGTCCCCATGCAGTCTAGCAGCCAGCACGGTGACACATTTGCAGCTGCTTTCCTGTGGGAGCTATCTTCAATACCACACTTTTTCTGTTCAGCTCCCCATTGAAAGAATACATTTGTCAGTTAAGGTATACCACTCAGTATGGCAGCTAAAAGAAAGCAGGAAGGCAGACCCCAGCTACAGTAGTAAGTAGGTCCCCATGCAGTCTATCAGCCAGCACGGTGTCACATTTGCAGCTGCTTTCCTGTGGGAGCTATCTTCAATACCACACTTTTTCTGTTCAGCTCCCTTTGAAAAAACTACATTTTGTCTCTTAAGGTATACAACTGAGTATGGGAGCTACAAGAAAGCAGGAAGATAGATCCCAACTACAGTAGTAACTAGGTCCCCATGCAGTCTATCAGCCAGCACGGTGTCACATTTGCAGCTGCTTCCCTGTGGGAGCTATCTTCAATACCACACTTTTTCTCCTCAGCTCCCATTGAAAGAATACATTTGTCAGTTAAGGTATACCGCTGAGTATGGGAGCTACAAGAAAGCAGGAAGGCAGACCCCAGCTACAGTAGTAAGTAGGTCCCCATGCAGTCTAGCAGCCAGCACGGTGTCACATTTGCAGCTGCTTTCATGTGGGAGCTATCTTCAATACCATACTTTTTCTGTTCAGCTCCCATTGAAAAAACTACATTTTGTCTCTTAAGGTATACAACTGAGTATGGGAGCTACAAGAAAGCAGGAAGGCAGACCCCAGCTACAGTAGTCAGTAGGTCCCCATGCAGTCTATCAGCCAGCACGGTGTCACATTTGCAGCTGCTTTCCTGTGGGAGCTATCTTCAATACCACACTTTTTCTGTTCAGCTCCCATTGAAAGAATACATTTGTCAGTTAAGGTATACCACTGAGTATGGGAGCTACAAGAAAGCAAGAAGGCAGACCCCAGCTACAGTAGTAAGTAGGTCCCCATGCAGTCTAGCAGCCAGCACGGTGTCACATTTGCAGCTGCTTTCCTGTGGGAGCTATCTTCAATACCACACTTTTTCTGTTCAGCTCTCATTGAAAAAACTACATTTTTTCTCTTAAGGTATACAACTGAGTATGGGAGCTACAAGAAAGCAGGAAGATAGATCCCAGCTACTGTAATAAGTAGAACCCCATGCAGTCTATCAGCCAGCACGGTGTCACATTTGCAGCTGCTTTCCTGTGGGAGCTATCTTCAATACCACACTTTTTCTGTTCAGCTCCCATTGAAAGAATACATTTGTCAGTTAAGCTATACCACTGAGTATGGGAGCTACAAGAAAGCAGGAAGCAAGACCCCAGCTACAGTAGTTAGTAGGTCCCCATGCAGTCTACCAGCCCGCACGGTGTCACATTTGCAGCTGCTTTCCTGTGGGAGCTATTTTCAATACCACACTTTTTCTTCTCAGCTCCATTGAAAAAACTACATTTTGTCAGTTAAGGTATACCGCTGAGTATGGGAGGTACAAGAAAGCAGGAAGGCAGACCCCAGCTACAGTAGTAAGTAGGTCCCCATGCAGTCTATCAGCCAGCACGGTGTCACATTTGCAGCTGCTTTCCTGTGAGAGCTATCTTCAATACCACACTTTTTCTGTTCAGCTCCCATTGAAAGAATACATTTGTCGGTTAAGGTATACCGTTGAGTATGGGAGCTACAAGAAAGCAGGAAGGCAGAAACAAGCTACAGTAGTAAGTAGGTCCCCATGCAGTCTAGCAGCCAGCACGGTGTGACATTTGCAGCTGCTTTCCTGTGGGAGCTATCTTCAATACCACACTTTTTCTCCTCAGTTCCCATTTAAAGAATATATTTGTCGGTTAAGGTATACCACTGAGTATGGGAGCTACAAGAAAGCAGGAAGATAGATTCCAGCTACAGTAGTAAGTAGGTCCCCATGCAGTCTATCAGCAAGCACGGTGTCACATTTGCAGCTGCTTTCCTGTGGGAGCTATCTTCAATACCACACTTTTTCAGTTCAGCTCCCATTGAAAGAATACATTTGTCAGTTAAGGTATACCACTGAGTATGGGAGCTACAAGAAAGCAGGAAGGCAGACCCCAGCTACAGTAGTAAGTAGGTCCCCATGCAGTCTTGCAGGCAGCACGGTGTCACATTTGCAGCTGCTTTCCTGTGGGAGCTATCTTCAATACCACACTTTTTCAATTCAGCTCCCTTTGAAAGAATACATTTGTCAGTTAAGGTATACCACTGAGTATGGGACCTACAAGAAAGCAGGAAGGCAGACCCCAGCTACAGTAGTAAGTAGGTCCCCATGCAGTCTTGCAGGCAGCACGGTGTCACATTTGCAGCTGCTTTCCTGTGGGAGCTATCTTCAATACCACACTTTTTCTGTTCAGCTCCCATTGAAAAAATACAGTTGTCTCTTAAGGTATACCACTGAGTATGGGAGCTACAAGAAAGCAGGAAGGCAGACCCCAGCTACTGTAGCAAGTAGGTCCCCATGCAGTCTAGTAGCCAGCACGGTGTCACATTTGCAGCTGCTTTCCTGTGGCAGCTATCTTCAATACCACAATTTTTCTTCTCAGCTCCATTGAAAAAACTACATTTTGTCAGTTAAGGTATACCGCTGAGTATGGGAGCTACAAGAAAGCAGGAAGGCAGACCCCAGCTACAGTAGTAAGTAGGTCCGCATGCAGTCTATCAGCCAGCACGGTGTCACATTTGCAGCTGCTTTCCTGTGGGAGCTATCTTCAATACCAGACTTTTTCTCCTCAGTTCCCATTTAAAGAATACATTTGTCAGTTAAGGTATACCACTGAGTATGGGAGCTACAAGAAAGCAGGAAGGCAGACCCCAGCTACAGTAGTAAGTAGGTCCCCATGCAGTCTATCAGCCAGCACGGTGTCACATTTGCAGCTGCTTTCCTGTGGGAGCTATCTTCAATACCACACTTTTTCTGTTCAGCTCCCATTGAAAGAATACATTTGTCAGTTAAGGTATACCGCTGAGTATGGGAGCTACAAGAAAGCAGGAAGGCAGACCCCAGCTACAGTAGTAAGTAGGTCCCCATGCAGTCTATCAGCCAGCACGGTGTCACATTTGCAGCTGCTTTCCTGTGGGAGCTATCTTCAATACCACACTTTTGCTGTTCAGCTCCCATTGAAAGAATACATTTGTCTCTTAAGGTATACCACTGAGTATGGGAGCTACAAGAAAGCAGGAAGGCAGACCCCAGCTACAGTAGTAAGTAGGTCCCCATGCAGTCTAGCAGCCAGCACGGTGTCACATTTGCAGCTGCTTTCCTGTGGGAGCTATCTTCAATACCACACTTTTTCTGTTCAGCTCCCATTGAAAGAATACATTTGTCAGTTAAGGTATACCACTGAGTATGGGAGCTACAAGTAAGCAGGAAGGCAGACCCCAGCTACAGTAGTAAGTAGGTCCCCATGCAGTCTAGCAGCCAGCACGGTGTCACATTTGCAGCTGCTTTCCTGTGGGAGCTATCTTCAATACCACACTTTTTCTGTTCAGCTCTCATTGAAAAAACTACATTTTTTCTCTTAAGGTATACAACTGAGTATGGGAGCTACAAGAAAGCAGGAAGGCAGACCCCAGCTACAGTAGTAAGTAGGTCCCCATGCAGTCTAGCAGCCAGCACGGTGTCACATTTGCAGCTGCTTTCCTGTGGGAGCTATCTTCAATACCACACTTTTTCTGTTCAGCTCCCATTGAAAGAATACATTTGTCAGTTAAGGTATACCGCTGAGTATGGGAGCTACAAGAAAGCAGGAAGGCAGACCCCAGCTACAGTAGTAAGTAGGTCCCCATGCAGTCTAGCAGCCAGCACGGTGTCACATTTGCAGCTGCTTTCATGTGGGAGCTATCTTCAATACCATACTTTTTCTGTTCAGCTCCCATTGAAAAAACTACATTTTGTCTCTTAAGGTATACAACTGAGTATGGGAGCTACAAGAAAGCAGGAAGGCAGACCCCAGCTACAGTAGTAAGTAGGTCCCCATGCAGTCTTGCAGGCAGCACGGTGTCACATTTGCAGCTGCTTTCCTGTGGGAGCTATCTTCAATACCACACTTTTTCAGTTCAGCTCCCATTGAAAGAATACATTTGTCAGTTAAGGTATACCACTGAGTATGGGAGCTACAAGAAAGCAGGAAGGCAGACCCCAGCTACAGTAGTAAGTAGGTCCCCATGCAGTCTTGCAGGCAGCACGGTGTCACATTTGCAGCTGCTTTCCTGTGGGAGCTATCTTCAATACCACACTTTTTCTGTTCAGCTCCCATTGAAAAAATACAGTTGTCTCTTAAGGTATACCACTGAGTATGGGAGCTACAAGAAAGCAGGAAGGCAGACCCCAGCTACTGTAGCAAGTAGGTCCCCATGCAGTCTAGCAGCCAGCACGGTGTCACATTTGCAGCTGCTTTCCTGTGGGAGCTATTTTCAATACCACACTTTTTCTGTTCAGCTCCCATTGAAAAAACTACATTTTGTCAGTTAAGGTATACCACTGAATATGGGAGCTACAAGAAAGCAGGAAGGCAGACCCCAGCTACTGTAGTAAGTAGGTCCCCATGCAGTCTAGCAGCCAGCACGGTGTCACATTTGCAGCTGCTTTCCTGTGGGAGCTATTTTCAATACCACACTTTTTCTGTTCAGCTCCCATTGAAAAAACTACATTTTGTCAGTTAAGGTATACCACTGAATATGGGAGCTACAAGAAAGCAGGAAGGCAGACCCCAGCTACAGTAGTAAGTAGGTCCCCATGCAGTCTATCAGCCAGCACGGTGTCACATTTGCAGCTGCTTTCCTGTGGGAGCTATCTTCAATACCACACTTTTTCTGTTAAGCACCCATTGAAAGAATATATTTGTCAGTTAAGGTATACCACTGAGTATGGGAGCTACAAGAAAGCAGGAAGCAAGACCCCAGCTACAGTAGTTAGTAGGTCCCCATGCAGTCTACCAGCCCGCACGGTGTCACATTTGCAGCTGCTTTCCTGTGGGAGCTATTTTCAATACCACAATTTTTCTTCTCAGCTCCATTGAAAAAACTACATTTTGTCAGTTAAGGTATACCGCTGAGTATGGGAGCTACAAGAAAGCAGGAAGATAGATCCCAGCTACAGTAGCAAGTAGGTCCCCATGCAGTCTAGCAGCCAGCACGGTGTCACATTTGCAGCTGCTTTCCTGTGGGAGCTATCTTCAATACCACACTTTTTCTGTTCAGCTCCCATTGAAAAAACTACATTTTTTCTCTTAAGGTATACAACTGAGAATGGGAGCTACAAGAAAGCAGGAAGATAGATCCCAGCTACAGTAGCAAGTAGGTCCCCATGCAGTCTAGCAGCCAGCACGGTGTCACATTTGCAGCTGCTTTCCTGTGGGAGCTATCTTCAATACCACACTTTTTCTGTTCAGCTCCCATTGAAAAAACTACATTTTGTCTCTTAAGGTATACAACTGAGTATGGGAGCTACAAGAAAGCAGGAAGGCAGACCCCAGCTACAGTAGTAAGTAGGTCCCCATGCAGTCTAGCAGCCAGCACGGTGACACATTTGCAGCTGCTTTCCTGTGGGAGCTATCTTCAATACCACACTTTTTCTGTTCAGCTCCCCATTGAAAGAATACATTTGTCAGTTAAGGTATACCACTCAGTATGGCAGCTAAAAGAAAGCAGGAAGGCAGACCCCAGCTACAGTAGTAAGTAGGTCCCCATGCAGTCTATCAGCCAGCACGGTGTCACATTTGCAGCTGCTTTCCTGTGGGAGCTATCTTCAATACCACACTTTTTCTGTTCAGCTCCCTTTGAAAAAACTACATTTTGTCTCTTAAGGTATACAACTGAGTATGGGAGCTACAAGAAAGCAGGAAGATAGATCCCAACTACAGTAGTAACTAGGTCCCCATGCAGTCTATCAGCCAGCACGGTGTCACATTTGCAGCTGCTTCCCTGTGGGAGCTATCTTCAATACCACACTTTTTCTCCTCAGCTCCCATTGAAAGAATACATTTGTCAGTTAAGGTATACCGCTGAGTATGGGAGCTACAAGAAAGCAGGAAGGCAGACCCCAGCTACAGTAGTAAGTAGGTCCCCATGCAGTCTAGCAGCCAGCACGGTGTCACATTTGCAGCTGCTTTCATGTGGGAGCTATCTTCAATACCATACTTTTTCTGTTCAGCTCCCATTGAAAAAACTACATTTTGTCTCTTAAGGTATACAACTGAGTATGGGAGCTACAAGAAAGCAGGAAGGCAGACCCCAGCTACAGTAGTCAGTAGGTCCCCATGCAGTCTATCAGCCAGCACGGTGTCACATTTGCAGCTGCTTTCCTGTGGGAGCTATCTTCAATACCACACTTTTTCTGTTCAGCTCCCATTGAAAGAATACATTTGTCAGTTAAGGTATACCACTGAGTATGGGAGCTACAAGAAAGCAGGAAGGCAGACCCCAGCTACAGTAGTAAGTAGGTCCCCATGCAGTCTAGCAGCCAGCACGGTGTCACATTTGCAGCTGCTTTCCTGTGGGAGCTATCTTCAATACCACACTTTTTCTGTTCAGCTCTCATTGAAAAAACTACATTTTTTCTCTTAAGGTATACAACTGAGTATGGGAGCTACAAGAAAGCAGGAAGATAGATCCCAGCTACTGTAATAAGTAGAACCCCATGCAGTCTATCAGCCAGCACGGTGTCACATTTGCAGCTGCTTTCCTGTGGGAGCTATCTTCAATACCACACTTTTTCTGTTCAGCTCCCATTGAAAGAATACATTTGTCAGTTAAGCTATACCACTGAGTATGGGAGCTACAAGAAAGCAGGAAGCAAGACCCCAGCTACAGTAGTTAGTAGGTCCCCATGCAGTCTACCAGCCCGCACGGTGTCACATTTGCAGCTGCTTTCCTGTGGGAGCTATTTTCAATACCACACTTTTTCTTCTCAGCTCCATTGAAAAAACTACATTTTGTCAGTTAAGGTATACCGCTGAGTATGGGAGGTACAAGAAAGCAGGAAGGCAGACCCCAGCTACAGTAGTAAGTAGGTCCCCATGCAGTCTATCAGCCAGCACGGTGTCACATTTGCAGCTGCTTTCCTGTGAGAGCTATCTTCAATACCACACTTTTTCTGTTCAGCTCCCATTGAAAGAATACATTTGTCGGTTAAGGTATACCGTTGAGTATGGGAGCTACAAGAAAGCAGGAAGGCAGAAACAAGCTACAGTAGTAAGTAGGTCCCCATGCAGTCTAGCAGCCAGCACGGTGTGACATTTGCAGCTGCTTTCCTGTGGGAGCTATCTTCAATACCACACTTTTTCTCCTCAGTTCCCATTTAAAGAATATATTTGTCGGTTAAGGTATACCACTGAGTATGGGAGCTACAAGAAAGCAGGAAGATAGATTCCAGCTACAGTAGTAAGTAGGTCCCCATGCAGTCTATCAGCAAGCACGGTGTCACATTTGCAGCTGCTTTCCTGTGGGAGCTATCTTCAATACCACACTTTTTCAGTTCAGCTCCCATTGAAAGAATACATTTGTCAGTTAAGGTATACCACTGAGTATGGGAGCTACAAGAAAGCAGGAAGGCAGACCCCAGCTACAGTAGTAAGTAGGTCCCCATGCAGTCTTGCAGGCAGCACGGTGTCACATTTGCAGCTGCTTTCCTGTGGGAGCTATCTTCAATACCACACTTTTTCAATTCAGCTCCCTTTGAAAGAATACATTTGTCAGTTAAGGTATACCACTGAGTATGGGACCTACAAGAAAGCAGGAAGGCAGACCCCAGCTACAGTAGTAAGTAGGTCCCCATGCAGTCTTGCAGGCAGCACGGTGTCACATTTGCAGCTGCTTTCCTGTGGGAGCTATCTTCAATACCACACTTTTTCTGTTCAGCTCCCATTGAAAAAATACAGTTGTCTCTTAAGGTATACCACTGAGTATGGGAGCTACAAGAAAGCAGGAAGGCAGACCCCAGCTACTGTAGCAAGTAGGTCCCCATGCAGTCTAGTAGCCAGCACGGTGTCACATTTGCAGCTGCTTTCCTGTGGCAGCTATCTTCAATACCACAATTTTTCTTCTCAGCTCCATTGAAAAAACTACATTTTGTCAGTTAAGGTATACCGCTGAGTATGGGAGCTACAAGAAAGCAGGAAGGCAGACCCCAGCTACAGTAGTAAGTAGGTCCCCATGCAGTCTATCAGCCAGCACGGTGTCACATTTGCAGCTGCTTTCCTGTGGGAGCTATCTTCAATACCAGACTTTTTCTCCTCAGTTCCCATTTAAAGAATACATTTGTCAGTTAAGGTATACCACTGAGTATGGGAGCTACAAGAAAGCAGGAAGGCAGACCCCAGCTACAGTAGTAAGTAGGTCCCCATGCAGTCTATCAGCCAGCACGGTGTCACATTTGCAGCTGCTTTCCTGTGGGAGCTATCTTCAATACCACACTTTTTCTGTTCAGCTCCCATTGAAAGAATACATTTGTCAGTTAAGGTATACCGCTGAGTATGGGAGCTACAAGAAAGCAGGAAGGCAGACCCCAGCTACAGTAGTAAGTAGGTCCCCATGCAGTCTATCAGCCAGCACGGTGTCACATTTGCAGCTGCTTTCCTGTGGGAGCTATCTTCAATACCACACTTTTGCTGTTCAGCTCCCATTGAAAGAATACATTTGTCTCTTAAGGTATACCACTGAGTATGGGAGCTACAAGAAAGCAGGAAGGCAGACCCCAGCTACAGTAGTAAGTAGGTCCCCATGCAGTCTAGCAGCCAGCACGGTGTCACATTTGCAGCTGCTTTCCTGTGGGAGCTATCTTCAATACCACACTTTTTCTGTTCAGCTCCCATTGAAAGAATACATTTGTCAGTTAAGGTATACCACTGAGTATGGGAGCTACAAGTAAGCAGGAAGGCAGACCCCAGCTACAGTAGTAAGTAGGTCCCCATGCAGTCTAGCAGCCAGCACGGTGTCACATTTGCAGCTGCTTTCCTGTGGGAGCTATCTTCAATACCACACTTTTTCTGTTCAGCTCTCATTGAAAAAACTACATTTTTTCTCTTAAGGTATACAACTGAGTATGGGAGCTACAAGAAAGCAGGAAGATAGATCCCAGCTACAGTAGTAAGTAGGTCCCCATGCAGTCTATCAGCCAGCACGGTGTCACATTTGCAGCTGCTTTCCTGTGGGAGCTATCTTCAATACCACACTTTTTCTGTTCAGCTCCCATTGAAAGAATACTTTTGTCAGTTAAGGTATACCACTGAGTATGGGAGCTACAAGAAATCAGGAAGGCAGACCCCAGCTACAGTAGTAAGTAGGTCCCAATGCAGTCTATCAGCCAGCACGGTGTCACATTTGCAGGTGCTTTCCTGTGGGAGCTATCTTCAATACCACACTTTTTCTGTTCCGCACCCATTGAAAGAATATATTTGTCAGTTAAGGTATACCGCTGAGTATGGGAGCTACAAGAAAGCAGGAATCAAGACCCCAGCTACAGTAGTTAGTAGGTCCCCATGCAGTCTACCAGTCCGCACGATGTCACATTTGCAGCTGCTTTCCTGTGGGAGCTATTTTCAATACCACACTTTTTCTGTTCAGTTCCATTGAAAAAACTACATTTTGCCAGTTAAGGTATACCGCTGAGTATGGGAGGTACAAGAAAGCAGGAAGGCAGACCCCAGCTACAGTAGTAAGTAGGTCCCCATGCAGTCTATCAGCCAGCACGGTGTCACATTTGCAGCTGCTTTCCTGTGGGAGTTATCTTCAATACCACACTTTTTCTGTTCAGCTCCCATTGAAAGAATACATTTGTCAGTTAAGGTATACCACTGAGTATGGGAGCTACAAGAAAGCAGGAAGGCAGACCCCAGCTACAGTAGTAAGTAGGTCCCCATGCAGTCTAGCAGCCAGCACGGTGTCACATTTGCAGCTGCTTTCCTGTGGGAGCTATCTTCAATACCACACTTTTTCTGTTCAGCTCCCATTGAAAGAATACGTTTGTCAGTTAAGGTATACCGCTGAGTATGGGAGCTACAAGAAAGCAGGAAGGCAGACCCCAGCTACAGTAGTAAGTAGGTCCCCATGCAGTCTAGCAGCCAGCACGGTGTCACATTTGCAGCTGCTTTCCTGTGGGAGCTATCTTCAATACCACACTTTTTCTCCTCAGTTCCCATTTAAAGAATACATCTGTCTCTTAAGGTATACCGCTGAGTATGGGAGCTACAAGAAAGCAGGAAGGCAGACCCCAGCTACAGTAGTAAGTAGGTCCCCATGCAGTCTATCAGCCAGCACGGTGTCACATTTGCAGCTGCTTTCCTGTGGGAGCTATCTTCAATACCACACTTTTTCTGTTCAGCTCCCATTGAAAGAATACATTTGTTAGTTAAGGTATACCGCTGAGTATGGGAGCTACAAGAAAGCAGGAAGATAGACCCCAGCTACAGTAGTAAGTAGGTCCCCATGCAGTCTAGCAGCCAGAACGGTGTCACATTTGCAGCTGCTTCCCTGTGGGAGCTATCTTCAATACTACACTTTTTCAGTTCAGCTCCCATTGAAAGAATACGTTTGTCAGTTAAGGTATACCACTGAGTATGGGAGCTACAATTAAGCAGGAAGGCAGACCCCAGCTACAGCAGTAAGTAGGTCCCCATGCAATCTAGCAGCCCGCACGGTGTCACATTTGCAGCTGCTTTCCTGTGGGAGCTATCTTCAATACCACACTTTTTCTGTTCAGCTCTCATTGAAAAAAATACATTTTTTCTCTTAAGGTATACAACTGAGTATGGGAGCTAAAAGAAAGCAGGAAGATAGATCCCAGCTACAGTAGTAAGTAGGTCCCCATGCAGTCTATCAGCCAGCACGGTGTCACATTTGCAGATGCTTTCCTGTGGGAGCTATCTTCAATACCACACTTTTTCTGTTCAGCTCCCATTGAAAGAATATATTTGTCGGTTAAGGTATACCACTGAGTATGAGAGCTACAAGAAAGCAGGAAGATAGATTCCAGCTACAGTAGTAAGTAGGTCCCCATGCAGTCTATCAGCCAGCACGGTGTCACATTTGCAGCTGCTTTCCTGTGGGAGCTATCTTCAATACCACACTTTTTCAGTTCAGCTCCCATTGAAAGAATACATTTGTCAGTTAAGGTATACCACTGAGTATGGGAGCTACAAGAAAGCAGGAAGGCAGACCCCAGCTACAGTAGTAAGTAGGTCCCCATGCAGTCTTGCAGGCAGCACGGTGTCACATTTGCAGCTGCTTTCCTGTGGGAGCTATCTTCAATACCACACTTTTTCAATTCAGCTCCCTTTGAAAGAATACATTTGTCAGTTAAGGTATACCACTGAGTATGGGACCTACAAGAAAGCAGGAAGGCAGACCCCAGCTACAGTAGTAAGTAGGTCCCCATGCAGTCTTGCAGGCAGCACGGTGTCACATTTGCAGCTGCTTTCCTGTGGGAGCTATCTTCAATACCACACTTTTTCTGTTCAGCTCCCATTGAAAAAATACAGTTGTCTCTTAAGGTATACCACTGAGTATGGGAGCTACAAGAAAGCAGGAAGGCAGACCCCAGCTACTGTAGCAAGTAGGTCCCCATGCAGTCTAGTAGCCAGCACGGTGTCACATTTGCAGCTGCTTTCCTGTGGCAGCTATCTTCAATACCACAATTTTTCTTCTCAGCTCCATTGAAAAAACTACATTTTGTCAGTTAAGGTATACCGCTGAGTATGGGAGCTACAAGAAAGCAGGAAGGCAGACCCCAGCTACAGTAGTAAGTAGGTCCCCATGCAGTCTATCAGCCAGCACGGTGTCACATTTGCAGCTGCTTTCCTGTGGGAGCTATCTTCAATACCAGACTTTTTCTCCTCAGTTCCCATTTAAAGAATACATTTGTCAGTTAAGGTATACCACTGAGTATGGGAGCTACAAGAAAGCAGGAAGGCAGACCCCAGCTACAGTAGTAAGTAGGTCCCCATGCAGTCTATCAGCCAGCACGGTGTCACATTTGCAGCTGCTTTCCTGTGGGAGCTATCTTCAATACCACACTTTTTCTGTTCAGCTCCCATTGAAAGAATACATTTGTCAGTTAAGGTATACCGCTGAGTATGGGAGCTACAAGAAAGCAGGAAGGCAGACCCCAGCTACAGTAGTAAGTAGGTCCCCATGCAGTCTATCAGCCAGCACGGTGTCACATTTGCAGCTGCTTTCCTGTGGGAGCTATCTTCAATACCACACTTTTGCTGTTCAGCTCCCATTGAAAGAATACTTTTGTCAGTTAAGGTATACCACTGAGTATGGGAGCTACAAGAAATCAGGAAGGCAGACCCCAGCTACAGTAGTAAGTAGGTCCCAATGCAGTCTATCAGCCAGCACGGTGTCACATTTGCAGGTGCTTTCCTGTGGGAGCTATCTTCAATACCACACTTTTTCTGTTCCGCACCCATTGAAAGAATATATTTGTCAGTTAAGGTATACCGCTGAGTATGGGAGCTACAAGAAAGCAGGAATCAAGACCCCAGCTACAGTAGTTAGTAGGTCCCCATGCAGTCTACCAGTCCGCACGATGTCACATTTGCAGCTGCTTTCCTGTGGGAGCTATTTTCAATACCACACTTTTTCTGTTCAGTTCCATTGAAAAAACTACATTTTGCCAGTTAAGGTATACCGCTGAGTATGGGAGGTACAAGAAAGCAGGAAGGCAGACCCCAGCTACAGTAGTAAGTAGGTCCCCATGCAGTCTATCAGCCAGCACGGTGTCACATTTGCAGCTGCTTTCCTGTGGGAGTTATCTTCAATACCACACTTTTTCTGTTCAGCTCCCATTGAAAGAATACATTTGTCAGTTAAGGTATACCACTGAGTATGGGAGCTACAAGAAAGCAGGAAGGCAGACCCCAGCTACAGTAGTAAGTAGGTCCCCATGCAGTCTAGCAGCCAGCACGGTGTCACATTTGCAGCTGCTTTCCTGTGGGAGCTATCTTCAATACCACACTTTTTCTGTTCAGCTCCCATTGAAAGAATACGTTTGTCAGTTAAGGTATACCGCTGAGTATGGGAGCTACAAGAAAGCAGGAAGGCAGACCCCAGCTACAGTAGTAAGTAGGTCCCCATGCAGTCTAGCAGCCAGCACGGTGTCACATTTGCAGCTGCTTTCCTGTGGGAGCTATCTTCAATACCACACTTTTTCTCCTCAGTTCCCATTTAAAGAATACATCTGTCTCTTAAGGTATACCGCTGAGTATGGGAGCTACAAGAAAGCAGGAAGGCAGACCCCAGCTACAGTAGTAAGTAGGTCCCCATGCAGTCTATCAGCCAGCACGGTGTCACATTTGCAGCTGCTTTCCTGTGGGAGTTATCTTCAATACCACACTTTTTCTGTTCAGCTCCCATTGAAAGAATACATTTGTCAGTTAAGGTATACCACTGAGTATGGGAGCTACAAGAAAGCAGGAAGGCAGACCCCAGCTACAGTAGTAAGTAGGTCCCCATGCAGTCTAGCAGCCAGCACGGTGTCACATTTGCAGCTGCTTTCCTGTGGGAGCTATCTTCAATACCACACTTTTTCTGTTCAGCTCCCATTGAAAGAATACGTTTGTCAGTTAAGGTATACCGCTGAGTATGGGAGCTACAAGAAAGCAGGAAGACAGACCCCAGCTACAGTAGTAAGTAGGTCCCCATGCAGTCTAGCAGCCAGCACGGTGTCACATTTGCAGCTGCTTTCCTGTGGGAGCTATCTTCAATACCACACTTTTTCTCCTCAGTTCCCATTTAAAGAATACATCTGTCTCTTAAGGTATACCGCTGAGTATGGGAGCTACAAGAAAGCAGGAAGGCAGACCCCAGCTACAGTAGTAAGTAGGTCCCCATGCAGTCTATCAGCCAGCACGGTGTCACATTTGCAGCTGCTTTCCTGTGGGAGCTATCTTCAATACCACACTTTTTCTGTTCAGCTCCCATTGAAAGAATACATTTGTTAGTTAAGGTATACCGCTGAGTATGGGAGCTACAAGAAAGCAGGAAGATAGACCCCAGCTACAGTAGTAAGTAGGTCCCCATGCAGTCTAGCAGCCAGAACGGTGTCACATTTGCAGCTGCTTCCCTGTGGGAGCTATCTTCAATACTACACTTTTTCAGTTCAGCTCCCATTGAAAGAATACGTTTGTCAGTTAAGGTATACCACTGAGTATGGGAGCTACAATTAAGCAGGAAGGCAGACCCCAGCTACAGCAGTAAGTAGGTCCCCATGCAATCTAGCAGCCCGCACGGTGTCACATTTGCAGCTGCTTTCCTGTGGGAGCTATCTTCAATACCACACTTTTTCTGTTCAGCTCTCATTGAAAAAAATACATTTTTTCTCTTAAGGTATACAACTGAGTATGGGAGCTAAAAGAAAGCAGGAAGATAGATCCCAGCTACAGTAGTAAGTAGGTCCCCATGCAGTCTATCAGCCAGCACGGTGTCACATTTGCAGATGCTTTCCTGTGGGAGCTATCTTCAATACCACACTTTTTCTCCTCAGTTCCCATTTAAAGAATACATCTGTCTCTTAAGGTATACCGCTGAGTATGGGAGCTACAAGAAAGCAGGAAGGCAGACCCCAGCTACAGTAGTAAGTAGGTCCCCATGCAGTCTATCAGCCAGCACGGTGTCACATTTGCAGCTGCTTTCCTGTGGGAGCTATCTTCAATACCACACTTTTTCTGTTCAGCTCCCATTGAAAGAATACATTTGTTAGTTAAGGTATACCGCTGAGTATGGGAGCTACAAGAAAGCAGGAAGATAGACCCCAGCTACAGTAGTAAGTAGGTCCCCATGCAGTCTAGCAGCCAGAACGGTGTCACATTTGCAGCTGCTTCCCTGTGGGAGCTATCTTCAATACTACACTTTTTCAGTTCAGCTCCCATTGAAAGAATACGTTTGTCAGTTAAGGTATACCACTGAGTATGGGAGCTACAATTAAGCAGGAAGGCAGACCCCAGCTACAGCAGTAAGTAGGTCCCCATGCAATCTAGCAGCCCGCACGGTGTCACATTTGCAGCTGCTTTCCTGTGGGAGCTATCTTCAATACCACACTTTTTCTGTTCAGCTCTCATTGAAAAAAATACATTTTTTCTCTTAAGGTATACAACTGAGTATGGGAGCTAAAAGAAAGCAGGAAGATAGATCCCAGCTACAGTAGTAAGTAGGTCCCCATGCAGTCTATCAGCCAGCACGGTGTCACATTTGCAGATGCTTTCCTGTGGGAGCTATCTTCAATACCACACTTTTTCTGTTCAGCTCCCATTGAAAGAATATATTTGTCGGTTAAGGTATACCACTGAGTATGAGAGCTACAAGAAAGCAGGAAGATAGATTCCAGCTACAGTAGTAAGTAGGTCCCCATGCAGTCTATCAGCCAGCACGGTGTCACATTTGCAGCTGCTTTCCTGTGGGAGCTATCTTCAATACCACACTTTTTCAGTTCAGCTCCCATTGAAAGAATACATTTGTCAGTTAAGGTATACCACTGAGTATGGGAGCTACAAGAAAGCAGGAAGGCAGACCCCAGCTACAGTAGTAAGTAGGTCCCCATGCAGTCTATCAGCCAGCACGGTGTCACATTTGCAGATGCTTTCCTGTGGGAGCTATCTTCAATACCACACTTTTTCTGTTCAGCTCCCATTGAAAGAATACTTTTGTCAGTTAAGGTATACCACTGAGTATGGGAGCTACAAGAAAGCAGGAAGGCAGACCCCAGCTACAGTAGTAAGTAGGTCCCCATGCAGTCTAGCAGCCCGCACGGTGTCACATTTGCAGCTGCTTTCCTGTGGGAGCTATTTTCAATACCACACTTTTTCTTCTCAGCTCCCATTGAAAAAACTACATTTTGTCAGTTAAGGTATACCACTGACTATGGGAGCTACAAGAAAGCAGGAAGGCAGACCCCAGCGACAGTAGTAAGTAGGTCCCCATGCAGTCTATCAGCCAGCACGGTGTCACATTTGCAGCTGCTTTCCTGTGGGAGCTATCTTCAATACCACGCTTTTTCTGTTCAGCTCCCTTTACAGAATACATTTGTCAGTTAAGGTATACTACTGAGTATAGGAGCTACAAGAAAGCAGGAAGCAAGACCCCAGCTACAGTAGTAAGTAGGTCCCCATGCAGTCTAGCAGCCAGCACGGTGTCACATTTGCAGCTGCTTTCCTGTGGGAGCTATCTTCAATACCACACTTTTTCTGTTCAGCTCCCATTGAAAGAATACATTTGTCGGTTAAGGTATACCACTGAGTATGGGAGCTACAAGAAAGCAGGAAGGCAGAAACAAGCTACAGTAGTAAGTAGGTCCCCATGCAGTCTATCAGCCAGCACGGTGTCACATTTGCAGCTGCTTTCCTGTGGGAGCTATCTTCAATACCACACTTCTTCTGTTCAGCTCCCATTGAAAGAATACATTTGTCAGTTAAGGTATACCACTGAGTATGGGAGCTACAAGTAAGCAGGAAGCAAGACCCCAGCTACAGTAGTAAGTAGGTCCCCATGCAGTCTAGCAGCCAGCACGGTGTCACATTTGCAGCTGCTTTCCTGTGGGAGCTATCTTCAATACCACACTTTTTCTGTTCAGCTCTCATTGAAAAAACTACATTTTTTCTCTTAAGGTATACAACTGAGTATGGGAGCTACAAGAAAGCAGGAAGATAGATCCCAGCTACTGTAATAAGTAGAACCCCATGCAGTCTATCAGCCAGCACGGTGACACATTTGCAGCTGCTTTCCTGTGGGAGCTATCTTCAATACCACACTTTTTCAGTTCAGCTCCCATTGAAAGAATACATTTGTCAGTTAAGGTATACCACTGAGTATGGGAGCTACAAGTAAGCAGGAAGGCAGACCCCAGCTACAGTAGTAAGTAGGTCCCCATGCAGTCTTGCAGGCAGCACGGTGTCACATTTGCAGCTGCTTTCCTGTGGGAGCTATCTTCAATACCACACTTTTTCAGTTCAGCTCCCATTGAAAGAATACATTTGTCAGTTAAGGTATACCACTGAGTATGGGACCTACAAGAAAGCAGGAAGGCAGACCCCAGCTACAGTAGTAAGTAGGTCCCCATGCAGTCTTGCAGGCAGCACGGTGTCACATTTGCAGCTGCTTTCCTGTGGGAGCTATCTTCAATACCACACTTTTTCTGTTCAGCTCCCATTGAAAAAATACAGTTGTCTCTTAAGGTATACCACTGAGTATGGGAGCTACAAGAAAGCAGGAAGGCAGACCCCAGCTACTGTAGCAAGTAGGTCCCCATGCAGTCTAGCAGCCAGCACGGTGTCACATTTGCAGCTGCTTTCCTGTGGGAGCTATTTTCAATACCACACTTTTTCTTCTCAGCTCCCATTGAAAAAACTACATTTTGTCAGTTAAGGTATACCGCTGACTATGGGAGCTACAAGAAAGCAGGAAGGCAGACCCCAGCGACAGTAGTAAGTAGGTCCCCATGCAGTCTATCAGCCAGCTCGGTGTCACATTTGCAGCTGCTTTCCTGTGGGAGCTATCTTCAATACCACGCTTTTTCTGTTCAGCTCCCTTTACAGAATACATTTGTCAGTTAAGGTATAATACTGAGTATAGGAGCTACAAGAAAGCAGGAAGATAGATACCAGCTACTATAATAAGTAGGTCCCCATGCATTCGAGCAGCCCGCACGGTGTCACATTTGCAGCTGCTTTCCTGTGAGAGCTATCTTCAATACCACACTTTTTCTGTTCAGCTCCCATTGAAAGAATACATTTGTCGGTTAAGGTATACCAGTGAGTATGGGAGCTACAAGAAAGCAGGAAGGCAGAAACAAGCTACAGTAGTAAGTAGGTCCCCATGCAGTCTATCAGCCAGCACGGTGTCACATTTGCAGCTGCTTTCCTGTGGGAGCTATCTTCAATACCACACTTTTTCTGTTCAGCTCCCATTGAAAGAATACATTTGTCAGTTAAGGTATACCACTGAGTATGGGAGCTACAAGTAAGCAGGAAGCAAGACCCCAGCTACAGTAGTAAGTAGGTCCCCATGCAGTCTAGCAGCCAGCACGGTGTCACATTTGCAGCTGCTTTCCTGTGGGAGCTATCTTCAATACCACACTTTTTCTGTTCAGCTCTCATTGAAAAAACTACATTTTTTCTCTTAAGGTATACAACTGAGTATGGGAGCTACAAGAAAGCAGGAAGATAGATCCCAGCTACTGTAATAAGTAGAACCCCATGCAGTCTATCAGCCAGCACGGTGTCACATTTGCAGCTGCTTTCCTGTGGGAGCTATCTTCAATACCACACTTTTTCAGTTCAGCTCCCATTGAAAGAATACATTTGTCAGTTAAGGTATACCACTGAGTATGGGAGCTACAAGAAAGCAGGAAGGCAGACCCCAGCTACAGTAGTAAGTAGGTCCCCATGCAGTCTTGCAGGCAGCACGGTGTCACATTTGCAGCTGCTTTCCTGTGGGAGCTATCTTCAATACCACACTTTTTCAGTTCAGCTCCCATTGAAAGAATACATTTGTCAGTTAAGGTATACCACTGAGTATGGGACCTACAAGAAAGCAGGAAGGCAGACCCCAGCTACAGTAGTAAGTAGGTCCCCATGCAGTCTATCAGCCAGCACGGTGTCACATTTGCAGCTGCTTTCCTGTGGGAGCTATTTTCAATACCACACTTTTTCTGTTCAGCTCCCATTGAAAAAACTGCATTTTGTCAGTTAAGGTATACCACTGAATATGGGAGCTACAAGAAAGCAGGAAGGCAGACCCCAGCTACAGTAGTAAGTAGGTCCCCATGCAGTCTATCAGCCAGCACGGTGTCACATTTGCAGCTGCTTTCCTGTGGGAGCTATCTTCAATACCACACTTTTTCTGTTAAGCACCCATTGAAAGAATATATTTGTCAGTTAAGGTATACCACTGAGTATGGGAGCTACAAGAAAGCAGGAAGCAAGACCCCAGCTACAGTAGTTAGTAGGTCCCCATGCAGTCTACCAGCCCGCACGGTGTCACATTTGCAGCTGCTTTCCTGTGGGAGCTATTTTCAATACCACAATTTTTCTTCTCAGCTCCATTGAAAAAAGTACATTTTGTCAGTTAAGGTATACCGCTGAGTATGGGAGCTACAAGAAAGCAGGAAGGCAGACCCCAGCTACAGTAGTAAGTAGGTCCCCATGCAGTCTAGCAGCCAGCACGGTGTCACATTTGCAGCTGCTTTCCTGTGGGAGCTATCTTCAATACCACACTTTTTCTCCTCAGTTCCCATTTAAAGAATACATTTGTCAGTTAAGGTATACCACTGAGTATGGGAGCTACAAGAAAGCAGGAAGGAAGACCCCAGCTACAGTAGTAAGTAGGTCCCCATGCAGTCTATCAGCCAGCACGGTGTCACATTTGCAGCTGCTTTCCTGTGGGAGCTATCTTCAATACCACACTTTTTCTGTTCAGCTCCCATTGAAAGAATACATTTGTCAGTTAAGGTATACCGCTGAGTATGGGAGCTACAAGAAAGCAGGAAGGCAGACCCCAGCTACAGTAGTAAGTAGGTCCCCATGCAGTCTATCAGCCAGCACGGTGTCACATTTGCAGCTGCTTTCCTGTGGGAGCTATCTTCAATACCACACTTTTTCTGTTCAGCTCCCATTGAAAGAATACATTTGTCAGTTAAGGTATACCACTGAGTATGGGAGCTACAAGAAAGCAGGAAGGCAGACCCCAGCTACAGTAGTAAGTAGGTCCCCATGCAGTCTAGCAGCCAGCACGGTGTCACATTTGCAGCTGCTTTCCTGTGGGAGGTATCTTCAATACCACACTTTTTCTGTTCAGCTCCCATTGAAAGAATACATTTGTCAGTTAAGGTATACCACTGAGTATGGGAGCTACAAGTAAGCAGGAAGGCAGACCCCAGCTACAGTAGTAAGTAGGTCCCCATGCAGTCTAGCAGCCAGCACGGTGTCACATTTGCAGCTGCTTTCCTGTGGGAGCTATCTTCAATACCACACTTTTTCTGTTCAGCTCTCATTGAAAAAACTACATTTTTTCTCTTAAGGTATACAACTGAGTATGGGAGCTACAAGAAAGCAGGAAGATAGATCCCAGCTACAGTAGTAAGTAGGTCCCCATGCAGTCTAGCAGCCAGCACGGTGTCACATTTGCAGCTGCTTTCCTGTGGGAGCTATCTTCAATACCACACTTTTTCTGTTCAGCTCCCATTGAAAGAATACTTTTGTCAGTTAAGGTATACCACTGAGTATGGGAGCTACAAGAAAGCAGGAAGGCAGACCCCAGCTACAGTAGTAAGTAGGTCCCCATGCAGTCTATCAGCCAGCACGGTGTCACATTTGCAGGTGCTTTCCTGTGGGAGCTATCTTCAATACCACACTTTTTCTGTTCAGCACCCATTGAAAGAATATATTTGTCAGTTAAGGTATACCGCTGAGTATGGGAGCTACAAGAAAGCAGGAATCAAGACCCCAGCTACAGTAGTTAGTAGGTCCCCATGCAGTCTACCAGCCCGCACGGTGTCACATTTGCAGCTGCTTTCCTGTGGGAGCTATTTTCAATACCACACTTTTTCTGTTCAGTTCCATTGAAAAAACTACATTTTGCCAGTTAAGGTATACCACTGAGTATGGGAGCTACAAGAAAGCAGGAAGGCAGACCCCAGCTACAGTAGTAAGTAGGTCCCCATGCAGTCTAGCAGCCAGCACGGTGTCACATTTGCAGCTGCTTTCCTGTGGGAGCTATCTTCAATACCACACTTTTTCTGTTCAGCTCCCATTGAAAGAATACGTTTGTCAGTTAAGGTATACCGCTGAGTATGGGAGCTACAAGAAAGCAGGAAGGCAGACCCCAGCTACAGTAGTAAGTAGGTCCCCATGCAGTCTAGCAGCCAGCACGGTGTCACATTTGCAGCTGCTTTCCTGTGGGAGCTATCTTCAATACCACACTTTTTCTCCTCAGTTCCCATTGAAAGAATACATTTGTCAGTTAAGGTATACCGCTGAGTATGGGAGCTACAAGAAAGCAGGAAGATAGACCCCAGCTACAGTAGTAAGTAGGTCCCCATGCAGTCTAGCAGCCAGCACGGTGTCACATTTGCAGCTGCTTTTCTGTGGGAGCTATCTTCAATACTACACTTTTTCAGTTCAGCTCCCATTGAAAGAATACATTTGTCAGTTAAGGTATACCACTGAGTATGGGAGCTACAATTAAGCAGGAAGGCAGACCCCAGCTACAGCAGTAAGTAGGTCCCCATGCAATCTAGCAGCCCGCACGGTGTTACATTTGCAGCTGCTTTCCTGTGGGAGCTATCTTCAATACCACACTTTTTCTGTTCAGCTCTCATTGAAAAAAATACATTTTTTCTCTTAAGGTATACAACTGAGTATGGGAGCTAAAAGAAAGCAGGAAGATAGATCCCAGCTACAGTAGTAAGTAGGTCCCCATGCAGTCTAGCAGCCAGCACGGTGTCACATTTGCAGCTGCTTTCCTGTGGGAGCTATCTTCAATACCACACTTTTTCTGTTCAGCTCCCATTGAAAGAATACTTTTGTCAGTTAAGGTATACCACTGAGTATGGGAGCTACAAGAAAGCAGGAAGGCAGACCCCAGCTACATTAGTAAGTAGGTCCCCATGCAGTCTATCAGCCAGCACGGTGTCACATTTGCAGCTGCTTTCCTGTGGGAGCTATCTTCAATACCACACTTTTTCTCCTCAGCACCCATTGAAAGAATATATTTGTCAGTTAAGGTATACCGCTGAGTATGGGAGCTACAAGAAAGCAGGAAGCAAGACCCCAGCTACAGCAGTTAGTAGGTCCCCATGCAGTCTACCAGCCCGCACGGTGTCACATTTGCAGCTGCTTTCCTGTGGGAGCTATTTTCAATACCACACTTTTTCTTCTCAGCTCCATTGAAAAAACTACATTTTGTCAGATAAGGTATACCGCTGAGTATGGGAGGTACAAGAAAGCAGGAAGGCAGACCCCAGCTACAGTAGTAAGTAGGTCCCCATGCAGTCTAGCAGCCAGCACGGTGTCACATTTGCAGCTGCTTTCCTGTGGGAGCTATCTTCAATACCACACTTTTTCTGTTCAGCTCCCATTGAAAGAATACATTTGTCAGTTAAGGTATACCGCTGAGTATGGAAGCTACAAGAAAGCAGGAAGGCAGACCCCAGCTACATTAGTAAGTAGGTCCCCATGCAGTCTATCAGCCAGCACGGTGTCACATTTGCAGCTGCTTTCCTGTGGGAGCTATCTTCAATACCACACTTTTTCTGTTCAGCTCCCATTGAAAGAATACTTTTGTCAGTTAAGGTATACCACTGAGTATGGGAGCTACAAGAAAGCAGGAAGGCAGACCCCAGCTACAGTAGTAAGTAGGTCCCCATGCAGTCTATCAGCCAGCACGGTGTCACATTTGCAGCTGCTTTCCTGTGGGAGCTATCTTCAATACCACACTTTTTCTGTTCAGCTCCCATTGAAAGAATACATTTGTCAGTTAAGGTATACCACTGAGTATGGGAGCTACAAGTAAGCAGGAAGGCAGACCCCAGCTACAGTAGTAAGTAGGTCCCCATGCAGTCTATCAGCCAGCACGGTGTCACATTTGCAGCTGCTTTCCTGTGGGAGCTATCTTCAATACCACACTTTTTCTGTTCAGCTCCCATTGAAAGAATACATTTGTCAGTTAAGGTATACCGCTGAGTATGGAAGCTACAAGAAAGCAGGAAGGCAGACCCCAGCTACATTAGTAAGTAGGTCCCCATGCAGTCTATCAGCCAGCACGGTGTCACATTTGCAGCTGTTTTCCTGTGGGAGCTATCTTCAATACCACACTTTTTCTGTTCAGCTCCCATTGAAAGAATACTTTTGTCAGTTAAGGTATACCACTGAGTATGGGAGCTACAAGAAAGCAGGAAGGCAGACCCCAGCTACAGTAGTAAGTAGGTCCCCATGCAGTCTATCAGCCAGCACGGTGTCACATTTGCAGCTGCTTTCCTGTGGGAGCTATCTTCAATACCACACTTTTTCTGTTCAGCTCCCATTGAAAGAATACATTTGTCAGTTAAGGTATACCACTGAGTATGGGAGCTACAAGTAAGCAGGAAGGCAGACCCCACCTACAGTAGTAAGTAGGTCCCCATGCAGTCTAGCAGCCAGCACGGTGTCACATTTGCAGCTGCTTTCCTGTGGGAGCTATCTTTAATACCACACTTTTTCTGTTCAGCTCTCATTGAAAAAACTACATTTTTTCTCTTAAGGTATACAACTGAGTATGGGAGCTACAAGAAAGCAGGCAGATAGATCCCAGCTACTGTAATAAGTAGAACCCCATGCAGTCTATCAGACAGCACGGTGTCACATTTGCAGCTGCTTTCCTGTGGGAGCTATCTTCAATACCACACTTTTTCTGTTCAACTCCCACTGAAAGAATACATTTGTCAGTTAAGCTATACCACTGAGTATGGGAGCTACAAGAAAGCAGGAAGGCAGACCCCAGCTACAGTAGTAAGTAGGTCCCCATGCAGTCTACCAGCCCGCACGGTGTCACATTTGCAGCTGCTTTCCTGTGGGAGCTATTTTCAATACCACACTTTTTCTTCTCAGCTCCATTGAAAAAACTACATTTTATCAGTTAAGGTATACCGCTGAGTATGGGAGGTACAAGAAAGCAGGAAGGCAGACCCCAGCTACACTAGTAAGTAGGTCCCCATGCAGTCTATCAGCCAGCACGGTGTCACATTTGCAGCTGCTTTCCTGTGGGAGCTATCTTCAATACCACACTTTTTCTGTTCAGCTCCCATTGAAAGAATACATTTGTCAGTTAAAGTATACCACTGAGTATGGGAGCTACAAGAAAGCAGGAAGGCAGAAACCAGCTACAGTAGTAAGTAGGTCCCCATGCAGTCTAGCAGCCAGCACGGTGTCACATTTGCAGCTGCTTTCCTGTGGGAGCTATCTTCAATACCACACTTTTTCAGTTCAGCTCCCATTGAAAGAATACATTTGTCAGTTAAGGTATACCACTGAGTATGGGAGCTACAAGAAAGCAGGAAGTCAGACCCCAGCTACAGTAGTAAGTAGGTCCCCATGCAGTCTATCAGCCAGCACGGTGTCACATTTGCAGATGCTTTCCTGTGGGAGCTATCTTCAATACCACAATTTTTCTGTTCAGCTCCCATTGAAAGAATACTTTTGTCAGTTAAGGTATACAACTGAGTATGGGAGCTACAAGAAAGCAGGAAGGCAGACCCCAGCTACAGTAGTAAGTAGGTCCCCATGCAGTCTATCAGCCAGCACGGTGTCACATTTGCAGCTGCTTTCCTGTGGGAGCTATCTTCAATACCAGACTTTTTCTCCTCAGTTCCCATTTAAAGAATACATTTGTCTCTTAAGGTATACCGCTGAGTATGGGAGCTACAAGAAAGCAGGAAGGCAGACCCCAGCTACAGTAGTAAGTAGGTCCCCATGCAGTCTATCAGCCAGCACGGTGTCACATTTGCAGCTGCTTTCCTGTGGGAGCTATCTTCAATAACACACTTTTTCTGTTCAGCTCCCATTGAAAGAATACTTTTGTCAGTTAAGGTATACCACTGAGTATGGGAGCTACAAGAAAGCAGGAAGGCAGACCCCAGCTACAGTAGTAAGTAGGTCCCCATGTAGTCTATCAGCCAGCACGGTGTCACATTTGCAGCTGCTTTCCTGTGGGAGCTATCTTCAATACCACAGTTTTTCTCCTCAGCACCCATTGAAAGAATATATTTGTCAGTTAAGGTATACCGCTGAGTATGGGAGCTACAAGTAAGCAGGAAGCAAGACCCCAGCTACAGTAGTTAGTAGGTCCCCATGCAGTCTACCAGCCAGCACGGTGTCACATTTGCAGCTGCTTTCCTGTGGGAGCTATTTTCAATACCACACTTTTTCTTCTCAGCTCCATTGAAAAAACTACATTTTGTCAGATAAGGTGTACCGCTGAGTATAGGAGGTACAAGAAAGCAGGAAGGCAGACCCCAGCTACAGTAGTAAGTAGGTCCCCATGCAGTCTAGCAGCCAGCACGGTGTCACATTTGCAGCTGCTTTCCTGTGGGAGCTATCTTCAATACCACACTTTTTCTGTTCAGCTCCCATTGAAAGAATACATTTGTCAGTTAAGGTATACCGCTGAGTATGGAAGCTACAAGAAAGCAGGAAGGCAGACCCCAGCTACATTAGTAAGTAGGTCCCCATGCAGTCTATCAGCCAGCACGGTGTCACATTTGCAGCTGCTTTCCTGTGGGAGCTATCTTCAATACCACACTTTTTCTGTTCAGCTCCCATTGAAAGAATACATTTGTCAGTTAAGGTATACCACTGAGTATGGGAGCTACAAGTAAGCAGGAAGGCAGACCCCAGCTACAGTAGTAAGTAGGTCCCCATGCAGTCTAGCAGCCAGCACGGTGTCACATTTGCAGCTGCTTTCCTGTGGGAGCTATCTTTAATACCACACTTTTTCTGTTCAGCTCTCATTGAAAAAACTACATTTTTTCTCTTAAGGTATACAACTGAGTATGGGAGCTACAAGAAAGCAGGAAGATAGATCCCAGCTACTGTAATAAGTAGAACCCCATGCAGTCTATCAGACAGCACGGTGTCACATTTGCAGCTGCTTTCCTGTGGGAGCTATCTTCAATACCACACTTTTTCTGTTCAGCTCCCACTGAAAGAATACATTTGTCAGTTAAGCTATACCACTGAGTATGGGAGCTACAAGAAAGCAGGAAGGCAGACCCCAGCTACAGTAGTTAGTAGGTCCCCATGCAGTCTATCAGCCAGCACGGTGTCACATTTGCAGCTGCTTTCCTGTGGGAGCTATTTTCAATACCACACTTTTTCTTCTCAGCTCCATTGAAAAAACTACATTTTGTCAGTTAAGGTATACCGCTGAGTATGGGAGGTACAAGAAAGCAGGAAGGCAGACCCCAGCTACACTAGTAAGTAGGTCCCCATGCAGTCTATCAGCCAGCACGGTGTCACATTTGCAGCTGCTTTCCTGTGGGAGCTATCTTCAATACCACACTTTTTCTGTTCAGCTCCCATTGAAAGAATACATTTGTCAGTTAAAGTATACCATTGAGTATGGGAGCTACAAGAAAGCAGGAAGGCAGAAACCAGCTACAGTAGTAAGTAGGTCCCCATGCAGTCTAGCAGCCAGCACGGTTTGACATTTGCAGCTGCTTTCCTGTGGGAGCTATCTTCAATACCACGCTTTTTCTCCTCAGTTCCCATTTAAAGAATATATTTGTCGGTTAAGGTATACCACTGAGTATGAGAGCTACAAGAAAGCAGGAAGATAGATTCCAGCTACAGTAGTAAGTAGGTCCCCATGCAGTCTAGCAGCCAGCACGGTGTCACATTTGCAGCTGCTTTCCTGTGGGAGCTATCTTCAATACCACACTTTTTCTGTTCAGCTCCCATTGAAAGAATACATTTGTCAGTTAAGGTATACCACTGAGTATGGGAGCTACAAGTAAGCAGGAAGGCAGACCCCAGCTACAGTAGTAAGTAGGTCCCCATGCAGTCTAGCAGCCAGCACGGTGTCACATTTGCAGCTGCTTTCCTGTGGGAGCTATCTTCAATACCACACTTTTTCTGTTCAGCTCCCATTGAAAGAATACATTTGTCAGTTAAGGTATACCGCTGAGTATGGAAGCTACAAGAAAGCAGGAAGGCAGACCCCAGCTACATTAGTAAGTAGGTCCCCATGCAGTCTATCAGCCAGCACGGTGTCACATTTGCAGCTGCTTTCCTGTGGGAGCTATCTTCAATACCACACTTTTTCTGTTCAGCTCCCATTGAAAGAATACTTTTGTCAGTTAAGGTATACCACTGAGTATGGGAGCTACAAGAAAGCAGGAAGGCAGACCCCAGCTACAGTAGTAAGTAGGTCCCCATGCAGTCTATCAGCCAGCACGGTGTCACATTTGCAGCTGCTTTCCTGTGGGAGCTATCTTCAATACCACACTTTTTCTGTTCAGCTCCCATTGAAAGAATACATTTGTCAGTTAAGGTATACCACTGAGTATGGGAGCTACAAGTAAGCAGGAAGGCAGACCCCAGCTACAGTAGTAAGTAGGTCCCCATGCAGTCTAGCAGCCAGCACGGTGTCACATTTGCAGCTGCTTTCCTGTGGGAGCTATCTTTAATACCACACTTTTTCTGTTCAGCTCTCATTGAAAAAACTACATTTTTTCTCTTAAGGTATACAACTGAGTATGGGAGCTACAAGAAAGCAGGAAGATAGATCCCAGCTACTGTAATAAGTAGAACCCCATGCAGTCTATCAGACAGCACGGTGTCACATTTGCAGCTGCTTTCCTGTGGGAGCTATTTTCAATACCACACTTTTTCTGTTCAGCTCCCATTGAAAAAACTACATTTTGTCAGTTAAGGTATACCGCTGACTATGGAAGCTACAAGAAAGCAGGAAGGCAGACCCCAGCGACAGTAGTAAGTAGGTCCCCATGCAGTCTATCAGCCAGCACGGTGTCACATTTGCAGCTGCTTTCCTGTGGGAGCTATCTTCAATACCACGCTTTTTCTGTTCAGCTCTCTTTACAGAATACATTTGTCAGTTAAGGTATACTACTGAGTATAGGAGCTACAAGAAAGCAGGAAGATAGATACCAGCTACTATAATAAGTAGGTCCCCATGCAGTCTAGCAGCCAGCACGGTGTGACATTTGCAGCTGCTTTCCTGTGGGAGCTATCTTCAATACCACACTTTTTCTCCTCAGTTCCCATTTAAAGAATATATTTGTCGGTTAAGGTATACCGCTGAGTATGGGAGCTACAAGAAAGCAGGAAGATAGATTCCAGCTACAGTAGTAAGTAGGTCCCCATGCAGTCTATCAGCCAGCACGGTGTCACATTTGCAGCTGCTTTCCTGTGGGAGCTATTTTCAATACAACACTTTTTCTTCTCAGCTACCATTGAAAGAATACATTTGTCAGTTAAGGTATACCACTGAGTATGGGACCTACAAGAAAGCAGGAAGGCAGACCCCAGGTACAGTAGTAAGTAGGTCCCCATGCAGTCTTGCAGGCAGCACGGTGTCACATTTGCAGATGCTTTCCTGTGGGAGCTATCTTCAATACCACACTTTTTCTGTTCAGCTCCCATTGAAAAAATACAGTTGTCTCTTAAGGTATACCACTGAGTATGGGAGCTACAAGAAAGCAGGAAGGCAGACCCCAGCTACTGTAGTAAGTAGGTCCCCATGCAGTCTAGCAGCCAGCACGGTGTCACATTTGCAGCTGCTTTCCTGTGGGAGCTATTTTCAATACAACACTTTTTCTTCTCAGCTCCCATTGAAAAAACTACATTTTGTCAGTTAAGGTATACCGCTGAGTATGGGAGCTACAAGAAAGCAGGAAGGCAGACCCCAGCTACAGTAGTAAGTAGGTCCCCATGTAGTCTATCAGCCAGCACGGTGTGACTTTTCCAGCTGCTTTCCTGTGGGAGCTATATTCAATACCACACTTTTTCTCCTCAGTTCCCATTTAAAGAATACATTTGTCGGTTAAGGTATACCGCTGAGTATGGGAGCTACAAGAACGCAGGAAGATAGATCCCAGCTACAGTAGTAAGTAGGTCCCCATGCAGTCTATCAGCCAGCACGATGTCACATTTGCAGCTGCTTTCCTGTGGGAGCTATCTTCAATACCACACTTTTTCAGTTCAGCTCCCATTGAAAGAATACATTTGTCAGTTAAGGTATACCACTGAGTATGGGAGCTACAAGAAAGCAGGAAGGCAGACCCCAGCTACAGTAGTAAGTAGGTCCCCATGCAGTCTAGCAGCCAGCACGGTGTCACATTTGCAGATGCTTTCCTGTGGGAGCTATCTTCAATACCACACTTTTTCTGTTCAGCTCCCATTGAAAGAATACTTTTGTCACTTAAGGTATACCACTGAGTATGGGAGCTACAAGAAAGCAGGAAGGCAGACCCCAGCTACAGTAGTAAGTAGGTCCCCATGCAGTCTATCAGCCAGCACGGTGTCACATTTGCAGCTGCTTTCCTGTGGGAGCTATCTTCAATACCACACTTTTTCTGTTCAGCTCCCATTGAAAAAACTACGTTTTGTCTCTTAAGGTATACAACTGAGTATGGGAGCTACAAGAAAGCAGGAAGATAGATCCTAGCTACTGTAGTAAGTAGGTCCCCATGCAGTCTAGCAGCCCGCACGGTGTCACATTTGCAGCTGCTTTCCTGTGAGAGCTATTTTCAATACCACACTTTTTCTTCTCAGCTCCCATTGAAAAAACAACATTTTGTCAGTTAAGGTATACGTCTGAGTATGGGAGCTACAAGAAAGCAGGAAGGCAGACCCCAGCTACAGTAGTAAGTAGGTCCCCATGCAGTCTAGCAGCCAGCACGGTGTCACATTTGCAGCTGCTTTCCTGTGGGAGCTATCTTCAATACAACACTTTTTCTGTTCAGCTCCCTTTAAATAATACATTTGTCTCTTAAGGTATACCACTGAGTATGGGAGCTACAAGAAAGCAGGAATATAGATCCCAGCTACAGTAGTAAGTAGGTCCCCATGCAGTCTATCGGTCAGCACGGTGTCACATTTGTAGCTGCTTTCCTGTGGGAGCTATCTTCAATACCACACTTTTTCTGTTCAGCTCCCATTGAAAAAACTACGCTTTGTCTCTTAAGGTATACAACTGAGTATGGGAGCTACAAGAAAGCAGGAAGATAGATCCTAGCTACTGTAGTAAGTAGGTCCCCATGCAGTCTAGCAGCCAGCACGGTGTCACATTTGCAGCTGCTTTCCTGTGAGAGCTATTTTCAATACCACATTTTTCTTCTCAGCTCCCATTGAAAAAACTACATTTTGTCAGTTAAGGTATACCGCTGAGTATGGGAGGTACAAGAAAGCAGGAAGGCAGACCCCAGCTACAGTAGTAAGTAGGACCCCATGCAGTCTAGCAGCCAGCACGGTGTCACATTTGCAGCTGCTTTCCTGTGGGAGCTATCTTCAATACCACACTTTTTCTGTTCAGCTCCCATTGAAAGAATACATTTCTCAGTTAAGGTATACCACTGAGTATGGGAGCTACAAGAAAGCAGGAATCAAGACCCCAGCTACAGTAGTAAGTAGGTCCCCATGCAGTCTACCAGCCCGCACGGTGACACATTTGCAGCTGCTTTCCTGTGGGAGCTATTTTCAATACCACACTTTTTCTTCTCAGCTCCATTGAAAAAACTACATTTTGTCAGTTAAGGTATACCGCTGAGTATGGGAGCTACAAGAAAGCAGGAAGGCAGACCCCAGCTACAGTAGTAAGTAGGACCCCATGCAGTCTATCAGCCAGCAAGGTGTCACATTTGCAGCTGCTTTCCTGTGGGAGCTATCTTCAATACCACACTTTTTCTGTTCAGCTCCCATTCAAAGAATACATTTGTCTCTTAAGGTATACCACTGAGTATGGGAGCTACAAGAAAGCAGGAAGGCAGACCCCAGCTACAGTAGTAAGTAGGTCCCCATGCAGTCTATCAGCCAGCACGGTGTCACATTTGCAGCTGCTTTCCTGTGTGAGCTATCTTCAATACAACACTTTTTCTGTTCAGCTCCCTTTACAGAATACACTTGTCAGTTAAGGTATACCACTGAGTATGGGAGCTACAAGAAAGCAGGAAGGCAGAAACAAGCTACAGTAGTAAGTAGGTCCCCATGCAGTCTAGCAGCCAGCACGGTGTCACATTTGCAGCTGCTTTCCTGTGGGAGCTATTTTCAATACAACACTTTTTCTTCTCAGCTCCCATTGAAAAAACTACATTTTGTCAGTTAAGGTATACCGCTGAGTATGGGAGCTACAAGAAAGCAGGAAGGCAGACCCCAGCTACAGTAGTAAGTAGGTCCCCATGTAGTCTATCAGCCAGCACGGTGTGACATTTGCAGCTGCTTTCCTGTGGGAGCTATATTCAATACCACACTTTTTCTCCTCAGTTCCCATTTAAAGAATACATTTGTCGGTTAAGGTATACCGCTGAGTATGGGAGCTACAAGAACGCAGGAAGATAGATCCCAGCTACAGTAGTAAGTAGGTCCCCATGCAGTCTAGCAGCCAGCACGGTGTCACATTTGCAGCTGCTTTCCTGTGGGAGCTATCTTCAATACCACACTTTTTCAGTTCAGCTCCCATTGAAAGAATACATTTGTCAGTTAAGGTATACCACTGAGAATGGGAGCTACAAGAAAGCAGGAAGGCAGACCCCAGCTACAGTAGTAAGTAGGTCCCCATGCAGTCTATCAGCCAGCACGGTGTCACATTTGCAGCTGCTTTCCTGTGGGAGCTATCTTCAATACCACACTTTTTCTGTTCAGCTCCCATTGAAAAAACTACGTTTTGTCTCTTAAGGTATACAACTGAGTATGGGAGCTACAAGAAAGCAGGAAGATAGATCCTAGCTACTGTAGTAAGTAGGTCCCCATGCAGTCTAGCAGCCAGCACGGTGTCACATTTGCAGCTGCTTTCCTGTGGGAGCTATCTTCAATACCACACATTTTCAGTTCAGCTCCCATTGAAAGAATACATTTGTCAGTTAAGGTATACCACTGAGTATGGGAGCTACAAGAAAGCAGGAAGGCAGACCCCAGCTACAGTAGTAAGTAGGTCCCCATGCAGTCTAGCAGGCAGCACGGTGTCACATTTGCAGATGCTTTCCTGTGGGAGCTATCTTCAATACCACACTTTTTCTGTTCAGCTCCCATTGAAAGAATACTTTTGTCAGTTAAGGTATACCACTGAGTATGGGAGCTACAAGAAAGCAGGAAGGCAGACCCCAGCTACAGTAGTAAGTAGGTCCCCATGCAGTCTATCAGCCAGCACGGTGTCACATTTGCAGCTGCTTTCCTGTGGGAGCTATCTTCAATACCACACTTTTTCTGTTAAGCTCCCATTGAAAAAACTACGTTTTGTCTCTTAAGGTATACAACTGAGTATGGGAGCTACAAGAAAGCAGGAAGATAGATCCTAGCTACTGTAGTAAGTAGGTCCCCATGCAGTCTATCAGCCCGCACGGTGTCACATTTGCAGCTGCTTTCCTGTGAGAGCTATTTTCAATACCACACTTTTTCTTCTCAGCTCCCATTGAAAAAACAACATTTTGTCAGTTAAGGTATACGTCTGAGTATGGGAGCTACAAGAAAGCAGGAAGGCAGACCCCAGCTACAGTAGTAAGTAGGTCCCCATGCAGTCTAGCAGCCAGCACAGTGTCACATTTGCAGCTGCTTTCCTGTGGGAGCTATCTTCAATACAACACTTTTTCTGTTCAACTCCTTTTAAAGAATACATTTGTCTCTTAAGGTATACCACTGAGTATGGGAGCTACAAGAAAGCAGGAAGGCAGACCCCAGCTACAGTAGTAAGTAGGTCCCCATGTAGTCTATCAGCCAGCACGGTGTCACATTTGCAGCTGCTTTCCTGTGGGAGCTATCTTCAATACCACAGTTTTTCTCCTCAGCTCCCATTGAAAAAATACATTTGTCAGTTAAGGTATACCGCTGAGTATGGGAGCTACAAGAAAGCAGGAAGGCAGACCCCAGCTACAGTAGTAAGTAGGTCCCCATGCAGTCTATCAGCCAGCACGGTGTCACATTTGCAGCTGCTTTCCTGTGGGAGCTATCTTCAATACCACACTTTTTCTGTTCAGCTCCCATTGAAAGAATACATTTGTCACTTAAAGTATACCACTGAGTATGGGAGCTACAAGAAAGCAGGAATATAGATCCCAGCTACAGTAGTAAGTAGGTCCCCATGCAGTCTATCGGTCAGCACGGTGTCACATTTGCAGCTGCTTTCCTGTGGGAGCTATCTTTAATACCACACTTTTTCTGTTCAGCTCTCATTGAAAAAACTACATTTTTTCTCTTAAGGTATACAACTGAGTATGGGAGCTACAAGAAAGCAGGAAGATAGATCCCAGCTACAGTAGTAAGTAGGTCCCCATGCAGTCTATCGGTCAGCACGGTGTCACATTTGCAGCTGCTTTCCTGTGGGAGCTATCTTCAATACCACACTTTTTCTGTTCAGCTCCCACTGAAAGAATACATTTGTCAGTTAAGCTATACCACTGAGTATGGGAGCTACAAGAAAGCAGGAAGGCAGACCCCAGCTACAGTAGTTAGTAGGTCCCCATGCAGTCTACCAGCCCGCACGGTGTCACATTTGCAGCTGCTTTCCTGTGGGAGCTATTTTCAATACCACACTTTTTCTTCTCAGCTCCATTGAAAAAACTACATTTTGTCAGTTAAGGTATACCGCTGAGTATGGGAGGTACAAGAAAGCAGGAAGGCAGACCCCAGCTACACTAGTAAGTAGGTCCCCATGCAGTCTATCAGCCAGCACGGTGTCACATTTGCAGCTGCTTTCCTGTGGGAGCTATCTTCAATACCACACTTTTTCTGTTCAGCTCCCATTGAAAGAATACATTTGTCAGTTAAAGTATACCACTGAGTATGGGAGCTACAAGAAAGCAGGAAGGCAGAAACCAGCTACAGTAGTAAGTAGGTCCCCATGCAGTCTAGCAGCCAGCACGGTTTGACATTTGCAGCTGCTTTCCTGTGGGAGCTATCTTCAATACCACGCTTTTTCTCCTCAGTTCCCATTTAAAGAATATATTTGTCGGTTAAGGTATACCACTGAGTATGAGAGCTACAAGAAAGCAGGAAGATAGATTCCAGCTACAGTAGTAAGTAGGTCCCCATGCAGTCTAGCAGCCAGCACGGTGTCACATTTGCAGCTGCTTTCCTGTGGGAGCTATCTTCAATACCACACTTTTTCTGTTCAGCTCCCATTGAAAGAATACATTTGTCAGTTAAGGTATACCACTGAGTATGGGAGCTACAAGTAAGCAGGAAGGCAGACCCCAGCTACAGTAGTAAGTAGGTCCCCATGCAGTCTATCAGCCAGCACGGTGTCACATTTGCAGCTGCTTTCCTGTGGGAGCTATCTTCAATACCACACTTTTTCTGTTCAGCTCCCATTGAAAGAATACTTTTGTCAGTTAAGGTATACCACTGAGTATGGGAGCTACAAGAAAGCAGGAAGGCAGACCCCAGCTACAGTAGTAAGTAGGTCCCCATGCAGTCTATCAGCCAGCACGGTGTCACATTTGCAGCTGCTTTCCTGTGGGAGCTATCTTCAATACCACACTTTTTCTGTTCAGCTCCCATTGAAAGAATACATTTGTCAGTTAAGGTATACCACTGAGTATGGGAGCTACAAGTAAGCAGGAAGGCAGACCCCAGCTACAGTAGTAAGTAGGTCCCCATGCAGTCTAGCAGCCAGCACGGTGTCACATTTGCAGCTGCTTTCCTGTGGGAGCTATCTTTAATACCACACTTTTTCTGTTCAGCTCTCATTGAAAAAACTACATTTTTTCTCTTAAGGTATACAACTGAGTATGGGAGCTACAAGAAAGCAGGAAGATAGATCCCAGCTACTGTAATAAGTAGAACCCCATGCAGTCTATCAGACAGCACGGTGTCACATTTGCAGCTGCTTTCCTGTGGGAGCTATTTTCAATACCACGCTTTTTCTGTTCAGCTCCCATTGAAAAAACTACATTTTGTCAGTTAAGGTATACCGCTGACTATGGAAGCTACAAGAAAGCAGGAAGGCAGACCCCAGCGACAGTAGTAAGTAGGTCCCCATGCAGTCTATCAGCCAGCACGGTGTCACATTTGCAGCTGCTTTCCTGTGGGAGCTATCTTCAATACCACGCTTTTTCTGTTCAGCTCTCTTTACAGAATACATTTGTCAGTTAAGGTATACTACTGAGTATAGGAGCTACAAGAAAGCAGGAAGATAGATACCAGCTACTATAATAAGTAGGTCCCCATGCAGTCGAGCAGCCCGCACGGTGTCACATTTGCAGCTGCTTTCCTGTGAGAGCTATCTTCAATACCACACTTTTTCTGTTCAGCTCCCATTGAAAGAATACATTTGTCGGTTAAGGTATACCACTGAGTATGGGAGCTACAAGAAAGCAGGAAGGCAGAAACAAGCTACAGTAGTAAGTAGGTCCCCATGCAGTCTAGCAGCCAGCACGGTGTGACATTTGCAGCTGCTTTCCTGTGGGAGCTATCTTCAATACCACACTTTTTCTCCTCAGTTCCCATTTAAAGAATATATTTGTCGGTTAAGGTATACCGCTGAGTATGGGAGCTACAAGAAAGCAGGAAGATAGATTCCAGCTACAGTAGTAAGTAGGTCCCCATGCAGTCTATCAGCCAGCACGGTGTCACATTTGCAGCTGCTTTCCTGTGGGAGCTATCTTCAATACCACACTTTTTCTGTTCAGCTACCATTGAAAGAATACATTTGTCAGTTAAGGTATACCACTGAGTATGGGACCTACAAGAAAGCAGGAAGGCAGACCACAGGTACAGTAGTAAGTAGGTCCCCATGCAGTCTTGCAGGCAGCACGGTGTCACATTTGCAGATGCTTTCCTGTGGGAGCTATCTTCAATACCACACTTTTTCTGTTCAGCTCCCATTGAAAAAATACAGTTGTCTCTTAAGGTATACCACTGAGTATGGGAGCTACAAGAAAGCAGGAAGGCAGACCCCAGCTACTGTAGTAAGTAGGTCCCCATGCAGTCTAGCAGCCAGCACGGTGTCACATTTGCAGCTGCTTTCCTGTGGGAGCTATTTTCAATACAACACTTTTTCTTCTCAGCTCCCATTGAAAAAACTACATTTTGTCAGTTAAGGTATACCGCTGAGTATGGGAGCTACAAGAAAGCAGGAAGGCAGACCCCAGCTACAGTAGTAAGTAGGTCCCCATGTAGTCTATCAGCCAGCACGGTGTGACTTTTCCAGCTGCTTTCCTGTGGGAACTATATTCAATACCACACTTTTTCTCCTCAGTTCCCATTTAAAGAATACATTTGTCGGTTAAGGTATACCGCTGAGTATGGGAGCTACAAGAACGCAGGAAGATAGATCCCAGCTACAGTAGTAAGTAGATCCCCATGCAGTCTATCAGCCAGCTCGGTGTCACATTTGCAGCTGCTTTCCTGTGGGAGCTATCTTCAATACCACACTTTTTCTGTTCAGCTCCCATTGAAAGAATACTTTTGTCAGTTAAGGTATACCACTGAGTATGGGAGCTACAAGAAAGCAGGAAGGCAGACCCCAGCTACAGTAGTAAGTAGGTCCCCATGCAGTCTATCAGCCAGCACGGTGTCACATTTGCAGCTGCTTTCCTGTGGGAGCTATCTTCAATACCACACTTTTTCTGTTCAGCTCCCATTGAAAGAATACATTTGTCAGTTAAGGTATACCACTGAGTATGGGAGCTACAAGTAAGCAGGAAGGCAGACCCCAGCTACAGTAGTAAGTAGGTCCCCATGCAGTCTAGCAGCCAGCACGGTGTCACATTTGCAGCTGCTTTCCTGTGGGAGCTATCTTTAATACCACACTTTTTCTGTTCAGCTCTCATTGAAAAAACTACATTTTTTCTCTTAAGGTATACAACTGAGTATGGGAGCTACAAGAAAGCAGGAAGATAGATCCCAGCTACTGTAATAAGTAGAACCCCATGCAGTCTATCAGACAGCACGGTGTCACATTTGCAGCTGCTTTCCTGTGGGAGCTATTTTCAATACCACACTTTTTCTGTTCAGCTCCCATTGAAAAAACTACATTTTGTCAGTTAAGGTATACCGCTGACTATGGAAGCTACAAGAAAGCAGGAAGGCAGACCCCAGCGACAGTAGTAAGTAGGTCCCCATGCAGTCTATCAGCCAGCACGGTGTCACATTTGCAGCTGCTTTCCTGTGGGAGCTATCTTCAATACCACGCTTTTTCTGTTCAGCTCTCTTTACAGAATACATTTGTCAGTTAAGGTATACTACTGAGTATAGGAGCTACAAGAAAGCAGGAAGAGAGATACCAGCTACTATAATAAGTAGGTCCCCATGCAGTCGAGCAGCCCGCACGGTGTCACATTTGCAGCTGCTTTCCTGTGAGAGCTATCTTCAATACCACACTTTTTCTGTTCAGCTCCCATTGAAAGAATACATTTGTCGGTTAAGGTATACCACTGAGTATGGGAGCTACAAGAAAGCAGGAAGGCAGAAACAAGCTACAGTAGTAAGTAGGTCCCCATGCAGTCTAGCAGCCAGCACGGTGTGACATTTGCAGCTGCTTTCATGTGGGAGCTATCTTCAATACCACACTTTTTCTCCTCAGTTCCCATTTAAAGAATATATTTGTCGGTTAAGGTATACCGCTGAGTATGGGAGCTACAAGAAAGCAGGAAGATAGATTCCAGCTACAGTAGTAAGTAGGTCCCCATGCAGTCTATCAGCCAGCACGGTGTCACATTTGCAGCTGCTTTCCTGTGGGAGCTATCTTCAATACCACACTTTTTCTGTTCAGCTACCATTGAAAGAATACATTTGTCAGTTAAGGTATACCACTGAGTATGGGACCTACAAGAAAGCAGGAAGGCAGACCACAGGTACAGTAGTAAGTAGGTCCCCATGCAGTCTTGCAGGCAGCACGGTGTCACATTTGCAGATGCTTTCCTGTGGGAGCTATCTTCAATACCACACTTTTTCTGTTCAGCTCCCATTGAAAAAATACAGTTGTCTCTTAAGGTATACCACTGAGTATGGGAGCTACAAGAAAGCAGGAAGGCAGACCCCAGCTACTGTAGTAAGTAGGTCCCCATGCAGTCTAGCAGCCAGCACGGTGTCACATTTGCAGCTGCTTTCCTGTGGGAGCTATTTTCAATACAACACTTTTTCTTCTCAGCTCCCATTGAAAAAACTACATTTTGTCAGTTAAGGTATACCGCTGAGTATGGGAGCTACAAGAAAGCAGGAAGGCAGACCCCAGCTACAGTAGTAAGTAGGTCCCCATGTAGTCTATCAGCCAGCACGGTGTGACTTTTCCAGCTGCTTTCCTGTGGGAACTATATTCAATACCACACTTTTTCTCCTCATTTCCCATTTAAAGAATACATTTTTCGGTTAAGGTATACCGCTGAGTATGGGAGCTACAAGAACGCAGGAAGATAGATCCCAGCTACAGTAGTAAGTAGATCCCCATGCAGTCTATCAGCCAGCACGGTGTCACATTTGCAGCTGCTTTCCTGTGGGAGCTATCTTCAATACCACACTTTTTCAGTTCAGCTCCCATTGAAAGAATACATTTGTCAGTTAAGGTATACCACTGAGTATGGGAGCTACAAGAAAGCAAGAAGGCAGACCCCAGCTACAGTAGTAAGTAGGTCCCCATGCAGTCTATCAGCCAGCACGGTGTCACATTTGCACCTGCTTTCCTGTGGGAGCTATCTTCAATACCACACTTTTTCTGTTCAGCTCCCATTGAAAGAATACTTTTGTCACTTAAGGTATACCACTGAGTATGGGAGCTACAAGAAAGCAGGAAGGCAGACCCCAGCTAAAGTAGTAAGTAGGTCCCCATGCAGTCTATCAGCCAGCACGGTGTCACATTTGCAGCTGCTTTCCTGTGGGAGCTATCTTCAATACCACACTTTTTCTGTTCAGCTCCCATTGAAAAAACTACGTTTTGTCTCTTAAGGTATACAACTGAGTATGGGAGCTACAAGAAAGCAGGAAGATAGATCCTAGCTACTGTAGTAAGTAGGTCCCCATGCAGTCTAGCAGCCCGCACGGTGTCACATTTGCAGCTGCTTTCCTGTGAGAGCTATTTTCAATACCACACTTTTTCTTCTCAGCTCCCATTGAAAAAACAACATTTTGTCAGTTAAGGTATACGTCTGAGTATGGGAGCTACAAGAAAGCAGGAAGGCAGACCCCAGCTACAGTAGTAAGTAGGTCCCCATGCAGTCTAGCAGCCAGCACGGTGTCACATTTGCAGCTGCTTTCCTGTGGGAGCTATCTTCAATACAACACTTTTTCTGTTCAGCTCCCTTTAAATAATACATTTGTCTCTTAAGGTATACCACTGAGTATGGGAGCTACAAGAAAGCAGGAAGGCAGACCCCAGCTACAGTAGTAAGTAGGTCCCCATGCAGTCTAGCAGCCAGCACGGTGTCACATTTGCAGCTGCTTTCCTGTGGGAGCTATCTTCAATACCACACTTTTTCTGTTCAGCTCCCATTGAAAGAATACATTTGTCAGTTAAAGTATACCACTGAGTATGGGAGCTACAAGAAAGCAGGAATATAGATCCCAGCTACAGTAGTAAGTAGGTCCCCATGCAGTCTATCGGTCAGCACGGTGTCACATTTGTAGCTGCTTTCCTGTGGGAGCTATCTTCAATACCACACTTTTTCTGTTCAGCTCCCATTGAAAAAACTACGCTTTGTCTCTTAAGGTATACAACTGAGTATGGGAGCTACAAGAAAGCAGGAAGATAGATCCTAGCTACTGTAGTAAGTAGGTCCCCATGCAGTCTAGCAGCCAGCACGGTGTCACATTTGCAGCTGCTTTCCTGTGAGAGCTATTTTCAATACCACATTTTTCTTCTCAGCTCCCATTGAAAAAACTACATTTTGTCAGTTAAGGTATACCGCTGAGTATGGGAGGTACAAGAAAGCAGGAAGGCAGACCCCAGCTACAGTAGTAAGTAGGACCCCATGCAGTCTAGCAGCCAGCACGGTGTCACATTTGCAGCTGCTTTCCTGTGGGAGCTATCTTCAATACCACACTTTTTCTCCTCAGCTCCCATTGAAAGAATATATTTGATAGCTAAGGAATACCGCTGAGTATGGGAGCTACAAGAAAGCAGGAATCAAAACCCCAGCTACAGTAGTTAGTAGGTCCCCATGCAGTCTACCAGCCCGCACGGTGACACATTTGCAGCTGTTTTCCTGTGGGAGCTATTTTCAATACCACACTTTTTCTTCTCAGCTCCATTGAAAAAACTACATTTTGTCAGTTAAGGTATACCGCTGAGTATGGGAGCTACAAGAAAGCAGGAAGGCAGACCCCAGCTACAGTAGTAAGTAGGACCCCATGCAGTCTATCAGCCAGCAAGGTGTCACATTTGCAGCTGCTTTCCTGTGGGAGCTATCTTCAATACCACACTTTTTCTGTTCAGCTCCCATTCAAAGAATACATTTGTCTCTTAAGGTATACCACTGAGTATGGGAGCTACAAGAAAGCAGGAAGGCAGACCCCAGCTACAGTAGTAAGTAGGTCCCCATGCAGTCTATCAGCCAGCACGGTGTCACATTTGCAGCTGCTTTCCTGTGTGAGCTATCTTCAATACAACACTTTTTCTGTTCAGCTCCCTTTACAGAATACACTTGTCAGTTAAGGTATACCACTGAGTATGGGAGCTACAAGAAAGCAGGAAGGCAGAAACAAGCTACAGTAGTAAGTAGGTCCCCATGCAGTCTAGCAGCCAGCACGGTGTCACATTTGCAGCTGCTTTCCTGTGGGAGCTATTTTCAATACAACACTTTTTCTTCTCAGCTCCCATTGAAAAAACTACATTTTGTCAGTTAAGGTATAACGCTGAGTATGGGAGCTACAAGAAAGCAGGAAGGCAGACCCCAGCTACAGTAGTAAGTAGGTCCCCATGTAGTCTATCAGCCAGCACGGTGTCACATTTGCAGCTGCTTTCCTGTGGGAGCTATATTCAATACCACACTTTTTCTCCTCAGTTCCCATTTAAAGAATACATTTGTCGGTTAAGGTATACCGCTGAGTATGGGAGCTACAAGAACGCAGGAAGATAGATCCCAGCTACAGTAGTAAGTAGGTCCCCATGCAGTCTAGCAGCCAGCACGGTGTCACATTTGCAGCTGCTTTCCTGTGGGAGCTATCTTCAATACCACACTTTTTCAGTTCAGCTCCCATTGAAAGAATACATTTGTCAGTTAAGGTATACCACTGAGTATGGGAGCTACAAGAAAGCAGGAAGGCAGACCCCAGCTACAGTAGTAAGTAGGTCCCCATGCAGTCTTGCAGGCAGCACGGTGTCACATTTGCACCTGCTTTCCTGTGGGAGCTATCTTCAATACCACACTTTTTCTGTTCAGCTCCCATTGAAAGAATACATTTGTCAGTGAAGGTATACCACTGAGAATGGGAGCTACAAGAAAGCAGGAAGGCAGACCCCAGCTACAGTAGTAAGTAGGTCCCCATGCAGTCTATCAGCCAGCACGGTGTCACATTTGCAGCTGCTTTCCTGTGGGAGCTATCTTCAATACCACACTTTTTCTGTTCAGCTCCCATTGAAAAAACTACGTTTTGTCTCTTAAGGTATACAACTGAGTATGGGAGCTACAAGAAAGCAGGAAGATAGATCCTAGCTACTGTAGTAAGTAGGTCCCCATGCAGTCTATCAGCCAGCACGGTGTCACATTTGCAGCTGCTTTCCTGTGGGAGCTATCTTCAATACCACACATTTTCTGTTCAGCTCCCATTGAAAGAATACATTTGTCAGTTAAGGTATACCACTGAGTATGGGAGCTACAAGAAAGCAGGAAGGCAGACCCCAGCTACAGTAGTAAGTAGGTCCCCATGCAGTCTAGCAGGCAGCACGGTGTCACATTTGCAGATGCTTTCCTGTGGGAGCTATCTTCAATACCACACTTTTTCTGTTCAGCTCCCATTGAAAGAATACTTTTGTCAGTTAAGGTATACCACTGAGTATGGGAGCTACAAGAAAGCAGGAAGGCAGACCCCAGCTACAGTAGTAAGTAGGTCCCCATGCAGTCTATCAGCCAGCACGGTGTCACATTTGCAGCTGCTTTCCTGTGGGAGCTATCTTCAATACCACACTTTTTCTGTTAAGCTCCCATTGAAAAAACTACGTTTTGTCTCTTAAGGTATACAACTGAGTATGGGAGCTACAAGAAAGCAGGAAGGCAGACCCCAGCTACAGTAGTAAGTAGGTCCCCATGCAGTCTAGCAGCCCGCACGGTGTCACATTTGCAGCTGCTTTCCTGTGAGAGCTATTTTCAATACCACACTTTTTCTTCTCAGCTCCCATTGAAAAAACAACATTTTGTCAGTTAAGGTATACGTCTGAGTATGGGAGCTACAAGAAAGCAGGAAGGCAGACCCCAGCTACAGTAGTAAGTAGGTCCCCATGCAGTCTAGCAGCCAGCACAGTGTCACATTTGCAGCTGCTTTCCTGTGGGAGCTATCTTCAATACAACACTTTTTCTGTTCAACTCCTTTTAAAGAATACATTTGTCTCTTAAGGTATACCACTGAGTATGGGAGCTACAAGAAAGCAGGAAGGCAGACCCCAGCTACAGTAGTAAGTAGGTCCCCATGCAGTCTAGCAGCCCGCACGGTGTCACATTTGCAGCTGCTTTCCTGTGGGAGCTATCTTCAATACCACAGTTTTTCTCCTCAGCTCCCATTGAAAGAATACATTTGTCAGTTAAGGTATACCGCTGAGTATGGGAGCTACAAGAAAGCAGGAAGGCAGACCCCAGCTACAGTAGTAAGTAGGTCCCCATGCAGTCTATCAGCCAGCACGGTGTCACATTTGCAGCTGCTTTCCTGTGGGAGCTATCTTCAATACCACACTTTTTCTGTTCAGCTCCCATTGAAAGAATACATTTGTCACTTAAAGTATACCACTGAGTATGGGAGCTACAAGAAAGCAGGAATATAGATCCCAGCTACAGTAGTAAGTAGGTCCCCATGCAGTCTATCGGTCAGCACGGTGTCACATTTGCAGCTGCTTTCCTGTGGGAGCTATCTTCAATACCACACTTTTTCTGTTCAGCTCCCATTGAAAAAACTAAGTTTTGTCTCTTAAGGTATACAACTGAGTATGGGAGCTACAAGAAAGCAGGAAGATAGATCCCAGCTACAGTAGTAAGTAGGTCCCCATGCAGTCTAGCAGCCAGCACGGTGTCACATTTGCAGCTGCTTTCCTGTGAGAGCTATTTTCAATACCACATTTTTCTTCTCAGCTCCCATTGAAAAAACTACATTTTGTCAGTTAAGGTATACCGCTGAGTATGGGAGGTACAAGAAAGCAGGAAGGCAGACCCCAGCTACAGTAGTAAGTAGGACCCCATGCAGTCTAGCAGCCAGCACGGTGTCACATTTGCAGCTGCTTTCCTGTGGGAGCTATCTTCAATACCACACTTTTTCTGTTCAGCTCCCATTGAAAGAATACATTTGTCAGTTAAGGTATACCACTGAGTATGGGAGCTACAAGAAAGTAGGAATCAAGACCCCAGCTACAGTAGTTAGTAGGTCCCCATGCAGTATACCAGCCCGCACGGTGACACATTTGCAGCTGCTTTCCTGTGGGAGCTATTTTCAATACCACACTTTTTCTTCTCAGCTCCATTGAAAAAACTACATTTTGTCAGTTAAGGTATACCGCTGAGTATGGGAGCTACAAGAAAGCAGGAAGGCAGACCCCAGCTACAGTAGTAAGTAGGTCCCCATGCAGTCTATCAGCCAGCACGGTGTCACATTTGCAGCTGCTTTCCTGTGGGAGCTATCTTCAATACCACACTTTTTCTGTTCAGCTCCCTTTAAAGAATACATTTGTCTCTTAAGGTATACCACTGAGTATGGGAGCTACAAGAAAGCAGGAAGGCAGACCCCAGCTACAGTAGTAAGTAGGTCCCCATGCAGTCTATCAGCCAGCACGGTGTCACATTTGCAGCTGCTTTCCTGAGGGAGCTATCTTCAATACAACAGTTTTTCTGTTCAGCTCCCTTTACAGAATACATTTGTCAGTTAAGGTATACTACTGAGTATAGGAGCTACAAGAAAGCAGGAAGATAGATACCAGCTACTGTAATAAGTAGGTCCCCATGCAGTCGAGCAGCCCGCACGGTGTCACATTTGCAGCTGCTTTCCTGTGGAGCTATCTTCAATACCACACTTTTTCTGTTCAGCTCCCATTGAAAGAATACATTTGTCGGTTAAGGTATACCACTGAGTATGGGAGCTACAAGAAAGCAGGAAGGCAGAAACCAGCTACAGTAGTAAGTAGGTCCCCATGCAGTCTAGCAGCCAGCACGGTGTGACATTTGCAGCTGCTTTCCTGTGGGAGCTATCTTCAATACCACGCTTTTTCTCCTCAATTCCCATTTAAATAATGTATTTGTCGGTTAAGGTATACCGCTGAGTATGGGAGCTACAAGAAAGCAGGAAGATAGATTCCAGCTACAGTAGTAAGTAGGTCCCCATGCAGTCTATCAGCCAGCACGGTGTCACATTTGCAGCTGCTTTCCTGTGGGAGCTATCTTCAATACCACACTTTTTCAGTTCAGCTCCCATTGAAAGAATACATTTGTCAGTTAAGGTATACCACTGAGTATGGGACCTACAAGAAAGCAGGAAGGCAGACCCCAGCTACAGTAGTAAGTAGGTCCCCATGCAGTCTTGCAGGCAGCAAGGTGTCACATTTGCAGATGCTTTCCTGTGGGAGCTATCTTCAATACCACACTTTTTCTGTTCAGCTCCCATTGAAAAAATACAGTTGTCTCTTAAAGTATACCACTGAGTATGGGAGCTACAAGAAAGCGGCAAGATAGATCCCAGCTACAGTAGTAAGTAGGTCCCCATGCAGTCTATCAGTCAGCACGGTGTCACATTTGCAGCTGCTTTCCTGTGGGAGCTATCTTCAATACCACACTTTTTCTTCTCAGCTCCCATTGAAAAAACTATATTTTGTCAGTTAAGGTATACCGCTGAGTATGGGAGCTACAAGAAAGCAGGAAGGCAGACCCCAGCTACAGTAGTAAGTAGGTCCCCATGCAGTCTAGCAGCCAGCACGGTGTCACATTTGCAGCTGCTTTCCTGTGGGAGCTATCTTCAATACCACACTTTTTCTGTTCAGCTCCCATTGAAAGAATACATTTGTCAGTTAAGGTATACCACTGAGAATGGGAGCTACAAGAAAGCAGGAAGGCAGACCCCAGCTAAGGTAGTAAGTAGGTCCCCATGCAGTCTATCAGCCAGCACGGTGTCACATTTGCAGCTGCTTTCCTGTGGGAGCTATCTTCAATACCACACTTTTTCTCCTCAGCTCCCATTGAAAAAATACATTTGTCAGTTAAGGTATACCGCTGAGTATGGGAGCTACAAGAAAGCAGGAAGGCAGACCCCAGCTACAGTAGTAAGTAGGTCCCCATGCAGTCTAGCAGCCAGCACGGTGTCACATTTGCAGCTGCTTTCCTGTGGGAGCTATCTTCAATACCACACTTTTTCTGTTCAGCTCCCATTGAAAGAATACATTTGTCAGTTAAGGTATACCACTGAGTATGGGAGGTACAAGAAAGCAGGAAAGCAGACACCAGCTACAGTAGTAAGTAGGTCCCCATTCAGTCTAGCAGCCAGCACGGTGTCACATTTGCAGCTGCTTTCCTGTGGGAGCTATCTTCAATACCACACTTTTTCTGTTCAGCTCCCTTTGAAAGAATACATTTGTCAGTTAAGGTATACCACTGAGAATGGGAGGTACAAGAAAGCAGGAAAGCAGACACCAGCTACAGTAGTAAGTAGGTCCCCATGCAGTCTAGCAGCCAGCACGGTGTCACATTTGCAGCTGCTTTCCTGTGGGAGCTATCTTCAATACCACACTTTTTCTCCTCAGTTCCCATTTAAAGAATACATTTGTCGGTTAAGGTATACCGCTGAGTATGGGAGCTACAAGAAAGCAGGAAGATAGATCCCAGCTACAGTAGTAAGTAGGTCCCCATGCAGTCTATCAGTCAGCACGGTGTCACATTTGCAGCTGCTTTCCTGTGGGAGCTATCTTCAATACCACACTTTTTCTGTTCAGCTCCCATTGAAAGAATACATTTGTCAGTTAAGGTATACCACTGAGTATGGGAGCTACAAGTAAGCAGGAAGGCAGACCCCAGCTACAGTAGTAAGTAGGTCCCCATGCAGTCTATCAGCCAGCACGGTGTCACATTTGCAGCTGCTTTCCTGTGGGAGCTATCTTCAATACCACACTTTTTCTCCTCAGCTCCCATTGAAAGAATATATTTGATAGCTAAGGTATACCGCTGAGTATGGGAGCTACAAGAAAGCAGGAAGGCAGACCCCAGCTACAGTAGTAAGTAGGTCCCCATGCATTCTAGCAGCCAGCACGGTGTCACATTTGCACCTGCTTTCCTGTGGGAGCTATCTTCAATACCACACTTTTTCTGTTCAGCTCCCATTGAAAGAATACATTTGTCAGTTAAGGTATACCACTGAGAATGGGAGCTACAAGAAAGCAGGAAGACAGACCCCAGCTACAGTAGTAAGTAGGTCCCCATGCAGTCTAGCAGCCAGCACGGTGTCACATTTGCAGCTGCTTTCCTGTGGGAGCTATCATCAATACCACACTTTTTCTCCTCAGCTCCCATTGAAAGAATACATTTCTCAGTTAAGGTATACCACTGAGTATGGGAGCTACAAGAAAGCAGGAAGATAGATCCCAGCTACTGTAATAAGTAGGACCCCATGCAGTCTATCAGCCAGCACGGTGTCACATTTGCAGCTGCTTTCCTGTGGGAGCTATCTTCAATACCAGACTTTTTCTCCTCAGTTCCCATTTAAAGAATACATTTGTCAGTTAAGGTATACCGCTGAGTATGGGAGCTACAAGAAAGCAGGAATGCAGACCCCAGCTACAGTAGTAAGTAGGTACCCATGCAGTCTAGCAGCCAGCACGGTGTCACATTTGCAGCTGCTTTCCTGTGGGAGCTATCTTAAATACCACAGTTTTTCTTCTCAGCTCCCATTGAAAAAACTACATTTTGTCAGTTAAGGTATACCGCTGAGTATGGGAGCTACAAGAAAGCAGGAAGGCAGACCCCAGCTACAGTAGTAAGTAGGTCCCCATGCAGTCTAGCAGCCAGCACGGTGTCACATTTGCAGCTGCTTTCCTGTGGGAGCTATCTTCAATACCACACTTTTTCTGTTCAGCTCCCCTTGAAAGAATACATTTGTCAGTTAAAGTACACCACTGAGAATGGGAGCTACAATAAATCAGGAAGGCAGACCCCAGCTACAGTAGTAAGTAGGTCCCCATGCAGTCTAGCAGCCAGCACGGTGTCACATTTGCAGCTGCTTTCCTGTGGGAGCTATCTTCAATACCACACTTTTTCTCGTCAGTTCCCATTTAAAGAATACATTTGTCTCTTAAGGTATACCGCTGAGTATGGGAGCTACAAGAAATCAGGAAGATAGATCCCAGCTACAGTAGTAAGTAGGTCCCCATGCAGTCTATCAGTCAGCACGGTGTCACATTTGCAGCTGCTTTCCTGTGGGAGCTATCTTCAATACCACACTTTTTCTTTTCAGCTCCCATTGAAAGAATACTTTTGTCAGTTAAGGTATACCACTGAGTATGGGAGCTACAAGAAAGCAGGAAGGCAGACCGCAGCTACAGTAGTAAGTAGGTCCCCATGCAGTCTAGCAGCCAGCACGGTGTCACATTTGCAGCTGCTTTCGTGTGGGAGCTATCTTCAATACCACACTTTTTTTCTTCTCAGCTCCCTTTGAAAAAACTACATTTTGTCAGTTAAGGTATACCGCTGAGTATGGGAGCTACAAGAAAGCAGGAAGGCAGACCCCAGCTACAGTAGTAAGTAGGTCCCCATGCAGTCTAGCAGCCAGCACGGTGTCACATTTGCAGCTGCTTTCCTGTGGGAGCTATCTTCAATACCACACTTTTTCTGTTCAGCTCCCATTGAAAGAATATATTTATCAGTTAAGGTATACCGCTGAGTATGGGAGCTACAAGAAAGCAGGAATGCAGACCCCAGCTACAGTAGTAAGTAGGTACCCATGCAGTCTAGCAGCCAGCACGGTGTCACATTTGCAGCTGCTTTCCTGTGGGAGCTATCTTCAATACCACACTTTTTCTTCTCAGCTCCCATTGAAAAAACTACATTTTGTCAGTTAAGGTATACCGCTGAGTATGGGAGCTACAAGAAAGCAGGAAGGCAGACCCCAGCTACAGTAGTAAGTAGGTCCCCATGCAGTCTAGCAGCCAGCACGGTGTCACATTTGCAGCTGCTTTCCTGTGGGAGCTATCTTCAATACCACACTTTTTCTGTTCAGCTCCCATTGAAAGAATACATTTGTCAGTTAAAGTATACCACTGAGAATGGGAGCTACAGGAAATCAGGAAGGCAGACCTCAGCTACAGTAGTAAGTAGGTCCCCATGCAGTCTAGCAGCCAGCACGGTGTCACATTTGCAGCTGCTTTCCTGTGGGAGCTATCTTCAATACCACACTTTTTCTCGTCAGTTCCCATTTAAAGAATACGTTTGTCTCTTAAGGTATACCGCTGAGTATGGGAGCTACAAGAAATCAGGAAGATAGATCCCAGCTACAGTAGTAAGTAGGTCCCCATGCAGTCTATCAGTCAGCACGGTGTCACATTTGCAGCTGCTTTCCTGTGGGAGCTATCTTCAATACCACATTTTTCTGTTCAGCTCCCATTGAAAGAATACATTTGTCATTTAAGGTATACCGCTGAGTATGGGAGCTACAAGAAAGCAGGAAGGCAGACCCCAGCTACAGTAGTAAGTAGGTCCCCATGCACTCTATCAGCCAGCACGGTGTCACATTTGCAGCTGCTTTCCTGTGGGAGCTATCTTCAATACCACACTTTTTCTCCTCAGTTCCCATTTAAAGAATACATTTGTCTCTTAAGGTATACCACTGAGTATGGGAGCTACAAGAAAGCAGGAAGGCAGACCCCAGCTACAGTAGTAAGTAGGTCCCCATGCAGTCTATCAGCCAGCACGGTGTCACATTTGCAGCTGCTTTCCTGTGGGAGCTATCTTCAATACCACACTTTTTCTGTTCAGCTCCCATTGAAAGAATATATTTATCAGTTAAGGTATACCACTGAGTATGGGAGCTACAAGAAAGCAGGAAGGAAGACCCCAGCTACAGTAGTTAGTACGTCCCCATGCAGTCTAGCAGCCAGCACGGTGTCACATTTGCAGCTGCTTTCCTGTGGGAGCTATCTTCAATACCACACTTTTTCTGTTCAGCTCCCATTGAAAGAATACATTTGTCAGTTGAGGTATACCGCTGAGTATGGCAGCTACAAGAAAGCAGGAAGATAGATCCCAGCTACTGTAATAAGTAGGACCCCATGCAATCTATCAGTCAGCAAGATGTCACATTTGCAGCTGCTTTCCTGTGGGAGCTATCTTCAATACCACACTTTTTCTGTTCAGCTCCCATTGAAAGAATACATTTCTCAGTTGAGGTATACCGCTGAGTATGGGAGCTACAAGAAAGCAGGAAGATAGATCCCAGCTACTGTAATAAGTAGGTCCCCATGCAGTCTATCAGCCAGCACGATGTCACATTTGCAGCTGCTTTCCTGTGGGAGCTATCTTCAATACCACACTTTTTCTGTTCAGCTCCCATTGAAAAAACTACATTTTGTCAGTTAAGGTATACCGCTGAGTATGGGAGCTACAAGAAAGCAGGAAGGCAGACCCCAGCTACAGTAGTAAGTAGGTCCCCATGCAGTGTAGCAGCCAGCACGGTGTCACATTTGCAGCTGCTTTCCTGTGGGAGCTATCTTCAATACCACACTTTTTCTCCTCAGTTCCCATTTAAAGAATACATTTGTCTCTTAAGGTATACCACTGAGTATGGGAGCTACAAGAAAGCAGGAAGGCAGACCCCAGCTACAGTAGTAAGTAGGTCCCCATGCAGTCTAGCAGCCAGCACGGTGTCACATTTGCAGCTGCTTTCCTGTGGGAGCTATCTTCAATACCACACTTTTTCTCCTCAGTTCCCATTTAAAGAATACATTTCTCGGTTAAGGTATACCGCTGAGTATGGGAGCTACAAGAAAGCAGGAAGATAGATCCTAGCTACTGTAGTAAGTAGGTCCCCATGCAGTCTAGCAGCCCGCACGGTGTCACATTTGCAGCTGCTTTCCTGTGGCAGCTATCTTCAATACCACACTTTTTCTGTTCAGCTCCCAATGAAAGAATATATTTGTTAGCCAAGGTATACTGCTGAGTATGGGAGCTACAAGAAAGCAGGAAGATAGATTCCAGCTACAGTAGTAAGTAGGTCCCCATGCAGTCTAGCAGCCAGCACGGTGTCACATTTGCAGCTGCTTTCCTGTGGCAGCTATCTTCAATACCACAGTTTTTCTCCTCAGCTCCCATTGAAAGAATATATTTGTTAGCTAAGGTATACCGCTGAGTATGGGAGCTACAAGAAAGCAGGAAGGCAGACCCCAGCTACAGTAGTAAGTAGGTCCCCATGCAGTCTAGCAGCCAGCAAGGTGTCACATTTGCAGCTGCTTTCCTGTGGGAGCTATCTTCAATACCACACTTTTTCTTCTCAGCTCCCATTGAAAAAACTACATTTTGTCAGTTAAGGTATACCGCTGAGTATGGGAGCTACAAGAAAGCAGGAAGGCAGACCTCAGCTACAGTAGTAAGTAGGTCCCCATGCAGTCTAGCAGCCAGCACGGTGTCACATTTGCAGCTGCTTTCCTGTGGCAGCTATCTTCAATACCACACTTTTTCTGTTCAGCTCCCATTGAAAGAATACATTTCTCAGTTAAGGTATACCACTGAGAATGGGAGCTACAAGAAAGCAGGTAGATAGATCCCAGCTACTGTAGTAAGTAGGGCCCCATGCAGTCTAGCAGCCAGCACGGTGTCACATTTGCAGCTGCTTTCCTGTGGGAGCTATCTTCAATACCACACTTTTTCTGTTCAGCTCCCATTGAAAAAACTACGTTTTGTCTCTTAAGGTATACAACTGAGTATGGGAGCTACAAGAAAGCAGGAAGATAGATCCTAGCTACTGTAGTAAGTAGGTCCCCATGCAGTCTAGCAGCCCTCACGGTGTCACATTTGCAGCTGCTTTCCTGTGGGAGCTATCTTCAATACCACACTTTTTCTGTTCAGCTCCCATTGAAAGAATACATTTGTCAGTTAAGGTATACCACTGAGAATGGGAGCTACAAGAAAGCAGGAAGGAAGACCCCAGCTACAGTAGTAAGTAGGTCCCCATGCAGTCTAGCAGCCAGCACGGTGTCACATTTGCAGCTGCTTTCCTGTGGGAGCTATCTTCAATACCACACTTTTTCTGTTCAGCTCCCATTGAAAAAACTACGTTTTGTCTCCTAAGGTATACAACTGAGTATGGGAGCTACAAGAAAGCAGGAAGATAGATCCTAGCTACTGTAGTAAGTAGGTCCCCATGCAGTCTAGCAGCCCGCACGGTGTCACATTTGCAGCTGCTTTCCTGTGGGAGCTATCTTCAATACCACAGTTTTTCTCCTCAACTCCCATTGAAAGAATACATTTGTCAGTTAAGGTATACCGCTGACTTTGGGAGCTACAAGTAAGCAGGAAGGCAGACCCCAGCTACAGTAGTAAGTAGGTCCCCATGCAGTCTAGCAGCCAGCACGGTGTCACATTTGTAGCTGCTTTCCTGTGGGAGCTATCTTCAATACCACACTTTTTCTCCTCAGTTCCCATTTAAAGAATACATTTGTCGGTTAAGGTATACCGCTGAGTATGGGAGCTACAAGAAAGCAGGAAGATAGATCCCAGCTACAGTAGTAAGTAGGTCCCCATGCAGTCTATCAGCCAGCATGGTGTCACATTTGCAGCTGCTTTCCTGTGGCAGCTATCTTCAATACCACACTTTTTCTCGTCAGTTCCCATTTAAAGAATACATTTGTCTCTTAAGGTATACCACTGAGTATGGGAGCTACAAGAAAGCAGGAAGGCAGACCCCAGCTACAGTAGTAAGTAGGTCCCCATGCAGTCTAGCAGCCAGCACGGTGTCACATTTGCAGCTGCTTTCCTGTGGGAGCTATCTTCAATACCACACTTTTTCTCCTCAGCTCCCATTGAAAAAACTATGTTTTGTCTCTTAAGGTATACAACTGAGTATGGGAGCTACAAGAAAGCAGGAAGATAGATCCTAGCTACTGTAGTAAGTAGGTCCCCATGCAGTCTAGCAGCCCGCACGGTGTCACATTTGCAGCTGCTTTCCTGTGGGAGCTATCTTCAATACCACACTTTTTCTTCTCAGCTCCCATTGAAAAAACTACATTTTGTCAGTTAAGGTATACCGCTGAGTATGGGAGCTACAAGAAAGCAGGAAGGCAGACCCCAGCTACAGTAGTAAGTAGATCCCCATGCAGTCTATCAGCCAGCACGGTGTCACATTTGCAGCTGCTTTCCTGTGGGAGCTATCTTCAATACCACACTTTTTCTCGTCAGTTCCCATAAAGGATACATTTGTCTCTTAAGGTATACCGCTGAGTATGGGAGCTACAAGAAAGCAGGAAGGCAGACCCCAGCTACAGTAGTAAGTAGGTCCCCATGCAGTCTAGCAGCCAGCACGGTGTCACATTTGCAGCTGCTTTCCTGTGGGAGCTATCTTCAATACCACACTTTTTCTCCTCAGTTCCCATTTAAAGAATACATTTGTCGGTTAAGGTATACCGCTGAGTATGGGAGCTACAAGAAAGCAGGAAGATAGATCCCAGCTACAGTAGTAAGTAGGTCCCCATGCAGTCTATCAGTCAGCACGGTGTCACATTTGCAGCTGCTTTCCTGTGGGAGCTATCTTCAATACCACACTTTTTCTCCTCAGTTCCCATTTAAAGAATACATTTGTCGGTTAAGGTATACCGCTGAGTATGGGAGCTACAAGAAAGCATGAAGATAGATCCCAGCTACAGTAGTAAGTAGGTCCCCATGCAGTCTATCAGTCAGCACGGTGTCACATTTGCAGCTGCTTTCCTGTGGGAGCTATCTTCAATACCACACTTTTTCTGTTCAGCTCCCATTGAAAGAATACATTTGTCAGTTAAGGTATACCACTGAGTATGGGAGCTACAAGTAAGCAGGAAGGCAGACCCCAGCTACAGTAGTAAGTAGGTCCCCATGCAGTCTATCAGCCAGCACGGTGTCACATTTGCAGCTGCTTTCCTGTGGCAGCTATCTTCAATACCACACTTTTTCTCCTCAGCTCCCATTGAAAGAATATATTTGATAGCTAAGGTATACCGCTGAGTATGGGAGCTACAAGAAAGCAGGAAGGCAGACCCCAGCTACAGTAGTAAGTAGGTCCCCATGCAGTCTAGCAGCCAGCACGGTGTCACATTTGCACCTGCTTTCCTGTGGGAGCTATCTTCAATACCACACTTTTTCTGTTCAGCTCCCATTGAAAGAATACATTTGTCAGTTAAGGTATACCACTGAGAATGGGAGCTACAAGAAAGCAGGAAGGCAGACCCCAGCTACAGTAGTAAGTAGGTCCCCATGCAGTCTAGCAGCCAGCACGGTGTCACATTTGCAGCTGCTTTCCTGTGGGAGCTATCTTCAATACCACACTTTTTCTGTTCAGCTCCCATTGAAAGAATACATTTCTCAGTTGAGGTATACCGCTGAGTATGGGAGCTACAAGAAAGCAGGAAGATAGATCCCAGCTACTGTAATAAGTAGGTCCCCATGCAGTCTATCAGCCAGCACGATGTCACATTTGCAGCTGCTTTCCTGTGGCAGCTATCTTCAATACCACACTTTTTCTGTTCAGCTCCCAATGAAAGAATATATTTGTTAGCCAAGGTATACTGCTGAGTATGGGAGCTAAAAGAAAGCAGGAAGATAGATTCCAGTTACAGTAGTAAGTAGGTCCCCATGCAGTCTAGCAGCCAGCACGGTGTCACATTTGCAGCTGCTTTCCTGTGGCAGCTATCTTCAATACCACACTTTTTCTCCTCAGCTCCCATTGAAAGAATATATTTGTTAGCTAAGGTATACCGCTGAGTATGGGAGCTACAAGAAAGCAGGAAGGCAGACCCCAGCTACAGTAGTAAGTAGGTCCCCATGCAGTCTAGCAGCCAGCACGGTGTCACATTTGCAGCTGCTTTCCTGTGGGAGCTATCTTCAATACCACACTTTTTCTGTTCAGCTCCCATTGAAAAAACTACGTTTTGTCTCTTAAGGTATACAACTGAGTATGGGAGCTACAAGAAAGCAGGATGATAGATCCTAGCTACTGTAGTAAGTAGGTCCCCATGCAGTCTAGCAGCCCTCACGGTGTCACATTTGCAGCTGCTTTCCTGTGGGAGCTATCTTCAATACCACACTTTTTCTGTTCAGCTCCCATTGAAAGAATACATTTGTCAGTTAAGGTATACCACTGAGAATGGGAGCTACAAGAAAGCAGGAAGGAAGACCCCAGCTACAGTAGTAAGTAGGTCCCCATGCAGTCTAGCAGCCAGCACGGTGTCACATTTGCAGCTGCTTTCCTGTGGGAGCTATCTTCAATACCACACTTTTTCTGTTCAGCTCCCATTGAAAGAATACATTTGTCAGTTAAGGTATACCACTGAGAATGGGAGCTACAAGAAAGCAGGAAGGAAGACCCCAGCTACAGTAGTAAGTAGGTCCCCATGCAGTCTAGCAGCCAGCACGGTGTCACATTTGCAGCTGCTTTCCTGTGGGAGCTATCTTCAATACCACACTTTTTCTGTTCAGCTCCCATTGAAAAAACTACGTTTTGTCTCCTAAGGTATACAACTGAGTATGGGAGCTACAAGAAAGCAGGAAGATAGATCCTAGCTACTGTAGTAAGTAGGTCCCCATGCAGTCTAGCAGCCCGCACGGTGTCACATTTGCAGCTGCTTTCCTGTGGGAGCTATCTTCAATACCACAGTTTTTCTCCTCAACTCCCATTGAAAGAATACATTTGTCAGTTAAGGTATACCGCTGACTTTGGGAGCTACAAGTAAGCAGGAAGGCAGACCCCAGCTACAGTAGTAAGTAGGTCCCCATGCAGTCTAGCAGCCAGCACGGTGTCACATTTGTAGCTGCTTTCCTGTGGGAGCTATCTTCAATACCACACTTTTTCTCCTCAGTTCCCATTTAAAGAATACATTTGTCGGTTAAGGTATACCGCTGAGTATGGGAGCTACAAGAAAGCAGGAAGATAGATCCCAGCTACAGTAGTAAGTAGGTCCCCATGCAGTCTATCAGCCAGCATGGTGTCACATTTGCAGCTGCTTTCCTGTGGGAGCTATCTTCAATACCACACTTTTTCTCCTCAGTTCCCATTTAAAGAATACATTTGTCTCTTAAGGTATACCGCTGAGTATGGGAGCTACAAGAAAGCAGGAAGGCAGACCCCAGCTACAGTAGTAAGTAGGTCCCCATGCAGTCTATCAGCCAGCACGGTGTCACATTTGCAGCTGCTTTCCTGTGGGAGCTATCTTCAATACCACACTTTTTCTCCTCAGCTCCCATTGAAAAAACTATGTTTTGTCTCTTAAGGTATACAACTGAGTATGGGAGCTACAAGAAAGCAGGAAGATAGATCCTAGCTACTGTAGTAAGTAGGTCCCCATGCAGTCTAGCAGCCCGCACGGTGTCACATTTGCAGCTGCTTTCCTGTGGGAGCTATTTTCAATACCACACTTTTTCTTCTCAGCTCCCATTGAAAAAACTACATTTTGTCAGTTAAGGTATACCGCTGAGTATGGGAGCTACAAGAAAGCAGGAAGGCAGACCCCAGCTACAGTAGTAAGTAGATCCCCATGCAGTCTATCAGCCAGCACGGTGTCACATTTGCAGCTGCTTTCCTGTGGGAGCTATCTTCAATACCACACTTTTTCTCGTCAGTTCCCATAAAGGATACATTTGTCTCTTAAGGTATACCGCTGAGTATGGGAGCTACAAGAAAGCAGGAAGGCAGACCCCAGCTACAGTAGTAAGTAGGTCCCCATGCAGTCTATCAGCCAGCACGGTGTCACATTTGCAGCTGCTTTCCTGTGGGAGCTATCTTCAATACCACACTTTTTCTCCTCAGTTCCCATTTAAAGAATACATTTGTCGGTTAAGGTATACCGCTGAGTATGGGAGCTACAAGAAAGCAGGAAGATAGATCCCAGCTACAGTAGTAAGTAGGTCCCCATGCAGTCTATCAGTCAGCACGGTGTCACATTTGCAGCTGCTTTCCTGTGGGAGCTATCTTCAATACCACACTTTTTCTGTTCAGCTCCCATTGAAAGAATACATTTGTCAGTTAAGGTATACCACTGAGTATGGGAGCTACAAGTAAGCAGGAAGGCAGACCCCAGCTACAGTAGTAAGTAGGTCCCCATGCAGTCTATCAGCCAGCACGGTGTCACATTTGCAGCTGCTTTCCTGTGGCAGCTATCTTCAATACCACACTTTTTCTCCTCAGCTCCCATTGAAAGAATATATTTGATAGCTAAGGTATACCGCTGAGTATGGGAGCTACAAGAAAGCAGGAAGGCAGACCCCAGCTACAGTAGTAAGTAGGTCCCCATGCAGTCTAGCAGCCAGCACGGTGTCACATTTGCACCTGCTTTCCTGTGGGAGCTATCTTCAATACCACACTTTTTCTGTTCAGCTCCCATTGAAAGAATACATTTGTCAGTTAAGGTATACCACTGAGAATGGGAGCTACAAGAAAGCAGGAAGGCAGACCCCAGCTACAGTAGTAAGTAGGTCCCCATGCAGTCTAGCAGCCAGCACGGTGTCACATTTGCAGCTGCTTTCCTGTGGGAGCTATCTTCAATACCACACTTTTTCTGTTCAGCTCCCATTGAAAGAATACATTTCTCAGTTGAGGTATACCGCTGAGTATGGGAGCTACAAGAAAGCAGGAAGATAGATCCCAGCTACTGTAATAAGTAGGTCCCCATGCAGTCTATCAGCCAGCACGATGTCACATTTGCAGCTGCTTTCCTGTGGGAGCTATCTTCAATACCACACTTTTTCTGTTCAGCTCCCATTGAAAAAACTACATTTTGTCAGTTAAGGTATACCGCTGAGTATGGGAGCTACAAGAAAGCAGGAAGGCAGACCCCAGCTACAGTAGTAAGTAGGTCCCCATGCAGTCTAGCAGCCAGCACGGTGTCACATTTGCAGCTGCTTTCCTGTGGGAGCTATCTTCAATACCACACTTTTTCTCCTCAGTTCCCATTTAAAGAATACATTTGTCGGTTAAGGTATACCGCTGAGTATGGGAGCTACAAGAAAGCAGGAAGATAGATCCTAGCTACTGTAGTAAGTAGGTCCCCATGCAGTCTAGCAGCCCGCACGGTGTCACATTTGCAGCTGCTTTCCTGTGGCAGCTATCTTCAATACCACACTTTTTCTGTTCAGCTCCCAATGAAAGAATATATTTGTTAGCCAAGGTATACTGCTGAGTATGGGAGCTACAAGAAAGCAGGAAGATAGATTCCAGCTACAGTAGTAAGTAGGTCCCCATGCAGTCTAGCAGCCAGCACGGTGTCACATTTGCAGCTGCTTTCCTGTGGCAGCTATCTTCAATACCACACTTTTTCTCCTCAGCTCCCATTGAAAGAATATATTTGTTAGCTAAGGTATACCGCTGAGTATGGGAGCTACAAGAAAGCAGGAAGGCAGACCCCAGCTACAGTAGTAAGTAGGTCCCCATGCAGTCTAGCAGCCAGCACGGTGTCACATTTGCAGCTGCTTTCCTGTGGGAGCTATCTTCAATACCACACTTTTTCTGTTCAGCTCCCATTGAAAAAACTACGTTTTGTCTCTTAAGGTATACAACTGAGTATGGGAGCTACAAGAAAGCAGGATGATAGATCCTAGCTACTGTAGTAAGTAGGTCCCCATGCAGTCTAGCAGCCCTCACGGTGTCACATTTGCAGCTGCTTTCCTGTGGGAGCTATCTTCAATACCACACTTTTTCTGTTCAGCTCCCATTGAAAGAATACATTTGTCAGTTAAGGTATACCACTGAGAATGGGAGCTACAAGAAAGCAGGAAGGAAGACCCCAGCTACAGTAGTAAGTAGGTCCCCATGCAGTCTAGCAGCCAGCACGGTGTCACATTTGCAGCTGCTTTCCTGTGGGAGCTATCTTCAATACCACACTTTTTCTGTTCAGCTCCCATTGAAAGAATACATTTGTCAGTTAAGGTATACCACTGAGAATGGGAGCTACAAGAAAGCAGGAAGGAAGACCCCAGCTACAGTAGTAAGTAGGTCCCCATGCAGTCTAGCAGCCAGCACGGTGTCACATTTGCAGCTGCTTTCCTGTGGGAGCTATCTTCAATACCACACTTTTTCTGTTCAGCTCCCATTGAAAAAACTACGTTTTGTCTCCTAAGGTATACAACTGAGTATGGGAGCTACAAGAAAGCAGGAAGATAGATCCTAGCTACTGTAGTAAGTAGGTCCCCATGCAGTCTAGCAGCCCGCACGGTGTCACATTTGCAGCTGCTTTCCTGTGGGAGCTATCTTCAATACCACAGTTTTTCTCCTCAACTCCCATTGAAAGAATACATTTGTCAGTTAAGGTATACCGCTGACTTTGGGAGCTACAAGTAAGCAGGAAGGCAGACCCCAGCTACAGTAGTAAGTAGGTCCCCATGCAGTCTAGCAGCCAGCACGGTGTCACATTTGTAGCTGCTTTCCTGTGGGAGCTATCTTCAATACCACACTTTTTCTCCTCAGTTCCCATTTAAAGAATACATTTGTCGGTTAAGGTATACCGCTGAGTATGGGAGCTACAAGAAAGCAGGAAGATAGATCCCAGCTACAGTAGTAAGTAGGTCCCCATGCAGTCTATCAGCCAGCATGGTGTCACATTTGCAGCTGCTTTCCTGTGGGAGCTATCTTCAATACCACACTTTTTCTCCTCAGTTCCCATTTAAAGAATACATTTGTCTCTTAAGGTATACCGCTGAGTATGGGAGCTACAAGAAAGCAGGAAGGCAGACCCCAGCTACAGTAGTAAGTAGGTCCCCATGCAGTCTATCAGCCAGCACGGTGTCACATTTGCAGCTGCTTTCCTGTGGGAGCTATCTTCAATACCACACTTTTTCTCCTCAGCTCCCATTGAAAAAACTATGTTTTGTCTCTTAAGGTATACAACTGAGTATGGGAGCTACAAGAAAGCAGGAAGATAGATCCTAGCTACTGTAGTAAGTAGGTCCCCATGCAGTCTAGCAGCCCGCACGGTGTCACATTTGCAGCTGCTTTCCTGTGGGAGCTATTTTCAATACCACACTTTTTCTTCTCAGCTCCCATTGAAAAAACTACATTTTGTCAGTTAAGGTATACCGCTGAGTATGGGAGCTACAAGAAAGCAGGAAGGCAGACCCCAGCTACAGTAGTAAGTAGATCCCCATGCAGTCTATCAGCCAGCACGGTGTCACATTTGCAGCTGCTTTCCTGTGGGAGCTATCTTCAATACCACACTTTTTCTCGTCAGTTCCCATAAAGGATACATTTGTCTCTTAAGGTATACCGCTGAGTATGGGAGCTACAAGAAAGCAGGAAGGCAGACCCCAGCTACAGTAGTAAGTAGGTCCCCATGCAGTCTAGCAGCCAGCACGGTGTCACATTTGCAGCTGCTTTCCTGTGGGAGCTATCTTCAATACCACACTTTTTCTTCTCAGCTCCCATTGAAAAAACTACATTTTGTCAGTTAAGGTATACCGCTGAGTATGGGAGCTACAAGAAAGCAGGAAGGCAGACCCCAGCTACAGTAGTAAGTAGGTCCCCATGCAGTCTAGCAGCCAGCACGGTGTCACATTTGCAGCTGCTTTCCTGCGGCAGCTATCTTCAATACCACACTTTTTCTGTTCAGCTCCCATTGAAAGAATACATTTGTCAGTTAAGGTATACCACTGAGAATGGGAGCTACAAGAAAGCAGGTAGATAGATCCCAGCTACTGTAGTAAGTAGGTCCCCATGCAGTCTATCAGCCAGCACGGTGTCACATTTGCAGCTGCTTTCCTGTGGCAGCTATCTTCAATACCACACTTTTTCTGTTCAGCTCCCATTGAAAAAACTACGTTTTGTCTCCTAAGGTATACAACTGAGTATGGGAGCTACAAGAAAGCAGGAAGATAGATCCTAGCTACTGTAGTAAGTAGGTCCCCATGCAGTCTAGCAGCCCGCACGGTGTCACATTTGCAACTGCTTTCCTGTGGGAGCTATTTTCAATACCACACTTTTTCTTCTCAGCTCCCATTGAAAAAACTACATTTTGTCAGTTAAGGTATACCGCTGAGTATGGGAGCTACAAGAAAGCAGGAAGACAGACCCCAGCTACAGTAGTAAGTAGATCCCCATGCAGTCTAGCAGCCAGCACGGTGTCACATTTGCAGCTGCTTTCCTGTGGGAGCTATCTTCAATACCACACTTTTTCTCGTCAGTTCCCATAAAGGATACATTTGTCTCTTAAGGTATACCGCTGAGTATGGGAGCTACAAGAAAGCAGGAAGGCAGACCCCAGCTACAGTAGTAAGTAGGTCCCCATGCAGTCTAGCAGCCAGCACGGTGTCACATTTGCAGCTGCTTTCCTGTGGGAGCTATCTTCAATACCACACTTTTTCTGTTCAGCTCCCATTGAAAGAATACATTTGTCAGTTAAAGTGTACCACTGAGTATGGGAGCTACAAGAAAGCAGGAAGACAGACCCCAGCTACAGTAGTAAGTAGGTCCCCATGCAGTCTATCAGCCAGCACGGTGTCACATTTGCAGCTGCTTTCCTGTGGGAGCTATCTTCAATACCACACTTTTTCTCCTCAGTTCCCATTTAAAGAATACATTTGTCGGTTAAGGTATACCGCTGAGTATGGGAGCTACAAGATAGCAGGAAGATAGATCCCAGCTACAGTAGTAAGTAGGTCCCCATGCAGTCTATCAGCCAGCACGGTGTCACATTTGCAGCTGCTTTCCTGTGGGAGCTATCTTCAATACCACACTTTTTCTGTTCAACTCCCATTGAAAGAATATATTTATCAGTTAAGGTATACCACTGAGTATGGGAGCTACAAGAAAGCAGGAAGGAAGACCCCAGCTACAGTAGTTAGTACGTCCCCATGCAGTCTAGCAGCCAGCACGGTGTCACATTTGCAGCTGCTTTCCTGTGGGAGCTATCTTCAATACCACACTTTTTCTGTTCAGCTCCCATTGAAAGAATACATTTGTCAGTTGAGGTATACCGCTGAGTATGGCAGCTACAAGAAAGCAGGAAGATAGATCCCAGCTACTGTAATAAGTAGGACCCCATGCAGTCTATCAGCCAGCACGATGTCACATTTGTAGCTGCTTTCCTGTGGGAGCTATCTTCAATACCACACTTTTTCTGTTCAGCTCCCATTGAAAGAATACATTTGTCAGTTGAGGTATACCGCTGAGTATGGGAGCTACAAGAAAGCAGGAAGATAGATCCCAGCTACTGTAATAAGTAGGTCCCCATGCAGTCTATCAGCCAGCACGATGTCACATTTGCAGCTGCTTTCCTGTGGGAGCTATCTTCAATACCACACTTTTTCTGTTCAGCTCCCATTGAAAAAAATACATTTTGTCAGTTAAGGTATACCGCTGAGTATGGGAGCTACAAGAAAGCAGGAAGGCAGACCCCAGCTACAGTAGTAAGTAGGTCCCCATGCAGTCTATCAGCCAGCACGGTGTCACATTTGCAGCTGCTTTCCTGTGGGAGCTATCTTCAATACCACACTTTTTCTCCTCAGCTCCCATTGAAAGAATACATTTGTCAGTTAAGGTATACCACTGAGAATGGGAGCTACAAGAAAGCAGGAAGGCAGACCCCAGCTACAGTAGTAAGTAGGTCCCCATGCAGTCTATCAGCCAGCACGGTGTCACATTTGCAGCTGCTTTCCTGTGGGAGCTATCTTCAATACCACACTTTTTCTGTTCAGCTCCCATTGAAAGAATACATTTCTCAGTTAAGGTATACCACTGAGAATGGGAGCTACAAGAAAGCAGGAAGGCAGACCCCAGCTAAGGTAGTAAGTAGGTCCCCATGCAGTCTATCAGCCAGCACGGTGTCACATTTGCAGCTGCTTTCCTGTGGGAGCTATCTTCAATACCACACTTTTTCTCGTCATCTCCCATTGAAAAAATACATTTGTCAGTTAAGGTATACCGCTGAGTATGGGAGCTACAAGAAAGCAGGAAGGCAGACCCCAGCTACAGTAGTAAGTAGGTCCCCATGCAGTCTAGCAGCCAGCACGGTGTCACATTTGCAGCTGCTTTCCTGTGGGAGCTATCTTCAATACCACACTTTTTCTGTTCAGCTCCCATTGAAAGAATACATTTGTCAGTTAAGGTATACCACTGAGAATGGGAGCTACAAGAAAGCAGGAAGGCAGACCCCAGCTACAGTAGTAAGTAGGTCCCCATGCAGTCTATCAGCCAGCACGGTGTCACATTTGCAGCTGCTTTCCTGTGGGAGCTATCATCAATACCACAGTTTTTCTCCTCAGCTCCCATTGAAAGAATACATTTCTCAGTTAAGGTATACCACTGAGTATGGGAGCTACAAGAAAGCAGGAAGGCAGACCCCAGCTACAGTAGTAAGTAGGTCCCCATGCAGTCTAGCAGCCAGCACGGTGTCACATTTGCAGCTGCTTTCCTGTGGGAGCTATCTTCAATACCACACTTTTTCTGTTCAGCTCCCATTGAAAGAATACATTTGTCAGTTAAAGTGTACCACTGAGTATGGGAGCTACAAGAAAGCAGGAAGACAGACCCCAGCTACAGTAGTAAGTAGGTCCCCATGCAGTCTAGCAGCCAGCACGGTGTCACATTTGCAGCTGCTTTCCTGTGGGAGCTATCTTCAATACCACACTTTTTCTCCTCAGTTCCCATTTAAAGAATACATTTGTCGGTTAAGGTATACCGCTGAGTATGGGAGCTACAAGATAGCAGGAAGATAGATCCCAGCTACAGTAGTAAGTAGGTCCCCATGCAGTCTATCAGCCAGCACGGTGTCACATTTGCAGCTGCTTTCCTGTGGGAGCTATCTTCAATACCACACTTTTTCTGTTCAACTCCCATTGAAAGAATATATTTATCAGTTAAGGTATACCACTGAGTATGGGAGCTACAAGAAAGCAGGAAGGAAGACCCCAGCTACAGTAGTTAGTACGTCCCCATGCAGTCTAGCAGCCAGCACGGTGTCACATTTGCAGCTGCTTTCCTGTGGGAGCTATCTTCAATACCACACTTTTTCTGTTCAGCTCCAATTGAAAGAATACATTTGTCAGTTGAGGTATACCGCTGAGTATGGCAGCTACAAGAAAGCAGGAAGATAGATCCCAGCTACTGTAATAAGTAGGACCCCATGCAGTCTATCAGCCAGCACGATGTCACATTTGTAGCTGCTTTCCTGTGGGAGCTATCTTCAATACCACACTTTTTCTGTTCAGCTCCCATTGAAAGAATACATTTGTCAGTTGAGGTATACCGCTGAGTATGGGAGCTACAAGAAAGCAGGAAGATAGATCCCAGCTACTGTAATAAGTAGGTCCCCATGCAGTCTATCAGCCAGCACGATGTCACATTTGCAGCTGCTTTCCTGTGGGAGCTATCTTCAATACCACACTTTTTCTGTTCAGCTCCCATTGAAAAAACTACATTTTGTCAGTTAAGGTATACCGCTGAGTATGGGAGCTACAAGAAAGCAGGAAGGCAGACCCCAGCTACAGTAGTAAGTAGGTCCCCATGCAGTCTATCAGCCAGCACGGTGTCACATTTGCAGCTGCTTTCCTGTGGGAGCTATCTTCAATACCACACTTTTTCTGTTCAGCTCCCATTGAAAGAATACATTTGTCAGTTAAGGTATACCACTGAGTATGGGAGCTACAAGTAAGCAGGAAGGCAGACCCCAGCTACAGTAGTAAGTAGGTCCCCATGCAGTCTATCAGCCAGCACGGTGTCACATTTGCAGCTGCTTTCCTGTGGCAGCTATCTTCAATACCACACTTTTTCTCCTCAGCTCCCATTGAAAGAATATATTTGATAGCTAAGGTATACCGCTGAGTATGGGAGCTACAAGAAAGCAGGAAGGCAGACCCCAGCTACAGTAGTAAGTAGGTCCCCATGCAGTCTAGCAGCCAGCACGGTGTCACATTTGCACCTGCTTTCCTGTGGGAGCTATCTTCAATACCACACTTTTTCTGTTCAGCTCCCATTGAAAGAATACATTTGTCAGTTAAGGTATACCACTGAGAATGGGAGCTACAAGAAAGCAGGAAGGCAGACCCCAGCTACAGTAGTAAGTAGGTCCCCATGCAGTCTAGCAGCCAGCACGGTGTCACATTTGCAGCTGCTTTCCTGTGGGAGCTATCATCAATACCACAGTTTTTCTCCTCAGCTCCCATTGAAAGAATACATTTCTCAGTTCAGGTATACCACTGAGTATGGGAGCTACAAGAAAGCAGGAAGATAGATCCCAGCTACTGTAATAAGTAGGACCCCATGCAGTCTATCAGCCAGCACGGTGTCACATTTGCAGCTGCTTTCCTGTGGGAGCTATCTTCAATACCACACTTTTTCTCCTCAGTTCCCATTTAAAGAATACATTTGTCAGTTAAGGTATACCGCTGAGTATGGGAGCTACAAGAAAGCAGGAATGCAGACCCCAGCTACAGTAGTAAGTAGGTACCCATGCAGTCTAGCAGCCAGCACGGTGTCACATTTGCAGCTGCTTTCCTGTGGGAGCTATCTTAAATACCACACTTTTTCTTCTCAGCTCCCATTGAAAAAACTACATTTTGTCAGTTAAGGTATACCGCTGAGTATGGGAGCTACAAGAAAGCAGGAAGGCAGACCCCAGCTACAGTAGTAAGTAGGTCCCCATGCAGTCTAGCAGCCAGCACGGTGTCACATTTGCAGCTGCTTTCCTGTGGGAGCTATCTTCAATACCACACTTTTTCTGTTCAGCTCCCATTGAAAGAATACATTTGTCAGTTAAAGTATACCACTGAGAATGGGAGTTACAAGAAATCAGGAAGGCAGACCCCAGCTACAGTAGTAAGTAGGTCCCCATGCAGTCTATCAGTCAGCACGGTGTCACATTTGCAGCTGCTTTCCTGTGGGAGCTATCTTCAATACCACACTTTTTCTCGTCAGTTCCCATTTAAAGAATACATTTGTCTCTTAAGGTATACCGCTGAGTATGGGAGCTACAAGAAAGCAGGAAGATAGATCCCAGCTACAGTAGTAAGTAGGTCCCCATGCAGTCTATCAGTCAGCACGGTGTCACATTTGCAGCTGCTTTCCTGTGGGAGCTATCTTCAATACCACACTTTTTCTCCTCAGTTCCCATTTAAAGAATACATTTGTCTCTTAAGGTATACCACTGAGTATGGGAGCTACAAGAAAGCAGGAAGGCAGACCCCAGCTACAGTAGTAAGTAGGTCCCCATGCAGTCTATCAGCCAGCACGGTGTCACATTTGCAGCTGCTTTCCTGTGGGAGCTATCTTCAATACCACACTTTTTCTGTTCAGCTCCCATTGAAAGAATATATTTATCAGTTAAGGTATACCACTGAGTATGGGAGCTACAAGAAAGCAGGAAGGAAGACCCCAGCTACAGTAGTTAGTACGCCCCCATGCAGTCTATCAGCCAGCACGGTGTCACATTTGCAGCTGCTTTCCTGTGGGAGCTATCTTCAATACCACACTTTTTCTGTTCAGCTCCCATTGAAAGAATACATTTGTCAGTTAAAGTGTACCACTGAGTATGGGAGCTACAAGAAAGCAGGAAGACAGACCCCAGCTACAGTAGTAAGTAGGTCCCCATGCAGTCTAGCAGCCAGCACGGTGTCACATTTGCAGCTGCTTTCCTGTGGGAGCTATCTTCAATACCACACTTTTTCTCCTCAGTTCCCATTTAAAGAATACATTTGTCGGTTAAGGTATACCGCTGAGTATGGGAGCTACAAGAAAGCAGGAAGATAGATCCCAGCTACAGTAGTAAGTAGGTCCCCATGCAGTCTATCAGCCAGCACGGTGTCACATTTGCAGCTGCTTTCCTGTGGGAGCTATCTTCAATACCACACTTTTTCTGTTCAACTCCCATTGAAAGAATATATTTATCAGTTAAGGTATACCACTGAGTATGGGAGCTACAAGAAAGCAGGAAGGAAGACCCCAGCTACAGTAGTTAGTACGTCCCCATGCAGTCTAGCAGCCAGCACGGTGTCACATTTGCAGCTGCTTTCCTGTGGGAGCTATCTTCAATACCACACTTTTTCTGTTCAGCTCCCATTGAAAGAATACATTTGTCAGTTGAGGTATACCGCTGAGTATGGCAGCTACAAGAAAGCAGGAAGATAGACCCCAGCTACTGTAATAAGTAGGACCCCATGCAGTCTATCAGCCAGCACGATGTCACATTTGTAGCTGCTTTCCTGTGGGAGCTATCTTCAATACCACACTTTTTCTGTTCAGCTCCCATTGAAAGAATACATTTGTCAGTTGAGGTATACCGCTGAGTATGGGAGCTACAAGAAAGCAGGAAGATAGATCCCAGCTACTGTAATAAGTAGGTCCCCATGCAGTCTATCAGCCAGCACGATGTCACATTTGCAGCTGCTTTCCTGTGGGAGCTATCTTCAATACCACACTTTTTCTGTTCAGCTCCCATTGAAAAAACTACATTTTGTCAGTTAAGGTATACCGCTGAGTATGGGAGCTACAAGAAAGCAGGAAGGCAGACCCCAGCTACAGTAGTAAGTAGGTCCCCATGCAGTCTATCAGCCAGCACGGTGTCACATTTGCAGCTGCTTTCCTGTGGGAGCTATCTTCAATACCACACTTTTTCTGTTCAGCTCCCATTGAAAGAATACATTTGTCAGTTAAGGTATACCACTGAGTATGGGAGCTACAAGTAAGCAGGAAGGCAGACCCCAGCTACAGTAGTAAGTAGGTCCCCATGCAGTCTATCAGCCAGCACGGTGTCACATTTGCAGCTGCTTTCCTGTGGCAGCTATCTTCAATACCACACTTTTTCTCCTCAGCTCCCATTGAAAGAATATATTTGATAGCTAAGGTATACCGCTGAGTATGGGAGCTACAAGAAAGCAGGAAGGCAGACCCCAGCTACAGTAGTAAGTAGGTCCCCATGCAGTCTAGCAGCCAGCACGGTGTCACATTTGCACCTGCTTTCCTGTGGGAGCTATCTTCAATACCACACTTTTTCTGTTCAGCTCCCATTGAAAGAATACATTTGTCAGTTAAGGTATACCACTGAGAATGGGAGCTACAAGAAAGCAGGAAGGCAGACCCCAGCTACAGTAGTAAGTAGGTCCCCATGCAGTCTAGCAGCCAGCACGGTGTCACATTTGCAGCTGCTTTCCTGTGGGAGCTATCATCAATACCACAGTTTTTCTCCTCAGCTCCCATTGAAAGAATACATTTCTCAGTTCAGGTATACCACTGAGTATGGGAGCTACAAGAAAGCAGGAAGATAGATCCCAGCTACTGTAATAAGTAGGACCCCATGCAGTCTATCAGCCAGCACGGTGTCACATTTGCAGCTGCTTTCCTGTGGGAGCTATCTTCTATACCACACTTTTTCTCCTCAGTTCCCATTTAAAGAATACATTTGTCAGTTAAGGTATACCGCTGAGTATGGGAGCTACAAGAAAGCAGGAATGCAGACCCCAGCTACAGTAGTAAGTAGGTACCCATGCAGTCTAGCAGCCAGCACGGTGTCACATTTGCAGCTGCTTTCCTGTGGGAGCTATCTTAAATACCACACTTTTTCTTCTCAGCTCCCATTGAAAAAACTACATTTTGTCAGTTAAGGTATACCGCTGAGTATGGGAGCTACAAGAAAGCAGGAAGGCAGACCCCAGCTACAGTAGTAAGTAGGTCCCCATGCAGTCTAGCAGCCAGCACGGTGTCACATTTGCAGCTGCTTTCCTGTGGGAGCTATCTTCAATACCACACTTTTTCTGTTCAGCTCCCATTGAAAGAATACATTTGTCAGTTAAAGTATACCACTGAGAATGGGAGTTACAAGAAATCAGGAAGGCAGACCCCAGCTACAGTAGTAAGTAGGTCCCCATGCAGTCTATCAGTCAGCACGGTGTCACATTTGCAGCTGCTTTCCTGTGGGAGCTATCTTCAATACCACACTTTTTCTCGTCAGTTCCCATTTAAAGAATACATTTGTCTCTTAAGGTATACCGCTGAGTATGGGAGCTACAAGAAAGCAGGAAGATAGATCCCAGCTACAGTAGTAAGTAGGTCCCCATGCAGTCTATCAGTCAGCACGGTGTCACATTTGCAGCTGCTTTCCTGTGGGAGCTATCTTCAATACCACACTTTTTCTCCTCAGTTCCCATTTAAAGAATACATTTGTCTCTTAAGGTATACCACTGAGTATGGGAGCTACAAGAAAGCAGGAAGGCAGACCCCAGCTACAGTAGTAAGTAGGTCCCCATGCAGTCTATCAGCCAGCACGGTGTCACATTTGCAGCTGCTTTCCTGTGGGAGCTATCTTCAATACCACACTTTTTCTGTTCAGCTCCCATTGAAAGAATATATTTATCAGTTAAGGTATACCACTGAGTATGGGAGCTACAAGAAAGCAGGAAGGAAGACCCCAGCTATAGTAGTTAGTACGCCCCCATGCAGTCTAGCAGCCAGCACGGTGTCACATTTGCAGCTGCTTTCCTGTGGGAGCTATCTTCAATACCACACTTTTTCTGTTCAGCTCCCATTGAAAGAATACATTTGTCAGTTGAGGTATACCGCTGAGTATGGCAGCTACAAGAAAGCAGGAAGATAGATCCCAGCTACTGTAATAAGTAGGACCCCATGCAGTCTATCAGCCAGCACGATGTCACATTTGCAGCTGCTTTCCTGTGGGAGCTATCTTCAATACCACACTTTTTCTGTTCAGCTCCCATTGAAAGAATACATTTGTCAGTTGAGGTATACCGCTGAGTATGGGAGCTACAAGAAAGCAGGAAGATAGATCCCAGCTACTGTAATAAGTAGGTCCCCATGCAGTCTATCAGCCAGCACGATGTCACATTTGCAGCTGCTTTCCTGTGGGAGCTATCTTCAATACCACACTTTTTCTGTTCAGCTCCCATTGAAAAAATTACATTTTGTCAGTTAAGGTATACCGCTGAGTATGGGAGCTACAAGAAAGCAGGAAGGCAGACCCCAGCTACAGTAGTAAGTAGGTCCCCATGCAGTCTATCAGCCAGCACGGTGTCACATTTGCAGCTGCTTTCCTGTGGGAGTTATCTTCAATACCACACTTTTTCTCCTCAGCTCCCATTGAAAGAATACATTTGTCAGTTAAGGTATACCACTGAGAATGGGAGCTACAAGAAAGCAGGAAGGCAGACCCCAGCTACAGTAGTAATTAGGTCCCCATGCAGTCTATCAGTCAGCACGGTGTCACATTTGCAGCTGCTTTCCTGTGGGAGCTATCTTCAATACCACACTTTTTCTGTTCAGCTCCCATTGAAAGAATACTTTTGTCAGTTAAGGTATACCACTGAGTATGGGAGCTACAAGAAAGCAGGAAGATAGATCCCAGCTACTGTAATAAGTAGGACCCCATGCAGTCTATCAGCCAGCACGGTGTCACATTTGCAGCTGCTTTCCTGTGGGAGCTATCTTCAATACCACACTTTTTCTGTTCAGCTCCCATTAAAAGAATACTTTTGTCAGTTAAGGTATACCACTGAGTATGGGAGCTACAAGAAAGCAGGAAGGCAGACCCCAGCTACAGTAGTAAGTAGGTCCCCATGCAGTCTATCAGCCAGCACGGTGTCACATTTGCAGCTGCTTTCCTGTGGGAGCTATCTTCAATACCACACTTTTTCTGTTCAGCTCCCATTGAAAAAACTACATTTTGTCAGTTAAGGTATACCGCTGAGTATGGGAGCTACAAGAAAGCAGGAAGGCAGACCCCAGCTACAGTAGTAAGTAGATCCCCATGCAGTCTAGCAGCCAGCACGGTGTCACATTTGCAGCTGCTTTCCTGTGGGAGCTATCTTCAATACCACACTTTTTCTCCTCAGTTCCAATTTAAAGAATACATTTGTCTCTTAAGGTATACCACTGAGTATGGGAGCTACAAGAAAGCAGGAAGGCAGACCCCAGCTACAGTAGTAAGTAGGTCCCCATGCAGTCTAGCAGCCAGCACGGTGTCACATTTGCAGCTGCTTTCCTGTGGGAGCTATCTTCAATACCACACTTTTTCTCCTCAGTTCCCATTTAAAGAATACATTTGTCGGTTAAGGTATACCGCTGAGTATGGGAGCTACAAGAAAGCAGGAAGATAGATCCTAGCTACTATAGTAAGTAGGTCCCCATGCAGTCTAGCAGCCCGCACGGTGTCACATTTGCAGCTGCTTTCCTGTGGCAGCTATCTTCAATACCACACTTTTTCTGTTCAGCTCCCAATGAAAGAATATATTTGTTAGCCAAGGTATACTGCTGAGTATGGGAGCTACAAGAAAGCAGGAAGATAGATTCCAGCTACAGTAGTAAGTAGGTCCCCATGCAGTCTAGCAGCCAGCACGGTGTCACATTTGCAGCTGCTTTCCTGTGGCAGCTATCTTCAATACCACACTTTTTCTCCTCAGCTCCCATTGAAAGAATATATTTGTTAGCTAAGGTATACCGCTGAGTATGGGAGCTACAAGAAAGCAGGAAGGCAGACCCCAGCTACAGTAGTAAGTAGGTCCCCATGCAGTCTAGCAGCCAGCACGGTGTCACATTTGCAGCTGCTTTCCTGTGGGAGCTATCTTCAATACCACACTTTTTCTTCTCAGCTCCCATTGAAAAAACTACATTTTGTCAGTTAAGGTATACCGCTGAGTATGGGAGCTACAAGAAAGCAGGAAGGCAGACCCCAGCTACAGTAGTAAGTAGGTCCCCATGCAGTCTAGCAGCCAGCACGGTGTCACATTTGCAGCTGCTTTCCTGTGGCAGCTATCTTCAATACCACACTTTTTCTGTTCAGCTCCCATTGAAAGAATACATTTGTCAGTTAAGGTATACCACTGAGAATGGGAGCTACAAGAAAGCAGGTAGATAGATCCCAGCTACTGTAGTAAGTAGGTCCCCATGCAGTCTAGCAGCCAGCACGGTGTCACATTTGCAGCTGCTTTCCTGTGGGAGCTATCTTCAATACCACACTTTTTCTGTTCAGCTCCCATTGAAAAAACTACGTTTTGTCTCTTAAGGTATACAACTGAGTATGGGAGCTACAAGAAAGCAGGAAGATAGATCCTAGCTACTGTAGTAAGTAGGTCCCCATGCAGTCTAGCAGCCAGCTCGGTGTCACATTTGCAGCTGCTTTCCTGTGGGAGCTATCTTCAATACCACACTTTTTCTGTTCAGCTCCCATTGAAAGAATACATTTGTCAGTTAAGGTATACCACCGAGAATGGGAGCTACAAGAAAGCAGGAAGGAAGACCCCAGCTACAGTAGTAAGTAGGTCCCCATGCAGTCTAGCAGCCAGCACGGTGTCACATTTGCAGCTGCTTTCCTGTGGGAGCTATCTTCAATACCACACTTTTTCTGTTCAGCTCCCATTGAGAAAACTACGTTTTGTCTCCTAAGGTATACAACTGAGTATGGGAGCTACAAGAAAGCAGGAAGATAGATCCTAGCTACTGTAGTAAGTAGGTCCCCATGCAGTCTAGCAGCCAGCACGGTGTCACATTTGCAGCTGCTTTCCTGTGGGAGCTATCTTCAATACCACACTTTTTCTTCTCATCTCCCATTGAAAAAACTACATTTTGTCAGTTAAGGTATACCGCTGAGTATGGGAGCTACAAGAAAGCAGGAAGGCAGACCCCAGCTACAGTAGTAAGTAGGTCCCCATGCAGTCTATCAGCCAGCACGGTGTCACTTTTGCAGCTGCTTTCCTGTGGGAGCTATCTTCAATACCACACTTTTTCTGTTCAGCTCCCATTGAAAGAATACATTTGTCAGTTAAGGTATACCACTGAGAATGGGAGCTACAAGAAAGCAGGAAGGCAGACCCCAGCTACAGTAGTAAGTAGGTCCCCACGCAGTCTAGCAGCCAGCACGGTGTCACATTTGCAGCTGCTTTCCTGTGGGAGCTATCTTCAATACCACACTTTTTCTCGTCAGTTCCCATTTAAAGAATACATTTGTCTCTTAAGGTATACCACTGAGTATGGGAGCTACAAGAAAGCAGGAAGGCAGACCCCAACTACAGTAGTAAGTAGGTCCCCATGCAGTCTAGCAGCCAGCACGGTGTCACATTTGCAGCTGCTTTCCTGTGGGAGCTATCTTCAATACCACACTTTTTCTTCTCAGCTCCCATTGAAAAAACTATGTTTTGTCTCTTAAGGTATACAACTGAGTATGGGAGCTACAAGAAAGCAGGAAGATAGATCCTAGCTACTGTAGTAAGTAGGTCCCCATGCAGTCTAGCAGCCCGCACGGTGTCACATTTGCAACTGCTTTCCTGTGGGAGCTATTTTCAATACCACACTTTTTCTTCTCAGCTCCCATTGAAAAAACTACATTTTGTCAGTTAAGGTATACCGCTGAGTATGGGAGCTACAAGAAAGCAGGAAGGCAGACCCCAGCTACAGTAGTAAGTAGATCCCCATGCAGTCTATCAGCCAGCACGGTGTCACATTTGCAGCTGCTTTCCTGTGGGAGCTATCTTCAATACCACACTTTTTCTCGTCAGTTCCCATAAAGGATACATTTGTCTCTTAAGGTATACCACTGAGTATGGGAGCTACAAGAAAGCAGGAAGACAGACCCCAGCTACAGTAGTAAGTAGGTCCCCATGCAGTCTAGCAGCCAGCACGGTGTCACATTTGCAGCTGCTTTCCTGTGGGAGCTATCTTCAATACCACACTTTTTCTCCTCAGTTCCCATTTAAAGAATACATTTGTCGGTTAAGGTATACCGCTGAGTATGGGACCTACAAGAAAGCAGGAAGGCAGACCCCAGCTACAGTAGTAAGTAGGTCCCCATGCAGTCTAGCAGCCAGCACGGTGTCACATTTGCAGCTGCTTTCCTGTGGGAGCTATCTTCAATACCACACTTTTTCTTCTCAGCTCCCATTGAAAGAACTACATTTTGTCAGTTAAGGTATACCGCTGAGTATGGGAGCTACAAGAAAGCAGGAAGGCAGACCCCAGCTACAGTAGTAAGTAGGTCCCCATGCAGTCTAGCAGCCAGCACGGTGTCACATTTGCAGCTGCTTTCCTGTGGGAGCTATCTTCAATACCACACTTTTTCTGTTCAGCTCCCATTGAAAGAATACATTTGTCAGTTAACGTATACCACTGAGAATGGGAGCTACAAGAAATCGGGAAGGCAGACCCCAGCTACAGTAGTAAGTAGGTCCCCATGCAGTCTAGCAGCCAGCACGGTGTCACATTTGCAGCTGCTTTCCTGTGGGAGCTATCTTCAATACCACACTTTTTCTCCTCAGTTCCCATTTAAAGTATACATTTGTCGGTTAAGGTATACCGCTGCGTATGGGAGCTACAAGAAAGCAGGAAGATAGATCCCAGCTACAGTAGTAAGTAGGTCCCCATGCAGTCTAGCAGCCAAAACGGTGTCACATTTGCAGCTGCTTTCCTGTGGGAGCTATCTTCAATACCACACTTTTTCTGTTCAGCTCCCATTGAAAGAATACATTTGTCATTTAAGGTATACCGCTGAGTATGGGAGCTACAAGAAAGCAGGAAGGCAGACCCCAGCTACAGTAGTAAGCAGGTCACCATGCACTGTATCAGCCAGCACGGTGTCACATTTGCAGCTGCTTTCCTGTGGGAGCTATCTTCAATACCACACTTTTTCTCCTCAGTTCCCATTTAAAGAATACATTTGTCTCTTAAGGTATACCACTGAGTATGGGAGCTACAAGAAAGCAGGAAGGCAGACCCCAGCGACAGTAGTAAGTAGGTCCCCATGCAGTCTAGCAGCCAGCACGGTGTCACATTTGCAACTGCTTTCCTGTGGGAGCTATCTTCAATACCACACTTTTTCTGTTCAGCTCCCATTGAAAGAATATATTTATCAGTTAAGGTATACCACTGAGTATGGGAGCTACAAGAAAGCAGGAAGGCAGACCCCAGCTACAGTAGTAAGTAGGTCCCCATGCAGTCTAGCAGCCAGCAAGGTGTCACATTTGCAGCTGCTTTCCTGTGGGAGATATCTTCAATACCACACTTTTTCTGTTCAGCTCCCATTGAAAGAATACATTTGTCAGTTAAGGTATACCACTGAGTATGGGAGCTACAAGAAAGCAGGAAGATAGATCCCAGCTACTGTAATAAGTAGGACCCCATGCAGTCTATCAGCCAGCAGGATGTCACATTTGCAGCTGCTTTCCTGTGGGAGCTATCTTCAATACCACACTTTTTCTGTTCAGCTCCAATTGAAAGAATACATTTGTCTCTTAAGGTATACCACTGAGTATGGGAGCTACAAGAAAGCAGGAAGGCAGACCGCAGCTACAGTAGTAAGTAGGTCCCCATGCAGTCTAGCAGCCAGCACGGTGTCACATTTGCAGCTGCTTTCCTGTGGGAGCTATCTTCAATACCACACTTTTTCTTCTCAGCTCCCATTGAAAAAACTACATTTTGTCAGTTAAGGTATACCGCTGAGTATGGGAGCTACAAGAAAGCAGGAAGGCAGACCCCAGCTACAGTAGTAAGTAGGTCCCCATGCAGTCTAGCAGCCAGCACGGTGTCACATTTGCAGCTGCTTTCCTGTGGGAGCTATCTTCAATACCACACTTTTTCTCCTCAGCTCCCATTGAAAGAATACATTTGTCAGTTAAGGTATACCACTGAGAATGGGAGCTACAAGAAAGCAGGAAGGCAGACCCCAGCTACAGTAGTAAGTAGGTCCCCATGCAGTCTAGCAGCCAGCACGGTGTCACATTTGTAGCTGCTTTCCTGTGGGAGCTATCTTCAATACCACACTTTTTCTCCTCAGTTCCCATTTAAAGAATACATTTGTCGGTTAAGGTATACCACTGAGAATGGGAGCTACAAGAAAGCAGGAAGATAGATCCCAGCTACAGTAGTAAGTAGGTCCCCATGCAGTGTATCAGCCAGCACGGTGTCACATTTGCAGCTGCTTTCCTGTGGGAGCTATCTTCAATACCACACTTTTTCTGTTCAGCTCCCATTGAAAAAACTACGTTTTGTCTCTTAAGGTATACAACTGAGTATGGGAGCTACAAGAAAGCAGGAAGATAGATCCTAGCTACTGTAGTAAGTAGGTCCCCATGCAGTCTAGCAGCCCGCACGGTGTCACATTTGCAACTGCTTTCCTGTGGGAGCTATTTTCAATACCACACTTTTTCTTCTCAGCTCCCATTGAAAGAACTACATTTTGTCAGTTAAAGTATACCGCTGAGTATGGGAGCTACAAGAAAGCAGGAAGGCAGACCGCAGCTACAGTAGTAAGTAGGTCCCCATGTAGTCTAGCAGCCAGCACGGTGTCACATTTGCAGCTGCTTTCCTGTGGGAGCTATCTTCAATACCACACTTTTTCTCCTCAGCTCCCATTGAAAAAACTACGTTTTGTCTCTTAAGGTATACAACTGAGTATGGGAGCTACAAGAAAGCAGGAAGATAGATCCTAGCTACTGTAGTAAGTAGGTCCCCATGCAGTCTAGCAGCCAGCACGGTGTCACATTTGCAGCTGCTTTCCTGTGGGAGCTATCTTCAATACCATACTTTTTCTTCTCAGCTCCCATTGAAAAAACTACATTTTGTCAGTTAAGGTATACCACTGAGAATTGGAGCTACAAGAAAGCAGGAAGATAGATCCCAGCTACAGTAGTAAGTAGGTCCCCATGCAGTCTAGCAGCCAGCACGGTGTCACATTTGTAGCTGCTTTCCTGTGGGAGCTATCTTCAATACCACACTTTTTCTCCTCAGTCCCCATTTAAAGAATACATTTGTCGGTTAAGGTATACCACTGAGAATGGGAGCTACAAGAAAGCAGGTAGATAGATCCCAGCTACTGTAGTAAGTAGGTCCCCATGCAGTCTAGCAGCCAGCACGGTGTCACATTTGCAGCTGCTTTCCTGTGGGAGCTATCTTCAATATCACACTTTTTCTGTTCAGCTCCCATTGAAAAAACTACGTTTTGTCTCTTAAGGTATATAACTGAGTATGGGAGCTACAAGAAAGCAGGAAGATAGATCCTAGCTACTGTAGTAAGTAGGTCCCCATGCAGTCTAGCAGCCAGCACGGTGTCACATTTGCAGCTGCTTTCCTGTGGCAGCTATCTTCAATACCACACTTTTTCTGTTCAGCTCCCATTGAAAGAATACATTTGTCAGTTAAGGTATACCACTGAGTATGGGAGCTACAAGAAAGCAGGAAGGCAGACCCCAGCTACAGTAGTAAGTAGGTCCCCATGCAGTCTAGCAGCCAGCACGGTGTCACATTTGCAGCTGCTTTCCTGTGGGAGCTATCTTCAATACCACACTTTTTCTCCTCAGCTCCCATTGAAAGAATACATTTGTCAGTTAAGGTATACCACTGAGAATGGGAGCTACAAGAAAGCAGGAAGGCAGACCCCAGCTACAGTAGTAAGTAGGTCCCCATGCAGTCTAGCAGCCAGCACGGTGTCACATTTGCAGCTGCTTTCCTGTGGGAGCTATCTTCAATACCACACTTTTTCTCCTCAGTTCCCATTTAAAGAATACATTTGTCTCTTAAGGTATACCACTGAGTATGGGAGCTACAAGAAAGCAGGAAGGCAGACCCCAGCTACAGTAGTAAGTAGGTCCCCATGCAGTCTAGCAGCCAGCACGGTGTCACATTTGTAGCTGCTTTCCTGTGGGAGCTATCTTCAATACCACACTTTTTCTCCTCAGTTCCCATTTAAAGAATACATTTGTCGGTTAAGGTATACCGCTGAGTATGGGAGCTACAAGAAAGCAGGAAGATAGATCCCAGCTACAGTAGTAAGTAGGTCCCCATGCAGTCTATCAGCCAGCACGGTGTCACATTTGCAGCTGCTTTCCTGTGGGAGCTATCTTCAATACCACACTTTTTCTCGTCAGTTCCCATTTAAAGAATACATTTGTCTCTTAAGGTATACCACTGAGTATGGGAGCTACAAGAAAGCAGGAAGGCAGACCCCAGCTACAGTAGTAAGTAGGTCCCCATGCAGTCTAGCAGCCAGCACGGTGTCACATTTGCAGCTGCTTTCCTGTGGGAGCTATCTTCAATACCACACTTTTTCTCCTCAGCTCCCATTGAAAAAACTATGTTTTGTCTCTTAAGGTATACAACTGAGTATGGGAGCTACAAGAAAGCAGAAAGATAGATCCTAGCTACTGTAGTAAGTAGGTCCCCATGCAGTCTAGCAGCCCGCACGGTGTCACATTTGCAGCTGCTTTCCTGTGAGAGCTATTTTCAATACCACACTTTTTATTCTCAGCTCCCATTGAAAAAACAACATTTTGTCAGTTAAGGTATACGCCTGAGTATGGGAGCTACAAGAAAGCAGGAAGGCAAACCCCAGCTACAGTAGTAAGTAGGTCCCCATGCAGTCTAGCAGCCAGCACGGTGTCACATTTGCAGCTGCTTTCCTGTGGGAGCTATCTTCAATACAACACTTTTTCTGTTCAGCTCCCTTTAAAGAATACATTTGTCTCTTAAGGTATACCACTGAGTATGGGAGCTACAAGAAAGCAGGAAGGCAGACCCCAGCTACAGTAGTAAGTAGGTCCCCATGCAGTCTATCAGCCAGCACGGTGTCACATTTGCAGCTGCTTTCCTGTGGGAGCTATCTTCAATACCACAGTTTTTGTCCTCAGCTCCCATTGAAAGAATACATTTGTCAGTTAAGGTATACCGCTGAGTATGGGAGCTACAAGAAAGCAGGAAGGCAGACCCCAGCTACAGTAGTAAGTAGGTCCCCATGCAGTCTAGCAGCCAGCACGGTGTCACATTTGCAGCTGCTTTCCTGTGGGAGCTATCTTCAATACCACACTTTTTCTGTTCAGCTCCCATTGAAAGAATACATTTGTCAGTTAAAGTATACCACTGAGTATGGGAGCTACAAGAAAGCAGGAATATAGATCCCAGCTACAGTAGTAAGTAGGTCCCCATGCAGTCTAGCAGCCAGCACGGTGTCACATTTGCAGCTGCTTTCCTGTGTGAGCTATCTTCAATACAACACTTTTTCTGTTCAGCTCCCTTTACAGAATACATTTGTCAGTTAAGGTATACTACTGAGTATAGGAGCTACAAGAAAGCAGGAAGATAGATACCAGCTACTGTAATAAGTAGGTCCCCATGCAGTCGAGCAGCCCGCACGGTGTCACATTTGCAGCTGCTTTCCTGTGGAGCTATCTTCAATACCACACTTTTTCTGTTCAGCTCCCATTGAAAGAATACATTTGTCAGTTAAGGTATACCACTGAGTATGGGACCTACAAGAAAGCAGGAAGGCAGACCCCAGCTACAGTAGTAAGTAGGTCCCCATGCAGTCTAGCAGCCAGCACGGTGTCACATTTGCAGCTGCTTTCCTGTGGGAGCTATCTTCAATACCACACTTTTTCTCCTCAATTCCCGTTTAAATCATGTATTTGTCGGTTAAGGTATACCGCTGAGTATGGGAGCTACAAGAAAGCAGGAAGATAGATTCCAGCTACAGTAGTAAGTAGGTCCCCATGCAGTCTATCAGCCAGCACGGTGTCACATTTGCAGCTGCTTTCCTGTGGGAGCTATCTTCAATACCACACTTTTTCAGTTCAGCTCCCATTGAAAGAATACATTTGTCAGTTAAGGTATACCACTGAGTATGGGACCTACAAGAAAGCAGGAAGGCAGACCCCAGCTACAGTAGTAAGTAGGTCCCCATGCAGTCTTGCAGGTAGCAAGGTGTCACATTTGCAGATGCTTTCCTGTGGGAGCTATCTTCAATACCACACTTTTTCTGTTCAGCTCCCATTGAAAAAATACAGTTGTCTCTTAAAGTATACCACTGAGTATGGGAGCTACAAGAAAGCGGCAAGATAGATCCCAGCTACAGTAGTAAGTAGGTCCCCATGCAGTCTATCAGTCAGCACGGTGTCACATTTGCAGCTGCTTTCCTGTGGGAGCTATCTTCAATACCACACTTTTTCTGTTCAGCTCCCATTGAAAGAATACATTTGTCAGTTAAGGTATACCACTGAGTATGGGAGCTACAAGTAAGCAGGAAGGCAGACCCCAGCTACAGTAGTAAGTAGGTCCCCATGCAGTCTATCAGCCAGCACGGTGTCACATTTGCAGCTGCTTTCCTGTGGGAGCTATCTTCAATACCACACTTTTTCTCCTCAATTCCCATTTAAAGAATATATTTGTTAGCTAAGGTATACCGCTGAGTGTGAAAGCTACAAGAAAGCAGGAAGGCAGACCCCAACTACAGTAGTAAGTAGGTCCCCATGCAGTCTATCAGCCAGCACGGTGTCACATTTGCAGCTGCTTTCCTGTGGGAGCTATCTTCAATACCACACTTTTTCTGTTCAGCTCCCATTGAAAGAATACATTTGTCTCTTAAGGTATACCACTGAGTATGGGAGCTACAAGAAAGCAGGAAGGCAGACCCCAGCTACAGTAGTAAGTAGGTCCCCATGCAGTCTATCAGTCAGCACGGTGTCACATTTCAGCTGCTTTCCTGGGGGAGCTATCTTCAATACCACACTTTTTCTGTTCAGCTCCCATTGAAAGAATACATTTGTCAGTTAAGGTATACCACTGAGTATGGGAGCTACAAGTAAGCAGGAAGGCAGACCCCAGCTACAGTAGTAAGTAGGTCCCCATGCAGTCTAGCAGCCAGCACGGTGTCACATTTGCAGCTGCTTTCCTGTGGGAGCTATCTTCAATACCACACTTTTTCTCCTCAGCTCCCATTGAAAGAATATATTTGATAGCTAAGGAATACCGCTGAGTATGGGAGCTACAAGAAAGCAGGAAGGCAGACCCCAGCTACAGTAGTAAGTAGGTCCCCATGCAGTCTAGCAGCCAGCACGGTGTCACATTTGCACCTGCTTTCCTGTGGGAGCTATCTTCAATACCACACTTTTTCTGTTCAGCTCCCATTGAAAGAATACATTTGTCAGTTAAGGTATACCACTGAGAATGGGAGCTACAAGAAAGCAGGAAGGCAGACCCCAGCTACAGTAGTAAGTAGGTCCCCATGCAGTCTAGCAGCCAGCACGGTGTCACATTTGCAGCTGCTTTCCTGTGGGAGCTATCATCAATACCACAGTTTTTCTCCTCAGCTCCCATTGAAAGAATACATTTCTCAGTTAAGGTATACCACTGCGTATGGGAGCTACAAGAAAGCAGGAAGATAGATCCCAGCTACTGTAATAAGTAGGACCCCATGCAGTCTATCAGCCAGCACGGTGTCACATTTGCAGCTGCTTTCCTGTGGGAGCTATCTTCAATACCACACTTTTTCTCCTCATTTCCCCTTTAAAGAATACATTTGTCAGTTAAGGTATACCGCTGAGTATGGGAGCTACAAGAAAGCAGGAATGCAGACCCCAGCTACAGTAGTAAGTAGGTCCCCATGCAGTCTAGCAGCCAGCACGGTGTCACATTTGCAGCTGCTTTCCTGTGGGAGCTATCTTAAATACCACACTTTTTCTTCTCAGCTCCCATTGAAAAAACTACATTTTCTCAGTTAAGGTATACCGCTGAGTATGGGAGCTACAAGAAAGCAGGAAGGAAGACCCCAGCTACAGTAGTTAGTAGGTCCCCATGCAGTCTAGCAGCCAGCACGGTGTCACATTTGCAGCTGCTTTCCTGTGGGAGCTATCTTCAATACCACACTTTTTCTGTTCAGCTCCCATTGAAAGAATACATTTGTCAGTTGAGGTATACCGCTGAGTATGGCAGCTACAAGAAAGCAGGAAGATAGATCCCAGCTACTGTAATAAGTAGGACCCCATGCAGTCTATCAGCCAGCACGATGTCACATTTGCAGCTGCTTTCCTTTGGGAGCTATCTTCAATACCACACTTTTTCTGTTCAGCTCCCATTGAAAGAATACATTTGTCAGTTGAGGTATACCGCTGAGTATGGGAGCTACAAGAAAGCAGGAAGATAGATCCCAGCTACTATAATAAGTAGGACCCCATGCAGTCTATCAGCCAGCACGATGTCACATTTGCAGCTGCTTTCCTGTGGGAGCTATCTTCAATACCACACTTTTTCTGTTCAGCTCCCATTCAAAAAACTACATTTTGTCAGTGAAGGTATACCACTGAGTATGGGAGCTACAAGAAAGCAGGAAGGCAGACCCCAGCTACAGTAGTAAGTAGGTCCCCATGCAGTCTAGCAGCCAGCACGGTGTCACATTTGCAGCTGCTTTCCTGTGGCAGTTATCTTCAATACCACACTTTTTCTGTTCAGCTCTCATTGAAAGAATACATTTGTCAGTTAAGGTATACCACTGAGAATGGGAGCTACAAGAAAGCAGGTAGATAGATCCCAGCTACTGTAGTAAGTAGGTCCCCATGCAGTCTAGCAGCCAGCACGGTGTCACATTTGCAGCTGCTTTCCTGTGGGAGCTATCTTCAATACCACACTTTTTCTGTTCAGCTCCCATTGAAAAAACTACGTTTTGTCTCTTAAGGTATACAACTGAGTATGGGAGCTACAAGAAAGCAGGAAGATAGATCCTAGCTACTGTAGTAAGTTGGTCCCCATGCAGTCTAGCAGCCCGCACGGTGTCACATTTGCAGCTGCTTTCCTGTGGGAGCTATCTTCAATACCACACTTTTTCTGTTCAGCTCCCATTGAAAGAATACATTTGTCAGTTAAGGTATACCACTGAGTATGGGAGCTACAAGAAATCAGGAAGGAAGACCCCAGCTACAGTAGTTAGTAGGTCCCAATGCAGTCTAGCAGCCAGCACGGTGTCACATTTGCAGCTGCTTTCCTGTGGGAGCTATCTTCATTATCACAGTTTTTCTCCTCAGCTCCCATTGAAAGAATACATTTGTCAGTTAAGGTATACCACTGAGTATGGTAGCTACTAGAAAGCAGGAAGGAAGACCCCAGCTACAGTAGTAAGTAGGTCCCCATGCAGTCTATCAGACAGCACGGTGTCACATTTGCAGCTGCTTTCCTGTGGGAGCTATCTTCAATACCACACTTTTTCTCGTCAGTTCCCATTGAAAGAATACATTTGTCTCTTAAGGTATACCGCTGAGTATGGGAGCTACAAGAAAGCAGGTAGATAGATCCCAGCTACTGTAGTAAGTAGGTCCCCATGCAGTCTAGCAGCCAGCACGGTGTCACATTTGCAGCTGCTTTCCTGTGGGAGCTATCTTCAATACCACACTTTTTCTGTTCAGCTCCCATTGAAAAAACTACGTTTTGTCTCTTAAGGTATACAACTGAGTATGGGAGCTACAAGAAAGCAGGAAGATAGATCCTAGCTACTGTAGTAAGTAGGTCCCCATGCAGTCTAGCAGCCAGCACGGTGTCACATTTGCAGCTGCTTTCCTGTGGCAGCTATCTTCAATACCACACTTTTTCTGTTCAGCTCCCATTGAAAGAATACATTTGTCAGTTAAGGTATACCACTGAGTATGGGAGCTACAAGAAAGCAGGAAGGCAGACCCCAGCTACAGTAGTAAGTAGGTCCCCATGCAGTCTATCAGCCAGCACGGTGTCACATTTGCAGCTGCTTTCCTGTGGGAGCTATCTTCAATACCACACTTTTTCTGTTCAGCTTCCATTGAAAAAACTACGTTTTGTCTCCTAAGGTATAAAACTGAGTATGGGAGCTACAAGAAATCAGGAAGATAGATCCTAGCTACTGTAGTAAGTAGGTCCCCATGCAGTCTAGCAGCCCGCACGGTGTCACATTTGCAGCTGCTTTCCTGTGGCAGCTATCTTCAATACCACACTTTTTCTCCTCAGCTCCCAATGAAAGAATATATTGGTTAGCTAAGGTATACCGCTGAGTATGGGAGCTACAAGAAAGCAGGAAGGAAGACCCCAGCTACAGTAGTAAGTAGGTCCCCATGCAGTCTAGCAGCCAGCACGGTGTCACATTTGCAGCTGCTTTCCTGTGGGAGCTATCTTCAATACCACACTTTTTCTCCTCAACTCCCATTGAAAGAATACATTTGTCAGTTAAGGTATACCACTGAGAATGGGAGCTACAAGAAAGCAGGAAGGCAGACCCCAGCTACAGTAGTAAGTAGGTCCCCATGCAGTCTAGCAGCCAGCACGGTGTCACATTTGTAGCTGCTTTCCTGTGGGAGCTATCTTCAATACCACACTTTTTCTCCTCAGTTCCCATTTAAAGAATACATTTGTCGGTTAAGGTATACCGCTGAGTATGGGAGCTACAAGAAAGCAGGAAGATAGATCCCAGCTACAGTAGTAAGTAGGTCCCCATGCAGTCTATCAGCCAGCACGGTGTCACATTTGCAGCTGCTTTCCTGTGGGAGCTATCTTCAATACCACACTTTTTCTCGTCAGTTCCCATTTAAAGAATACATTTGTCTCTTAAGGTATACCACTGAGTATGGGAGCTACAAGAAAGCAGGAAGGCAGACCCCAGTTACAGTAGTAAGTAGGTCCCCATGCAGTCTATCAGCCAGCACGGTGTCACATTTGCAGCTGCTTTCCTGTGGGAGCTATCTTCAATACCACACTTTTTCTGTTCAGCTCCCATTGAAAAAACTACGTTTTGTCTCTTAAGGTATACAACTGAGTATGGGAGCTACAAGAAAGCAGGAAGATAGATCCTAGCTACTGTAGTAAGTAGGTCCACATGCAGTCTAGCAGCCCGCACGGTGTCACATTTGCAACTGCTTTCCTGTGGGAGCTATTTTCAATACCACACTTTTTCTTCTCAGCTCCCATTGAAAAAACTACATTTTGTCAGTTAAGGTATACCGCTGAGTATGGGAGGTACAAGAAAGCAGGAAGGCAGACCCCAGCTACAGTAGTAAGTAGATCCCCATGCAGTCTATCAGCCAGCACGGTGTCACATTTGCAGCTGCTTTCCTGTGGGAGCTATCTTCAATACCACACTTTTTCTCGTCAGTTCCCATAAAGGATACATTTGTCTCTTAAGGTATACCGCTGAGTATGGGAGCTACAAGAAAGCAGGAAGCCAGACCCCAGCTACAGTAGTAAGTAAGTCCCCATGCAGTCTAGCAGCCAGTACGGTGTCACATTTGCAGCTGCTTTCCTGTGGGAGCTATCTTCAATACCACACTTTTTCTGTTCAGCTCCCATTGAAAGAATACATTTGTCAGTTAAAGTATACCACTGAGTATGGGAGCTACAAGAAAGCAGGAAGACAGACCCCAGCTACAGTAGTAAGTAGGTCCCCATGCAGTCTAGCAGCCAGCACGGTGTCACATTTGCAGCTGCTTTCCTGTGGGAGCTATCTTCAATACCACACTTTTTCTCCTCAGTTCCCATTTAAAGAATACATTTGTCGGTTAAGGTATACCGCTGAGTATGGGAGCTACAAGAAAGCAGGAAGATAGATCCCAACTACAGTAGTAATTAGGTCCCCATGCAGTCTATCAGCCAGCACGGTGTCACATTTGCAGCTGCTTTCCTGTGGGAGCTATCTTCAATACCACACTTTTTCTTCTCAGCTCCCATTGAAAAAACTACATTTTGTCAATTAAGGTATACCGCTGAGTATGGGAGCTACAAGAAAGCAGGAAGGCAGACCCCAGCTACAGTAGTAAGTAGGTCCCCATGCAGTCTAGCAGCCAGCACGGTGTCACATTTGCAGCTGCTTTCCTGTGGGAGCTATCTTCAATACCACACTTTTTCTGTTCAGCTCCCATTGAAAGAATACATTTGTCAGTTAAGGTATACCACTGAGAATGGGAGCTACAAGAAATCGGGAAGGCAGACCCCAGCTACAGTAGTAAGTAGGTCCCCATGCAGTCTAGCAGCCAGCACGGTGTCACATTTGCAGCTGCTTTCCTGTGGGAGCTATCTTCAATACCACACTTTTTCTCCTCAGTTCCCATTTAAAGTATACATTTGTCGGTTAAGGTATACCGCTGAGTATGGGAGCTACAAGAAAGCAGGAAGATACATCCCAGCTACAGTAGTAAGTAGGTCCCCATGCAGTCTATCAGTCAGCACGGTGTCACATTTGCAGCTGCTTTCCTGTGGGAGCTATCTTCAATACCACACTTTTTCTGTTCAGCTCCCATTGAAAGAATACATTTGTCATTTAAGGTATACCACTGAGTATGGGAGCTACAAGAAAGCAGGAAGGCAGACCCCAGCTACAGTAGTAAGTAGGTCCCCATGCACTCTATCAGCCAGCACGGTGTCACATTTGCAGCTGCTTTCCTGTGGGAGCTATCTTCAATACCACACTTTTTCTCCTCAGTTCCCATTTAAAGAATACATTTGTCTCTTAAGGTATACCACTGAGTATGGGAGCTACAAGAAAGCAGGAAGGCAGACCCCAGCGACAGTAGTAAGTAGGTCCCCATGCAGTCTAGCAGCCAGTACGGTGTCACATTTGCAGCTGCTTTCCTGTGGGAGCTATCTTCAATACCACAGTTTTTCTCCTCAGCTCCCATTGAAAGAATATATTTATCAGTTAAGGTATACCACTGAGTATGGGAGCTACAAGAAAGCAGGAAGGAAGACCCCAGCTACAGTAGTAAGTAGGTCCCCATGCAGTCTATCAGCCAGCACGGTGTCACATTTGCAGCTGCTTTCCTGTGGGAGCTATCTTCAATACCACACTTTTTCTCCTCAGTTCCCATAAAGGATACATTTGTCTCTTAAGGTATACCGCTGAGTATGGGAGCTACAAGAAAGCAGGAAGGCAGACCCCAGCTACAGTAGTAAGTAGGTCCCCATGCAGTCTAGCAGCCAGTACGGTGTCACATTTGCAGCTGCTTTCCTGTGGGAGCTATCTTCAATACCACACTTTTTCTGTTCAGCTCCCATTGAAAGAATACATTTGTCAGTTAAAGTATACCACTGAGTATGGGAGCTACAAGAAAGCAGGAAGGCAGACCCCAGCTACAGTAGTAAGTAGGTCCCCATGCAGTCTAGCAGCCAGCACGGTGTCACATTTGCAGCTGCTTTCCTGTGGGAGCTATCTTCAATACCACACTTTTTCTCCTCAGTTCCCATTTAAAGAATACATTTGTCGGTTAAGGTATACCACTGAGTATGGGAGCTACAAGAAAGCAGGAAGGCAGACACCAGCGACAGTAGTAAGTAGGTCCCCATGCAGTCTAGCAGCCAGCACGGTGTCACATTTGCAGCTGCTTTCCTGTGGGAGCTATCTTCAATACCACACTTTTTCTGTTCAGCTCCCATTGAAAGAATATATTTATCAGTTAAGGTATACCACTGAGTATGGGAGCTACAAGAAAGCAGGAAGGCAGACCCCAGCTACAGTAGTAAGTAGGTCCCCATGCAGTCTATCAACCAGCACGGTGTCACATTTGCAGCTGCTTTCCTGTGGGAGATATCTTCAATACCACACTTTTTCTGTTCAGCTCCCATTGAAAGAATACATTTGTCAGTTAAGGTATACCACTGAGTATGGGAGCTACAAGAAAGCAGGAAGATAGATCCCAGCTACTGTAATAAGTAGGACCCCATGCAGTCTATCAGCCAGCACGGTGTCACATTTGCAGCTGCTTTCCTGTGGGAGCTATCTTCAATACCACACTTTTTCTCCTCAGTTCCCATTTAAAGAATACATTTGTCTCTTAAGGTATACCACTGAGTATGGGAGCTACAAGAAAGCAGGAAGGCAGACCCCAGCTACAGTAGTAAGTAGGTCCCCATGCAGTCTATCAGCCAGCACGGTGTCACATTTACAGCTGCTTTCCTGTGGGAGCTATCTTCAATACCACACTTTTTCTCCTCAGTTCCCATTTAAAGAATACATTTGTCGGTTAAGGTATACCGCTGAGTATGGGAGCTACAAGAAAGCAGGAAGATAGATCCTAGCTACTGTAGTAAGTAGGTCCCCATGCAGTCTAGCAGCCCGCACGGTGTCACATTTGCAGCTGCTTTCCTGTGGCAGCTATCTTCAATACCACACTTTTTCTTCTCAGCTCCCATTGAAAGAACTACATTTTGTCAGTTAAAGTATACCGCTGAGTATGGGAGCTACAAGAAAGCAGGAAGGCAGACCCCAGCTACAGTAGTAAGTACGTCCCCATGCAGTCTATCAGCCAGCACGGTGTCACATTTGCAGCTGCTTTCCTGTGGGAGCTATTTTCAATACCACACTTTTTCTTCTCAGCTCCCATTGAAAGAACTACATTTTGTCAGTTAAAGTATACCGCTGAGTATGGGAGCTACAAGAAAGCAGGAAGGCAGACCCCAGCTACAGTAGTAAGTAGGTCCCCATGCAGTCTATCAGCCAGCACGGTGTCACATTTGCAGCTGCTTTCCTGTGGGAGCTATCTTCAATACCACACTTTTTCTCCTCAGCTCCCATTGAAAAAACTACGTTTTGTCTCTTAAGGTATACAACTGAGTATGGGAGCTACAAGAAAGCAGGAAGATAGATCCTAGCTACTGTAGTAAGTAGGTCCCCATGCAGTCTAGCAGCCAGCACGGTGTCACATTTGCAGCTGCTTTCCTGTGGGAGCTATCTTCAATACCACACTTTTTCTCCTCAGCTCCCATTGAAAAAACTACGTTTTGTCTCTCAAGGTATACAACTGAGTATGGGAGCTACAAGAAAGCAGGAAGATAGATCCTAGCTACTGTAGTAAGTAGGTCCCCATGCAGTCTATCAGCCAGCACGGTGTCACATTTGCAGCTGCTTTCCTGTGGGAGCTATCTTCAATACCACAGTTTTTCTCCTCAGCTCCCATTGAAAGAATACATTTGTCAGTTAAGGTATACTACTGAGTATGGTAGCTACAAGAAAGCAGGAAGGAAGACCCCAGCTACAGTAGTAAGTAGGTCCCCATGCAGTCTATCAGCCAGCACGGTGTCACATTTGCAGCTGCTTTCCTGTGGGAGCTATCTTCAATACCACACTTTTTCTCGTCAGTTCCCATTTAAAGAATACATTTGTCTCTTAAGGTATACCGCTGAGTATGGGAGCTACAAGAAAGCAGGAAGGCAGACCCCAGCTACAGTAGTAAGTAGGTCCCCATGCAGTCTAGCAGCCAGCACGGTGTCACATTTGCAGCTGCTTTCCTGTGGGAGATATCTTCAATACCACACTTTTTCTGTTCAGCTCCCATTGAAAGAATACATTTGTCATTTAAGGTATACCACTGAGTATGGGAGCTACAAGAAAGCAGGAAGATAGATCCCAGCTATTGTAATAAGTAGGACCCCATGCAGTCTATCAGCCAGCACGATGTCACATTTGCAGCTGCTTTCCTGTGGGAGCTATCTTCAATACCACACTTTTTCTGTTCAGCTCCAATTGAAAGAATACTTTTGTCAGTTAAGGTATACCACTGAGTATGGGAGCTACAAGAAAGCAGGAAGGCAGACCCCAGCTACAGTAGTAAGTAGGTCCCCATGCAGTCTATCAGCCAGCACGGTGTCACATTTGCAGCTGCTTTCCTGTGGGAGCTATCTTCAATACCACACTTTTTCTTCTCAGCTCCCATTGAAAAAACTACATTTTGTCAGTTAAGGTATACCGCTGAGTATGGGTGCTACAAGAAAGCAGGAAGGCAGACCCCAGCTACAGTAGTAAGTAGGTCCCCATGCAGTCTAGCAGCCAGCACGGTGTCACATTTGCAGCTGCTTTCCTGTGGGAGCTATCTTCAATACCACACTTTTTCTCCTCAGCTCCCATTGAAAGAATACATTTGTCAGTTAAGGTATACCACTGAGTATGGGAGCTACAAGAAAGCAGGAAGATAGATCCCAGCTACTGTAATAAGTAGGACCCCATGCAGTCTATCAGCCAGCACGGTGTCACATTTGCAGCTGCTTTCCTGTGGGAGCTATCTTCAATACCACACTTTTTCTGTTCAGCTCCCATTGAAAGAATACTTTTGTCAGTTAAGGTATACCACTGAGTATGGGAGCTACAAGAAAGCAGGAAGGCAGACCCCAGCTACAGTAGTAAGTACGTCCCAATGCAGTCTAGCAGCCAGCACGGTGTCACATTTGCAGCTGCTTTCCTGTGGGAGCTATCTTCAATACCACACTTTTTCTCCTCAGCTCCCAATGAAAGAATATATTTGTTAGCTAAGGTATACTGCTGAGTATGGGAGCTACAAGAAAGCAGGAAGATAGATTCCAGCTACAGTAGTAAGTAGGTCCCCATGCAGTCTAGCAGCCAGCACGGTGTCACATTTGCAGCTGCTTTCCTGTGGGAGCTATCTTCAATACCACACTTTTTCTCCTCAGTTCCCATTGAAAGAATATATTTGTTAGCTAAGGTATACCACTGAGTATGGGAGCTACAAGAAAGCAGGAAGGCAGACCCCAGCTACAGTAGTAAGTAGGTCCCCATGCAGTCTATCAGCCAGCACGATGTCACATTTGCAGCTGCTTTCCTGTGGGAGCTATCTTCAATACCACACTTTTTCTGTTCAGCTCCAATTGAAAGAATACATTTGTCTCTTAAGGTATACCACTGAGTATGGGAGCTACAAGAAAGCAGGAAGGCAGACCCCAGCTACAGTAGTAAGTAGGTCCCCATGCAGTCTAGCAGCCAGCACGGTGTCACATTTGCAGCTGCTTTCCTGTGGGAGCTATCTTCAATACCACACTTTTTCTTCTCATCTCCCATTGAAAAAACTACATTTTGTCAGTTAAGGTATACCGCTGAGTATGGGAGCTACAAGAAAGCAGGAAGGCAGACCCCAGCTACAGTAGTAAGTAGGTCCCCATGCAGTCTATCAGCCAGCACGGTGTCACTTTTGCAGCTGCTTTCCTGTGGGAGCTATCTTCAATACCACACTTTTTCTGTTCAGCTCCCATTGAAAGAATACATTTGTCAGTTAAGGTATACCACTGAGAATGGGAGCTACAAGAAAGCAGGAAGGCAGACCCCAGCTACAGTAGTAAGTAGGTCCCCATGCAGTCTAGCAGCCAGCACGGTGTCACATTTGCAGCTGCTTTCCTGTGGGAGCTATTTTCAATACCACACTTTTTCTTCTCAGCTCCCATTGAAAGAACTACATTTTGTCAGTTAAAGTATACCGCTGAGTATGGGAGCTACAAGAAAGCAGGAAGGCAGACCCCAGCTACAGTAGTAAGTACGTCCCCATGCAGTCTATCAGCCAGCACGATGTCACATTTGCAGCTGCTTTCCTGTGGGAGCTATTTTCAATACCACACTTTTTCTTCTCAGCTCCCATTGAAAGAACTACATTTTGTCAGTTAAATTATACCGCTGAGTATGGGAGCTACAAGAAAGCAGGAAGGCAGACACCAGCTACAGTAGTAAGTAGGTCCCCATGCAGTCTATCAGCCAGCACGGTGTCACATTTGCAGCTGCTTTCCTGTGGGAGCTATCTTCAATACCACACTTTTTCTCCTCAGCTCCCATTGAAAAAACTACGTTTTGTCTCTTAAGGTATACAACTGAGTATGGGAGCTACAAGAAAGCAGGAAGATAGATCCTAGCTACTGTAGTAAGTAGGTCCCCATGCAGTCTAGCAGCCAGCACGGTGTCACATTTGCAGCTGCTTTCCTGTGGGAGCTATCTTCAATACCACACTTTTTCTCCTCAGCTCCCATTGAAAAAACTACGTTTTGTCTCTTAAGGTATACAACTGAGTATGGGAGCTACAAGAAAGCAGGAAGATAGATCCTAGCTACTGTAGTAAGTAGGTCCCCATGCAGTCTATCAGCCAGCACGGTGTCACATTTGCAGCTGCTTTCCTGTGGGAGCTATCTTCAATACCACAGTTTTTCTCCTCAGCTCCCATTGAAAGAATACATTTGTCAGTTAAGGTATACTACTGAGTATGGTAGCTACAAGAAAGCAGGAAGGAAGACCCCAGCTACAGTAGTAAGTAGGTCCCCATGCAGTCTATCAGCCAGCACGGTGTCACATTTGCAGCTGCTTTCCTGTGGCAGCTATCTTCAATACCACACTTTTTCTCGTCAGTTCCCATTTAAAGAATACATTTGTCTCTTAAGGTATACCGCTGAGTATGGGAGCTACAAGAAAGCAGGAAGGCAGACCCCATCTACAGTAGTAAGTAGGTCCCCATGCAGTCTAGCAGCCAGCACGGTGTCACATTTGCAGCTGCTTTCCTGTGGGAGCTATCTTCAATACCACACTTTTTCTGTTCAGCTCCCATTGAAAGAATACATTTGTCAGTTAAAGTATACCACTGAGTATGGGAGCTACAAGAAAGCAGGAAGACAGACCCCAGCTACAGTAGTAAGTAGGTCCCCATGCAGTCTAGCAGCCAGCACGGTGTCACATTTGCAGCTGCTTTCCTGTGGGAGCTATCTTCAATACCACACTTTTTCTCCTCAGTTCCCATTTAAAGAATACATTTGTCGGTTAAGGTATACCGCTGAGTATGGGAGCTACAAGAAAGCAGGAAGATAGATCCCAGCTACAGTAGTAATTAGGTCCCCATGCAGTCTATCAGTCAGCACGGTGTCACATTTGCAGCTGCTTTCCTGTGGGAGCTATCTTCAATACCACACTTTTTCTTGTCATTTCCCATTTAAAGAATACATTTGTCTCTTAAGATATACCACTGAGTATGGGAGCTACAAGAAAGCAGGAAGGCAGACCCCAGCTACAGTAGTAAGTAGGTCCCCATGCAGTCTAGCAGCCAGCACGGTGTCACATTTGCAGCTGCTTTCCTGTGGGAGCTATCTTCAATACCACACTTTTTCTCCTCAGCTCCCATTGAAAGAATATATTTGTCAGTTAAGGTATACCACTGAGTATGGGAGCTACAAGAAAGCAGGAAGGCAGACCCCAGCTACAGTAGTAAGTAGCTCCCCATGCAGTCTAGCAGCCAGCACGGTGTCACATTTGCAGCTGCTTTCCTGTGGGAGCTATCTTCAATACCACACTTTTTCTGTTCAGCTCCCATTGAAAGAATATATTTGTCAGTTTAGGTATACCACTGAGTATGGGAGCTATAAGAAAGCAGGAAGATAGATCCCAGCTACTGTAATAAGTAGGACCCCATGCAGTCTATCAGCCAGCACGATGTCACATTTGCAGCTGCTTTCCTGTGGGAGCTATCTTCAATACCACACTTTTTCTGTTCAGCTCCAATTGAAAGAATACATTTGTCTCTTAAGGTATACCACTGAGTATGGGAGCTATAAGAAAGCAGGAAGGCAGACCCCAGCTACAGTAGTAAGTAGGTCCCCATGCAGTCTAGCAGCCAGCACGGTGTCACATTTGCAGCTGCTTTCCTGTGGGAGCTATCTTCAATACCACACTTTTTCTTCTCAGCTCCCATTGAAAAAACTACATTTTGTCAGTTAAGGTATACCGCTGAGTATGGGTGCTACAAGAAAGCAGGAAGGCAGACCCCAGCTACAGTAGTAAGTAGGTCCCCATGCAGTCTAGCAGCCAGCACGGTGTCACATTTGCAGCTGCTTTCCTGTGGGAGCTATCTTCAATACCACACTTTTTCTCCTCAGCTCCCATTGAAAGAATACATTTGTCAGTTAAGGTATACCACTGAGTATGGGAGCTACAAGAAAGCAGGAAGATAGATCCCAGCTACTGTAATAAGTAGGACCCAGTGCAGTCTATCAGCCAGCACGGTGTCACATTTGCAGCTGCTTTCCTGTGGGAGCTATCTTCAATACCACACTTTTTCTGTTCAGCTCCCATTGAAAGAATACTTTTGTCAGTTAAGGTATACCACTGAGTATGGGAGCTACAAGAAAGCAGGAAGGCAGACCCCAGCTACAGTAGTAAGTACGTCCCCATGCAGTCTAGCAGCCAGCACGGTGTCACATTTGCAGCTGCTTTCCTGTGGGAGCTATCTTCAATACCACACTTTTTCTTCTCAGCTCCCATTGAAAGAACTACATTTTGTCAGTTAAGGTATACCGCTGAGTATGGGAGCTACAAGAAAGCAGGAAGGCAGACCCCAGCTACAGTAGTAAGTAGGTCCCCATGCAGTCTATCAGCCAGCACGGTGTCACATTTGCAGCTGCTTTCCTGTGGGAGCTATCTTCAATACCACACTTTTTCTGTTCAGCTCCCATTGAAAGAATACATTTGTCAGTTAAGGTATACCACTGAGAATGGGAGCTACAAGAAAGCAGGAAGGCAGACCCCAGCTACAGTAGTAAGTAGGTCCCCATGCAGTCTAGCAGCCAGCACGGTGTCACATTTGCAGCTGCTTTCCTGTGGGAGCTATCTTCAATACCACACTTTTTCTTCTCAGCTCCCATTTAAAGAATACATTTGTCGGTTAAGGTATACCGCTGAGTATGGGAGCTACAAGAAAGCAGGAAGATAGATCCCAGCTACAGTAGTAAGTAGGTCCCCATGCAGTCTATCGGTCAGCACGGTGTCACATTTGCAGCTGCTTTCCTGTGGGAGCTATCTTCAATACCACACTTTTTCTCCTCAGTTCCCCTTTAAAGAATACATTTGTCTCTTAAGGTATACCACTGAGTATGGGAGCTACAAGAAAGCAGGAAAGCAGACCCCAGCTACAGTAGTAAGTAGGTCCCCATGCAGTCTATCAGCCAGCACGGTGTCACATTTGCAGCTGCTTTCCTGTGGGAGCTATCTTCAATACCACACTTTTTCTCCTCAGTTCCCATTTAAAGAATACATTTGTCGGTTAAGGTATACCGCTGAGTATGGGAGCTACAAGAAAGCAGGAAGATAGATCCTAGCTACTGCAGTAAGTAGGTCCCCATGCAGTCTAGCAGGCCGCACGGTGTCACATTTGCAGCTGCTTTCCTGTGGCAGCTATCTTCAATACCACACTTTTTCTCCTCAGCTCCCAATGAAAGAATATATTTGTTAGCTAAGGTATACTGCTGAGTATGGGAGCTACAAGAAAGCAGGAAGATAGATTCCAGCTACAGTAGTAAGTAGGTCCCCATGCAGTCTAGTAGCCAGCACGGTGTCACATTTGCAGCTGCTTTCCTGTGGCAGCTATCTTCAATACCACACTTTTTCTCCTCAGTTCCCATTGAAAGAATATATTTGTTAGCTAAGGTATACCGCTGAGTATGGGAGCTACAAGAAAGCAGGAAGGCAGACCCCAGCTACAGTAGTAAGTAGGTCCCCATGCAGTCTATCAGCCAGCACGGTGTCACATTTGCAGCTGCTTTCCTGTGGGAGCTATCTTCAATACCACACTTTTTCTTCTCAGCTCCCATTGAAAAAACTACATTTTGTCAGTTAAGGTATACCGCTGAGTATGGGAGCTACAAGAAAGCAGGAAGGCAGACCCCAGCTACAGTAGTAAGTAGATCCCCATGCAGTCTAGCAGCCAGCACGGTGTCACATTTGCAGCTGCTTTCCTGTGGGAGCTATCTTCAATACCACACTTTTTCTGTTCAGCTCCCATTGAAAGAATACATTTGTCAGTTAAGGTATACCACTGAGAATGGGAGCTACAAGAAATCGGGAAGGCAGACCCCAGCTACAGTAGTAAGTAGGTCCCCATGCAGTCTAGCAGCCAGCACGGTGTCACATTTGCAGCTGCTTTCCTGTGGGAGCTATCTTCAATACCACACTTTTTCTCGTCAGTTCCCGTAAAGGATACATTTGTCTCTTAAGGTATACCGCTGAGTATGGGAGCTACAAGAAAGCAGGAAGGCAGACCCCAGCTACGGTAGTAAGTAGGTCCCCATGCAGTCTATCAGCCAGCACGGTGTCACATTTGCAGCTGCTTTCCTGTGGGAGCTATATTCAATACCACACTTTTTCTGTTCAGCTCCCATTGAAAGAATACATTTGACAGTTAAAGTATACCACTGAGTATGGGAGCTACAAGAAAGCAGGAAGACAGACCCCAACTACAGTAGTAAGTAGGTCCCCATGCAGTATAGCAGCCAGCACGGTGTCACATTTGCAGCTGCTTTCCTGTGGGAGCTATCTTCAATACCACACTTTTTCTCCTCAGTTCCCATTTAAAGAATACATTTGTCGGTTAAGGTATACCGCTGAGTATGGGAGCTACAAGAAAGCAGGAAGATAGATCCCAGCTACAGTAGTAATTAGGTCCCCATGCAGTCTATCAGCCAGCACGGTGTCACATTTGCAGCTGCTTTCCTGTGGGAGCTATCTTCAATACCACACTTTTTCTTCTCAGCTCCCATTGAAAAAACTACATTTTGTCAGTTAAGGTATACCGCTGAGTATGGGAGCTACAAGAAAGCAGGAAGGCATACCCCAGCTACAGTAGTAAGTAGGTCCCCATGCAGTCTAGCAGCCAGCACGGTGTCACATTTGCAGCTGCTTTCCTGTGGGAGCTATCTTCAATACCACATTTTTTCTGTTCAGCTCCCATTGAAAGAATACATTTGTCATTTAAGGTATACCGCTGAGTATGGGAGCTACAAGAAAGCAGGAAGGCAGACCCCAGCTACAGTAGTAAGTAGGTCCCCATGCACTCTATCAGCCAGCACGGTGTCACATTTGCAGCTGCTTTCCTGTGGAAGCTATCTTCAATACCACACTTTTTCTCCTCAGTTCCCATTTAAAGAATACATTTGTCTCTTAAGGTATACCACTGAGTATGGGAGCTATAAGAAAGCAGGAAGGCAGACACCAGCGACAGTAGTAAGTAGGTCCCCATGCAGTCTAGCAGCCAGCACGGTGTCACATTTGCAGCTGCTTTCCTGTGGGAGCTATCTTCAATACCACACTTTTTCTGTTCAGCTCCCATTGAAAGAATATATTTATCAGTTAAGGTATATCACTGAGTATGGGAGCTACAAGAAAGCAGGAAGGCAGACCCCAGCTACAGTAGTAAGTAGGTCCCCATGCAGTCTATCAGCCAGCACAGTGTCACATTTGCAGCTGCTTTCCTGTGGGAGATATCTTCAATACCACACTTTTTCTGTTCAGCTCCCATTGAAAGAATACATTTGTCAGTTAAGGTATACCACTGAGTATGGGAGCTACAAGAAAGCAGGAAGATAGATCCCAGCTACTGTAATAAGTAGGACCCCATGCAGTCTATCAGCCAGCACGGTGTCACATTTGCAGCTGCTTTCCTGTGGGAGCTATCTTCAATACCACACTTTTTCTCCTCAGTTCCCATTTAAAGAATACATTTGTCTCTTAAGGTATACCACTGAGTATGGGAGCTACAAGAAAGCAGGAAGGCAGACCCCAGCTACAGTAGTAAGTAGGTCCCCATGCAGTCTATCAGCCAGCACGGTGTCACATTTGCAGCTGCTTTCCTGTGGGAGCTATCTTCAATACCACACTTTTTCTCCTCAGTTCCCATTTAAAGAATACATTTGTCGGTTAAGGTATATCGCTGAGTATGGGAGCTACAAGAAAGCAGGAAGATAGATCCTAGCTACTATAGTAAGTAGGTCCCCATGCAGTCTAGCAGCCCGCACGGTGTCACATTTGCAGCTGCTTTCCTGTGGCAGCTATCTTCAATACCACACTTTTTCTCCTCAGCTCCCAATGAAACAATATATTTGTTAGCTAAGGTATACTGCTGAGTATGGGAGCTACAAGAAAGCAGGAAGATAGATTCCAGCTACAGTAGTAAGAAGGTCCCCATGCAGTCTAGCAGCCAGCACGGTGTCACATTTGCAGCTGCTTTCCTGTGGCAGCTATCTTCAATACCACACTTTTTCTCCTCAGTTCCCATTGAAAGAATATATTTGTTAGCTAAGGTATACCGCTGAGTATGGGAGCTACAAGAAAGCAGGAAGGCAGACCCCAGCTACAGTAGTAAGTAGGTCCCCATGCAGTCTATCAGCCAGCACGATGTCACATTTGCAGCTGCTTTCCTGTGGGAGCTATCTTCAATACCACACTTTTTCTGTTCAGCTCCAATTGAAAGAATACATTTGTCTCTTAAGGTATACCACTGAGTATGGGAGCTACAAGAAAGCAGGAAGGCAGACCCCAGCTACAGTAGTAAGTAGGTCCCCATGCAGTCTAGCAGCCAGCACGGTGTCACATTTGCAGCTGCTTTCCTGTGGGAGCTATCTTCAATACCACACTTTTTCTGTTCAGCTCCCATTGAAAGAATATATTTATCAGTTAAGGTATACCGCTGAGTATGGGAGCTACAAGAAAGCAGGAAGGCAGACCCCAGCTACAGTAGTAAGTAGGTCCCCATGCAGTCTATCAGCCAGCACGGTGTCACATTTGCAGCTGCTTTCCTGTGGGAGCTATCTTCAATACCACACTTTTTCTTCTCAGCTCCCATTGAAAGAACTACATTTTGTCAGTTAAAGTATACCGCTGAGTATGGGAGCTACAAGAAAGCAGGAAGGCAGACCCCAGCTACAGTAGTAAGTAGGTCCCCATGCAGTCTATCAGCCAGCACGGTGTCACATTTGCAGTTGCTTTCCTGTGGGAGCTATCTTCAATACCACACTTTTTCTCCTCAGCTCCCATTGAAAAAACTACGTTTTGTCTCTTAAGGTATACAACTGAGTATGGGAGCTACAAGAAAGCAGGAAGATAGATCCTAGCTACTGTAGTAAGTAGGTCCCCATGCAGTCTATCAGCCAGCACGGTGTCACATTTGCAGCTGCTTTCCTGTGGGAGCTATCTTCAATACCACACTTTTTCTCCTCAGCTCCCATTGAAAGAATACATTTGTCAGTTAAGGTATACTACTGATTATGGTAGCTACAAGAAAGCAGGAAGGAAGACCCCAGCTACAGTAGTAAGTAGGTCCCCATGCAGTCTATCAGCCAGCACGGTGTCACATTTGCAGCTGCTTTCCTGTGGGAGCTATCTTCAATACCACACTTTTTCTCGTCAGTTCCCATTTAAAGAATACATTTGTCTCTTAAGGTATACCGCTGAGTATGGGAGCTACAAGAAAGCAGGAAGGCAGACCCCAGCTACAGTAGTAAGTAGGTCCCCATGCAGTCTAGCAGCCAGCACGGTGTCACATTTGCAGCTGCTTTCCTGTGGGAGCTATCTTCAATACCACACTTTTTCTGTTCAGCTCCCATTGAAAGAATACATTTGTCAGTTAAAGTATACCACTGAGTATGGGAGCTACAAGAAAGCAGGAAGGCAGACCCCAGCTACAGTAGTAAGTAGGTCCCCATGCAGTCTAGCAGCCAGCACGGTGTCACATTTGCAGCTGCTTTCGTGTGGGAGCTATCTTCAATACCACACTTTTTCTCCTCAGTTCCCATTTAAAGAATTCATTTGTCGGTTAAGGTATACCGCTGAGTATGGGAGCTACAAGAAAGCAGGAAGATAGATCCCAGCTACAGTAGTAATTAGGTCCCCATGCAGTCTATCAGTCAGCACGGTGTCACATTTGCAGCTGCTTTCCTGTGGGAGCTATCTTCAATACCACACTTTTTCTCGTCATTTCCCATTTAAAGAATACATTTGTCTCTTAAGATATACAACTGAGTATGGGAGCTACAAGAAAGCAGGAAGGCAGACCCCAGCTACAGTAGTAAGTAGGTCCCCATGCAGTCTAGCAGCCAGCACGGTGTCACATTTGCAGCTGCTTTCCTGTGGCAGCTATCTTCAATACCACACTTTCTCTCCTCAGTTCCCATTGAAAGAATATATTTGTTAGCTAAGGTATACCGCTGAGTATGGGAGCTACAAGAAAGCAGGAAGGCAGACCCCAGTTACAGTAGTAAGTAGGTCCCCATGCAGTCTAGCAGCCAGCACGGTGTCACATTTGCAGCTGCTTTCCTGTGGGAGCTATCTTCAATACCACACTTTTTCTGTTCAGCTCCCATTGAAAGAATATATTTATCAGTTAAGGTATACCACTGAGTATGGGAGCTACAAGAAAGCAGGAAGGCAGACCCCAGCTACAGTAGTAAGTAGGTCCCCATGCAGTCTATCAGCCAGCACGGTGTCACATTTGCAGCTGCTTTCCTGTGGGAGCTATCTTCAATACCACACTTTTTCTCCTCAGCTCCCATAAAGGATACATTTGTCTCTTAAGGTATACCGCTGAGTATGGGAGCTACAAGAAAGCAGGAAGGCAGACCCCAGCTACAGTAGTAAGTAGGTCCCCATGCAGTCTAGCAGCCAGTACGGTGTCACATTTGCAGCTGCTTTCCTGTGGGAGCTATCTTCAATACCACACTTTTTCTGTTCAGCTCCCATTGAAAGAATACATTTGTCAGTTAAAGTATACCACTGAGTATGGGAGCTACAAGAAAGCAGGAAGACAGACCCCAACTACAGTAGTAAGTAGGTCCCCATGCAGTCTAGCAGCCAGCACGGTGTCACATTTGCAGCTGCTTTCCTGTGGGAGCTATCTTCAATACCACACTTTTTCTCCTCAGCTCCCATTGAAAAAACTACATTTTGTCAGTTAAGGTATACCGCTGAGTATGGGAGCTACAAGAAAGCAGGAAGGCAGACCCCAGCTACAGTAGTAAGTAGGTCCCCATGCAGTCTATCAGCCAGCACGGTGTCACATTTGCAGCTGCTTTCCTGTGGGAGCTATCTTCAATACCACACTTTTTCTGTTCAGCTCCCATTGAAAGAATACATTTGTCAGTTAAGGTATACCACTGAGTATGGGAGCTACAAGAAAGCAGGAAGGCAGACCCCAGCTACAGTAGTAAGTAGGTCCCCATGCAGTCTAGCAGCCAGCACGGTGTCACATTTGCAGCTGCTTTCCTGTGGGAGCTATTTTCAATACCACACTTTTTCTTCTCAGCTCCCATTGAAAGAACTACATTTTGTCAGTTAAAGTATACCGCTGAGTATGGGAGCTACAAGAAAGCAGGAAGGTAGACCCCAGCTACAGTAGTAAGTACGTCCCCATGCAGTCTATCAGTCAGCACGGTGTCACATTTGCAGCTGCTTTCCTGTGGGAGCTATTTTCAATAGCACACTTTTTCTTCTCAGCTCCCATTGAAAGAACTACATTTTGTCAGTTAAAGTATACCGCTGAGTATGGGAGCTACAAGAAAGCAGGAAGGCAGACCCCAGCTACAGTAGTAAGTAGGTCCCCATGCAGTCTATCAGCCAGCACGGTGTCACATTTGCAGCTGCTTTCCTGTGGGAGCTATCTTCAATACCACACTTTTTCTCCTCAGCTCCCATTGAAGAAACTACGTTTTGTCTCTTAAGGTATACAACTGAGTATGGGAGCTACAAGAAAGCAGGAAGATAGATCCTAGCTACTGTAGTAAGTAGGTCCCCATGCAGTCTAGCAGCCAGCACGGTGTCACATTTGCAGCTGCTTTCCTGTGGGAGCTATCTTCAATACCACACTTTTTCTCCTCAGCTCCCATTGAAAAAACTACGTTTTGTCTCTTAAGGTATACAACTGAGTATGGGAGCTACAAGAAAGCAGGAAGATAGATCCTAGCTACTGTAGTAAGTAGGTCCCCATGCAGTCTATCAGCCAGCACGGTGTCACATTTGCAGCTGCTTTCCTGTGGGAGCTATCTTCAATACCACACTTTTTCTGTTCAGCTCCCATTGAAAGAATATATTTATCAGTTAAGGTATACCACTGAGTATGGGAGCTACAAGAAAGCAGGAAGGCAGACCCCAGCTACAGTAGTAAGTAGGTCCCCATGCAGTCTATCAGCCAGCACGGTGTCACATTTGCAGCTGCTTTCCTGTGGGAGCTATCTTCAATACCACACTTTTTCTCCTCAGCTCCCATAAAGGATACATTTGTCTCTTAAGGTATACCGCTGAGTATGGGAGCTACAAGAAAGCAGGAAGGCAGACCCCAGCTACAGTAGTAACTAGGTCCCCATGCAGTCTAGCAGCCAGTACGGTGTCACATTTGCAGCTGCTTTCCTGTGGGAGCTATCTTCAATACCACACTTTTTCTGTTCAGCTCCCATTGAAAGAATACATCTGTCAGTTAAAGTATACCACTGAGTATGGGAGCTACAAGAAAGCAGGAAGACAGACCCCAACTACAGTAGTAAGTAGGTCCCCATGCAGTCTAGCAGCCAGCACGGTGTCACATTTGCAGCTGCTTTCCTGTGGGAGCTATCTTCAATACCACACTTTTTCTTCTCAGCTCCCATTGAAAAAACTACATTTTGTCAGTTAAGGTATACCGCTGAGTATGGGAGCTACAAGAAAGCAGGAAGGCAGACCCCAGCTACAGTAGTAAGTAGGTCCCCATGCAGTCTATCAGCCAGCACGGTGTCACATTTGCAGCTGCTTTCCTGTGGGAGCTATCTTCAATACCACACTTTTTCTGTTCAGCTCCCATTGAAAGAATACATTTGTCAGTTAAGGTATACCACTGAGTATGGGAGCTACAAGAAAGCAGGAAGGCAGACCCCAGCTACAGTAGTAAGTAGGTCCCCATGCAGTCTAGCAGCCAGCACGGTGTCACATTTGCAGCTGCTTTCCTGTGGGAGCTATTTTCAATACCACACTTTTTCTTCTCAGCTCCCATTGAAAGAACTACATTTTGTCAGTTAAAGTATACCGCTGAGTATGGGAGCTACAAGAAAGCAGGAAGGTAGACCCCAGCTACAGTAGTAAGTACGTCCCCATGCAGTCTATCAGTCAGCACGGTGTCACATTTGCAGCTGCTTTCCTGTGGGAGCTATTTTCAATAGCACACTTTTTCTTCTCAGCTCCCATTGAAAGAACTACATTTTGTCAGTTAAAGTATACCGCTGAGTATGGGAGCTACAAGAAAGCAGGAAGGCAGACCCCAGCTACAGTAGTAAGTAGGTCCCCATGCAGTCTATCAGCCAGCACGGTGTCACATTTGCAGCTGCTTTCCTGTGGGAGCTATCTTCAATACCACACTTTTTCTCCTCAGCTCCCATTGAAAAAACTACGTTTTGTCTCTTAAGGTATACAACTGAGTATGGGAGCTACAAGAAAGCAGGAAGATAGATCCTAGCTACTGTAGTAAGTAGGTCCCCATGCAGTCTAGCAGCCAGCACGGTGTCACATTTGCAGCTGCTTTCCTGTGGGAGCTATCTTCAATACCACACTTTTTCTCCTCAGCTCCCATTGAAAAAACTACGTTTTGTCTCTTAAGGTATACAACTGAGTATGGGAGCTACAAGAAAGCAGGAAGATAGATCCTAGCTACTGTAGTAAGTAGGTCCCCATGCAGTCTATCAGCCAGCACGGTGTCACATTTGCAGCTGCTTTCCTGTGGGAGCTATCTTCAATACCACACTTTTTCTCGTCAGTTCCCATTTAAAGAATACATTTGTCTCTTAAGGTATACCGCTGAGTATGGGAGCTACAAGAAAGCAGGAAGGCAGACCCCAGCTACAGTAGTAAGTAGGTCCCCATGCAGTCTATCAGCCAGCACGGTGTCACATTTGCAGCTGCTTTCCTGTGGGAGCTATCTTCAATACCACACTTTTTCTGTTCAGCTCCCATTGAAAGAATACATTTGTCAGTTAAAGTATACCACTGAGTATGGGAGCTACAAGAAAGCAGGAAGGCAGACCCCAGCTACAGTAGTAAGTAGGTCCCCATGCAGTCTAGCAGCCAGCACGGTGTCACATTTGCAGCTGCTTTCCTGTGGGAGCTATCTTCAATACCACACTTTTTCTCCTCAGTTCCCATTTAAAGAATACATTTGTCTCTTAAGGTATACCGCTGAGTATGGGAGCTACAAGAAAGCAGGAAGATAGATGCCAGCTACAGTAGTAATTAGGTCCCCATGCAGTCTATCAGTCAGCACGGTGTCACATTTGCAGCTGCTTTCCTGTGGGAGCTATCTTCAATACCACACTTTTTCTCGTCATTTCCCATTTAAAGAATACATTTGTCTCTTAAGATATACCACTGAGTATGGGAGCTACAAGAAAGCAGGAAGGCAGACCCCAGCTACAGTACTAAGTAGGTCCCCATGCAGTCTAGCAGCCAGCACGGTGTCACATTTGCAGCTGCTTTCCTGTGGGAGTTATCTTCAATACCACACTTTTTCTCCTCAGCTCCCATTGAAAGAATATATTTGTCAGTTAAGGTATACCACTGATTATGGGAGCTACAAGAAAGCAGGAAGGAAGACCCCAGCTACAGTAGTTAGTAGGTCACCATGCAGTCTAGCAGCCAACACGGTGTCACATTTGCAGCTGCTTTCCTGAGGGAGCTATCTTCAATACCACACTTTTTCTGTTCAGCTCCCATTGAAAAAACTACGTTTTGTCTCTTAAGGTATACAACTGAGTATGGGAGCTACAAGAAAGCAGGAAGATAGATCCTAGCTACTGTAGTAAGTAGGTTCCCATGCAGTCTAGCAGCCCGCACGGTGTCACATTTGCAGCTGCTTTCCTGTGGGAGCTATCTTCAATACCACACTTTTTCTCCTCAGCTCCCATTGAAGGAATACATTTGTCAGTTAAGGTATACCACTGAGTATGGGAGCTACAAGAAAGCAGGAAGGAAGACCCCAGCTACAGTAGTAAGTAGGTCCCCATGCAGTCTAGCAGCCAGCACGGTGTCACATTTGCAGCTGCTTTCCTGTGGGAGCTATCTTCAATACCACACTTTTTCTGTTCAGCTCCCATTGAAAGAATACATTTGTCTCTTAAGGTATACCGCTGAGTATGGGAGCTACAAGAAAGCAGGAAGATAGATCCCAGCTACAGTAGTAATTAGGTCCCCATGCAGTCTATCAGTCAGCACGGTGTCACATTTGCAGCTGCTTTCCTGTGGGAGCTATCTTCAATACCACACTTTTTCTCGTCATTTCCCATTTAAAGAATACATTTGTCTCTTAAGATATACCACTGAGTATGGGAGCTACAAGAAAGCAGGAAGGCAGACCCCAGCTACAGTAGTAAGTAGGTCCCCATGCAGTCTAGCAGCCAGCACGGTGTCACATTTGCAGCTGCTTTCCTGTGGGAGCTATCTTCAATACCACACTTTTTCTCCTCAGCTCCCATTGAAAGAATATATTTGTCAGTTAAGGTATACCACTGAGTATGGGAGCTACAAGAAAGCAGGAAGGAAGACCCCAGCTAAAGTAGTTAGTAGGTCCCCATGCAGTCTAGCAGCCAACACGGTGTCACATTTGCAGCTGCTTTCCTGAGGGAGCTATCTTCAATACCACACTTTTTCTGTTCAGCTCCCATTGAAAAAACTACGTTTTGTCTCTTAAGGTATACAACTGAGTATGGGAGCTACAAGAAAGCAGGAAGATAGATCCTAGCTACTGTAGTAAGTAGGTTCCCATGCAGTCTAGCAGCCCGCACGGTGTCACATTTGCAGCTGCTTTCCTGTGGGAGCTATCTTCAATACCACACTTTTTCTCCTCAGCTCCCATTGAAGGAATACATTTGTCAGTTAAGGTATACCACTGAGTATGGGAGCTACAAGAAAGCAGGAAGGAAGACCCCAGCTACAGTAGTAAGTAGGTCCCCATGCAGTCTAGCAGCCAGCACGGTGTCACATTTGCAGCTGCTTTCCTGTGGGAGCTATCTTCAATACCACACTTTTTCTGTTCAGCTCCCTTTAAAGAATACATTTGTCAGTTAAGGTATACCACTGAGTATGGGAGCTACAAGAAAGCAGGAAGATAGATACCAGCTACTGTAATAAGTAGGTCCCCATGCAATCGAGCAGCCAGCACGGTGTCACATTTGCAGCTGCTTTCCTGTGGGAGCTATCTTCAATACCACACTTTTTCTGTTCAGCTCCCATTGAAAGAATACATTTGTCGGTTAAGGTATACCACTGAGTATGGGAGCTACAAGAAAGCAGGAAGGCAGACCCCAGCTACAGTAGTAAGTAGGTCCCCATGCAGTCTAGCAGCCAGCACGGTGTCACATTTGCAGCTGCTTTCCTGTGGGAGCTATCTTCAATACCACACTTTTTCTCGTCAGTTCCCATTTAAAGAATACATTTGTCAGTTAAGGTATACCGCTGAGTATGGGAGCTACAAGAAAGCACGAAGGCAGACCCCAGCGACAGTAGTAAGTAGGTCCCCATGCAGTCTAGCAGCCAGCACGGTGTCACATTTGCAGCTGCTTTCCTGTGGGAGCTATCTTCAATACCACACTTTTTCTGTTCAGCTCCCATTGAAAGAATATATTTGTCAGTTAAGGTATACCACTGAGTATGGGAGCTATAAGAAAGCAGGAAGGAAGACCCCAGCTACAGTAGTTAATACGTCCCCATGCAGTCTAGCAGCCAGCACGGTGTCACATTTGCAGCTGCTTTCCTGTGGGAGCTATCTTCAATACCACAGTTTTTCTCCTCAGCTCCCATTCAAAGAATACATTTGTCAGTTAAGGTATACTACTGAGTATAGTAGCTACAAGAAAGCAGGAAGGAAGACCCCAGCTACAGTAGTAAGTAGGTCCCCATGCAGTCTATCAGCCAGCACGGTGTCACATTTGCAGCTGCTTTCCTGTGGGAGCTATCTTCAATACCACACTTTTTCTCGTCAGTTCCCATTTAAAGAATACATTTGTCTCTTAAGGTATACCGCTGAGTATGGGAGCTACAAGAAAGCAGGAAGGCAGACCCCAGCTACAGTAGTAAGTAGGTCCCCATGCAGTCTAGCAGCCAGCACGGTGTCACATTTGCAGCTGCTTTCCTGTGGGAGCTATCTTCAATACCACACTTTTTCTGTTCAGCTCCCATTGAAAGAATACATTTGTCAGTTAAAGTATACCACTGAGTATGGGAGCTACAAGAAAGCAGGAAGACAGACCCCAGCTACAGTAGTAAGTAGGTCCCCATGCAGTCTAGCAGCCAGCACGGTGTCACATTTGCAGCTGCTTTCCTGTGGGAGCTATCTTCAATACCACACTTTTTCTCCTCAGTTCCCATTTAAAGAATACATTTGTCGGTTAAGGTATACCGCTGAGTATGGGAGCTACAAGAAAGCAGGAAGATAGATCCCAGCTACAGTAGTAATTAGGTCCCCATGCAGTCTATCAGTCAGCACGGTGTCACATTTGCAGCTGCTTTCCTGTGGGAGCTATCTTCAATACCACACTTTTTCTCGTCATTTCCCATTTAAAGAATACATTTGTCTCTTAAGATATACCACTGAGTATGGGAGCTACAAGAAAGCAGGAAGGCAGACCCCAGCTACAGTAGTAAGTAGGTCCCCATGCAGTCTAGCAGCCAGCACGGTGTCACATTTGCAGCTGCTTTCCTGTGGGAGCTATCTTCAATACCACACTTTTTCTCCTCAGCTCCCATTGAAAGAATATATTTGTCAGTTAAGGTATACCACTGAGTATGGGAGCTACAAGAAAGCAGGAAGGAAGACCCCAGCTACAGTAGTTAGTAGGTCCCCATGCAGTCTAGCAGCCAGCACGGTGTCACATTTGCAGCTGCTTTCCTGTGGGAGCTATCTTCAATACCACACTTTTTCTGTTCAGCTCCCATTGAAAAAACTACGTTTTGTCTCTTAAGGTATACAACTGAGTATGGGAGCTACAAGAAAGCAGGAAGATAGATCCTAGCTACAGTAGTAAGTAGGTTCCCATGCAGTCTAGCAGCCCGCACGGTGTCACATTTGCAGCTGCTTTCCTGTGGGAGCTATCTTCAATACCACACTTTTTCTCCTCAGCTCCCATTGAAGGAATACATTTGTCAGTTAAGGTATACCACTGAGTATGGGAGCTACAAGAAAGCAGGAAGGAAGACCCCAGCTACAGTAGTAAGTAGGTCCCCATGCAGTCTATCAGCCAGCACGGTGTCACATTTGCAGCTGCTTTCCTGTGGGAGCTATCTTCAATACCACACTTTTTCTGTTCAGCTCCCTTTAAAAAATACATTTGTCAGTTAAGGTATACCACTGAGTATGGGAGCTACAAGAAAGCAGGAAGATAGATACCAGCTACTGTAATAAGTAGGTCCCCATGCAATCGAGCAGCCAGCACGGTGTCACATTTGCAGCTGCTTTCCTGTGGGAGCTATCTTCAATACCACACTTTTTCTGTTCAGCTCCCATTGAAAGAATACATTTGTCGGTTAAGGTATACCACTGAGTATGGGAGCTACAAGAAAGCAGGAAGGCAGACCCCAGCTACAGTAGTAAGTAGGTCCCCATGCAGTCTATCAGCCAGCACGGTGTCACATTTGCAGCTGCTTTCCTGTGGGAGCTATCTTCAATACCACACTTTTTCTCCTCATTTCCCATTTAAAGAATACATTTGTCAGTTAAGGTATACCGCTGAGTATGGGAGCTACAAGAAAGCAGGAAGGCAGACCCCAGCTACAGTAGTAAGTAGGTCCCCATGCAGTCTAGCAGCCAGCACGGTGTCACATTTGCAGCTGCTTTCCTGTGGGAGCTATCTTCAATACCACACTTTTTCTGTTCAGCTCCCATTGAAAGAATATATTTGTCAGTTAAGGTATACCACTGAGTATGGGAGCTATAAGAAAGCAGGAAGGAAGACCCCAGCTACAGTAGTTAGTACGTCCCCATGCAGTCTAGCAGCCAGCACGGTGTCACATTTGCAGCTGCTTTCCTGTGGGAGCTATCTTCAATACCACAGTTTTTCTCCTCAGCTCCCATTGAAAGAATATATTTGTCAGTTGAGGTATACCGCTGAGTATGGGAATTACAAGAAAGCAGGAAGGCAGACCCCAGCTACAGTAGTAAGTAGGTCCCCATGCAGTCTAGCAGCCAGCACGGTGTCACATTTGCAGCTGCTTTCCTGTGGGAGATATCTTCAATACCACACTTTTTCTGTTCAGCTCCCATTGAAAGAATACATTTGTCAGTTAAGGTATACCACTGAGTATGGGAGCTACAAGAAAGCAGGAAGATAGATCCCAGCTAGTGTAATAAGTATGACCCCATGCAGTCTATCAGCCAGCACGATGTCACATTTGCATCTGCTTTCCTGTGGGAGCTATCTTCAATACCACACTTTTTCTGTTCAGCTCCAATTGAAAGAATACATTTGTCTCTTAAGGTATACCACTGAGTATGGGAGCTACAAGAAAGCAGGAAGGCAGACCCCAGCTACAGTAGTAAGTAGGTCCCCATGCAGTCTAGCAGCCAGCACGGTGTCACATTTGCAGCTGCTTTCCTGTGGGAGCTATCTTCAATACCACACTTTTTCTTCTGAGCTCCCATTGAAAAAACTACATTTTGTCAGTTTAGGTATACCGCTGAGTATGGGTGCTACAAGAAAGCAGGAAGGCAGACCCCAGCTACAGTAGTAAGTAGGTCCCCATGCAGTCTAGCAGCCAGCACGGTGTCACATTTGCAGCTGCTTTCCTGTGGGAGCTATCTTCAATACCACACTTTTTCTCCTCAGCTCCCATTGAAAGAATACATTTGTCAGTTAAGGTATACCACTGAGTATGGGAGCTACAAGAAAGCAGGAAGATAGATCCCAGCTACAGTAGTAAGTAGTTCCCCATGCAGTCTAGCAGCCAGCACGGTGTCACATTTGCAGCTGCTTTCCTGTGGGAGCTATCTTCAATACCACACTTTTTTTGTTCAGCTCCCATTGAAAGAATACTTTTGTCAGTTAAGGTATACCACTGAGTATGGGAGCTACAAGAAAGCAGGAAGGCAGACCCCAGCTACAGTAGTAAGTAGGTCCCCATGCAGTCTAGCAGCCAGCACGGTGTCACATTTGCAGCTGCTTTCCTGTGGGAGCTATCTTCAATACCACACTTTTTCTCCTCAGCTCCCATTGAAAGAATACATTTGTCTCTTAAGGTATACCACTGAGTATGGTAGCTACAAGAAAGCAGGAAGGAAGACCAAAGCTACAGTAGTAAGTAGGTCCCCATGCAGTCTAGCAGCCAGCACGGTGTCACATTTGCAGCTGCTTTCCTGTGGGAGCTATCTTCAATACCACTCTTTTTCTCCTCAGTTCCCATTTAAAGAATACATTTGTCTCTTAAGGTATACCACTGAGTATGGGAGCTACAAGAAAGCAGGAAGGCAGACCCCAGCTACAGTAGTAAGTAGGTCCCCATGCAGTCTATCAGCCAGCACGGTGTCACATTTGCAGCTGCTTTCCTGTGGGAGCTATCTTCAATACCACACTTTTTCTCCTCAGTTCCCATTTAAAGAATACATTTGTCGGTTAAGGTATACCGCTGAGTATGGGAGCTACAAGAAAGCAGGAAGATAGATCCTAGCTACTGCAGTAATTAGGTCCCCATGCAGTCTATCAGTCAGCACGGTGTCACATTTGCAGCTGCTTTCCTGTGGCAGCTATCTTCAATACCACACTTTTTCTCCTCAGCTCCCAATGAAAGAATATATTTGTTAGCTAAGATATACTGCTGAGTATGGGAGCTACAAGAAAGCAGGAAGATAGATTCCAGCTACAGTAGTAAGTAGGTCCCCATGCAGTCTAGCAGCCAGCACGGTGTCATATTTGCAGCTGCTTTCCTGTGGCAGCTATCTTCAATACCACACTTTTTCTCCTCAGTTCCCATTGAAAGAATATATTTGTTAGCTAAGGTATACCGCTGAGTATGGGAGCTACAAGAAAGCAGGAAGGCAGAGCCCAGCTACAGTAGTAAGTAGGTCCCCATGCAGTCTATCAGCCAGCACGGTGTCACATTTGCAGCTGCTTTCCTGTGGGAGCTATCTTCAATACCACACTTTTTCTTCTCAGCTCCCATTGAAAAAACTACATTTTGTCAGTTAAGGTATACCGCTGAGTATGGGAGCTACAAGAAAGCAGGAAGGCAGACCCCAGCTACAGTAGTAAGTAGGTCCCCATGCAGTCTAGCAGCCAGCACGGTGTCACATTTGCACCTGCTTTCCTGTGGGAGCTATCTTCAATACCACACTTTTTCTGTTCAGCTCCCATTGAAAGAATACATTTGTCAGTTAAGGTATACCACTGAGAATGGGAGCTACAAGAAAGCAGGTAGATAGATCCCAGCTACTGTAGTAAGTAGGTCCCCATGCAGTCTAGCAGCCAGCACGGTGTCACATTTGCAGCTGCTTTCCTGTGGGAGCTATCTTCAATACCACAGTTTTTCTTCTCAGCTCCCATTGAAAGAATACATTTGTCAGTTGAGGTATACCGCTGAGTATGGGAGCTACAAGAAAGCAGGAAGGCAGACCCCAGCTACAGTAGTAAGTAGGTCCCCATGCAGTCTAGCAGCCAGCACGGTGTCACATTTGCAGCTGCTTTCCTGTGGGAGCTATCTTCAATACCACACTTTTTCTTCTGAGCTCCCATTGAAAAAACTACATTTTGTCAGTTAAGGTATACCGCTGAGTATGGGAGCTACAAGAAAGCAGGAAGGCAGACCCCAGCTACAGTAGTAAGTAGGTCCCCATGCAGTCTAGCAGCCAGCACGGTGTCACATTTGCAGCTGCTTTCCTGTGGGAGCTATCTTCAATACCACACTTTTTCTTCTCAGCTCCCATTGAAAGAACTACATTTTGACAGTTAAGGTATACCGCTAAGTATGGGAGCTACAAGAAAGCAGGAAGGCAGACCCCAGCTACAGTAGTAAGTAGGTCCCCATGCAGTCTATCAGCCAGCACGGTGTCACATTTGCAGCTGCTTTCCTGTGGGAGCTATCTTCATTACCACACTTTTTCTGTTCAGCTCCCATTGAAAGAATACATTTGTCAGTTAAGGTATACCACTGAGAATGGGAGCTACAAGAAAGCAGGAAGGCAGACCCCAGCTACAGTAGTAAGTAGGTCCCCATGCAGTCTAGCAGCCAGCACGGTGTCACATTTGCAGCTGCTTTCCTGTGGGAGCTATCTTCAATACCACACTTTTTCTTCTCAGCTCCCATTTAAAGAATACATTTGTCGGTTAAGGTATACCGCTGAGTATGGGAGCTGCAAGAAAGCAGGAAGGCAGACCCCAGCTACAGTAGTAAGTAGGTCCCCATGCAGTCTATCGGTCAGCACGGTGTCACATTTGCAGCTGCTTTCCTGTGGGAGCTATCTTCAATACCACACTTTTTCTCCTCAGTTCCCATTTAAAGAATACATTTGTCTCTTAAGGTATACCACTGAGTATGGGAGCTACAAGAAAGCAGGAAGGCAGACCCCAGCTACAGTAGTAAGTAGGTCCCCATGCAGTCTAGCAGCCAGCACGGTGTCACATTTGCAGCTGCTTTCCTGTGGCAGCTATCTTCAATACCACACTTTTTCTCCTCAGCTCCCAATGAAAGAATATATTTGTTAGCTAAGGTATACTGCTGATTATGGGAGCTACAAGAAAGCAGGAAGATAGATTCCAGCTACAGTAGTAAGTAGGTCCCCATGCAGTCTACCAGCCAGCACGGTGTCACATTTGCAGCTGCTTTCCTGTGGCAGCTATCTTCAATACCACACTTTTTCTCCTCAGCTCCCATTGAAAGAATATATTTGTTAGCTAAGGTATACCGCTGAGTATGGGAGCTACAAGAAAGCAGGAAGGCAGACCCCAGCTACAGTAGTTAGTAGGTCCCCATGCAGTCTAGCAGCCAGCACGGTGTCACATTTGCAGCTGCTTTCCTGTGGCAGCTATCTTCAATACCACACTTTTTCTGTTCAGCTCCCATTGAAAAAACTACGTTTTGTCTCTTAAGGTATACAACTGAGTATGGGAGCTACAAGAAAGCAGGAAGATAGATCCCAGCTACTGTAATAAGTAGGACCCCATGCAGTCTAGCAGCCAGTACGGTGTCACATTTGCAGCTGCTTTCCTGTGGGAGCTATCTTCAATACCACACTTTTTCTGTTCAGCTCCCATTGAAAGAATACTTTTGTCAGTTAAGGTATACCACTGAGTATGGGAGCTACAAGAAAGCAGGAAGGCAGACCCCAGCTACAGTAGTAAGTAGGTCCCCATGCAGTCTAGCAGCCAGCACGGTGTCACATTTGCAGCTGCTTTCCTGTGGGAGCTATCTTCAATACCACACTTTTTCTTCTCAGCTCCCATTGAAAGAACTACATTTTGTCAGTTAAGGTATACCGCTGAGTATGGGAGCTACAAGAAAGCAGGAAGGCAGACCCCAGCTACAGTAGTAAGTAGTTCCCCATGCACTCTATCAGCCAGCACGGTGTCACATTTGCAGCTGCTTTCCTGTGGGAGCTATCTTCAATACCACACTTTTTCTGTTCAGCTCCCATTGAAAGAATACATTTGTCAGTTAAGGTATACCACTGAGAATGGGAGCTACAAGAAAGCAGGAAGGCAGACCCCAGCTACAGTAGTAAGTAGGTCCCCATGCAATCTAGCAGCCAGCACGGTGTCACATTTGCAGCTGCTTTCCTGTGGGAGCTATCTTCAATACCACACTTTTTCTTCTCAGCTCCCATTTAAAGAATACATTTGTCGCTTAAGGTATACCGCTGATTATGGGAGCTACAAGAAAGCAGGAAGATAGATCCCAGCTACAGTAGTAAGTAGGTCCCCATGCAGTCTAGCAGCCAGCACGGTGTCACATTTGCAGCTGCTTTCCTGTGGCAGCTATCTTCAATACCACACTTTTTCTCCTCAGCTCCCAATGAAAGAATATATTTGTTAGCTAAGGTATACTGCTGATTATGGGAGCTACAAGAAAGCAGGAAGATAGATTCCAGCTACAGTAGTAAGTAGGTCCCCATGCAGTCTAGCAGCCAGCACGGTGTCACATTTGCAGCTGCTTTCCTGTGTGAGCTATTTTCAATACCACACTTTTTCTTCTCAGCTCCCATTGAAAAAACTACATTTTGTCAGTTAAGGTATACCGCTGAGTATGGGAGGTACAAGAAAGCAGGAAGGCAGACCCCAGCTACAGTAGTAAGTAGATCCCCATGCAGTCTATCAGCCAGCACGGTGTCACATTTGCAGCTGCTTTCCTGTGGGAGCTATCTTCAATACCACACTTTTTCTGTTCAGCTCCCATTGAAAGAATACATTTGTCAGTTAAGGTATACCACTGAGTATGGGAGCTACAAGAAAGCAGGAAGGCAGACCCCAGCGACAGTAGTAAGTAGGTCCCCATGCAGTCTAGCATCCAGCACGGTGTCACATTTGCAGCTGCTTTCCTGTGGGAGCTATCTTCAATACCACACTTTTTCTCGTCAGTTCCCATTTAAAGAATACATTTGTCTCTTAAGGTATACCACTGAGTATGGGAGCTACAAGATAGCAGGAAGACAGACCCCAGCGACAGTAGGAAGTAGGTCCCCATGCAGTCTAGCAGCCAGCACGGTGTCACATTTGCAGCTGCTTTCCTGTGGCAGCTATCTTCAATACCACACTTTTTCTCCTCAGCTCCCAATGAAAGAATATATTTGCTAGCTAAGGTATATCGCTGAGTATGGGAGCTACAAGAAAGCAGGAAGGCAGACCCCAGCTACAGTAGTAAGTAGGTCCCCATGCAGTCTAGCAGCCAGCACGGTGTCACATTTGCAGCTGATTTCGTGTGGGAGCTATCTTCAATACCACACTTTTTATCCTAAGCTTCCATTGAATAAAATACATTTTGTCTGTTAAGTTATAACGCTGAGTATGGGAGCTACAAGAAAGCAGGAAGGCAGACCCCAGCTACAGTAGTAAGTAGGTCCCCATGCAGTCTATCAGCCAGCACGGTGTCACATTTGCAGCTCCTTTCCTGTGGGAGCTATCTTCAATACCACAGTTTTTATCCTCAGCTCCCATTGAAAAAATACATGTGTCTGTTAAGTTATGCCACTGAGTATGGGAGCTACAAGAAAGCAGGAAGGCAGACCCTGCCGCGAAGTTTTCGGCTCTTGGCCTGAAAAACCCAGGCTTGAAGCCTGAAACCCAGGCACGAAGGCCTGAAACCCAGGCACGAAGCCCTTGAAACCCAGGTACGAAGCCTGAAACATAGGCACAAAGGCCTGAAACCCAGGCACGAAGCCTGAAACCCAGGCACGAAGTCTGAAACCCAGGCACGAAGGCCTTGAAACCCAGGTACAAAGCCTGAAACATAGGCACAAAGGCCTGAAACCCAGGCACGAAGCCTGAAACCCAGGCACGAAGTCTGTAACCCAGGCACGAAGGCCTGAAACCCAGGCACGAAGGCCGGAAAACCAGGCACGAAGCCTGAAAACCCAGGCACGAAGCCTGAAACCCAGGCACGAAGGGCTGAAACCCAGGCACGAAGGCCTGAAACCCAGGCACAAAAGCCTGAAAAACCCAGGCACAAAAGCCTGAAAAACCGAGGCACAAAGGCCTGAAAAACCCAGGCACAAAGGCCTGAAACCCAGGCACAAAAGCCTGAAAAACCCAGGCACGAAGCCTACTTCATGCGGCGATCAACCCAGAGTCCGATTCTCAGCTGGGTGGGAAGAAATCAGTCCTACTCAATGTGAGTGATAGCAGAAATCTTCTTCTTCATTGAGAGCAGGCTCTAACTTATATACACAGCAGCTTCAAAGCTAGCTCAACAACAGCAGCTAATAGATTACATTCTTACGCTCATCCTACGGTTTCTGCGGTTATTAAACCACTGAGTATGGGAGCTACAAGAAAGCAGGAAGGCAGACCCCAGCTACAGTAGTAAGTAGGTCCCCATGCAGTCTATCAGCCAGCACGGTGTCACATTTGCAGCTGCTTTCCTGTGGGAGCTATCTTCAATACCACACTTTTTCTCCTCAGCTCCCATTGAAAAAATATATGTGTCTGTTAAGTTATGCCACTGAGTATGGGAGCTACAAGAAAGCAGGAAGGCAGACCCCAGCTACAGTAGTAAGTAGGTCTCCATGCAGTCTATCAGCCAGCACGGTGTCACATTTGCAGCTGCTTTCCTGTGGGAGCTATCTTCAATACCAGACTTTTTCAGTTCAGCTCCCATTGAAAAAATACATATGTCTGTTAAGGTATACCACTGAGTATGGGAGCTACAAGAAAGCAGGAAGGCAGACCCCAGCTACAGTAGTAAGTAGGTCCCCATGCAGTCTATCAGCCAGCACGGTGTCACATTTGCAGCTGATTTCGTGTGGGAGCTATCTTCAATACCACACTTTTTATCCTAAGCTTCCATTGAATAAAATACATTTTGTCTGTTAAGTTATAACGCTGAGTATGGGAGCTACAAGAAAGCAGGAAGGCAGACCCCAGCTACAGTAGTAAGTAGGTCCCCATGCAGTCTATCAGCCAGCACGGTGTCACATTTGCAGCTCCTTTCCTGTGGGAGCTATCTTCAATACCACAGTTTTTATCCTCAGCTCCCATTGAAAAAATACATGTGTCTGTTAAGTTATGCCACTGAGTATGGGAGCTACAAGAAAGCAGGAAGGCAGACCCTGCCGCGAAGTTTTCGGCTCTTGGCCTGAAAAACCCAGGCTTGAAGCCTGAAACCCAGGCACGAAGGCCTGAAACCCAGGCACGAAGGCCTGAAACCCAGGCACGAAGCCCTTGAAACCCAGGTACGAAGCCTGAAACATAGGCACAAAGGCCTGAAACCCAGGCACGAAGCCTGAAACCCAGGCATAAAGTCTGAAACCCAGGCACGAAGGCCTTGAAACCCAAGTACAAAGCCTGAAACATAGGCACAAAGGCCTGAAACCCAGGCACGAAGCCTGAAACCCAGGCACGAAGTCTGAAACCCAGGCATGAAGGCCTGAAACCCAGGCACGAAGGCCGAAAAACCAGGCACGAAGCCTGAAAACCCAGGCACGAAGCCTGAAACCCAGGCACGAAGGGCTGAAACCCAGGCACGAAGGCCTGAAACCCAGGCACAAAAGCCTGAAAAACCCAGGCACAAAAGCCTGAAAAACCCAGGCACAAAGGCCTGAAAAACCCAGGCACAAAGGCCTGAAACCCAGGCACGAAGCCTGAAAACCCAGGCACGAAGCCTGAAACCCAGGCACGAAGGGCTGAAACCCAGGCACAAAAGCCTGAAAAACCCAGGCACAAAAGCCTGAAAAACCCAGGCACAAAGGCCTGAAAAACCCAGGCACAAAGGCCTGAAACCCAGGCACAAAAGCCTGAAAAACCCAGGCACGAAGCCTACTTCATGCGGCGATCAACCCAGGGTCCGATTCTCAGCTGGGTGGGAAGAAATCAGTCCTACTCAATGTGAGTGATAGCAGAAATCTTCTTCTTCATTGAGAGCAGGCTCTAACTTATATACACAGCAGCTTCAAAGCTAGCTCAACAACAGCAGCTAATAGATTACATTCTTACGCTCATCCTACTTGCGGTTTCTGCGTTTATTATACCACTGAGTATGGGAGCTACAAGAAAGCAGGAAGGCAGATCCCAGCTACAGTAGTAAGTAGGTCCCCATGCAGTCTATCAGCCAGCACGGTGTCACATTTGCAGCTGCTTTCCTGTGGGAGCTATCTTCAATACCACAGTTTTTATCCTCAGCTCCCATTGAAAAAATACATGTGTCTGTTAAGTTATGCCACTGAGTATGGGAGCTACAAGAAAGCAGGAAGGCAGACCCTGCCGCAAAGTTTTCGGCTCTTGGCCTGAAAAACCCAGGCTTGAAGCCTGAAACCCAGGCACGAAGGCCTGAAACCCAGGCACGAAGCCCTTGAAACCCAGGTACGAAGCCTGAAACATAGGCACAAAGGCCTGAAACCCAGGCACGAAGTCTGAAACCCAGGCACGAAGGCCTTGAAATCCAGGCACGAAGGCCTTGAAACCCAGGTACAAAGCCTGAAACATAGGCACAAAGGCCTGAAACCCAGGCACGAAGCCTGAAACCCAGGCACGAAGTCTGAAACCCAGGCACGAAGGCCTGAAACCCAGGCACGAAGGCCGGAAAACGAGGCACGAAGCCTGAAAACCCAGGCACGAAGCCTGAAACCCAGGCACGAAGGGCTGAAACCCAGGCACGAAGGCCTGAAACCCAGGCACAAAAGCCTGAAAAACCCAGGCACAAAAGCCTGAAAAACCCAGGCACAAAGGCCTGAAAAACCCAGGCACAAAGGCCTGAAACCCAGGCACAAAAGCCTGAAAAACCCAGGCACGAAGCCTACTTCATGCGGCGATCAACCCAGGGTCCGATTCTCAGCTGGGTGGGAAGAAATCAGTCCTACTCAATGTGAGTGATAGCAGAAATCTTCTTCTTCATTGAGAGCAGGCTCTAACTTATATACACAGCAGCTTCAAAGCTAGCTCAACAACAGCAGCTAATAGATTACATTCTTACGCTCATCCTACGGTTTCTGCGGTTATTATACCACTGAGTATGGGAGCTACAAGAAAGCAGGAAGGCAGATCCCAGCTACAGTAGTAAGTAGGTCCCCATGCAGTCTATCAGCCAGCACGGTGTCACATTTGCAGCTGCTTTCCTGTGGGAGCTATCTTCAATACCACACTTTTTCTCCTCAGCTCCCATTGAAAAAATAAATGTGTCTGTTAAAGTATACCACTGAGTATGGGAGCTACAAGAAAGCAGGAAGGCAGACATAAGCTACAGTAGTAAGTAGGTCCCCATGCAGTCTATCAGCCAGCACGGTGTCACATTTGCAGCTGATTTCGTGTGGGAGCTATCTTCAATACCACTCTTTTTCTGTTCAGCTCCCATTGAAAAAATAAATGTGTCTGTTAAAGTATACCACTGAGTATGGGAGCTACAAGAAAGCAGGAAGGCAGACCCCAGCTACAGTAGTAAGTAGGTCCCCATGCAGTCTATCAGCCAGCACGGTGTCACATTTGCAGCTGATTTCGTGTGGGAGCTATCTTCAATACCACACTTTTTATCCTAAGCTTCCATTGAATAAAATACATTTTGTCTGTTAAGTTATAACGCTGAGTATGGGAGCTACAAGAAAGCAGGAAGGCAGACCCCAGCTACAGTAGTAAGTAGGTCCCCATGCAGTCTATCAGCCAGCACGGTGTCACATTTGCAGCTGCTTTCCTGTGGGAGCTATCTTCAATACCACAGTTTTTATCCTCAGCTCCCATTGAAAAAATACATGTGTCTGTTAAGTTATGCCACTGAGTATGGGAGCTACAAGAAAGCAGGAAGGCAGACCCTGCCGCGAAGTTTTCGGCTCTTGGCCTGAAAAACCCAGGCTTGAAGCCTGAAACCCAGGCACGAAGGCCTGAAACCCAGGCACGAAGGCCTTGAAACCCAGGTACGAAGCCTGAAACATAGGCACAAAGGCCTGAAACCCAGGCACGAAGCCTGAAACCCAGGCACGAAGTCTGAAACCCAGGCATGAAGGCCTGAAACCCAGGCACGAAGGCCGGAAAACCAGGCACGAAGCCTGAAAACCCAGGCACGAAGCATGAAACCCAGGCACGAAGGGCTGAAACCCAGGCACGAAGGCCTGAAACCCAGGCACAAAAGCCTGAAAAACCCAGGCACAAAAGCCTGAAAAACCCAGGCACAAAGGCCAGAAAAACCCAGGCACAAAGGCCTGAAACCCAGGCACAAAAGCCTGAAAAACCCAGGCACGAAGCCTACTTCATGCGGCGATCAACCCAGGGTCCGATTCTCAGCTGGGTGGGAAGAAATCAGTCCTACTCAATGTGAGTGATAGCAGAAATCTTCTTCTTCATTGAGAGCAGGCTCTAACTTATATACACAGCAGCTTCAAAGCTAGCTCAACAACAGCAGCTAATAGATTACGTTCTTACGCTCATCCTACGGTTTCTGCGGTTATTATACCACTGAGTATGGGAGCTACAAGAAAGCAAGAAGGCAGATCCCAGCTACAGTAGTAAGTAGGTCTCCATGCAGTCTATCAGCCAGCACGGTGTCACATTTGCAGCTGCTTTCCTGTGGGAGCTATCTTCAGTACCACACTTTTTCTCCTCATCTCCCATTGAAAAAATAAATGTGTCTGTTAAAGTATACCACTGAGTATGGGAGCTACAAGAAAGCAGGAAGGCAGACCCCAGCTACAGTAGTAAGTAGGTCCCCATGCAGTCTATCAGCCAGCACGGTGTCACATTTGCAGCTGATTTCGTGTGGGAGCTATCTTCAATACCACACTTTTTATCCTAAGCTTCCATTGAATAAAATACATTTTGTCTGTTAAGTTATAACGCTGAGTATGGGAGCTACAAGAAAGCAGGAAGGCAGACCCCAGCTACAGTAGTAAGTAGGTCCCCATGCAGTCTATCAGCCAGCACGGTGTCACATTTGCAGCTCCTTTCCTGTGGGAGCTATCTTCAATACCACAGTTTTTATCCTCAGCTCCCATTGAAAAAATACATGTGTATGTTAAGTTATGCCACTGAGTATGGGAGCTACAAGAAAGCAGGAAGGCAGACCCCAGCTACAGTAGTAAGTAGGTCCCCATGCAGTCTATCAGCCAGCACGGTGTCACATTTGCAGCTGCTTTCCTGTGGGAGCTATCTTCAGTACCACACTTTTTCTCCTCATCTCCCATTGAAAAAATAAATGTGTCTGTTAAAGTATACCACTGAGTATGGGAGCTACAAGAAAGCAGGAAGGCAGACCCCAGCTACAGTAGTAAGTAGGTCCCCATGCAGTCTATCAGACAGCACGGTGTCACATTTGCAGCTGCTTTCCTGTGGGAGCTATCTTCAATACCACACTTTTTCTGTTCAGCTCCCATTAAAAAAATACATGTGTCTGTTAAGGTATACCACTGAGTATGGGAGCTACAAGAAAGCAGGAAGGCAGACCCCAGCTACAGTAGTAAGTAGGTCCCCATGCAGTCTATCAGCCAGCACGGTGTCACATTTGCAGCTGATTTCGTGTGGGAGCTATCTTCAATACCACACTTTTTATCCTAAGCTTCCATTGAATAATATACATTTTGTCTGTTAAGTTATAACGCTGAGTATGGGAGCTACAAGAAAGCAGGAAGGCAGACCCCAGCTACAGTAGTAAGTAGGTCCCCATGCAGTCTATCAGCCAGCATGGTGTCACATTTGCAGCTCCTTTCCTGTGGGAGCTATCTTCAATACCACAGTTTTTATCCTCAGCTCCCATTGAAAAAATACATGTGTCTGTTAAGTTATGCCACTGAGTATGGGAGCTACAAGAAAGCAGGAAGGCAGACCCTGCCGCGAAGTTTTCGGCTCTTGGCCTGAAAAACCCAGGCTTGAAGCCTGAAACCCAGGCACGAAGGCCTGAAACCCAGGCACGAAGCCCTTGAAACCCAGGTACGAAGCCTGAAACATAGGCACAAAGGCCTGAAACCCAGGCACGAAGCCTGAAACCCAGGCACGAAGTCTGAAACCCAGGCACGAAGGCCTTGAAACCCAGGCACGAAGGCCTTGAAACCCAGGCACAAAGGCCTGAAACCCAGGCACGAAGCCTGAAACCCAGGCACGAAGTCTGAAACCCAGGCACGAAGGCCTGAAACCCAGGCACGAAGGCCGGAAAACCAGGCACGAAGCCTGAAAACCCAGGCACGAAGCCTGAAACCCAGGCACGAAGGGCTGAAACCCAGGCACGAAGGCCTGAAACCCAGGCACAAAAGCCTGAAAAACCCAGGCACAAAAGCCTGAAAAACCCAGGCACAAAGGCCTGAAAACCCAGGCACAAAGGCCTGAAACCCAGGCACAAAAGCCTGAAAAACCCAGGCACGAAGCCTACTTCATGCGGCGATCAACCCAGAGTCCGATTCTCAGCTGGGTGGGAAGAAATCAGTCCTACTCAATGTGAGTGATAGCAGAAATCTTCTTCTTCATTGAGAGCAGGCTCTAACTTATATACACAGCAGCTTCAAAGCTAGCTCAACAACAGCAGCTAATAGATTACATTCTTACGCTCATCCTACGGTTTCTGCGGTTATTATACCACTGAGTATGGGAGCTACAAGAAAGCAAGAAGGCAGATCCCAGCTACAGTAGTAAGTAGGTCCCCATGCAGTCTATCAGCCAGCACGGTGTCACATTTGCAGCTGCTTTCCTGTGGGAGCTATCTTCAATACCACTCTTTTTCTGTTCAGCTCCCATTGAAAAAATAAATGTGTCTGTTAAAGTATACCACTGAGTATGGGAGCTACAAGAAAGCAGGAAGGCAGACCCCAGCTACAGTAGTAAGTAGGTCCCCATGCAGTCTATCAGCCAGCACGGTGTCACATTTGCAGCTGATTTCGTGTGGGAGCTATCTTCAATACCACACTTTTTATCCTAAGCTTCCATTGAATAAAATACATTTTGTCTGTTAAGTTATAACGCTGAGTATGGGAGCTACAAGAAAGCAGGAAGGCAGATCCCAGCTACAGTAGTAAGTAGGTCCCCATGCAGTCTATCAGCCAGCACGGTGTCACATTTGCAGCTGCTTTCCTGTGGGAGCTATCTTCAATACCACAGTTTTTATCCTCAGCTCCCATTGAAAAAATACATGTGTCTGTTAAGTTATGCCACTGAGTATGGGAGCTACAAGAAAGCAGGAAGGCAGACCCTGCCGCGAAGTTTTCGGCTCTTGGCCTGAAAAACCCAGGCTTGAAGCCTGAAACCCAGGCACGAAGGCCTGAAACCCAGGCACGAAGCCCTTGAAACCCAGGTACGAAGCCTGAAACATAGGCACAAAGGCCTGAAACCCAGGCACGAAGCCTGAAACCCAGGCACAAAGTCTGAAACCCAGGCACGAAGGCCTTGAAACCCAGGTACAAAGCCTGAAACATAGGCACAAAGGCCTGAAACCCAGGCACGAAGTCTGAAACCCAGGCACGAAGTCTGAAACCCAGGCATGAAGGCCTGAAACCCAGGCACGAAGGCCGGAAAACCAGGCACGAAGCCTGAAAACCCAGGCACGAAGCCTGAAACCCAGGCACGAAGGGCTGAAACCCAGGCACGAAGGCCTGAAACCCAGGCACAAAAGCCTGAAAAACCCAGGCACAAAAGCCTGAAAAACCCAGGCACAAAGGCCTGAAAAACCCAGGCACAAAGGCCTGAAACCCAGGCACAAAAGCCTGAAAAACCCAGGCACGAAGCCTACTTCATGCGGCGATCAACCCAGGGTCCGATTCTCAGCTGGGTGGGAAGAAATCAGTCCTACTCAATGTGAGTGATAGCAGAAATCTTCTTCTTCATTGAGAGCAGGCTCTAACTTATATACACAGCAGCTTCAAAGCTAGCTCAACAACAGCAGCTAATAGATTACATTCTTACGCTCATCCTACGGTTTCTGCGGTTATTATACCACTGAGTATGGGAGCTACAAGAAAGCAAGAAGGCAGATCCCAGCTACAGTAGTAAGTAGGTCCCCATGCAGTCTATCAGCCAGCACGGTGTCACATTTGCAGCTGCTTTCCTGTGGGAGCTATCTTCAATACCACACTTTTTCTCCTCAGCTCCCATTGAAAAAATATATGTGTCTGTTAAGTTATGCCACTGAGTATGGGAGCTACAAGAAAGCAGGAAGGCAGACCCCAGCTACAGTAGTAAGTAGGTCCCCATGCAGTCTATCAGCCAGCACGGTGTCACATTTGCAGCTGCTTTCCTGTGGGAGCTATCTTCAATACCACTCTTTTTCTGTTCAGCTCCCATTGAAAAAATAAATGTGTCTGTTAAAGTATACCACTGAGTATGGGAGCTACAAGAAAGCAGGAAGGCAGACCCCAGCTACAGTAGTAAGTAGGTCCCCATGCAGTCTATCAGCTAGCACGGTATCACATTTGCAGCTGATTTCGTGTGGGAGCTATCTTCAATCCCACTCACTCTAAAATCGTGGGGGACCAATATCAGTACAATCAAACTGATAATAACTACATTTTTTGCGACAGGTATTATTATGGTCAGTAAGCTGCATTAGCGTTGTTAAGTAAGGGTGGAATAAAGAGAGTTTCCCCAAAGAACAGGATCCACCCGGGGGATTTACTGGTATTCCGTTCTAGACCCTTTCTCCACAGATTAAAAATATACCCGTGGGCAATTTCTTCGGTGATGTAATACTAGAAACATTACAGCTGGAATGCAATTGCTTAAATAGTGTTTCTGACTTCAAAGAAGAGTCTAAGGTGGCCCAGTATTTTTGATTCCTATTAAAGTTATGGATATCCTGTGGCCTAGAACTTATCCAATTTTTCCTTCAGTGACCTTAGTACTGAAGCTTGCATTGGCACTTCCAAACAGGTCTATTTCCTCAGGGGGTGAGGCTAATGTGGTATTAAGGGACTTAATCATCTCACATTGACGTTTCCCATCCTAATTGCATTCAGCCTCATTCTATTACACAAGGTGTTATCATCTACTAGTCCACAAAGTTCCTCCAGATTCCACACGGGCAATCCTACCAAACATGTTTTAAAAAGGATTAGTAACCCCTCCGAAACTAAGACAAAGAGATGATTGACCAGTTCGATTAGCAAAGGTTATCCAAATATTATCTCTAGGCTGATTAAAATGCGTCAAGCTGTTAGCAATTATAGTTATACTAAAAGCTATGGTTATAACAAAACACCTCATTATTCATTAAATTCACTGTCTTTTTGTTATATAACCTTCAGTCTTTTGATTGTTAGCCAGTCCTCCAATGACCACAAGACGAGGGTGTATGTATTCTTCAATCTCTTCCTGTCCTTTTTCGTCAGATGGTTGGATCTCCGCAGCTTCAAGGACAGCTCTTGTCCACCTGGCTGGCACCCAAATGGATCCTGTGGGAGAATCAACACACAAATACCCACGTCCCCAGTATAATACTTTGGCCGGAGGCTGCCATATCCCTGTTTTAGGGTCACGATATTTAACCCATATTTCTTTCTTTCTTTCCTTTTGTGCCTTTGGATTATGATGTATTATTACAGGTGGTAGCTTCTGTTCCCCAAACACACACAGGTGGTTCATAACAAATAAGGCCTTTAACAATTTCATATGTGGGTCTTTAACATCCCCATATTTGCCAAGATATCTTTTTAAAGTCCCATTAGCTCTTTCTATTATGGCCTGTCCTGTGGGGGAATGGGGAATCCCTGCTACATGTTTAACTCCCCATTGCTTCATAAACTGTTCTATGCTTCTACTTATATAGGCTGGCCCTTTGTTTACACCATGTGCTTATATCTGCTACCACCAGCACCTCCTCTCACTCCACCCCGTGCCCACCTCTTCTGTACCTTTCACCTCTCACGTTGCAACCCGAGATCTTCCGGATGCCTACCACATCTCCCGTTCCCTATGCTTGATGACTCCAGTGTCCTGTGGCACGGGCTGATACATAACGTGTCTGCCCAGCACACATGCTAGCTGAGTCAATTGCAGGAAGATATGATCAGGTGGTGGTCGTGTTCCACTTCATTATTCAATCTTGCCAATAGCTGAGTGACTCCATCTTGATCTGCATCACGGCGAGCACTCCGAGAAACACGTCAATCTGCAAGAGAGACTCAGTAGACCGTTATATCTTCTACACCCCATGCTCTCCCCCTCCCTAAGACTAGTGTGAGGGATACCGTGGCTCAGTGCATGGGGATAGCTGGTATGTCCATGACCCCTGCGGGCAGCCTATAACTCAAATTTTACTAACAAGCATCAGACCCTTACAATCAGCAGCAAAGCCAGCGTGTTTATAGTACTTCTAATTGGTCCTTTCTCTAAAAGCCAGCTGTAGTTTTCTGCAAGAAGCCTTGCAGTTTCACACGCTGCCTCAGCTTCCTCCTTGCTCCTTGTGTAGGTATTTTTGCTTCTTCGTTTCTCACAGTAGAGAGCAGCTCAAGGACAATCTGCACATTAGTTATAGCAACTCATGCCTGGTAAGCTGCTTCTTATACACTGAAAAAAAAGCACAGGTGACAAACAAAGTTATTATACTTGTGCTAAAGGTAAAATCTCTAGCAGGTCTATGTTGCAAAGTTGTATGGCTAATACTACTTACATTACTAATCAAGTCTTCTAATGTCATTGAGGTTTGGTTACTTCGTTTGCTAGGCCAGTATCCTAATTTGCATAGCTCAGTCAATAAAGCAGATACTCCTACACCTGGAGCAAATATACTAGTTGCTATTATTGTTGAGGGAGACCAAAGGTAACATGGTCATCACATTTGCCAGTAAATGCATGCACAAATTGTTTTGGACAATGATGTTTCTAAATCATTGTGTGATTAGGCATCAAGATCGTCAGTGGTCCCAAACTGCGTGGTCCCCTTTGTAATCTCGAGGGTATTCCAGGCCATGCCTGGTCCCCACAGATCAGAAAAATTCCCTTTGGTAACTGTACAGGCACAAGACCTGGATCTTTTTGGTGAAGTATAATTGCACTGAGATGTTGTGTTCTTATACACGCCCAGGATGGGATCCACATTCTGTCCCAAATGTTTTGGTATTGCCGGTAAAATTAAACATAACACAAAAATCCATCTTTATAGATCCCAATAATTCTAACTCCTGTGGCTCTGTTGTCATTATTGGCAACCATGAAATGATCAAATCCCAGCTGTCAACTTTGCCATTACCCTTAACTAAGGCATTTGTTTTTAATGCATTTGGTACAGGCCATTGTGCCACATCTGATGGAACTCCCACCAAACAGGTAGAAAAAGGATTATCTGGAGTGGCCATTGATAAACATATTGTAGATTGATTGATTGCTTTGGCCAGTGTAACCCACATGTTTTGCTTGGGTTGTTGAAATTGCCTAAAACTATTTACTACAATCATTTGAAGCATCAACATAAACCACCTTTTAGCTTCTCAATGCCAAAATGTTCTGTTCTTCCAAGTTCCATTCCTGACACCTAAAACGACTTAGAGAGTTTCCACTGTAAGAAAACCAGTATTCATCATCACATTTACAGCAAAATGCATAACATCACGACCAACAGTTTTTACACTCGTTGAGGCAAGGGATTGAGGATGGAAAGGGCGAGCCCAGCGGTCCGTGAGGGCCGGGGCCGGTGGTGTCGGTGCGGTGTGTGTGGGTGGCTCTGGAGACACCGACCGGGCGCGTGAAGCGGCTGCGCGGCGGCGGCTGCGGATGGAAGGGGCGGGGGGGGTCTGGCTCACTCCGTGCCGTCCCCGGCGCCGGCGGCGCAGCTGCTGTTACTCTCTCCCGTGTTTTCTTTGTCTCCCCTCACATGCCCGATGGTGCCCAGTCTAACATGGGGTCGCGCTCCCGCACCCCGGCCAGACTCCGCCCGCTCGGCATTCCCCTGCGAGTCCCCCCAGGGGTAACTCGGCGGGTTGGGCTCGAATGGGAAGCAGCTCTCCCGCGGGGGCTCTGCTCTGAAGCCCCTTCGCCTCTCTGACTTTGTAAATACTCTTGTGTAGACAAGAACCTTTTTCTTTTCTCTCGGTATCATCCGCCTCAGCGCCGCTCCCGACACCACTCTCGGTGCTGCTCCAGGCGCTGCTCTCGGCACCTCTCCCGGCACTACTGTCGGTGCCTCTGCCGGTTCACTCTCTGCCCCAGGGACAGGCTCACTAAGTGGGGGGGGCAGAGGTGGGGGCTCTTTAGGCCAGCACTCTCGTGCCCCGGGAGGGGCCGATGACTCACATGTCTCCCGCACCCCATTTTCTACACGCAGGGGGTTGAGCATTACTTTTGAGACAGTAGGAGCCAGCGAGGTGGATTGGAACCAGTCATGGTCATAGTTTTTGTTCTTACTCTGTGCTGCTGATGCGTGCTCAGCAGCCTTCTTTTCTGCCTGATGTTGCAACAACTCATTGCGCACTATCCTCCAAAGCTTCCCTAACTTTTCAGCTATCTCATCGTCCTCCAGGGTAGCTTCCCATAGTTTATCCCCAAACTTTCGCCATTCACTTAACTCATGAACAGTATGTGGGTTCTGAAAACAACCCTTAGCATACCCATAAGCTAAAAGCCCAGGGAGATCCTTTTCCAAATCTATTCCCTTAACCTGTCGCTTCTTTAAAAAGCAAGTAAATAAATCATATGCTGCTTGCCTTTCCATTTTCAGAAGTCGTCAGCGCTGTTGCAGCCCCACAAGGTCTCGGCAGCACGTATCGGCCGGGCTCATCTGTGCGATCACCCAGGGCACGGCACCACCCCTTCCTTCTGTTTTCTGGTGCTTAGTTGCCGTCCTCGCTGCTAGGACCCGAGCTCCTTCGCCGCTCCGCCGTGGTTGCCAATCTTGTATCACGTCGTTCGTGTATCACGTCGGTATATCACGTCCCCCGTGTATCACGTCGAGGTCACCATTTGTCGGAGACGGCGGGAGAAATGCAACACGACCAACAAGGATGATCAGCAAATGTCACTTTATTTGCAAAGACACCACTCTTTTATAGCATCAATAATCAGCCTCATACATATTGCCAAAGCTAAGCTCATCATTGGCTATTTGTCTAAATGTCAACTCCTCTTAAGAAACATCTTGCTCTACATTTTTGTGGTTAATACATCCTCTTTTTATATCCTGTCTACATGCAGCTGCAAGCAGTCCCTTATCTCAAGGACAATGCGCCCTTGGGCTAACCTTTTTTCTATTTAAGACATTTCTATTAGGTTAACATTGCTATGACCTCTTTCTTTCAGCCATACTTGAGCAACACTCTCCACAGTGGTGCAAGGAGTAGGAACAATGAGAGAAACAACCATGCCGACTCCAAGGTCAGTGAGGAAAGAGAGGAGGAGGTGTGCTGGAACAGAGACCTCCCTGCATTCTATGGAGAGAATTGGTGAAGCTGAGATTTGTTTGCATTTCTTTAAAGACCCTACAGCAGCGGTAGAGACTCATTTTGCTAAAGCTGGCCCCAGTCCAGGGGCAGCAATTCACTTCATTATTGGCCTTGAGCCAGGGGCAGTGATTTCCTTCTTTATCACTATGGCCAGAGCAGGCTGTGTCCCGAAGGAGGGACCCAATATCCACAGCTGTAACTGTGGGGAGGAACCATATTGGGATTTATCAAAATGAGACACAACATAGTTAAAAATGTCATCATGAATGCATTCTGTGTCAGACATTCCTGTCAGCCTTTCTTCTAGCTGGCAGAAGGGCAGGGTTTGGGCTATTTTTAGCAGAAGTAGTTAAATTACAAATTCACAAATCTCCTTTATTCTTAGAAGTCAAGATATTTTAGTTTGTTATATCTTAATAATTAAAAACCCCACTTACCCGTGTAAAATGATGCTCACCCGATGAACCATTTCTACCTCATCTCCTGAATTAGTGAATGCCAGCACCTTCTGAAGATTACTCTGGGTAAAAGCCAGTATTTTGAGTAACACAGCGGTTCTTTCACTGTCCATACAAGGCTGTACAACCTAAAGGTGGATACAAACCAGAGGGCTGGTAATTCATGTAACCTAGACATGCTTTACTGTGTATTTCTTCTTTTAAGAAGCACGAAGCATTGTTATATGCCAAAGAACATTGGTAAATCCTAAATCTTCTGTTAAACTTATAATGTACAATATACAATTCTCACAAAGGGTGTGAATTTCTGACAGCTTCCAGAAGCAAAATTAAAACCCATCACAATCAAAATCTCACATCGGTATTTTCTTATACGTGTGATTTTTGATGATTTGTCAGTGTTGAAGTTTCTCACTGAAGTACCACTGAAGAAGTTTCACACTCCATAAGCACAGTGCACTACCTGAGATCGTCTTAAAAAAAGCCCCAAAACATGGACATTTGCAGTGCTGCCAAATCACTAGACTTTTCACAAAAAGTGATGTTTTTCCAGTTTCATGTCATGCTCAGAATGTCTGGTCTTAGAGACTTCCCAACATTTTCAATCCCCAAATGATTATGTTTTGAGTCATTGAAGAATTCAGATCATCCTTGTAACATTTTATACAATTGTTCAGCTCTATACCACACTGACTGGAAGTTCCATGAGAAGACACCTCAGGATATACAGTAGCTTTCTCAAAATATTAGGTCAAATTAATTTCTGCACTGTGTGGCACAGAGCAGTCAAACAAGCATTTTACTAGCTCTGTCTTTGGAAAACTCACTTGTAGTTCTGCCACTCAATCAACAACCACAAAAACATTCTCAACATTCTGGTCACAAACAACTAAGACAGCCTACATTGCATTCAAGTGTCATTCAGACGACAGAAGTATTCTTACTTCCTCAGATTTTCACACTTTTAGCTGCTTCTTTGTTCTGCCCAAGTATTAACAACATTGGATGAAGCTGTCTGGAGCATCTCTGGTATGTTTTCAGTAGCTCAAAAACAAGTTGTGCCTTCTTCCACCCAGGACACAAGATAAGTGCTAGTGCCTAGGTGTGTATGTACAAAAGAGTTACAGTATAGCATGAGACAACTGTTTAGAATCTTAGTCATTGTACTATTTCAGAATTTAGGGCAAAACTAAAATCCGCAAAACAGGCCTTTCAGTGCTTCAAACAGAAGCTTTTAACACCATATCACCTCTTAAATGCAGATGGTACAGGCCCGAGCAACCGTGCACCAAGCTGGAGACAAATGGATGTGCAGCAATACATGGTGAAAGGTCCAAAAGTTTCATAGAAGCAGAAACATCTTGTCTTACTTGGAGCTGTGTGAGCCATTTTCAGTGGTCCCTTACAGCCTCAGTGAGTCTATGTTTCTGTGATCTAATGCATTAGAAAATGAATTACAATGTTTTAAAAATCAAACCAGACATTTCCATTTCACTATGTAACAGCCCCTTAAAAATCAAGCTTCATCGACTATCAAAGTGATATGACATTAACCACTTGTTAGATATTACTTGATAAATAAGTTACAGACTCCCACACTCATGCAGTCCATCTCTGTCAATGTCTAAGCAGATGGCCTAAATAACCTGGGAAGCATCATGAAGATACTCTAAGACTACATCAGATGCACCCATTCTCAACATGCACTACCTTTTGGATCATTCATTGACATTTGCACCTTAGAACACAAAACCTGCAGTACTCTAATATACACATCCTCCACTCCTGTTTCTCAAGGTTTGTAGCAACTGCTCAACTGCAAAAGTGTAAGAATTGGTGGAATATACAAGAAAGGATTATTTCCCTGATATGAGATGGCAACTACATCACATCCTTGAGCTATTGGTGGCCAACAGTAAGATTCAGTGGAGTTAGGGCCTACAACTTTTTTCCAAGTAAGTTCCTACAGAAAGAGAAATAAAGAGTTCTACCTGAAAATCGTGTGCTTGAAACACCAACAAGGCAACACAAAGCACTGAGCAATTTAAAAGCCTTTGACCCACTGCATAATACATTTCCTTAACACACAATATGATAAGAGTTCTTCTGGGATGAGGAGTTAAATTCTTACATCTAATTCAAATGCCATCATTTGTAGCAGTGGTTGATAGATCAGATGAAACTGTACAATTCTACAGTCTCTCTGAAGCATAATTTACTCAACTGTATGAACAACCTCCAACACATTCCTCAATCAAAATTAGCTACTATAGTATTTAGTATCTGAAAGTTAAGGTATGATACTAGTCTTAAAAATACTAAATGTAATGTATTACGTTAGCATTACCCTTTCCAGATCTTCAAGAAGTGGTGCTGTTTCCAGAATTGATGGTGGCTTCATTTTCTTGCCAAGAAAGACAAAGATTCTTTCTTCAAGATTTTGAAAACTCTGAAACCATATGAAATAGATGACAAAGGCAATACTTAGTAAATGGGTTTGAGCTTACATCCAACTTAAAAACTATTTTTTTTAAGAAGAATTAGCCAAAGAAATGTAAACACAAATGAAGTACAACTCACACACACGTCACACAGAACAGTGCTGAGACTCCTACTGTCCCCTGACTTGGCCATTGCCTCTGTTTCTTGCTTTTTTTCTTTTTGTCTCTTCCCCTGCATTTTTTTTTTGCCCTTCATATTTTCACAGAGGCACCACCAACTTTGCTGGCTTGCTGACCTTCGGTCTGCTCTTGTTGCTGATGTGGCTGGATTCAGTCCCTGATGTCCCTCCACAGAGTCCCTCCACAAAGACCACTCTTGTAGCGTCAACACTACCCACACCTTCCACATATATGACACACGTTTGCAGAGGTTTAAATGGAAGTTATATCCTGGAATTACCCGTTGCTCATTTTCAGTTCTATGTGTCTTCAAAGGATCAGAATTTAAGCACTGCTGAAGCCTGAGAAATATACAAATATTAAATTCAATGGAAATGCAAAAGGAAAGTGTAATCGATAAATATCACCAATATTTCTAAAATGGCACGAAACAGTTCACCTACAAAATATCTCTGATGTATTACCTGTGCCAACAAAACCCCTCAAATATGAAAGAAGAAATCAAAAAGGACCATTTTGGATGTAAAATTTACTATTAGGTTTTAGGTATCTGAAAATAACCCAAAGGTTTTTTTAACCAAGAGAATTGGTGGGTTCCTCAACTTCAGAAGAAAATCAGATGGGACTGCAGGAAAAAGGTGTCTTAAAGTTGCAAAAACATGAAACAATGTATCTTTGCAACAGTTAAAACTTGAATTAAAAACATCCCTCAGGTTGTTTACATATGCAGCAAGTGATTTGCAGCATAACAAAAGCCTTGCACAAGTCAACTCAGTCAGATTTCATTCAGCTTGAAAACTTTATCAATCACACTAAGAATAAAAGAAGGCAACTGAATATGCTGAGTGTGCAGAAACGTACTGCCTCATCACATCCTTGTTTTCAAGTTACTGTTTAGAAAGAATTGCTATTTTTACTGTGGTCTCGATAAGTATCAGCAGCTTCTAATGGCCTCCTTCCCCAATACCATGTGCACACATCTTGTCTTACCCTCTGCCCTTTTAGCTGTCTAAGAAGAGTAACTGGAAACATACTACAGCTCCTAATTATCTGGCTACACAATTGTTTCAAATATGTAACATACTGTACCACACCTGTCTGTGTGAACTGCTGGATTTTCCTTGAAAGGCAATCCTGGGATTGTTTTGACAATCTATCAAGAAAAGACAAACCCTTTTCTGGCAGTAAAATACTGTTTAAGAGCAACATTTTAGAAAAAAAAGATTACTGAGCTCAAGGTGGTTTTCTTACCTAACAGAATTTTCTTCAATAAGAATCAAACATGCAACAAGAACATCAACCACACGGGAGAATTAGTTCATGCTCACAGCTCAAGCTATAGCTTCTGGCAGCTCTTTCTTTGAAGAATCTGCCCCTGTATTCCCCCAACAACTACCAAAAGCTGGCCACACAAAACCACTACACATCTTCACAGCACTAGAGCAAGTGAGCACAAAAGGAGACACAACCTGTTCAAAGTCCATCGTTGCAATCTAAAAAACCAAAACCACCAGAACCACAAACTTGAAGGACAATGTTCTCTTTTAACTAGATCAAGAGTTAGTCCCAGATTTGTTACAGAAAAGGACGTGATAGCTGACTACAGTATTCCTAATCTGCCTAACAGATGCTTCACTTAATTCATTCTGACATTTGAATAGAAAATCTAACACTTACAGATGTGGTAGTTTCACTGTCATCTGTGTTGGAGCTTTGTCATGTCTTTTCAAGAACAGAACCAGATACAGCAAGATCTAGAAAGACAATTTTAAAAGATGCAGAAACACGTTTGTGATTATCTGAATCTATGAAAGGCCAGTGTTTTTACAGTTGGTTGCAACTGACTTGCAGTGTTTGTTAGGATACCTTTTGTTGCACTTGTTGGATTCCAACTGATACAGTAGTTCAATATATCCAGGTAAAGACAAATGATGCACTGCATGAATGATTGCTGCCAACACACACGGTTCCCACTTGTTTCAGGATCTGTTGATACCTTCTGCTGGAGCAGCACTGTCCTCAAATCAAGTGCAGGATTAACAACTTTCATTGGAAGAGAGTCAAGATTTAATGATGTTTGGGTCTCCTGATAATCTGCTGAACTCACTGCATTCCCTTCAGCTTGCTCAAAATGAGCAAAGCTGCTTAAGACGAGATCATCATTAACGCATACCTAAAAAACCCAAGTATTTGACCGACCAGAATCAACAAGCAAGTCACCATCACATATTGCTTCAGAATTTACTTGAAGCTGGAGACAACAGGAAGACGTATGCAGTATGTACAAATGCTTTCTGAAGAGTACTCATTCCAGGGCAGGAAAGTTGGTCATATCTTCCTCTATGTTCTCCAAACAGGTGTTACTTACCAGTTTCATGCTTTTGCCTAAAATTCTGTGCTCAGTTTTCTATCAGCTTTAAACATTTTTAGAAAAACTATCTTAGTTTTGTGTCCCTTTGATTCAGAGTGCATCCAAACCTGGCAGGAAAAAACAATATTCAACTTAAAAGTTCTTACTGGCTCAGAGAGAAGTGACACTTGCCAACTGTGATTCTGAACAGAGAAGGTATTCAAATTAAGATGTAATCCAAGTTATTGTCTACAGTGAACACCACAGCTCTAATGTTAAAAGTCTTGGTAAAATACTCCAAATGGCAGCAGGTTTCAAACACATTTATTTTTGTCTACTACGCAGCTGCTTAAGTCTGACAGTAGCTGCAGCAGAGATTTAGCAGGAGTTACGCACTTTGGTAAGTGCAACGAGCTTTCTTCCTTTCTCCCAACTGTTTGGGAATTCAGCTTTATGCACATATGAACTTGTATTTATTTTCATAACACCATGCAACTGCCTTCTTGAAATATCTTTAAGTGTCTCACAAAGAAGGACAAGAGTACAGTAAATTCACATAGTTGTTCATCTGAAGTACTTGGGGGACTTCAATTGCTTGTCAATAACTTCCAAAGCAGTTCACAAGTTTCCACCTCACAGAATTCATTCCAAAGTTCACAAACAACAGATTTAGAAAAGAAATCTTCTAGTAAGTTAATGATTGCACTTCTACTGTATATGGCAAATTACAAAATTCACTTGCAAATAACACTTTTCGGTCTTAAATTTGTCACAAAGTTATAACTTCTACAGCACAGTGCACAAAGAGCTTTATAGAGAGAAAAATATCTTACCTTTTCACCTTTTATTGTCACATAAAGGAAAACATCAGATGTGGTATCTTCTACAGCACATACTTTGGCTGTCGTCTTGGTAGTAGCAAAACTGAGTGATGGTGTTTCAATGACGCAGCTGCCTGTTCTTTCCTGCTCTTCTCCAGCCCAGTGTTTCCTCACTAACCCAGCATCTGGAAGAGCAAACAATGGGTGTTTTAAAACTCTCCCTCTCACTGCAGTGGTGACAAGTTTCTGTTGATCTCCTGGGGACTTTACTTTGGCTTTGGTTTGACATTTTGGCCACCTGGACTTCAGAATTCTCCCTCCCTTTTCCACCCCCCTTTTCACATTTGTTGCCTGGGATTCTCCCTTTACAGTTCTTGCTGGACATTTATCCAGACTCTGTGCTCTGCACTTGAAACAACCAGCAGATGATTTCTGATGTAACCTGAGGCTCTCTGCACTGGCCTGATGCAAAGGCAATTTGCATCAAAACTCCTCCAAAATCCTTTTTTTTTTCTCTCTCAGAATTGCACCAAAACCTCATTTTATCCCTCAGAACTCCCCCAAACCCCACTTTTTCCCCTCAAAATGCTTCCAAAACTCCACTTTTTTCCCTCAAGAAGGCACTTTTTTACCCAGCAGTTCCCAAAAATCCCACTTTTTCACTCAGAATAGCACCCAAAACCCACTTTTCCTCTGAAAATACCTCCAAAACCTCACTTTTTCATTCAGAAGTCCACCAAAACACCACTTTTTCCCCTCAAAAAATGACCAAAACACTTGTTTTTCCACAAATCCACCCAAACCCCACTTTTTCCCTCAAAACACCACCCAAACCCCACCTTTTCCCTCAGAAATGCCCCAAAACCTCATCTTTTCCCTCAAAACTCCACCCAAATGCCACTTCTCTTTCTCAGAAATGTACTCAAACCCCACTTTACAGCCTCAAAACTCCTCCAAAATCCTTGTTTTTCTCTCAGAATTGTACCAAAACCTCATTTTATCCCTCACAACTCCCCCAAACCCCACTTTTTCCCCTTAAAACGCTTCCAAAACTCCACTTTTTCCCTCAGATGGCACTTTTTCACCCAGCACTTCCCAAAAATCCCACTTTTTCCCTCAGAATAGCACCCAAAGCCCACTTTTCCTCGGAAAATACCTCCAAAACCTCACTTTTTCACTCAGAACTCCACCAAAACACCACTGTTTCCATCAAAACTGCACCAAAAACCCCGCTTCTTCCCCCAGAAGTTCCCCAAAACTGCACCTTTCCCCTCAAGACTCTACCAAACCCCACTTTTTCCCCTCAAAACTCCACCAAAACCCCATTTTCCCCCTCAAAACTCCACCCAAACTCCACTTTTACCCTCAGAATTTCCCCAAAACCCCACTTTTCCCCTCAAAACCCCACCAAAACACTTGTTTTTTTCAAAAATCCACCCAAACTCCACTTTTTCCCTTTAAAAATTTACCAAAACCCCACTTTTTCCCTCAAAACTCCACCCAAATCCCACCTTTTCCCCTCAGAATTGCACCAAAACCTCATTTTATCCCACAACTCCACTGCTTTTGGCCCTCAGAAATCTACTCCATCGCCACTTTGCCTCTCAAAACTCTTCCAAACTACACTTTTCCCCTGCAAAGCTGCACCAAAACCCACTTTTTCTCCTAAAACTCCAACAAAATCTCACTTTTGCTCTCAGAAATAAACAAAAACTCTACTTTTTCCCTCAGAATTGCTCAAAAACACCGCTTTTCCTCTATCAAATTCCACCCAAATCCCAACTGTTTTCCTGTAAAATGCCACCCAAACCTCACTTTTCCCCTCAGATTTGCCCCCACACCTCATGTTATCCCTCACAACTCCCACAAACCCTCACTTTTCCCCTCTAAATCCCAACAGAAAACAACTTGTTCCTTCAAACCTCCAGCCAAACCCCCACTTGGACCTCAGATAGTTACCAAAACCTTCCTTTTTTTCTCACAACTACACCCAGACCTCACACTTTCCCCTCAGGATTTCCCCAAAAGCTCACTTTTCCTCTCAAAACTCTACCAAATCAAACACTTTTCCCCACAGAAATACCCTCAAAACCCCACTTTTGCTGCCTCAGAAAACCACCAAAACCCCCACTTTTCCCCTCAGACATGCCCAAAAACCTCCTTTCATCCCTCACAACTCCACTGAAACCACACTTTTTCTCTCACAATTGCGCCAAAACCTTATTTTATCCCTCAGAACCCCCCCCCAAACCCTATTTTTCTTCTCAAAACTCTACTAAAACCCCACTTTTTGCCACCTAAGTTCCCCAAAAACCCATTTTTCCACTCAAAACACCACCCAAACCTCACTTGACTTCAGAATTGCCCCCAACCTCATTTTATCTCTCAGAACTCCCCTAAACTCTCACTTTTCCCCTCAAAACCCCAACAAAAACCCACTTTTTCCTTGCAAACTCTACACAAACCCACACTTTTGCTCTCAGAATTGAAACAAAACCCCCTTTTAGCCCACAACTCCACCGCTCTTTGCCCTCGCAAATGTACTCAATCCCAGCTTTCCCCTGCAAAACTGCACCAAAGCCCCACTTTTTCTCCCAAAACTCCAACAGAACTCCACTTCTCCTTTCAGAAATAAACCAAAACCCCACTATGCCCCTCAGAATTGCTCCAAAACCCCACTTTTCCTCTCAAAACTACACCCAAATCCCAATTGCTTTCCCTCACAATTACCCCAAAACCTCTTTTGATCCCTCAGAACTCCCCCAAAACCCCACTTGGTCCTTCAAAACTCACACAAAACCCCTTTTCTCCACACATCTTCCCCAAAGTCCCTCTTTTCCCCTCACAATTACTCCAAAACCTCACTTTTTTCCATCCAAACTCCACCTAAACCCCACTTTTGCTATCAGAAATTTACCAAAATCCTGCTTTTTCCCTCAAAACACCACCCAAACCCCACCTTTTCCCTCAGAAATGCCCCAAAACCTCATCTTTTCCCTCAAAACTCCACCCAAATGCCACTTTTCTTTCTCAGAAATGTACTCAAACCCCACTTTACAGCCTCAAAACTCATCCAAAATCCTTTTTTTTCCTCTCAGAACTGCACCAACACCTCATTTTATCCCTCAGAACTCCCCCAAACCCCACTTTTCCCGTCAAAACCCAACCATCTCCCCCCTTTTTTGCATTCAAAATCCACCCAAACCCCACTTTTGCCCCTCAAAACGCTTCCAAAACTCCACTTTTCCCCTCAAAACCCCAGCAAAACAATTGGTTTTTTCAAAAATCCACCCAAACCCCACTTTTTCCCTTTAAAAATTTACCGAAACCTCACTTTTTCCCTCAAAATTCCACCAAAATCCCACCTTTTCCCACAGAAATACCCAAAACTCTCATCTTTTCCCTCAAAACTCCACCCAAATCCCACCTTTTCCCTCAGAAATGCCATCCAAACCTCACTTTTCCTCTCAGATTTGCCCCCACACCTCATTCATCCCTCACAACTCCCACAAACCCGCACTTTTCCCCTCTAAATCCCAACAGAAAACAACTTGTTCTGAAAGAATAAAATGAAATAAAATGGAGCCGGTGAGGCTCAGTCACAGCAAGGCCGACTAGGCCACGAGAAAGGATGATGAAACCAACCCTGGCCGTTGCATCAGAAACCGCAGGGTCTGAGAAACATTTCTCAGAAAATTGGATCCATTGTCCCCACCGTGCCAGCAGGGCACCTGGGTTAAGGGGAAGTTGTGTGCGTGTGTTGGAATTTTCCGTCCCTCATCCCCAGCATATATAAACCCCTACCTGCAAAGCCTCGGGGCCGCCTCCTCTGTCTCCTGCGTGAGATACGAGACGGCCCGGAGCTCCGCAATAAAGCTCACCTCTTGCTTTTGCAACAAGCCGGTCTCTCGTCTTCCTTGGGGTGTTCGCCGTCCGGGCTTGGAGCGAAAGCCTGCAGCTTTCAACATCACGACCAACAGTTTTTACACTCGTTGAGGCAAGGGACTGAGGATGGAAAGGACGAGCCCAGCGGTCCGTGAGGGCCGGGGCCGGCGGTGTCGGCGCGGTGTGTGGGCGGGGGCTCCGGAGACACCGACCGGGCGCGGGAAGCGGCTGCGCGGCGGTGGCTGCGGATGGAAGGGGCGGGGGGGAGTCTGGCTCACTCCGTGCCGTCCCCGGCGCCGGCGGCGCAGCCGCTGTTACTCTCTCCCGTGTTTTCTTTATCTCCCCTCACATGCCCGATGGTGTCGAGTGTAACACGGGGTCGCGCTCCCCCACTCTCCTCTGATCATCCTGCGCTGCATCCCCGCCTGACTCTGCCGGCTCGGCATTCCCCTGCGAGTCGCCCCAGGGGTAACTCGGCGGGCTGGGCTCGAATGGGAAGCAGCTCTCCTGCGGGGGCTCTGCTCCGAAGCCCCTTCGCCTCTCTGACTTTGTAAATACTCTTGTGTAGAGAAGAACCTTTTTCTTTTTTCTCGGTATCATCCGCCTCAGCGCCGCTCCCGGCACTACTCTCGGTGCTGCTCTCGGCGCTGCTCTCGGCACCTCTCCCGGCGCCTCTCCCGGCGCTTCTCCCGGCGCTGCTCTCGGCGCCTCTCCCGGCGCCTCTCCCGGCGCTTCTCCCGGCACTACTGTCGGTGCCTCTGCCAGTTCACTCTCTGCCCCAGGGACAGGCTCACTAAGTGGAGGGGGGGGGAGGCGGGGGCTCTTTAGGCCGACACTCTTGTTCCTCGGGAGGGGCTGATGGCTCATATGGTTCTCGTACCCCGTCCGTGCCTCCAGGGTCATTTTCTACACACGGGGTGGGGAGCACTACTTTTGAGACGGTAGGAGCCAGCGGGGTGGATTGGAACCAGTCACGCTCATCGTTTTTGTTCTTACTCTGTGCTGCTGATGTGTGCTCAGCAGCCTTCTTTTCTGCCTGATGTTGCAACAACTCATTGTGCACTATCCGCCAAAACTTCCCTAACTTTTCAGCTATCTCATCGTCCTCCAGGGTAGCTTCCCACAGCAAATCCCCAAATCTACGCCATTCGCTCAATTCATGCACTGTCTGTGGATTCCTAAACACTCCCTTAGCATACCCATAAGCTAACAACCCTGGTAGGTCTTTTTGCAGATCTATACCCTTTATCTGCCGCTTCTGCAAGAATGCAGTAAATAAATCATATGCCGCTTGCCTTTCCACACCTATTTGTCAGCGCGCTGTTGCAGCCCTTCAAGGTCCAGCGGCACGTATCGGCCGGGCTCGGCTATACGGTCACCCAGGGCACGGTGTGTTCCCAATTTTCACGCTTATTGCCGTCCTTGCTGCATAGGACTCGAACCCCTTCGTCGCTCCGCTGTGGCGCCCAGTCGGTATATCACGTCCTTCGCGTATCGCGTCGGGGTCACCATTTGCTGAAGACGACTGGAGACAAGCCCACCCTGCAGTGCAACAAGTCTCAACTTTATTTGCAAAGATACAGCTGTTTTATAGATACAATAATCAGGCTCATACATATTGCAAAAGCTAAGCTCATCATTGGTTCCCAGTTAGGTGCAAACCTCGCCCTTGTTTCAACAACCTCCAGATACGTGTGGCTGCTTAACCCAAACTAAGCTCCTGCTTTCTCATCCTGTTATCATACAGCTCTCTTGCTCTCACGGCCTTGAGCAGGAGTCCACTATCTTATCGCTTAATGCTTACTGCCTAACCAGCTGTATTCTATCATGTCCTCTTTTCTCTAGCCAAGTCTCCACAAAACTCCCCACATAGGTGGGATCTGCCTTCCTGCTTTCTTGTAGCTCCCATACACAGTGGTATAACTTAACAGACACATGTATTTTTTCAATAGGAGCTGAGCAGTCCAAATGAGTGGGACTGAAGATAGCTCCCACAGGAAAGCAGCTGCAAATGGGACACAGTGCTGGCTGATAGTCTACAATGGGACCTCTTACTACTGTAGCTGGGGTCTTCCTTCCTGCTTTCTAGTAGCTCTCATACGCAGTGGTATAACTTCTACCGACAGTTTGTATTTTTTCAATGGGAGTTGAGGTTAATTATGGACGGATAAAGTTGTGATGGACCGGCTTGCACCTCCTCGTCCACATCCATAGCAAGCTTGAGCAAGGGGAAAACCGAAACAGCAGATTGTAACAGAAACAAGGTCAAAGCAAGAAGATAGGACAGGACGTTAAACCAAGCGTTGTTAGAGGACTGAATATAGCACTCAATTTAGCATTGTATGATTGACTGTACTTGACTAATAAATGGTAACATATGTAACTAACAATAATATAAAGGTAACTAAACGTAAGGTGAGCATAACCATAGTGTGAGAGAAAACTAACTGAAGGCCGAACAGATGGGGTGAAATTTTAGACACAATAAGGCTGATGTTTTAAGCACAATAAGGATGGTGTTTAAACACAGTGAGGTTGGTGTTTAAGTTGTTACCAAAATGAAACTTTGAGGCCTTATGCATAGTGCGTGATGCTTAGTATTAACTATTTGCCATGAATTGTGGCACGTACAAAGCATTTGGAAAAGGTATAGAAGTGATGATGATGTGACAATAAATTGGAGCTGATGCACATCAGATTGGTGTCTGGTCACTCCCGTTTCACGCAACAAAGAAGAACCCCTGCACAAAGAAAAAGAAACCCTGCAGAACAGGCTGCCCAGAGGGCTTGTGGAGTCTCCTTCCTTGGAGGATTTCAGCACAAGCCTGGACACGTTCTTGTGTGACCTGATCTAGGTGACCTGAATTCTGGGGGAGGGGGTTGCTCTAGACGATCTCTAATGGTCCCTTCCAACCCCTACCACTCTAGGATTCTATGATGTCACACAGTCTAGATGCAGTACCCACATGTGCTGTGATGTCACAGAGCACTGTTGAGGCATCCAGAGGTGATGTGATGTTATAGAGAACTGTTGCCATGCCCACGTCTGCTGTGATGTCACAGAGTCTCATTTCAGTGCCCAGATACTATGTGAAATCTCAGAGCACTGTGTGTCCAGTGTCCAGACGTCCTGTGATGTCACAGAGCACTATTGGAGTGCCCAGATGTGCTGTCATATCACACAGCCCTGCTGCAAAGCCCAGATGTGCTGTTGCGTTACACAGTCCTATTGCAGTGCACACGTCTTATGATGTCACAGAGCACTGTTGCCTTTCCCAGATGTGCTGTGATGTCACAGAGCACTATTGCACTGCCTAGTACTAGGACGTCACAGAACCCCACGGCAGTGTCTGGATGTGATGTGATGTCAAACACTCTTGTTGCAGTGCCCAGATTTTCTGTGATGTCCTACAGCCGCGTTCCAGTGCCTAGATATGCTATGATGTCACGGAGCAGTGTAGCACTGCCCAGATGTGCTGTGATGTGACACACACCGCACATCCTCTGCAATGCCCACATGTACTGCTGTGCCACACAGTCCTGTTGTAGTGCCTAGATGTTCTCTGATTTCACACACCCCCTTGTCATGCCCAGATGTGCTGTGATGTCACAGAGTACCACTGCAGTTCCCACTTGTGCTGTGATCTCACAGGCACTGTAGCAATGTCCTCTTATGATAGGATGTTTCAGAGCACTGTTGCAGTGCCCACGTCTGCTGTGATGACAGAGCCTCATTTCAGTGTTCAGATACTATGTGAAGTCTCAGAACAGTGTGTGTCCAGTGCCCAGACGTCCTGTGATGTCACAGAGCACTATTGGAGTGCCCAGATGAGCTGTGATGTCACACAGCCTCTCTGCAATTCCCACATGTGCTGCAATGACAGAGCCCCGTTGCAGTACCAACATGTGCTGCAATATCACACAGCCATGTTGCAGTTCCCAGATGTGATGTCACAGAGAACTCTTGAAGTGCCCAGATGTGCTGGATGTAACAGAGTCCCACTGCAGTTCCCAGATGTGCTGTGATGTCACAGAGCACTCTTGCAGTGCCCAGATGTGCTGTAAGGTCACAGAGCACTGTAACAATGTCCATTTGTGCTGTGATGTCACAGAACACTCTTGCAGTGCCCTGGAGTGCTGTGATGTCACAGAGCACTGTTACAGGGCCCACACGTCCTGTGATGTCACAGGGCACTGTTGCAGTGTTCAGTTGTGCTGTGATGTCAAACGTTCACGGAAGAGGAAGACAGAGCACTGGAACAGGCTGCCCACAGGGCTTGTGGAGTGTCCTTCCTTGGAGGACTTCAGAACAAGCCTGGACACGTTCCTGTGCGACCTGATCTACGTGAACTTGATTCTGGAGGAGGGGGTTGGTCTAGATGATATCTAATGGTCCGTTCCAACCCCTACCATTCTAGGATTCTATGATGTCACACAGCCTGGATGCAGTACCCACATGTTCTGTGATGTCACAGAGCACTGTTAGAGTGTCCAGAGGTGATGTGATGTTATAGAGCACTTTTGCCGTGCCCACGTCTGCTGTGATGTCACAGAGTCTCTCTGCAATTGCCACATGTGTGGCAATGTCACTGAACCCCATTGCAGTGCCCACGTGTGCTGTGATGTCCCCATGTAGTCTATCAGCCAGCACTGTGTCACATTTGCAGCTGCTTTCCTGAGGGAGCTATCTCCATTCCCACTCACTGGGACTCCTCAGCTCCCATTGAAAAAATACATGGTATCGGTTAAGCTCTACCACTGTGTATGGGAGCTACAAGAAAGCAGGAAGGCAGACTCCACCTATAGTGGTAAGTAGGTCCCATTGTAGTCTATCATCTTGCACTGTGTCACATTTGCAGCTGCTTTCCTGTGGGACTTATCTCCAATCCCCTGCACTTGGGCTGCTCAGTTCCCACAGGCTGCCAGTAGAAGTTATGCCACTGCGTGTGGGCACTACAAGAAAGCAGGTACACAGACCCCACTACAGTGGTAAGTAGGTGTGGTAGTTTGAGCCTGGCTGGATGCCAGGTGCCCACCACACCACTCTGTCCCCCACCTCCTCAGCAAGCCAGGAAAGGAGAGAAAAATAAGATGGGCGTCTCGTGGGTTGAGATAAAAGCAGTTTAATAAAGAAGCAGCAAAGCCGCGCGTGGGAAGCAAAGCAGAAGCAGATAAAGCTGTTCCTCTCCACTTCCCATCAGCAGCGATGTCCAGCCACCTCCCGAGAAGCAGGGCTGTGGTACGTGTAGCCGTTGCTTTGGGAAGGCCAGAAATGAATCTCACCTCCCCTTCCTGCTCCTCTCCCGCAGTTTATATTACTGAGCTGATGTCATATGGTATGGAATATCTCCTTGGTCAGCCTGGGTCAGCTGTCCTGGCCATGGCCCGTGCCAAGATCATGCCCACCCACAGTTATTGGTGAAGGTGGTGGAAGGAGTGCTGGAGGGACAGCCCTGATGCTGTGCGAGTGGTAGTCATAATATTGATATCAACAGTAAGCACAGCACTGCAGGAGCTGCTGTGGAAAGTCACTACCATCCCAGACCCACTACAGACAGTCACAGGAATGCAGACATATTACAAACACTATTGTTTCTGTGTTCAAACGAAACACACAGTCAGTAATATCAATCATGAAAACATCTCCTTAATTGTAGCATTCTTTTTTCATAAAGTGTATGCTCAAAAGACCTTGTAAACTCTTACAAGGGCTCCAAGTTTGCTGCATGTCCAATATGTTCATGTGGCTGCACAGCTTCTGAAGTTGTGTTCTATGTTCTGCATTGTCAGTTCCCAGACCTGTAGGCAAAACCTCAGATTGAACGTCGTATTCGTTAACTGACATCTTCAAGTCTGGAAGCCTGGTAACCCGGACCTTGGATGACAAAACACATCAAGTTGAAACCATAACTCATCAGAAGTCTAACTCTAAGCTACTCAAAGTGAAGCTTTAAACATGTACCCATTTATTGATACCTGTAAGTAATTGGTTTTCTCCCAGTGTCCCAACAGGCACGTTCCCATGTTTAATTCTTCCCCAGATATTGCCATCTTTTTCATCATAATAGTCTCGTAAGGAACTCGTAGTTAACTCCATGGAACACAACCAAGAAAGCAACCAAGTAAACAATCCGAGCCCTGATTACACAAGTGACAGCTGAAATACACATCACACAGAATAACTTCCTAGACCAAAATAGAAGAAGAAAACTGCTGGGGGGACACAGAAAAACTCTAAACAAGAACAAAAGCATGGCAATCAGAAAAAGGCTGAGATGTGCCATATAGAAAAGGAAGCTGCTAAAGATAATTACTTCCAGTAATTCCCCGTTTCCACTTTATTTTTCATCTGAAATGGCCTGAATGCTCAGATGGAAAACAGCATCACACATTATAAAACACTAACTAACTGTACTCTTGGACAGGACCAAGCAGCCACAAGAGGCACGTCACGATCCTGAGATGGAGGGGTGGCCTTTCTGATGAACTTGTCCAGACAATTAAAAAATAACCAACTCTTTAAGCAAAACTCATCTCTAAGTGAATCTCCTACCAACAAGGTTTTGGGAGAATAGGAGAATGCTGAGAGGAAACACTCATTGCATGGAGGGCTGTTACCTTCTAGTCAGTCTTACCCAGAAGAATATTTGCCAGTGCCTTTATTACAGGCCAGGGAACTGACAGAACAATACAAACATGGCACTGACTGTAATATTTTCATTTCAGGAAAACCTGAAGAGTTGACTCTGAGAAAACCAATAATTAAAACAATTTCATCCCAAGCCTGAGATTATTGCCATGAGAAGTTATCTCAGTTTACCACAGAATGGCTGTGGCTGGAATGGCCCTCTGGAGATAATTTCATCCAAACTCCCTGCTCAAGCAGGGACACCTAGAATCATGTGCCCAGGACCACATGCTGGTTGCTTCTGATTATTTCCAAGGACAGAGACTCTACAGTCTCTGAGAAACCTGTTCCAGGGGTCAGACGCCACCACAGTAAATTATCCAACAGTATTACCTGAATACCGTGTGGAATCAAATTGAACTTGGAACGGACAGAAGCAAAGAAAAGAACAGGTGCTCTTGGTAAAGGAGTTTAGATACAAATATTTTGTAATGCTGCAATTCTATACCTCCCATTGGGTCAATCCCAGTTGTGTTTCCCAAGGTCAGTACTACTTTTGCTTTGTGTAGTTCTCCTTTAACTGTTTGATGAATAGAATTAGTTACCTAAGGAAAAAAAGTCTCTGCACTTGAGATGAATTCCAACATAACTTTACAATAACTGTAATGAAACAAATCTTCCAAGCTTAAAAATGACACGAGTATTAAACAAATAAAACCAGATTTTGTTACTCATTAAGGAAGGAGCTTCCTGAATGGGACAGTACTCAAACACAGTTTCATTTACAGAGGCTACCCTTCCCCCGTTGAATCCCCACAGATGCAAAAGCAGCAATAACGTTTTCTGGAAGAAGATACTGAATTCAGAAGAATTGAAGAAAAAAAATCACATAAATCTCACTTGATTTTGCAGGAAAACAAACCAAGAAAGCTGACTTCTCAGAATCTGACCAATAGTAGATATTTCTTGTTAATACTAATGAGGAGTTAAATTTGAAAACTAAGTTTGCAGTTCATTACTGCTTTCTTACAGAAAATAACACACAAAGAGAAATAAAAGAACATACCATTGAAAATCTGATAAATATTACCTTTGGGTTCCACTCAAGTTCATTACCAATGGGTGTCACTCTACAAAGTCCCCAGCCTGAGGTGGCAGACACTGAAACTTGGCAGGTGAGTGAAGCAGCTGGTAACTTTGGACTTGACATGTTCTGCCTTCATCTATATAGTTAATTTTGACACTACAGAACATATTTTCCTTCTCTTTTGGGGAAATATCTAGCACCTGAGCCCTTCAGAGTTGGAGAGGAAACAATGAATTATTATAGTTGTAAAGTTTCTTCACCTACTTGTGTCTAAAAAAGATTAAACTTTCACAGCACAATGTTCAGTGGTGTGTATGTGGAGCCATTCTGGCTTCCCTTCAGCACAGGCAGCATGGGAGAGCTTTTTAAAAACAATTTGTACAGCAGAGATTTTTTTGCTAGTTTTCATGGTGGGTTAACTTTAACTTAGCAGTAAAAGTTCTAAACTATTTTGTATTAAAAAGTGCACATGAATAATTTAAACCAAAACAAATCCACATTTTTACCTGTGAACAACTGTTTTCTGACATAAACCATGAAATGCCAGCTTCTCCACATTTTTAACAGCAATCTTATTACCAGGTTGCTTAAAATACCCATTAATTCCTTCAGCAAGAATTGTATATTGGTCCTTCTGCTGATCTACTCTTCGACCAAAGTAGTTTGTTGCATTTACAACGTGGAGAGGCAGAAGCTGAAAGCATAAAATACGTTATAAAAAAGACAACTGATGGTTTCTTAAGTTAATGAGACGTTTTCATATTGAAGATGACCTACCTCTTTCCAGCCTAAAGAGATAACAAATACTGCTGTACACATGCACTTCAGAAGATGATGACCTCTTATTACTCCAAAGATTAGGTATAATCCTGAATGAATGAATCCTTATGAATAGTAACTGTCCATAGCCCAGTCCAATACTGGACAGAGGTTTATAGAGCAAGATCTATTAGGTCTTGGTGGTATTCCACTTAAATGAACACTAGTGAACTACAGTATTACCTGTCAAGCTACTAACCACTAAGGCATTTCACATCATCCAAGCTTAATTTTAAGTGGTCTCCAACCTTACAATGAGATTTAGAAGAACTGACTGAGGAAGCGTGACGCCTTCCCTCTTTTTGCACAGAAAATGCTTGACATAAGCTACCAAGAACACCAATTCACATAATGCTGGGTGCATTTCATCCAAAGGCTCATGCTAGGCACAAGCACTGAGATACAGCTGAGTGTATGAGGCCAGACAGAAAAGAAGACCAGAAAGGTAATTTCCACTTACTAAAACCCTAAAACTCTCACAGTGCAACTAGAGATTCTTAAAGGAAAGCAACATTATACCGAGTTCTAAACAAAAGAGACAGTGAACACTTATCCAATTGACAATGGATTTGTAAGGCATTTATCCAGGCTCTTCAGTCAGCAGAAGGAGAACTAGATGAGGAAAGAGGCCACAACTGCTGTCTTGAGTGCACAAAAGGGAAGTACAAGTTTATAACAGGAGTATTATGAAATCTGTCCATGTTTCAAGCACTCAAACTGTATCTATAGGTTATCAACGAGTTTCAACTACCAGCTGCCAACAAAAGCTTATTAGGCAGAAATGGAGTGACACCAAGGAATCCACCCAGTTTTTATTGTCTATTCTCACAACCTATGATTTTTGGGAATGGGGAACACCCATTGATTGCATGACTTGAGCACACCTGAATTCTAGCTAAAGACAGGACAGGAAGAAAGTGTAAGCAGCTCATCCAAAAAGGAAAGCACCCAGCAGTTCTCAGATCCAAGTACTAACCTTGAAAGGAAGCACCAGTGTCTACACACCTGCCCTCAGCAATCATTATCCAAGGTGGAGATGAGACAGACTCTACAGTACTGCTGTACAGGAAGACCCTCTAGTAAAGTAGGGACTGAAAAGCCAAGTGAAGGGAGTTTTGACATACAAATTGTTACTGAGATGTGAAGAGCCACTATAGCAAAGTCAAACCAGTAACCAGGAAGGTTTCATGAGTATTTAACTACTAAAAATGGCAGTCTGAATGTCTATGGACAGTGCAAATAGAGAAAATATTTGGTTCAATTGACAAGGCCAGAATATACTCATTTTTCAGGAAGTCTGCATCAACATGACAGAGAAGGAAAAATCCTCCCTTCAACTCTTGTGAAACAGGCATGATCTTCCACTGCAACGTTTCTTCACTCCAGAGCATTGTGTTTGCTCTACTACAAAAATAACGACATTTACAGGACCTTTAATCTTTGCCTATTTTGGTTTATGTTCTAAATAGATAGAGGAAAGGAATAAACAGAACAAATGCCCTCTTCCCATAGAACATGAGGCTCCAATGCAGGAGAAAATCTAAGGTAAACTCAGAACCACCTACAAAACAATTTTAGGTCAAGCTAAAGATTAAGGGAAAATCTGACACACACCTAAGCAACAGAGAAACTAAAAAAGCTAAAAATCTCCCAAATACCCAAGAGATGTGGGATATGTACTACATTAACATGAAGGTAATATGCTAAGGAGGTATTTAAGATGTGTTCTTGGTACACCAAACCAAGGGAAAAAGCAATAACTGTAACTTACCATCAGATATCCAGGTGTTTGTGTCACTGTATCTGGGATATGCTGGGGCACGTCTGTTTGTAAATTAACTTGATGATGATCCAGACACACTGTTCTGTTTCTACATATTTAAAAACTGGTTTTAGAACAAAGCCCTTTTACTTGTAAACTATTTTTGATGTGGCTTACAACATCTTTTCACACTAACATTTCATCAGCCCTCAGTATTCAATTTCTGTTTCAAGTAGCACCAATGGCTGGAGATTAGACAGAAGTGGTCAAAAAGCTCTTGTTGGAAAAGTTTATACAACAAAACCAAAATCCACCAGGAAACTAGTTTCAGAATAAAACAAATACTAACACTGAATTTTGTGTTACTTGCAACAAGGGTCATCCACACGAGAAGGAATATATGAGGGCTTCATCCAAGGCCCTGTTAGAATCCAGTTAGACACAGCTCAGACAAGTCATCTACTTACCTAATCTGGAGGGACAGAAGACAACAGAGGAGAGAGCAAAGCATAAGCTTTGGGCAATTATGGGCTAGAATACTAATCAAAAAAGAGCCTGAAGTTCCCTCAAGAACACTTGGGCAGGAATGACAATGAATTATGATATCCTGTCAGGCTACATGAGATTGGTCTCCAGAAAATGTTGGTATTTTGATTTTCGTAGCAGTATCTAAGAAGAGTGAAACTGATGCAAAAGTAACCACAAGAAAAAGAGTCATGAGCAAAAAATGGTTTCATGAAAGTATCCAACAGGAAAATTGAGCAAGAAAACAGAAGCAGCCATCATTGAGGCATATACCACCTTCCTACACCAGTATGGGTGGTAAGAAAGCTTGGCAATTCCTTACCTGCAAGCCCCAAATGTTTTAAGATGGGTACACAGTGGCCTTGACAATTTCTGGTATTCTTCATCTTTTAGCACCTTGGCAGTCAAACCAGGCAGTTCTGGGGGAACTTCAGCTTCTGCCTGCTGCAAATAGCGGAGGATCCCAAGTGCATCACACTCGTTGTTTTCTGTTAACAGAACGACTGACTGTGCCTTTGTGATCTCTTGGTCTACAGAAGAATCCTAAAACAAATACACACGTATTTTTAACAGCTTCTGTGTATCCACTACTTTGTGATCAAATGCAGTATTAACCTGGTAACGGTTTGTCAAACCTTTATCGCATTACAGAAGTTGTCAGGCATGCTGTGTACACGATGAGCAAAGATTCTTGGAGAGGAAAACTGAAATGTGTCACACAAGTGGCATCTGTAGCTTCCAAAGACTGCATGCATTCATCTGTTAAAGCTAAGCACACGGTTTATACACACTTGTAAGTGTACTACTCGAAGCATGTGAAGTGTGACATCACTTTAACAGTGGCTGTTTCCATCCCTCCATCCACTGATTTAAGCATTAAGAAAAAAGGTCCTTCCCAAACCACTTTGTCATGGTTTGCCATGACAGCCTTTTCTGGTGAGGGGGAAGGGGCTGTAAAGATGGCTCCTGGAAGAAGCTGCTCGCAGCTCTCCCCAGCTCTGAGCCAGACCCACTGCTGGGGCTGAGCCAATGAGCCTCCATCATCACTTTTTAAGAGAAGCCTGAAGAGGAGGTTTCTTCCTCCATTCTTCTTTCTTCTACCCTTTCTTCTTCTGGCTGCTGGTGGTGCAAGGAGTAGGAACAGTGAGAGAAACAACCATGCAGACTCCAAGGTCAGTGAGGAAAGAGAGGAGGAGGTGTGCTGGAACAGAGACCTCCCTGCATTCTATGGAGAGAACTTGGGAAGCTGAGATTTGTTTGCATTTCTTTAAAGACCCTACAGCAGCGGTAGAGACTCTTTTTGCTAAAGCTGGCCCCAGTCCAGGGGCAGCGATTCACTTCATTAATGGCCCCGAGCCAGGGGCAGTGATTTCCTTCTTTATCACTATGGCCAGAGCAGGTCGTGTCCCGAAGGAGGGACCCAATATCCACAGCTGTAACTGTGGGGAGGAACCATATTGGGATTTATCAAAATGAGACACAACATAGTTAAAAATGTCATCATGAATGCATTCTGTGTCAGACATTCCTGTCAGCCTTTCTTCTAGCTGGCAGAAGGGCAGGGTTTGGGCTATTTTTAGCAGAAGTAGTTAAATTACAAATTCACAAATCTCCTTTATTCTTAGAAGTCAAGATATTTTAGTTTGTTATATCTTAATAATTAAAAACCCCACTTACCCGTGTAAAATGATGCTCACCCGATGAACCATTTCTGCCTCATCTCCTGAATTAGTGAATGTCAGCACCTTCTGAAGATTACTGTGGGTAAAAGCCAGTATTTTGAGTAACACAGCGTTTCTTTCACTGTCCATACAAGGCTGTACAACCTAAAGGTGGATACAAACCAGAGGGCTGGTAATTCATGGAATCTAGACATCCGTTACTGTGTATTTCTTCTTTTAAGAAGCACGAAGCATTGTTATATGCCAAAGAACATTGGTAAATCCTAAATCTTCTGTTAAACTTATAATGTACAATATACAACTCTCACAAAGGGTGTGAATTTCTGACAGCTTCCAGAAGCAAAATTAAAACCCATCACAATCAAAATCTCACATCGGTATTTTCTTATACGTGTGATTTTTGATGATTTGTTAGTGTTGAAGTTTCTCACTGAAGTACCACTGAAGAAGTTTCACACTCCATAAGCACAGTGCACTACCTCAGATAGTCTTAAAAAAAGCCCCAAAACATTTGCAGTGCTGCCAAATCACTAGACTTTTCACAAAAAGTGATGTTTTTCCAGTTTCATGTCATGCTCAGAATGTCTGGTCTTAGAGACTTCCCAACATTTTCAATCCCCAAATGATTATGTTTTGAGTCATTGAAGAATTCAGATCATCCTTGTAACATTTTATACAATTGTTCAGCTCTATACCACACTGACTGGAAGTTCCATGAGAAGACACCTCAGGATATACAGTAGCTTTCTCAAAATATTAGGTCAAATTAATTTCTGCACTGTGTGGCACAGAGCAGTCAAACAAGTATTTTACTAGCTCTGTCTTTGGAAAACTCACTTGTAGTTCTGCCACTCAATCAACAACCACAAAAACATTCTGAACATTCTGGTCACAAACAACTAAGACAGCCTACATTGCATTCAAGTGTCAGTAAGACGACAGAAGTATTCTTACTTCCTCAGATTTTCACACTTCTAGCTGCTTCTTTGTTCTGCCCAAGTATTAACAACATTGGATGAAGCTGTCTGGAGCATCTCTGGTATGTTTTCAGTAGCTCAAAAACAAGTTGTGCCTTCTTCCACCCAGGACACAAGATAAGTGCTAGTGCCTAGGTGTGTATGTACAAAAGAGTTACAGTATAGCATGAGACAACTGTTTAGAATCTTAGTCATTGTACTATTTCAGAATTTAGGGCAAAACTAAAATCCGCAAAACAGGCCTTTCAATGCTTCAAACAGAAGCTTTTAACACCATATCACCTCTTAAATGCAGATGGTACAGGCCCGAGGAACCGTGCACCAAGCTGGAGACAAATGGATGTGCAGCAATACATGGTGAAAGGTCCAAAAGTTTCATAGAAGCAGAAACATCTTGTCTTACTTGGAGCTGTGTGAGCCATTTTCAGTGGTCCCTTACAGCCTCAGTGAGTCTATGTTTCTGTGATCTAATGCATTAGAAAATGAATTACAATGTTTTAAAAATCAAACCAGACATTTCCATTTCACTATGTAACAGCTCCTTAAAAATCAAGCTTCATCGACTATCAAAGTGATATGACATTAACCACTTGTTAGATATTACTTGATAAATAAGTTACAGACTCCCACACTCATGCAGTCCATCTCTGTCAATGTCTAAGCAGATGGCCTAAATAACCTGGGAAGCATCATGAAGATACTCTAAGACTACATCAGATGCACCCATTCTCAACATGCACTACCTTTTGGATCATTCATTGACATTTGCACCTTAGAACACAAAACCTGCAGTACTCTAATATATACATCCTCCACTCCTGTTTCTCAAGGTTTGTAGCAACTGCTCAACTGCAAAAGTGTAAGAATTGGTGGAATATACAAGAAAGGATTATTTCCCTGACATGAGACGGCAACTACATCACATCCTTGAGCTATTGGTGGCCAACAGTAAGATTCAGTGGAGTTAGGGCCTACAACTTTTTTCCAAGTAAGTTCCTACAGAAAGAGAAATAAAGAGTTCTACCTGAAAATCGTGTGCTTGAAACACCAACAAGGCAACACAAAGCACTGAGCAATTTAAAAGCCTTTGACCCACTGCATAATACATTTCCTTAACACACAATATGATAAGAGTTCTTCTGGGATGAGGAGTTAAATTCTTACATCTAATTCAAATGCCATCATTTGTAGCAGTGGTTGATAGATCAGATGAAACTGTACAATTCTACAGTCTCTCTGAAGCATAATTTACTCAACCGTATGAACAACCTCCTACACATTCCTCAATCAAAATTAGCTACTGTCATATTTAGTATCTGAAAGTTAAGGTCTGATACTAGCCTTAAAAACACTAAATGTAATGTATTACATTAGCATTACCCTTTCCAGATCTTCAAGAAGTGGTGCTGTTTCCAGAATTGATGGTGGCTTCATTTTCTTGCCAAGAAAGACAAAGTTTCCTTCTTCAAGATTTTGAAAACTCTGAAACCATATGAAATAGATGACAAAGGCAATACTTAGTAAATGGGTTTGAGCTTACATCCAACTTAAAAACTATTTTTTTTGAGAAGAATTAGCCAAAGAAATGTAAGCACAAATGAAGTACAACTCACACACACTTCACACAGAACAGTGCTGAGACTCCTACTGTCCCCTGACTTGGCCATTGCCTCTGTTTCTTGCTTTTTTTCTTTTTGTCTCTTCCCCTGCATTTTTTTTTTTTGCCCTTCATATTTTCACAGAGGCACCACCAACTTTGCTGGCTTGCTGACCTTCGGTCTGCTCTTGTTGCTGATGTGGCTGGATTCAGTCCCTGATGTCCCTCCACAGAGTCCCTCCACAATGACCACTCTTGTAGCCTCAACACTACCCACACCTTCCACATATATGACACACGTTTGCAGAGGTTTAAATGGAAGTTATATCCTGGAATTACCTGTTGCTCATTTTCAGTTCTATGTGTCTTCAAAGGATCAGAATTTAAGCACTGCTGAAGCCTGAGAAATATACAAATATTAAATTCAATGGAAATGCAAAAGGAAAGTGTAATCGATAAATATCACCAATATTTCTAAAATGGCACGAAACAGTTCACCTACAAAATATCTCTGATGTATTACCTGTGCCAACAAAAGCCCTCAAATATGAAAGAAGAAATCAAAAAGGACCATTTTGGATGTAAAATTTACTATTAGGTTTTAGGTATCTGAAAATAACCCAATGGTTTTTTTAACCAAGAGAATTGGTGGGTTCCTCAACTTCAGAAGAAAATCAGATGGGACTGCAGGAAAAAGGTGTCTTAAAGTTGCAAAACCATGAAACAATGTATCTTTGCAACAGTTAAAACTTGAATTAAAAACATCCCTCAGGTTGTTTACATATGCAGCAAGTGATTTGCAGCATAACAAAAGCCTTGCACAAGTCAACTCAGTCAGATTTCATTCAGCTGGAAAACTTTATAAATCACACTAAGAATAAAAGAAGGCAACTGAATATGCTGAGTGTGCAGAACCGTACTGCCTCATCACATCCTTGTTTTCAAGCTACTGTTTAGAAAGAATTGCTATTTTTACTGTGGTCTGGATAGGTATCAGCAGCTTCTAATGGCCTCCTTCCCCAATACCATGTGCACACATCTTGTCTTACCCTCTGTCCTTTTAGCTGTCTAAGAAGAGTAACTGGAAACATACATTGCACTAGAGCAAGTGAGTACAAAAGGAGATACAACCTGTTCAAAGTCCATAGTTGCAATCTAAAAAACCAAAACCAGCAGAACCACAAACTTGAAGGACAATGTTCTCTTTTAACTAGATCAAGAGTTAGTCCCAGATTTGTTACAGAAAAGGACGTGATAGCTGACTACAGCATTCCTAATCTGCCTTACAGATGCTTAACTTAATTCATTTTGACATTTGAATAGAAAATCTAACACTTACAGATGTGGTAGTTTCACTGTCATCTGTGTTGGAGCTTTGTCGTGTCTTTTCAAGAACAGAACCAGATACAGCAAGATCTAGAAAGACAATTTTAAAAGATGCAGAAACACGTTTGTGATTATCTGAATCTATGAAAGGCCAGTGTTTTTACAGTTGGTTGCAACTGACTTCTTTCTTTGCTTGTCTCATTTTCTAATGGCAAAAAGAACAACCAAAAGACAGTTGTATTTACATAAAGATATGCAAATGAACCGCATGAACAAGGACAGAGGATATTTATAGTGATTCAAGTCTGTTTTAAACAAGACAACTCACAGAAAACATTCAAGTTACCTCTGTGTAGAGAAATCCCTCTAAACTCAAATCAAACAGTAAGGTATCACTGATCAACGCTACAAGTTATTTCAACAGTATCTAATGCTTTTCAGCATATCAACAAATGACCCTGCAACTCACCCTTTGTCTTATCAAGTACAAAATGCTTTAGAATATTCCTGTATCTGCTGATTTGATTGCTCTTTGTAAACTCTGATACATAGGCAGTGTTTGTTAGGATACCTTTTGTTCCACTTGTTGGATTCCAACTGATACAGTAGTTCAATATATCCAGGTAAAGACAAATGATGCACTGCATGAATGATTGCTGCCAACACACACGGTTCCCACTTGTTTCAGGATCTGTTGATACCTTCTGCTGGAGCAGCACTGTCCTCAAATCAAGTGCAGGATTAACAACTTTCATTGGAAGAGAGTCAAGATTTAATGATGTTTGGGTCTCCTGATAATCTGCTGAACTCACTGCATTCTCTTCAGCTTGCTCAAAATGAGCAAAGCTGCTTAAGACGAGATCATCATTAATGCATACCTAAAAAACCCAAGTATTTGACCAACCAGAATCAACAAGCAAGTCACCATCACATACTGCTTTAGAATTTACTTGAAGCTGGAGACAACAGGAAGACATATGCAGTATGTACAAATGCTTTCTGAAGAGTACTCATTCCAGGGCAGGAAAGTTGGTCATATCTTCCTCTATGTTCTCCAAACAGGTGTTACTTACCAGTTTCATGCTTTTGCCTAAAATTCTGTGCTCAGTTTTCTATCAGCTTTAAACATTTTTAGAAAAACTATCTTAGTTTTGTGTCCCTTTGATTCAGAGTGCATCCAAACCTGGCAGGAAAAAACAATATTCAACTTAAAAGTTCTTACTGGCTCAGAGAGAAGTGACACTTGCCAACTGTGATTCTGAACAGAGAAGGTATTCAAATTAAGATGTAATCCAAGTTATTGTCTACAGTGAACACCACAGCTCTAATGTTAAAAGTCTTGGTAAAATATTCCAAATGGCAGCAGGTTTCAAACACATTTATTTTTGTCTACTACGCAGCTGCTTAAGTCTGACAGTAGCTGCAGCAGAGATTTAGCAGGAGTTACGCACTTTGGTAAGTGCAACGAGCTTTCTTCCTTTCTCCCAGCTGTTTGGGAATTCAGCCTTATGCACATATGAACTTGTATTTATTTTCATAACACCATGACACTGCCTTCTTGAAACATCTTTAAGTGTATCACAAAGAAGGACAAGAGTACAGTAAATTCACATAGTTGTTCATCTGAAGTACTTGGGGGACTTCATTTGCTTGTCAATACCTTCCAAAGCGGTTCACAAGTTTCCACCTCACAGAATTCATTCCAAAGTTCACAAACAACAGATTTAGAAAAGAAATCTTCTAGTAAGTTAATGATTGCACTTCTACTGTATATGGCAAATTACAAAATTCACTTGCAAATAACACTTTTCGGTCTTAAATTTGTCACAAAGTTATAACTTCTACAGCACAGTGCACAAAGAGCTTTATAGAGAGAAAAATATCTTACCTTTTCACCTTTTATTGTCACATAAAGGAAAACATCAGATGTGGTATCTTCTACAGCACATACTTTGGCTGTCGTCTGGGTAGTAGCAAAACTGAATGATGGTGTTTCAATGACGCAGCTGCCTGTTCTTTCCTGCTCTTCTCCAGCCCAGTGTTTTCTCACTAACCCAGCATCTGGAAGAGCAAACAATGGGTGTTTTAAAAGTCTCCCTCTCACTGCAGTGGTGACAAGTTTCTGTTGACCTCCTGGGGACTTGACTTTGGGTTTGCTTTGACATTTTGGCCACCTGGACTTCAGAATTCTCCCTCCCTTTTCCACCTCCCTTTTCACATTTGTTGCCTGGGATTCTCCCTTTACAGTTCTTGCTGGACATTTATCCAGACTCTATGCTCTGCACTTGAAACAACCAGCAGATGATTTCTGATGGAACCTGAGGCTCTCTGCACTGGCCTGATGCAAAGGCAATTTGCATCAAAACTCCTCCAAAATCCTTGTTTTTCTCTCAGAATTGCACCAAAACCTCATTTTATCCCTCAGAAATCCCCCAAACCCCACTTTTTCCCCTCAAAATGCTTCCAAAACTCCACTTTTTCCCTCAAGATGGCACTTTTTTACCCAGCAGTTCCCAAAAATCCCACTTTTTCCCTCAGAATACCACCCAAAACCCACTTTTCCTCTGAAAATACCTCCAAAACCTCACTTTTTCATTCAGAACTCCACCAAAACACCACTTCTTCCCCTCAAAACACCACCAAAACACTTGTTTTTCCACAAATCCACCCAAACCCAACTTTTCCCCTCAAAATTCCACCCAAATCCCACCTTTTCCCCTCAGAATTGCACCAAAGCCTCATTTTATCCCACAACTCCACTGCTTTTGGCCCTCAGAAATCTACTCCATCCCCACTTTGCCTCTCAAAACTCTTCCAAACTGCACTTTTCCCTGCAAAGCTGCACCAAAACCCACTTTTTCTCCTAAAACTCCAACAAAACCTCACTTTTGCTCTCAGAAATAAACAAAAACTCTACTTTTCCCTCAGAATTGCTCAAACACACCGCTTTTCCTCTATCAAATTCCACCCAAATTCCAATTGTTTGGATTTGCCCCCACACCTCATGTTATCCCTCACAACTCCTACAAACCCTCACTTTTCCCCTCTAAATCCCAACAGAAAACAACTTGTTCCTTCAAACCTCCACCCAAAACCCACTTTGGACCTCAGATAGTTACCAAAACCTTCCTTTTGTTCTCACAACTACACCCAGACCTCACACTTTCCCCTCAGGACTTCCCCAAAAGCTCACTTTTCCTCTCAAAACTCTACCAAATCAAACACTTTTCCCCACAGAAATACCCTCAAAACCCCACTTTTGCCGCCTCAGAAAACCACCAAAGCCCCCACTTTTCCCCTCAGACATGCCCAAAAACCTCCTTTCATCCCTCACAACTCCACTGAAACCACACTTTTTCTCTCACAATTGCGCCAAAACCTTATTTTATCCCTCCAAACACCCCCCAAACCCTACTTTTCTTCTCAAAACTCTACCAAAACTCCACTTTTTGCCACCTAAGTTCCCCAAAAACCCATTTTTCCACTCAAAACGCCACCCAAACCTCACTTGACTTCAAAATTCCCCCAACCACATTTTATCTCTCAGAACTCCCCTAAACCCTCACTTTTCCCCTCAAAACCCCAACAAAAACACACTTTTTCCTTGCAAACTCCACACAAACCCACACTTTTGCTCTCAGAATTGAAACAAAACCCCATTTTATCCCAGAACTCCACCGCTCTTTGCCCTCGCAAATATACTCAATCCCAGCTTTCCCCTGCAAAACTGCACCAAAGCCCCACTTTTTCTCCCAAAACTCCAACAAAACCCCACTTCTCCTTTCAGAAATAAACCAAAACACCACTTTGCCCCTCAGAATTGCTCCAAAACCCCACTTTTCCTCTCAAAACTACACCCAAATCCCAATTGCTTTCCCTCACAATTACCCCAAAACCTCTTTTGATCCCTCAGAACTCCCCCAAAACCCCACTTGGTCCTTCAAAAAATCACACAAAACCCCTTTTCTCCTCACATCTTCCCCAAAGGCCCTCTTTTCCCCTCAGAATTACTCTAAAACCTCACTTTTTCCATCCAAACTCCACCTAAACCCCACTTTTGCTCTCAGAAATTTACCAAAATCCTGCTTTTTCCCTCAAAACACCACCCAAACCCCACCTTTTCCCTCAGAAATGCCCCAAAACCTCATCTTTTCCCTCAAAACTCCACCCAAATGCCACTTTTCTTTCTCAGAAATGTACTCAAACCCCACTTTACATCCTCAAAACTCATCCAAAATCCTTGTTTTACTCTCAGAATTGCACCAAAACCTCATTTTATCCCTCACAACTCCCCCAAACCCCACTTTTTCCCCTCAAAACGCTTCCAAAACTCCACTTTTTCCCTCAAGATGGCACTTTTTTACCCAGCAGTTCCCAAAAATCCCACTTTTTCCCTCAGAATAGCACCCAAAACCAACTTTTCCTCTGAAAATACCTCCAAAACCTCACTTTTTCACTCAGAACTCCACCAAAACACCACTGTTTACCTCAAAACTGCACCAAAACCACGCTTCTTCCCCTAGAAGTTCCCCAAAACTGCACCTTTCCCCTCAAAACTCCACCAAAACCCCATTTTCCCCCTCAAAACACCACCCACACTCCACTTTTACCCTCAGAATTTCCCCAAAACCCCACCAAAACACTTGTTTTTTCAAAAATCCACACAAACCCCACTTTTTCCCCTTAAAAATTTACCAAAACCCCACTTTTTCCCTCAAAACTCCACCCAAATCCCACCTTTTCCCCTCAGAATTGCACCAAAACCTCATTTTATCCCACAACTCCACTGCTTTTGGCCCTCAGAAATCTACTCTATCCCCACTTTGCCTCTCAAAACTCTTCCAAACTACACTTTTCCCTGCAAAGCTGCACCAAAACCCACTTTTTCTCCTAAAACTCCAACAAAACCTCCCTTTTGCTCTCAGAAATTGTCCTGGTTTAGGCCCATCAGGGAACAAAGACCACGATTAGATTAGCCAGGAGTACCCAAGTGGCTGAGAATTGCTCAAGGGCAGGGAGAGCTTAATTGCCGCTGAAGGTTCAGGACAAAGCAGACCAGGCCACTCGGTTTGGGGAAGGAAACAGAAAAAAAACCAATTTAATGCAACATCAACTAAAACATACCCCCAAAAACCCAAAACATCACCAAAATGAAACAACACAGAGCAATACATCAATGAAGAGTCCAACCAGCCTTTTGAAGAACACCTTCTTGCCACCCCTCCCCTCTTCCCGGGCTCAGAGCCCTGATCGCGGGGTTTTTACCTTGTCCCCCCTGAACGGTTCGGGGGGGCAGGCAGTGGCGGTTTCAGTTAGTCTGTTCCCGATAGCTTCTGCCGTTTGTCCCTCCTCAGGACGGGTGAACTCCACACAAACCCCACCTTTTCCCTCAGAAATGCCCCAAAACCTCAACTTTTCCCTCAAAACTCCACCCAAATGCCACTTCTCTTTCTCAGAAATGTACTCAAACCCCACTTTACAGCCTCAAAACTCCTCCAAAATCCTTTTTTTTCCTCTCAGAACTGCACCAACACCTCATTTTATCCCTCAGAACTCCCCCAAACCCCACTTTTCCCGTCAAAACCCAACCATCTCCCCCCTTTTTTGCATTCAAAATCCACCCAAACCCCACTTTTTCCCCTCAAACCGCTTCCAAAACTCCACTTTTTCCCTCAGATGGCACTTTTTTACCCAGCAGTTCCCAAAAATCCCACTTTTTCCCTCAGAATAGCACCCAAAACCCACTTTTTCTCTGAAAAGACCTCCAAAACCTCGCTTTTTCACTCAGAACTCCACCAAAACACCACCGTTTCTCTCAAAACTGCACCAAAACCCCGCTTCTTCCCCCAGAAGTTCCCCAAAACTGCACCTTTCCCCTCAAAACTCTACCAAATCCCACTTTTTCCCCTCAAAACTCCACCAAAACCCCATTTTCCCCCTCAAAACTCCACCCAAACTCCACTTTTAGCCTCAGAATTTCCACAAAAACCCACTTTTCCCCTCAAAACCCCAGCAAAACATTTGGTTTTTTCAAAAATCCACCCAAACCCCACTTTTTCCCTTTAAAAATTTACCAAAACCTCACTTTTTCCCTCAAAACGCCACCAAAATCCCACCTTCTCCCTCAGAAATACCCAAAACTCTCATCTTTTCCCTCAAAACTCCACCCAAATCCCACCTTTTTCCTCAGAAATGCCCCAAAACCTCACTTTTCCCTCGAAGCTCCACCCAAATGCCACTTTTGTTTGGGTATTTCCCACAGAAATACCCAAAAGTCTCATCTTTTCCCTCAAAACTCCACCAAAATCCCACCTTTTCCCACAGAAATACCCAAAACTCTCATCTTTTCCCTCAAAACTCCACCCAAATCCCACCTTTTCCCTCAGAAATGCCACCCAAACCTCACTTTTCCTCTCAGATTTGCCCCCACACCTCATGTCATCCCTCACAACTCCCACAAACCCGCACTTTTCCCCTCTAAATCCCAACAGAAAACAACTTGTTCTGAAAGAATAAAATGAAACAAAATGGAGCCGGTGAGGCTCAGTCACAGCAAGGCCGACTAGGCCACGAGAAAGGATGATGAAACCAACCCTGGCCGTTGCATCAGAAACCGCAGGGGCTGAGAAACATTTCTCAGAAAATTGGATCCATTGTCCCCACCGTGCCAGCAGGGCACCTGGGTTAAGGGGAAGTTGTGTGCGTGTGTTGGAATTTTCCGTCCCTCATCCCCAGCATATATAAACCCCTACCTGCAAAGCCTCGGGGCCGCCTCCTCTGTCTCCTGCGTGAGATACGAGACGGCCCGGAGCTCCGCAATAAAGCTCACCTCTTGCTTTTGCAACAAGCCGGTCTCTCGTCTTCCTTGGGGTGTTCGCCGTCCGGGCTTGGAGCGAAAGCCTGCAGCTTTCAACATCACGACCAACAGTTTTTACACTCGTTGAGGCAAGGGACTGAGGATGGAAAGGACGAGCCCAGCGGTCCGTGAGGGCCGGGGCCGGCGGTGTCGGCGCGGTGTGTGTGGGGGGGCTCCGGAGACACCGACCGGGCGCGGGAAGCGGCTGCGCGGCGGCGGCTGCGGATGGAAGGGGCGGGGGGGTCTGGCTCACTCCGTGCCGGCCCCGGCGCCGGCGGCGCAGCCGCTGTTACTCTCTCCCGTGTTTTCTTTGTCTCCCCTCACATGCCCGATGGTGTCGAGTGTAACACGGGGTCGCGCTCCCCCACTCTCCTCTGATCATCCTGCGCTGCATCCCCGCCCGACTCCGCCCGCTCGGCATTCCCCTGCGAGTCGCCCCAGGGGTAACTCGGCGGGCTGGGCTCGAATGGGAAGCAGCTCTCCCGCGGGGACTCTGCTCTGAAGCCCCTTCGCCTCTCTGACTTTGTAAATACTCTTGTGTAGAGAAGAACCTTTTTCTTTTTTCTCGGTATCATCCGCCTCAGCGCCGCTCCCGGCACTACTCTCGGTGCTGCTCTCGGCGCTGCTCTCGGCACCTCTCCCGGCGCCTCTCCCGGCGCTTCTCCCGGCGCTGCTCTCGGCGCCTCTCCCGGCGCTTCTCCCGGCACTACTGTCGGTGCCTCTGCCAGTTCACTCTCTGCCCCAGGGACAGGCTCACTAAGTGGAGGGGGGGGGAGGCGGGGGCTCTTTAGGCCGACACTCTTGTTCCTCGGGAGGGGCTGATGGCTCATATGGTTCTCGTACCCCGTCCGTGCCTCCAGGGTCATTTTCTACACGCGGGGTGGGGAGCACTACTTTTGAGACGGTAGGAGCCAGCGGGGTGGATTGGAACCAGTCACGCTCATCGTTTTTGTTCTTACTCTGTGCTGCTGATGTGTGCTCAGCAGCCTTCTTTTCTGCCTGATGTTGCAACAACTCATTGTGCACTATCCGCCAAAACTTCCCTAACTTTTCAGCTATCTCATCGTCCTCCAGGGTAGCTTCCCACAGCAAATCCCCAAATCTACGCCATTCGCTCAATTCATGCACTGTCTGTGGATTCCTAAACACTCCCTTAGCATACCCATAAGCTAACAACCCTGGTAGGTCTTTTTGCAGATCTATACCCTTTATCTGCCGCTTCTGCAAGAATGCAGTAAATAAATCATATGCCGCTTGCCTTTCCACACCTATTTGTCAGCACGCTGTTGCAGCCCTTCAAGGTCCAGCGGCACGTATCGGCCGGGCTCGGCTATACGGTCACCCAGGGCACGGTGTGTTCCCAATTTTCACGCTTATTGCCGTCCTTGCTGCATAGGACTCGAACCCCTTCGTCGCTCTGCGTGGCGCCCAGTCGGTATATCACGTCCTTCGCGTATCACGTCAGGGTCACCATTTGCTGAAGACGACGGGAGACAAGCCCACCCTGCAGTGCAACAAGTCTCAACTTTATTTGCAAAGATACAACTCTTTTATAGATACAATAATCAGGCTCATACATATTGCAAAAGCTAAGCTCATCATTGGTTCCCAGTTAGGTGCAAACCTCGCCCTTGTTTCAACAACCTCCAGATACGTGTGGCTGCTTAACCCAAACTAAGCTCCTGCTTTCTCATCCTGTTATCATACAGCTCTCTTGCTCTCACGGCCTTGAGCAGGAGTCCACTATCTTATCGCTTAATGCTTACTGCCTAACCAGCTGTATTCTATCATGTCCTCTTTTCTCTAGCCAAGTCTCCACAAAACTCCCCACATAGGTGGGATCTGCCTTCCTGCTTTCTTGTAGCTCCCATACGCAGTGCTGTAACTCAACAGACACATGTATTTCATTCAATGGGAGCTGAGGATAAAAAGTGTGGTATTGAAGATAGCTCCCACAGGAAAGCAGCTGCAAATGTAACACCGTGCTGGCTGATAGACTGCATGGGGACCTTCTTACTACTGTAGCTGGGGTCTGCTTTCCTGCTTTCTTGTAGCTCCCATACTCAGTGGTATAACTTAACCGACAACATGTATTTTTTCAATGGGAGCTGAGCTGTCCAAATGAGTGGGACTGAAGATAGCTCCCACAGGAAAGCAGCTGCAAATGGGACACAGTGCTGGCTGATAGTCTACAATGGGACCTACATACGACTGTAGCTGGAGTCTGCCTTCCTGCTTTCTAGTAGCTCTCATACGCAGTGGTATAACTTCTACCGACAGTTTGTATTTTTTCAATGGGAGTTGAGGTTAATTATGGACGGATAAAGTTGTGATGGACCGGCTTGCACCTCCTCGTCCACATCCATAGCAAGCTTGAGCAAGGGGAAAACCGAAACAGCAGATTGTAACAGAAACAAGGTCAAAGCAAGAAGATAGGATAGGACATTAAGTCAAGCGTTGTTAGAGGACTGAATATAGCACTCAATTTAGCATTGTATGATTGACTGTACTTGACTAATAAATGGTAACATATGTAACTAACAATAATATAAAGGTAACTAAACGTAAGGTAAGCATAACCATAGTGTGAGAGAAAACTAACTGAAGGTTGAACAGATGGGGTGATATTTTAGACACAATAAGGCTGATGTTTTAAGCACAATAAGGATGGTGTTTAAACACAGTGAGGTTGGTGTTTAAGTTCTTACCAAAATGAAACTTTGAGGCCTTATGCATAGTGCGTGATGCTTAGTATTAACTATTTGCCATGAATTGTGGCACGTACAAAGCATTTGGAAAAGGTATAGAAGTGATGATGATGTGACAATAAATTGGAGCTGATGCACATCAGATTGGTGTCTGGTCACTCCCATTTCGCGCAACAAAGAAGAACCCCTGCACAAAGAAAAATAAACCCTGCAGAACAGGCTGCCCAGAGGGCTTGTGGAGTCTCCTTCCTTGGAGGATTTCAGCACAAGCCTGGACACGTTCTTGTGCGACCTGATCTAGGTGAACTGAATTCTGGGGGAGGGGGTTGCTCTAGATGATCTCTAATGGTCCCTTCCAACCCCTACCACTCTAGGATTCTATGATGTCACATAGTCTAGATGCAGTACCCACATGTGCTGTGATGTCACAGAGCACTGTTGCAGCATCCAGAGGTGATGTGATGTTATAGAGAACTGTTGCCATGCCCATGTCTGCTGTGATGTTACAGAGTCTCGTTTCAGTGCCCAGGTATTGTGTGAAATCTCAGAGCACTGTGTGTCCAGTGTCCAGACGTCCTGTGATGTCACAGAGCACTATTGGAGTGCCCAGATGTGCTGTCATATCACACAGCCCTGCTGCAAAGCCCAGATGTGCTGTTGCGTTACATAGTCCTATTGCAGTGCACATGTCTTATGATGTCACAGAGTACTGTTGCCTTTCCCAGATGTGCTGTGATGTCACAGAGCACTGTTGCACTGCCTAGTACTAGGACGCCGCAGAACCCCACGGCAGTGTCTGGATGTGATGTGATGTCAAACACTCTTGTTGCAGTGCCCAGATTTTCTGTGATGTCCTACAGCCGCGTTCCAGTGCCTAGATATGCTATGATGTCACGGAGCAGTGTAGCACTGCCCAGATGTGCTGTGATGTGACGCACACCGCACATCCTCTGCAATGCCCACATGTACTGCTGTGCCACACAGTCCTGTTGTAGTGCCTAGATGTTCTCTGATTTCACACACCCCCTTGTCATGCCCAGATGTGCTGTGATGTCACACGGCCCTGTTGCAGGGCCCAGATGTGCTATGATGTCACAGAGCACTGTTGCAGTGCCCAGATGTGCTGTGATGTCACAGAGTACCACTGCAGTTCCCACCTGTGCTGTGATCTCACAGGCACTGTAGCAATGTCCTCTTGTGATAGGATGTTTCAGAGCACTGTTGCAGTGCCCACGTCTGCTGTGATGACAGAGTCTCGTTTCAGTGCCCAGATACTATGTGAAGTCTCAGAGCAGTGTGTGTCCAGTGCCCAGACGTCCTGTGATGTCACAGAGCACTATTGGAGTGCCCAGATGAGCTGTGATGTCACACAACCTCTCTGCAATTCCCACATGTGCTGCAATGACAGAGCCCTGTTGCAGTACCAACATGTGCTGCAATATCACACAGCCATGTTGCAGTTCCCAGATGTGATGTCACAGAGAACTCTTGAAGTGCCCAGATGTGCTGGATGTAACAGAGTCCCACTGCAGTTCCCAGATGTGCTGTGATGTCACGGAGCACTCTTGCAGTGCCCAGATGTGCTGTAAGGTCACAGAGCACTGTAACAATGTCCATTTGTGCTGTGATGTCACAGAACACTCTTGCAGTGCCCTGGAGTGCTGTGATGTCACAGAGCACTGTTACAGGGCCCACACGTCCTGTGATGTCACAGGGCACTGTTGCAGTGTTCAGTTGTGCTGTGATGTCAAACGTTCACGGAAGAGGAAGACAGAGCACTGGAACAGGCTGCCCACAGGGCTTGTGGAGTGTCCTTCCTTGGAGGACTTCAGAACAAGCCTGGACACGTTCCTGTGCGACCTGATCTAGGTGAACTTGATTGTGGGGCAGAGGGTTGGTCTAGATGATCTCTAATGGTCCGTTCCAACCCCTACCATTCTAGGATTCTATGA